>NC_090931.1:828032697-829380448 GCF_040938575.1 Ambystoma mexicanum
ATTTCATTGTGTTTACCCTTTTATGGAACAGCGCAGTCTTACAACTTAGTTGAACTTCTAACACCTTCCACCAAGGCATTTTTATTGTGAACCGAGCCATGATATTGGTTGATATATGGAAAGTAGCATCGGATCTCGGTATGGTATAAGTCTAAATGTTTGCAACTGCAGAAATCCCATAATGGCCATGCTGAAGTATAGTTGTTTACTCTACTGTAGCAGCCATCGTGAAATGGACAAGGGCTCCCTTATGGGGAATAATACAAATCTCTTGCGGTGGCTGGTTTAAAGATGGAACAACGGGTTCCAGGAATATTTATTGTCATTTTTTAGTACATTTTTGTATGCAATTCTTTCATAGTGCATGTACCCTGACTACATCACTAAAGATACTGGTTTAGGGTTATTCATCATGCAACTACATAGTAGCTCGAAAATTGCCAAATAGTTGCATTAAAGTGGCTGAACATACTCCTCAATGACCAACAAATCATACTCAAATCCAGAGGTTTGCATCCTGTGGCTCTCCAGATATTTTGTACTACGATTTCCATGATCCCTCAACAGTGACTCTGCTGGTTACGAATGATAGAGTTGTATTCTAAGACCTCTGCAGACTCAAAGGTTACAGAGCCCTGCACAGCTCCAAGCATCGACTCATCTTGATCATTAAGACCCTCCTGTGACCGTAGACAATATAGCCAACGATGTTCCCTTTTGGCATGTGTAACCTTAATAGTCACCTCTCGGTTCCTTTCCTATTTCTTTTACAAAAATAACTATTGCAAGTCATCTGCACTGTGATTATTATTTGATAATGTTAAACTAGTGCCACAGAAGAATTGGCAACATGCATTTTCCGCTGGCTGTCTCTTCGCGGCACGCTTTTTACACGTTTGCTACCTAAACGTGCACTTTTCGCTACCGACGTCTTTGACGATTTTTGTTTTAAATTGAGCTACATATGTGTTGTGTATTTGGGGTACGGGGATTGGTAGGTCGCAGGGTGTAGTGGTAGGGATAGGTTAAATTGGAGCTCCCCCATTTAAAAAAAAAAAAAACAACCATTTGGCAAAAACGATGGTGGCTAAAAGTACACATTTCACATGCAAACGTGCACAAAAATCGGTGACAAAAACACGTGGATTTGTATTTTTCATCTGTGCCCAAGGCTGTATCTGACATTGGCACAGGCCAGACCTTGAGAATGAGAAGCCAGGGAGCCTGGCGAGTTCTAGATCTCAGACGCTGGCCATGACCAGACGTGGAGAAGGGTGATTAAGGCAAGAGCAAGCTTGGGCTATCTTCCAGACCCCACAGAGACCAGACACAGAGAAACCAGAGAACCCGCCCAGGACTAGATTGCAGATGCTGGCAGGGGACCACACGCTGAGAGAGAACAGAGGAGTCCTTGGCCCAGGAGGGTGACCCATGGCTGGTGGGCTACAATACCACAACCTGACAAAAATCCTAGGGAGTGGGTACAAAGGCAGGAATATCATATAGAAACGTGGCTAGCGACTGACAGACCGCACTCATGGCCAGGGGGTAGAAGTGCTTGCTGGTAGGTGAGGACAAGAAGCATGCTGGGTGCTATATCCCTTTGACTGTGCTTTGATAGCCAAGAAGCGTGGTGGGTAATTTATCCCAGAGACTGTGCTTTGAGAGCCAAGAAGCATGATAGGTGCTGCATCCCTGAGTCTGTGCTTTGAGAGACAAGAAGCATGCTGGGTGATTTATCCCTGATCCCTGTGCGCTAGAGAATTTAGAGAAGATCAAAATTGCCTTAAATAGGTTATTGATTCACTTTGAGTTAACCCATCTCGGGTATAAGTACTCTTTATGACCTCGAGGCTCCTTCTCTGAGACCCCGCAGGAGTTAATCCCTCCCACACTGATAGACTGAATACAAGTGTTGAACTCCAGTGTGTTCTCTTGATCACTGCCGCTGTCAGCTTTTTTCTTTTACTGACTTTGTTTTTTACATTTATTTTATACAGGGCCTCAACACCACAAACAGAAAAACTTCACTGCATCTTTTGAGATGAGGCTGAGACCCTGTTCCAAAACATTCTTTTCTGATGTGCACAGAAAAATGACAGCGCGGGCAGAGGAAACCTAGACAGGAATGTCAGACTTGGCCAGGCTCAAAACCAAACCATTCCAGACAAAAAGCAATTGGATATGTTTGAAATGTTTTATTTATGTGAGTAATGCAGTTGTTGTTCATGGAAAATAGTTTCCTAAAAGAAATCTCCACATTATTTTCGTACGGCGTGGTAATTGCTTTTTTTGCCAATCCAACGCAAACAAGTTAAACAGTTAACATTTTCAAATAAACAAGATTTCTCAAAGCCAGGAGATAAACGAATTGAGAAAAGTGGAGTAGTTCTACATTCAACCTGAAAATAAAAACAAAGAATTCATCACAGAATACCCTTTTTGCGCTAATGAGCCCCGCAGGGATAGTGTCAGAAGTTGCTGGCACCAAAGCAAGGTTCGAAAGTACTATGTTATCACTGTGCAATGTCATGATATATGTCCTGTGTCTATTTATGGTGGCAGGTGGGGAGAGTGACATTTGAAGTCTTAATTCTACGATTCAATGCAAAATCAACTTAAAGAAAACAGCAGGAAGCAGAGAGGATCGCGCATGCAACTAATTGTAATGAGGTCAACACTGTCTCTTCAACTCGGAGGGCTTTGGAGGCACTGTGATGTGGGAAACACGACCTGAAAGGTTCTCAGCGCCAATCATTTGAGACTGGAACCCCATCAAATTATCCCACTTCCTCATTTTGCAGACCCCCCACCCCCCTGGTCCCCGACATAGCCTATCATTTTCATGTAGATCTTTGAGTCGTGGGGACCCTACAAAAAATAGTGTGGAGACAATACAGTCTAACAGCACAGTCTGCAAATGAACTGGCAAATGAGCTACACTCATGGAGATCAAAGAAAATTGGGATCCGTTTTGGTAACCTGTATGTGGACCTTGCCTTCTAGTGTGTAGCCACACCAATGCCGGAAGAGACTTCTGCCTGACTTCTAGTCTGTAGCCACACCAACGCCGGAAGAGACTTCTGCCTGACTTCAAAATGGCCAGCATGCCTTTTGAAGTCTTGGGAACAGCATTGCACCAAAGAAAGCATGTAACTCGAATTGGCAAAAGCCTTCGCATCAGAGTGTCAAAGGATGAGGGGGTCAAAAAGATGGGACAGAAGAAGAATGGTGTAAGGAGATACCTACCTAGTGTGCTGGAGGCTATATCCATGGAAGCAGAGTGAGCTGGGCACTCTATGCCTAAAGGCACAGTGCCAAAGCGTAAGAATGAGGAGCAAGCTGGGCTCTATCATTCTAGGAGAAGAGCAAGATGGGTGTTCTATCCATGGGAAACTGAAGATTGATTGGTGGAAGATTTTGAATTTACCAAACCCTGGGCTCGAGTCTCTAGGCGCAGCAGGCTCAGGGCACATGTTTGGCCATACCTGTCCCACTCAGACTGACATTTGCAAATCTGAAGGTTTGTGGCTGCATTTTTATTGTTTAAATAATCATAACCGCTGGCATTTGTCTTGGTAACCCTCCAGTCCATTGGTTTTCATCCTGCTGTGCCATTACAAATGGTGAAAGATCATATGCAAAGCAGGCCTGGTACCATGCCAAAAGGGATAGCCCAGGCTGAATTTCTAGGTTGGGTCCTCTCAGCATGACACCACATGCAATCGCAGAAATTTGTCGGCCTCATTCTGTGTCATCACTCAGGTGTAGCTTTGGTCTGAAGGTTCATGACTTCAAGGTTTTGCATTCATGATTACCTCAGCCATTCCCTTGGCAATACCATACTGATGTTCATATGGCTGGACCCCGTCTGCAATGGTGCATATGGGGTAACAAATGCTAGGAATGTCATGTAATGTAAGTGGTCTTGTATAGCGCCATTGTGGCTCTTTTGGTGGTCTCGCTGTACGTGGCTCTGTAAGGAAAAAAAGGGGTGTAAAACAGACACAGGACATTCCAAGTGCTAGCAGAACAGACAGGCAGGGAAGTCCTGCACCCAATGACGGAAATAGTCAAGGTAAATGGCAAAGGCCTGTTTTATTAACAATCCATATAAAACCAGGCACTCCGGTTTCCAAAGTTCTCAAAATTGAAATACAGAACAATGAGTTATGAATGAGAGCCACATCATAGCTGACGCCACACCACAATCTTAGTTGCAAAAACCTATGAGGTTGGGGGATTGGTTAGGGGACTTTTCTACATACACATATCAAGGGATTAGTCTTTTCATTGGACATGACTATCTGACTATCTGAGGGCAACACCTTGGACCGCACCTAAATTGATACAAATAAACAATACAATCTAAGCAACAGGTAACTGGCTAATGCAACAGTTACAAGGTGGCATCATATTGAGAATTGTAATTGGCTGGCATTGGTTTTACCAACTTTGAACATCTGGCAGGTCATCAGCACATGAGCAAAATAGTGGTAGGGGGAGCAACATCAAGGAGCTGCGTCTTACAATTAAATAAGAAACCATCCCTGATTTCCTAGGCCACAGGCCAGGGTATCTCACTTTGAACTTGGCATTGTTCAGCGCCTCTCGTTCTGGGAATCTATGGGTAGTCGAGGCAGGTGCCTATCTATCTGGACCTTAATGAATTGACACTGTTCTCCAATCATAACGTTTTGAATTATTCTGCTTGGCTTTTATTAAGATGTTCGCTTATGTTAATACATGTGTCTTTACCCTCACTGACCACTGGAGACTTGTTCAAGCTATTTTACTTTCAGTACTAAGCTTCTAATTAATTGGCACTTGGCATTGAGAGGCTGATTATTATTTTACCTAATCTAATAGAAATATGGCTCGCTCTTGGGAATTATTATCTTCTGTTCTTCTTCGGAGCTGTCCAAACCTCAAGTCTTTGCAGTAACCTTGGAAGGGGGCTGCACAGCCACTGTCTGACCTGCGCAGTTCTGTTTTCTCAGCTAATTCAGCAAGTCAAATCTCTCTGCAGCGCTCAAGGCTTCTTCAATGCTTTCCATTCACTCTAACATGACTTCACCGTCCATTTTATTAAAAATGGCCACTCGTTACCATTGCATTTCTACGTTTAGCAAGCTTTGTGTATCGTTCGTCTTGCATTTCAGCATATGCATTGATTATGTTTCTCATGTCTATATGGTGCAGGTAATATTCTTTGTCTAAATGAGTTTCACCTAATGTCTGCGTTTCTTCATGGTGAGTGCATATTTGCTTAATTTCTATTTCATCTTCGTGTGTCAGTTTGGCAGTGATGTCACTTGCTCCCTTCATCTTCAGCTACAGCATGTTAATTTCTTCTTGAGTTTTCAGATTTATCTCTTCATCTATTGTTCCAGGATAAGGTTGGTAGAGTTGTCTTAGTGAATAGCATCTCTCTCACTTGCGGTATAGCGGTGGGGGAGGGGCAGATGCCATGAATGATGTACTCCTCCCATTTGTATGTTATAGAGGCTGGCGCCATGAATGACGCATTCATCTGCCTCTCAACATTCCCCCTTCTGGTCGAGTCCACATCCCCTCTAAAGCCCTCCACCCAGTAAAGTACTTTGGGGGTCCATATCTCGGTCGGCACCCTCGGGTCACCTGCATTCTTTATATGCTCATCCACACTCCAGGGCATATAGCAGCACCCCAATCTAGTTTGCAGAATACCCAATGTCTCATGAATTTACGAGGTTCTTGGGGATAACAAAATTTGAATCCTGGAGGGACGATAGGACTTTGTCTTCTGCCCATATGTGGTAGATAATCAGTTTGTGTGCACTCGTGGATTTCAGCATCCATGTTTATCACTATTTTCATCCCTAGAGCCTTTTTAACAGTCTTTTTACATTGGATTTTGGCTATCCTCAGGATGCATAATCCTAATAGCACTAACACTAGTACGGCTATTATAGTGTGGAGATCTGTTAACAATGTAATGGCCTCTGTGACTGTCCCATTTTCCTCATCGTGGGCAGGCAGTCCTATTTCTGCACATACGTCACCCTCCTTGGCTGTTTTTAAATCGAGGACATGCCTATTTTGATGAGTCATGAGCCTTATTGCTCTCAGCTCTTCCTTTATGGCATTAAAGCCTTTCACTGTTGTGTTAACTGTAACAACAGGTCTCAGTGGGTTATTTTCAGCCATTTGGCATTCGTATTGGCTTGCAAACCAGCAGTAAAGAGAGATGCAAAAAACATTTGTTCTCTCGAACAATGTATGCTTGTCTGGGATGTCGTATGTCTTTTCCATCTTGTCTGAGAAATAGTTACTACATCTTGTTCATTTGAGGGGAGGGACCTTTTCCTTCTCAAATATGCATCCAATTTAGGAAAATCTGTAACGTGTATGTCAATTAAGCATAATTGAGCCAATTTGGGGCATCTTCAAATATGCTCTGCATCCACAAGCCCATTAGTGGTCCATCAGTACTGCGGTGCCTATTTTCATACCGGGCACACCAAAAGGCATGTCCTGTTTATTATGTTATTTATTATGTATTATTATGTTTATTTTCCCCTACTTTTACTGGGCCAGTATTTCTGAAACTTAACGTGGTATTTTTCAAAGGTATTATGGGTAGGGCTTGCTTCATCCTCTACCCATGTAAGCAATTAGGAATATTTAGTCCATTTCTTGAGACATCCATCATTTGCAGTCTGCACCACCACAACTGATACCGGCAGGTGTGCTTGTGCTTTGCATGCCATCATACCTTCAACCCATCCTGCTGAAGTAAAACCCTGTCCATATAATAATAACAACTGAGGTTTCTCTGAGCACCCTGGCACCCCAGGTGTCTTTCCCCATAACATGTGGGCATTGTATCAATTTTTGATCTACTGTTGTAGCGTCTCCCTTATTTGGACCATCCAATATATATTGTATCATCTTATTTTTCATCTTCGGGTCATCCATCATATTGTTTGTTTTTATATAGCTATCCCCTTAAGGGAACATGTTTTGACATCCACTGTAAATGTGGCCTATCTTCCTTCAAATTACCCCTGCTCGTGCCCAGCGCTAGGTGAGGTAGGGAATGTGCATCATGGGCAGGTATCTCTCTGTCCAACAATGTTCCCGAAGCATTCTTGGCGTAGGGAATGGGGGAGCACACATAGCAGCTCTCATCAGATGTCCCTTTCCCCACCTGGTTCATGTGCTGGTATCACATGTTATTAGTCACCTGGGCAGAATCAGTGATGTATGCATTTATATGATGAAAGCCATCTTTAGCATTTCTTCTCAGCCTTTTCATCTGTTTAGTGGCAACCGAAAAGGGTTGGTTTATTGCTTCACTTATCAGCATGGGGGCTCCATTGATATACACTGGCGTGGATACATTACTGAGGATCAATGGAATGCCAAAAAGAAAAATATATAGAGGCTCCAAAATGTAGCTACAAACATTACTGCTTATGTGTCCCTGTGTTGCAAAGGGCCATGTGTGTGTGTGTTAGGTGGCCTACATGCCAAAAGCGTATATCTTAAAATGAAAAGGCCCATCTTCTTCTTTTCACTGGATCTTTCACGTTATTGTTAAGATGATGGTTTCTATAAGAGAAATGACACAATTATAGCTTGAAGAACTCTTTAAAAAAACGAGTCTTTGGGTCCAGCGAAAGGGTGGCAAGCGTTACGTTGCTTGTTCTGAAAGCATGAGAATTGTCTATTATGTAGAAGAAAATTGCAAATAAGTATCACTTTTAATGGCAACATCGAATTTCTGTATTTTTCTCCTTGCAAAAGTGCTTATCTTTCATTTATGCATGTAAAATCATTGGGAGGAAAAGTCGATTCTGTCCATTTACTGATTTAGGGAAGGGCAGTTTATTGTGTTTCTCCTTCTGCTGTTTGTCTGTTCCTTGTGGCCGATCATTTCTGCATCCACGTCACCTCTTGTTCACCTTCAGAGTTTCGGCAGGGGTGGTCTCTCCTTTATAGGGTTTGATGTCATCAAGATTGAGTCAGGCTCGCCTACCCTGCACTCATACAGCAGTGGGTGCGATGTGAACGGGGTGTGGGTCCTCAAAGCACATCTTGTGCCTTATGAAGTTCTTCATTAGGACCTTATCTCCGGGATACAGGATGGTGGGGATCTTAAGGAAAGTCAGGTGATTGATTTGTTTGTGGTCTTCCTCATTCTTCTTTGACCTCCCCTGACGATCTTGAAGCTGTTGAGACATAAAAGTGACACTCGCCGTCATAGCAGCCAGATAGTCGTAAATTTCAGAACCAAGCACACCAGCAGCAATATGAGCATCAGTCCGCGTTCGGGTGGGAGGAGCAAGAGGTATATGCATACAGCGTCTCGTCACCAGCTTGTAAGGTGTCAGGCGATGGTCCTAGCTGGGCAGATTGCATAATGCAAATAGGGCTAGTCATAGACAATGGAGCCATCCCTTTTTCAGGGTCATGTTTAGCTTTGAGATGCTTACAAAGCCTGTTTGTCTGCAGTTGATAAGCGAAGGAGAATTTATGCTTGATACCCAGTAGGATTGTGATGTGCTCAAAAACTTAATTTACAAAATGCGGTCCATTGTCAGACCGAAGTACTTTGTACACTCCCCACTTCGGGAAAACTCACTTGTGAGGAACTTCACAGCACTTGTGGCATCAGGATGTGTGCATGGACCGTCCTCGATCCATCAAGAGAAAGGACACACGACTACTAGCACATATCTCTAGCCGTTACACATTTGGAGCATATCTACATAATAGATACGCAAATGCTGGAAGGGTCCACTAGGATGGGGTATTGCTCCTCTCACTGTTTTCAGTGCATGCCCTGCTGTACATTTCTGGAAAACTATGCAATTTTTAATAAAAGCAGCGATGACTTCCGTTAAGTTGGGCACAAACCATTCTTCTGATATCAGCGCTGCAAGACTCTCTTGTGTTGTGTTTGTTGGGTAGTGCATTTGGTCTAATGCTACTTTTATTAATCCATGGGGCATAACTGGTTTGCCGGTGCTTTGCTGCCACCACATTGCATTTGTGGGGACAATGCGCACCCCTGATGCTTCCATAAATCCTGCTCTTCTGGAGGAGCATGTACCTGCAATTCTGTAATCTGTGCTATGGCAAAGTATCATTACCATGGTACATGCTTGTGTGTATTTATTAGGGTCTGTGTCAAATTCAAATATTTCAGGAAAATACAGAGCTTTTTTGGCCTCTGTTGGCAGCTTCATTGCTGCTGGGAAATTAAATCTCCGCCTTTAGTGTGGGCTACGCACTTCACCACAGCGATGGCCAGTGGTAGTTGTAGTGCATCTCTGAGCCAGTTCAATAGTGGCACATGCTGCACTGGTGTGACGGCTGTGTGTAGGAAGCTCCACCTCTTCCAACATGACAGTCCTGTGTGTAGTGTTGACATCACATAGGCAGAGTCAGAATACACTGTTACTTCCTCATACTCATGTGTTTCAATTGCCACAATAAGCACTACTAATTCTGCTCCTTGCGGTGAAACATGCAAAGGCAATCTTGCACTTGCCACTGTCTCAGAGATGCTGTTCTGTTTTACTTTTACCACTGTGGTTCCTGTGTCTCTTCCCTGAGTTCTGGTCAATCGGTGCGGAACCGTCAATGAAGAGGACTCCCACCCCTCACTCCCTATCCCCCGCCTAGGGCATTTTCTCTAACATGGAGTATATTGTCATAGTATTATAATGTACTTGGCGCAGTTGTGCACATTATCTCCTTCCTCCACTGGCTCTGCTATGAATGTTGCTGGATTCACTACTCTGCACCTGACAATTTTGATCGCTGGGTTTGAGATAATCACCTCATACCCAGATGCACTCTGGATGATCAATGTGCTTTTGGGTTTCTCAAGAATGGCAAATAGAGCATGCTCCACATATAATGTTACTGAGCAGCCCATTGTAATACTGGCATATTTTTCAATTGCTAAGGCTATTGCTGCTAATGTTTGTTCACAGGGATAATGGCCTTTCATCAATGGATCTAAGATCCCGCTGTAATATGCTAGTGGTTTGTGTCCCAGGGTAGTCTTCTGAATGAGAACTGTTGTCATTACTACTCCATTTGAATGGGAGAATAGAAAAAATTCTGCACTGTAATCAGGGATCCCTAGAACGGGTGCTGTGCATATTGCCTCTTTTAATTGATCGAATGATGTACTCCTATCGTTTCTATGATATGGAGGTGGGGGAGGGGCCGACACCATGAATGACACATTAATCTGCCTCTTGACAGGGGTTTCATTGGTGGGGGGGTAGGGTGTGTGTGTGTGTGTGTGTGTGTGTGTGTCTTAGAGAGGAGGCGGTAACCTGGGGTAAGGGGAAGTAAGCCTTACAAGGCAGAACATCGTACAATCCTGAACTCCTACAGCTGTACTTGTTCGCTCTCTGAAATAGATACATTGGTGTCATCTTCAACTCCACTCTCTCCTTTGCTCCCCACATCTTGGACCTCGCCAAGCAGTCCCACTACCAGCTGCACTTCCTCGGAGGTATTCTTTCTTTACTCACTTTCACCGAGAAGCTCACATTCGCCAGAGCCTTGCTTCTCTCTAGGCTGGACTACTGCAATAGCTTCTTCCTCCGCCCTCTGCAACTAATCCAGAACAGGACTGCAAGACCTATCCTTGTCCTCAAGACAAGGGACTGTGTCACTTCAGCACAGATATCTCTCCACTGGCACCCCGTGGCTGCAAGGATAAAGTTCAAGACCCCCTGCATCGTCCACAAGGCCTTCTGGGCCCTGGGCCCACACTATATCCAACTCTCTTTCAAAATACCTTCCTTCACAAGCCCTTCGCTCAACTAGCTCCAACTCTGTGAGTGTCAGATGTTTCACTATGTAAAGAGCTGGGGTAGATCTCTCTCTTCTGCAGGTGCCTTCCTCTAGAATGGCCTTCCTGCCCCTCTCAACCTTGAGCCGGACAACCTGAAGTTCGGGAAGCAGCTCAAGACCTTCATATTCTCCTCTGCTTTCTCTCTCTACCTCCCCTGCTGACCTACCTCTCTGCCACACCGACTGGTTGCCTGGCTACCCTCTAAGCATAACTGGTACCAGGCTCCTCCATGATCCGTCTCCCCTCCACTGCCTTCGGGCCACTGTGCACTTAGGGGCTGCAACTGCACCTTCTACAGCCCCCTGCCTCCTTGCACTTACCCAGAGCCATGCTGCCCTGGTTGCACTTGTTCAGAGCACTGCTGCCCTGATCGCACTTTGTAAGATGGCAGAAGAGGGGAAGGGGAAAAGGACAGACTGGAAACGCCACTCATTAACATAGGCAACATGCTAATGGTTATGGGAGGCAAAGAAGGTTTGGTTCCAAGAAGAGGCTGCTTAAAATCTGAGCTTTGCAGGCACCCATTTCACCTTCCCAAGTAGGTTGGTTGGTTCTGTCTGATTACATCGACCACAGTTAGTTTGTGAATTTCTAGTTTGACTCTTGTACATTTTCTTTTTTGTTAAATGGTGGTGGTCCCCCCATATCACCTACACCTGCCCCGACCTCACTCCTACCCCCATACTACCTCTATACACACACCACAAACTAAGTGTGGTTGATGTAATCGGTGTAAACTATGTTGGTTGGCAGACTGAGGGATGCCTTCAACCACACTCTGCCGTACTCAGTGGCCGACTGGGACTTTTGACCGTCCTGGTCAGTGTAAGGTATTTGTCAGGCATTCATCATGCAGCATGGCAGGGGCCAGAATTCCTGCTTGCTTCTCCTCAGAGGTCTATCTTGCTGTTTCCCACTAGCCCCAAAAGCAAACTACTCTGACACAGGTTACACATTCACACATCAAACTGAAATTCTCCCCATCAGCCACACATTACCAGTTTCTGAGGCCACACCAGAACATGGATTTCAGAGTGATGCTGCAACCCTACAGGAGGTTCCTCGGGATGAAACGAAGAGCAGAAAAGATAGAAGGTGGAGATCGGGTTCCTCAAAGTTCCACACAAACTTGAATGCAGCCTCCCCTGACCTAACGAGGCTGCAGTGGCTATAGTTAGTGTAAGGAACTCGTGGTGACAACAATAAGGACAGAAACCAGTGATCACAGCTCAAGGGTGTTTATTAAACTGTATGAATGGGTGATCAAAACGCCTGATCTAAACCTAGATCTAAGATGGGAGCAAGCTATAACCAACAAATAATAATAAAACAGTCCTAGTGGCGTCTTGTCAAATAAAAAGGGCCTATATTAAAAAACCTATTGCCAATCTTTACCACTAAGTTATAAAAGAATGTGGGGTAATGTTCACCAGAAAAGAAAGAAGTGTTCACAAAATAAGTCAGGATGGTATGGCTGAGGTCTCCCTTCCCCACGTTTTAAGCACGGGACAAGGTGGAACTCTTGAGCAAAGCACACTCTTGGGCCTTGCCATCACGAGGTTACAGTTTGGTTCCAAAATATCAAGGCCTTCTGTGGCCAAGTCTCTTTCACACAAAGCCTCTAGCCTCAGAGGACCTGATGTGTCCCAATTAACAAACCAAAAGTTCCTTCAGTAAATCTTCACAGGGCGATTACTCTTCACTTGATCCTTTGTGCAACGTGGGCCTCCCTGCGTCGGGTTCACTATAGCCTTTTGTTCAAAACGTAACATTGAAAAAGTCTCAATATCTTTTTAATCAACCATTCACTGTGGACATCCCTCAGCCGGGTTCACTCTTGTCGACACAATGTTCACGGGTGTGTTACGCATTTACCTCCACCTTTTAGGCGGATGTAACTGCACTGTTTTTTCAGTGGAATTACTGCTGATTTTCCGTGGTATTTCACTTTCTGATGCAGTGGAAATACCATTTGTAACATTGCCAGTAATTCCGCTGGTGGTATTATTGCTGATGCTAATTCCGCCTGATGTTGGTGGTAATTCTGCCAGTGGTAATTCCGCCGGGACGAATTCCCACCAATCTCTAACTTGGCAGTTTGGTAAAAGTAGCAGTAATCCTGTTACTGCCACTTTTACTGTATATCGCCAAACTCGTAACCCCTTTAACTCGTAACCCCTTTAACTGCTCTCACAGTAGATGCTATTGTTACTCAACTCGATGCTCAATGGTACTCAATTTTTTGAAAGTGGCGGATGGTGGATGAGTTGGACCCAATAAGATTTGGATGTGCTACTGCAGATTGCAGACTGATTTCCAAAACTAGCACTTCACATAATCCGCTATCTCACCTGCTTGTAAGCAGTCTTTCCTTGCTAATTATGACAGAGAACATGTCCTTGTTGACATTCTATTATGAATGAATGGATGAACTTGTAGGGAACAAATATGAAACTGCCTCAATGCGCACTGCCTCAATGCACACCACTTGCCTCAATCCCTTTACCACTCTGCCGTCCGCATCCTCTGTCTTCTCTCTCCCTATGATTCCATCTCCAATTCACTTGCCAACATAGGCTGGCTTCCCCTCCACTCCCAACTTAAATACCACTTCCTTTGTCTCGTTTTTAATCTCTTCATGACCTTGCCCCTCCTTACCTCTCCTCTCTTCTCTCTTTCTACGCCCCCTCTCGCTCTCTACGCTGATTACTTTTTACTCTGTTCCCCCGTGCCTCCTCTCGTTTCCGCTCCTTCCAACTCCTTGCCCCCTTATATTGGGACTTGCTCCCTTTCTCTATCCGCTCCATCTCAACCTATTCCTCCTTCCGTTCCTCATTAAAAACACTCCTTCTGCACCCCACTCCCTGACTTTCTCCCCTTCCTCCTCTTCTTCCTCCTCCCCACTCCACCTTCCTGTTCCTTTATCTCTTCCTCCTTTGACTTCCACCCACCCTTATACTCCCTCTCCCCTTTCTTCCTTCCCATACCTCTCCTCTTCTCTCCCTTCCCAAATGCAAATTGTTCTACATGCTGTTTTTCTGGTTTGAATCATGTTTATTTTATTGCTTCTGTGTTCTATGTTTAATGTATTTTGGTAGTTATGCTGTAAAGCGCTTTGGTGTAAAGCGCTATATAAATAATAAAATACAAATACTTGCCAGGAGGAGTGTGTGCACAAATAGTTCCGAAACAACCAGCTTTGTGATTCTTTCTGAACGCGAGGTGTTTTTTTCTGAGTTGGGTAGGGTGTTTGCAGGATGAGAAGCAACTGTTGGTTGGATGAGTGCGGGGAGCATGCTGCCCCCATTGGTGTTAGTTTGTCGCTGAAGTACTTTGTGGTTTTTGTGTGGATTAATTTATGGGGAGCTCTTTGAAACCGAATCAGTTTTCGATTGGGAGCCATGACCATGCATTAAAGCAAACGCATTTGTAGTGGGTTTTTTTTCAATCCACTACTAATTTTCTTACCACTTGTTCAATGAAACATGTACAATTTGTGAGTAGTGTGCATCTTGGCAGTCAAAGCTTCGTTAGATGTGGGGTGGCTCTCTAACCTATTAAATCCCTATGAGCTAGAAAAAACCGTTCACTGAAATTAATGTTATCTGCTAAAATTTAAATACAAATTTTGGACAAAGATGAACTTGGCGAATGACATTGTTATATATAAAGCTGAATGTATGTTTGTGTTTGTATGTTTGTCTGTCTGGCTATACAAATCCACACCGTTGAACCCATGTCTACCAAATTTTGCATGAATTCCTCATTTGTCTGGGGCAAGATTCTAGTCTGTTTGGATGCAAAAAATGTACTCTGGAAACACCCTCATTTACTGATACTCACCCTGATACACTACAGTAGGTACTAGAAGGAGGCAACATTTGTAATAGTGTCTGAAGGAATATGTTTGATATGTTGGGTACTCCTTTAAAATGTATTGCTACTGTATACAGTTCAAAAGTGTTTATTAATGCATTTTTAAAGGGAATTAAAAATAAAAAAGATTTTTAAATGTTCCTTTTATCACGCCACTCCTAGTATGGGAAATGGCAAGGTTACAGTTTACTTAAGTTAATTCACGAGAAGAGAGCACACTCAATCAATCTTTTTGGACATTTACTCAAATGTGCTGAAGCCATTAAGTGACTGAAACATGCCGCACAAAAAACGAACATCACATGGAAAAGTTCCATCTGATGCAAAGCGAAAATCAATATCAAGAGCTTCTAAAACACAACAAACAGCAGCACGACTTGACGATCAGAGGACAAGGGCAACATCCTCCAGTGCACATGAGACACCACTCAATGAGGACATGAGCAACGCTGGGTACCCCAGCTAGTTAGTGTTATTCCTTACATTTTGGGGCTTTAAACCAAATGAAAGATGTCCCTAGCACATGCTCCAGGGTTTACAATTAATCAACAGCCCAGACGGGAGGGGTCAGTACCGGCTCGGGTAATCCACTGGGGTTGTGACGGCCTTAGGCCGGGGCATTACAAGACCAGATAATCCCCACGCCCTGATGGTTTTTTTGCTATTAGCATCCGACATGTTTTGCCAGAATACTAATCGTTTTTTTTAAGTTGAGATGTGGCGTGTTTGCCGTTTCTCAATTTAAAAAAAGGAAACTACAAAACAAGATGGCTGCCGTGTACAAATGGAAAGGGACCTACATGAAGTCCCTTCTCCCTTTCAATGGCAGCCATTTTCATGATGAGGGAGCACTGGGAACACTGAGTATTCACGGAAATTGCAAGGGACAAGGAAGCTCCACGTAAGTGGGGCTGAGGTGGGAGTGGACAAGTGATGTGGAAATTGGTGGTGGGCTCTGGGTGGAAGCGAGAATGAGGAGCACTTACCTGCTGTACCAGTGGGGAAGATGGCAGCCTCCTGTTTCCGAGGAGGCTCAGAATAGGGGCTTTACCATGATATCAAGACCCCATTCCATGCTTCCTGATTGGCTTGGAGGCCTACTGACCGCTGCCCTGCCGGCGTACTAATGTTTAATAATTATCATTTTCAACCCATACAAAACATGGCATCTCTCCTTCCAAGTGCTCATATAATATATATTATTTGTATCCATGTTATTGTTGTGTGTCATAATAACCTGTGATGAATAGCACTTACACAAAGACCAAAAAAGAACCCTAATAGGGAACTCCCGTCCCCTGCACTCTATTAATCGCTTAAACAAGCTGAATGAAGGTATATTCCCAAGAGGGGAATAGGAGTACATAGAGTAAATCAATTGAAAGTTAAATGTAACAACATAGTAATTCAAAATAAGATACAATTGAGCAACAAAGTAGTTCACAGTATCCGTTTAACGTCAAAGTCTATTAATTAGTTCAAAAGAGAGTTGGTTGTCCAATCAGGATTTATTTTTAAAGAGCAAATGCCCAACGCGTTTCGAGAAAAAATGTTCTCTTCATCAGGGGCTGTTGTTGTTCGTTGTGTCAATCACAGTAACTCTAGAGAAATATATACAAAATAATAATAATTTCAGTTTACATGATAATAACATAGACTAATTGTACAGAGACAGTAAATTATCCAATCATCATATGCATTTTTAAAGCAGGAAGTGGCTCACCCACTATAAGAGTCCACAATCTAGTTATAAAGCAACAAGGAGCTAGAGTTAGTATCATTTTAGCAGTGTCATCATTCTATCAGACAATTGTAATTTATAAAAAGAACAGTTACAAATACCCATAGGTGTATCAAGTGTGAAAGACATACCGTATGTTACATAAAAGGATGAACTGGGTCAAGTTGTTGCATAAGTGTGTCATCCCAACAAGGTGTAGCTGTCTGAATCCCCTATAGTGTAACAAAAAGAGGCAAAGATTGCTAATGGAGCATTGTGGTTTGGAGTGGGTAGGGGTAGGAGAAAAATCTGTGGACTTACTTAGTTAAACCGAAATCGCTAGCATCTGAAGCTCAGAAAGGTTCAGGTGTCATATTGATGTCAATGGAAGGCAGTAATATCAATCTGTGCGCGGTTCCTGAATAGCACTTAAGCAGGACTAGGGCATTGAGTGTTGTGATGGTAGATGTGACATTATCCAAGTCTAAGTACTTATTGACTTCTTAATGATGAAAGGCTGAGTTAGTCCCCATGCAACAGATATGTTGACTCGCTCAGCGAGCTTACCCCTGTGGTTAGCAGTACCAGAGCATTCAGTTTAGGCGTATAAAAGACTGAGTTCAGCAACCTGAAATCAAGAACCATCATGGCCACTTTTTGTCCATTTCGATCCGGGTCGTCTGTTTCGAGTGACATTTTGAGCTGCTGCACGCAACAGCAGCTGCCTTTGACACTGACCTCTTTTTGATCCATCTTTGATCTATCCCCACGGCCCTGCCTCAAACCAGCAGAGGCCATCGACTCACCAATTTTTACATTTGATTGACCCACTAGAAGCAATCTTCTTCAATCTGTTTCGACACCGACTTGACACAGTGGAAGCCATTCATTCACCCATCTCGATGCAACTCGGCCAACGCAAGGTAATTAACTCGATCCGTCAGTGGAAACCACTAACTTGCCATTCTCAATGTGAATTGGCCTGCTGGAAGCAGAAGTCTTGATCTGTCTGGACACCATCTCCACTCAGTGGCATCCATCAACTCGCTTGTCAAGACATGACTCAACTTGCTGGAATCAATCATCTCAACGCTGAAACAACTTGTTGGCAGTCATCGAGACCACCCGCCGTGATGCTTACTCGAACAGCAGAAAAGCACCTAGAAATTTAGCTCTATCTGTTAAGCCGCAAGAACAAGTAGATCATGTATTTGAGCTGGTTCAGTCTCGATGGCCAGCTTTAAAAGGTCCTACTGACTAGTAAGACTCAAATGTATTCCTTTTTTAATGACCTCTTCAGTGAACGTGACATTGCTTGTGCACCAATGTCTTCAGACCTAGAGTGTCCCCTCTGATTACAAAGTCTGCATATGCTGTATCTTCCCTTACAGTAGTGGGTTATAATGTTTTTGATTAGTGTTTGTATTCTTAGTTTAATTAAAGTATTATATTTTTATAGAAGCTTGGAGGGATATTCTTTTATTTTGGTACCACAGTAAGAGTTGTTTGGATGCTTCCATTCTAGCTCACATCCCTCCTGAAGGATACAGCCTTTCTAAAGTGCAGATAATGTTCCTTCCTCGCACTTTGTGAGATTGATCTCAGAAGAATGGCTCAGAGATTTGAAGACCGAGGTTATTCAAAAGATGACAATACTACTGATAAGGAAAATGTAGAGAACCTTCCAGAGAGTCTCTGTTACAGAGTGACCCAAATTAAAAGCAACTGGTTGGTGTTTGTAACCCGGCATTCAGCACATAGTAGTAAGATTATCAACTGTATTAAGAAGATATGGGAGATTTTACAGAGCGATAACCGTTTTAAAGGTTTATTTCCAAATCTACCTATGTTTTCTTACACCAGAGGTCGCAACTCTAGGGGCATGAATGAAGAGTTGAATTTTGCAGATCTATGTTCTGTTCAGAAAAACGTATAAAGCGCAGGTGTGACCCGAAGGCATCCTGGTGCTAACGGGCCAACTTAGAGAGAAACAACGGCTGACAACCAGCAAGAGGGAAAAATCTGAGAACAGAAGCTACAGATTCAGCAAGTAAACAGAATTGTTTTCAAAGCTTTACGAAAACCAAGATGATCTTCTTTAATCCGAATGAACAAAGGGAGAGATTTCCACAGTGTGGGAGCATCAACCAAAAACGCTGTGCCAACCGCTGTGGATTTACGGTAGCGAGGGATATGGAGTAGAATCTGATTTGCAGAGCAACAGTTCAGAGAAGGGCAGTAGCTCCTCATATTCTGACTAAGAAAAGAGGTCCCATAGCCATGGAAGGCCTGACCCATGCAGAGAGTTTTATATTTGATCGGACTAGCGATCGGAAGCCAATGTAACTTCCGGAGCACAGAAGAGGTCTGAGCAAGCTTAGGGAATCCCATGGTCAAATGAGTTGCTGCATTCTACACAACATGTAAACGTTGAAGAGCTTCTGGTTGTGCGAGCAAAGTGGCATTACACTAGTCTACACTAGTCTAGGTATTTTAAGCTTAATATGGGTGGCACTACATATGGCCTTAAACTGAGGCACAGCTGAAAGTGACAAAGCCGTTTTAATGCCCATGCTTTGTACAGTAGAAGCCGTTGTAGGGAGTGGGCCCATCACCATGACCTCCATCTTATTAGCATTAAGCCTAAGCCAATTCCTCTGCATCCAACCTCCAATGTTAGACAGGTAATTTCTCAGGTGGACAGTGTCATGCTCCTGGTCATGATCGGTATGCAAATGAATTGCGTAGCATCTGCGTATGAGAAGAATCTGCAAACGTATGCCTGGATAAGTTTAGTGAAAGGGAGCAAATAAATGTTAAACAGCAACAGCGAAATCGCGAGCCTTGGGGGACTCCAAAGGTCAGAGGAACGAAGGCAGAGGAAAAGGGAGATAGAGACTGAGTCCCATGAGACCAAAAGGACTGAAGCTAGTCCAGAGCCAGTCCACCATTTCCACTCTCCCCCAGGCATTGACATAAGATGGCGTGGTTGATTGTGTCAAATGCTGCAGAGAGGTCCAATAAGATGAGGACACCTACTGCACCTTGATCGAGTGTAAGTGAGAGATCATCAATGGCGGCGACCAAAACAGATTACGTACCCATTAAGGGATGGAAGCCGGATTGGAATGGATTCAAAATGGCCTGTGACTCCAAGTAATGCCTCATTTGAGGCTGCACGATGGATTCAAGAATCTTCATTATAAATTGTAACAGCAAAATCGTACGAAAATTCACCAGAATAGCCAGGTCCAAAAGTGGCTTTCAAAAGAGGAGAACCCACGGCATGTTTTTAAAAAAAAAAACAGGAATAGTACCAGTCTGCAGAGTGATTCACTACGCCAGTAAGAAGCCTAGCCAGCTTGGGACCAATAGATTTCTAAACCCGAAGAGGAATGGGGTCCAACAGAGAAGCAGATCTAAGCGAATTAACAATCTGGATGACTTGCTTCTCCCCAGCAAGAGGAAAAGAAACGAGCTTGCAGGAGGAGGAATGGAAGACCACTCCCTTAAGGTAGGAGCAGCCAGGGCTACAGTAAGGTCTGACCTGTCCATACGGATCCTTGCAATCTTTTGGACAAAAAAGTCAGAGTGAAACGCAGAGAGCCTGGGAACCTGGCCCTCTAGTTGCGGCCAATGCAGGTTGAGACAACTCACGAGCAACAGTGAAGAGCTCCTTAGATTGAGTTTGTGCTGTGCGGGTACGATTGGAAAAATAAGCAATTTTTGCTTCCTTAATGGCCTGACGATGGACAAGCCGATGTGCTTTTGTGGTCTAATTTGCCAGACTCATAATATCCCGAGAGCGCTCAGCACGTTTATACAGAAGTTTGAGAGCGCAAGCGCTCAGTAAACCAAGGAGCCGACTGCTTCTGGGGCTTCTTGAGTTGCTTTACTGGAGCTAATTCACCGGCTGCCATTTAAAAGCCGAATACAGTGCTGAAGAAGAATCCAGAGCAGAGTTTGCGCTAACGGCATCAAAATGGGCCCTACTGGAAATGGCTAAAGACGCAGGATCAACCTGGTTCCAGGGCCGGAAAGAGGATCATGTAGACTTGGTGGTAGTCCTAGGATCAGAAATGAAACTGGTGAAAGGAGAATTATCGGACCAGACAAAAGTGAGTGCTGGGAGAATAACAACACTGTTAGACTCTGCAAAACCAGGTCTAAAGTATGACTATGCAAGTGAGTCCGTCCTGACACCAGCTATAATATCTATATTATGCCTGTGACCCGCTTTACGCGTTTTTAAAAGAATACAGAGTTGTTTATTGTCCATTGAAGGTTAGAATATCGCATGTTGTCTATAGTATGTGTTACCACATTATGTACTATATTTAGATGCACCGAGTATGCTTTTTTTCATATACACAGAGTGTTGACTTTTCAATGACCCTCTTAAAATTCAGAGTTGTATTATCGATCTAAGGTCTATTGAGCTTGCACTATGTTAAAATAGCAATATGCTCAGAACACATTATATTGACTTGAGAACTACTGGCTTTATACAAAAGACTAAGGCACTGGAAAAATGAGTGCAAGGTTCATAGAAATGTCTTTTGAAATAAAATGTTTGAGAACTTGAATTGTTTAACATATCCCAAGTGGCAATTTCCAACATCTATTTCTCTAACAAATTGGTCACAGTTATCCATTGTTATTATTTCTGAAATGTTTTGGAATTTCCAAATTGGATACAAATTAAGTTTTATACTTCATTCAATAACTTATTTTACATCTAGTGATTTTTTTGTCGATATTTTACCGGGCTCCCTTGCCGGGACTATGGCGTCATTGCGCAAGCGTGATGTCAGAGACACAACACTAAGTGCAGTACCATGCGTGCGTTTATTAGTTTATTTAAAACCGCTTAAAGGTAGGATAGGTAATTGCACATCTTTGACCCTTCAAACTGTAGGTGTAAGATGTTATTACCTATGCTTTTAATGATGGTTTTTGGAACAATAATGGTATTTCCTTCGTTTTTGTCTATTCTTTTGCAGCTTGTTTGGTATAGTTTTGAAGCTATGCTAGTTTCTACTAGCAAATACTTATCATATTATGTGGTTCGCTTTTATGTACTATACTGAAGGAGGTTGTCCTATATATTAATTAGGATCTTGTTTGTATTGCAGGCACTTTTTATGTTGTAGTTCTTCTGGTGATCTTAGCATTGTGTGCAAGTGGATACAGGTAGTTCCTTTAAGCTTAAATGCTATAGATTATATACAAAACTTAAATACTATATATAAAAATGAGGACATGTCATATTAACGGATTTTTCTACATTTTCTTTACTTTTTTTACTTTATGTATGATTTGGACCCTGAAGATGGACTATGTCCCAAATGCTTTGGCCTTGTTTGTTCTGATTCTATGGATCCGTTTTCCTCATTGTTGAGCACAGTTTCAATGTAAAGAATACTAATTGAATCACCAGATCCATTTTTGAAGTTTGAGAAATTTTGACTTCCATAAATTAAGAATTTAAGGAACTACCGTTGAAGGTTGCTTGACACTGTGGTGAGCACAGAGCACCTAGTAGGACCTTTAGGCTTATCAATGACTACCTTCCTCGCACTTTCCCGCACAGCTGCAGTCAAGCCTGCTTTGCGAGAACTCACAGACGGCAGCCCTATGTGTGAGAGTGCATGCGAAACAAGAGTGCAAAGTTCAACAAAGTGGTCTGATCCACCGATGCCGAATTAGTGTAAGAAAGATGGCGGCCCCATGTCTTGAAACCTCAGGCCGCGGCCCCGCGTTTTAGTATGCACAAGGATTAAGATCAGCTGGGGTTTAATAGACCTGGGGTGAATACCATAATCATAAGGGTTTGCATGAAACAACACCCCAGCTGAATATAATTATTCAGTGATGAAGTCAGACGGTTGACCCTTTGGATTATAAAAAGCTGATTTGTTGTGGAGGAATTTGGAAGTTGTAGCCATAGAGGTGAATGGTTGGTACTACAGTGAGGAGGCTAGAGGCAGAGAGATGTGGTGTAAAGAGATTTCTTATGGAGGAGGAAAGGGCCCCTGAAGTGAAAGTGGAGGACATAGTGGCAGGAAAGAGGTGGAAAGGAGAAGACCCACTTGTGATGACAAGAAGAGTTGTGGAGAGTTTTAGAAGGGAAAGGTCAAGAGTAGAGGAGAAGCGTAGAGGGCAATGAGGTTGTGAGGAGGAAAAGAGGAAAGGGACACATAAGGAGGAGACTAAGAAATGGGGATAGCTAAGGACGAAGAGTTGCCCAGGTCGAGGAACTATGGCAGGTTGTGCTGTCTAGTGGAGGGATGTTTGGACAACTGAGAATTACAGTGACTTCCTGCCTGAAACCCCAATAATGTCACTTTATATGTGACCTGATCAAGAGAGGGGATCCAGATAAAGGTATGGTATGTGACTAAGTCCTAGTTTAGAGTCTGGGAGATGGGACTGGGATGCCATTGGATGCCGAGTGTCATCACCTGCTCCCTGGTGCATGATCCAGAGGTCTTACACAGAGGATGCAACAGCCATGCAAGTCCACCACCAGCCTCTATGTAAAGCCTATCACTGGGATGCCGAAAAGCCTTGCATCTGCCAACCTCAAAATCCACCCAGACCTTTCTAGGACCCTGACTGCTCTCCTCATTCGCATTTATGGAGAGGTAAGGGGAGGCCTATAGCGCCCACTTGATCCATGTGGTGACTATGACACGACTCTTAAATACTCTGTGAGCTGTAGAGCCCCACCTGCCTGGTATGCGAGGACACCAAGTTACAGTCAGGCAGTCGCTGTCATCCATAATAAAAGATATGATGCCTTTATTACACCCACATTCACTACTGGGTCATCCACTGGATTAGTTAAGGGCACTTGACTACAGGGAAGGTCAGGCTTTGCTGAGAAGCTTTCTTTTAAACAAGGTGCAAACAACAAGCATTAAACAATGCTTCCACCTGAAATATGATAGTGGAAAGTTGTTTTATGCTTTTTTTTTTAAATAATAAAACACTGCAACTTTTATGGTTTTTGCTACACATACCCCAATGCTCCAACCAAAAGGATGTTGGACTATACTGCACTGATTATCTCTAATCTGATGATTTCTCAAGCAGTGCCTCCAAGTTCCAGCATTGAATGTTTTTCAGTTGAATCTCTCCCTCAAATTCTTAAAGAGGCTTTACCTGTACGTTTCTAGTTTCAAGGTTTTCACTTCCATCTTTTTTCTGGGCTGTTCACCAGGCTACCTATTCTGGACCATCTCTTCGGCCTTGTCACCCTATCTGGTTTTGGCTTTGGACGCCTTTCCTCTTCCTGTGGCCTCCCCGTTAGTTCTTCTTCTCCATGGCGGCGGGCACTGTGAATTTGTTTCCATTCTTGGATCAGCTCGAGCACCTTCTCCCCATCAGGTTACTCATGTACACCTCTCACAGATGGAGCCCTCCAGCAGCTCTGCTTCTTCACTGCACCTGCTGTTCCTCCTCTGCCTCTCAGTCTCAGTACTTCTTATTGGTGCCCTGATCTCTTGACATCAGCCCCATTTGCTGGTCTTGTCATTGCTATTGCCCGCTGTTTACATGTCCAACATCAATTGCCCATCTGGTTCGCAAACTGGCTTATTGGTTTTGCCATTGCTTCTCAGCATTCTCCAGAGGTGTAGCTATCTCAGGACTCTTCCATCTCCCTTCTATGCCCCTTTTCTGATCCGTGGTGTGGTCGTATGCATCCCCTGCTCGTACAAAGGAAAATAATACCCATTACACCCCTTCATCCCACTTCGGTATTGTTTTACACACAGTAGACTTATAAATCAGCTTTGCAGCCTAGGCACGGGAGCAAGGATGGCAAGTCGATTTAGGAGTTGGCTGAGTTTCATGCAGCAAAGTGTGCTGGAAGAGGAGCGCACTTTTAGTTCATTAGAGTAAATTGAGAACTCTACCCCCTAGCCCTCTGTTGTTGTGTGTTTAAGGCTTCGCCTAATTTGAGGATTCGCTAGGAGTAGGGACTACAATTTCCTCCAACCTCCCTTTTCGTGTTTGTTTTGCTTATTGGCTTACACCATACTGTTAGCTAGCCATTTTGCAAATTGATTCTAGCTACGGGGGTAATGATCTGAGGCTGGGTGTGGCTGATAGGCATGAGGGTTTGAAGCAATATGAGTACATGCTTTACAATAATAGCAGTGAATGCCTTCCAGTAAGGTGCAGCAGTGGCCTCCTGACTCGATTGAGGGGCCTTTGCTTTAGGATTGCAGGCCTGATGCCCTTGGCTTGGAGTGATGGTGTCCAGCTTGAAAATCACATGTATGCATTCTACAATGATGGGCGCCTTCCAGCGTTGCAACGGTGGAATCCTGCATGAGTTCTTCTTTTGGCCCTGCTGAGAGTGTCATGTTAGGGGTTTGCAGTGGTGACATCATGTCATGTGTAAGGTGCGCTTGCATGAGAGCGGGAGAGGGTTAGAGTCTTGCCATGTGTTGCTATTTCTGTGGTGCAAGTGTACCTGGTGGGTAAGACGTCATTTCATCGCAGGATGTTTTTTCATGGTTTTTTTTACCGCAGTGTTTTGCTGAAAACTCATCGAATTTTGGGGGGAGGGGGTAGAAAAATATATAAATTGGGTGTGGGTGTATTAAATATTTTAAAAAATTAAAGGGGGGGAAAACACCTAAAAAAAAAAAAAAATCAATTAGTTTTTTCATACAAAAATCAGTGGTAAAAAACCCCACGAAAAAACCTCCCGCGATGAAATGACATGGAACCCTATGGTGAGGGTCCCTGCTCAGTATTGAAGTATTGCTGATCTGTGTGAGGTGCGTTTGTTTACCCTGCTGTGAGGGTAATTTTACAGTAATTCAATTGTGGTATCCTGCCTTCTGCCAGGTCCACATTTGTCAGTGAGGGTCACCTTTAGTATTGTAGTGTTGGTGTCCTGTCTAGGGTGAGGAACTCGTGTCAGTCATACACTGAGGGTCCCCTCATAGTACTTCAGTGGTGGTCTCCACTTATGTGCAAGGATCCCTTTTGTGGGTACCTTTATAGTATTAGAATGGGGTTGTCCCATCCAGATGAGGTGCACTCACCAAGTCCCGCAATAGAGGGTAACACATCAGTATTTTAGTGTCATGCTATGTGACTGTCATTGGTATAGTGGGCAGCTGTCATTGGTAGGGCATTGTACAGCGATGTTCCTGTATCTTGTGTGAAAGTAACTTGGGCTGGTGTTGCAATGAATGTCACATTTCAGGTTTGAAGTGGTGGTACCCTGCCAAGTTTGAGGTGCACTTGTAAATTGCCTGCAGTGATGGCCAACAGTTAGTACTTCAGTAGCTGTGTCCCGAATTGTGTGAAATGCACTTACCTCAGTCTTTTATTGCCAGTCACCTTAAAATATTGCACTGATTGTCACTCGTGAGATGCACTGGCTGCAGTCCCACATTGGTAATCACTGTGGGGGCCCTGTCCAGGTCACCTGGCCGGCCACGGATAGTGTTGGAACACTGACACGAGATCAGAACGCCACAAGCACGTGGCGTGTGGGATGCAGGGATCACCCTGCACCGGCCGGATCACCGGCTACCGAAGTCCCAGCTGGGGGCACCCAGCTTTGGCCGACTGTGGCGGGGTGGCACTCAGGCCACGGCAGGCGGCCTAGGCCATGGACACATGACCAGGCCCACAAACGATGACCACACAGACACGAGTTGCCGCTTCCTGGGGCTCTGCTGCACTGCCATCCGCGTGCCAGCAGAGCCCCTTTTATTAAGTGAGCGTCATGACACAGTCATGACGCTCACGTCGGAACAAACACTAGGCCAACACACTGCTGTTGGGCCTGCTGGGGCCACGTCCCTTTCCTTTGTGCGGACTCCGAGTCCCGGATGTGCCTCCCTGTTGCGCACCGCTGGGTCCAGGTGTTGGCGGGTCCCTGATGACACGGGGGCTGCGTGTGCACAAGATGCACTGTCCGCCGCCCCCTCCACACACGGCCGATGCCGCTACACAGGCTGCCACAGTGCTGCTCTCCGCCGCGGGCACCTGGCGCGGAGCACGCCCTGGGCAGTCCCCGGCCAGTCTCGCCGTCTCCGCCCACGTGGGCTCTTCCTTCGCCTCCGACAGAGGCGCCTGGGGACCTCCTCGTCGCCAATGTGGGGGCCTGGTCCAGGTCACCTGGGCCGGCCACGGATAGTGTCGGAACACCGACACGAGATCAGAAAGCCGCAAGCACGTGGCGTGTGGGATGCAGGGTCGGATCACCGGCTACCGAAGTCCCAGCTGGGGGCACCCAGCTTTGGTCGACCGTGGCGGGGTGGCACCCGGGCCAAGGCGGACGGCCTAGGCCATTGATACGTGGCCAGGCCCACAAACAATGACCACACAGACACGAGTTGCCACTTCCTGGGGCTCTGCTGCACTGCCCTCCGCGTGCCAGCAGAGCCCCTTTTATTAAGTGAGCGTCATGACAGTCATGACGCTCACGTCGGAACAAACACTAGACCAACACACAACAGTCACCTTTTTGTGTTGCGGTTGTGATGTCCTCTCCTGGGTGAGATGCACTGGCACCAGTCTGTCAAGATCCAGGGAACAGTAGGGTAGCAATAGCGGAACTGGAAGGGAAAAGGACCACAAGCAGGGTATCCAATATGGCCCAGATCAGAACTGTGCCATAAAGCAGACCAGCAACCCAGGTGGAAGGACCCTTTAAGTGCTGGGAATAGAATTTTGTATACAGATAGCATTACAATATTGCCCACAGAAATGCTGTTATTCGTTAAAAAAACATAAAGGACTACCCTGTTAAGTGGGGTGGAAGGGACTATACATATTTGAGGCACTTTTTAAGCAGTTGCTTGGCAACGTTCCTATGTGGATTCCCATTGGTCCCATTTAAGCCCCTCTCTTCTTATCATGATTTGTGCTTCATTGGGTTTTTGGTGATGCAGGCCGATCATAAGCTCTGTCATTGGAGTCTAAGCTTTGCTTACGTTCCTCCTCTTGTTTGTAACTGTAAATACTGCAAGCAATATTCCTGTTTCAAATGTTGCTCATCTCCTAATAATTCCTAACACCATTTCTAGCTACAGGTGGAATGAGGGATGGCACTGGATGCAAAGAGGGGGCTCTGCCGATACAGGAGATAAAGCAACACCAGGGAACAAGGATAGGTGACACATTAGCAAAGGCCAAGAATAAAAGACTGACTGTGACAGAATACCATCTTGCAGGGGTGTGAACGTCCCTTCTTTTTATGTGTTTTAATAATAAAATGGTGTAGGTAATTCTGTTTCTAAAAGGGAGGTGTGAGGGGTCAGCAATGAGAAACGGACATACAGTTGAAGCATTCTCAATAGTTAACATGTTTATTAAAATAAAAAGGGTTTGGAAAAAAGGCCGATCTTGCTTTAACCAATGGACAATGCCCCTTCCTTGGGAAACAAATGCAAAATAAGTTAAACTTGTGTCAAAATATAAGGATAATGAAAATGTCTTTTCCCTGTTATTTTTTATTAAGGTGACAAAGGAAAATGTTCTTTTTACAGTAAGGGTTGAAATATATTGAAAAAAGTATTTTGTAGTATTCAGGATGGTCAAAGCAAAATATTTCTATTTTAACAAAGGCTTGATATAACAAAGTTATTTTCCAACTAATCTTAGATTTCCTGGTTTACTCCGTTGCCAGAAATTCCTTCAACTGAAATATCCAATTTCAAACGAGACGCAATAGAACAAAACCTCTTGTCCTCCCTTTGGTTCACATAGATCCCCTGGTGTACTCTCTTGCCAGGTATCTTTTCCCAAAGAAGATTCAACAATACATTTTGGATATCCTGGTTTACTCTCCTGCCAGAAATATCCCCCTTTTGACTCGTACAGATCCCTGGTATTCTCACCTGCCAGGTATCTTCCTCAAAAAGGTCCCAATACCTGACACTCTTATCAGGCCTCTCCACAACATTCAAATCTCTTTTAAAGGTTCTCCCAGTTGTATTTCTACAGAGGTACAACCTTATTGAATTCAGTAAGCAATTGTCCTACTTTCTCCCAGGCTGATATCTCCAAGATAAGAGTTTGCTCAAGCTCCCTCTGTCAACCTCTTTTACAGTGTCTTTTGGCAATGCTTGTTCCAGGTTTCCCCCAAATGGCATCTCATATTAGGAAAATTGTATAACGTCTGCCTTTCTTGTTCCTCTTACAATGTCTTTTTAGCTTATGGCAATGCTGGTTCCAGGTGTCCTCCATCTGCCCCCTCATGTTGGGAGAATTGCACCATGTTTTCCCTCTAGTTTTCTGGTTGCAGGTTTCCCCCAACTGACACCTCGTGTCAGGAGAAGTCTACCATGTGTGCCCACTTGCTCTCTTTAATTCTATTTGGTCAGCATTCAAAACGTCAACTTTCTTGTCCACTAACCTGTCGGAAAACCCCCAATGGTCACCACTATCAAATGGCCCACTCACTGGTTTCTCCTGGTGTCTCGGACTCATGGTTTGGGGTAATGGCAGAGTTCTTGTATGAGTATGACATCTGTGATCTGTTAGACCCCCTTTAGGTTCTCTGCTTGTTTTGTGGTGCCTCGCTGGTACAGGAACTGCCTTCCATCGAGGCAGCGCTGTTGACAACCTGTCTGCAGTTACCGATGCCTCCTTCTCTTGGGCCTGATAACCTGCATCGGATCTCCCACCACTCTGGTACGTTGGGACGACAGAAGGCAGTCCAGGAGCACCTCTCTTCTGCAGTCTGGTGCACTCCTGCATGTCTGCCTCTCTCAGCAGCTCCACTTCCCGCTGTGCGCCCTCTGCAGCCCGACCTGGCTTCTCCTTCACTTTCACCTGCTCGTTCTCGTTTTCTTCCTCTCTTGCCTGCAGGTGTTTCCCACGCTGTTGATTACAGGGACAACCACTAGACTGCACAGATCGTCATTAACTTGTCCTTCCTTGTGTCGTAGTAATTAGAGCTTTCTGGGTATTGAAGTCCCAAGGATTACCCCAGTATTCTAAGTTCTGTTGTTGCACATTTCTAACTATATAACAGGCATCACCACTAGCAGATGCTAAAGAATGCTTAGAGGGGTTATATATGTGTGAAGAACAAAGACTATTCTGGTTAAAAGGTTCATGAGAAGTGGATTTCAAGACCTCATAGTTAAAAGGTTCTGTATAATAGAAGCATGCCATCAGAAACTCTGGTATGATGGCTTGTTCTTCACTCTTATGAGAAGAGTACTGTGTTTCCCCTGTTGGAGTCACCACCTTCCCCCGACAGCCATCTCCCATGTGATCCACCATCAGAATACCACCCAAGGGTCAGGATCAGGTAGCGGCTGCCGTCCCCCAGGCCACATGGGAGGAAACTTTAGGCCGGGGTTCAGTGATGACTCTGCAGGATTCATCAAAGCAGCCTGTTAATCATAACTCTGTCTTTCATAATACTCCATGCTAAAAGCATAGTGCATTCATGTGCCTTTGCTGTACTTTTCTCCTGGTATCTACAGCACCAGCCCTGCAGTGGCATAGGCTAGATTCAAAGGTCATACGTACAGCCCTGACAGTTGCTGCTTTACAAAGTTCCTGCAGGCAGAGACATCCACTTAATCTTCTGCACCTCTGATCTAAATTATAATAACTGTATGCCTTTGTCAGTCTGGTGGCAAGTAAATCTTTAAATGGAAGCCATGCCATACTCTGTAATAAAGACACAGAAATTTGATATCACACCAGTTTCAGCTCTGTGAGCAGGACCCAGATATGCCAGGAGTGATGTATATTGACGTTTGGCCTGACTGTCTCTACAGCTGCTATGTGGGACAATAACCAGGATGGCAGTGCTTTGATTCTCCTGCAGAAAGGTTGACGTCTGCCACCAGGGCATAGACACTTTCCCCAGGAGGTCTCCTGGGAACCAGTGATTCAAAGGCAGCACTGACATGACAAAGCCACTCGCACACCAGGATACTGAACACTGTAGTCTCTTTCAGGTCAGCAGGCATAAGGAGGTGACGGAGTTAGAGTAGCCAGAGAGGGAAGGTATGCCTGGAGAAGGGCCTCATCATCTTGGTTTCTGCTAGGATGGCTTCCTTTTTCCTGTCCCCACAGGCAAGGTGTTCTGGGTGTGATGTCATAAGGTAAATGGCACTTGTTACTACATCAGAGATTGGACCCCTTACAACAAGCTTGCTTTGGACCAATCCCCTGGAACAAAACATGATGCCAATGTGTTGCGATGCAGCTGGTCTATAAAGATCTAAATTGGCAGAATCAGAAAAGTGCTTTATCATTAGAAATGTCAAACGTTTCCACCTCAAAAGAACCGACTCATTGCTTGCTGTATGTCAATCAATCTATAGTCTGCAGTGTAGATGCTTTTAAAGGGGCCATTTCCTGTAATACAGAAATAATTTAAAGTTCTTTTTTGCTATTGTTAAAATACATTGAAATAGACTCATCCCAAGTACGGTTTAAGCCAAACATGTATCTCCACATACCTATATTGCAGCCGGATTAGGGTCTGCAACATCAGCTTGACCTCATCCAGCATTCCTAATATATACAAATGCTGGTGTTGGTGCTCCCCTTTGTGCAACACCTACCCCGAAACTACAAATCCTGCTCTGCCAAGACATAAGCCCTGCCCGATGCCATGACAATCTTGTTTCCGAAGTCTTAGCTTGGTTCCCATAGGTTTGAGTGGGCGACTGGAAATGACATCTGCTAGAAGAATGTGATTGACACAATAATCCACCCAATGGCCCTCGGTTTATCTCACATTAGCATTACTATGTTAACGCTGTCAATGCACTGAATAGAAGAAAGTGTATATTAATACGTACTTGATGCACCATGTTCCGGCCACCATGTTTCACATTAAATAATACATGGTGATTAAAAGTGTGCAATACCCAGAACAGTGCAGCCCAATATTGTATAAATACATTGCTACCTACCTTCAAGACAAAACTTAACATGGATATCCATGTAAAGTAAAATGCAGTAACATTGCAAAGCTTATTGCCGTGCATTTAGCCGATTACAGTTAACCAAACTAGCTACATGTATGCATACTAGGGTCAGAAAGGCTATTAAACTGCAAGCCCATAATAGGGCTCCGGGACCGGATATGATCCCCTCGGATTTGTTTAAAGACTCTTTGGACTTGTGGGCACCATTACTCATGGTAGTATTTAACGCATGTATGCTATCAGGGAATTATCCATCGTCGTGGAAAAGGGCTATTATCTTCCCAATCTTTAAAAAAGGAGATATGGGCAGTCCAAGTGCCTATAGACCGATCTCCCTATTAGACTCTTCCTTTAAGATCTTCGGGAGAATCTTATTGGCCTGTATTGAATCTTGGTTATGAGAGGCTACGATCCTTTGCGACATTCAATTTAGTTTTCGCCCAGGGGTCGGCACAATGGAACAGAGCCTGAATCTTTATCTTTTAGTGGCCAATTCGGTTTTTTGCAGGGGGGAGGTTGTTTATCTGGCCTTTATGGACCTGAGCACTGCCTTTGATAAGGTAGATAGGGCGAAATTGTGGCCCGTGCTCGGATCCATGTGATGCCCGGGGGACATCTTGATGGTATTGGTCGAGCTACACACTGATAACGAGGCGTGTGTACGCAGTGGCCTAGGGGGACACTGCACGGCCTGCTTTAGGGTGGGGTGTGGTGTCCGGCAGGGCTGCGTGCTAGCATCTATCTGTTTTTGCCACTATATTAATGGTCTATCACCTGAACTCATCACTATTTTGGCTGACTTTTTGATGTTGGAGGGCTGGGGTTTCCCAGTCTTAGCTTATGCGGATGATACCGTCCTGCTAGCAAGAACCCCCAGAGCATTACAGGCCTTGATTAACGCATACACAACCTTTATGTGTAATCTAGGTCTAAAAATCAATTCCAAAAAATCGGCAGTGATGGTCTGTTCGGGTAGAAAACGGCCAGTGGCGATGAAACCAATGCTTTGTGCCGGAGAAATTATACCACGTGTTAAGGCCTTTGACTACCTGGGCATCCGTTTTTCTGATGCCCTGAATGGTAGAACCCATGTGGATAATCAAGCGGCCAAAATGAGCCAACAAATTGGGGGAATCTTTCGTTTTATGTTGAGATGTAAGGGCCAGCCCTTAGAAGTAATTACTAAGATTTATGGTGCTCAAACATTGGCCATCACCATGTATGGTGCCCCCATATGGGGCTTTACAAAGGTTGGGGAAATACAAGTAAAGGAAAATAAATTCTTCAGACAACTGCTGGGGCTCCCGAACTCAGCAGCGTGCATCTCCATATATAGAGAACTGGGAATGGAGTTCTGGGAGGATCAATGGGCGTTGGCTCCAATCCTATTTTGGATCCGATTGTGGGCCAACAAATTTGCATCCCTGTGCCACTTTATTATTCGAACCATGGTGGGCAAAGTGGGTTGGCAAAAAAATTCCTCTACTTGAATATATATCCAATGCTCACGGGGAGACCAACCTTAGTGATCATTTTACACCAGTCTCACTCATAACCAACAGTGAGGGGTCTTGTTACAAAACTGTGGTCAGAGAGGCCATAGTAAGGAAAAGAACACTTCGGGAATACCGCAACAAATGTGATGAATACCACTCTATGATTAGTAGGCCCTCGGGGATCCAACCCTATTTAATATGGAGTCCTTATAAAAAGGATAGGTGGCTTATTACAAGGGCACGTTGTGACTCACTTCGCCTGCAAGCAATTACAGCTGGGTGGAAGGGATCCAAAGACTGGGCCAGCTGTCCTGTTTGTGGACATCAGCTGGAAGATTTAGTTCATTTTATGTTTTTTTGCCCGGGGTATGCAGGTATTCGAAGGGCAACTTTGCTACCTGCCCTAAGGAAAACGAAGATACGTCACCACAAAGCTGCACTTATTTTTTTACTTTTTTACTTAGTACTGACTGTGTTTTTACAGCATGTGCATTGCTTACATTTTTTAAAAAAGCAATGTACTTTAGGAAAAATGTGCTTAGTCCCCAGGAAGACGAAAGCAAATTATGAACCATCTACATAGTGGATATACTTTGCATACTGACTTTTATTGTGCCCCTGCTTAAATAGGATCCTACGAATTAATGAATGTGAACTTGTTATTGGTCAAATGTATCTGTTTGTCTCATTTTAACCTCATAAGTATTAGTTTTTAGGAATTGCACATTTTTATTGATTGTATGCATTTGTTTATTAACTGATTGTTTGATTTTTTATTTTTTTATTTGAATAAACATGTTTGGCTGACTGCATACTAGGGTACAACATCCAAAGATGAAAAGACTAAAATATCTAAAATGCAGCGTTTCTCATAGACTCCCAACATGATACTAGGGTTGTGTAGAAATCCACATATCAATTTATTTAGCCACAGAATTCTCACATTTAAGTTAGAGCGAGCACAAAGTCTAAAGTAACCTTTACCAATTGTGTTAATTAAAAATAGGCTACATTGTACAACGCCGTATGTTTGCCATATAGAGGTAGAATACAGATGCATAATCACAGAAATCATGTTTTACATAAACAATCTGACATTTGTATGCTTGAGATCGTGCAATGCTCAGATTTCCAACTTTAGTCTCGTTGTGGTTTTAACCAAACAGCACACTTCCTGCACAATGTAACTTAAACCGATGCGGTTTAACTATCTACATGTTTCCCTTGTTGAGTGCTCCCGTTCTTATTCAGACTTCTGTAGAGGGGATGACATTGTTCTGGCATGTCTACCAGTATAGCTTGAAAGATTAGGTATAGACATTCACTCATAGCAGCCCAAGAATAATCACCCAAAATATCATGGACAATCATTTGTGCACTGACACATTGATAACAACATGCCACACATCAATAATATATGTACTACATCAATAGTCGTTACATTTCTGGTGTGCTTTCTATGGAGATTGGTACTTAACGTTATTCCCCCAAACCTCATAAGCTTGGCAGCTTCTTCAGAGAGAAACTCTTGGTGAAAAAATATGACTAACCAGGACTTTCTATTTAGGGTTCTGTTATTAATAAGGATCTTACTGTTATGCCATAGTAAAGGAGAGAGGCATTTTTTTGGACGACATTTAGTATGGGGAAATAGAAAGAATTGGAGGGCAGATATTGTGGCTCTGATTGCAGCGGTTGACGATGAATGGTTAAAAACATAAATAAGGTCAGTTATTTCTACAGGAAACGCCAACTGTTTCTCAGTGATTCACCATGTGGGAATATCTGATGATTTAGGACATGCAAACCAACTTCTAGATTTCAAAAGAAAGGCAGTGTGGTAAGACTTGAAATCAGGGAACCTCACCCCTCATAGGGCGCCTTCAATTTGATCAAAGCAATTCTTTTACTTTTGCCCATTCCCCCCCCAAAGGAAGTTAAGTAAGATTGAGATGTAAAAAGGAAGGGGATAACGGAACACAAAGGAGTTGTAGGTAATATAAAATTATTGGTGATAGCTTCATCTTGATTGAGTCAAGTCTACCCCACCATGAAAGATATAGGGGGGACCATCTGGATGTTAATTCCTTTAATCTAGATGCTCTCACATGGTCTACCCTTTTCTCCAGAACTAAACATATCTCTACATCAGCAAATATCTCTCAGCATTTTTTCTTTTTTATACACAGAGCATTCATCACACCCGCTAAATTATCTCCATCTACGATAAATAACAATGACAACTGTTGGACTTGTGGAGCTGCCTCTGCCTCATATGAGCATATGTTTTTTAAGTGTCCCTATACCTTCAAGTTCTGGCAACAAGTATGGAAATATCTTCTATTTTTTTCACTAACATCCCACATTTTCCTTCATAAATATTGTCTTGGGAAGCCTTGCAATAACCACACACATACCTTCTGGAGCTACCAAACTTTACAATCTCTTTATAAGTCTGGCCTTGAAGAATATAACTGCCAATTGGAAAGACTCTCGTTCCTTGTGTATCAGAAGCTGGTGGAATAATATGTGTCTCACGCAAAGGATGGAACTTTGTATGGCAAACAATTTAAACTCTATACATAAGTATAATGCTAAATGGTCTTTTTTCATCCTCTATTTCGCTCACTTTAATGTAACTACACATGGTACGTGATCTTCTATGACCTCATGTACCCCCTGGACACACCTTGCATTTTTTTTTTACATATCTGTATTTAACTCTCGAAACCTTATTGCATATTATTATTATACGCATAAGTGCCATGCCTTCTTTATCTAGCTCCCTTTGATTTCCCCCTCCCCATCTTTCTCCTGTTTGTTCTAGTTTGTCGTGTGTGTCTCCCCCCCACTTAAATATCATTAAGCAAAAACCGTTTATTGATAAACTGCTCTCATATTTGGTTATACATTGTTCTCTTTGATTGGTGTTACTCTTAATGCTACATTGTTTCTAGTTATTTATAAGCAAAATCAACATTTGGTTTATTCTTTCATATGTTCTCCATACGTTTTTCTTCCTAATTACCTTCTTTCAATTGTTTAACCATTAATTATTGCTTAATGTCTTCAAAACTATATTATTATTGAACTATACATTTCAATAATAAAATATGTATTAAAATCAACACAAGAAAAATATGACTAGTGTATTTGCACCATAACCATGGATATATAATCACATGTGTTCATTATCACAATCTTTAATTCTTTGTCAGTTTGTTTTTATAACAATGTTTTTTTCCCTCCTTAGTTACTCTAAAGATTTGATAGTTAGATTGCCTATCTGTTTGTACAGTCTTTTCTGTGATAGACTCTGTAGATCTGAGACCACTGCCTGATGGAATGTATCTATCACATTCTCTCCACCTAAGGTTGGTATAAATTGTGATTTTATTTTCCAACTCAATGCTGGTGAGGCTATTTTGCTGTATTTTAAGATCCTACAGAAATTATATTTCAGCAGGTGCATCTTGGTCCTGCAGGGAAAGAATAAGTCGAATATCTGTTATGTTCTGGGCCTACTACATCCTTTTGGTGGTTGACTGTAGGTTTCTGAAGGTAGAATTTCTTAAATTTTAATTTCATAGTTTAAATGGGTCTATTTGAGTTTGTATCCAATCTATGCTCTGGGATGGAGTGAAGGATAATCCTTTGTTGAGTACTGCCATTTCTACATTTGTTAGGTGTTTGTCTGATAAGTTTAGAACCATGTTCACCGGCGTTGGGATCTCTGTTGGCTCTGTGTCCATGATCTGGAGACCCTTCTTCTCGGCTCTTTCCTCTCCTCTGATTATGCTTCTGCTGGCTCCCGCAGGTTCACTCTCTGCTTCTGAGCTTCCTGATGGTGTATTCGGTGTACTTTCTCTGGATCTGGACGGCTCGTCATATCTTAGTTGTAATGTGGGATTTTCTCAGTTTGATCTCATCTTGATGTTGTTTCATCATACATTGTGTTATACATTGTGTTATAGTTTCTCTTTCGCAGCGAGTGGTGAGTCCATTCGTTCTATTTCTTTAATCTGGGAAGTTATCCTAGCGTGCTATGCATGTTCAATAAGGAGCCCAATCATGACCCCTGACCTATGATTCAATTTATCCTCCCATTTTCTAGCTAGATCAGCATCCTCCGAATTATTGAAATCTGGAAATATCAGTATTTGTGATCCTCATGGTATATTCTTTTGCTCTTGGTAATTCTTTAATGTTGTAATTTCCCAAAACATTCATTTCTTTGCGCGATAACCTTTCCAATCTCATGAATCTTTGTGAGAGCATCTCCTGCACATTGCCAGCTCTATTTCAAAATGAATGGGAGGTGCTTCCTCTTGGGGCAAACCGTGCTTTCACATCATTGTCTCTGGTCAGCAGATAATCTGCAATGTTCGAGTTGGAGAACTCAAAGACCAACAGGAAGAAAAGTAATCACAGTAATGCACAAAAAGGGCCTTTCTTAGGTCTGAGCTCTCCTTTGTGTTTAGACCATCAAAGATGGAGGCTGACTCTCACAGAAACTCCAGCCAGGGGTTCCAGAGGTAAGGAATAAATGGGTGGATGTGTGTCACTCTCAACCTGCACAGAAAGCTCTATATCGATTAAAAGCCATCTCCAATGAAGTAGCACACTATTTCAAACTGAAGTTCTTCAACTTTTATCTCTCACGATGCTGGAGAAAAACAGCTTGCCAAGGCCCTGGGGTGGATGGGTGGTGAGGGGGAAGAAAGATAATAGATAAAAGGGGTTGAGGCACAAGGTGCTTAGAGTAAGGGAAAGTGAAAAAATGGCTTTGAGAATAAATGGATAAAATAAGTGAAAGTGAAATAGGGAGGAGGGCATTTGAAATTGTAAGAGGAAGGGGGACAAAAAGGAGGCGATTAGCAAACAAACAGGAATGAGGGGTGGGTTCAAGAATCTGAGAGGGGTCATAGGGAGGATAGCTCAGTGGCAACGTGCTCGCCTTGGAAGCAAGAATACACAGAGTAACATAGGTTCGATACCCGCGTCCGCTCTTAGAAACCTCTGGGTATTAAGCGCGTTATGAATAACCAATTATAATTATTATAAGACGAATGAAAGGAAATTGAAAGGGAATAAATATAAAGAGGAGACTGGAAAGAAAGGGAAGCATTGAAACGGATAGGAGAGGTACAAACGAAAAAGGATTAGAGGAGAAGATAAAAGAATAAAATAAAGAGTGAGTTTGAATAGAAACATACAAAAAAGAAAGAGCAAAATACGTGAAATTAAGAAAATGAAAGCACAGGAGGAGACCAGAAAAAAGCAGCTAGTAGTGAAAGATGTAGAGAAACAGAGGGTAAATTGATGGATACGTCCACTGCCTGGTGAACACTGAGCGGAATGCCATTAGTATGGGGCAGATTGAGGACAGTGGGGGGATGGGGTAAGAAATGGCAATAGAAGAAGTAACGGCAGGAAGATATAAGGCCGTTGGCAGAGATATGTATAGCAGCTAGAAGCATGCAAATAATTAGAGTGGGAAGTAAAAATAAATAGAGATAGAGGAAAGAAAAACTCATAGATAAATGTAGGATCCAAACGGGGGGGGGGCACAATGGCAAATGGGGAGTAGTATGTGACTGCTGGAGAAGTTAGAGGAACCCGGTGAAGTATGGATGTTTGAGAATGAGCGAGATAAAGGTGAGAGGGTAACTGAGGGAAAAAATGAGTGGAGGAGAGAGCTGAAGATGGTGAAGGTTGGGAGGGATGGAGATGAGAGTAGGACAGTTGGAGGTGAGTGAAATTGGAAACAATTGAATATAAAGACCGGTAGAGGTGAAAGGGGGACTGGGGAGGAAGGAGGCCTAGCCCAAGATTAAAGACTGACAGGGTAATTCATAGAATTTCGCAGAAAAGTGTCGCAAGCGGCTGGCGCAGAGTGTCCGCGTGCGATTGTCTGCGCCAGGCGCGTGCGCCAAAACCAATTTCCGCGCACAGCGTATTCATGGATTTCAGGCTCCCAAACCAGCCGTGGCGCAGAGTATCGCAGCGACCCTGCAGCAGCACCAGTAGCGCCCCCAAGAACGCCCTCGCGCAAGGAAAAGCCATCAAAATCGCTAAATCATCGCAAAGGGCTGCGCCAACCCTGGACCAGTTTACAGGGCTGCCAAACAAGGAACGCAAAGCGGGTAAAGTTGATATCAGGGGTACGCAGGAAGTATTACACGCGATTAGCCAGGGTACGTGTATTACAGGGGTATGCGGGAATTATCACACGCGATTTGGCTGGGTATGTGTATGACAGGGGTACGCGTGAAGTTTTACACGCGATTAGCCAGGGTACCTGTATTACAGGGGTACGCGGGAATTGTCACACGTGATTTGGCTAGGTACGTGTATTACAGGGGTGCGCGGGAAACAATCACACGCGATTTGGCTGGGTACGTGTATTACAGGGGTGCGCGGGAATTATCACACGCGATTTGGCTAGGTACGTGTATTACAGGGGTGCACGGGAAGTTACACACGCGATTAGGCTGGGTGGGTCCTCACAGGTGTTTCCTGTACACCCTCCACAGCCCCTGCAGGCAGCCCACAAAACAGGGGACTACCCTGCACACCTGCTCATATCTCCCACCCCCCCAGCAGTGTGGGGCACCCTCCACCAGGCCCCCACTCATGTCCCCTATCACCCCCAGCCACCATGGGCAGCCCCAACCAGGCTCCCACCCATGTCTCCCACCACCCCCACCCCCCCAGCAGTGTGGGGCACCCTCCACCAGGCCCCCACCCATGTCCCCCACCCACCATGGGCAGCCTTCTCCAGGCCCCCACTCATGTCTCCCACCCACCCCCAACCCCCCAGCAGTATGGGGCACCCTCCACCAGGCTCCCACCCATGTCTACCACCACCCCCACCCCCCCAGCAGTGCAGGGGCACCCTCCGCCAGGCCCCCACTCATGTCTCCCACCCACCCCCACCCCCCCAGCAGTGTGGGGCACCCTCCACCAGGCTCTCACCCATGTCTACCACCACCCCCACCCCCCAGCACTGTGGGGCAGCCTCCACCAGGCCCCCACCCATGTCTCCCACCACCCCCACCCCCCAGCCACCATGGGCAGCCTCCGCCAGGCCCCCACTCATGTCTCCCACCCCCCCCAACCCCCCAGCAGTGTGGGGCAGCCTCCACCAGGCCCCCACTCATGTCTCCCACCCCCCAGCCACCATGGGCAGCTCCCACCAGGCCCCCACTCATGTCTCCCACCCACCCCCACCCCCCAGCAGTGCACGGGCACCCTCCGCCAGGCCCCCACTCATGTCTCCCACCCACCCCCACCCCCCCAGCAGTGTGGGGCACCCTCCACCAGGCTCTCACCCATGTCTACCACCACCCCCACCCCCCAGCACTGTGGGGCAGCCTCCACCAGGCCCCCACCCATGTCTCCCACCACCCCCACCCCCCAGCACTGTGGGGCAGCCTCCACCAGGCCCCCACTCATGTCTCCCACCACCCCCACCCCCCCAGCAGTGTGGGGCACCCTCCACCAGGCCCCCACCCATATCTTCCACCACCCCCCCACCCACCATGGGCAGCCTCCGCCAGGCCCCCACTCATGTCTCCCACCCACCCCCACCCCCCAGCACTGTGGGGCAGCCTCCACCAGGCCCCCACTCATGTCTCCCACCACCCCCACCCCCCAGCCACCATGGGCAGCCCCCACCAGGCCCCCACTCATGTCTCCAACCCACCCCCACCCCCCAGCAGTGCAGGGGCACCTCCACCAGGCTCCCACCCGTGTCTACCACCCCACCACCCCCCAGCCACCATGGGCAGCCCCCACTCATGTCTCCCACCACCCCCACCCCCCCAGCAGTGTGGGGCACCCTCCACCAGGCCCCCACCCATGTCTCCCACCACCCCCACCCCCCACCCACCATGGGCAGCCCCCGCCAGGCCCCCACTCATGTCTCCCACCACCCCCACCCCCCCAGCAGTGTGGGGCACCCTCCACCAGGCCCCCACCCATGTCTCCCACCACCCCCGCCCCCCAGCCACCATGGGCAGCCCCCGCCAGGCCCCCACTCATGTCTCCCACCACCCCCACCTCCCCAGCAGTGTGGGGCACCCTCCACCAGGCCCCCACTCATGTCTCCCACCCACCCCCACCCCCCAGCAGTGCAGGGGCACCCTCCACCAGGCTCCCACCCGTGTCTACCCCCTCACCCCCCAGCCACCATGGGCAGCCCCCGCCAGGCACCCACTCATGTCTCCCACCACCCCCACCCCCGCAGCAGTGCAGGGGCACCCTCCACCAGGCCCCCACTCATGTCTCCCACCACCCCCACCCCCCAGCATCCAGGGGCACCCTCCGCCAGGCCCCCACTCATGTCGCCCACCACCCCCACCCCCGCAGCAGTGCAGGGGCACCCTCCACCAGGCCCCCACTCATGTCTCCCACCACCCCCACCCCCCCCAGCAGTGCAGGGGCACCCTCCACCAGGCCCCCACTCATGTCACCCACCACCCCCACCCCCCCAGCAGTGCAGGGGCACCCTCCACCAGGCCCCCACTCATGTCTCCCACCACCCCCACCCCCCAGCAGTGCAGGGGCACCCTCCACCAGGCCCCCACCCATGACTCCCACCACCCCCACCCCCCAGCCACCATGGGCACCCTCCACCAGGCTCCCACCCATGTCTACCACCACCCCCAGCCACCATGGGCAGCCCCCACCAGGCCCCCACTCATGTCTCCCACCACCCCCACCCCCCAGCAGTGTGGGGCAACCTCCACCAGGCCCCCACCCATGTCTCCCACCACCCCCACCCCCCACCCACCATGGGCAGCCTCCGCCAGGCCCCCACTCATGTCCCCCTGCCCACAGGCCCTGACAATCCTCAAGCATGTGCCTCATGGCCAGCCACCACAGCCCAAAGACACAACCAAGTATTACATGTGCCCATGATACTACTCCAATGGAAACAATGTAAATCAACACATGTGTCTCACACACACACAATGGTTGCAAGTGAACCTGAAACCCCATATCATGACATGCAAGAAAACAATGAGATGAAACCACACATTGAAGAATGAAAAAATCCAAATAATGTATTAAAACAACAGAAATGGCAATCAAAATTAACCAAAATACACAAGTAAAAAAATAACAAAATTAAGCTGGCTGTCCCTTTTCATATTAAAATCAATAAATGATAATCCAAAAAAATATCTTCCAAAGTTCAAGTCCATGAAAAGGAAATGAAGGGAAAAAAGAAATAGAAAACCATTGCTCCATAGGAAAAAATATTCATGGTAAAAAAAATATCCAAATCCAAAGTCCAACTATGTACAAAGTATTCAGGGTCCATCATCCCAAGAGAAGAAATGAAACCTACCAAAAAACCTATCCAAAATGGAACTATATACAAAAGGTGGAGCAGTGTCTGTCGACTCCAAATAAAAATAAACTATAAAGGAAACCTATCACTAAATAACTATATACAATGGCGGCGGGCCAGTCCAGCGGCTCACTTAGTGGTGTTCCGGGCCAGGGCATCATCGAACTCCTCGTCAATGTCCCGGAGGCGGTCCTGTTCCATGGCCCCGAGGGTCCGCAGGGACGCCAACATGTTCACCTCCAACTCCCTGCGGATTGCCTCAAGGCACTCGGCCTGCCTCAGGGCCCTCCGCATGGAGTTCTCCGCCCTGACCATCGTGAGCTGCGCCTCTTCCGCCCGCCGCCGCTCCGCATCTACGGCGTGGCCCAACCGCTGCCACACGGAAGACACTTCCCGTCCAGGGTCCTCCTGCCCTCCGCCCGATGCCTGCCCCTCCGATGTTGAAGGCCCTGAGCTATCGTGGCTCCCACCTACAGCCTCCTGCTGCTGCAGCTGCTGCTGTCCATGTGCCCTGTCCGATGGTGCCTGCACATCCTCCTCCAGCTGGGGTGCAGTCGTTGATGTGGCCACCCCTGCTGGTCGTCCGACTCCCGACTGTGGCAGGGATCTGTTGTCCACCAGCCTGGCCGCACGGTCGGAGGCAGCTCCACAGGGCACCCAGGTGACACATGGGTGGGAAGATGGCATGGGGACGTCTGGGGCATAGGGGGTTCTGTGGAGAAGGGGGTCGGAACAAGGTCCAGGAAACGGAGGAATCCAGCCCTGGTGAGCTGTCCCAGTGGGTCAACGCAGTCAACGAGCCATGCGAGAAGACGTGCAGACTCATCATGAAAAGACTGCAGGTCAGCTCGCATGGCCCGTTGACGCAACGCCACCCCACCCTGGACAGGCTCAACCTGGTGCAGGATAGCCACATCCGCAGGGAGAGGAAGGCCAGGTGTTGTAAGCCAATTCTCTCCCTGAGAACGGGTCTGGAGGTAGGCATCCCCGCTGGTGCAAGATGATGCAGTGACAGGAGCAGGGACAGGATTGCACACAGGCACCTCCGCGGCGGCCTGTGCTGCCTCCTGTCCCTGATCCTGCAGTGCACCACTGGCACCAGTGGAATCCACACCTCCAGACCCCGCCACTGTCGCTTGCACAGCCTCCTCCTCCACCAAACCCCCCACCAACCTGGATTACGCCGTGCCATCTTCCTCCGTTGGGCTCTGTGGGGTCCCAGCTGCCCCTTCTGCTGCCGAGGAGTCCAACTCCAACCTCCGCCTCTTGGACCTCCCCTCGGCAGCTGCGGCCTGGGACGCGGCACCGGACTCCTCACTCCCCGACGAGATCACAACCTGGGAGGGGATCCGGGCCTTGCGTCTCCGGCTGGTGGTGCGACCCCTGCCGCTGTGCTCCACAGCACCTTCTCCGCCCTCTTCATCAGTTGACGCTGCAGACAGGGAGAAAGAAAACACAGGCATCAGGGCACTGTAAAATGGACTCATACACACATGACAGTTATACATGAGTGGCATTGGTAAACCTCAGACATGGCATCACAATCCCCAACACACATGTCATTTCAACTTGCACACATGAGCCATACCACAGCCATATTGCAACAGCCAGCACCATCCATTCACATACAACAGCATGAGCAGCCAAAGGTCATCCACACATCACATGCAACATAGGGAGTACACTACACATGCACACACAACACCAAACGTGCATACATGTGTACACCTCCGCCAACTGTCGCAGTGTTTTGATCGACATCCATGTCACACCTGACAATCATTCCTCCACATCCTGTGCCATGCAAGCCCACACACACAAGCACCATCCGTGTGTCACACATGAGACCCCTCGCATGTGTCACCCTTACGGCCCTGTACACCCCCCCTACTTGGCCACATAAAAATACATGTTCAACCTGCACACTCCTGGCACACCACCACACGCACAGCTTACAATCAGTATGCATGTACACTTACCGCTCGACTCCAGACGGGTCTGCTTCTCAAGGACCTGGATGTGGAGCGCTGGGGATATGCGTTCCAGGACCCTCATCTGATCTTCCGACAAGTGGCCCCGGCGCCCCTTAGCGTCCGCTGCCTTCAGGAGGCGCCGGGCCTTGTTGAGGGTCCTGGACCTGAAGTCCTCCCAGCGCTTCCTGACACGTTCGTAGTCGCGGACTGCCACCTCCTCCGCGTTGATGGCAGTCACGATGTCCATCCAGATCCGAGTCCGTCCTTCCTTGTCGGCGCGCAACCTTCCGAAGAGGGCATCATACTGCCCCAGGACATGCTCCACCAGGACACCAACTTCGGTGGCAGTGAAGCTGGTGCCCCTCTGCCTCCTTGGCCGGGGGTTGCCACTGGTGCCAGATGATGTGAGAACGCGTGGCCAGCTTGATAGGGAGTGATTTTGCACGTGAAAATCCAACACGTCTGCATGTAATTCGAGGAAAGGCCCTTAGCGCGTAAACGCGTCAGCACACTGTACATTCATTGGCCCAAAGGCCACCAGCGTATGCGCGTCTATGAAGTCACGTGCAGGTTGAATATGGCACACGTTTGAAATGTTGCGTGTTAACAAAATGAAAGACATGTCCGAGTGTCAAAGCGTGTAATTGGTGGAAATGGCCTTAGCGCGTACACGCGGAAGTGACAAAGCATGTAATTGGTGGAAATGGCCCTACACGCAGAAGTGACAAAGCGTGTAATTGGTGGAAATGGCCTTAGCGCATACACGCGGAAGTGACAAAGCGTGTAATTGGTGGAAATGGCCTTAGCGCGTACACGCGGAAGTGACAAAGCGTGTAATTGGTGGAAATGGCCTTAGCGCGTACACGCGGAAGTGACAAAGCGTGTAATTGGTGGAAATGGCCCTACACGCAGAAGTGACAAAGCGTGTAATTGGTGGAAATGGCCTTAGCGCATACACGCGGAAGTGACAAAGCGTGTAATTGGTGGAAATGGCCTTAGCGCGTACACGCGGAAGTGACAAAGCGTGTAATTGGTGGAAATGGCCCTACACACAGTAGTGACAAAGCGTGTAATTGGTGGAAATAGCCCTAGCGCGTACACGCCGTGTAAGTGATGCTGGACGTGTGGGCCTGCATAAAAGGTACGTGTAGAACACCATTTCCTTGTACATGCTTTTCGTGGAGAGCGAGTGGGTGAATTCTGTACTTCTTGTCGTTTCACACGCGATTTACTTCACGGCGTTTCAAGTTCGTACTCCCTGTTACCTCTGACAGCTTTTTCTCTTTTTTCTCTTTTTCTGGTTTTCCTGGGCCTGTTCCCTCAAACAGTGTTCCCTTCTACTGTTGTCCTGTCTCCTCAGACAGCGTACAAATCTTCTTTTGGCGGGGGTGTTGCCAACCAAACGCGCTTCTTTTTCACGCTCTTTTTCCTGGCAGACGGTGAGTCACGCACGTATCTAACATCTGTGCTTGCCCCGTGTGTAGCCTACCCCTTCAGAGGTCATTCTAGGCTGCGTGTGACACGCATGCGTTCATTCTTGTGTTACTGGGTGCCACAGCGTAGTGCAGGTTTTTTTTTCCGCACACGTGGTCTAGGAGGGGTTGCGTGCACGTCATCTCCCTTTTTTGGGCTTCCTGTGCGTTGCGTGACCCGTCATCTTTCCCCAGGGGTCACATTCAGCCTTGCTAGAGCACTAGGGTACAATTACCATCTGGTACCCAACCCCTTTGACCCCCAATTGCCCAGGACAATAGTTTACAGCCACTCCCATACGCACATTAACATCAGTGCCATGGTTGGGAGGCGAGGATTCCGTAAGGGTGGCAAAGGTGGACGAGCCCTTGTTGGACCAGCCCATTGTGGCACCAGACCTGGCTGACTCCATGGCTGACTTCCAGGTCAGCAGGCCTATGACACGTGCGCTGGTGCACGTTGATGTCATCAGGCCACGTGGATCAGGGGCAGCAAGGTCATCTGCTGCCCCAAGTAGGCAGGGTGGAGAGGCTGCAGGGGCAGCTGCGGCTCCATCCACCCCAGCTCTCTCACACCCAGCCAGGACAGTGTCGGTCCTAGTCCATCCTGCTGACATTCCCCCTGACACCATTACACTTGAGCCAATGCCTGCACCAACTCCCATGCTGAGTGTGCAATCCCACACTCCTGATACAGAGTCCACCAGGGCTCCTGCCCCTAGTGTCCAGAGCGGCGCAGGACACTCAGGATCACCACCACCTTCCAAGCGGAAGAGGAAGAGTGCTCGTCCGGCACAGGCTGATGCCCCAGACACGGCTACACAGTCCGGCCCGTCGAGGAAGCCCAGCTTCACGGATGCCGAACTGAATGCACTTGTCGAGTATGTGTCCGCACATGATAACGAGATGGTCATTGTTGCAGGATCCAAGATCACACCTGCACAACACCAGGCACACTGGCAGACCGTTGCGGACATCGTAAGTGCCCTTGGAATCGTGAGGCGCACAGTCAATGATTGCTATAAGCGCTGGAATGACCTAAAGCACAGGGCAAAGAATAAGCTGGCCTCAAGTCATGCCGCAACTCTAGTGACTGGAGGTGGGTCTCCAGTAGAAGACATGGAACTCACTCCACATGAGTCAGTCGCTGGGACCTACGTCACGGAGGAACAGATCCAAGGCGTGGGAGATCTGCCTGATTATGAGGCATTGTCCGGTGAGTGCACATGCATGTGTGTGTCATCCATGTTCATGGTGTGTGTGTGAGGGCTTCTGTTTGTGTGCCAGGTGAACGTGTGTGCGCCTGAGTCGTTTGGGTCACCCATGTGCTTCATGCAATACATTCTGCGCAGCAGCATTTGGCCATAGCAGTATCCCTTCTGCCAACAGTAGACATCTAGGCCTACAGCACGCCAGTTGCCCTTGAAGTGTCACCTTGCCACAACATTGTTGCTTATTTTTCTCTGTTCATTCAGGCAGATTGTTTGCATTCCACCACTTTTACTAGGCATTTCTCAGTCCTGTAGTCACATGTCTGACATGGCTATGGTAAGGTGGAGTGACTTTGTTACCTGGATATCATTTGTTCACACATGTCCCTTTGCAATCGGACCATTTTGGACTGGCAGCTCCAGGTGAAAAATCAGACCTGTTTGAATTAGAAAAGCTATTACATGCGGGAACTGGACTGAATGAATAAGTGCTGCCCTCCTCTCCATCTTCACTCAATAGCAATGGTACATGCCATCTGTGTGATGGCATGTGTATTTCACCTGGCAATCACAGGCCAATGTGTGATGCCACTGCCAGGCAGCATGCAGAAAATGTGTTCATCTTCCATCTTGGTGTCATTAGTGTGTGCCTTTTGCCTGCCCTTCATACGCAGTGAGGGTGCATGCATGGGAGGGTTTTAGTCATGTGGGACATGTGTCAATCAAGTACTGGTTCTCTTGCTTCTCAGCCCTCATTGTGTGCCATGGTGCTAATGCCTGTTTCCATTTGTTTTCTTTTATGTCTTTGCAGGGGAAGACGCACCTGATACTGCTGGGATTGTGGAGATGGTGCAGACCCAGGAGGGGTCCGAGGGCCGACCGACCACCAGTGAGGGACGTGGTGTGGTGGTGGGTGAGAACCCACAACTGCTGCAGGTCGTGCTCTCAACGGGTGTCTCTGGCTGCACCTCCCCCGAGCTGTACTCAGGTGTTGATTCGGATGATGAGACCTACGTGCCGTCGCAGGTGAGTGTTCCTGGGAGGGATTCTGTTCTGTCCCACCCACCTGCACCAGGGTCAGAACCCTCAATGGGGATGTCAGTGTTGGCAGCTACGCCTTTGGTGGTTACGGATGCAGGGTCACACTCCGCGACATCTGATCCTGTTCCTGGGCCAGCAGATCAGAGGGGGAATGCAGTCCTGCAGTCTCAGGCAGTGCCGGCACAGCAAGGCGCAGTTCGCCTTGCCCCAGACAGGTGTGGTGCCCGCCGACGTGGTGGCCGTACGCCACCTGGCAATACCGCATGGGAGCAATCCATTTACGGTATGGCAACCCAACAGGCAGCATCATCAGAGATGATGGCTCAGGCCATGGATAGGGTGGCCACTTCCATTGTCCCCCCCGAAAGGCTGATGGAGCGACTACAGCAGGCAACCGACTCCATCTGCCAGTCACACAGGGAGGACATGTTGGCGTCCAACAGGGACAGGCGGGCGGCACTGGCGACTCTGCAGGAAGCCATCTCCATAGAGTCCCAGGGCCACAGGGAAGCCCTGAGGCAGGAGCTCCTTCACCTCAGGACGACTCTTGTTGAGCTTGAGGCTTCAACAAACCGAAGGACAGAACAGCAGCTGGAGCGTCTCACCCGTACGCTCTCAGCTGAGATGCAGGCAACGAGGGCGGAGGTCCGGGCATCCCGTGAGTTGTTGCATGGGGACCTCCGCACACTCATCCTCCAGAACGAGACCTACCACACCCGCATGCTTGCAGCCATGGAGGAACAGACTAGGGCCTTGAGTGGGCTGCCTCCCATAGTGCAACCGCCTCCGGATGCAGCTGCACAGGGTGATAATAGCGACAGCAGTGATACTCCCACAATAGGGTAGCCGTGTGGGCCATGAGCCCATGGAGGTGTTTTTTTTTCCCAAGATCCACACAGGTGGGTTTTGGTGTGCACCCTGTCCTCGGACCTCCTGGGTGGCCTCCCCAACCCCCCCAGGCCCATTAATGGCCATTTTTGATTTTTTTTTTCTTTCTTTTTTTTTTTTGGGACAATGTGTTGCCTTCCGTGGCTCCTGTGGGCATACGCTGCATTGTGGCTGGGCACATGCAGGCTTGTCATGTATTTGGTTCAGATACTTGGGTTTTTGTCACACACACCCCTCCTGCTTCCCGTTTCCATGGGCTTGCAAAGGGTGTGCCCAAGTGACATTGATGTACATGGTGACATTGGACTCCCACTACATGTGTGGGTAGTCTAGTCAATACTGTGTATACATTCCTAGTGCATATTGCTGTTGTGTTGTACACTGCATGTTGCATTGATGTGTAACTCATCATCCGTGTCTACCTCCTAATTTGCAGGTCCTTTCCTCATGTCTACACAAGGCCCTCTACTTTGGAGATGGGGTCCATGTTGGCAGCAGTGCACCTACAACTCTACATGGCGGCAACACTGTACAGTTGGAAGTGGTGGGAGTGCAGGCATTTCCAGGTGGTGAGACTACTAATTCCTTACATTCGTCATGTTAATGGTAGTTTTGAGGGTCAGTGGCTGATAAGTGTTATTGCTAAATACCTGCTCAAGTGTGTTGTTGGTCCTGCATTACTGTGAGCATTTCAGGTGTCGCGAGTTTCAATTAGGGACACTGTACATTGTGACACTTGTGTCATGTTGTGGGGATTACTTTGTTTACCTGCACATAGCATGACATGGCACGGTGTGTTGTGTGGCGGTGCTGGGGATGGGTTGGGTGACATGGCACTGTCCTCATGTTGCATTTTGCAACTGGGTATTCATTTTAGCTGCTTGAATGTGTTTTTTCACAAAACTGCATTGGTGGTGTCTGTGTAGGTAGGGATGCAGACATTGTAACACTTCCAGGTGAACAATCTCAGGCTGATATGGTTTTGACGGTTGATTCTCCAGACATTCAGGATCAGTGTCAGGTTGAGTCATCATTGATTGTCAGATGGTATGTGCCAGGGCAGTGTGCACTCCACAGGGGTGTGATTTCTAGGTGAAGTAATTAGCCACTAGCTGTGTACGGGCTGCCTCCCCCCGTGCCCTTTCCCCTCCCATGCGCAGCGGCCGTGCATGTGGTTGGGGATGTGGGGCCACCACCATGTCCACGGCCAGGCCCCAGCATGTTGCAACGTTGTGCAGGACACATGCTGCCACTATGATCCTGTCTACATGTCTGTGTGCAGGGACATCATGGTAATGCATGTGCGACCAGTGATGTGTGAACCACATGGTTGTTGCATGTGTTTAAATGCCACATGGGGAGCCCTATGCAGATTTTACACATGAGAGCATGCCAGTCTCTGTTCCTGGATATGGGTGGGGGTGAGGGATGGGTGCTGATGCCAGGTACATATATGGTAGCCATGTCTGTGTGCCTGACCTGCATGGATGTTTTGTACATAGTTCTTCATTGGTTTGTTTTATTTTTTTATTTTTGATTTATTCTCCATGGAGCAATGGTCTTTGCATTTATTTTTATCTCTCGGATTGATTTTATTTTTAATGTGACTTTGAACAACATTTTTTTGGATTTGGATTTTAGTTTTGATTTTTTTGGACGGACATGCAGCTTATCTTTTTTTCATTGCCATTGTAGTTTGTTTCATTTCATTTGCATTCAATTTTTTTTAATAAAATTTTGTTTTCATACTTCACTGTGTGGTATCATCTCATTGGTTTCATGCATGTCATGTTGGGTGTTTTCCCATTCATTTGCAACCATTGTGTGTGACGGACATGGGTTCATTTGCTTTATGAACATTGGGGGTGTAACATGTAATTTCCATTTCCATGTGGGTGAATGGGTTACTTGGTAGGGCCTTTTGGCTGTGGAGGCTGACCATAACGCACATGATTGGGGATTGTGAGGACCTGGGTGCAGGGGGACATGAGTGGGGGCCTGGTGGAGGGTGCCCCTGGATGCTGGGGGGTGGGGGTGGTGGGAGACATGAGTGGGGGCCTGGTGGAGGGTGCCCCTGGATGCTGGGGGGGTGGGGGTGGTGGGAGACATGAGTGGGGGCCTGGTGGAGGCTGCCCCTGCACTGCTGGGGGGTGGGGTGGTGGGAGACATGAGTGGGGTCCTGGTGGAGGCTGCCCCTGGTGGCTGGGGGTGGGGGTGGTGGGAGACATGAGTGGGGGCCTGGTGGAGGGTGCCCCCGGATGCTGGGGGGTGGGGGTGCAGGGGGACATGAGTGGGGGCCTGGTGGATGGTGCCCCTGCACTGCTGGGGGGTGGGGGTGGTGGGAGACATGAGTTGGACATGAGTGGGGGCTGCCCATGGTGGCTGGGGGGTGGTGGTAGACATGAGGGGGGGCCTGGTGGAGGGTGCCCCATGTCTGCTGGGGGGTGGGGGTGCAAGGGGACATGAATGGGGGCCTGGTGGAGGCTGCCCCATGACTGCTGGGGGGTGGGGGTGCAAGGGGACATGAGTGGGGGCCTGGTGGAGGGTGCCCCTGCACTGCTGGGGGGTGGGGGTGCAGGGAGACATGAGTGGGGGCCTGGTGGAGGGTGCCCCTGCACTGCTGGGGGGTGGGGGTGCAGGGGGACATGAGTGGGGGCCTGGTGGAGGCTGCCCCTGGATGCTGGGGGGTGGGGGTGGTGGGAGACATGAGTGGGGGCCTGGTGGAGGCTGCCCCTGGATGCTGGGGGGTGGTGGGAGACATGAGTGGGGCCGTGGTGGAGGCTGCCCCTGCACTGCTGGGGGGTGGGGGTGCTGGGTGACATGAGCAGGTGTGCAGGGTAGTCCCCTGTGGTGTCGGCTGTCTGCAGGGGGCGTGGAGGGTGTACAGGGAATACCTGGGAGCACACAGCCAAATCGTGTGTAGAATTTCCCGCGTACCCCTGTCATACACGTACCCAGCCAAATCGCGTGTGGAAATTCACGCGCACGTACCCTGCCAAATCGCGTGTGACACTTCCCGCGCACCCCTGAGATCCACGTACCCAGACAAATCGCGTGTGGAAATTCTCACGCACGTACCCGGCCAAATCGCGTGTGGAACTTCCCGCGCACCCCTGAAATCCACGTACCCTGCCAAATCACGTGTGAGACTTCCCGCGCACCCCTGAGATCCACGTACCCAGACAAATCGTGTGTGGAAATTCCCGCGCACATACCCGGCCAAATCGCGTGTGGAACTTCCCACGCACTCCTGAAATCCACGTACCCTGCCAAATCGCGTGTGAGACTTCCCGCGCACCCCTGAGATCCACGTACCCAGACAAATCGCGTGTGGAAATTCCCGCGCACGTACCCGGCCAAATCGCGTGTGGAACTTCCCGCGCACCCCTGAAATCCACGTACCCTGCCAAATCGCGTGTGAGACTTCCCGCGCACCCCGGAATACACGCACACGTTATTTTTCAGTCAGCAGGTGTCCGTTTTTGTGGGTACCCCTTTGCACGTCATTTGTCCTGGAGGGCTACAGTATAGGACATTCATCATGGCTGTATATAGGTGCTATTTGTTGGCGCACCTTTTGGCGCACATTTATTACAGGCGCAGAGACGCTACCGCCTGCTTTCTTGTGGCGGTCGTGTTTGTGCCTGTGCGCTGGTTTGACCGTGCGCTTTTTTGCCCTATTCGATTCCATGAATACGGGTTGTAGGCGAGCGTGTGGGCGTTCCGCGCACTTGCACCCTGTACTTTCCCTGTGACGCCCACATTTTGGCAAGTTGTTCCCCATTCCGAGTGTTACGCCCCGTGTTCCGCCTACTTTTGTTGTGTGCGCTGCGCTATGTGCGATTTTCGCTGTGGCCTGTGCGATTTTCGCTGTGACCTGGTGCACGCCGTTAGATGGCCTGTGCGCCAACGTGCGCCGCGCACTTTTTTAGCGCACATCCGATGGCTTTCTCGCGCACGGCCGACCATGAATCGATGTGCGCTGCTTTTCGTGCGATTTTCGCACTTGCACTGCGATTTTCGCTATTCCACTGCGAATCGCACGTTTTTGCCCACTTGCGCCGCGCTAATTATTCCATGAATCGGCCTGTGAGTGTTAGAGGTAAGGTGGGAGATTTAAGGGACATTGAGAACAAAGCTATTTCTCCACCCACCATCTCTCCCAGACGTGACCTGGTAGAGAACACAGAGAAATATGAAGAAACTGAAAGACATAGACGAGGTGATGTTGCAAATCACCTTTGAAAGGAGGCATTCTCGTGAAAGATAAGTGAGAAATAGTAAAGTGTCTGTGCACTTTTAGTGCTGGAAATGGACAAAGGTTACTCTGCCTGTCTCCCCCCACTTTGTGTTGTGGAGTATCAGAGTGATGTGGGTGAGGCGGAGGGGCCGCAGCCCAGTTTGAGCAACTCCTATATCTCAGGGGCAGCCATAGGAGAGACTGAGTCTTCAAGATTTCCATAAAAGTAAAGAACATTAGAGAACATAAGAATGACCACCGAATTTTCAGTTAGAAACTAGCTGTTCGGTCTAACATACAGCGTTATAGCATATCTTAAAGAACAATATTGGTTGGTAATTCATAGGTTCACTTCTGTTCCCCGTCTTAAATATCGGAATGACCACAGATCGCTTCCAGGAAGTGGGCGTATGTCCCTGTGACTTATTAATGGTCATTGAAAAGGCAAAATGTATAGGAAACTAACTTCTTTTGAATTTGAAAAGCATATTTATATCAGATGGAATGAGAGGTAGCCGCGGTATAAGAACAGTGTCTAAGTTCAATCCATCCATTACACTGGCCTCTATGATGTCTTTGTAGACGCGTAATTGTCAAGGCCCTGTGATGGCATAAGATTGCGTAGTAGCATATTAACAGCACCTAATTTCAATTTTAGATTGTGAGGAGGCATTTGCCCTACAGTGTTTCGCTCTTTAGAGACTGAAACCTTGAGCCAGTAATGAACTGTTCATTGATGCTGGAACCACCGTGCTCTGTGTGAGGAGAAGTGGGGATGGAAAGCGGCGACTTGACATTATTCAGAAGATTTGTGATATTGGAAAGTGAAGATGACCGCATAGAACCATGCTCATTCTGTTTGTTAAAATGATAGTTGTTGTTGAAGTGGAAGTGCACACACAGGTGCATTTTGCTATTTGGACAGCAAAGGGCAACTTAACACTGAGAAATTGCATCAGCTGAGTATGGAAACATACCTAAACATACCTATATATATGTCAGTGGTAGTGGTTCAAGCATGAAACCCTTCTGAGCATGTAATGCACACTATGCTCTCTGATCATTTCATGCGTCACATCACTCACCCGAACAGTGACATGTCTGTAAACCACATGCCATATACACTCACTCATTTGGGGAGTGCGTGTTTGTGAATGTGGGGCCTGGAATGTTCTGCTTCAGATGTAAGCTTGTAACTTAATCACTCGGTCTCCCTTACTTTGCGCAAGTCTCCTCAAGCACTGCTCCTTTCCATACAAGTGAAATCAACTTGGCTGCTTAAGGGTGACAGTGCTTGGATCTTAGCCCCAAGGGGTTTGAGCTGGAATTCTGCTCATGCAAGACACATTTTGCCAGAGCTGGTACTCTGTCTCGCTCCTGCACAATTCCTCCACTGTCCACCTTGTGTGAGAGGGCAAACATGTTTGTGCCGGGTATGTGTGTGAGAGCAAGGAGGCTTTGTCAATGTAAGTGTGAAGCGCCAGGGGTATATGGGAATAGCAAGTGAAAATGAGCAGATGTTTTTCCAAAGCGAGGGAGTAGTGTGTGCTTGTGTGTGAGAGAGTGCCCCGTTTAGCATGGTGAGGCACAGGATGGTAAGAAAGATGGAGGCAGTGGAGTAGGTGTGCAAGAAGAAGTTTGGAGAGCTCAAGCAGTGCGTGCAATAGAGGGAGAAAGGAGCGTTTGTGGCAGAAGAGGTAAGTGAGAAACGAATATGCAAGAATGATGGGTAGAAGAGAGGTTGATAATAGAGCTAGAAGTGGTTGTGTGAGATGGAAACGTGTGTGTGTGTGCGTGCGCGTGCTTCCAACTCCATTTTCTTTTGCCCGCCACTGAACAAATGATGAAAATGGCCGGTTTGCATGGTTCTATGTGATCTGCTTGAAAAGATTTCATTGAATAGTGTTTTGTGTTTTTCTTTTACTGGTAGATTTCTGGGCAAATATTAGTGGGAGAGAACCCTCTCAACCATTCATCCCCCTACATTGGTTATTAGCCTGAATCCACATATATTTGGGGGCAAAATCTGATAGAAAAACTTAGATGAATTCTACTTCAATCAAATCTCCTCTGGCAAACGCGCTCTATCCCGTTTGCACAAAGGTGTTCTCTCTGTAGGCAACTTTAAAAAGAGCTCTATCGTTTTCGAGAAACGGGCTCTAAGTATAAAACTTGTTTGTGGATTGAAAACGAATTTCAAAGTGTATGCTGCGACCCGAAACCTTTATTTGGTACAGTTTTTCCTGTTCCATAGAAATGTGCTTGGATTTGGTCCTCTGTAGTTTCCAGCAAGCACACTGCAACTGGTACAATAATGACAACATTATAGTATGTACATTATGGGGTGCAAATACTAAAATACATGCCTCCCAATGCCTCCTCAGAGATCATTTCTATCAAAACGTGTGAATCTTAGCACAAATGATGTAAATCAAATATATTCATGCGTGTACATATATATATATATATATATATATAGAGAAAAATAAGGAAAGGTGTATATATATATATATATATAGCCCTGGTGCGGCACCTTGGCAGGTCTTGAGGATTCCACCCCTCAAGTCCTGCGAAAAATGGAAAAATAAGGAAAGGTGCGCACTCCAATTCTCTGCATGACCTTCCAGGCCACTGGTGTACTCCTCTGACCGGTTTCTGTGCCAATACACGTCATCAGGGAGGCTGGGTGGACTTGCAGCTCACCGCAGGTGCAGGTGATAAAAATCTGCTGCAAGGGCTACTGGTAGATGTAGTCATCTGGTCAGCAGAGAAAACGCTCACGCCCAATCCCACAGTGGAGAAAGGGGGGGGGGGAGTGTAGCCTCAAGTGAGGCACTCCAAAGCCGGGCATATATAACCCTGGTGCGGGACCTTGGCAGGTCTTGAGGATTCCACCCCTCAAGTCCTTCGAAAAATGGAAAAATAAGGAAAGGTGCGCACTCCAATTCTCTGCATGACCTTCCAGGCCACTGTTGCTACTGCTGACCAGATGACTACATCTACCAGTAGCCCTTGCAGCAGATTTTTATCACCTACACCTGCGGTGAGCTGCAAGTCCACCCAGCCTCCCTGATGACGTGTATTGGCACAGAAACCGGTCGGAGGAGTACACCAGTGGCCTGGAAGGTCATGCAGAGAATTGGAGTGCGCACCTTTCCTTATTTTTCCATTTTTCGCAGGACTTGAGGGGTAGAATCCTCAAGACCTGCCAAGGTGCCGCACCAGGGTTATATATGCCTGGCTTTGGAGTGCCTCACTTGAGGCTACACTCCCCCCCCCCCCCTTTCTCCACTGTGGGATTGGGCGTGAGCGTTTTCTCTGCTGACCAGATGACTACATCTACCAGTAGCCCTTGCAGCAGATTTTTATCACCTGCACCTGCGGTGAGCTGCAAGTCCACCCAGCCTCCCTGATGATGTGTTTTGGCACAGAAACCGGTCGGAGGAGTACACCAGTGGCCTGGAAGGTCATGCAGAGAATTGGAGTGCGCACCTTTCCTTATTTTTCCATATATATATATATATATATATGGAAATATACATATTAGGCTACCACTACCCCAACCTCATTAAAGAGGTCACTTTCTGTCTGGCCACTCTGTAAACCAAACCAGAAAAAATTCCCATGGATGGGGAACTCCCTCCCCCTGCACACTATCCTGGGCCAAAAAAGGCAAATATTAGATGAATATGGTGCCCAAATGTATATGTTTTGCAATAGTTAGAGAGCTATGTGATGAAAACCACTCTGGACTATGGGAAAGGCCCATAGGAAATGGTTCATACCAATTTAAACAACATTTTTCATTTTATCAAAGGAATATGCTCACACAATTCTGGATTAAAAAAATGTATTTAGTATTGAATAAACCCAAAGCATTTTGGGAATAAATCCCTTTATCAGGGGTCTTGATCAATTAATCTATCTATAAATAATCAGACATTTTTTTTCTTCCAGTCAATACATTACATAACTTTGCATATGCAACCACAAGCGCGTACATTTGTGGTAAGACTTAATGAGCCAGCTGTACCTCATCCTTTCAAGGGTCCTAAAATCACCCGTCTTCTAAGGCAAAGTCTGATGTCCCTGCTGTCAGAAATCAGCAGATATTCAAGTCCAACACCTATCTAAAATGGTAAAGTTATACATAGATCAGTGATGAAATTAAATTGGGTATAAAAACTAAAGGTTGTGCTCCTTAATCTCACCTTCCCTTATCTGTGGTCAGTGCACCAAATCTTAGGTCACTGGTGATAATTGTGTTGATCCAAGCCCAGGATTAGAATAGGCACATAGTTTCTAAATGGTAAGAGTACAAACATTGCATCAGGCTGTGCTCTCTATGTATAGTGTATCATCTGATAAAACAAAAAATATAATAGATGTACTGTAAACCGTGTGTTCCCCTTAGATAGGACCCTGAAGGTATAGTGTCCCCATAGGGGTAGAAATAGAGTAAATAGGCTGTGATGTAAGGTATCAACCCAGTATATTGAAATATATGTGGTGCTCTGATAGAAAGTAGACCTTCACTCACCCTCCTAAGGAGTACACAGGCTAAATGCACTGTAGCATCTCAAGCTCGCGGCAAGACATGTTATCAACAAAATGGACGCTTAATAACAGCATCTAGGATTTACGTTGTGATGTCATCACATAGTGATGGCAATGACATCACGAATGTAAACAATCCTGTTCTTTCCTGTAAGAAAAAAGCCTAGTGGTCTGCTGGGCATCTGGACGTCACCCCATTGCGGTGAGGATTACGTCATGTGTAAGAAGAGGGGTCCTTTAAGATTTCATAGCTTTGTTTGACTGAATAGGGCATGTCAAGTTCGTAAATGTACTAGAGCATAATGCTGCTTAATACCACATGACAGTCTATATGGTGAACGGTAGTCTATGTGGTAGCTCATCTCGCATTCGGGCTTACAATCTGTCATTTTTAGAAGAAAGTGAAAACATATTCTGCGATTGTACAATACTGTAGTTAAAAGATGCAAGTAGGATGGAGTAGATTTCCAAAATATAGACTGAGATGTTAGGGAAATTACATATTGCATAATCCTGATTTATACCCTAAGGCAGTCGATGTAGTGAACAATAGTCTTTGTGGTGGCTAATCCCGCATTCAGGCTTAAAATCTGTTGTATTAAGGAATAGCGTGATTGTACAACACTGTTGTGAAAAAGTCCAAGTGGGATAGAGTAGATATTCAAATTACAGAGTGAAATATAAAGGAAATTGCATATGAACAAAATGCACATCGTTCTGGATGTCCCTCCCTCTTGTGAGTCAATGTTTTGACAGGGGCATGAGGGGAGCTGACTCATGTGTTGGTGCCAGGAGAATAAATCATATCTTTAATATTCCCAAATTTCTAAGAAAATGAGTCACAAAACCATAGAGCTAGATGGTTCTGGAAAAAAACCTAATGTCCAATAGTGTATACCCTAATCCCACATTGGAAAGGATAATGTGATTCTTATACCCATGTATCTGGTGTATCCCATCTTGGGGTAACTGTGTCAATTTGCCCAAAGGAAGGGACCCAAATAAAATTCCTCATTTATTCCAAACTGAGTTATAGCATCCAGGTGGTAAATCCAATGGCGTTCTCCTTGTGCTAGTCGTTTCCTCAAATCACCCCCTCACCCTAGGGAATGGATGTATTATCTCTAAAATTATCCATCTCAGTTGTGCTATCATGTGATGGTTGTCCCGAAAGTGTCTGTAAACAGGAGATTTAATAGTCTCCATCCTAATGTTGGACTCATGCTCAGTCCATGTTTCCTTTGCATATGGTCCGACCAACGTAATACTTCCCACAAGAACATCTCAAGGCATGATGTTTTTACTGTGTCATGTAGCAAAGTCATGTAGTTTAATTTTCGTGCCTGAATTGGGGTGTCTAACATGATCTCCTTTGATGATTGACAAGCAGTGTTGACAATTCAAGCATGGGAATGTGCCTATCCTAGGTTTTTGTAATACTCACTGGGTAGGTTTTTTGGGTTTTTCAGCTCTAATCAATGTGTCCCTCAGGTTTCTTCCCCTCTTGTACGCCATCATCAGCTGTTCTGGGAAGAGGCAAATCAAAGACGGATGTAACCTGATAAGGTTCCAGTATCTTTTTATCACTCAAATCACCTGGTGACTGATCTGAGAAGCGTAGTGTGTAGATCATTTCAGAGCTCTCTTTTTTAAGATCGGGTGTCAAGAGTGATTGCTTTCTCCAGGATGTCAGGTGGGTACCCTCGATCCTTCAATCTTGTGGACATGAGATCGTATTCTCTCTGTAACATGTCAGTATTGGAGACCATCCTTTTCAGCCTGAGAAATTGGTCACTCTGTAAAAAACATTGGTGAAGTCAATGCGCAACAGGCTGTGCTGAATTCCAAACGAATGGAGTCACTAAAATGTGGGGGCCTGTGCCTCTTACCTCCATATCTGGTATCCCAAAGCCTCATTTGCAGAGGAGTAGACAGGTTGCGGTCTGAGGGGCAAAGCCCGCCCTCTTTTTCCCATTACCCAGTCTGCACCAGTAGATGCAGGAGAGAAGACAGCGTTAAATGAGTAGTTGTTGCTTTTCTTGAGTAATAAGGAGGTTTCTCTCAGAAAAGAGCAGAAAAAAATCTCACGGGGAACAGCATATGGCACAGATGGAAATAAACCCACAAAGCATCTTCATGCGCTGGCCACTTTCTCCGTAGCTCTTCTTCCGCCATTAGACAAAATAAACTGATGTCACCTATTTCTGAAATGAAGCCCAATGCAGGGATTAAACAAACACGTCTTGTCTGGCAGTAGTTCCATTCTCCGACTCGTGCATCTTGGATGTTCATTCTACATTTTACGCAAGCACAGAGGAGCTGCAAATACATGTTAAGAGCTCTTTCACACATGGATGACTGCTATAAAGTACAGAATGGAGAGCCTACACAAAGATACGTGTTGCTACAAACAGTGATAACTGAATATTCCCAGGCCAGGCCCAAGCGGGATACTCTTGCTGTGCTCTAACTGGGAATATGCTGAAAGGTTTGTAAATGTTCTCCACATTATGAATAGTATCAAGGTGCTTGCATGTATAAAACAATGACTACAAGCACGGGACTATCACATGGGCTGGTCTGTGGTGTGTTTATCTGCAGGCAGTAAACCCACTGGATTGTTTTCAGAAATTTCAAGTTGTTCCATGTCAGGTATGAAGTGAGTCAACATGCTGCGTTTGGGGCCTTTAGTTTTTTCCCTCCAGTTTAAATATGGGTCACACGTCCCAAGGTGTAAAGCAAATTGGTGGGAAAGTTTGGACTGTCTGAAAGCTTCACACAAGATATTCGGCCAGTTGCCAGCAACACACAGAAGGCCAGTGTGTCCTGCATACATAGGGCTTCCACAAGAGAATGACACGTAGACCCCCCCCCTTTAATGGAGAAGAGTATCTAGGCCAAACCCGGACTATAGCAGCCCCCCCTACCCCAAATTATAATTTAATGGGGTAATTGCAAATAACTACCTTCCTCACATAACGACAATGCTTTGAGGAAAATATTGTTAGAAACGAAATTACTCGGATGGGCTAAACTGTGAACAGGATTTCACAGGCAGCACATTGAATAAATAGCGCGAGGACACCCGGTAAGCGAGCGTTCAGGGAGAGTATCCTGCGCAACTGGCTCTAGAAGATAAAGAGGCGGCAGGAGGCCCTGCGAGGCAGGCCGCAGGGCCCGGCAGGCGGACTGCACACGCTGCCAGCCGCAGGAGCCCGCGGAGCACGATGAAAAGCAGAGTGCGGATTGCGAACGCCTCTCGGCGTGTGAGGATTGTGATCAAGAAGAATACGACAACGCTTTTAGGACGCGCAAGGAAAAGAGCAACGCGTTGAAACGCGGCAGCCTGTGAGATACACTGTAAATGTACGCCGCGCAGCAGGCTCGAGATGAAGCCACAGACCCGCGATATCCAAGCAGCCAGCAGTGCAGCTGAACCGCCGGCTCCAGACAACGCCACGGCGTGGCTTTCATTAATTGCTATGGGCACAGATTTGCACCCAGTAACACTGTACGTCACATGTTTGATCTCTGCGTTTATTACAATGGAACTCGGCGGCGAAAGTCCTCGCTGGTCATTTCGGCAGCACCCATGTGTAATTTGGTCAATGTAACCACAGGTATATTACCATCCCTGGTTGCTGTTGGTTTGCCCTCCACCATAGTGAAATAACCAGCCTCACCTTAGTAGGTAAAGTATAGGCTGAGGCGGCCTTATTAGGCAGGAGGCTTCTTGCAGGAGACCCGTACACAACAACGCCTCAGACTAAATTCATACTCCTCGCAAGAGGTCTCCTCTATCTAAAACACCCCAGCCATCCCTCTCTATACGTCACTTCCACAACAAATGTCTATTTCAACGTTCACTTTCACTTTTGTCACTGCTTTACTCATGGTTAATTTTCCACACACCCCGGCTGGAAGAAGTACCAGGCCCCCCTAACACTGTCAACATTCCCTGGCATCACTGAGGTAGTGTGCCCCTGGGCGCTTTTTGCTATGCTAGTGGCTATATGCTTCACACTTGTGGTTCTCGGCAGCACTCAGGGTCGGACTGGGACAAGAAATAGACCCGGTCACCCAATAAAAAGTGGCCCACCCCTTGCCTCAAAAAAGTGGCCCACCCCTCGCCTTACGACCCTTGACCTCTGATGACATCACCGGAAGTGATGTCATTTGACCCCACTCCAAAGTGACATCCTGGGAAGTGATGAAAAACAACCTTTCACCCCTTGACAAAACAGGAAGTGGCATCAAATAGCATTGTTCCTAAGTACTCTAAATTACTGTGAATCCAAGCAGACGTCCAAGGCCAAATGATTATATGTTATTGTATAGCACTTACGCTTAAGCTCTTTTTTTAAAAACAAATATGCATGCAATATCACCCAACCTGTGTTGCTGCTCATTTATCGACCTAAGAAGAATGAAAAGCTTTTAGAAAAAATAAAGAAAATGAAAAAAATAAACATAAAAATTCGGCCCAGGCATGGCCAGAAACCGGCCCCCACTCCCCAGGGAAGATTTCGGCCTGGCCACACGTAAAAAAAGAAACAAAGAAAAGCTCATTGTTAAAGGTATTGATGAAAACCCAGTTACCACACTGCGATTTACTAAACCTGTTTTTTAGCGTAGGTGGGCGGGAAAGAACGATGCCCCAGCAATCGAAAAGGAAGGTTGCGTCTAAGCGCCACGTTTTAAAGGGGCTTTTCTTCCCTTCGCCTACCAGACACACTTCCGGACCCCTACCCACAACCCCAAACTATCCCGCGCCCTTTCCTGGAACACCACCCACCCCTGCCTGCCCACTTTCCCTCACCCCCCCCTCCAATTGAAGTCCCAATGGCGTCTGGTTGTTGGTGGGGGTGGGGGGGAGGAGGGAGTGTCGCTACTAATAGCGGCAGCCACAGAAGCCTCCTATGGGGCAGCATGTGCACTGTCACTTTTCACATGGTGTGCAGTAAAATCAATGCGTACAGTGTGCGCATAAACATTTCACGCATCGCGTCCACTTCACGCCATATTTTCATTCATTTGTATGGTGAAGACGAGTGGCGGATCACATGTTATGAATCCGCCTCAGTCTTTTTATCTGCCATGCAAATACTGTGCATTCCTATGGAATCCACCTCCTATTAACTCCATCAAAAGCAGGCGGATTCTATAGGAATCCATTGTAACACTGCGTGCCATGTGTACATGGAAGGCAGCATTTACTCATTTTGCACAGCAGAGTGGAAAAGGGTGGTGTACAAACACGCATGCCACTTTTTTACACTCCAGTTTTTGCACAAAGTGGAACATTATGTTGTGGAAACCTGCCTATGCAAAAGTGTAAGCGTAACAGGTTCCCTCCGGGTAATTTATGGAGAGCTCGAAAATGAGCCCTAATGTCGATTCAAAGACAGGAGCATACAATTGGCTCATGCAACAATCAGGGGAGGGGCTGAAGGGGCAGCCGAACCCTCTGTCTGCTTTGAATGCTCTCAATTGCTGCATGCCTGTGGTGCGCGAGCGAGCGGAAGAGCATGGTCAGCTATTGGTAAAAGCATAGCTTTACAACTGCAATGCACGCAGGAGATGCATGAACAAACTAACAGATGATGTTCATGTATGTGCAAACTGTTGTGTGTAAAATCACTCTCACATCTGCCTGTGTATGTCCTGAAAAATGTTTGTTTTCAGTTTGCACTAGGCAGCAGCAGCAGTGTGGGCAAGATCAGAGGAACGCAACCAGTGCTTAATTTGTAAAAAATAAAGTGACAGGGCCCAAATATTTTTCCACCACACATGGGACACATCCGACGTGGCAACTCTTGGCCCACTGCTGCCGAAACCCATGGTTGTTCCCCCAGAGGGCCTGCATATTAAGGTGTAACGCTGCAACTCCCACTTGCTATTTTGGGTGATGGATGCACTAGCCATGTCAGATGTGCAATAGAATAATATACACATTATCATTGTTAACATTTTGCTCGGATTGTATAGGTGGCAATTGGAACATGCTGACCATCTATTCAAAGAAATACGAGTAAACCTGCTTTCCTACTAAGTTTAATTGATTGACAAATGCTGGAAAAATGATTACTGAACTGTTACACGTGTCTGTCAAACATTGCAGTAAAGCCATTGTGTATAGGTTGCCATTCATGAAAGGCACTCCTCTTAGGCACTGGCTTTTTCCCTGGCCTTTCCCATGTGTTGGCGCTGCTGGCTGGCGACTGTCCTCTTGTTGCCATCCCACAATAATATATTGTTGCTGCATATTGCAGTAGTGGAGACGCTCCAATGTTATGCTGGACGAGTTGAGAAGTGTGTGGGTGTGGCCAGCACAAGCACCCAGCAATGTCACCTTCCAACTCATTGTTACAACACAGGGTGAAGAGAATGTGACCAGTGAGCACTGTTGCTTGTTGGTGACAACTGCTGAATGATATTTAATAATAAAGTTGCCAAAACACAACATCATAATCAGACTGAGTCTGAGAAAATAAGTGTAGGAACGCACAAATAAGTCCAGGGGTGGAGCCCTGGCAAACACCCCCCACAAATTAAGCACTGAGATACAATGCAGGCGAACTTCAGCATAAGAGCAAAACTGCCTAGGAATTGACCTGCCTGTGCACTGCAATTTGCTCTTGGGTGCTGCTACTCTGAGTTGACTCTGCGTGGCAAGGCCTCAGGAGGAAACCTGCTTCAATGCCAGTATGTTCAAGGACCGGTTATTGCTTGGGATCAACATAGTGCATGAATGTGCAGAAAAATAATATATAAGGCAAGAAGATTGTAGGGACATGGAGCCGAAAGAGGCAAGCTGTGTACTTACTCCAGCCCAAGCTGAGCTGGGCTCTAACTGGTTATTGTCCCAGCAGCGGGCATCAGTTCTTCATGATTGGGCTCAGTCAGGAGTGGACGAGGAATCTACTAAAGCCTAAGTAAGAGTAGTGCTTTCTTTAGTTTGAGGGGTGGATGGCTATTTTTTTTGTGTCGGTACTAAGATTGCAATCTTTGGCAGAAAATGATTGATGCTGTGATTTTCGCCATGTGTCTCTCCTGCACAACTCAAAAGTGTTTGAAAGGCTCATCCACAACCTTTGAGACCCCCTACAAGCAGATTTCCACTCCCGTCACTCCACGTAAAGTGCTCTCATGAATGTCTCCAACTTCCTCGCTTCTCCTCAGCACTCAACCTATACTCTATGCTAATTCTCTTTGCCCTGCCGCTGCCTCTGACACTGTCGATAGCTTGGATCTCCTTAATATTCTTTCTTTTTGGGATTCGTGATGGAGCCCTTGCCTTGATGGAATCCTACCTGGTACCTCACCAATTCTCTGTCTGCTGGAGAAACTAAACCTCTCAACTCACTCCTCTAACTGTTGGTGTTCCACAAGGCTCTGTCTTGGGTCCTCTCCTCTTTACACTCTCCACATCTGCTCTTGAGGCACTGATCTCCTTTGAGTTCTCATACTCACTCTTTGCAAATGACACCCAAATCTTATTATTGTTTCCTGGACTCTCCTCTGATCTCTCCATCAAAGTTTCCAACTGTCTCTCTGCCATTAAATATTGGATGGCTTTGCGCGCTCTGATTTTGAACTCTACCAAAACAGAGGTGCTCTTCTTCCCTGACAAATACTCTCTCTCATCGCTTCCACTGCCTATTCAGTTCCCACCTGACACTCCCCCTTACTCTTCTTCAGCTAGAAACCTCAGCATCATCTCTGACCCTTCTCAAACCTTCTGTAGTTTAATCGCCAAAACTGCAACGGCGGCTCGCCTCAACCTTCTAAATATTAGGCTAATCATGGACTTAAAACTTTCAACACCACTAAGCATCTATTAACCACTCTTGTCTTCTCTAAACTGGACTACTGTGTCAGCATCCTCTTGGGCCATCCCAACTATGCTTTCTGTCCTCTCGACAAGATCATTAACTTTGCGACCAGGACTCTTTGAACGTCCTCATTTCTCACATACTTCCTTGTACAGTCATCAGACTGGATGGTTGGCGATGAAAAACAGCGCGTCTATCCAACTCGGCAAGCCTTCTCATAATCTAGTCTGCCTCCTTGACTACCTTTGTGGCACCTGGCCCTCGTACTTCTTGCTTCTGATCTTTCTCTCTCCTTGCTCCACCTGAATGGAATTCTTTTCCCCTGGACATCCGAGAAACAGTCCACATGGATTAGTTCGAAGCCCAACTGAAAGCCTACCTCCTCGACCTCAGAGTTATCCTCTTAACCTACCTCTCATCTGCCTTTTAGATAACATTGTTCCCTCACCTCTAATCTGCCTCTCCACTCTAGCACTTCATCCATCATGGTCACATCCATAACAAAGCTGTCAGTAGGCCTACCTGTACTTAAAAATGTCTAATATTGGTTGTCCTTAATCTATGTACGTTCATCCATGTATTGTCTCTGGGGACTGTTCCATTTACTCCCCTCCAAAACCTAGTCAGAATGCAACTGAACCGCACCCCGCAAGAAGCTCCCTACTTCACGTCAAATCTGATTTCTTATCTATTGTATGTTCTTTTTTGATCAAAAGAGTATAGTTCTTCAAGGTGTATATAAATAAATATAAAATATAAATACCAGCTCATTGAGCTCTTTTGACAAGGTTTTTGGCAGTTTAACCGACTAAGCCATGCCAGGCACACACCTAACGGGTACCTTGCAGTAACAGCCAGGCCTGGGTGCCTAAATGCAAATGGCAATTTTAAAATGTTTTCCCTACTGCTATTCCCCATTTTTATTCTTTTGCAGAACTTGTTTCCATTGTTTTAAGCCATCTTCCATCAGTGCGCATTCAAGGTCCTTTTGATACGTACAGGAATACATCATTCACTACCTTACAGCTAGGAGGAGTTATGCATATTTGTGCACAGGATTTCGTGAGAAATAGAATGTGATATAAAACTCTGTCACTCACTATGTGTGAGTGTTTATGCATAGATGTTCGCAAATGGTGTACGCATATGTGTTTGCATGTGTGCATTCATAGAAAACATGTGTATGCATAACAAGTATATATATATATATCTTGTGTGTGTACATTAAAATTGCAATTTGATTAGATATTCTGTTAAAGAATGCTTACCTTTTGGCTGTGACAGCACTGATGCCTAATCAGTCAGTGAACCTAGGATGTGTATGATATGATATGGCATTTATAACGCGCCTGTACACAAATGTTTCAAGGTGCGACGCGCCAAGGGAGGGGGAACAGAAGGAAGATAGAGACCAGCGATCCTACTAGGCCAAGTGTCGGAAATGGAGGAGGGAGGGGACAGTGCAGTACATGGGATAATAGAATAAATAAAAACAATAGAGAAGTAGAGCCAGCTGGTGGTAAGTGCAAGGGTAATTGCAGACATCTGGTGTCAAGTGCTGGTGTGGGACTGTAGGGGTACAGAAACAGTCACAAGTGCGGGGGTTGCCAGGGAGGCAGTGCAGGTGTGTAACTGGTGGGGGAGGGGACCTGGGCCCGAGATCAGAGGGTGGCCAGGTAACCAGTACAGTTTCAGGCCAGGAATTCACCAGGGGAGAGGGGGAGAGAAAGCAAAAGCAAAGAGGAAGGTTTTGAGGTGCTTCTGGAACCGGAGATGATTCTCCTCAAGTATCAGGGATGCAGGGAGGCTATTCCAGAGGGAGGCACCATCCAAAGAAAGAGATCTACCACCAACTCGTTGCTTGGAAAAGCGACTGACCCTGAGGGAGTTGGAGGCGGATGAGTGAAGGGCTCGAGAAGTAAGATATTTAGGAAGAGAGAGTTGAAAGTATTGAGGCCCCAGGTCCCAGACGGCCTTGTGGACAATGCAGAGGGTTTTGAACTTAATCCTCGCAGCCACTAGGAGCCAGTGCAGAGATTTCAGTCCTGGAGAGATACGATCTGTGGGCTTGAGACCAAGGACACGTCTTGCATTCCTGTTCTGGATGAGTTGCAGAGGGTGGAGAGTAGAGGCAGGCAGATTTAGAAAGAGACTGTTGCAATAGTCCAGCCTAGAGAGAACCAGAGCTCTGGAGACAGTGAGCTTCTGGGGGAAGGAAAGGAAAGGAAGAATACCTCTGAGGAGTTGAAGCTTGTAGTGCAACTTCTTAGAGACGTCAGAGATGTGAGGAGAGAAGGAGAGTGTGGAGTCGAAGATGACACTGAGGTTTTTAGCCTCGCAGGTGGGAGCAGGAAGAGGGCCAAGAGCGGCCAGCCAGAGAATGACAGGAAAGGAGGGAGCGGGTCTGCCGACGAGGAGAATCTCAGTCTTACTGACATTAAGGCAGAGATCATTGGCGGCACACCACTCCATGATAGCAGACAGACAGACAGTCAGAGATGAGAGATGGAGAGGAGGTGGCCGAAGGTAGCCTGAAAATGAGCGGAGTGTCATCCGCATAGCACTGAAAGTTGGGGCAGAGAGCAGCAATGCGGTGGGCAAGAATTGCCTGGTATTGGTTGGACAGCCAGGGAGAGAGGTTAGACACCTGGGGGGACACCACAGGTAGAGATAGAGATAGTGGAGAGGAAGTACCCAAGTTGGACATGGGAGGGACGGTCAGAGAGAAAAGAAGTCAGCCAAGTTTCCCCTCTCCTCTTAAGCACTCTCTTGTGCACACTCTGATCAAAAAGCCCTGCGCCAACCTGTCTATTCTGGCAAACTATTGTCTGATCTCCATCCATCACCACTTTCCTGGGAAAACTGCTGGAGAAGCTGGCTTTCACTCACTTACCCTCTACACTGAATCTGTTGGTTGTCTCCATGACCATCAGTCTGGCATTAAAGTATCCAGAGGCACAGAAACTGCTCTTCTGAACACCCGTAAAGGCCTGCTCTCAAATCTTGACTCTAACTCTCCCTCTGTCCTCATTCTTCTCAACCTCTCTTCTGCTTTCGATACGGTAAACCACAACACCATGATCATCGCAGATCAGTCTCTGACCGGCCCTCCCAGGTGGAAATTGGGTCCTTTCTCTCTTCTATCACTCTCTCTACTTGTGGTGTCCCCCAGCGTTCTAACCAATCTCCTGGTACTTCAATATCTACATGGCCCCCCTGGGCCAGATGTTCTCTACCTTTACCACAAACATTCAGTGTTATGCAGATGACACACAGCTCTCTTTCAGGCTTCCCTCAGCCTTCTCGCTGATCCCTGATTGTCTATCCGCAATTCAGTCTTGGTGTGCTGCTAACGATCCCTGTCTTAATGCCAGTAACACAAAGATCATCTTCATTGGGACCCCCGCTCTGCTTTCCCACTTTCACATTGGCCGGCCTCCTGTGGCCCTGCACCCTCACCTACCAATGAGGCAAAACATCTAGGGGTCATCTTCGACTCCACTCTCTCCTTCTCTTCTCACATCTCAGACATCTCCATAAAGTCTGACTACCAACTGCACCTCCTCAGAGGTATTTAACCTTTTCTCACTTTCCCCCAGAGGCTCACCACCTCGAGAGCCTAGTTCTCTCTAAGCTGGACTCCTGTAAAAGCCTGTTACTCAATCTTCCTACTTCTACTCTCTGGCCTCTACAACTCATCCAGATCAGAACCACAAGACTTATCCTCGGCCTCAAGCCCAGGGACCGCATTGCTCCAATGCTGAAATCCCTCCACTGGCTCACCGTGGCTGCAAGGATCAAGTTCAAGAACCTCTGCATAACCCACAAGACTTTCTGGGGTCATGGCCCGCACTATCTACAACTCTCTCTTCCTAAATTCTCTCCCTCTAGAGTCCTCCGCTCGTCCGCCTCCAACTCTCTGCAGGTGAGCCGCTTTCACAAACAGAGATTTGGGGGTAGATCTTTATCCTCTGCAGGTGCCTCCCTCTGGAACTGCCTGCCTGCCTCCCTCTGTCTTGAGCCGGAGCACCTTAAGTTCCGGCAGCTCCTCAAGACCTTCCTCTTCTCTTCCTCCTTCTTTCGCCCTCTCCCCTGCTAACCTCCATTCCTTTCCTCTCCACCTTCCTTCCTGCTTCTCCTCCCTTACTCTGTTTCAGTTGTTGCTGACTGGTTGCCTGATTTTCTTCCAGAGCCTTGCAGGTCCCAGGCTCCCCCGCTAGTCTTTTGTACTTGCCCCTGGGCCGCTGCACTATGTTCAGCATTACTGCACTTTCGGCTTATGCTCCATGAGTGGGGCAACCTCTCTGCACTTAACCCAGGGCCCTGCTTGACTGACGCATTTGTTCCCCCCCACCACCTCCCTTCCTCGCACATCCGTCTGTACGCATGCATGACCTAAATGTACTAGGACTAGTAAGTTCGTCCATCCTGTCCACCCCCCCTTTTTCCTCCCCTCCCTAGGTTGGTCACAACTGTAACACTTCATGCACTTGCACTAGGAGAAATGCTGTCGGGTCTAGTATGCTAGGTTTTCTGTTAGATCATTCGGAAACTTCAAGGCCTAAGAATGATTACTGTACTCCCTTGTTCCCTTCCCGCCTTGAAGCGCTCCACCTGTGTATAAGCGCTCTATAAATAAACAATTACAATTAGAATATTGACGTGGGATATGTCGTCATAAAATACGGTACCCTTTTCAAATTGTTCGCTTTTGTATTTGAATCAATTCATGGGCTGCCCCACCGTTACCTGGCTATCTGTCTCTCTCTAGTCCCAACCTTGTGCCTTGTGAGACCAAGGCCTACCGCATTTGTCAGTTCCCCGACCCATTGCACTGTCTCCTGGCTCTGCTCCTATATATGTTGAGATATTTTGTTTAGAATTACTTTGTACTTTATTAACATGCAGAATTACACCTAGATGTTAACAGAATAAAGACTTTTCCTATCTAGGAGAAACTATTCCAAGATGGCGTTCAAGGAGTAACCACTAGCAGATTAGAATTGTGACAGACTGTAGACAGAGCTAGACGCACAAAACAGGAGACACATAAGTTAGGGAGACACGCACAGGGATGGTTTCCCCAACAAATCAGTGCAGCTGCAACATTGTTTTACACATACACCTGAGAACAGATACTTTCCAACATAGTGGAAGGTTTATTGTTACTATAGAATGCGCCCAAATAGATACTTTTATGTTTTTTAGGTTGATCTTTGAATAGAGTTACCCGACCCAATACTGGTATGATTAGTTTAGATACTTATGGATACACAGATGTGATTATGAGATTGGTCTAGCGGTTGGAATGAGTTGTAGAGTCTTAACGAATTTTATTTTGTTGTTACTGTTCTCACTAGTGAAATGTACTAACTTGGCCATATACGTCCCGAGGTGAATATAAAAAGAGGAGAAATTACACAGTAATATGTAAGGTTCGTACTAGTTCGGATACTAGTACTCTGCTTGCAATTGGATTTAAGGTTAGGCACATTTACATTTATAACAATTATGAATATTTGCATTCTCATTAGTGTAGTCAGTAACATTGTATTTTTTTGATTATTTATAGAAACTATCTCAAAAAATTGTGACTGCATTCCTGATTAAGGGCTTGCCCCGAAACGCGTACAGCGATGACAAGACACCAACATTGAGTAATTGAATTGTTAACTTTAACATGTATTAAAATTGAATATACACTGTTCTGTAACTATCATACATTGGTTATACAAATAGGCACAGTTTGTGTACACAGTTTGGAAATTCTATTTTTGTTTACAATTATGCATACCTTTTTTAGTTAATTTACGATTTATACATTTTGACCTATGCATAAAAATGTGTCGGTTTATTTAAAAAATAGCATCTGCATTTGGGATGTTTACTCCTACGAGTGCAACGTCTTCCCTGCAGTTGAGGTGGCAGTTTTTTGTTGTTTCTTTAACGTTTATAGAAGGGGAAAGTAGCTAGGTATCCCTTAGACGTTTGCAGTAATACTTTGAAGTCATTTGATAGATATAATTTCTATATTTGAAATCTAGTAGAGCGCGACCTTCAGACATTTATTGTCCATTCGTTTGTATTTCACAAAATGCTATGTCAAACATGAGCCCCAGTGTGATTTAATCCCCCTTTGTCAAACCACAATTCCTAGCATTGGCCTGATCTGCCTCATCTAATCTGCTTTTGGTTGTAGGTCGTTTGTCCTCATGTCCCATTGTACTTTTGGTATCCCCATGAAGGTTGTTGCATGCATTTATTTATCTATTTTGTTGGTCATTTATAATGCGCTTAATACCAGCGAGTGGTTGGTTTGTAAGCTCGGGATCGGGATTTGAACCTGTGTTGTGCCACGTTGCCTTGCTTCCAATGCTTCCTGTCTAGGACATAATACTTTTGCTGATGATTGTTAATTTAGCTTTGAGAAGCGAACGGGTTACATTTACCCCAGTGGCACTGTAATAAAATATTATTTATGACTTCAACCTGTAAGGCAATATAGCAAATTCTTCATACAAATGATTATATTGTTTAAAAACACCAATCAATCTGATGACGCTGTATGTTTAAATTTAGATTTCATGGGAGAATGTGGTACTGAATAGATTTCCGGGGTGGAGTGTAGAAAAAAGGGTGGGGAAGCAGGGTTATAAGATTGCTTGGTAGACTGCTAAAACAATTTCAGAGAAGGCAAATGTGTGTTAAACGTTTACCAAGCACAAAAAACATAATTTACTGTGTCAGATGGCCTCAGAAATCAACAGACAAAAGCAATCGATTTACCATGTTTTGTTACATGTTTAACCAACTGGGCTCGGAAGACTGGGATGTTTGAAACTAAGGGAGTCCCTGTGGCTCTCTTGACCTCGCAGTGGGCTCCCTCCATCCTAGCCCAGCTGTGTCTAACCCCCAGAATATCCCCAATTTACTCTAAATCTAGGTAACTTCTACTATTGAAGTTTTTCTAATCTTGATGTGGAAACCTAAAGGCTGTGGCTGTCCTACCCATCTCCCTCTGGGACTTTCTAAGGAATACTTCTGGTCTGTTGGACTGCCCAATGTTACCAGGGTATTTCTTCCAGTTTCTCCCTTTCTCACACTCTTTCTTGCTCTTAATTTCTATGTTTCCCCTATCTCCTCCCTCTATAATCTTCCTAGTCTACCTCTCTCTCTACCTCTTTCCTTCTCTCACATCCCTACGTCCTCGTCTCCTTCTCTCCCCTGCCACACTTGCACTACCTACACCTCTCTCCTCTCCCTTCTCCCCTTCCTCTGTCTTCCTCTATACCAGCATCCCCTGTCCCCCTCTAACGCCTAGCAGCACCTCTGTCTCCTGATTGTACACACACTCTCTGCCTGTCTCTCCTCACTACCTTTCCGCCTTCGTCTCTTCACCCTCTCCACTACCACCTTTCACTCTCACCCCCACTCTCTACTTACACACTCTCCAATATTTACTCTCACACCCTCTCTAGATTACCCTGCACTTACCCCATCTCTCTCATCTTCCTTTCACTCACTTTTTATACCCCCTCACGCCACACTACACTCAACTGGTACCACTCGCTCCTACACACAATACATTACCTGCACTGTCTCACAACAATGCCAGTGTCTCCTCAACACTCCACTCCACCATCAACCCCTTATCCGGGTCTTTTGATCTACCACTGCTCTATCCGCTCTCACCTGGACACCTTAAAATCTCCTCTGTGCTGACTGGTCTTTTAAAGTCCAGCCTCCCCCTTACAACACTCCTCCCAGCTCCCATTGGTTCCCATGGTCATATGCTCACTATGGCCAATCTCTGGCTAAGCTATCCTTGAAAGCTTTAAAGAGGCTTTTAATACCAATGTGAAGGGTAGCAGCCATGTCCTCCAGCTGCTCATTTTCCTTGTGGCTTTCTTCATGTGTTGGTGTGTTTTGCTTCCAATTCTTTTTGAGGTGATTTCTGTGCCTCTCCTGCTGCCCTACAGTCCCTTCTCTCTGTTCATTTACTGTTGTCCCACCATTTACCTGGCGTCCGTCTGGGGTTTGTAGGTCGGGAGTTGGGTGTCTCCTCTGTGATTGGCAGGAAAACTTCACTCCAGTCCATTCCATTTCTGTACTCTATTCCATTCCGCTGGTCCCGGTCCAGGTTTTCTTGGTTGGTTGTCCTGAAAAGGGCAAAAACCGAACTCTTGCCAGAAAAGAGGCTGTTGGGCATTGTGTAAATGGTGTTTCACAGATTGCTCAAGGACTACACCAAGTTTCACAGACCGGTCACGTTTCATTTTTAAAGATTTCAATGCACCCCATGTCCATACAGCTCATTTAGAAACGCACCCCCTCCCTGAGGTGTCTCTAACCCCAGGTTAGAAGTTATGGATTACTGATATCCTACTGAATAGGTTCTGTTTTATGCTGAAAGCGAAGACCTAAAGGCAAGATGCCTTCTTTACCTAAACTCCCTGAGGGAGTTCCTAGGCTGGCCCCACAGAATCCAGAGGTAAGTAATCTAAAGGGGCATTGCATTGTGCCTGACAGGCACTCTACCCAACTCTGTCTCCTTTCTATCACACCCAATTATTCCTCTCACTACCTGATGATCTTTTCTCACAACTCTCCTCCTTGCAACTTCCCTGCCTCTCACTCTTTCTACTCCCTGCATCTTCCCCTCCTGTCTCTCTGATATCTCACTCTTTCTAAGCCTCTCTTCCAGCCTTTGATGTTACTTCTTTCTCCACAACTCTGCTGCTCCTGCCTCCACTCGACTGCTTCCGCGTCCACTCGACTGCTCCTGCCTCCACTCGACTGCTCCCCTCATCCACTCTATTGCTCCCCCTCCTCCACTCTATTGCTCCCCCTCCTCCACTCTACTTCTCCCTCTTCCACTCAACTGCTCCCTCTTCCACTCAACTGCTCCCTCCTCCTCATAACTGATCCCTCCTCAGCTTTACTCACACTTCACCTCACCTCCTACCCAGTTACCCTATTTTTATTCACACATACACTTCCAATTCACTCCCTAAACGTCCTCTTCTGACCACATTTGTTACCCTTTCACACACATGCACACACAAACTCACAAGGCAGTACCACTTCCACTCACTAACCAACACCTCATGTGCTTCAGAAATCGCCTCCACACTCCGCTCTTCCCTCCTTCCTCCTGCTGGTCGATTGATCTGCTACCTCTTCCTCATGTGACCTCACCCGAACAACCCACAACATCCTGAATTCAGGGGTCTCTTTTAACCCTTTCACTGTGCTCTCGTTGGCTGTCTGGCCCTGTCTCTCCTGACTGGCAGGTGTTCCATACAGAAAAGACTTTAAATACCCTGTTAAGCCCTATCGCTTTCCCCCATGCTTATCTGCGGTAGAAGGGTGATGGCGACCCAGGATGTAGAATGTCCATGCTCATGTTAGGGGGCCTTGGTCTTGACTCCCGCAAGCTGAGCACTGTCTGGATGTGCGTTAGTGACCCAAGGGTTAGCCCTTGGTGATCTGGGGAGTCTGTCAATGCCCGATAGTGGTTGCCCCCAATGCTGTTGAGTGGCATGCAGCAAGTCTCATAGTCATGCAGGCTTTGTAGTATATTCTCTGCCACTTCTGTCTCCCTTTGCGGGTTCCAAGTTTCTGGGGCTGGGATTGTGGATATTGTGTGTCACTAGGGGGTCTGCTTTTTGGTTCTTGACATTACTCCGGTTCTGTACGTTGGATCTGCGACAATTAGGGAAAACCTGATGAGCATTATGCTAAAGAGGCGTGAGGCAAATGCATACTGTTCACTTGTACGCTGGCACTTGGGGAGGGGGCAGGAACTGGGGCTCTCTCAACTGCCACCGCCCACGTCTGGGTTAGGATTGGCACTGGATTACTCCATGGTAGGCCTCCCACCCCAGGCTGAGTGAGGGTGGCTGACACCAGCAGACATATGCAATGCATACTCAGGGGGGGCAGGGACAGGGCCCCCAACTCCCTCACCAAGCCTCTGGAGTAGGATTTGCTCTGGCATGCAATGTGGTAGGCCTCCCACCCCAGGTCGGGAGGGTTTGCTGTCTTCCCCTGACAGGGTCATGACCCTGATCCTATCATATTACTTAAAAGACAGAATACAATAATATGTCTGCCAGAGTTGGCAAATGAGGAAGGGAATGTCCAGCATTGGGCTTTTGCAGAACCGACCCACTAGTTGGTATTTTAATAGAGAATATTTGGAAGGCCAATGCTGCAGGCAGCTTTCATTTGAACAACAATGTAAGCAGTGAGTCCTTGATACTTGGATACGTTTTCGAAAGAACCTAGTACTGTAGGAGATCCCAACAAAATCGAGCATGAAACATTTCCGACGGTTCCAAGTCCTCCTGCCTCTGTTGGCACTGAAGGAGAAGGACCAATATCGCTCTTGTGTGACCCGGATGAACAGAGCAAGAAGATAACATGACTTAGCATAGGGCCTGTAAAACCTAGGAACCAAGGTACCTGGAAAAAAGCAGGAAGAAAGAAATAGTAGTGAGCATGAAACAATGTCCCCACATTGCTGTCGTCAATGTTCTTTACAATCTAGGTGGCTGTGTGAGTGCTCTCAGCAACTAAAAGTGTTTTGCAATTCCTTTCCAAAGGATTCGGAATGGGGGGGAAGGGGTGGCTCTTCAATTGCAGAGAAACCATCTTTAGAAAAGCGTGGCAATGCATGCGATATCAGCCGCAAGGTATTCGCAAAGTCAATAGTTTGGGCTTTTCTAAAGGGAACTCCTTCAGCCACTCAGGCCTCTTTTCAGGGACTGGTGAGACAGCCCATATAGCTGCAGCATCACTCTATGGGAGAGAACCTATGCTATTTACTGGGTTTTATATTGCACAACTGCTGGCATTTTTATAGTTTCTTTGTTCTCTGGGATATGCGGGAGAAAGGGTTGGTGATGCAGGGCTCGAAATTAGGATTCCATGAACAAGAGCTAAAACCAGCTCCTGGTTGTCGGGCATCACCTAGTAGGCAGGAGCTACTGCTAGGAAACGAGGAGCAAATACCCAATAATAATCTAACTTCCACATGTGATCCACACTTAAGCTTTTTGCCCATTATGTCGACCCATTATGCTTAAATGTGTACTAGATGTGTCCTAATTTGTCTTTATTAACATTCTCAGATACTCCAAGTTGATGTCACCAGTTGGCCTGGGGAGCTATAAGTAGCTCCTGGTAGCTGTTGGTTTCAAGCTATGCAATTTCTCCTAGGCTTGCATTTTGAACCTTGGCAATAGTTAGTGGGAGAAGAGGGAGTAGCACAAGAGTGCTATGTCTCAGTTTCCAGTGTGGATATGGATTATGCTCTGCTTCAGTACACTATGTTGGGTCGTGCATGTCATTGGAGCTCATGTTCGTATGTGGAGTAATGTGATTAAAGGCGTAAAAGTCTTGAGTACGGCTTTAACGCTTTTCAATCGCGCCATGCCACATTTTCATGCATTTGTATGGCGTAGAGACGGGGCAGAACGCAACTTGTGTTTTCGTCACCTCCCTTCCTCCTCCATACAAGTGCTGCAGCATTTGCTCCGGCATAATGGTCACACCAGTGCAAATGCAGGAGATCTGTGTAGGGGCCACACCAGCTTTATGCACCAGCATAAAGCCGGTTGGACCCACAGGGATCCATTGTACACTCTGCCTACCATACAATTAAAAGTAAACGCTGCGTGTCATGCGAGCATGCCAGCCAGCTTTTACCTACTTTGCATGGCGGAGTGTAAAAGTGCAGGGCAAAAGGCGGCGTACCGTGTATGCACTCTGCTGTAGAAAATTACAAAAATTTGCAGGCAGGGATCCGCCTATGTGTATATCAACATGTTACAGCTCCCTGCCAGATTACTCATTTGATAAAAAAATGAGCTCCATTTTGTTTAATGTGCTGCGTTCAGTGGTATAGATGAGATGTGATGTAAGTTACGGGGGAGAGTGAGGAGGGTTCGTAGGAATCAGTTTAGCACGGTGCACTCTCCCTAGTCTCCAATGTGTCCATTTATTTTAGCAACTAAATGTTGAGTCAACAGGTGACCGGGTTGGGTGCACCTATAGAGCTGGGCCCCGAGTGTTGGCCCATCTGTCTCAGGCCCAGAGCACACCTGCTTCGAAGACTGGCCCCAGTCCTGCTTAAACATTGTCCAGGCATTAAACCAGCAACTAACATTAATTAAAATGGCGGCCACTGGCCAGGTCGGTACCTGGAAACCCTGGCCATGAGGGTACTCACCAGAAACTGGCCTTTATGGGACACCGAGAGGGGGAACAGTCTGTCCTTTAGCCTTTGGCGACTCTTCTCCATGTTACGTTTTTGTCATTGCTATTATAGTCTTGTGTGTGGAATGGTTTATAGTCATAGCATCGAATGCCCAAGCATCGAATGCCTTACCATCTAAAAAAAAAGCGTCGAAAAAAAGCATCCAATGAATTTTTTTGTTCTTTTTTTTTAATGGGAATGGGGGGTCTCCCCCAAACCCCCTTTTTTAACCTTTAAAAACCCAATACAATTAAAAAAAAAAAAAACCTTTACCTTAAAAAAACTGCATTAGATTCTTTTTTTTAACGTTTTTTTTTAGACGGTAAGGCATTCAATGCTTTGGCATTCGATGCTATGACCAGATACCGTATGGATTCTGTGTTCCCTTTTTTCCACGGCTGTGTAGTGATGTTGTTTTAACGTTTTCGAAAAAGTCTTGGGAAAGCTAAAAGCAAGAGTCGCAAGCAAAATAATGCTGTACACTTCTGAGAACCGAAGAGCAGCCTTAATGATGCTCATGTATCGCAGAGTACCAGAGCACTGCTTTTGGTTGATGGTAACACATATTTTAGGATTTAAATGGTTTTGGGACTAGGTCAGGTGCCGTAAGACCACTACGGTGGTGATGGGATCAGTATAAATACTTTATAACATAACATAGTGAACGTTTTGGTGCATGCAAACCTAAATGTTTACCTGCTAACTTGCAGAGCACAGATTGGGTTTACTGGGCCGGATTCCTACAGTTGCAGACAATCCCATTGGATCAGACATCAGCTCTTATGCGCAGCGCTTTGAAGGAATGTGCTAAACAAGCGTGGGTTGGTGTTATTTATGTAATGGCATCACCGACAAAAACACATGTATGTAGAAACTTCAGTAGGATTTAACTGACATTTTAATAAAATGTTGGCAGTAAATTAAAGTTTTTTTTTTTTATCCATCTCTGCCGCACCCACGAAAGTTGATATCTCTTTAAAGCCTGTGGGACATAAATAATGACCTGAACAAAAATAATGAACACTGAGTTGTACTGAAGTTGTCATTCAGGGCGGGTTGAAAGGCAATGTGACCCCACTGGATTTCAAGCCTATGACTGTGAAAAGCATTTCTTTTCATTTACAATAAATAAGCTCTATATCAGGGAGTTAATTTCGCCCAGTCAGGGCATGTTGGGGCTACTTCGTTATCAGTAGGCCATCAACTTCTTCCAATGCTGTTGCGCCCACCTGTGATGTGACTTGAGATTTCTCGTCTGCTATGGCTGGTCCATCCCCAGGATTTACTTGACTAACTCCAGATTAGGGACTGTATCGCCATTTGGAGGTCCACTATTGCCATCCGGTACTGGCCACATGGCCCAGGTTTGTGGTGGCACCTTATTACCCTACAAAAGATGACTAGTGGCTCTGTCTTGATAAGATGAGGTAAAGATGTTGTAGAACAAGTCTCACCAGGAGAAGCTACTTGGGTCGAGACTTGGGAGCGAAGGCGTTATTCATTTCATTAACTATAACACATTCCCATAGGTATATAACTGCAGACAAAACACAGGCTCCTAACCACGGAGCCGAGCTGGGCAGTGTTCCGCTCCCTGCGCCTTCAATCCATTGCTTAAGCTTCCAAGTGCGACCACAGTGATTCATCAAATGGAGCCTCTTTGGTAGCTATGTATCCTTGGGATCTGTACATCTGTGTTATTTACACCCTAAGCACCACAGGGAGCTTGCCTTCCTCTAACCATGATGTCCTTCACCACCCAGAAACCCCGCCTGCCGGGGGAGCAAAGTTGTGTGCACCCGTTGGTGCTTCCAGGTTAATAAATTGGAGTAAGCCATGCACAGACTGGGCTTGTACATATCTCTCCATACCGGTGAGTGTGTGCTGTTTGTTGAGGCCCGGGGTTACTTGCACCACTACACTTCATGAAGGGCTGGACCAGCCCACGCCAACACAAAAACGAGCAATTAGTGATGCCACGTGCGAGTGGTTGCCTCTGTTTCGCTGGTTCCACAGGTTGCATAGACTTTATTTGAGACCGGTTTCACACTCTCGGGTTGCCGGTTAATTTCAGGTGGGCACCACGGCTACTTGCCGACAGCCTGGTGCACATGGCCTCTAATGCTCGTTCAGTTACCCCGGGGCAGCTCATTCATTCCTTGACAGGCTGTGGCTCAGGAGGGACTGAGGGTGGCGGTGGTGAGGGGGGACAAGCAGCTCCTTCCTGCCTGACCCTGTTTGGTTGGGTGTTGAGAGTTTGCTGCGCGGCACAGCGTTAAGATCATCTGCTGTACACAGTTAGTGTGACTGTAGACCTACAGCTCTGGGCACAGAGCGCTTGTGTGGCCTCGGTTCTCCTGGTTATTGTTTCTCCTCCATGAAGGCTGTTTCCTCACACCACCCTGAGTGAAGACAGTCCAGAGGAATGTCTGTACTCTTCTATCTGTACCTGCCACCTGTTTCTGTCAGCTGCCTGTACACAAGGTTTTTTGTCATGTGCTCACTTGATGTTGTGGGTGCCCCCTTCTACCCAAGGTTCTTGCTGGGCCCTCCATCTTGAGCACCAAGAAGTGCACTTTATGGCAGTTCGAGGGATCGAAGATGAGATGAAGTTGTTAATCCTGTAATGACGCCTGCAAGGGTAGCTCATACACTGCTCCAAGTAGGGCATTTACACGCAAACTATGAGAGTTTCCAGTTGTTTCAGGAGCACCAAGATGCTCATGAACTCTTGAATCCTATGATGCACAGCTGAGCCAGTTTACACTCACGTGCACTCTCATCAGTAATGTGGATGATAGAAGTACCCAACTCATACAACAGCGTTGTTCTGTGCACCCAAGTGGGACAATCTTGTATGAGCTCTGGAGCACCCTGCAATATATTTTGGAGCTGGGTTGCCCTCATAAACTAGCAGAGCCTAGGGCCAACTGCATGGAGGAAGTGCTTTGCGCAGTCAGGCTGGATTATGTAAACATTGTCAGCTTAGTTTTGCCAGCACTTGAGCAAGTATGCTCTGTGGCTCAGCCGCCAGACACCTCCCACATCTATGGCACCCATTGGTGACTGCTGAAGTGTTTACCTTCTGCATCAATGCATCTTCTCAGTGAAAGGTGAAATGTGTAGCTGATGTGGGAATCTGAGCCACTATGCCAAGGTGCATCATTCTGGGAACCGAGCCTGAGGGTACGCTTCACCCTCCAGGACCTAGAATGGCTGCCCTCATAGCCTGGGTGGTGCTGGTGAACAGCACCTGTGGGAACATGAATTGCTCGGAAGAAAGAGTCAAGGAAGACTTCTTCATCTTCACTGTCTTTGGGGGACCCCAGTCAGAAGATGACAACCAAGGTGCAAAGCAGGGGTCGCTGAAAAAGTGGTTCTGGTATTAGTGGGCATAGGGGTGTCGGTAAATGTGGTGTCCAGTTATAGGTGCGAATACAAAAGGTTTGAATGCAATAGGATCGGGTCAATAGGACCGAAAACAAAAAGTTTTCGGTCAGCAGGGCAGAGCTTCTCCAGCTCCTAACCTTGTCACAGACAGCAGTGTTTCGCAAGCTTTATCCCCCCACCCCCTGCGCTCTGCATGCCGGCTGCATGAAGCTGCTTCCGGGCTCCGCCATCAAGAGGGACCTTAGCTCCTATGCGTTACTCTACAGTCTGACTCTTCTGGTCTTCCTCTCCTTCGTTTCGGTCTCACAGGACCTTTACGTTCCTCCCTGCCAGGAGATGGGGCACTCCATTTGTCCAGTGCTTCAGGCAAGGATGGCAACAGTAAAGCGCCAGAAACATCAACATGACATCTCTAAGGATATTCTCAGTATTGTCTATTGCAATCCACACATAGCCAATAAAGACATTAGTTTCCTGAGAAAGGGGAGGGTAAGATACATCACTGTTAAGGGGTAGTGTGAGGGGTCAGTAATGTGAGGCTTATAACTATGTTGAGTTTTCTCAAAGTTTGACATTTTATTTTATACGTAAGCAGAAAATACACCCTAACTAAACCTTCCCTAACAGAGGATTCCCTACCTAGTCTATGATCTAAGGGAAAACCTCCTAGGATACACAAACTGGCCCTCACAGTAAACAGGACAATCAAAAACAAAACAGAACATAAATAAAAGATTACCAAATAACCAATGTCTTGGATGACTTCTACTTGTTCGGGGTAGATCTTGTTTCCCAGGAATCTCCCAAAGTTAATTTCTTCCAAGGAAAAGAAAGTCTTAAATGAGTTCTTGAAATGTTCCAAAGAAACAAAAGTTCACTCAAACAAAGATAGAGTGGTAACAGTTCCTCCTTCGTTTGATGAAAAGATTCCCTTTCCAAGATCCACAAAAAAAAACAGTAGCACCAATGGTATTCCTGGGTAGCCTCCTTCCATGAAAGTATGGCCACGTGGGAGACCTTAGGCAGGGTTTTAATGGGGGATCTGTAGGATTCTCCACACACCTTTCCCCTAAAGACATGACCTCCCAGTCTAGATTCCACCTTCCCCTCTATTCTGGCCACCCATGCATTTTCATTAGAAATTCCTATTTCCCAGTTATTGACTGAATCACAGTCAAAGGAATTATTTCAAACCTTTGATTTACCTGGCATGTATAAGGGTGTCATTCCTTTCTCAGGTTTAACCATAGTTTGTTTGCCCTTTAAGTTCCTTTGGGCGATGTTAAAGACCCATTCGTTAAAACATGGGACTTCAGTAACCAAGACTAAGGAAGTTGGAAGATAAGATCTGACCTGTAGCAGCATAGTGTCAACATGAAGTGTCATCTTTCCCAGGCTGGGCACTGTCCAATCAGAATTAACCAGTTAACTCCAAACTGGGTTACTTTAAGATTCCCTAAAATCTTTAATTTAAAAGATATAAAATTAACAGAGTTTATATTGGATGTTGACAATTAAAGGAATTAAGTCCTTCACAAAAATTGCTTTTACACAGGCAAATGTTGAAATTTCTTCATGGAAAAAACACATTTGAACCGAGTCTTTTATATCAGAGTTTCCTTTGCAGCATAAACATCTACTCAGCACCATTTCTGTCCTTGAGTGCTAGAAAAATTGTCTGTAGTCTGGAAATAAGTATTCAGCCTTTGCTTGGAGTTTTCTCTGCACAGCTGAAATTATTATATGTTGGCACTTTTAATCACACTTTTCCAGTGGAACTGAAAGAAACTGTTGCTGGACTGGTTTTTCATGAAATACCTTTCTTAGCTGCGGTCAGTCAGTGAGACCCGGTTTCTGAGCCACCTGGAGGATCTGTGATTTCAGTACACTTTTAATTTCCCTGGTTCACTTGAAAAATGACTGAAACATTCTGTCCATGTGAAGAAATCTGTTGCTTCTCCCATCAGGGATTAATGTGACACACTCTCCTCGCCAGTTCTGATTGGGATGGGAAAATACTCCCGTCTTCTCCCCTTCTTTCTTTTCCAGTGTGGAGCGACACTCCGGATTCCTTGGGTTTTTCCTTCTTGGTGATTAGATGTGTTTAGTGCAATACTAGAAAACAGAACATAGCGCGGTTAGGAACAATTTCCCACTACTGTTCCTAGGGGGATTTCAGCAGTGGGATAGACCCATGCATTCAATAACAATTGACAATATTCCCAGCATGTATTTAATGGCAATCTTAACAATTTCCTTGCATGTAATCAATGACAATTTAATAATTTCCCTAGGTGTCCAGATTATCTCCCTCTGGGTTTCCGGTAGGCTCTTCTATTTGCTGCGAAGTATGCCTGGAGTGGCAACTCTTTAGCTGGTGGAGGGGCATCCCCTTGTCTTTCAGCCAGCAAGTCACCTCTGGGAAGGCGGATTCTGTAGGTGAGGCCTGGGATGGTGACCTCTCCTCCATTTCTGAAAATCCATTTCCTACCGTAGCACTAGTGTTGACTGGAAGGCTTTCTCTAGGTCTGCCAGGACCCTAAGATTTAATCTCCAGTTGGGACCGGGCTTGGCAATAACTGGGGGCCAAATTAATCTCGAATTGGTTGAGGAGGTGACTGGTCATATAAAACGTGGAAGGAACACCTCGCATGACCCAACAATTATGAACTATGCTTTTCTTATCTCTAGAAATTTTAATCATGCAACTGCTAAGCAGAGGATGTTTGGAATTGGGAGTTTCCAGGTCCCATACCCATTGCTGCACTGACTCTACGGCGGGTAGGGTCTGGTCTTTTGGGAGTTTTTTAAATAATACTTTGCTGATGAAGTTTTCTCTGCTATTCAAGTCAACTCGGGTGAGGACAGACTGCTTCCCGTCATTTAACTGAATCGGGAGGAAGAGCTGTTCGCCCTTCTTCAGAATGCCAGCTAAATTTTGGGAATTGGGATTTTCTGATTGTGAATTTGTATAGAATTTTAGAGTATCCCCTTTCAGTGTGGAATGAATGCCACTTGAGACTGGAGGGAAGGTTGATTTGCAGAAATAGAGAGGAGTTCCCACATCAGTTTGTTGTCCCACAGCTATGATGGTGACATCGGGTATGTCATTGTTTTGAAGGTAGAACTTAATTTGGTCTGTTTTTTGTTCAAACATGTGGCATGTGCCATTTAGACTAACATGGTTGACACTTTGTTTTAATTTGATTGGTCTGTGAGTCTGGGTCCAGAGTACCTTATTCACACAATCCATTAGGGGAGACAGCCTACGGAGGATGTCATTCCCTAATAGACAGGGGGTTCCCTCTGGCACCACGACTAGGACCGGGTGTTTCATTTTGTGTCACCCAATTTTAATTTCCAGCTCTGCAGACCCCTCAACAGGTATTTCCTTCCTGTCAAAGTTCTGGAGCTGTCCCGGAAGGGGAGTGAGGGGGATCTGTTATTCATCCCCCCCTTCCTGAATTTAGCTGCTCAAAGATTCTCTTTGACAGAAAAGTTGCTTAGGATCCAGTGTCCACCAGTTCTGGAATTGCACATTACCCTTGCACTTGGATGTAGGCATAGAATCTACCTTCCTTCTCCTCCAATGGGCAAAGGTAATGGGTGTTCTTGGTAAGCTGGATGGTCAATTTACTCATTTCTGACTGACACCGGGATAGTTGGGTCCAGAGACGGTGTTGGAGTTGGGAAATCTGGCAAAGAATTTTGACACACTGCTAATTGGGGAGTTTCGGGCTCCCCTTGTTCTGGGCTGCCACCCCCTTTCTGGAGGCAGTCAACAAAAGTGGTTGGTGAGGTTTCGGGTTCCTCTTGTGCTGGTTCTGGGCTGCCCACCCCTTCTAGGAGGTGGTCCGCAGTATGAAGTTAGTTGGTTTGGGAATCTGCAGAGGCAATTTCACACTCAGGGATTTGAGGAGTTTCGGGCTCCTCCCATTCTGATTCGGGGCGTCCCCCCCCCTTTTTGGACACAGTCCCCAGAATGGCTTTGGGGAACTAGGGGATCTTCTTTTTCTGGTTCTGGGCCACCCCCCCTTTTTGGAGGCAGTCCCCAGAATAGGTTTGGGCATGATTCTGTGTGAGCGCTTGGGGATCTGTAAGAAATATATGGCAGTTGGATATTGGGGGAGTTTTGGGCTCACCTGGTTCTGATTTGGGGCCGCCCCAACCCCTTTTTGGAGGCAGTCCCCAGAGTAAGTTTGGGCAAGGTAGCTTTCTGGCTTATCATTCTGGGGTTCAATGATGGGCGGTTCTAATTCAGTCCCCACATTTACCCAGTCTTGATTAGGATCTCTCGGGACCCATTTTTCTTTGTGAGGAGTTCCCCCATCCCTGAAGGAGAAGATCCTTTCCCCAGAGTTCTCTGAGGAGCCCTCTCCTTCAAATTGGTGGACACTAACCTCCACAAAATGGGTCTTTTTAGGTCCTTTATCCTCATACCCAACCTCTGTTCCTTAGGTTGCAGACTTTTGGGGGCAGGAGATTTTGGTTCCAGTTCCTGGGTTTTCAGGGGCTATTCATGAGTGGGGAAGGAAGCTTCCTCTAAGGCTTTACATCCTTTTTCCCCCGTGCCTCCTCCCTTGGAACTGGTGGGTTATCGGGGTTCTCTCCCCGTCATCGCTCTGGAGTACCAGACTCTTAGTTTGTGGAGTTCTGGGCCACCATGTTCATCTGAGGGTTCTGCTGAGCCCTCAACTTGCGACCCAGATACTGGGAAAAGTTCTGGACCTGGCGCTCCTGTTGAGAAACCCGCTCTGGCTGGTACGGGGGGTCTCTGTTCCACCCTAGGTGGATCACGGGAAGGGTAACTGTCCCTTCTCCCATAATACCATGGGTTGGGATAGTTTGGGTAACCCTCCACCCTTGGCCTCCCCTCTCCTGGATTGGGCTGTCTGGGCTCAGGAAAGTGGGAAAAGAAAGGAGGGTTGTTTTGTGGGTTGATGTTTGGCGGGTACCGGGGAAAGAAGCTCAACCCGGCATTTGGGGGATTACTGCCCTCCTGGGGAAAGTTAGGAGGGAAGATTCCTGGGTTGGTAGCTACCTGGTTGGATCCCGCCGCTTGCGCTGGGGGAGTCCACACATACCCCAGGATGGGTTTGTTGCCCTTGTAACAGGGGCTAATATAATCAGGGGAGTTAGGGGTCCCATTTGTGGGATTACCTCCCTGACTACCTGTTTGGGATTGGCCCAAGGGCCTTCTGATTCTTTGGTTAGAAGGTGAATTCTGTACAGGAATATTTTTAGGCCCCCCATCTCCAGATCTAAAATGGGGGCACCCTTCACCTCCGCCGCCGTAGCAGCAGCAGGGGTGTTGGCTGGTTTGGGGTTTTTATTTGTATTTTTGTTCTCTACGGGTTTCTGTACCTCATAAATACGGGTCGCCTGTTCAATGACCCAGTCCAGTGATCTCTTCTCGTGAAAGTCCCTCACCAGCTGGGTCATGATGTATTTAGGGAGTGCATGAAAGAAGGTGTTAATGAACTCCCTACTGTCTGTGCGCATCCTCCTGGTGGTCTGCGCAAAGGCATGTTTTGGTTCTTGCACAAATTCTTGTGGGGCCGGATCTTCCCCACACTGCAGATTGTAGGCCGCTTTGCGGGCCTCTTGGGGGTTCCTATGGACAGATTTTTTTTTTAAGATGGCCACCCAGTAGCTGGACCATCCTGAGTGGTTCTGACCTTCCAGCCCCACAAAGAAGCTGGAGTACTCAGGGGAGAATGTCCATTTTACATATTGAATGCAACTCTGACTATCTTTCAGATGAAAAGTATCCATCATCTATTCGTATAACTCAAGGTGTTCCCAGACTGAATACTTAGCATTTTTGTGATAGGGAGTTATAACGCGCCTAATGGCCTTTATCTGTTTCAGGGGATCTTTTAGTAGAGTCCTCTTAATTTTGTTGGCTTTTCTGGTCTTAGTCACCCGAGTCCACTCATCCTCTGACTCAGAGGCACTACTACAGGAGGTGGCTATCTAATCCTCTAGGCTCTCCCTGATTCTGCGAGTTTGAGAAGGGCTTGCAGAATGTGGGGGTCTAGTTTCTTGATGCCTGTGGCACTCAGAAGAGTCTTCTGACTCTCTTACGCTCCCAGGATTGGCAGAGTACCCCTCCCCACTGCCCTAACTGGGAAGGGGTCTCTAGGATACTCTTTTTGGGTTTGATTTCCTGGAGTTCCGCACCAAATTTTACAAACTGATCCTTTGGTAGGCACTATTTTTGAGGATCCCATTCCCTGATTCTCTCCTCACAGGAGTCTTCCTGATCAGAGAGGCTAGCCCTAGCATTTGGGGATCTGTACAGAGACGCCCGTCCATCAATTTCTGGGAGACGCTGATCTGTCATTCCCATGTTGCCAATTCTGCTGAAGTCTACCATCCCTATGGCCCTTGGTTCATATCAGCCAGTGGACATGAAGCTGGCAGAGTCCATGGTACTGAAGGGGTTAGAGTCCCTGAGTACAGGGGTCCTGATGTTATGCTCAGGGGTTTCTCTGTCCCTCCCTACCTCTTCTCTTTCAGCCACTATTCCCTGGTGATGTGCCAAAATCTGACTCTTTTGCTCCTCCATTAAGGCCTTACTGGTCTCAATGATTTGCTCTTGCATGTCTATCTGTTGGCGATGCCTATCATTCTTTTCACAGAGAGCCTCATTGTCTCTCTGTGCTTCCTGCTTGGTCTGAAAATACTGGGCCAATTTCTGCTGCAGGAGACTCACCTCCTGAGTTTCATCATTATTGGTCTGGGTGTTCTTTTCCAGAGCATCCTTCACCCGCCTGGTGTGCTCTAGTAGCTTCTCATATTCAGTTTTTACCTCACTGAGCACCTGAAGGGCCAGCTTTCTTTCCTCTAGCTTCGTTTTTAAATGGCTGACTTCCTGGCCTAAGGCGTCCCTCTTCTGACTTAGAGTGCCCCTTTGTTCAGCCAGGTCATCCCTTTGTTTTTTAAATGAATGGGACTTCTGCCGCTCCTCATCAAATTCTGTTTGCGATTCAAAATCTTTAAAAATTAATTTATTCTTTTCCTCTTCCAAGGTTTCTATTTGATTTTGTAAGGTAACCACCTGCTTTGCTCAAGCTCTATTAAACTGTACTTGTTGTGCCAGCTTTTGCTGACTCTGTTGTAAAGAGTCAACCCTTTCCTGACACTCATCTTTCAGTGCCTGAACTGGGGTATGTTGCTCTGCCTTCTCTTGCTGTAAGAGAGCCAGATCTTCCTTTAGTTTTGTCAGATACTGCCTAGCTTCTGTCTCTGATTTGTGGCCCTTCAGTAGCCTTTGCTCTGAGAGTCTAGATTAGTTTGGATTTTCTCTAGTGTTTCCACTTGCTTCTTTGCCAGAACTATGTTTTCTGCATGCTTTTCCTGTATTACTCCTAAGTGGAGGTATAGGTAGGCCTCTATTCTAGCAATTTTTGTCTGCTCCTCTTTAGCTTTTGGGGCCATATACAGTTCACTAAGAGCTTGGTGTAATGGGCCCTTGTCCTGCAATCTATCTAGGGTAATGGAAGTGACCTGTTCTTTGATTTCTTGTAGCCAGATCTGCTCATTCTGTTCTGTCCACTCACCCCTGACAAACAGTTTGTGTGGGAAGTGCTCCCTAGCCATATTAATTTCTACTGGGATCACCATTTTGGAAACATGAATTTCCTTATGACTTAATTCAGGGTTCATTTACTTTTACAAACAGGCCTGATTTTTGGAGTATTTATTTTGAGAGGTGCTTGTAGAGTGTAGCACAGTACACCAACCCAGCAAGGTATCTGTACCCTGCAGGCTAATATGCTGTGTTAGACTGTCACGGGTGGTAACTCGAACTCAGAATCACGGCACAAGCCACCAAAATCTGTTAAGGATTTCAATCAGGCACACACCCGGGTCTAGCCTAGCATGTAATGCACAAATGAAATACTTCTTTCTTATGTCTATAGGTTCAATATTCTGAGTGATATAACACTCATATCACACCCATCTCAAATTACCACCCAGGTCACAGTGTACCAGGAATCAGGCTAGTTGGTAAAAGCAAATATGTATTTATTTATTTAATATTCAAATCAAACACACATATATAGCAGCAATCACCAAGTGGTGACAATACAAATCAGAAAATAAGTAAAGCAATTGAATTCACGCTGAAGCAGCACAGAAAAGATAGCGTTAAGTTAAGATTCCCCCTGCTAAGTTCTTAATTCGCAACTGAGCAATTCTACAACACAGATGTAAGTGAGCAGCAGTTATTCAGGAATGAAAGAACAATGTCTAGATTTTAAATATAGTCTTCCCTCCCCAAACAAGAGAGAAAAAGCATTTTGGAACTTTTACACTTTTAAAATGGCAGTTGAAAATTGCTTTGTGAAACAATGAAAAGTGGGCAAAAATGCGTACAATACACACTTTGGATCAGAATGGGAGTTAAGAAACCCTTTGAATGGAAAAGGACACTTGTAAAACTTTTGCAAAATATGGATTTGCAGCAAAATTTCACTATGCGATTTTTAATAAAAATGGGTCAAATGCACTGTTCTGCAGTTTTGTTTGGGAATGTAGCTACAGGTCATGGGTTTAACTGAGAGTTGAAATTAAGTCTCTAGCTATAAAATTGAAGATGTTATGGAAGTTTTAGTGAGAAGCGTTTTTGAAATAAATAGAGCAGAGAAAAGCAGAAATTTGGTTTTAAAAATGGGTTTAATTAAACTATATTAATGACTAAGAAAAAGAGAATGTCACCTGTGAATCTCCCTAGTTACGCACGGCTGCTTGTAACTCTTCACGTGTGATACTCTGGTTTCCGTTCTGTATGGGAATTACTTTATTTAATCCAAATCACTAATGGGTTATGGTTTAATGAAACAAAATGGGAAAATTAGCGCAAGAATGGTTCTGACAATATTAAGGTTCTGAAGTTAAAGATGGGATAGGTTGAGATTGGGATAGGACAATGCAAATATGCTATGGGTTACTATGATTCCTGTTTATACTTACAGTCCACTGTAAAATAAGATTGGACCGTCAGAGTTCTGGTCATCGCATCGGGTCTACCGGCAGCAAGGCACTTCTGGAGGGATCAGTCAGATGGGCGGTTCTGGTCAATTTGGACTGCACCTCAGACTGGATTTGAATTGGATTGGCCCTTCTGGTCACTGGACACGATAGATTAGCGGGATTGTGAGTTTCAGCAGGCAGGCCTTAATGGTAGCAAGCCAGACTGGATCAGAATTAATTTCCCTGAAGTTTGGGATGGTTGGATCTGGGCCTAGCTGAAAAGAGTTCAGCAAATGCTGGGCCTTGGTATTGCAAAGTAATCTGGATCGGACAAGATGAAGAAGTCGGGAACAAGATGAAGAAGTCAGAAACAAAGAGCTGCGCAGAAATCATGATGTAGTCAGGCAGCAGTGTGTGTCTATGTGTGGTGAAGTTCCTATATTTATCCTGCCAAGTGACATCACAAAGTTTATGGTAGGGGCAGAATTTCAAACCACACCCCTACGGCTGTGAGTGGTCAAAGGCACTTGCCTTGTTCTGTTTGGAAGTCAGAAAAGAGCTGTCATCTTTATGATGGAATTTAGGAACTCCCACATTGATTTGAACCACAATTTAACTTTTGCACAAATACACATTTCTATAATTATTCCCTCTACTAAAATCAGACACATACATTATATATTTGTTGAGTTATCCTTACGTCCAATTCCCATCTCTGTGAGAGCTGTCTTTGTCGTTCTGTGGAATTTTATCAATTTTAATCATAACAATGATTAAACAATGGCCTAACAATTTCAAATTCAGTACATATCTGGGTGATTATCACTAGGTCATGGGTATACAATATTAGACTTGCAGCATTAATAGTTTTGCTACAATTAGGGTTTACATGTAACTTTGGCTCTTTATGTAGTACAGGGTTCACTAACGTCTTCACAGCAAGGGCATAAAGTAAGATTTACAACTACCAATTTTTAGATTTGTCCTCCTTCATGGGGCAAAGTTAAAGGTTTTCAAAACTTAATCACAAATAGGCATTTTAAACAACAGATATAGTTTCAGTTTTTTCTACTTTCATTCAACTGGCAACAGCTGTCACATTCCTTTGATAATGGAGGGGTGTAGAGGGAAGTTTCCTGCCATTGTCCTTGGCTGAACCAGAGACAAGTCTTATGAGTTCATTGTGTCAATATGCGAGAACCTCCAGCATCAATTAAGCCTTCCTCTAGCAGCCTAGTGTCAACATGAACTGTCATCTTTCCCAGGCTGGGCACTGTCCAACTAGAATCAACCAGTTAACTCCAAACTGGGTTACTTTAAGATTCCCTAAAATCTGTAATTGAAAAGATATAAAATGAACAGAGTTTATATGAGATGTTGACAATTAAAGGAATTAAGCCCTTCACATAAATTGCTTTGACACAGGAGTATTTTGCAATTTCTTCATGGAAAAAACACATTTAAACTGAGTCTTTTACATCAGAGTTTCCTTTGCAGCATACACATCTACTCAGCACCATTTCTGTCCTTGAGTACTGGAAATTGTAGTCTGGAAATAAGTATTCAGCCTTTGCTTGGAGTTTTCTCTGCACAGCTGAAATTATTATATGTTGCCACTTTTAATCACACTTTTCCCATGGAACTGAAAGAAACTGTTGCTGGACTGGTTTTTCATGAAATACCTTTCTTAGCTGCTGTCAGTCAGTGAGGCCCAGTTTCTGAGCCACCGGGAGGATCTGTGATTTCAGTATACTTTTAATTTCCATGGTTCACTTGAAAAATGACTGAATTTAGCGCCAAAACAGCACTTTGAAGATTGCAATTGGTTGGGGAAGCTGTATTTTTAAAAGGCATTTTCGGTTTTTAGCCCACTTCTGTGGCCTTGCTTCATGATACATGTAACAGCACCCACTGGCATTCTCCTGCAGTGAGTTCTGTTTTTACCCCACTTTGACTGTGTGTGGCAGGGGTGTGCAGCCTTTTGTGATTTATGAACCATACACAGTTTTGTAGATTTTTTCCGTGCACAGGGGTTAGCGCATCCATTTTTGGCTGTTTTTTTCCTCATTGGTAAAGGGGTGCAGTGGGGTGCATCGGCATGGATAAAAATATCCCACAGATAGGTGTCGCCAGACTGACCAGCCCTACCAGAAGCCAAACTTGTGACTTAGTAACTCTTTTATTAAAGTGCTAAAACTCTATACTCTGCCTGTGATTCTGGTCCCTACAGTAGAAAGATAAAGAGTTCAGAAGGCTGCACATGGGGATTTTGTCTGCCCTCTAGAAAACCTATCCTTTCCTGATACCACTAAAAAGGAAAATAATCTAATTAGAACAAAAAAAGATATCCTGGATTAGACAAGGGCTTCTTGTCGCAAATACAGCTCCAATATAATCGCCAACCGATGTCCATGGGCTTTTAGCCAGATCTACAGTTCAAGCCGGTGTACAACTGAGTGGTGAATGTCTCTGAGCCTTTTGGCCCACTGGACAGTTCAAATCCTGTATGTAATAAAGTTCTTTAAAATGTCTCCAGACATCTGGTCCTCTTCCAGCCCTGTTCAGAACCCTTTTGGTGCCCAACTCTACCCGGGGTGTCAGTTTTCAGACACCCTTGTGGAGTTGGTTTGTTTGTGGCCCACTCTGGGCCTAAATGAGTCTCACCATGCCCCGGGGTATCGGGTTTCACACCCCTCCTAGGGGTATATGGTTTCTCAGCCCCTCTTGTGCTCTTTGGTCTCCCTGCCCCTCTTGGGACTTTGGTCTCTCAGCATTTCTTGGGAGTATGTTGATTCCCACACCATCATGGACTATCTGGTTCCTCATCCTAGCTTGGGCTGTCTGATGCCTCAGCCCCTCTTGTACTATTTAGTCTCTCTGCCCTCTTGGGCTCTTTGGTTCTTAGGCTCCTCTTGGGCTATTCAAATTCTCAGCTCCTCTTGGGCTACTTGGTCTCTCAGGCCAGCTTGGGCTATTTGGGTTTTCTGTCCCTCTCGGGCTATTCAGTTTCTCAGCCCTACTTGGGCTTCTTGGTATATCAGCCCAGCTTCTGCTATACGGTTTCCCCCCCCTCTTGGGCTATTTGGTTTATCAGCCCCTCTTGGGCTATCCAGTCTCCCATCTCTCGCAGGGGTATTTGGATTCTTGCCCCTCTTGGGATATCCGGTTTCTGAGCCTTACCAATGTTATTTGGACTCTCACTAGCCTCTCTAGGGCTATTCAATTTCTCTCCCCATCTTGGGGTATGGCCAGGTCTGTGCACGATCCTTCCGGTACCCTGGATGCACCACATATCTGGTTCCCTGCAGCTGCATTACTTGGAGGAGGCGTTCCCGTTGCTTGGAGGAGGTGATTTCGTAACCTGCTCCCCAATGAGACCACAGTTATCGTTTCTCTTCCATCTTCTGCACCAGTTTGCTGGCTTTGGTTATTCCTGACGGGTCATGGCAGGACTGAAGCATCACTTCCAGCAAGCACCAGTCGACCACTTTCTGTGAGCTAGTGTCTCTTCTTGTCGGAAAGGTTGAGCTTCTCCATTCCTGGCCTTGTCAAAGGCAGCAGCGCTCGGCTGGCTTATTCGCTCTCCCGTTCTCCCCACCAGCTGCATGGTGCTGCTTCCTGGCTCTGCCTGAAAGGGGGGGACATTCCCTCCTTTGGTTACTCCGCAGGCTTACATCTCTCTCTCCTGCTCTCCCGTGTTGGTCTCACAGAAACTTCATTTTCCTCCCTGCCAGGAGATGGGACATTCCACTGGGCTTGTGCGTTAGGTAAGATCAGCAACCACGAAGGGCCAGAAACTACACTTGTCACTTATCTAGGGATGTTCACAATATTGTCTCTTGCAATCCCCAAATAGCCAATAAAGACATTAGTTTCCCAGACAAGGCAGGGTAACACATATCCCTGTTAGCGGATGGCCTGTCCTGTAAGAGGCGGTCACACCTGGTGGGATTCCACTTGCCAAGGCCCCTAGCGGGTGTTAAGCTTAACAGGTGCACATCCCCAATCCTAAACGAGGTGGCTCCCCCTTGGGAAGAAGGGACTAATGTCCTAGATCCGTCATTCTTTCTATTCAGAGATGGTACCGCCCAGGCAAGGTTTAGGATCTGCGGATACTGAACATGCGAGTGACGGAAACCAACATTGAAGGCCCCCCGCTACTGCTGGGTGTGTCGAATTCAATGCCAGAGGATAAATCAGTAAATAGTAGTAGTAAGTTGTAAAACAGTTTTTTACTAAGCGCAAAACATTACCATAAAGAAACAGTTTCAAGGCATGCATGACAAGGTGAAATAAAAAAGCAAGATATGTCATAAAGATCAAAAAAAGAAAGCCAAGTGATTAAAGCACAGGATCAAATATACATTCTAATTAACCGTGAAAACCACAAAACAAACGAATCACTATCAGAAAATACTCGAGTGTATGACTAAAATGAGACACCAAAGTAGTTAAAAAGTGTTGCTTCAACCTTTATCAGCCGTCCATAAAGCTAACAAGACAAATAACTAATTAGGAAGATTTAAATGAAACGGCTGCCAATGATCATTTTGTAAGAATTCTGGAGTGGTAGGACTCTGGTGGTAGTGGACTACAATATTTCTGTATTCTAATTGCATTATAAGGTGCAGTTTGTTGGATTGGGCTATCACTCTCCTCCCTTATCTGCTCTGCAAACTGTGGAGCTCCCCCCCCGTAGATTCTTGTGTCCTTGATGGATGATGCGTGTTGAAGATGGAAGTCTGTGGGTGCTAGAGAATAACTTCAAGGGCAGCCTTTCTTTAGGCGAATGCATATCTAGTAATGTCAATGAAGCCTTTATGTGATTGAGTAATAATTGAACACAAAAAGGCTCATCTCAGCACTGTGCATAAAAGCGTTACTTAATAAACCGATTTTTGCTGCCTTTCATAATGTTCTGACCTTGTGCTTTCGCCCACCCCCCCCCCAACTCCCTTACATCAACTATAGGAAAAGTCGGACAACCCATGATTGGATTAAAAAGACCCCGTGTGTCCAACGTCGAGGAGGGTGCCATTCTGCTTAGTACATTTGCACATATTGCCTCAGCCTGTTTTGCAGTGACAACGCTGATTTATTCTACCTGGCGAAAGCTTAAGCATATTAATAGTTAATTAAACCTATAGGTTTAGTTCAATTCTCCGAGGATGTGGTTTTGGGTGGGTTCTCCTCTGCCTTTGGTATTTCATGTACTATAAACATGCACCAGCAATACAAATAGCAGCCCATGGCAAGCTTTTTAATGCCTGGTCCTAATAAACATCCTCGCTCACTGTGATATTTATTTATGAGTGGACTATGTGTTTGCCAGGGATTGATGTTTGGCCTTTAAATCGGTTTTATTCTCATCAACAAAATAATTTGGATTAACTGGACCAACAGTCCTTTCGTCACTCCTTTAAATCAAGGTCTCTTTCCTGGTGGAACAAATAGTCACCGACAGTCTTGGGGGTTTTTATAGGTCCCTGCCACTTTCTTCTTGGCTTTTTCCTGGCTGGTGCAAAGGGTCTTGGGTGCCCATGTGGTCCTACTAAATGCACCTACTAGGTCCACCACCCTGATACCTTAGGTTGCCCAACATAGGTCAAGTGTTGGACACTACACTAACAAGTGGACCCTGGGGTACCTCAAGACCCCAAATAATCTTGGATGTATGCCCTCTTAACTGTAAGCTGGACTAAGGATAACCCTGGCCACTCCGGACCTTGCTTTGGCCCCTCTACAGCAGCTTTGGAGCTGTGGTTTCAACAATAGGGTAATCGCCCAGAGTTTCTCTAGTGTGCACCCATGTGGTACCAGACTCCTCTGCAGCTGGTTTTCCCCTCTCATATGAACAGTTCTTTCTACTTTTCTTCAATTAGCCATTTGCTACTTTTGTTCAGCACAGTTCGGTTTCTAATCGACTCTCCCCTCAACTCACCGGCTGTGATGAACCGCTTGGCTTTTCTTGTGTCTGAAGTCAAGGACGCCACCACAGTGGCAGGTGTCTCTCTCTGGCTTGGTTATCAGCGGTGGAGGGTCCTGTGCACAGTTGACATCTGATGCAACACATGCTGGTCATTGTTTGTGGTCTTCCGATTGCTTCTCTGGAGGTTTCACGGGTCTGGGTCGGAAAGGGCAAGGTTGCTTCTCTCCCTGTCACCCTTTCAGTTCTCGCTGTCTTTCTCCTCCCCTTGATCTGACATGCTTGGATAGCTGTCTCATTGGGCAGTGTGCCTTGCTCGTACTGTGCTCATATGCTCCACCTTTTATCCCTGTGGGGAAGGGAAAGGGCCGTCAAGTGTGTGAGGTTCTGGTTCATTGCCTGACTCTGCCTGACCCTTGTGCCCTTGTGTTGGGACATGTCAGGTAAACTGCTCTAGTGGTAGTCCGTTGTCTTTTGTGGTGTAAGAAAGTGTTTGTGTCAGAAAACGGGGGTGGGGGGAGAGTGTTTGAGTATCCTACGTGGTAGGTTGAGGAAAAGGTATTATAAGGAGGGGGATACCGCCTCTCACTGTCAGTGAACCCACTTCCACTCCCCGAGGACCCCCCATCCAGGTGGTCCTCCCTCACTAGTCCACCCCCAGGAACTGGATCCAATAGCGATGGCTGTGTCCTGGCCACCTGGAGGACAGATCCCCAGGGACTAGTCAGGGAGACACCTTCAGGTTTCTGACATCTCCCTCCTCTACCTCTGTGGGCTCCTCCCAACCCCACTCCCCTTCCTTTCTACTCAGATGTTTCCACAACTTCCTACTCTTCGTTCTTTCTTCTTACATGTTTTACATTTACCTTATTTCTTTCCTCTCTCTTTAGATGCTTCACCTCCTCCTTCTTTTCTTAGATGTTTCACCTCTTCCTCATCTCCCTTTATTCGCCTGAGGTGGGTCACACCACTCTCTCCTCCCTCTTGCCTTATATATTCCTCCCCTGAAACCCCCTTTTCATGCCTCCACTTTCCTCTCTACTTTCCTCGCTCTGAATCCTCCAAAGGCCTCTTCACTCCCTTACTTCTCTTCCAATTGTCTCTCCTTTCATATTCTACATAGGTTTGTAATCTGACTTAGAGCAGCTGCATGCCAATTTGGAGTGTGCCAGTTGATTGGCTGTGACCTAAAGAATCTATGCTTTTGGCACCTTGTTTAACTTGGTTTTTCGAGCTACGCTAGGGTGACGCAGTCTGAGAGGAGGTAAAAGCCATCTGTCACCTTTGCTTATGGCCACCGACTCGCGAGTGCAGCTGGGTGGGACTGTTGCAGGTGTATCTCTCTCTTGATGTTATTCTCCATAGCCAGCAAATGACGGCAAGCTCCCCATTCTGCGTGGTAGCTTTGCAGTGCCTTCTGTCTCTTAGGTTCACTCTACTTTCTTCCACTGTTACTAATCCTACACTGACAGTAACATCTTGTTTGTGGAGCCCCCACTGGTGTCTGTTTCTCTCCCCCCCCCCCTCCCTCCACACCCTGTGCCATTGACCATAAAAGGTAGATAACTGTAACAAATTGGCCTTTGGGCAAATAAAAGAACACAATGGTCTATAGGTTTAAGGGATTCAACTGTAGATATTTGAGTGTATCAAGAGGTTTAGGAGATATATGATGTGTATATATATATATATATATCTCCAATTGGGCAACCAGTGATTCATATATGCTCTGTGACCACATTATAGTTGTGTACTTATGCACTTACAATTAAACCAATCCATTTAACTACAAGTACCATCTAGATTTGCTGCTTCAATCATTTAAGGAGTTTAACGACCATTACAATATGGATACAAATTGAACCAAGTATTGACATGCGCATTGTGTTAGGTGAAATGTAAATCTTTATTTAGCTTCAGACTGTGAGCCAGCCTGATTACACACACCGAAGTGGCAGTCGACACTGAACTTATTTCATAACCTTGTGCTTTGTAACTACGTATAGCCCAAACGTGTTTTTGACTTATAATGTAATGCTCCACTCCCATTCGCAAGATCAATCTTAAACACATCACACATATCCGGCTCCTTCCCTGCAAAATTCAAAACCTCCTACATTAAGCCCCTCATCAAAAAGACCTCACTTGGCCCTTTTTTCCCGACCAATTACAGACCCATTTTAAACACCCGATATATAGCTAAATTAAATGACCGACCGAGCAGCAAACTCAGGCTTCAGACCGTCACAAGGAACTGAATATTGCCTAGTCTCCATATGGGATGACCTTAAAATACACTGACTTTGAAGGCTGTGCCTCCCTAATCCTACTTGACCTTTTGGTAACATTCCACACCATTAACCACTCCATCTTCACTGACAGACTTCATACTCTCTGCATCAGGAAGTCAGCCCCGAATTGGATATCCTCCTTTCTCTTCAACAGATCCCTAGTACTCATGCCTCCATTCTCCTCAGCGCCCGGCCTGGTCACCCACGGAGTGCCGCAGGGTGCCTCACCCTCCCCTCTCCTCTTCAAACTTTAGCTGAGTCCCCTCCCCACTCATTAAATCACATAGTCTATCATGCTATAATTAAGCCGACGAAACCCAAATCCTTGTCAAAATCCCTAAGAGCTGCACTTCTACACCTCTCGTGATCTCGCATCATGTCTCTCAGAAATCGAACACTGGATGATGGTCAATCACCTCCTGCTCAATCCTGGCAAAAATGAGATCATGCTCTGTGGGAAGACCGCCCTCTACCCACAACCCACCCCCCCGGCCAACCTCCCTAGGCCCACCTCCAACACAGTAACAGATCTCTGATGCACTATGGTTCGGACCTGATCCTATTTCATCACATCAACTCCATGATTGCCGTTACCTACACATTCACACACTTATTCCCCTTTTTCCTTTACTGTCTTTCCCCACTGAGTCTCGGCGATCGTTGCTATCATCCTTTCTCGCCTAGACTACACTAACGCCCTTTGCCTAGGAGCCCCCGCATTGCAGATAAGAAAGCTCAAACGGGTACACAACACAGCCTCTCCCAGAGAACAAATCACCCCCGCCCCACCCTCTGTGTGCTCTAGTGGCTCCCGATCGGGTGACGATCCACTGTCAAGGCGATGTGCATTACCCATCAAGCTCTTCACATCCAAGGACCGGAATACCTGCAGTATAATAGTACATGCTACAGGCCCAGCAAACATATTATCAACGTGGTTGAAGCTATTCTTCAAGTTTTGGGATCCGAATTGTTGTTGGCCCAATTAATGTCAGTGGTAGATTGCATTTTGGAAGGAACCAAACTGGTTGTACCTGTTGGTCCTGCATGTCACATTGCATAAAGGACTTTGGCGCCTCTAATATATCCCCACAACTCTCCACGTCAGCTTAGAAACCAAAGCTGGTGATTGCAGCTTCCTCTCATCAACAATGTCCCTGCTTGAGCTTGCATGATGACGTGGCAGGTGGCATTAAAGTGGCAATTGTCACAGACCACTGCCGACTCGTGTAAGAGGTAGGGAGGTTCCATCGATCGATTTTTCCATCGAAGGAGAATTCATCACATTTTTGCTGCAAATGTAAGTGGGGGACGGGGGAGTAGGGTAATAAAAAAGATAGTGGGGGGCTGCTGAGGGTCTCACCCCGCATACATTTGCGCAAAATGTCCTAAAAGGAAAAAACGGCGCTGAACTCTCGTGCAATTAAAACAACTCGATGGAATCACATGGAAGCCCGTGTCTTTAGCCAGCAGCCATTTTCAGTCTTAAATCCGTGCTGAGAAATCCAAGCGACAGGACTGGGAGAGCAGATGTAGCCGATGTCAGCAAAAGCTGCGTATGACCGGTCATGCCATGTTGAACATGTAAGAGTGTTCATATTTAACGGTTTCCGTGGGGTAAGACTTAAACATGGACAACGGTGCCAAACATACAAAAACGCTACAACATTAATGTTATGGTGTTAGGCCATTGTGGACCCTGTAAATGTTCCTGCCAACAGAATAAGGGAAAAATATCCAAATTCACGTCTTATATGAATGCCACATGGGTGAGAAATGGGACTTAACCATCTGAGGGCTGGAATGAACTGATGTTGTGCTCCTTTCAGGATATGACCCTAGCATGCCCTGGCTCAGGATAAGGCGTGTTCTCATCATGCGATGCATGCAGAAGACACCCAGCCTGTTACCACCAACCCCGAGAGGCCAACCACAGGTGACGCAGAGGATGTGCGCAACAGTATTCGGTGGCTCAGTACGAGTCTGACAGATTCTTGTACAGGATGACAGCCCTAATAAGATCAGATCGATGGTGGAACTGGATCATATAGATGAGTGGGTCTCGCCAGTACAGTACATTTCCTTGAAATGCACGAATGGCTCAGTCTGCCCTTTTATGCATTACATGGGTAAGACAGACAGTGAGAGGGAGACATCAGAGAAGCCCACCTTTTCATCCGCGTGCAGTGGCCCAGTCTAAAAACATTTGTCACTGCAGTTAAGAGTAGTGCCTGGCACAGTTTAAAAAAAACACCAATACTTTTGGGGCTGAGTTACAATGTTTACCCCTGCTCTACGATGGAGGTAAAATTGGCAGGTTTTCAATTGGGAAATCTGGTTCACTTTTCATGAGTAGTGAGACATAGTTTAACTCCTGACCCATTGCACTGTAAGGTTGGGGAATCACCCAGACCCATTCAGTGCTGGGGTTTGGGGGATTGTCTGTGAAGGCATGCTGGGTACCCTGCCCTTTTAAAGGGGGCCCGGAAGATCGGCCTGTCCGCCTTGAGACGAGCCCTTATGCCCTACCTCACCTCAATAATCCCGGGGTATGCTGCACATACGCGCATCTCAACCGTTGAACGTGGCTGCATCGCAATGTTCTCTACCCGTGACCACTGACCTGGCTTTAACAGACCATCAGGGTTCCCTAGGAGGAGGCTGGGTCTACCATCTATCATTTTGGGGAGTCTTTCCGATCCTCAGGGATCCTCATTGCAGTCCCAAGCCTCACTGTCCTCCCGCTTGCGCAGGTGCACACAGGCCTGCCACCCCGTGGGCAGAGGATATTCTGCATTTTCTTCAGAGAGGGCCTACTGGCATATTTGTGTAGGGAGAGTTTATGTTGCTGCGCAGGTTCAACCCCTTGTTGTCAGAGTCTCTTATTTAAAGACCATTAAGTAGCACAGTATGTAGCCTCAAGATGCAATGAGAATGTTATCTTAATTGAGTCCCTACCTTGAGGAGATGGGGCGACATTGGCATCGAGGCATGTTCAGTAATAGGAACAATATGGCAGAGCTAGGGTGACCCGATTTCCCGGGAAAACCGAGTGTCCTGGAATTTGGCCCTCTGACCCCCCTGTCCCGAGAGTTCTTTTTATTTAAGACCCTTGACCCAGTTTTAGGGAAAGGGGGGATGATCTCTTATCACTACTCACTTTTGTGGTGCTCTGTTCACCTTCTCTAAAAAGGTCAAAAACCTTGGAGTAATCTGTGAGTCAGAATGTAGGACTTGGCCTTCAAATAAACCAAATTGTTCAATCATCATTTTCCTGTGTTGGACTGCCACGTCACACTCTTCCTCTTCTCCCAAAGCCTGACCAATCCGATGCTGGTAGGCCACTTAGTTAATTCTTGCTTTGACTATGCCTATGTCCTATGTGGGCCTGCCCAAGGTTCTCTTAAGTGACCTCCAAAAAGCCTAGAATTCAGCAGCAAGAATCCATAAGTTACCTAAACATGCACCAATCTCAGACTTACACGCACCTTGTACTAACACACAATCCAATCTGGGGTCCAACACATTGATTGTAAATATAGCCCGCTTTTAACCAGAATGAAACGCATATATGCCCAGCTATGTCACTTTACCATGAAGCCATTACTACAGTTCTACTTGTTATAGGTGGAACCTACTAACCATATGGCCTTGATATCAATTTAAATGGTGTGGGTGATGAGCTAAATACTACACAGGGCATGCTATGGAAAAAGACCTTGGGCTTAGCAACCTCATTACCAAATGTAGTGGTAAAACATGAGTTTGGGCTTGTATCTTTTTCCACCAGAGCAAGATGGAGGAGGCTACTAAATTTCGCTAAGTTACTTAACCCACCTGCACAATCACTGTATGAAGGGTGGGGTGTAAGACAAAATCGAGATTCTGGTTTATCAATCACAAAACTGATATTGATATTTTATTTGTATCGCGCTTGTAGACAAGTGTTTCAGAGCGCGACAAGGCAAGGGAGGGGAACAAGGGCGAACAAAAACAATGATCATACTAGGCCCAGTGACATTGCGAATGCGCAAGTGCATGGGAGAGGGAAAGGGGGAAAATGCAAGCGGGGGAGAAGTGGGAAGTGCTGAGCAAGGAAAAAGAACAGATAAATAATACATAAAATAAATAATACAGGCAACAAATAGTGGTAGTGCAGCCAGCAAGTTGCCAGTAATGGATTTAGGGCAGCAGACAGGGTATGCCTGTTAAGTGCAGGAGAGGAAAGGGGGGCTGTATGGGTACAGATTGCAGACCACAGTGCAAAGGGTGGCCCGGAGGCAGTGCAGGAGGGTGGCAGGGTGAGCAGGTACCTGGGCCCGGAAGACAGAGGGTAAGCCAGGTGCACAGTGCCGAGGGAGAACAGATCAGCAGGGGAGAGGAGGGGCAAAGGCAGAAGGTCTTGAGGTGCATCCGGAACCGGAGATTGTTCTCCTCAGGTTTCAGGGTGGCAGGAGGCTGTTCCGGAGGGAGGCCCCTGCTGAAGACAGAGCTCTGCATGACCTCCTGGTTGTTATAGGTTCCTCCAAAGAAGAGTTGATGACAAATCCATCTAAGGTAAAAAAAAAGAAATAATTTCACTATGACTGGGCAAATAACTAAAGAGGAGCTGGTTAAATACAAACTTTGCAAGGAATATGCAAAACCTAACAATAAAAGGGAGCAGCTTGCAAAATATCTACTCCTCTTTCCCTGCCCAAAATTACAGAGTTTGTATCTCTGTTTCCGAATAAACCAATTGCTGTCTCTGGAGAGAATGAGAGGCTGGACTGACGTGGGGTAAAACATAGGATGTAGGCTCTGTGGGAGGAGTGATATGACAGAATCCATAAAACATTCGGTGATGGGCTGCGTGGCTTTGAAAGAAGTCAGAGTTAAGTACCTGGAGATTGCTGTAGGGAACAAAGCCTTGTGGTGCAGCCTTATGAGCGGGGATGTTCCGAGCTTGATATTGGCCCTATGCAGTCTGCATCCCACAATTCTGGGAACATTGGAACACTCAAAGCTGGGTGCCGATGAGGGAAGGTAGGAGGAGATCAAAATTGAATTTTAATAATGTGTTGTATGCTCCTTTTGAAATTTGGGATGTTTTTTCTTTTTTTCCCTTTTTGTCTTTTGTATGTTTAGCTCCTCTATACTTTTTTGTGATTTATCCAGCTTTCATCTATTTTAATATGTTTAATTCTTTGATTGTTTGTTTTATCTTTTGTGAAAGTTTCCTACATGCTTGTCTGTGGAAACCAAAACACAATAAAACATACAATATATATATATATATTTTAAACGTATTCCTTTCAAAATTATCTGCCTGGTCTTCAAAAGGCCTCCATAGACTAGTGCCACAACATCTCGCTCAGAAATTGCAGTCACATCAACCCTTGCACTTGCTGCATTCTTTGAACATTAACCCATTGGTCATCCCTTCGCGGAACGGTATCACCAGAGGTGATGCACGTTATTCGGGCCATACCTCTCATCCACATCCAAAATGTGTGATCCCTCTTCTCATTCGGAAAGTACTAAACACTCTGCTGTGTAGATAATCTCCTAACCCTTGCTACATTATCTTGGCCCACCTGCTTTGTCAGCTGCAGTCCCTGCTGCCAGTACGTCAACTTGGGTTATCTGCACGAGAAATACATTCAAATCAATCAACAGGCAGAAAGCGTCACATGTGCCTCTTTACCAACAATTATAAATGTGTTAACAATTTTCCATTAACACTTTAGCCACCCAGGGCTGGGCTCGAACCACCAACATTCAATTAACAGCCACATGCTTTAACTGATTGCAAAAGTGCCTGGGAAATGATTCATAGCGAGTTCCAAAATAGCAATCGGAGCAAAGGTTGCTTTTATCGACATGCTAAAAGTCACAGCCAAAACCGCACACCGTGTAGCCAGAGGAATGATAGGACCCGCCTCGCCTCACACAAACCTCTTTTGCTACTACTCAAGTGTAGTCATGGTACACAATACGAAATGGAAGTCCTACTTTTATGTCATTGGCCTGTCCCAGTGTTTTAATTTTAAACACTGGTCCCTCTAGACGGAGCAAATTGTTCTCCCTTATTTGTATTGGGTACCCTGCCTGACCCTATGCAAGCCCGGGTCCAGTGTCCAGTGGGCGCGCATGGGCATTGGGCTGCATAATGATTGCACAATTCCTGTAAAGCCGCCTCAGAGAATCAAAATGGGGGCCTCCTGACAGAAGGCTGCTTTAACCTGATCTGTGGACGTGAGATGGAGTTCGTACCACAAAACCATAGTAACTCGATTTTAATCTGTATTCTTTGTAAGGGTGGGCCTAAATACATGCACGTTTCAAATGTATCTCATATTCCACGAATGAATTACTGTCTTAATATCGTACTCCCTGCATTGGTAGCCTGCATAACCTTCCAGCCAACGAGAAACTTCTTCACCGTGTTGCCAAGCTCGGCCTGCGAGCCACGCGAGACGGTGACATCTCCTTCAACCTCTCTCACAGAAGGCCCCTCGGCAGGAAAGGTAATTTGTAACATGTAAGACCTTGCAAAGAACCTTCTGGAAAGCTATCATCTCGACGCCAACTCCCCAGGTAGCCCTGCTCCCCTAACAGAGTAATTACTTTAGCTGTCCCGGCCTGACAAGGGCTCCCATTGCACAGCACTTGTCTTTGGTGATAGAGCGTGTTGGGGCGCTCGACGACAGCGGCTGTTGGCAAGTTGTGTTTACAGACAATAGAACAGAAAACAACCTTGGTTCCACCCCCTGTTGTTCCTGCTGCTGACATCAGCCGTAATATTCCGGTCACAGTTTCAATAATCGGCAGGGCCAACTCAATATATATTTTTTTCCAAGTTTGCTAAAATGAGTGCCTTTTTTCGTGTAATATATTACAAAGATATCAAAAGTCGTGTTCTGTATTTTATATAGATCTAGCCCACAGGTCGTGTGCTGTGTTCAGAAGGGATAGAACTAAAATGCCTTGATGTGACAAAATGTAGGTAAGAGAGTCCATTTCGGAAGGCCATACTGGATGATAACGGCCCGTCGCCAAAGTTAATAGGCCAGAGTGAAGCATGAACACTTAACGAGGGTGATGCATCCTTATTGCCCGGTATGGCATGCTAAGCATAGCAGTAATGCTATTAAGCACCCTGGGTAAATGGCCGGGGAGCTGAGAGCCCTGTTTTTTCTGTGCTAGGTTTGCTCAGCAACAAACAAATATATGTGGTGGAAATGGAAAAAATGTGGTGGGGGGGGGGATCCTCAAGGTCCGGTGGGGGCGGAGTTTGGGGGGGCGGTGCCTGAGGAGGCAGGGTTGGCAGGCAGAGCTGGCAGTTGACCTCCGATCAAAGGAAATGTCCAAAATAATAGTTTAAAACAGCGCAATTTCTTTATATATGAATTCCACTTTAAACCAATTCCATGGCACTGGTGATGTGCGGATAATAGTTTTGAGCAGTGTTGCTGAGTAAATATTATTTAAAATACACAATTTGAATCCCATTTTATAAAAAAAAACTCCAACATTGAGTACTATTCAAACGGGGTGATCTCTGTTCGCCAGAAGCAACATTTTATTTTACTTGAACCGCATCCGCACAGCTCCTGCAGCTCCCCTCTGAGAGCAGTTGGGTGGCTGCATCGTGTGTCATTGTTCCAATGTTAATAGGGCTATTTATTTATTCATGCAATGTTTGTGGATACCTGTATATTTATTTATGCAAGGTTTGTCGAATACAAACATTCGACAAACCTTGCATAAATAAATAAATAACCGGGGTCCATGGAGCCGACAAACATTACATAAATAAATAAATAAACCGGGTCGTGGCCGAGGACTGTAACTTACAGTGGTGACACCTCGCACGGGGTCACCAGAGGAAGTTACAATTTGCTTGTCCTGCAGCTGAGACCTGGAGGGGGGCGGAGCAGCTCATTGCCGCCATGAGCGGATTGCTGGAATGTAGGATTATACCGTAGGCTTTCCTGTGGCCCACACCATGAGTGCTAATATCCTGTGCAATATAGGAATGAATATGGGTATTCTCGTCATCAAATATTCAAAAGGTACCTGGACACTAGGAGAATGTTCAGAAGGGCTTCTAGTTGTGCAGTCGTCGGCTGTCTGTAAGGTAAGGCACCTTTCCCGAGTGAAGATATGGCTGCAGCCGTTTCCCATGCAATTAATTCCCTGTCAGTAAATGTTCACTGCCATCGCTACTGGAGACAGCAGTGCCAACTTCTAATTCACCGGGGGAAGGTGTGTGTGCCAAATCTTATGGTTTAACCAGTTTATGTCATGGGAAGGGGCATCGCATGAAGTGACGTGCCTGTGGGGGACACACTGGCTCAGACTGGTTTTTGATGGCAATCTGCTTTCCACCCAAACTAAAAAGCAATGGGTAAAAGAGACTTGAATTCTATGACAAAAAGCCCTGAGGGCTGGTTGGTTAAATCTGTAACCTTTTCTTTATTCTTTCTGCTTTTAATTCAGCTGTATTTTAACATGTTGATATGATTTATTGATATTTTCAAATGTTTTGTATTATGTGAAACGTCAAATAAATGACTGTAACACAAACAAAAAGTTTTAAAATGAATCCTAACCACGGGCCTTGTGCTGGGCAACCTTACATACCACACATTGGTGGACTGCTCTGCCACTGGCTGGTCCCCTTCTGTAATGTGGAAGACAGAATAAACACAATGGCATGGAGGGCTGCCAAGAGCAACAAGAGTGATCAGGATTAATTCAAAGCCTTGCAGCAGTCACTTTTCTAGTACAAAACATGTCTTCCAAACGTAAGGAGGTGCACAATATAAAACTCTGCCACATTGCATTGCATTGAGATTTGACTCCGCTTTTCCCTCCAGATTTACATTTCTCATATATCAACCCTTGTTTTTCACATCTCCTCAAGAAGGTAAACAATAGCATAGACTACATGAATATAATGTGGAAAATGCCACTCTTGGTTGAGGCACCTGCTGCAGTGATCTGTGTGCAAGCTGATGGCCACATGTTTGTATCCTGAACGTGCCGGTGTAACGGTTTATTGAGAAGCCACCCTCAACACCGGGACTTCCTTCCTTCCCCACTTAAGGGGTGACGCAACAAACTGTTTGACAGATTCTTTTCTTTAGCCATACTTCAGATGCATATCATGCCCCTTAAATCGCTCCCTCTGAGCTAACAATGAGCCAAGAACATGGCCGGTGTACAGGAAATATATTGGTATTTATTTAAGAAATGTGCAAAAAAAATGTCAAACACCACTTTATCCGTTGCAAGACCAAAGAAATATCGAGGCTTAGTACCACAAATGAAATACACCAATCACGGGCTGAAAAGATACAAGTATCTTTTATTACTGTACAGTTTGCAAAGCAAAACAGATAGCTATCTGGCTCTCAACACCTCGCAGTGTGTACCAGCAGACACAGTGAGGAGTGAGAGTGCTGGACATCTAAACACAGACATATTTATACTATTTTAGCAATATTATCCATCCTCTCTCCAAGTTAATAATTTGCGGGCTAGAGTTTGTGCCTAGTTCACAGAACAGATGTTACGATATTATACAAAGGATTAAACAAGTTTACATGTCCATGAAAATACAATGGTGTCGTTGGTTCTCGAATCCACAGTAAGCCTTATTCTCAAAGTCGCAACAATGCAGTTCAGCCAAAGCATACAACCGAAGTTTACACTCCATTGTTTCAGTGCTTATACGAGGATGAGGCTTGTGAGCGCAGACAACACATGAATGGCAGTTTGTATGAAGCGCAAGGTTTCTTTGCATAAGTTAGTCTGCTTTCGGACAACCTAAACATTAACGAAACTCAAAGTTCGTTCAGCTCGGCTGCAAGTTGAAAACACAGTCCACCATTTTAGAACATGGAACATGAGTTGAAATCAAAATGGCGGATGAGTCTTAAAATGGCGGCAAAGTCATCCCAAAATCTGAACTTTGCAAACATGGTTTTCTGAGTAACGCGAATGTGCTTAGGCCAATATTCATAATAAGGAGGCACTATATGGTTACGGTTTAACAAACTCTCCTTTTGGCCTAAGTCAAGAGCTTTACTCAACCATTTGCTTTACTGAAAACCCCATGTCTCAATGTCCATACATCCTGAATCACATTCTTCAGAAATATCAATCGCCATTAGATACTTGATAGTGATATCCTTCATTACAAAAACATTAGTCATTTTCTCGGGTGCATGTATTTTTGTTCCTAATGTACCTATAGTTTGCGCGCAACATCCCCCTAGCATCGAACATATGTCAGGAAGACATTGTATGCAACAACAACAGAATAATAGAATACCAAGGATTACCACTAAGACTGAAAAGAGCTTCCATCCCCAAGACCATAGAAAGTCCCAGAACCAAGCACTAAGATCCCAATTTCACACGGGAACATGTACTTCTATATTTAGGACATGCAGATTTTGTATTGCCTTGGATATGGTAGGGGAGGAGTCAGGTACGAAATCGCAACAAGCAGATCCCACCAATTTACATACTCCACCACGCTCAGCTAGGATGACATCTAACACCATCTTGTTCTGTAGAGCCATTAATCTAATTGCTTTCTGTTCCAACGTCATATTGCATAGTATATCGTGGTTCTGTTGATGGTTCTCTCCAATACTCTTGCCAGTCTCCTGATATCCTCAGAATTCATGATCTGTCCCCAAAATGGCACAAAGGATTTCGCTACATCACCCATGACCTGCGAAGGAGTATCACCATTCTCGTCCCGCCTTGGACGAGCTCTAAAGACCTCAGAGGTGCTGGCTACATATACCCCTGGTAGCAAGATACCCAAATAACAAGTACCCTGCCAATGCCTAGGTAACCAAGTATAAACTTCATTGCCACAAACAAAATAAATCGGATCATCTACATACAAAAGGTCTGTCCTCAATAGTCAGATTCGCAATGTTGGTACAACCCTCAAAAGTACCCATTGACTGAGAACCATCCCTTTGCATGCAGAAGGAAACAGTGTTGGGGCTATGATTGATAGTATAAGGAGGAGGCATGGCATCTCGGTTGCCTACGGGAGCCATCTTAAAAGAAATTAACGATTGGAAAGGTCTAGAGAGTCTATCGGAAGGCCTAATAGAAGCAACATTGAGTTGTCTCCTATTTGCAAAAAGGGAACATCCCAGAGGCGTCACGACTCGTCTTTCAAATTCATTCAAATTAGTCCCGTCGAAGTTCCCAGAGATGATATCATTCCAACAACCAAAGAATAGTGCCCTTAGAGCGTAGCATGCAGTACTCAAAGGAAGTGGATGAATATACCAGCCCAACCCTTTTTCCCCATGCTGTGACAAATGCGAACATATCCAGCAATTCGTTCTATTCAAAATCGCATGGGTCGCATTCATGATTAATATTATTGTGGTAACTCTGTGTTGGGAATCCCTAGAAGGTAGAGTGTGCAGATACATGAAAGGTGAAGACATAGTGGGAATACTTTCGGTAGGTAACAAAGTCTCCAGTGGACGCATCCCCTCAATATACCAAAATCCAAGCACAAGTACAACTGTTAGACCAGTTAACATTATCACAAGAAAACAGTGAGTCCTCGGGGACCATAATTTTTGATATTCAATGTCTTTGTTAGCCACAAGACCGATGGCTTGCTTCATACGAGTAGAGTTAGCTAAGGGCATTGTTCCACAAAATCAGTTTAGAAAAGTCTCTCCGACAGACTCCTGAAGTTCGTTCGTTAGTGATCTCCTGACCACGTGGTTTATCTTGCTTGAAGGTAACTTTGCTGGTCCCGGCCACTTACTTATGTTTCAGTCAGAGAGTGGCAAGGGACTAGCTCAACAGTGGTTTTTTATGGGCAGAGCCGTGCTGTGCTGTAAGTCTAGTGCCGTGGATGCAGATCGTACCTCAAGAATCCAGGTACGGCGTGATCTGCGACCAGAGTGTCGTTGCTTCCCGATGGAAGTGGTGAAACAGAAGCAAGATTGCTCAAGGGTGCAGAAAGATCTGAGGAAGAATTCAAAGACAAATCAGCAGTCTCCCCAGACCCCAGGGGCTCTGGAAGAATCTCAGAGACACCCTCGGTGTTGTTCAAAACAGGCTTATCATGCGAAAAAGAGCAAACAGTTTCCTTCTCTTCTTCTTCGTCGAGTGCAGAGGAAAAGGTATTTTCTTGATGTGAGTCACGTGTATCCAATGTCGCTTCCATGCTACTCGTACAGCGATCTGTGGCCAACAGGACCGGAAACGGTCCTTTCCAATGTGGTGCGAGACAGGATGCTCTTCGGAAAGGTTTTGTTAGCACCCAGTCCCCAGGTCGAAGTTGATGACCTGGCCCCTTTTATTTAACTTGGAGGGCTTCTCGCACCCGTTGATAAATCAAATACAAGTTTTGAGTTAACTGGTCACAGTATTCAGAAAGGAGCAAATGTTCCACGTCTTTCAGTCTTTTGGGTTTAGGCAGATTCCAAATATTAGCTGGTCTCCCCATCACGATCTCGTAGGGGGGAGTCCAGATCTAGTCTGTGGGGTCATCCGCATGAACAATAAAGCTATAGGTAAAGCATCTGGCCATTTCAAGTTACTGCTAGCACACACTTTAGCTAGCTTGTTCTTTAGGATACCAATATGGCATTCTACAAGTCTGGCACTCTGAGCATTTCTGGCCGAATGGCACCGTTTATCGATCTGCAATCCCGCGCATACTTGCAGGATAACAGCAGAGATAAAATGTGGGCCATTGTCCGAACAGATGACCCTCGGCAAACCAAACCCAGGAAAATATTCCTTAAGCAAGGTTTTCGCCGTTGTCATTGCTGTGGCATCTTTCACAGGGAAGGCTTCAACCCATTTGTTAAAGGCATCAATGACTACCAGAACATACTTATAGTTGTAGCAGCACTCCATTTCGATGCAGTCGAAAAGTATTACCTCAAAGGGCACAGAGGGGGGACCAAAACTACCCCTCAGTGTCGCTGTACCCTTCCCCAAATTATATTGTACGCATGCCATACAGTTTTGGACCAAACGCTCAGCAGTCTGAGATATTTACATTTACCCAAACAGGTTCTAGCAATTTACAAATTTTCCTAGCACATATATGAGTAGGACCATGAGCCATTGTAACCATGGCGGTTAGATAAGCATTGGATAGCATTCATCTTTTCCTTACATTGTTTACCCAACAACCTTCCTCATCCAAACTTGCCAAACCCTCAGCCCATTGCTTACGTTCTTCTGGAGTGGCATCAGCTTGAATATTTTTTTATCAAATCAATTCCTTCATCTATTATACAGGTATTCGTAGCTTCTTTTTTTATATACATTTCTGAACATAAATCAGTGGCAGTCTGTTTAGCTATCCTGTTAGCAAAAGAGTTTCCTCTCCCTACATCGTCTGTCACTATCTGATGTGCGGCGCACTTCATGATGGCTAGTTGAGTAGGAAGCGCAAGTGCTGAGAGTAGCTGAACTATCAAGGTACCATGTTGGATTTTAGTTCCGTGTGAGTTCAAGAAACCTTGTTCTGCCCATAGTCTACCAAAGTTGTGAACCACCCCAAAGGCATACTGGCTGTCTGTAAATATATTTACTCTAAGCCCTTTGGAAAGTTCACAAGCTCGAGTCAATGCGATAATCTCTGCGGCCTGCGCGGAGTTATGCGAAATTCTCTTGGTTTCCACAATCGTGCTTAATGTAGTGATGGCATAAGCAGCAGTGGATGTACCATCCGTAAGTTTGAAGCAGGAGCCATCGCAAAACAGCTCCCTTTGTGGATCTTTCAATGGTGTGTCCTTTAAGTCAATTCTGCCTTTGGTTTCTTGCTCTGTAGTATAGAGGCAGTCATGTGACATGTTGTCACTGCAAGCAATGTCTTGCGGAAGAGGCAATAATTCAGCCGGATTTAATACGCAACACCTCTTAATTTGGATATGCGGTGCAAATAGGATCAGTTTGTATCTTGTTAATCGTGCGGAAGTAAGGTGTTGCGTTTGCATTCTGTTTAATAGAACATCTACGGAGTGGGGTACCATCACGGTTAAAGAGTGATCTAAATCCATACCCTCACTTTGTTTTACAGACACAGCAGGAGCAGTGACAGCTCTCAAACATCTCAGCAAAGCACATGCAACAGGATCAAGTGTGGAGGAAAAATAACTGCACAGTCTATTCCTCCCCCATGTTCCTGCGTTAACACAGCCAAAGCATATGCATCACATTCAGCAAATACAACACAAAGGCCTTGTCATAATTTGGTGTGCCCAAAACTGGTGCTGAACACAATGCAGCCTTGAGCAGATCAAAAGATTTCTGGTGTTCCAAGTTCCATGGTAATGGCAAAGAAATGCCCTTCTTTGTCAATGCCAACATTGGTTTTTATCACTAGTGAGAAAATAGGGATCCACTGTCTACAGTAAGAAGCCATTCCTATCAAGGCTCTGACATCTTTCTGTGTATTTTGGACAGACATGCTAGAAATGCTTTTTATCCGTTCAGGTGTCAGTCTTCTTCCCTCCTTTGACAGGAGATAGCCTAGATAGGCGACCTCCTGTCGACAATACTGAAACTTTTTCAATGAAGCCTTATGCCCATGCTCTGCTAGATGAATAAGCAGCAACACAGTGCCCTCCATGCAAGCAACCTCTGAGTCTGCAGCTAAAAGAAGATCGTCAACGTACTGCAACAATGTACAAGTAGGAGGCAACTCAAGTGTATCGAGCTGGTCCTTCAAAGCTCTACTGTAAATGCTCTGACTCTCTGTGTACCCTTGTGGCACACGGGTGAATGTAAACGAGCGTCACCCTAGGGTGAACGCGAACAAATATCTACTATCCACGTGTACGAGAATACTAAAGAAGGCATTCTTAAGATCCACCACACTGAAATGAGTGGCAGAAGCTGGAATCATCGTTAATATTGTGCTTACATCAGGCACAATTGGAAATTGTGGGGCAACAATCTTATTGATTGCACACAAATCAATAATAAAATGGAAAGGAATCACATTATCCCCTTTCTTATACACCGGTAAAATCGGGCTATTGCACAAACTTCCTGCAATTTCCTCGATCAATCCACGATGGACAAAATCAGAAACTATACTTTTTAGAGCTTGCTCACCATGAACTGAAATCTTATATTATGGAATACGTGGCAACTTAGCTCCTAGCTTCAAAACTATTTTAACAGGTTTGATTTGCAAAATGCTGACATTGTCGTCAACCGCCCATAAACATGCCAGAACTTCACTAAATTCAGGCGGTAAAAACTCTGAGGCAGAAGATTGCTGGGGTGAAATCGTCAAACGTACTCCATCCGAAGAACAATGAATTACCACATTTAATTCCTTCAACAGATTCAACCCCAACAAATTCTCACCACAATTTGTTGTTAGAAGAAATGGACTGTGATCCGTGAACGGCCCTAGTGAAATTGGTACCGGTTGAGAAACCGGACTAACCACTGGTGTTCCAGAAAACCCTACAGAAATGTTATTCTGCCCTGACAGTGGAATATCTGGAACCCGTGAATGATCAATGGAACACTTCTGTGCTCGGGAATAGGTACTGGATCCAGACCCTGCTTTGGGCTGTCCTAACAAAACAATATATCATCAAAGACAATATCCTCAGAAAGATAGGCAGTTGAAAGATTATCAAAAATATTTCTACTATCTATACTAGGTTTCTGATTATCTTGCGAGAATGACTGTGGATTATGAGCGAACTGGCTTCTACCAGGACCCCTTACCCCAGGGTAGCATCTGTATCGTCTACCCATGATACCATATGTGTTATTCAATCTCTGCTGAAGGATCGGGCATTGGGCTCGCCAATGACCCTTTGTTTGCAATAAGCACATTGGTTCATGTGTACAGGACCCAACTGTGTATTACTTTGTGGAGCAAACTGGCCTCTAAACTGTGTACTCCCACCTCTGGTCCTCTAACTATCTGTTGCAACAATACTTTAGTTTTCAAGTCTCCCTTTTCCTTTTCAATCCTTTCTTTTTCATTATTGATTCTATTTTCGTAATATTGAGCCATATGCAATACTTCGGACTGTGATTTAGCTTGCCAAGCACTTTCGGAAGTCATGATTTGTGATTGGATATCAGGCAACAATCCACGCACAAATGTATCCACAAACAACCTTTTTCCTGACTCAGTGCTTAAATCCTGTCCGCTAAAATCTGAAAATACTTGTTCGAACCGATTAAAAAATTCTGTAGCACCTTAAGATTTCCCTTGGGTAGAAGCAGTGAGTTTGTCCCAAACTATTCTTCTCTCGGGAACCAGAGTCTTTAATTTCATTACTAGTCTGTCTGGCAAAGTCAGTCTAACCTGTGGTGGTCTCTCACCAGCTTTCCTTTCTCCGTCTAACCGCACCAAGTTAACCCATGTGTCACCCAGTCCTGCTTGATCGTCTACAGTCCTAATCTGTTTCCATAAATCAGCAGGTAGGATCACAGGGAACAACAAGTCTATATCAGCCAGGGTGAAAACTGACGAATGCAAGACAGATTCTATTTCTTTATAAAACCCTGTTGGATTTTTCCTAATGTCTGGTATCGACTGCCTAATGGTGTTCACTTCCTGTCTGGAGAACGGTACATGAACAAATTGTGATACATATTGAGCTTCAATAGTAGTGGCTGCTGCGCCTATTGCAACGTTAGCTGGAATCTCAACTTTAGGAATAAATGTCGGAGGAACCTCTCATCGGCAACTGACAAGTAGGCAACTCCGAACATTTGTTAAGCCATAAGGCTAGATCGAGCGCTAAAGTAGTGAAAGCAGTATCAGGCGCAAATGCTCTCTTATAAATAATCATCAATTCTGCGGGACAACAAATCTTTTTCTTCATACATTCATCCTGTAGGTATTCTACCATTACCTGTAACACTTTCTTCTGCATTTCTGGAGTATACTGACTAAACGTATCATATACTTCTATGGGAGATATCGACACATCCGAAATCCATCTAAGCGCTTCCCTTGTGCAAATTTGCATCTCTTCACTCGATTTACAAGGAGGAAGGAACCGTTTCTGCACATACAAAGCACCCAATCTATCACCATCTACTTCATCATTCTATAACCTTTCTAACTTCCTCCTTAACTCAAAAACCCTCTCGACATGCTAATTTACTTTCTCCGCAGTATCCCTTGTATAAGCTAAGACATTCAAAACTCTCAACCCTTGTGGGACATCCATGTCCATCAAATTATTCCACATTACAGCCAAGTGTATTCCCATCCCTTCAATAAAAACATTCTGTTCGGGAATACTTTCTAGATCAAGAAGTGTAGCTAAGACAGCTGATTTTTCACATTTCTTAGCCCATGCATACAATGCTCCTCTTATCTTTAGAAACTGTACTACGAGTCACTACTTCTGATTAAGCCCTCACCCCTTCATTTGCTACAAGCGGAGCAGAACAGCTTGGGAAAGAGAGAGTAGACACATCTTGTACAACAGGTAGTGGAGACACTACCGCTGGCAACAAAGACGGAATCACAGGAACAGTAATAGTCAGTAAAGGTGGAGATACAGAAGGAGAAGCAACAATAGGAAGAGGAGCAACAGCTAGTGATGGAGGAACAACGGGAAGAACAGGGATAGCTACGGGAGGAGGTACAACAGCGAGAAGAGGTAAGACAGCAGGAAGAGGTACATAAGGAGGTGGTGCAGCAGCACCAGGCCTACATTCATTTAAATGTTTATAAATGAGTTCATCTGAGACAGATATATTTTCTGTACACCAAGTTGAAAAGCCCTATCCATGTTTCTAACAGACTCTGACTGTTTCTGTTGATACAATAATGCCTTTTCTGAATTAGACATATGACGACATGCATGCTTCTCTTTACTCTTAAATTGCTGCATAGCTTCTTTTTTCCAAATCTGAATTACATTAAATGCTGCCGGTCTAGCTTTTTTCTTTAACAATATAGACTCTAAATACTCAATACGTGCAATCTCAAAACTACCATTGACTGGCCACTGAAATTCGGAAGCATGTCTAGTTTGTCTGTGCCAAATATCTTTGAATACTTTACTACCGTACTTACAGTACATAGTACATGCTGGCGACCCCTCCTGTGGTGCCAGTCAGCCAAATTCCAAAGATTGTGTGTCTATGTGGAATAAACTCCTGAAACAGGCAGCCAAATTCCCAGGCATGTCAGATCACCGGTGTTACCTGGCGTCGTTTGTGCTCATGAGGACAAAACTGCAACCAAATATCAGGATACTTAGGAATCGGGGCACGACTCACCTGGTTACAAAGGACTGAGGAGGTCCGATCGGATTACAAAGGACAAAGGAACCTCGTGGTTGGTGATTTTGGCAAAACAGCCCGCCTCGATATGGGGACCCTCGCCAAGATGCCCTCTCGAACCACGTGCTCACCGTTCAGGGATCGGAAGGTTCAGTACTGTCGAGGTGTCGTGTCTCATACAAAGGCACACCCTTTTTCTCACTCTCCGATGCCGGTCCAATAGCCGCGTCTTCTCTTCAGCGAGGTGACATCAATCTTGAGGGTCCCTATTCGGGTGCCATCTGAAAGACCAAAGAAATATCGAGGCTTAGTACCACAAATGAAATACACCAATCACGGGCTGAAAAGATACAAGTATCTTTTATTACTGTACAGTTTACAAAGCAAAACAGATAGCTATCTGGCTCCCAACACCTCGCAGTGTGTACCAGCATACAGTGAGGAATGAGAGTGCTGGACATCTAAACACAGACATATTTATACTATTTTAGCAATATTGTCCATCCTCTCTCCAAGTTAATAATTTGCGGGCTAGAGTTTGTGCCTAGTTCACATGACAGATGTTAAAATATTATACAAAGGATTAAACAAGTTTACATGTCCATGAAAATACAATGGTGTCGTTGGTTCTCGAATCCACAGTAAGCCTTATTCCCAAAGTCGCTGTAATGCAGTTCAGCCAAAGCATTCGACCGAAGTTTACTCTCCATTGTTTCAGTGTTTATACGAGGATGAGGCTTGTGAGTGCAGACAACACTTGAATGTCAGTTCGTATGAAGCACGAGGTTTCTTTGCATAAGTTAAACAGTCTGCTCTCGGACAACCTAAACATTAACGAAACTCAAAGGTCGTTCAGCTCGACTGAAAGTCGAAAACACAGTCCACCATTTTAGAACATGGAACATGAGTTGAAATCAAAATGGCAGATGAGTCTTAAAATGGCGGCAAAGTTAACCCAAAATCGGAACTTTGCGAACGCGGTTTTCTGCGTAACGCGAATGGGTTTAGGCCAATATTCATAATAAGGAGGCACTATACGTTTAACACCGTGGCTCACCATTAACGTCTTGTTGCTCAAATTACTGACACAAATTAGTCTTGAAAAAACCCACAAATCACAATTATTTACTTTCTACCAATTTCACTTCAAGAAATAATTAAACAAATCAATATTAAAACAATTATAAATGTGTTGGGCGAGTTTGATTTTCCTGCGGGCTTAAAAGGCTAGCAGTGGGATTTCAAAATTGGTACAAATATATATGGCAATTATGATTTTGCCCACACTTTTGTTTTAAAATAAACACAGGGTGATTTAGCGGTTTGTTTTTCAGACGGCCCCTACTTTGCTCTGTGTTGGGGAAGTCTGATAGAAAAATTTGAATGATTTAGGGAATTTTGGATTTCAGACACCCCTCTACTGAAAGGCCTGGGTTGGGGAAGCTGGATAACAAGGTTGGAATGATTTAAGACCAAAGCCACACCTCTACCTTAAAGAAGTCAGGGTCCGCAGGACAAAAAGGGTTACCCAATTAAATGATAGGCTATAGTTTTCAGCGCACACTGGGAAGTGATCTTTGTTAATTTCGAATTTTAACAAAATTCTCCCCATAGTGTTCTGCCAAATGGTGAATTAATTAATTAATTAATATTTTTAGTTAAATAGGCTAAGGATCTACACAGTTTTGCCCCCCATCGCCCACTATAAAGGGAAACGAGTCAAGGCAAGCAGAATCATCCACCTTTTGGTTTCCCATGGCTCATTTTACTTGCATAGAAATCCTCTGTTTAAAGTTCAGGTAAGCCCGCTGCATCTCAGGACACTTTGGAAAGATAGGGCAGGGGTCTGATCACTCTCAAATATGGCTTCTGGCTCTCCACCATAGGATCCAGTCAGCTTTGAGGCCTTCCTAGGAATAGATAGTTCCAACCAGATGCACTCTCAGCAATCTCCTCTGGTGTTTCCTTTCAGCTATCAGATGGTAAGTTTCAGCAGCCCTCTCTGTCTCTCTGTCTGTCTAGGTCTCCCGTCCTAGTGCAGACCCCCTTATATAGCAGCGATGATACCACCAATTTTACAATCTTGGGGGAAGTACCCTGCAACTAGGATTGGACAGTTACCTTTCTCTGTTCTCCCAAACCCACCCTCCAAGTCAGGATTGGTTTAGGGGTCTGGAGCAACATATGGCTAGTCCCATTTGTAATCGCCCTTTGTACTCCTTTCAAATTTTTGGCAAAAACTAGTTATGTATCACAACTTCATAATTGTACTATCAACAACCATAATATACATATTTTCTGATTCAGCTTATCATGGGGAAATAGATAAGCCAAAAAATAACAAAGTTCCCTAATCGGGAACTTACGTCCCCTGCACACTATCCTTTGTCTGGTAACCCAGACCAATGATTAAGATTATTCAAACATGACATTAAATCAATTTATATAAGATTAGAAACAGAATATTCTTGAAAGGAAATTTCTCAAACAGACTATTTAGGGTTACAAGAAACCATCTTCTTTTTATTCATGATGTCGAAGTCAGGAGAGGCCCAACGCGTTTCAAGTGCATCACACTCTTCATCAGGGGCAATAAGTGATTTCTAAAGAAAAATTACAATTGTGCTTACATTAATATTTTGACAAAATATTGTAAACAATTTTGACAATATATATACGTATCATATATCTGCCTTTACATCATCTTGGTATTTTTAGATACCACTGTTCCCATCTTTGAACATTCATCGTAACCATTTTGATATGCTAGTAATAGAAATCTTACTGCTATTAATTTTCTGAAGGCAAATCCAAAATATAATATTCTCAAAAAATTATTTTTTGATAATAGGTGAAAGAGTATTCCTAACTGTAATAGTCAAGTGACTCAAGACACTGAATTATGGTGTGTGGATAACTTAGCTGGAAGGAAAATATAGAAAAAGATTCTAACCTTGTTTTTTTAAAAACTTTACCGAGCGCTGTCAGCCAGCTGATTACGGGGTGGGAAAGTCCTCAGGATTGGGAATCCCAAATTCAGTCCATTAAGTACGTCAAGGGATTTTCTAGGGACTACTTCTTCCCAGTACTATCTGTTAAATAAGGCAAAATTTAGGACTTAGTTATCAATCAAAAAGGATAAATGGAATAACTACTATTAAGTATGTTAAAAGGACTTACATAGAAGTCCAGATATTCACTCCTTGGGAAGAAGCAGCAGGTGAATCAATTGGGCCGCCCCGGTCTGAGGTAAAAAACAATAAAAACAATAATAAGGGCTGTAGTAAATCCAATGTGGGAATCACGGGGATGGATTCCACAAGAAGAAGATTCTTTCTAAATCTGATGGCTATAGTCTTACCTCCAATCCGTAATACAGTCCCGTGGAGTCAGGATCCCTCGGGATAGCTGGACTCCATGTTATTTGAACTTGCAGGATTTATGTGTAATTGGGTAATGACATCACATGCGCATGCGCGTGTGACGTTGATGCTCAGGTATGACGTCATCACGCGCATGCGCATGTGGCTTTAGTGCTCGGGATCCAGTATGTGTAATTTTTCGGGTTTATTTATAATGCAAATCAACTGGGCTTATACAACGACATGCATTGAATAGGGATGAGTATAATTATCCCTTAGGAAAATAACGGGAGCTGTTTAGAAAATCTCGGACGTGTCGGTTGTTTACCCAGTGACGACATCACGCGCTGAACGTGGATGACGTCACATGTAAACAATGGCTGACGCGTTGTCGTCACGGGCATGTAAAATAGCTCAAAAATAGAGGAGGAAAGGAAAACCAACCTCTTTATTGACCTCTATAAGAGGAAGGTAAGTAATGTTAAGTAGAAATTCAAGTGAGAAGTCTCAAAAGACTGTAATATACTGGAAGAGCTAAACACGTGCAATAGTCATAAGTACAATTGTTAACACGAGGATTTGTAAGGAATTTTCATAGATTTCAAAGAAAGCATGTACCAAGTCTCACATACTACTTAAAATACTGTTTCTCGTGAATATGGCAGAAGTGCTAATTTATGATGGGCCCCTTCACTGGGACTCCCTAGTGTTATATTCACATGTGAACATCTCAGACATTTCCTCCTGCATTGTGCAGTCAATCGTGTTCATAATTTAGAATGGTGAGTCATGTTGAAAAATAGGAGTCCGCTGTCCTACATAGGGTTCACATTCTTAACATCATTCGTTATAGGTTCAAAAAACAGTTTTCAACAACATTTGTCCAAGGGTGGAGACACATTTTACACCGGGTATGGGTAGAAAAATGATCCAGATGTTGATTACACTTCACCTGTCCTGTAAAAAGGTTTACATTCTTATAAGTTGCTATTTGGATTGAGGGATGTTGCCCAGACTAAACTTCCCAAGCTAAGTTTGAAAAAATTGTGGTTGTTTTTGTTTCAAATGAATGGACCTAGATAGAATTCTTCATTGAGCCCCAGTGGGGACATGGCATCGAGTTTGTGTATCCAAAAAAGCTCCCTCTGTGCTAGTAATTTTGGTAGGTCTCCTCCCCTTGTCGGGGGGTGTATGACTTCCAGAATGGCAAATCTCATCTGAGAGATATTAGGGTTATTATCTCTGAAGTGTCGGAATACTGGTGATTTCAAGTTTTTGGTCCTGATTTGGGACTTGTGCTCTGTCCATCTTTCTTTCACACGTCGGCTGGTCTTACCCACATAGTATTTCCCGCAAGGGCATTTTATCGTGTAAATGACATTTTTGGATTTGCACGTTGCGTAACTTCTTAATGGAATCTTTTTACCATTGTTGGGATGCCTAATGTGGTCTCCTTTTATGATATTGGCGCAGTGTTGGCAATTCAAACAGTGAAAGTTCCCTTGTTTTTGTCTGGTAAGGAGTCTTCGGGTGTTCCAAGACATGTGTTTTTTCAAAATTGAACATAAAAATGTTCGCGTATGATGGAGCCACGGCTGAGCCCATGGATGTACCTGAGACTTGCATGCAATACTGCTCATTAAACCTAAAGTAGTTGTTGTATAGAATTAGGTTTATTAGTTCAATCGCAAAAGTTTTGTGGATGGAGATTTCATCGTGATTTAGAAGGAACCACTCCAACGCTGCAATTCCCTCGTTGTGTGGGATTGAAGTGTATAGGCTGCTGACATCCATAGAGAACAACAACGGGTCAGGGAAATGTATGTCCAATGATCTGATTGTCTGTAAAAAATGAGTTGTATCTTTTAAATACGTAGGGATCTTTTGTACTAGAGGCTGCAGTGCAGTGTCAAGATATACCGCCAGTGGTTGAAATATGCTATTAGTACCTGCCACAATTGGTCTGAATGGAGGGTCTCTGGCATTTTAGTGGATCTTTGGTAATCCATAGAAGACTGGAATTATAGGATTCTTATTGATCAAAAAATCTTCAGTCTGGTCCGAAATCCAATCGTTAGTACTGGCTTTCTCCACCACTTGTAGAATGAGCGATCGGATCTCATTTGTAGGGTCATTGTCCAATGGAAGATATGTATCTCTGTCATCAAGAAGTTTTAGACAGCCTGTGTTGTATTGGCTAGTATCCATTAGAACCAGGGCTCCCCCTTTATCCGCCTGTTTGATTGTCAGGGAATTGATAAGCCAACCACCAAGTCCGTACCATGTAGCATGGCCATGTGGCACCTTTCTGACCTTTCCATAAAAAGCATAACACTTATGAATATATAAGTTATTACCCATATCCCTATTTTTATTCTCCACCCACTCCCCCAACTCTCACATTTGGAACATGTTCAGATCAGCCAGAAACACACCTTGGATAGCCATTACAGTTCTCTGAGTCAGAGGTGAATGAATTTTATATCTACAAAATCGCCTGCAAATTTAATGAAAAATCGTCCATAAATGAACTCAATCCACCTTATGGTTGCTGAGAAAAAGGCCTAAATGATAATAGTCCTTTTAAAGTAATTGTGAATCTTCATGTGGGACAGATGGCCCTTCTCCTGCCTTCCGGCCCTTCGTTCTCACTGGGTCAGCCTGCAGCATGAGTTTTTCTTTTTAACCAGTCTCTTTGTGGTGGAAGCTTGCTGTTTGAAGTTGTGGCCTCCGTTTTCACACATCTTGGTCATGCTCCAGCCAAGGGGAACTTCTCCTGCAGTCAATGTCTTCAGAGCCAGCAGGTCTGGAGAACACTGAATTTCATTAACCTTTAGCAGGACACTTTATTGCAGTTGGTAATTAGTTGGGAGATTTAACCTCCCGACTTCCTTGTGAAGTTCTCCACAGCCAGCAAAAGGGTTTGTCTTAGGCTGACAGTTTCCATGAAAACAAAGTGGATTTTCAATTGTCACTGGAGTTTTGTATGTGAAACCTCATATACATTGCTTTTCCCTGACATTCTTCTGTTAGCAGCGATACATTTTCACATTTAAACTGCTATTATTTGCACACACTTGTGCAAGCCCTTTTTTTTATCACTGTTTAAAAATCCTGTTTTCCATGTGAAAGGGATCTTTGATTCCTCCTTCTTTTGTAAATTAAAATTCTGCTTTTCCTTTGGAAATGACAGGTAGGCCCCGTTTCCACATGACTCTTCAGTTTTACTTGAAAAAAGAAAAACAAAGGCCAAGGCGTTTTTGTTTCAGTGTTTGAAATCCTGCTGTTCATGTGAAAGGGACTTCTGTTTGGGGCCTTTGAATGCACCCCACACCAGGAAATCATGAATTCCTTAAAATGCTGATACTATGAGTAACCTTCAGCTGGCTCATCCCCTCTTGTCTCAGGAAGGACAGGCACACAGAAACCGAGCTGTGCGTGGGTTTAAGCCCATTGGGCGTTATCCCCATCCCACAGCAGGCAAAACAATAGTTTTGGCTTTTAAGGTAGTGTTTTCAGCGCCACCTCATAGCCCAAACTAAAAAGGGAGCAGCAGGTGGCTCCCACATGTCATGGATGGGTAGAGAGGGGAGGGAAAAAGTAAAGCAGTTTACGGAAAGTAGCAAACTTCAGGATTAGGAAAACAACCCCCATGCCTTAAAGGAATTTCTTCTCCTCCACGACCCCACTCACTGTGTATCGAATGGAGACCCAATGGCAAATGTCCCAAGCTGATGATGGATGGCAAGATTAAATCGGGGTAGTGGACTCCTTCAAGGACCAGCAAAGGCCTTCCCTGCCCCTGTCAACCAAACATTGTGGCACTTTGTTAAATGTTTCCTTTAACAGAGTACCATGACTCACATGGTATGGTGTCATGAGCAAGGATCAAGCGAAGGGGCAATACAGCAAGGGATGAGCACTATGTACATTTTCAATATTATATGAATTGTGTCCTGCATTTTTATGTCACCCATTAAATCATCAGGATTCACATAGTGGCCATTGCAACAGTCTCCCCCCATCTCCTGCTTGTGCTGGTGTCTCCTGCACTTTTGTGGTACAACTGAATGAAGAATACGAATGCATAATAAAGCAACTGGCTTCATTGTGACAAGTGTTTAGAAGTTTGATTGACAGAGATGATTGGGTTAGTGGTGGGAGGGCTTTGCACGATGGATCAAACTGACTAAGGAGAGCTGGTGGCTCAGAGGTTTAGAGCATGGGTTTACCAATGGCAAGGCTGCAGCTTCAAATCCCGTCAGGGGGAGGACATCACCGATGTCCGGACACCACGGGTAAGTCAAGTAGGCCTGGACGAGTCTATGGTTGCACAGTGTCGGGAGGTTTTCTGTAGAATGGGGGTGTTCGTGTTTTCCACATTGAAAAGGCAAAACCTTTCACACCGGCGTCGGATGTTTGCAATTGTATTAGATTTCTTTTTAGGCCATTGTGTGGTTTGATTACCAGTGTTCGAGTGGTGGGGTGTTGGTGGGTAATAGGGTGCTTGTTCTGCACAAGCACAAAAACCCTATATTATTTGTGGCCTATGTATAGGTGAAGTTAACAAGAAATGCAATCGTTTTTCAAGTCATCTCCATTGGTTAGTATTATTGAATGCCTTGAAGTTTAAAACCTATTATTTATATTGCAAAGTTGGAAAGTAGTGGCAAAAGTACAGTGGTGTCAAAGAAGGGAAGCCACAGAGCGGTTAAATCCCTGGTCTTTGTTTAGCCAAGTGTGTGATCCTGCGCAAATGACTTAATCCCACTCCAAACAACTTTACCTCCATATTCAAACGTCAAACCTTTGCCCCGGGCGTCTCATCTTTCTAATTGTATTGCATTCCATTGCAGGTTAACCTGTGGTTTGGGTTGCGGGACATTTGTTCATTTCTCGGGCCACCAAAGGAAATGGGGCATCAGGTCAGGGCAATTGTTAGACCCTATCAATAACAACTTGAGGCACCCCCTGATCAACCTCAGGGAGTCGAAAAGCTATGTTGGCTCTTAAATTCTTCCCCATAAATCTTGTCATCTCTGTAGGCAACCCTTTAAATTAATAGTATCCAGCCGGGGTGGTGCACCCGAGCCAGTGGTGCATGCGACGAGGCGTCGGTCAGGAGACCTTTGTTCTTGGGGGGCACGGGTTGGATTCATCCCTCCTGATGTGGCACTTTGTTTCTGCGCATCGGTATTCATGACATGCCGGAATACAACGGCTGTTCTTTATTTTCGTAACTTTGAAGTGTGTGATTGCGTGCGTGCGCACGCGCTGCTTGATATCACAAAGGTCCAGCTCTGCCAAGAGTTAGATCATGGCACCCAGGTGTACAAGACCTTCATGGAGGTCACGGGACATTGCAGTGTTGGGATGGGCATGGAGGGGTGGGGGGTTGGGCAGTGGTCGAAGTGTACGAAAAGAAGTAGAGGAACTATGTTCTCTGCTGGTCTGCCCCACTCCCCACAAACCCTATCCCTGCTCCCCCTCCCACACACAATCCAAACACCCAAACAAACACACCTGCTGTTCATGGGAATGTGCAGTGCAGTGCACTGAAGTGCAAGCTTCAACTTCTTTCTACACTTTTATATTAAAACGAAACAATTCCGGAAAGGTTTGTTTTTAAAATAAAAGTATAGGAACTGTGAGACTTAAAAATAAAAAGTATGGGAGCACCGCTCCCGACCGCTCTCGCCCACTTCGACCTCTGGGGTTGGGATCTGTGGTCATACTGGTAGACAACAGGTAAAGCGTGTTCAATCAAAGGAGCGAGGACCAAATAATGAAAATGAGAAAAGTAGAAAGGGGAGGGAGGGGAGGTTTCCGCGTTAGAGGTTTCAGTGAGGTTAAGGGTCATCAGCAATTTCTGCGGGGAGCTTTAGTCCCCCCGAAAGAAGTGTGCGCGAGTGGCTTACCTTAAGGCTGTTGTCCAGGTGACTGGGTGAGGAGGCCAAGGACTTCTTCGCTGGCATAGCTAGGACGCTAATTCAGCGTAGAATCCTGACACTGACCATGCCACGCAGCACCTGTAAGTTAACTCCTGTCTAATAAAGCACGCTGCAGGCGTTTTTCTTCCCACAAACCACTCGTTGTCAAGTGTCTTTGTCCAGGTTTGTCCAGCATTCCCGTCGAGTCCCAAAGGAGAGAGCTGCTGCTGTGAGGCCCGCTGCGGCACAAACACCCTCACGTGGCACTCCGCATTCCCCCACTCACTGTCGTTATTTGTATCACCGATGCAGCCTCGAGTGTTCGCTTGTGGGCAGGGCACCGTTTTCACCATGTGCGGCCCGGGTCGGGATGATGCGTTACTGCCGTAGCGTTACTGTTCCACGTTACGGTTGGGTCTTGCGGCCTTGACTCCCGGCATCCACGCCTCACCATGCTCTGCAATGGGTCCACTGCCAGTGCAACTCCTTCATCGCCAGTGTAGTGGCCTGGAACTAGTGTGAAGGCCTCGCGCATGCACCTCGCTGCGTAGCAAGAAGAGACGGACACGGAGCATGTTAACCAAACATCTTTCTTGATTTTCTCCTCTCCTTAACTAACTGACCCCGCCCTGCTGCGTCACTTCCCTCCCTAGCTCACACCTCCCAACTGCCCCAGAACTGATGTGTCAACCTGACAGGGGGGTCCCTGTTGGGAAAGGTTGTTGGGGTTGGTACGCCTCATTAGCACTCGTGGCAGGTTCGGGGGGCCAATCAAGTTGCTCCACACCCAGGCTAAATCTACTGATGCAAACCCAGGTTGGAGCAACCCGAGTGCTCTGCGCACCTGACCTCCCATGGTGCTGCCATTTCCCCTCCACTCCTGCCTCCCGTCCCCAATCCAGCCCCTGCTTCCCACCCCCATCCAACACTCCTTGCCTCGGGGGCTGCTCCGCCCAGACTGCACAGCTTCCTGCTTCAGTGCCATGGCAGTGGAAGAGGGGCTCTGAGCAGAGCCCCGCTTTCCATTTCCATGGCAACTCCACCTCACTCCCCCCGGCTGCTGCTGCGAACAAAGCCGAGCGGCCCGGTTTCTTTTTGTTGTTGCTATTAGCACCTTCAAGGTTTACCCCTGGGTGCTAATAGCAATGATCCTGCATTCTGCAGCCTACACCGGCCCGGTAGTGGCGCCGGGCCCAGCGTTACAGCCCTCTCTTCGATCTGGCCTGCTACTTGGGGCCCAGGCCGTTACGGGGTGGTGTAATCTGCAGAACGCAGGATTATTGCTAAATTATAAACAGAATGAGTGTTACATTTTCCGTTAGCCTTGCGGAAGGCTGGTGTGCCATTGCCGCTATGATGCAGTGAGGAGGGCAGTGGGGGTGATCACTGTTAAAGCGCGTGTGTGGGAGTGGTAGAGCAGCCGAAGCAGACTTGTTTGCTGAGTTGATTCAAGGGCCCAGCATGCTGGCTTTTACCAGCAAGTAAGGAAGGCCTGCATTTTGTGCCCTCTCATTGGCTGCGGCACACCATCGTATATAGCCAGAAACATTCAAAACATCCCAGCCAATCAGACTCCATAAAAAGTGACCTTTGAGGGTGTATTAACTACTGATTGAGGAGCGCACTTCCTCGACTTTCCAATTTCAAGCAGATATTAAAGATCACACCAGACAGATGGGCAATGTATTTATATAATAAAAACAGGAATGTCTGCATTCTCCCCATGTCAGATAAATGTCCTATTGGTTTCTGGTCCGTCATGAATTATGCAAAATGTGCTGCCAAACCAAAACCACTCTAGTCAAACTTGGTGGGCGGGTGGAGTGAGAGGTTGCAGCGCTGGAACTAGGTAACCAGTACATGTGGAGATGTGCTAGTGGGTAGGGGAGGGTGAAGGGCTTAATTTGTAAAAAAAAAAAAAAAAGTAATATGTTCCTGGGCCCACATGCATTCTAGTAGACCTGTGACACATCGGGGCAGGCAGCTCCCCACTACTTTGCCAGCAACCACAGCTCTTTCCTACTGTGGCAACATATGTTGGGTTAAAGCTGAGACTCGCACAGGCTGATGGGGGCTGATGGATGAACTGACTTTGGCTGATCTGCGATTTACAAATACCAATCAACGTAGCGCAAAATAGCAAACTACTGGTTGTGTCTGTTTAAGTGATTTTTTTGAAACACGTAATCCTCATTAACATTTCGCTGTGGTTCTTTCAGTGGCAAGACTCATTGACCGTTTAGCCACAGAAAAAAACGGAGCAAACGTGCTTTATTTCTTTTGTAAATTGATGGACAAATGCAAGCAAAATCATCACTTAACTGGTGAACTTTCCTGTCAAATACTGCAGCAAGATCGTCTTGGGTAGGTTGGCACTCAGGACAGGCCCCCCTCCTCAGCAATGGCCTACACCCTGGCATTGCCCCTGTGGGAGTGCTGCTGGCTGTCCTGCGGTTGTCAACACACCATGTGGTGGCAGTGCTTCTGGTGCACAGCGGAGTTGCACCAATGTTATGCAGACTGATTGAAGCAGTGTGCGTGCCTGAGCAGCGTTGGCCCCAGCATTGTAACCTTTCAACTCATTGTTATTCATGAAAATTGGATAACTAGCAATTCATGAATTACAATGAGCCAGCCCAGGCCGCATATTCTGGTGGACAGCGCGCACTGCTGTGACTTGTTTTGTGATAAAATAATAAAGTTGCCAAAACACCACATCAAAATCGAACTGGGTCGGGAACAAGTGCAGTGGCTCAAAAATAATTGCCAGGTATGAGGCCTGGCAACCCCCCTCTAACACCCCCCACACACAAATTAAGCACTGGTGATACTGGGAGATTTGGTTGTAGGTGACTTGTTCGAAATACAAAGTATCGAATGTCTTTTTTTTTTTTACACCAAAAGTGCCGGAAAAAAAAGTTTCTAATGCTTTTTTTTATTTTTATTTTTATGGGGTGGTTCCCCCCAACCCCCTGTTTTCTTTTTTTTTAAAAAACTTTTTTATGCATACTAAACTAAAACATATATAAATAAAAACGTATTCGAATGGTTTTTTTCGGTCCTTTTGCTTTCGAAAAAAAGGGCATTTGATCCTTTTTATTCGAAACTATGACTGGGCACCGGGAGATTTAGTGGTACTGGGAGGGTTGGTTGCTCTAGGCAATCTGGTGGCATGAGGTGGATTAGTTGTACCCGGTGCATGGATTGTTTGCTGGTACTGAAAGGGTGGATTGTGCACCTATTTCTGAGAGCGTTGACTGGTTTAATGGTACTGGCAGGGCAATGCAATGTAATTGGGATTCATACTATGCAACTCTGGTTGATCTGAATGGGAGTGAGCTGAGGTTGGTTAATGTTGGAAGAGGAAAAATGCAGATAGCATTGCTGCAGCATGCAGACCTAAAGTACACGAAGTCCTGTGTGCAGGTGATTTTCTAGGTGTTTTGTGTCTGGAGCATTGAGGCATATGTCTCCAGGAAAGAGGCCTCATGCGCTGATGTTGCTAGAATGCGTTGGCCGGGGTTGTGATATATAAGTTGGTTGTCGAGGTGTCCTGGTCTGTTGTCTTCCTTCTGCTGTGGATTGTATTAGCTGTGTGTAAGAGACTTACTTGGTTTGCCTACAGTGTGTTTGAGCACAGAAGGTGATTAGTTAGGGGCTAGGGTTAACATAGGCTCCAGTGAGGCATTAGCATGTGGGTATAGTTTAATTGCTCATATAGTTGAGGCCTGGGAGCTGGTCACAACTTAGTGAGGCCTGAGCAAGTGTAACACTAAGGGAGATATAATGCGGGACAAGATGGGGTTCTGTTGGAGAAACAGAAGAACATGTCATATTGAGGCATACATTACATTGTAATGAGAGGAGACAGAGTGGAATTCTGGGTAGTTTGGACAATGTTCACTGGGGTGAGCATATACCATTGAGTAGGTCTGAGTGTCTGAGTAGCATGAAAAGTCAAAGAAGGTCTCGTTGCTGGGTGGCGTTGGTGCCTTAGTCAGTTAGTCATTGAAAAGCCAGGTCTTTTGTGTTTTCCTGAAATTAAGGAGATCCAGGGTTGTGTGAATTCCCTTTGGCAGAGTGTTTGAGAGTTTGGCAGCCATGTTGGAGAAAGATGATCCTCTGCTGCCTTTTCTGCTGTACCGGTTGGTCTCTAGCAGTACATTGTCGCTTCATCCTGGTGTTCTTTTTGGTTGATATTGGATGCTCTTTTCTTGGATAAGATCTGTTCCACGGCCCTGATGGGCTCTGTGGGGGGTGTAGAGTGCTTTGAAGTGGATGTTTTGTGAGGGGTCAGACATGTGAGGAGGACAACTTTGTAAAAAGCTTTCAAACTTTGCCATTTTATTAAATCAAAAGGGTTGGATGAACTTATCATTGTCCCTACCCTAACAAGGATTTCCCTCCCTAAAGTAACGTAAACACTCTAACAAAGCATATCTGTTGCTCACACTCATACATTCAACAAATCAATAAGGTAATGCATGGCAGTTCAGACCCGCAAAAAATATCACAACTGAACCTGTAATATGACCACAGTCCTGGCTTATGATCTGGGTGAATACCCCTTCCCCAGATTCTACCAGGATTCTTGTTCCACAGTTTAAAATAAAGTAAGGAAGTCCTGGTTGTTAACAAATTTCTAACACAGTTCTTTGTAATTTCCACTGGACAACAGAAAGTTCCAATACTTCAAAATAGTGCCCCCTTTCTCCTCTTCGCATAAGAATGAATCTCCAAATAATCTTCCCCACAAGGTAACACAAATTGTCTTTGCCAGGATGATTTTTTCCACACCTGAATGCTTTCAAGAAATGCAACTCCTCCACAGCAGGATTACACAATTCTTCCTTCAGCACCATAAATAAAATAACATTGTATATCAGGATCAATGTTCAGCACTTTGTCAACTACTACCTGGTCTATGCCTATGCCAGGCTTACTACTTTAAAGGTTTGTCATCTGGGTATACTCCCCTGCCTGAACACCTCTTCAAAAAATAGAACGTGCTTAAGTGATAACCTTTAATACTCAACCACTTCACAACTCTCTTTGGTTAGCAGCATTAAACTTTTAAGATTATTTTGCAAACTGTGCTTCTCTCCCTCTGAATAACCTTCTTCAGAAGGGCAGCCTCTTTTGTTTCCCCACTGCACTAGTAACCAAATATTGACAAGGATATGGATTTGTTCTTCTTTCTTGGATTTGGCAATGTTTGTTTATATTAGCTGTTGTTATAGAGTTCATCAAACATGGATAACAGACTTCCCAACCTTTGGGTCTTCTATTATTCCCCTTTTCCTTTTGGCAATATTTAGTGGACTTATATTGCTTAGATGTCTGCCTCTCTTGGCTTGGGTAATAGTTGTAGTCGTTGGCTTTCAACATTGTTGTCTCCCCGTGTTGTTGGACTTTCCGTAAACTCACACACCCAATTTTACAGTCACTTGGTTTCTTAATAGGTATTGAAAATTATTGTTAACACTTCCTTCACTCATACGCGAGTGAAACTGTCTGCCTGCACCACGCGAGTGCAGATTCTTTTTTGAATGTTTTAATATTTATTGTGTAATTGTTATAAAACTTAAAACCTTGCACAATACAATTACATATCTGTATATAAAACCACATATAAATATCATCTTAATGCATACTTACATTTTCCATTATTACACTAGAACAAGAATTCCATAAAATCACATACTAACAACATTCAAAATCGATTCATCTTTTTCTCCTATTCTACTCTTATTCAACCCCTTAGTAAACTGTTCACTCCAGACCTAATAAGAAGTGATTCAACAAGGTATTTCTCTCCGGTTGTGCTGTTCAAAATAAATCCTAAATATCCAAACTCTGGTACCCCCTTAAATGTTGCAGTCCTCCAACCACCATACATGGCTTCTCCTATGCCCCTTTGAAAAAGACATGACTTTTGTTTTCCTTACATTAATATTTAAGTCATTTTCTTTACAAACCGATTCAAAATTATTTAAAAGTCTTTGTAATCCAATCTTTGTTTTACTAATAGGACAAGATCATCCATGTATGAGATCCATGAAGTTTTTAATTTATTGATGACCGGGGGAATAAAGGTTGCCCCCATCAATACCTTTCCAGAGATCGGCCATGTATATATAACATTATACTGGGGCCATATACATCCCTGGCGTAACCTGTGTTTTGTAGATATATTTTGCGAGTAATCCCCTTCTTGATTAAGTTGGACTCTTATGGTGGTCCTGAGTGAAGATAGATCAGAATTTTTAACAGACCACTCGGCAAACCCCAGTATATTAATTTTGATCCTTTTGTTTTCAGTCCTTTGGTGTCGACCCTTTGACCATTCGATCCTTTGGTTGTCGATCCTTTGACCTACAACCGTTGACCTCTATTTACACAATCGAAAGCCAGCGATAAGTCGATTTTAGATGAATTGATACTTTGTGCCACCAAGCCTGCTTCTGCACCTTATCAATCACATAGCCTGCTACAATTGTGCCCACCCTGGCCCGGAAGCCCACTTGATTAGAGCATAGAATATTATTAGCCTTTTCCTAGATATTTATTTCCTTTGACATGACTGGAGCAAATATATTTGAGTCAAAATTAAGTAGGGCTATTGGGCGGCAGTTTATCGGTCCAATTTTATTGCATTTTTGATTATTGTCACTACATTTGACTGTTTCCAGCTTTCCGCGGTCTGTTCCATCCTGATGACTTCTTGGAACAAATCAAACAAAATACCTCTCCACAGTTTGGCGTCGTCTTTTAGAATCAAATTGCAAAGTTCGTTTGGTCCCGGTGCTCTTGATTTGCTACTTTTAATTATAATCTCCTCAATAGAATCTTGTTTTAGTTCTAATTTCCGCTTTGTATCTTCTATATTTATTTAATTTTCATCTCTTTCTTGACAGTACCCATATAACTGTGTGAAGTGGTAGACCCAGATTGATTCACTGATTGGATTTGCCTGAACCAATGACTAGAAATTACTCTTATTATAGATTAGTTTCCAAATACTTAACACCTATTTTGTTGTTGTATACATTCCACCATATTTCCCCATTTGCTTGGTATTCAGCAGCACGTAAATTCTTAATTCTATTTTTATACGTTTGTTTAGCCTTCTTCACTGCATTCTGAAGATCTTTTTTATTTACAATATTCTTCTTTATCCATCTTAGGTTCTGCCTGTGCAATCTTTTTAGGACTTGAATTGTTTTATTATGCACTTTTTTCTTTACTATCGGAAACCTTTTTTTCTTCCCTCTCTCGATTCAGGTGATTTTGACTGGAAAAGTCCTGAGATTTCCATAGGCTAGCCTACAGTATCTCAACATTATATATACACCAATTCATTTATATATTTATTGAAGGCTGTTATCTTCCTCAGAAGCCAATTGCCTCTATTTTTATCTTTAGAGACCTGTACATTGATTTGTATTCCTTGCATTATTCTCTGTGCGCCTTTCCCAAAATGTATACCTAGGTGCTGATTGTCACTTGTAAAGCAATCTTTTATCTCCTGATATTCCATATTTAAGAATTATGTTTCCGAGGCAACAATGAAGTCAATACACAAGTACTGTTCTCCATTGTGCCATGTAAACTCTTCCTTATTGGCTTTCAAATTGCTGGACTGTTATAAAGACAATTGCTGTTCTTCAGAGATTTATGCCAATTGCAAGCCCTGCCTAGATTGATTCTTTCTGCAGTAAAATGGCTTTAAGGGGTGAGCATTAATCTCCTCTTCATGAGACCTACAGTCTGCATTAAAATCCCCAAATAGAATAATCCTACCTGAGTTTTCAGCGTACCAATTAAGGAGGATTTTTTCCATATGATTAGTTAAGATCTATATACTGTTATCTAGGTAGTTACAGTACATATTAATTAGAAGTAGTATTTTTTTCTTTCTTCTCAGGCCCATATTCTCATCAAGGTGTTAAGTACCGAAAAGGACATTAAAAGGATAAATTACCTTTTCGGTACTTAAGATCTATTCTGAAGGTGGCGCATTCTTCCGAAGTCGGAAGGAATGCGCCACTTTTGGAATACATGTGGCAGTTGCTAGGCTGGAAACCAACCTAGCAACGGCCACATCCGTAAACTGGGTTTTTGGAAGGCTATTCTTGTGGCACTCTGCCAGTTTAATATGTGTGCTAAACTGGCGCACTTATACTGTACCCTTTTGGTGGCGTTAAACTGAAGGAGTGCCACAAGAAGCCTTGTTTGGTGTAAATGAAAATGTTCATATACACCCGTGTGTTGTATATGAACCCTTTCATGTATACCAAAGCAAGCAGCTTCAACGTTGCTGCAAAAATGGTTACAGCCTCAATCATGAGCTCTTTAGACTATTGCAACACAATCTATCTTGGGCAACCGGAGAGGCTAATTCAACAGCTGCAAACCCTCCAGAATGCTGCAGCCCATCTTGCCCTTGGAGCTTCTAGACTTGCTCACACTCGTGAACTCTTCTTTCAACTGCATTGGCTTCTTGTCAGAAGCCAATTTAAGTTTAAGGTTCTCTGTATGGTTCACCAGGCTATTCACAATGTTGGGGCCGAATTCCTGCGTTCTAAGATCCAGCCCTACATTCCTAATCTCCCACTGCACTCAACAAATTTTTCTTACACTTTCCTAGATTTCTTCGCGCTAGACCTGGAGGGAGATCCTTTTCCTTTCTCGCCCCTACACTCTTGAACACTCTACGTTTTGACCTTTGTAGACTTCCAGAAATCTTTTCATTTTGTAAGGCTCTAAAAACTCATCCATTTTACTTCTAACTCTGACATCCTTCCTCTGACCGCTAGCGCCTGAACACATCAGTGTCTTTGTGTGCTCTATGAATACTATATACAATAAAATACACCTCCTGCTTCTCTCCTGTGTTATAACCTCTCGCTGTGCCTGCATCTGAGCTTGTAATGAGCAAGCGGCCTGGTTCACCTGTCTTGTTGGATGTTGAAAAATGCCTGAATTCCCACTTTGCCAGCTTTGTTTGCTGGAGCCAAAAAATGTCTCTGTTTTTTCTTTCTTCCAAATCTTGGGCCTCGACATCTACCCTTTTGCTTATAATCGATTGTGATAGATCAACTTGTCGCAATTGCGTGGCTTTCACCGTCCTCAATATTGGAACTTGTTTTTTTTGCTTTCCAGTACCCTTTCCGGGGACCAGCAATTGGACACGGTCCACAGTGTCTTTCTTGGCCCTTTTTTCCTCTTGCCCCACTTGGTCCGTGATAACTTGAACTGAGTTCTCCCAAGCCGTTCTTGATACATCTAGTTCTTCTGACTCCCCTTCTTCTATGGACATTCTCCTCCTCTTGTTCCCCTTCTTATTTTATTTTGGAAGATCAACACCATTCTTTTACTTTCCTGGACTAGCCCTTAGTCTGAGCACTGTGCCTCCTCCACTTCCATTTCCGATCTTTTTATAGAAGCTTTGCACCGACCCTTGGTTTCTCTTAGTGGCTTTTTGAGTTTTAGATTTCTTTTTGCCCAGGGCTGGTATTATCTTTTTCATTTTACGCCTTTTTCTTTAGGTGGTAGTGGCTCAACGTCTGTACAGCGGTCTTCTCTTGTCATAGCTTTTCACATATCTCTAAATGATCACTCCTTCATATATACTCAATCTTTCCAAAAGTTGTGCATCTGTAGTGGCCCGATTTTCATCTTGGTCAATGTGTATAATTGAGCCCAATCTATCACTTTCATCTATGAATGATATGGAAGGTGGTGTATCATTGAGCTCATTTATATTTCTTTCTTTTGATCTATCCACTATCTGGTGCGCCGCTTGTACACTAGTCCTTACCAGAGGAGGTACCTGCTCTCCCTGGCCTTTGTTCCCATCTTGGCATTTGTTCAAAAGGCTTCATTCTAACTCCCGGGCATCTAAGTAGTCAACTATTTCTGCTTTTTGTATTATTAACGGGGCCAGCCATTTCTTAAACTCATTTAAGCTTGCAGACTCCTCATAATTCCAGTTCTTATTCATGCTTAATATATTTATTTGTTTGTGTATCTCCACCAGCAACATGCTCTGTCTTTTGCTCTTCTCATTCCCTGTCAGTTGTTTTTTATTTTGTGAGTTTCTCAAGTATATTCTGAATTTCTGATATAGCACATGCCTGACCTTTCACTCCCTCGCTAAGTAAATTCGAATACTTTCACTCTGGAATTTAAGACAACATTCCTGGCCCCTAGCGTAGAATAATTAATGTTAACACCTGGGTGGATAAAGACGTCTTCTCCCGACCATCCCGTTTGATCTGCTACTTCGTTATCATTGTCCGATTCCTTTGTTGTTGTCCACCTTCTTTCTGCTGTATCCCACCCCCTGTAGCATTTATTTCCTGTCTCACATTTTCTTTTCCATTTATACTTTTAGCATATCTTCCCCATTCTCTCACATTCATTTAAATATTAAGGCTATGATTTCTTCATTCAGACTTCTACCACGCATGAAACAGTTAACAATTTTCTTTTTAATAGTGATGGACATATTCGTAAAATTCAGACCTGGTCTCAAAGACCTAGTTAACACAATAAGGGACACATCTCCCATAAAAACATCTTGTTGTACTCCATGATTGGTCACAGTGGAAGAGCCTTCATAAAATCCACAGATAACTCCTTGTTACAATCAAAACTGATTAGACGGTTCACAAAGCAGACCTACTTCCGATACTGGAAGTGTTTCCCTTGGGTAGGCCAGCGCTGGGCCGTTACTCTGTAAGTTATGCATTTCTACTTATTTGTACTTGCTGCAATGGACTCACCCACTCGGTTGACTCACCTCGTTCTCTTTAAAGATTTGTTTCTTGAACGCACTTCTGCTGCTCCAGCTGCCCAGACTGTTTTGTCTGCCCCACACACTGCACCGCACTTAGATGCGCCCGCACAAATGCGCCTGTTTGCTGAGTTTAAGGCTCCCAGGCGGCACAATCGATTATAGAGTGTTACGGCCACGCTTTTGCAAAGTTACTAAAACACCAACAGACAACCCCTGCTGCCTCAACTGCCCCACACTCTGCACTGTACTCAGCAAACGTCCCGGAGTCACTTTCACACTGTCGACTCACTGGATAGGTTGTACGCCTCCGATCCCCTCCACGATTGCAGGTATTCCTCTGCTGTGGCTCCCAGCGATCCGGCGAACATGCGCTCTTGTTCCGCCTTTGCTCGCATCACTTATTGCTGGTGCCTTCCTGGCTCTGGAGAGTTCCCGGTGCACACCAGCCACCAGAGACCTCTCCAGAGGGAAAAACTTCCCTCACTTCTTTTTGGCTTCCGCTGTGAAGCCTCTACAGAATGAGCCTTGAAAAGGGCCTGCGTTCCTTTGACATGCTTCCCACTGCACGACCTCTGCACCTGGGACATCTGGAGACACAGACCCTCTCCGGACCAGCCACAGTCTTTAGCTTTCCAATGGTCTTGGCTTCTTCGTTCTCCAGTACCGAACTCCGCTGCATACACCGTCTACACTACTCCCTCTGCTCGTACTGCTCTACTCCTGCTTTCTCTACTGCAGCTTCAGTTTCGTGTCTCTCTATTACCAGCACCTGAGGGGGCCTTTTAAGCCTCTGAGTCTCCCTCAGGTGTGGGTAATTTACATTCATTAGTTCACCACTGCTGCATTGTTCCTCTTCAGCCCTCTTCCTCATCCCAGTACTCATGGGATTATGGGACTTGAAGTCCCTAGTTACACAGTTTGTTTTTCTGTTAGTCACAACATTTTCTAAAGAAGTGTCATAAGGTTTAGTCACGGGGCTTGATTGATGAGAGGAATAAAGTTCTTTAAAAGACAGACTGTTATTACTCAAATACTTTCTTTCACTATGCTTTTGGGAGTTAGTGGAGGTTTTAGTTGTATGAGTTTCTCTGGGTTAAGAAGGGGTTCTATTTCTCTTTGTCAAAGGTTTGTGGATTATTTTTTTCCACAGATGTTCAACTTGTGGAATATACAAATCATTATGGCAACACGCCATTATATACTTTGGCATCTGTGATATGTCTTCCTTAGAGCAAGGCAAATACTGTGTCTCATCCCACCGGATCGCTGCACCGCCCTGGGCCTTGTCTCCTCCCAGGTGATCCTCCCGCAGAATTCCACCCCCCAGGTCAGGATCAGAAAGCATCTGCCTTCCCCTGGCCACCTGGGAGAAGACTTTAGGCAGGGATTCTGTGAGGACTCGGCAGGATTCATCACAGTTCATACGGTTAGCAATTGGAAAGTTCTTATGACTACTGTTGTGTTCCCTCCTTGCAAGTCTGAGCAGTTGTCTTGCTGCTGTATTCTGGAATAATTGAAGTCTCTTGTTAAGATAATCCAGCTGCCATGATATATGCATCAGTGAAATGATGTTGTGGATCCAGTGTATGAAGGCAGAACCAGTGAAATGATGCCATGGATCCTGTATGGTAAGGTGAGGAGTGGCATTATCTATCTGGGTGAGCAAAGATGATAGAAGCATTCTTTTTACAAATGCATACATTTTTGGTTCTAGGTTAGGTTCATGGTCCATAAGGGTTCTGAGAATCTTGATCACCTTTGAGGTTTTTTGGCAGATGCTTTTTGACATAGGCCATGATACCAGTGTTTCTGGAGAAGTGCTGGTTAAAACAATCATGATTTCTGTCTTGTATAGGTTCAGCTTGCTAATGACCATCCATGTGCTTACTTGTGCAAAGCAGTTGGTGGGGCAATGTTAGTGTCCTTGTTTATTTTTAAATTGATCTGTGTGTCATCTGCACAGTTTTGCAAGTGAGTATGTGTTTTCTATTGAGCTTCATAAGTGAGAATGTATATATTGAAAGGTAGAGGATACAAGCTTGATCCTTGTGGCATTCCACATGCGATTTTGCACGATGTGGATATGAAAGAGGGATTCCAGGGGGTTCCTGTTCCATTCACGAGCAAAGACCCCACCAATTCTAGCGTGGCTGTGTAGACCTAGTTCTTGTGGACCCTTATTAAGGATCCATGATTTGATTGACAATGTCGGATGCTGCGGAGATTTCTAGGAATATACTGCTGACGTGATGATGTTGCCTGCATTGATTTTAAGGTTGTTCCAAATGAACCAGAGTTCAGAATCTGTTTACCATATTGGTCCGAATCTTACTTGCTATCGATCTAGGACATTTTTGGACACCACGTGTTCCATAATGTAGCGCTATATATATATATATATATATATATATATATATATATATACGTGTATATATATATATATGTAAAAAAAATTTCTATATAGCTTTCTCGGATTTTAGCTTGCTGTGGTATATTGTAGAATGGTCGGTTGTTAATGGGGTTGTCGGGGTGATCTCCCAGGGGCCGGCAGAGCCGTCCGCGGACCTCCGGGGCTGGGGAGGCCCCAACTCCTCCCGTGTCCCAAAAGGAGTATGAGGCACACACAAGAGCAAAGTAATTACTGCTGTTTATTATAGTAACGGCAGGGATCGTTCTCTGTCCGTATGCATCCGGCGAGACGCTCTCATTCTTAGTGGGGCTCGCAGGCCCTTTTTACTGTAGTATGACGCGCTACTCGTGTCACCTGGGAAAAACTGTCACAAAACCTATCACCACTTCGGGTTGGCTCCCCGAGTGGTAGGGTTAGTATAGATACATATATGGAGAAAAGTTAGTGGATAAGGATAGGCCAGGTGGCACACTTGGGTTGTCCCTAGCACTTGCTACAATAAAGTGGTTACATGGTGACCCTTGGTGATTGGCTACCCGAAATGGCATCAGTGAGGAGCCCCTCGTACTCTAATTGGTTCCCTCGTGATCCCCAAAGCCTGGGACCATCGCTGTTCCCAGCCCGCGAGGTACCTGGTGTTGGCAACATTGTGCAACTATGTGTAAATGGCGGACAATGGACAGGTCTTGCTAGTGGCTGATGATCACGCCTTTCCCATCGGTGTAGGTGTCCAACTTGCCGCTTCATTGTTGCAACCTGCGTCCCAGACGTGGGACCCCGGCGACTTTCTGTCTCGTAAGCTTGGCATCTTGTCAGTTCCGGCTCGGTCATGTGTGTAGAGACCGTAGCTGGAGCATAATTATGAGCATTTAATTCGCTTTTTTGGCCCAGAGGGGTGCTGGCTGCAGCAGGTGTAACCTTGGTACTGGGAGCTCGGCATGTGGCTTGGAACATTGTGGCCTTGGCGGTGGCCTCTCGCTGGGACTTGTTCTGCATGGTCAGCGCATTGCTTTTCGTCTCGAAGGTTTTCGTCTTAGAGGCTCCGGCCTGTGGACTTTTGCTTGAGGCCTACTTGGGCCTAGTTTTCCTGGGAGGCGATGTATAATTACTAACATAGGTGCCGTATATATATATATATATATATGTATATATATATATATATATATATATATCATGACGTCTCTATGGGGGTAGGGTAGCATGAAGCTTCTGCAAGCGTATACACAAGCTCTTCAGGCATCTTGCGTTTCTATGGTGCTGTAGGAGGCCTATTTGAAAAATAACAACGATGCATGTCCGTGAGTGTGTCAGTCCGCTACGTCATAGCACTGAGTATGTTCTTCGTGTGGGTTGGTGTGTGAGTGACCAGTTGGGCATGGTGGCACGTGTGTGCTTGTCTGTTGGCTATGTCGTCATGGCATCTCTAACGATGTTGATGCTTTGTGGCTGTTGTTTTAGTCGACCTGGTCCATGTCGCAGGCATCGGCTTGCCAGGGCATGGTAGTGGGCATGCTCCTCGTGCATGTGGGCCACTAACACATGGTACCTTGTCGCCTAGTAAGGAGGTGAGCGGGTCAAACTCCTCTCGCGGGGGGAGCTTGGGCCGTGATCCTCTAGGCCATGGTCGGGATGAGAATGGGTGGAGCATGTTCTCCCATTTTCCCACTTCAGGTTCTTCTGGAATGATATTATATGGCATGTATAACGCGCCTATACACAAGTGTTTCAAGGCGCGACGAGGCTAGGGAGGGGGAACAGAGGGAAGACGGAGACAATGGATGTGTGAAGTGATTTAGTGATACTGGGACGGCGGGTAGTTTACTGGTACTGGAAGGGCAGGTTTGGTTTTTCAGGTTCTGTAAGGATGGACTGGTTGGTACTGGGAGAATAAGGTAGTTTAGTAGGAATGGTGCATGAGATGGTTCCGTGGGATTGGAAGGGCAGGATGGGTTACTGGTCCTGTAGCAGTGAACTGGCTTTGTGTTACTGGAAGGGTGAATTGGTTTAATGGTACTGTGACGGAGAGCAGACTTAGTGCGACTCAGGTGGTATTCTGATGGTGAATCGCTTACTGCTAAAGGGTTGTTTATTGCATGTACAGGGCGTACAGATGATTTAGAGAGGGTGCAAGGTGGCATAGGGAGGACGTTTAGTGGTACTGGGACAGTGCACTATTTGATGTGTCTGGAAGCATAGATTTCTTTGCTGGTACATAGTGGGGTTACTGGTACTGGTGGGTTTAGTGGTTCTGGGAGGGTGGATGGTCAAAGGGCACTGAGAGATGGATGGTTCAATGGTAGCCATTTTGGAAATAAAATGCATGGCTTGAAATCCTTGTTGCAATGCACTAACGCCCAGGCCTTTTTATGCTGTAACTGCAGCAGAGATTTCTACCTGCACCATCTCAGCAGTGACCTTGAAGCCTCCGACTACAGAATGAAGACATTGCAGGAAAGAATGTACAGTTTGCTATTTCTGTTCAGTCCAAATGACCTTCACGTGACTCATTTTTGTCAGATCGTGCGCCGCCCCATCCATCAAATTAAAATATTCCTATAACAAGTTCAACGCTGAGGTCACTTCCATCTCTTCATTTTCTAGACGCGGGGGCTGATGGTTTGCACGCATGCCGAGGATATGGGCTTTAGAAGCAGTGAAAGTGCGGCCGCTTTGTTGGTACCAGATGGAGGAGAGAGGGGAGAGGGGACAGGGGGACGGTGGGGGGGTTACTATACTGGGAGTGCTGTGGATTATTATTGCAAGGAAGACGGGTGCTATAATGGGGGGCTGCTTTACAGGTACTGGAAATATGGGTGGTTTACCAGACTTGTTGGTAGTTTAGTGGTAGTGAGAATTACTGAGGTGCTAGAAGGTTAGCGGTTTAAGGCTACCCAAGGACAGGTTGTTTGCTGCTACTGGGAGGGCAGGTGGTTTACTAGTTATGGGATATTGGACCCCTTTGCTGCTATTGGGAGGCCAGGTGGTTTACTAGTTATGGGATATTGGACCCCTTTGCTGCTATGGGCAGGGCAGGTGGTTTACTAGTTTAGGGATATTGGACCCCTTTGCTGCTATGGGAGGGCAGGTGGTTTACTAGTTTAGGAATATTGAACCCCTTTGCTGCTATACGGAGGGCAGGTGGTTTACTAGTTATGGGATATTGGACCCCTTTGCTGCTATAGGGAGGGCAGGTGGTTCACTAGTTATGGGATATTGGACCCCTTTGCTGCTATTGGGAGGGCAGGTGGTTTACTAGTTTAGGGATATTGGACCCCTTTGCTGCTATGGGCAGGGCAGGTGGTTTACTGGTTTAGGGATATTGGACCCCTTTGCTGCTATGGGCAGGGCAGGTGGTTTACTAGTTTAGAGATACTGGACCTCTTTGCTGCTATGGGGAGGGTGTGTAAAGATCCAGTTCTTTTTTTTTTGCTGGCTTGCTTTCTTAGAGTACTGTGACTCGGCGGCTGCAGGCGGGTTTGTTCAGGATTTGTTTTTTAGGGTGGGAGCCTCGACCAATAACTGAAATGGCAAAATAAAGCACACAATACTGCTAGGCCATGTTCATTTCAAAGGAAAGTGTAGATTTACTTTGGCAGGTGCACGGTGGAACCCGACTTGTGTCTCTGGGTGTCAGGGCAAGCCCGGGGCGTTGAGGATCTCTGCCCAGGAGCCTGTTAAGCTTTTGGTAGTGTAGCCTGGCCACATGATGGCTCTTTATCGTATCTTCCGCATCCAGGGTCAGGGGGCCATCGGTGTCCACAGTCTCTTCTCACGTTGTTGCTTGGACTTTTTCTTTCTGACTGCTTGTTCATGTGGGAGTTACTTCATATACAATGTTGTGCAATAATTAATGTTTTGCTCCTTTCTAGTTTTACTGTTTACTTGGACACTCTTTTCTTGGCCTTTCTTTTCTTGTTTACGCTTCTTGCTTATTACTTGCTTGGTCTTCTATGTTATATCAATCTAGTACTGACCTCGTGTAATTTGTGTAAAGCGCAATCATAACATGGCGAAAAGCAGGCCTTGGAAAAATGACCGCAGAAGAATCCCATGCAAATCCACGCTTACATCACTTTTAAAAGTGAGTGCAATTGTAAAAAGTTCGAAAGCCTTACAATGAGTTGTAAAAGGCGCTTCAGGTTCTGTAGAGGTCATAGGCGTGTTCAGGGAGTGGCCAGGGGTGGCATGTGCTGCCCCTGGAATCTGACTGGCCACCCCAGGTGCCCCCCCATTATCCTAAACTATTAGCATTATCTCACTGCACTCGTACTTCATGCCAACTCTGCATAAGTCAGTGCCCCACTTGGGCCACCCCGGTCCAAAGAGTCTGGACACGCCACTGCATGAAGTTACTATATTCTTGTAAGATACACTTTCTGCAGCATAGTTGCATTCAGATACAAAATGTTAATGTTAAAGGTATTTGCACCACCGTCACCACCGGAGTGGTCCCCAGGCGCTCTGGTGGATATGAAAAGGGAAGAGTGTAGGAAGGTTAGTAGAATTGAGCAGGAGAAAGGCAAGAGAGCGGTAAGGTGCTGTTGGCAGCCTCAGTTCAGTTTGCACTGTTCGCTGAGCTTAGGTGTGCTTTCGGTTGGGCGCCGTCGTGTGCTGTTGTGAGGCTATGTGTAGTATATTGTGTTGTTGCAGTGTGGTGAAGTGTGTGCATTTTTTTGTGTGCATTAGAGGTATGGTTGTGTTTAGTTAGAGTTTGAGATGTGTATGCAGAGGGGTGAGATTGTTTAGTGGGTTTGTTAGTGGCATCGCTGTTTAGAAGTGTTGCATGCCAATCTTCACAAATCTGTCTAGATGTGACGCAAGCTAGTATTACAGTTGTCTAGATGTGACACAATGCTAATCTTCACAATTCTGTCTAAATGTGACGCAATGCTAGTCTACACAATTCTGTTTAGATGTGACACAAGCTAGTATTACAACTCTGTGTCGATGTGACGGAGGCTAATCTTCATAATTCTGTCTAGATATGACACAAGGTAGTATTAGAGTTATGTCTAGATGTGACGCAAGCTAATCTTCACAATTCTATCTAGTTATGATGCAAGCTAATCTTTACAATCCTATCTGGGCGTGATGCAAGTGGACATTCACAATTCTGTCTAGATGTGACACAAGCTAGTATTACAGTTCTGTATAGATATGACATAATGCTAATCTTCAGTTATGTCTAGATGTGACGCTGGCTCATATATGCAATTTCTTCTGGACTAGCTTGCACATAGTATAGTCTACCTAATTGTCAGATGTTGCTCACTAATAGTTTTTTTGATGTGAGAGATGGCTGGGCAACACAGTTTACAACTTAGTGAGTCTATGTGGGTCGACAGTTGCAGAATTTAAGTGCTTACATGCACATTACCTTCCATTGCAGGCACAACAATAAGTGCAAGACACCTAGATTTGCAGTATCTAGATGGAAGGAGAACGTCTAAGTATGGGACACAACAGTAAATAACACCACTGAACAGTTGGCACACAGCAGTGATAGGGGTACTCTTTACTAGCTGATCATTTTGGTAGGCTATGCTGTGTAGGTAATAAGAGAGGCAGGGCTTTCTGGAGTACAATCATTGCTGTACTCCTCACTCAGTCCACACTTACCTTGTCAGTTGCTGCTGGTTGGCAGCTGGCTACTGGCTTCTCAGGCGAACTTGGGCAAACACGGTCTGGAGCTGCTTCTTTGGGAGCTGTCCTTTGCCTTAGGGCCCTAAGCCGAAGGGGCTGCACGGGCATTGGGCTGCCATATGGGGTGTGGTTAAGAGCCTACCTCCTGGAGGACACCAGCCAATCATGGGCACAGGGTGGGGGAGGGAGTGGGCAGAGGAGAGGTCACACAGGTGCAGCAGAAAATTAGAATAAATTCCAGAAGGCAAGTGAAAATTGCTGCCAGCAACAGAGGAAGACACACCTGACTGCTCCAACCAATTGCAAGAGGGAGGGTGGGGACAGGAAGAAAGCCAGAAACAAACAAATGACTACACCCCAGGGACTGCACACTCTAGATGCAGGACATCCCCAAATAACAGGGTGGGAGGTCACTGACACCCAAGATAAACCCACCAGATTAGCACAAACTAGTCAACAAATGATTGAAAAAAACACAGACCCCCACCACTGGAGCACATGAATCAGGCCAAAAACGGATTACAATCAATGAAAGATGTTTCACCAACTTGAAAATCGACACAGAAATCACCACAACCATGTGGTCGAGCTTTCAATTGAAGCAACCCGCAACCAATTAGTACAAATGGATTTCTCCAGATATCCAGTGCTACCCATCACCCGTGGCATCCCATAACTATTCATCCTCTTCCCCTTGATTTTCAACATTTACATGGGACTAACTGGAACAGTTATGGCTCCACACAACATCCACATCCAACATTAGCAGTAAACAAGATGGTCCAAAGGCCTATGTGAACGACCAGCGCAACTGCACAAGAGTTAGAAGTTTAAAAAGGCAGCGTTCAACATGAGAGTGTGAGGGAACCCGGACCAAGGACCCTCGATAAGAAGTAAATTAGATATAAGCAGTGAACTGCGCCAATTGACAATAATACAATAATAATTGAATTATGTTTTTAATTCCATTCCACAGCCTGACACGTGTTTCGAGCAAAGCTCTTTTTCAAAGGCGTTGAACCTTGTCCAAAGGAAACTTAATATTACTTGCGGTTGCAATAACCATTAATTAATTACAGCCTTCCGGCAACAACAATGTACAAAGAGAGAGTGCGCACTCTCTCTTTGTACATTGTTGTTGCCGGAAGGCTGTAATTAATTAATGGTTATTGCAACCGCAAGTAATATTAAGTTTCCTTTGGACAAGGTTCAACGCCTTTGAAAAAGAGCTTTGCTCGAAACACGTGTCAGGCTGTGGAATGGAATTAAAAACATAATTCAATTATTATTGTATTATTGTCAATTGGCGCAGTTCACTGCTTATATCTAATTCACATCCAACATTATGCAGGTGATATGAAGTTCTATGTCACTATCTCCTACATTGAAGGCAGCTACAGTCTTAAGGCCTCCCTCACTTTCATTCAGTTTGATGTCCAGTACTTACTTGAAACTCAACCCATCCAAGAATGAATTCCTACTGCTGACTAAAAACATTGAAAACCCTGACATTCAGATCTTGCTCTCCACTATGAACATCGAGGGATTCACACCACAGCTGACCACTTATGCCAGGTCCATTGTGTTCAACATCAACAGAAAGCTCTCCTTCAAGGAGCAAATACCAAGGAAGACCAAAACTGCCAATCAATCAACTAAAGCTTTATTTTGGCTGAAGGCCATAAAATCGTACACATACACAGAAACTGCTTGGTACCAATGTTACCTTCTGTGGAAGATCAAGCCCTTCATTGGAACAAACAACTACAGATCTGCTTGTCCAAGCCCTGGTCCTCTCTCACCTACAAGGTTGCAATGTCCTCCTGGAAGACCTTCCAGGCACCCCATGGTACCCCTACACCATGTCCTAAATGCTGCAGCATGACTGATCAAAGGACTCTACAAATATGACCAGTTCACCCCAACCATTATCAAACTGTACTGGATCCCACTGCAAGCACCTATCACTTTCAAATCCTGCACCATCATCTACAAAGCCATCCCCCAAAAGTCCCCAATCTAGCTTGCTGAGAAGTGCAAGCATCACCGGAGGCGATGGGCCACCAGGGGCCAGGACATGCACAGTCTTACACTTCAGTGGTGCAGGAAGGAAGGTTTCAGAAGACATGCCTTCTCTGTCTACACCCCTAGACTCTTGATCCTCCTGCCCATTAAACCTGACTTGCTCTTCACTTCTACATTTCAGGAAGAGGCTAATTACCCTCATCTTCAATGAATGGCTACTCCTCAATACCTAAGACCACACCCCTCCACTCCCCACCTACCCTGAGACCGGGAAATCTCCTCCGACTTCTTTCCTCCTCTGGTTGCTTGTAGATCTCTTGCTGCCTAATAGCCTTCCCTCTCCCTGCTTTATTGTTAGCTCCCTGCTCCCTTTTATTTACCCCTTGCGTCCTGCTTCCCTTGCCATGCACTTCCCCCTCTATTTTGTAAAGCGCTTTGTTGCTTCCCAAAGCTAGGTCGCTGCTCAAAAAAATACCATAATAATAATTCTAACAATAAACACAAAGGTCAAGGGGTAAAATTGATCAACAGGAAATGTTGAAAACTGCAAAAACGAGATTGGCCAGTGGAGGTCCTCACTGATTCGGGAACCACACACAGGCTGACTTGGCTACGGGGAGGTCAGCCCGCCATAATGTTAGAGTTCTTTGAAACTGAAGAAACCGATTGGATACTGTGCAAATTCTTTTTTTAAAGTTGCTGTAGCTACTTTGGGGAAGGTCAAGAAAAAGGAAGTGTCAGGTACTTTTGCTCTTCCTCGCTATGGAGGACATGACAGGATCTCTGGCATTCTAGGATGATCAAGCAGTTCTTTGAAGTTTGCGTATGGAGTAGTTGGTAGTAGGAGTTCACACCAATCTTCAGGTTAAGTAGGGGGGCCAAGCAAAGACCAGTTCACCACGTGGGAATACCCAGTTACGAATTGAGGAACAGAAGTGCCCGGCACTCTATGGTTTGTGGACACTTGAAGATCGGCACTCGCCCTGATCTTCAAAGCCAACATTGTGGTTTCTGCTGGACAGAGTAAGATGCTTCCAGGAAAGTTATCGTCTCCACAGAGAAAGGAGGAACTCCAAGCTTAGCAACCAGAAGCAAGCTTCCAGGTTAAGAGGACTGTGCTTCAAGACAGCCAGCATCACCTACAAAGCAGCCACAAATAAAACACTGCTCTACTAGTTCAAGAAACTCATTGACTTCGGAGGCCAACACAGTATCACCAGAAGTCGCCGCATCGCCAGACTGGAAACAAAGAACTCTAAGAGGGAATAACTAGGGAAGAGGACTTTTCCTGCTCTGCTACGCTTCCTGTCTCTGGAACAAGTTACACATGCAGATTGGACTGCCCCCTTCATCATACACTAATGAATAACTTGAAGACCCTCAAAGAGCACCTGGCCATTCTCCACTGGTTCCACTAAAGCCCACTGCTCTGCCTCCGGAGGCTAACTCCCTTGCTGCGCCTACCTATCCGGGAAAACGGTGCTACTTCCTCACCATAACTCTAACCCCCTTTGGTGTGGCCCCTCTGTTCAGCGCTCCTTTGCTTCCCAGCTAGGGTTGTGCTATAGAAATCCCATAATAATATTTTCCATACAAACATCAAATAATTACTTAAACCAATGTTGTACATGTTTATGTTCTTTCTAAAGAGTCTCATTGCATAATACATGAATGCAAACTATCCATCTACTTTCTATGTTCATTTCCAATGAGCGTTTGAAATCATCAAAAGTATATATCCGGATATACCTGGTATGAAACATTTCATACTACTGCCCGTCTTCCTTTGTATGAACCTGTCGCCATTTGTCGAGTGCACGTGAGAAATCACTCTGTCGCCTCACTGCACAGTATTGCCACTATCATCAAAGATCTCAGTGTGCTGACCTTGGTGCCAGTCACTCCAAGTGACTAAGAGCCCCATGGCATCAAAGACTGCTTTCGAAGCATTTAATTATGGAATATGTAATCAATATTTTACCATATGTAATTTCGCCGAATTATGAAATCAGTTGTATTACCCATCAAGGACGTACCATAATATTCTCAAAATCAAACCCAACCCTCTCTTGAAACTATATCACAAAATACAGCTTAATCATTTGTTTTGTATACCAAGCTGACTAGAGCAAAACAAAAGCGTTGATGGCTGGAAGGTTTAGAATTAATCGTAACCTCTGGCAATGCACTGCACAACCCCCCAGACCAGTGTTGGTCGCCTGCCAAGCCATTACAAAAGGGGAAAACCCCACTAGCCCATCTCTGAAATGTGTTACTGGAAGTGCATATTTGACATCTTCATTTCAGGAAGGAGTAGGGGTCATTCATTAAATGCTTTCAGGTAGAGAGAAAAACCAGGTGTCACAGATGGATCAAGAATCACCACAAATCTCAGAGGAGGTTCAAGGGATTTTATTGAAATATCAATGGGCCCTATCGCCGCCCCTCTCTCTCTAGTCTCCAAGCACCTCCTCTCAAGCGCAGACGTCCCTAACCCCAGGTTAGTACATAGCGATAGTTACTCCCATCTGTAAGCTAATCGATAAATGAGCTGAAATGTTGACCTAAATGCGCTTGGCCTCATCTCATTAACCTCCCTCGGGGACTTCCTAACTTTCCCTTCTCTAAGCAGAGGTTATTGTTCTATGGGGATAGGGAATTGCCCTTGCAGATGCCTTGCTTGAGTCGGGCTTCTTCTTTCATGCTCACTCTCTTCTCCGCCTTCAATTCCACCACATCTCACTCCTCCCTCCACTTTCCCATCCATGGGACATAGCTCCCTCCTTCTGGTCCTCCCCTCCACCCTTTGATGTTACTACCTACTCTCTGCTGTCACTACCCGTATTTCTGAAATTTCGGTGACGGGGGATAGCTCAGGGCAACACGTTTGTCTTGGAAGCAAGACAACACAGCGCAACACAGGTTCGAATCCCGATCCTGCGCTTAGAAACCAATCTCTGGTATTAAGCGTGTTATTAAAGAACAAGTATAGATTTATAATTGGCCTCTTCTGCACCACTATTGCCCCCTCCATTCTAACACCACCTCCTCCACACTACTACTACCTCCTCCACACTACATCCTCCACACTACTATTTCCTCTTGCACGCTACTACCCCCTCCTCCACACTACTACTACTCAGATACTCTCCTTTTACTCAGTATCATAAACCTCAATGGCACTCCTTACACATACTCTTCCAAACATACTTGCCCCACAAACACGCACATGCTCACAATGACCTAACACTTTCACTCACTAGCCAATACCTCACCTTTTCTAGAAATTGCTTCCACACTCTGCAGCTCGTTCCTCCCTCCTGCTTGATTCGTCATCCACCTTCTCCTACTCTGACTTCACCCAAACAACCCACACTTGCTACTTCTTGTGGTCTCCTTATATACTCCCACCCAAAGGCAGCAAAGTTCAAATAATGGGCTAAGCACTGCCCACTTCCTCAACGCGTGCCAGGTGCAGAACAGCAATGGGGACCTGTGAGGCTGAATGTTCGGTTCCATGTCCAGGGGCTTTGTTCCCTGTACTCCAAAGTTAAGTTTCATTTTTGGGGCACTTGTATCCCCCGTTAATCCATGGTGGTCTAGGAGTTTTGGCAGCAGCTGTGCATGTTCACCACGGCTATACAGCACCACTGCACAGCTTTCCTGATGGCCGCGTTCTGGTTGCGCTGCGGTTCTTCTTTCTCTCCGCTGTTCTTTCGCTGCCAGATCATAGAATGCTGGCCAGCTGGGTGCTGGTGGTCAGGCGCAATCTACTTGCATTTGGCGTATGGGGATGGATTCATGCTCGCAATCGAATCTTTCTCATTGGTTTCTCTTTGGGTTGGTATGTCCCCAGGAGAAATAAGAAAACACTGGCAAGCATCTTGTTGAGGTGGTGTACATGAGACAAATGTGGAATGCTCAGGAACAGACTGGCAGTGGGGGGCAGGAATTGGGGTCCTCTCAACTGCCACGTCCACCTGAGGGGTAGGACTAGTGCTGGATTTCTCACTGGTTGGCCTCCAACCACTTGCTGTGTGGGGTTCCCACCCCCTCTTGACAAGGTTAGTGTACTGGTCTTGTCCCGTAGGTTATGGAAGCTTAGGGACCTTTTGATTGTAGCTCAAATTTTCAGAGACTCTGAGTAATAGCTACTGCAAGGTGACTACCCACACCTATATAATCAAGCGTATCCTTTTAAGTTAATTTACAGTTGGTGAAGGCACCCAGGTCATTTGCTTTCCCCATTCTGTATCCTCAAAGGGGGTAAACCCAGGGTTGGCACCTAGATTTGATTTAAGTGCCCACCAGATGGAGGGAGGCACCATAGCTGGTCCAAGCAGACGAATCTAAGTCCAGTTTACACAGATGTAATGTTCCTTAGGAAAGGTGGGGATGGTCCAGCAGACCCTCTAGTGGGGATTAGCCTTGGCTATCGCCCTCGCAGCACTACTCGCACAGTTCTTCTGTGCGCTTTCTTAGTTGATGGCTTAGCTTCTTTCTTATTTGTTGGCCACAGATGCTTTTTCTGAGCTTACTAATAAAAGCAATTAACAGGGAGAGAAGGTGGTGCTTGCATGTTTCTGCTAACATCTGCCCTGATCCGAGCTTCATTACTTTTAATTAACAGCTGGCAGGAGTCCTGGGGGAGGTGAGAACTTCAGAGGCATGAAGAGGTTTTCTTTCATTCCCTTAAAGGTGCCCATGGCTTTTCATCTGTGCCTAGACTGCCAGTGGTTTTGCATGATTGTACACTTTTTTAATATTGTTTTTGTCTTTTTTTGTTTTAACGTTTTACAAAACGAGTGGAAACCACTGTGCCTCCATAATTCTTTTTAAAATTCCCTTATTCTATTTTCATTCTCTTTTCTCTTGTTAATAATATACTTTAAAACAGCCCCTTCACATTGATACAATCTGGGTTCAATGTATTGGCATGGAACGCTTTCAAAGATCAAAGGGGGGGGGGAGTAGTCTTTAGTCTCCTTTAGATCCTTTTCATGGAAAACCGAGCAAAACACAATGAAACGATGCTTCAAATGTATCTCAAACAACTAGGGCAAGGATGATAAGTGTAAAGAAGCAACAGCTTGTGTATCGGCACCTTGCCCGCCTACGCCTCTCTCCATCTTGATGTGCACATAACGCCCCCCCCCCTACGCAATGTGAACCAATGTCATGGCTTCTGGGCGCTGAGGGCTGACACCGGGGCAGAGGGTTGCTTGGGCCGATGTGGGCTGCCCTCATGGAAGAGTTCCCTAAGGAGGGAAGCCTCTGTTTTTCATCGCGGACACTAGTCCAGAACATGGTGTCAGTATCTCTTTGGCCCAGGGGTGTTCCGGCTTCGAGACCTGCCGTGCTGACTGGGTGTCCATGTCTCTTTGGGTGTGTTGGAACAATTCCCAGGTAAGCTCCGAAAGGGCAGGGATGGTCAGGTACTGTAGGTAAGAAACACGGGTGGAACTACAGGCATTCTTAAATGAGGGTGAGCTTTGAACTCTGGCTCCTCTGAGAGCGAGGCCCTCGATCGGGCTGCCTCGAAGTACTTTAGACCTGCAGGGAGATACATGGGTATGTTTACAGTGGTGTGCGTGGTCCAGTTCCACTTGGGCTAAGCCTGGTCTCTTTCTGTGAGTTAATTTGCATAACGCAGCTATTTTTTTACTTTTCTCAGCCTTGGCACCTAGTTACAGTGTCCTGTTAAAAGTACCATGAACCCCGGCAATAACTCCCATCCGATAAGACGATGCTTGTATACTTTCCTGTAGCTGGGAGGAATGCGTATGCCTTTGGTAAGGTTGGTGACTCTGTAGACTGGTGCTTTGAGGACCCGCCCAGCTCAGAGAAAGGCTTCTCCGGTCCTGAGAGAGCAGAAGCCCATCACCGGGACTGGGCGGCTTTGCAACAAAATGGTGGTACGGACCGTAAACGCTTGTCCAGTGAGTTGTGCCCGCAAGGCACTCACATGTGCTCCCAAAATTGTGTACAAACAGTGTCTCGGAATGTGTCGAGCCTGACGCCCCACGTTTCAGAGCTGGATTTCCTTAATATCATCTCAAACTTTGATACTACGTCCAAAATACTTTGCTGGCTTTCATCACCTTAGGAAAGACTTGAGTTGGAGGAGAACTAGGACAAGCTATATGACTAAATCTATCTTGCTGATTCTTAACTAGTAGCCCTCGGAACATGTGACCGGGTCTGGAAACCATCTAACCATCCGCCCGTTCAGAAGCGGCTAACTGAGGCCCGTAGGACCTGTGTAATAGAGAGGGCTATTTTCGGTATAAAAGATAAAATTAATAGATTCAAGGGGATCTGGGCCCCCTCTATGGAGTACATTGGATAGAACATAAGGTGACCAGATTTGTAAAATAAAAAACGGACCGGCCACAAACATAAATGTAGGACTAAGCCGCCCGGTCTCTATTCCCCTCCCCTCCAATTTCGAAACTAAATAAATGCCATTTCCGGCACTGCTCCTGGATATGAACTGTGCAGATTTGGCTGTGACTGTAAGCACGTTAGGAAAAAAAAGAGGTTTTGCTCTGATTCCTATTACAGGCCTTGCCATGCATCCGTTTACCAACCAGTCTATCTGACCTACCCAGTTTGCTACCTGAAGGATTGGGGATTCGAGCCCATCTCGCATGGCAGAGATCTGGCTTAAGCCATAGTGTAAAATGATAAAACTATTGTAAGATTTGAGTTATGAATATTATGTTGAATCTCTGCCAATTATGAAGACTGAATCTCTCTTTGTAGGCGAGCTGGAATTGTGCCGGTTGTCACCATTGCTTTCCCCAACCAGGGGCTGGAACGGGTGTTAACGGCCCGGCGGGTCAAGTTAAAAGCCAGAGCAAAACAAAGGCTTTTAATGAGCGCCCCGGGATGTTTACACCTGTTTCAGGCCCCGGAACAGGTGCTTAACGCCATTACCACCTCAGGGTTACCAAACCTATAACCCGGGTGCCTATAAAAAAAAAAGGATTTCATTCATTGGGACGCGCAAGGCATCCCGCTCAATGAATGAAATCCTTTTCCAAGATGGCCACCATGGAAAGGGAAGGCAGGCCTTTTGGGAGCCCTTCTTCCCTTTACATCGTGGCCTGAGAAGCGGGGAAGCAGCTGCAGCGGCGGCCTGCACTGCAACAACAGTTAAGTGGGTGTAATTCATTTAAAAGATGTAATATCTTTAACTCAAAGATGAAGTCTATGTGAAAGGCATACTGAGTGCACAAGTGAACAGTTTTATTTATTTATTTAAATTTATAAAACGCACCTCGGCCCTGAGGCATCGTGGCACTGTTACAGTACATTCACTTAGATACAACTTAAAACAGACTCTTCAGACAATGTTAGGGAGGTGCAACAGCAATGCAGTAGGAATGTTCCATGGTTACAGGGGAACATCTTTCAGGTACAGTCTAGTTGAATAACTTTGTTTTTAGCACCTTTCTGAACGCCATGAGAGAGGTTTCCTTTCTTAGTATGAGGGAAGGGAATTCCAGGCTTTTGGAGCTAACACTTTGAAGCTGGTACCGCCGGCTTTGGCTCTATTGAACGCAGGGACTGAGAGTAGGTGAGAGTATTGGTCTCGTTTTGGTCTGAGGGAGGGCACCTGATGTATTCGTTCCACTAGGTAAGAGGGGGCAGACTGAGAGAGGCATCTGTGTGTGATGGTGAGAGCCTCGAACAGTGTGCGCTCTTTGATTGGGAGGCAGTGGGCATCTCTTCTAGCCTGAGAGATATGCTCTCTCCTAGAGATACTTAGAGCCACTCTGAGAGCATTATTTTGCATGATTGGCAGTTTGTTCATGTTATTGGCAGATGTACCTAGAAGGAGCACGTTACAGTAATCCAACTTCGTGCCAATGGTGGCTCTCGCAATTTTGAGGCAGTTTTTTGGCGATAGATGAGGTTTCATTGCATTAATGATTTTTGTTGTGAGAGCTGCTGATGATGAAATGGCACTGACTTGTCTTTACATTGATAAGGTGGAGTGCAGGTATACACCTACGGTTATTACTGCAGCAGAGACTGTGATTACAGTATTCTCAATGCTGAAGGAGCTGTATTTGTTGTCTGGTTTATTCAGGGACTCTCTGGGCCCTACCAGTAGAATTTCCATTTTTCCCCGTTAAGACACAGGCCATTAGCTGCTATCCAGGCCTGGATGAGGGCATATGTCTTCTGGAGAGTGTTGAGATCTTGCTCATAGTCACCTCATAGCGGGAGAAGAATTTGTGTGTCATCAGCATAGTTGGTAAAAGCTATGCCGAACTCTTCTAGGTCGTTAAACAGGGGTAGAGTGAAAATATTATAGAGAGTAGGGGATGTGCAGGATCCTTGTGGTACTCCACAACCAATGGGGGATGGAGTGGCTGATGCCTGGTCAGAGAAGACCCTCATGGCTTGGCCTTCCAAGAAGGACGTAATCCAGGTAGTGGCTTCTTGGGAAAAAGGTGCAGTATCCGAAAGATGTTTGCACAGGATCTTGTGGTCGACCAGGTCGAAGGCAGCCGAGAGATCGAGGAGTACGAGGAGCGAGGACTTGCCCTTGTCCATGGATTCAAATATCTGATTCTTAAGATCAAGCAATGCTGACTCTGTGCCGTGACGAGGACGAAAGCCAGATTGTCTTTTACCGAGAATATTGTGTGCTTCCAGGTAGGACTGGATCTTCAGATACGAAGCCTTGTCCAGAATTTTCAACAAGAACGGAACGGTAGTGATTGGTCAGTAGTTGTTAGGGAGTCTGGGTCAAGGGTAGGTTTCTTTAGCAGTGGCCGAATCCAGGCTTCCTTGAGGGAAGGTGGGACGATACATAAAGCAAAGGAGGCATTAATAAAGGCTTTGACGAAGGGGGCTAGTGCTATTACACAGTCTTTAAGCTGCCTGGGCAAACATCACCCTTACAGAACGATGGTTTAATGTGCTTCATAATCAGTAGGACTTCAGGTATGGTTACTTCCCTAAAGGCAAAGGGTTTTGGTTTCTTTGTGCCATGTGAACCACCTGAGGCTGGCCTGGTGGCAGAGAGCTTTGATTTGGGTGGAGTGACCTTAGCAGGTTGTTGAATTGTGTCGTGATTTTTTTCCTGGAGTGTTTTGATTTTGTCCAGGTAAGTATCTCGTGTAGATACAGAGGGGCTTGATTGCCATTCGGTCAGTGCTACCCGTTTGGCGGCTCATATATCTAGAAGTTCTTGGGTGAACCATGAGTTAGCATGTATAATATGCTTAGCACTTTTTTTTACAGTGGGGCCACAGCATCTACTGTTTCTTTAAGAGTGGCATTGTAGAGCTCTACTAGTTCTGTATGGTTGTTTGAGATTGGATGTGCTAGAGCTGAGGCTTGAAGGAGAGGGAGAATGCGGTCTTTGGTGAGTAGTTTTTTTGACCTGGCCATAGCAGCGGGCACAGATGGGCTGTGCTTAACTCTAATTTTAGAGGGTGTAAGGAAGTGCAGTAGATGGTGTTCGGTCCAGGGACGTGGAGTGTTAGAGCTGATGTCAGCAGCACAGTTGTGATCAGCTATCCAGTCCAATATGCGACCTTTGGTATGAGTCAGGTTGTTGACTAGTTGGATAAAGCCTAGTTCAAGGAGGGCTTTGGCGAGGGCTTTGCCTTTCTTGTCTTTAGGATCTTTGAAGCCAAGATTTAGGTTTCCTAGGAGGATAGCTATGTATTGGTTTTTAGGTTGTCACCCAGGAGGTGTGTGATGTTGGCTTGAAAATCGAGAAGGGGGCCTGGCGGGCGGTAGACTACATGTAGTGTTGTAGTCTTATAGTGTCATTTGTTGAGAAGGATATTTTCACTGATATTTTTGACTGAGCATCAAAGTTGTCTGCATTAGCAGATTTTATTTGTCTAGTGTTGAGGGTTTCCTTAGGAATTAGGGGGACACCTCCTCCTTTGTTGGAAGTTCTATCTTGGCGGAAGATTATGTAACCTGGAGGCAGAGTTTGGCAGATGGCTTCGTGTAACAATGTCTCTGTGATGGCTAGGACGTCTAGATCCAAGTCTGTGATGAGGTCATGAATCTCTGTGGCGTGGGCTGACATGGATCGTGCATTGATGAGTGCACATTGGATTTGGGCGCTGAGGTTATTCCCTAATTTAGTTTTAGTGGAAACTTTGTTTTTTTTGGTGGTGGTGCCTAGGGTTTTTGGCATAAGGGTGGTGGCAGGTGAGGGCGAGTGATGGGGTTGCTTTCCTAGGTGCTTTTTGTGAGTAGAAGAGATGTGGGCAGAGTGAGTACCTAGCCTTTGGTTTCTAAGGTAGAGGGGTATGGGGTGTGTAAGGGCCTGTACTTCCAGTGGTGGCTTGGGCACTGTGGTGGTATGGCTGGGTGAGGAGATGAGGGCTGATGTGGCAGTCACAATACTTAGGATTGGTATGCCTGTAAGAAGTGCAGTGAGGAAGGGTGTAGGTTGTATAGCATGAGAGCAGGACAGTTTAGGCGACATGTCACAAGATTGGTGCTGCTGAAATGTGGCTGGGGCAGTGCTAATCAGTTCCAGTGCGCTAATGCTAAAATGGACTGGGGCAGTGCAATCAAATACAGTGGGCTAATGGTAGCATGAACTGAGACCGTGCAATCAAATACAGTGGGCTAAAGTAACCTGAACTGAGGCAGTGCAATCAAATGCAGTGGGCTCATGCTAACATGAACTGAGACCATGCAATCAAATACAGTGGGCTAATGCTAATATGGACTGAGGCAGTGCAACCAAATACAGTGGGATAATGCTAACATGGACTGAGGCAGTGCAGTCAATTACAGTAGTGATCACAACTGCACAACACGTGTCACACGAGTTTGAGTGTGGAGGGTGCTGCATCAGGTACAGTGGATAAACTATTTAAAAGGCTGGCAAAGAGCACTAGTTAGTATAGCTAGTGCCGCATGAGATAACAGTAATCAGCTTACATAATGAATTAGTGTATCCAGGACTTTGGTTGGATAGGGTACGTGCATACAGTATAGTTGTCTATGCAGGTCTACGTGTAGAAATATTTCAGGCATACAACATACATTGGGAGATCATTTGCGCTGGTTAATTTTGATTATGCGCCCAGTAACAACATCAGTGCGTAGGTTTGCGCCACGAGTAGTGGGATAGTGAGAGGTATATGGCCTAGGTACGATATCGGATGTTGTGAGAGAGTTCGGGGGCAGTAGGTTCGGTAGCGATCGATGGGTAGGTCTGGTTCCGGGAGGCCCCCTGCATAGGTGAAACCTCGTATGTGGATCGTTATTGTATTTAGGTGTGCTTCTGTTTCACAACGGATTGCAACAATGGTGCTCTGACGTGGCTTAAGGACTCGAATCAGGCAGGTAGTCAATAATGGGGCCAGCGAGATGACAGCGTGAATAGGAGCTCAGGCACTGTGGAGGTGAATTGGTACTCATGGGGTGAGGAGAGGTCGCAGAACCAGAATTTCCAGCCGACGGTCCGAGCGGCAACGGACAGGCACAGGACAGGTAGGATCCTTCGAGCGGTGGCCCGGTTTACGCCTTCCGGCTTGGGATTGGTGCTGTTAAGGTACCGAACAGCCAATCCAGGGTCAGGTAGCAGAAGGGGACATTCGGCTACTGATGTGATGCAGCTCTGTTATGTTGATATGTTGTGGTGGCCATCTTTGACCGGACCCAGCCTCGTAGAGTGCAATGGAGATGCTATGCACATGAGAGATAAGCTGGATCCAATTAGTAGTCGGAAGCGGTAGCGGCCATCTGTCTTGACGCAGCGTCTACAGCTGCAATTGCTGCACGGTCCGCACAAAAAATGCAAAATATGCAATTAAATAGCTGAGGCTAGCTATAACGAGGTGTAGCCCATTGGCTTACCTAAAAGCATCAACATGCTCCGGTGTGGGTGGAACTGCTCCTGCACTGATGGGGAGTTCCTGCTCCTCCGGGGCTCACAGACTGTGACAGTTGACTCCAAGTCTAAGTGAAAGCTCATTTCTGAACACTGTTTGCATTTGCTGAAGCAGTAGAAAAACGGCTTGTTTTTTTTCAAACAAGGTTTGTTTTGTATTCCGCAAGGAGCCAAAGAGCAAGTTCTCTCGGCTCCCATGCAAAACAGAGGGTGTTTACATGTCAATGGAATTCTGCAGCATATCCCGGCCTGGTATCTATGAAATTGTATTGGCAGTTGACCTTTCTCTGGAAAAGCACTGAGCTGTACTTGTGTACATTAGCGTGAGGGACATCAGACAGGGCTGGAAAAGAAAGAGTCCCTTTTGCTTATGCTGGGCTGAAAGAAGGTCGACATATCTTCTTATCCAGTGCATTCCTGTGGCGAGTGTCTCTTTGCCAACCTGGGGTTTTGAACGCTGTCCAGTGAAGTTCTTGGCAAAAGATAAAGTTGTGCAAACAAAGGCTAGCAGTGATGTAATCATTTCTTTTATTCTGTATTTTTATTATGTAACTTGTATCTGAGTTATTAAAACGGCCAGATAAGCGGCAGTTTTATAATTTAATTGAGAAAGTGAACTCTTGTGTTCCAAAAAGCACACTGTCTTGATGTTGTTCTTTTTGCACGGGGAAACTCATAAGCAAAATATATATATATCTGAGCACTGAGACTTCGGAGAGCAAAACAGTGGGGGGTGTGAAAAAGGCAAAAAATAGAAAAAATAAGGGAACGGAGGGTGGGGAGGGGGAGATGGCGGTGGGGGAGCCGGCTGCCAGGGGGCATGGAACACAGGCTTTCACCGGCGGTTCAAGGCCGCGTTCCTAGCCACGGTGCTAATGACACTTTTGAAATGTACTGTGCATAAAACATACTTGTTATGATATTTGTACTGACCATTAGAAGCCACATGACGTAGTGCTAAAATCCATATTTTTTCTACCTTCTCTTTTATGTACTGTAAATGTAATAAAATCTGTTAATTTAAAAAAGAAGCATGCTTCATTCGTCTTGAATTGCTGGTGATTTGAACTCGGTTTTTTCCGGATTCTGTTAAAAACGAAGCATGTGGTGCCAATCAAATGTTTTCCCTCCCAATCGGCAAAATCAGTTGGGATAATTTTCTTACCAGTCCGAGAGACTTACTCAATTTTTTCGCAAGCTGCATTTTGGGGATTTGCCGCCAAGGCGTACTGACTACAAGGTACGTTTCTGCTGAACTTCAGTGTGATTAACATAACATTATTTACCTTCTGCCATGCATTTAAAATGTCCTCCCTGCATCATACACTGTTATGTAAATAGTAAATTACAAAAAAGCACAAAAGACTGGGTATGACGGGCAATTATGTTCAATTCAAATGTGAATTTTGAGGTACACCAGGTAGCCCCAGGGCCCGCATAGTACATGACACTTCAAGCATGTCACAAGAATGTAATCGTCTGTAGAAAGTGATATTACTGGAAAATAACTACTCCAGAATTCTGGGAGAAGGGACATCAGAGCAGGGGGAGAGGCTAGTGGCGTAGTCATGTCAGGTGAGTGATAGAATTGTTAAAAGTGTAAACACATAAAATAAACACCCATTTTTATAAAGAAATATTGAAACGTGCATACATCACATAGTAAACTGTCCGAACAATATATAAATTGGTTTGGTAATCTATTGAGCAAAAAGTGTATGATTGTAGTTTTATTGTTCCCTTTCTGAATGGATGTCTACAATTACCAGCATGAAAAGTATAGTGAGACTAAAAAAAGTCATTTGGGTTTTTCACTGTGGTGCTTGTCTTGGAAGCAAGACAATACTCAGCAGCATGGGTTTGAAGCCCAATCCTGCACTTAGAGGCATGAAGTGCGATATAAAAGCACTATTTCCTTTTTTTAATAAAATCTGAAAGAAACAGAAATAAAACACTCCCAGTCGTCACTGCACGCAGGATGGAGTTTTATGCACCCCTACCATTTCTAAACACCCACTCACTAATCCTTCTGCAACCATCAAAGGTTAATGGCATGTTAATGGCCCTCATTACGACCCTGGCGGAAATTGACTGACCGGACCGCAACAGCGTAAATAGCGTTTCCGCCATTGCACGAAGGAGCAAAGTGCGGCTAATTACGACCCATCGGGCACGAGCATTACGCCATGGCGGAATCCGAAAGGCTGCGATGGCGGAAATGACCCCAAAACGGCCCTTACCGCCGCCGTACGCTGCACCAGGTGCAATACCGCCACCCATCTTAGCGGTCACCGTAATGAGCGGGCACCGTAATGAGCGGGCACCGCAAATTACGGGCACCGTAAATATACGGAAACGGAAGTAAAAGCATGTGGCCGGAACGGGAAACAGCACGCCGCACAACTATAAAATCCGAATCCCAACACAACCATTAAAAATCCGACCCTGACACACATCCCAACCCGTTAGCAACCCCAGTTAAAAAAATAAATATGGGAAAGGTAGCCAAGAAAGCGTGTGATCGCAAGCGGCAGGTCCACTTCTCCCGAGAGGAACTGACCGTGCTGACCGAGACCCTGCAGGAAAATGCCGCCGTCGTCTTCTCCAGTCAAATGACCAGGACGGCCCTTGCCAACAAGAAGGCCATATGGGCCCTTGTGGCACAGCGCGTAAGTGCGGTGGGGACAACACCCCGCACGCCACAGCAATGTCGCAAGCGGTGGGACGACCTGCGGATCCGCGTACGCAGCATACTTTCTGCGAACAGGAACATCGCCACAGCTACCGGGGGGGGATCAGAGTCGCCCATCAAGTTGACCCCCTGGGAGGAGATCTGCGCCTCCACCATAGGAATGGAGAGCATAGAGGGAGTCGGAGGGATGGAGAAAGGAGTGCCGACATCCGGAGAATCAGGTAGGTTGGCCAAGAGAAACAATGCGAAATCCACAAACCACGAACATGTGCAGTACCATGTGACCCCATAGTGCAATACATACTTTGCCCTGACAGCGCCCTCTAAAAGTCAGAATGAATAAACAAATTAATCAAGATGCCATAAACAACCCCTACATGTGCAGCATGCACCCCCTAACTGCAGGCAGCCAAATGAATGCATCCTCAATCCACACGAAAATGAGACCACCTCCAAGGCCCAGTCCCATATCAGCCTCATGTACCACCCCAATGCATTTGATACGTTGCCATTCCAAATCCGACAGACCCATAACTAACGCTCGCCCCTCTTTACTCCACCACAGGGTCCGATACCAACGACGAGCTGCAGGACACCCCTACCAGCACGCCTGCAAAGAGGGCCAGGACCAACGTCCCAAGAGCCTCCACCTCAGGTGCAAGGATCAAGACACGGCAGCAGCAGGAATCAAGTGCCAGCACACTGGAGGGGACTGCAACAGGCACCCCAGCAGCCAGCAAGTCCACAACCCCAGCACCACAGGTCCCCCCAAAGAACGTATCTGATGGCACTGCCTCTGGTGCTAGCAGCACCATAGGTGACACAGCTGTCATGCCAGCATGCTCCGACACGGAAAACAGTGCTGGCGACGTAGGTACCATCCATGACCTTTCCCAATCCCCCTGCATGTCCCATCCCCTACACCATGACGAAACCACGCAGGGGCACCCTGAAGACGACGACTGGCCAACCCCCACAAGTCCTGTGCCAAGGCAACATGTGTTGAGCAGCCCCCCTGTCACACCACCGCAAATGTCCATGGCCCAGCAGAGGCAACAGTCCCTCGACCTGCTGATCGAGCAACAGCAGGAAGTGTCCACGCTACTCAAGGACCATGCGAATAAATGCGGGGGTTCCAGGGCAGCCATGGAAACATCCACCGAGACACTCAGGGCACAAATAGAGAAAAGTAGTGAGAGCCTCAGGGGAGAAATGGAGAGAAGCACCGAGAGCCTGAGAGCACAAATGGAGAAAAGCACCGAGAGCCTGAGGGGGGAACTGAATGCGACGTCCAAAGACGTTTGTGCTGAACTTGCTGCTGTGCGCCGTGTGCTCTCGGAGCTCTCACAAACCCTCAGAGACATGCATGGACGCGAGCAGGCAGAGACGTCATCCGTGGCAAGTTCCGTCCAGGGCAGCCCCCAACGCAGATCTGGCAGGAACCTGCGCTCCACGGGCAGGGGTGCCCCTGATACCCGTAGAGGGGGCTTGCAATAGCGTCTACCCACGGGCAGCATGCATATTTGGACACTGGTGTTGGGGGGGGAGGAAGTAGGGTGGAGGGGGTGTGTTGGGCTTCACTGGGTGGCGGGTCCATAGGGTGTATGAATCAAATCACATTAACAATACAGCACTTCATTATCATCCAATGACATGTGTGGACATTGATATTTGCGTACGAGGCCTTCATAGGCGTACAGTCCACTATGTGCCTGTACTACACACACACAGTGCCACAGGTCCCCTTTCCGTGTAATAGGCACCATGCGTGGTTGCTAGAAGCATGCATCTATGATGCTCTGTCGGATTGCACGTGCATCCTGTGCCTCATGGACTCCTTGGGGTGCCTCCACATCCCCACCCTCATCATCATCATCTTCAGGTGCATGCAGTACAGCGTCAGGGGGCATGGGCACATTCCTACGTATGCACATGTTGTGCAGCATGACACATGCCATGACCATCTTAGAAACCCTCTCATGGCTGTACATGAGTGCCCCGCCAGACCTGCTGAGGCTGCGGAAACGAGCCTTCAGTAGGCCGAATGCCTGTTCAATGACCACACGGCTACGTGAGTGGGCATGGTTGTAGTCCTCCTCATGCTGGTTCTGTGGGTTCCGGATTGGTGTAAGGAGCCATCTCTTCAGTGGATACCCGGCATCACCTGTATGGGACGAATAAAGGGTGTCAGTGGAATGATAGTGCTAAGTAGCCCCCCCCCCCTCCTGCAAGGTCATTGACGCATCAAATGGGCCACGATGTCATGCATGGAATGAGACTCACCGAGTAGCCAGGATCTGTGCCCTGCGTGTCGCTCCATGTAGCGTGGTATTCTTGTGTTCCTCAGGACCATAGAATCATGGGTAGATCCTGGAAATCTGGCACAACAATGCGTAAAGATCTTGTTGGAGTCACACACCATTTGCACATTGATTGAATGAAATTGTTTCCGGTTGCGGTACTGGACCTCCATGGCATGTGGGACAACCAATTCAACATGGGTGCAGTCGATGGCACCAATGCAACCCGGGATGCCGCCAAGTGCATGGAATCCCACCTTTGCGTTGGTAATCTCCTGGTACGTGCGTGGTAGTGTGATGTGGTCGTCGGCGTGCTTCAGGAGGGCATCGTGCACTTGGGAGAGTGTCCGTGAGAACAGTGGCTGTGAAATGCCATGCAACTGTCCCACTGTGTGCTGGTAGGTGCCTGTGGCCAGGAAGTGGAGTACAGACACCACCTTCAGTAGGGGTGGGATGGCGGTTGGGCTATCTATCATGCTCACGAGGTCAGCATGTGTCATGTCCACAATGGCGATTATGGTGTCCCGGTCCAAACGGTAGAGGGTGTGGATCTGCTCAGCAGTGAGGTTGAACGGATCAGCTCGGAGGCGTGGGATTGCGGGCCGCCTGCGTGTTGGTAGTGGCAGTGCTTGTGGGCCTTGCTGACCCTGCCTTGCCCTCCTCCTCCTCCTTCTCCTCCGTCTCCCCTGTGCGCCCGGTTGTTGTACCTGTTGTTGTTCGTCGTCTTCTTGTAGTTGTAGCACTTGCAGTGCTATCTGGTGCCCCAGGCCCAACATCGCTAGTCCTGCCGGTAGCATTTTGGAGTGGGAGTGGTTGTGGGAGGGGTTTGGGTCTGCTATATATGTGCTGTCGGCCTGTATGGCCTCCACCTGTGCTGATTGAATGAATCTGTGGCAGATGCAATCCCTTCTGGCCGAGCACGTCCCGCACGTAAGGCTGCATTTGGCCGCATGGCATCTTGGGATTGGAATCATGTATCAAATCCCGATGGCAGTGTGATGTACTTTGACTGATTTTCATGCTATGCTCCCATTGTTACACATGCTATGATTGCAGCCGCTTACATACCTGTGAAGAGTCAGTGGTATGTAGGGCTCGATCGATGGCCGACCCTCATGCAGCACAGTATCGTACTTCACCGACGGGCGTGGCGTCCCATTTGTGATTGCAGCCAGTTAGCATTATGACACACAGCCGCACTACATTGATGTAATTGTGAATGCAAGCGTTCACAGAAGCCTTTTCGACGTAATGTTGCAAGTGAGGAATTCGAAGGCCAGGATTTTTGGTTGCGAAGTAGCGGTGAGGAGACGCCCACAGGTCTGCCTGGAAATGTAACGTTCTATTGTTGAATGTCCTTGGGACAGGGCCCATAACGAGCAAGCAATGAATGACATGAATTGAATGGGATGCGCAATAGCGTAGTGGACGATAAGGCAGGACGTTCCCAAGTCCATCTAGCTTCACGACACTACAGATCCGGCCAGGAGCACAGTGGTTTTTGCAGACTGCATTACGCACAGACGCGATGGAAGTTTCACATATTATGTGAGTGAATGTTCATGCGTTTTCATTGCGGGATGAGGGAATGATGAATGGATGCATGGACAGATGATTCCATTTAGGGTCTGCCATGTACATGTGTTTTTTGATTCAATCCCCTTCCCCTGCGCTATGTGATGCAAGGCTGCCATAGTGGGACTTACGTCTATCTGCCCTTGTCGGATCCTCCCTGTCTCGACGCGCCTTCATACACTTGTGTCTAGGCACGTTACTAATCCCATGTCATGGGTTCTATCTTGACGGACGCATGCACAGTAACCGACGTTGCCAATGGTGTATTAACCTCGATTGGTTTCGTTATGTATCGATACTGATTTAGGGGTGTGTATATTCCTTTGGAGTGGGCTAGCATGCATATGGGTGTGGATTTGGTGTGTTGAATGAAGATAGTGATGCATCATGTGTCCTGTAGTGCAATCGGTTAATTTGTGTTTCATTTTGGTGACAGGTATCTCCTGCCCTATTGCAGATGCCATCTGTACGCCACTCCTCCAGATGGATTTTACTCTCGACACCTGCAGCTTCGGGTGAATCAGTGGAGCACCATTACGATCTTATGGGACGATCGCCAATGGGCCACATGCCCTTACGCTGTTCTGGTGGCTAGGTGCAACATTTCGGCCTTTCAGCTGGACTAGTGCCTGCCTCATGGGACGGACCTGCGGTTCTTGCCGCTTCCATGTTGCCTTTTGGAACGTTGATGTTGGCCCTGTGTGCCATGATGGTACAGGGCGTCACACAAGTGGAAGCTGGTCAATTATTGCAGATGCAGCCCTCGGTGATGATGGATGTTTTGGTGTTATTTTACAAATTGCTGTGAGGCCTTTGTCATTTGGATGTGCATTTAAATTGTATTCCGATATTTGGCGTGTTGCGTTATTCTTTGCAGGTGATGTGACGATTTTCGATTTGTGGCGGTATGTATTGCGAGATGATCTGCATTGTGTTCCGCCTTCTGAGTTGAGTTGTGTGGTACAGTACTGGCCGCTTTTGCCTACGTAGCACAGTGTGGTCACGGATAGGGGCTGCCATTGTGACTGTTTACATGATGTGCTGTTCAGGGGCGGGGGATTGGCTTTTGGCCGACTGGTGCCTGTCAGCCAGGTCGATTGATGGTATGATGGGATGTTCAGAATGTGGCTGGTCACAGGTGCCTGTGTTTGCGTGCGTTTGTTGGAGGGGGACTGGGGTCATGTCCATTGGAATAGCTTCTGTATTGATGCCATCTGTGCCCTGCAGCTCCCATCGGCCCCTCTTGGGATGTGCCTGGCTGCTCAGTCACTCTGCCAACTTGTGTGGTACATGCTTCTGCTGATGGTTGGTTTGTTTACTGGCAAGAGTACAGGGCTGGTGCAATCCCCCTCAGGATGCTGTTTTGGATGTTGCCTTGAGCTGGTGGCAAGCGATGGGGGACTACTGTTGTTTTGTGTCATGTGTTCTTGATTTCCATTTTGATGTCTTGTACCTTCACATGCCTGTGCTGCATCAGTACGGCTATGGTGACATGCCGTACATGGATGCCCACTCACGGGGCGCTTTGAACACCTGCATGCATTTCTACGTTGGCATGCATGGGTGAATTGTAGATTTCACTGGTTGCATGGTGTGAGTACATTGCGCCTGCCAGGAGTTGTGCAATGTGGCCAGGGAGTGGAGTACAGGCACTCAGTGGGCCATTTACGGTTGGTTCACGATGCCGTATTTCTCGCCATGGCGGGATGGTCCATTCCGCCATGCCTGATGGCGTTAGGTACATGTCCGCTAGGGTCGGAATTGGCGTACCGTTGCACCATGGTGGTGTTTGCGGTTTGGCATGGTGCGCGCGCGCGTGCTTAGTGCAGTTAGCGTTGGCGTTCACTACGGTGTCGCTAATGGCTTCGTACTTTGCGGTGACGGGTCATAGTCGCACCGAGCGCTTTTCGATGGCGGTATTGCTTTTCCGCCATCGTTTTCCCCTTTCCGCCAGGGTCGTAATGAGGGCCAATGTCCTTAAATGCAAAAGAAAGCCAAATCGGGAAAGAGCTTTGCTGAGTTCTGAAGTGCGCCACTGTCTGCTCAGAACAGCTCCATCCCGGACTGCAGGTAACTGAATGAACGTCAGTTAAATTACGTTTCTGCAGAGGAAAGCTATTTTATTCTCTAGATAAAATTCTCTGAGGATAGCCTCGTATTTGATACTTGGCTTGCAGACAGCCACACTTGCCGGCTTCTCTGCTCAGCCCCTGCTCAGCCCCTGCTCTTCTAACATTCTGGAAGCAAGGCCCTGGAGCCCAGTGGAGTGACCGACATCACTGCTGTTCTATCCTTGCATCAGAGCCTATAGGCTGTCTGAATGAGTAAACATGGTTTATGGTTACAAACGTTTTAATGTTAGAGTGAATGTCTTACAAAATGAAAGGATCCCCAAGTCCAATGCGCAATATGAGCTCAGTGATTAAAGAATGCAACCCTTTCATTACAGACACACTTGTCAATTATAATCAGCTTTGGTTCTTTTTATGCTCCCAAATGCTCTTCAGTTTTATACAAAGCAGCACGATTGGTACAATTTGTCCCTTTCCATTTTCTCTTAGGAGTATTTCGAAAGTGCACGATAGGAGTGTAAAAGACTGTCTATCTTGGAGGGATAACCTTTCAGAAAATAGTGCATAATTTTTTTTTCTTGTTTTTTTAATAATGTACTTTGCTCAGTAAGACACATGCAACACTCCTATTATAACTAGAATATATAATGGAAGTGTGCATTATAGATGAACATTGTACAATTTCAAAAAGAGCAAGTTTAAAATATTAGTACAATTAAACAATGACCTGTTTCAAATAGATGTTTGTGCCACAAATACACATACTCATGTTTCTCAAGATGTCCTGCCTTTTTGGAACGGGTTGGGCTCAGATTAAAACCAATTATCTGTTTCGTTTGTGAGCACCATAGGATTGCTTCATTTTGAGTGCTGGGCACCTTTTATTATGTAGCTCTGCTGAACCTGCATATGGGTAACTGTATGCACAAGCAATAGGAATTAACAAAAAACTGAAAAAAACTATTTTAGTTGCTGTAGACCCTGCATATAGGTCCTCTGGTCCCTTACAAGGTCTACCAGAACCCCATAACTGCACACAGATTCTATCTGTGTCCCCTGACCTTGCTGTTATGGTCAGTGTGCCCTCAGCGTGATGGCGGCATTCCTGTAGGACGCATGCAATGACAATTGCTCTCCTTAAACTTTTAACCATGTTAAAGCAGAGATCCCTTTCCTGCTTCATGACATCTGTATGTTTTTCTCTGTTAGCACTGCTGTCTACCCAACACTCACCTGACAATGTGATTCTAAGAGAGAGAGAGAGAGAGAGAGAGAGAATGAATGACATTTTAGGCTGCTGTTTTGAATTGCTGAGTGACACATGTTTCTCTCATTCTTGCCAGATTCGCAGGATAACTGACGCTGATACTTTCACTTGCCACAATGTGAAATGCTATGGGAACAGTTGAAATGCTATCAGATTGTTATATGTCATTCTTAACAAAGCAGAGTCTGAATGTATTAATAGGCATAATTTTGAGAACCAAAGAGTGTTTTGTAGTCGGAAAAAGTGAGTCTAAATGTTGTACTTTATTAAAAGAAATGGATACCAGCCTATCTGCGCCAACACATGTTTCACTTCTTGAGCTTCATCGGGGATTTGAACTTATGTATTACTTACTATCTGTAAGATCAAACATTGCATTTATGATCCTCCTGATGTCTCTCTCCTTCCTGTCTATTCCAAAGTTGTGTGTTGTCTCCAAGCACATCACTGACTACCTGGAAGCCAACAGACTAACTGATACCCTCTAAGCTGGGATCTCCACAGGCCCCCCATGGAGACAATGCTCATGCATGTCCACAACTCCCACGCTGCAGGCCACCCCTGCCAGCGCCGTCTGTCTTCATTCTCCTTGATCTTTCTGCCACCCTTAGACAGATAATCACTCTCCTCTCCTTCGGACTCTCCTATGTTGGATTTCAGTGAACAGCTAGCTCTTGCTTGGGTGACCTGCTATCTAAATAATAGCTTTTTAATCTATTTTCTGGAGCACTAAACCCTCATCTGCTGCCTCCCCATCTCAGTAGGGGTACCACAATGATCTATTCTGTGTCCCCTTCTCTTCATACCCTAGGCCTGCTTTCTCTGTAAACTCACCTCCTCCTTTTGCTTCTTTTCTGATATGTTTGCTGATGATACACAAATATTCTTCTCCTACCCGTCAATCAACCCTGAGCTGTCCTTTGACATCACTAACTGTATATCAGCTATCTGCCGCCACTAGATGGCGCTGCATTGCCTGATTCTCAACTCCTAATGAACTGGAGTGATCTTTCTTCTGGCCTCACATGCCACGCCCCTTATCCCCACGCCTATATCTTTTACCCCTTAAACTCCTCACACCATCCCCTTAGGTTTGCAATCTGGGCGTTCTCTTAGTCAGTGATCTGAAAGGTCAGTACTCCAGCTCTTCCACTGGTACGGCTGCGAGACTTGACCTGCTGAAAATCAGCAAAATCCATCTTTGCTTCACCTTTCACTCCCTCAAAATACTCTGCACCACTCTGGTCCTCAGCAGGCTGGATTACTACTCCATCTACTCATTGGTTTTTCCCTCTACTCCTTTGCTACTCTTAGAAAAGTATGGTCCTTTACTGCTGCTACCCTCTACACCCTCTCACTATCCTCCCCCACCACCATGCACCACTTACATGCATCTGTATGGATCTATCTCCAGCTAGTCTCCCCATCGCACTCCACACACCCTAAAGCCTAGCTGTCCCCAGCCCGCGCTGTACTCCCACTTTCACTCCATTACCGTCTTGGCTCTCCATCACTGGAACTCACTACCCACAGACATCAAGCGCATTCCAAAGGAAATGGCTCCAAGTTCACCATCAAAATCCACCTTCTCTCCCAATAGGGAGCCCAGAGTGTTGTAGTGCTATCAGGTCGTCGCACCACTGATTCTCAACCACTGTCTACACATTCATGTATATACACGTATTCCACGTGATCATGACTTTGTAAAGCACACAACAATCTTGTTCCATTTTCAGTAAATATAGTAAAAAGAATACAATAGTTTGGTGTGGGATACGAAAAATGTGTCCTCCATATTCTAGAGCAATAAAAATGTTATGCATACATTACATTTCAAATATCTTTTTTTAGGGGTCTTGTTATTCATTCTTTGATAAGGGAACTGGCCCCCACCTCCATCGGTTTTCACCATAAATATATTGCAAGCTTCTACTCATGCATTTTCATATTTTTTTTATCCTGATAAAGTCCTTATACAATGTTTTGCAATGTACTGTATTGGCTGGTGTCGTGTCCTGCAGAGGACAGAGTTACTGGGCGGCTGAGCTCTGTCATGAGAGGCACCCGCCAATGGGAATGTGGGTAATAGGGAAAGCCCACACTAGGCAGTTGCCGGCACAAAGAATAAAGGAAGGTAGGAACTTCCTCCGGCTCTGTGTGTTTATTTCACTGCACTGCCGTTAACCCTCAGTTCCCTCCGTCTAATGCAGCTTCCTGCCCCTTTCTCACAGGAAGAACTAGACAGCTGGCCTCTTGTACAGGTTGTATTTTATTACATCACTTGATCTTTTCATGGCCTCAACTCCCTGCAGACACCCTGTCACCCACCATATTCCCGACCTCCTCTCTGCCATCCAGGCCTGGTGCACTTTCATTGATCTCTGCCTCAATGTCAGCAAAACAGAGATCCTTCCTATTGGGACCAGGGGCGTTATTTCACCAAAACGCCAGGAGTAGCGAAAGTGACATCACATGACCCCTGGTGACATCACAGGAAGTGATGTCATTTGACCCAACCCCGAAGTGCCATCACGGGGAGCGAAGGATCACAACCTTTTGCACCTTGATTAAACAGGAAGGGGCATAATACAGCATTGTTCCTAGCACACAAGGAAGAATATGGTTATGATATCACTATAGTGTGAAAAACATTTCATACAAGAATGGATCACAATATGTATCGTTAATATCAGTGTGTATTGGCCCATATTACCAAATTACTGTGAATGCAAGTCGACATCCAAGGCCAAATGATAATGATGTGTTATAATAAAGCACTTACTCTTAAGCACTTTATATAGAACAAATATGCACACAATATCACCCACCCAGTGTTGGTACTCATTTATCAACCTCAGATGGATGAAATGCTGAGTTTGAGGTGTTTAAGAACAGACTAAATCAGGGACACACCCACTGAAGTGTGCCTGAAATAAACCTTTAATGAGTCTAGCAAATATTGTATAGCATTCCAGAAAGACTAGTTATTTTTTTTCCTATTCGTTCTTATTTAGGGTCACTGCTCAAAGTGTTACACTAGTGCAACCCCCTATTTAAAATTTAAAGGGGCCTGAACAAGAATGCCAGCCACTCTAGAAACAAAGAGCCACATGGCATTGGCAACAGCCAGCCGAGGAGCTTACATAAAAAAAAGAAAGACACTTTTTTTTTAGGGGTAGAATGGGAGACCATAGGGGTGGCAAGGGAGACCACAGGGTTTGCAGTTGCGACATCGGGCGACCCCCAAATGACGTCCCTGATTGGGACCCTGGCACCAGACTTCTTCCCTTCAATCTGGCCTTCTTCCATGGGCTCTCCCCCCGCTCCCTCTTCGGAAGCCAGAAACCTCTGAGTGATCTTCGACTCCTCTCTCTCACATTCAGGACATTGCCAAGGGGTCCCACTTTCAGCTTTTACTTCTCAAAGGAATTCTACCTTTCCTCACCTTGCCCCAGAGACTTAATGTAACCCAGGAACTGGTTCTTCCGAGGCTTGACTATTGCAATAGCCTCCTCCTGAATCTACCTTTGTCCACTCTGCGACCCCTCCAGCTAATTCAGAATAGGGCAGCAAGACTTATCCTTGGCCTCAAGCCGAGGGACTGCATCTCTCCTGCCCTACAAAGTCTTCACTAGGTCCTGGTAGCAGCACAGATTAAATTCAAATCCCTCTCAATCATCCACAAGGCTGTCTGCGGCCAGGGAATACATTATCTGCAATTCTTTCTGTCTAATTATTCCTCCTCTAGACCCCTGTGCTCCTCTGGCACCAATTCCTTGTGTGTTCAGAATTTCGCTAAACACAGGGCAGGTGGTTGATCGCTTTCCTCAGCTAGCTCCCTTCCTTGGAACAGCCTTCCCCTCTCTCTACGTATTGAGCAGGACCTTCTTAAATTTTGTAAGCACCTCAAGACCTTCCTCTTTACCTCTTCCTTCCCTCCCTCTCTCCCCTGGTAATCGCACAGTAGCTTGATTGGTGTGCAGGGCCCTTATGCATCCTCAGGGCTCTGACCTCCCACATCGTATTACCCCAGCTGTTGTCTATCCTCTGCACTTGCCTCGGCTCACCCTCCACCACTGGAGGTTTGCACTTACTTTTTCATAGCACTTCACATGCTGCTCTCCCTGAGCACCACATCACCTATCCCATATCCCTCTCCCTCTGCACTTGCACGTTCTGAGCACTCACACAGCATAGGAAGTTTGTTTTCCCCCTCCCCATTGTCTCTTCTTATATTGTCTGTATTTAATGTATATTGTCTGTCATCCCCTGTCCCTTCCCTGTTGCCCTGTGGGCGCTTTGAAATAGTATTTCCTTCCTGTATAAGCGCCTAACAAGTGAACAATAAATAAATAGCCTAAATAAACAGACACACACACACACACACTCCACCCCACTGCGTTACAACAAGGACATGAGCGTCTAGTATATCGCTCATGGAGGTGGGGGAGGGGGTTAGGTTGTGCAAGCTTTGCAAAATTCCACCTGGGAATATTGACCTGTGTAACTAAATTCAGAACCTGTAAAGCAGAGCATAGTTAATGCATACAAAGTATCTAATTCAAACAGGCTCAATTCACAGAGAAGTAGGGGTACAGTGCAATTCAGCCACATTCATAAAGAAATTAGCTAAACCCACTTAAGGGAATGGACGTTACCTACCTGGGCACAGGCATGCTAGCCTATAACAAGTATCACAAAGGCACAGAGGCCTGTGCATCCCAGCATGGCCCCTGTCCCCAAAACACTCAAAGCAGAAACATACACCTTAAGTCAACCACGTATGCCTCTAAGGTGCCCAATGCCACATTGGTGTGACAGAAGGAGATGTCTGAAAAGAATGGGGGGGTGGTTGAGGGTACACACATCACAGGCGACCAGGGGGGGTACACACAACATCACAAGCGACCGGGAGGGGGTAAACACAGCATCACAGGCAGCTAGATGGGGTGGGGGTACACACAGCATCACAGGCAACCAGAGGGGGTACACACAGCCTCACAGGCGACCAGGTAGGGGCTGAGAGCGGACCTGAAGCGGACAGGGAGTTGCCAAGGGCCTTTGTCATGGGCCTTCGTAGATGGGAGGCAGGCCAGGCAAGGAGCCTTAGTAGGAGACAAAAAAAGATGCGGCCTTCTTGGAAGGTTCAGAAAACAGTGTGGCCAAATAGCTGCAAATGGCCAAAACCCACAAGCTGGGTACAAAATGAAAATAAGATTGCTTCTTCTGGTAATCCTCCACCAACCAGGAAGCGATTCACAATTTTCTTCTTTATTATTTAAAAAAGGGCGAAATTTGCGCTGCAGTCGTGAGGCACACAGCAGGTAATAGGGCTTACCCTGACAGAGCTGAGCTCTCTGGATCCAGTTGCACTCATCAAGTGACTGATATTACAACTGGTATTACAACTGAGATCTCCTGGTTCCAAAGATCAGGCCACTGGACTGCTCAGCCTCCCAATGTAACTGCAAGCTACCACTAAACCACATGCTGTTCTAGTACTGTTGAAGGATCCACCAGTCCAGTTCCATCAATTCACCATTCTTTCCCCTGAAAAAAAAAGTAAATCCACCACCCTCCAAGAAATACTAGACCATGTGCCTTCCAGCACCAGAAGACCACCAGCCGAGTGTCAGGATCTAGACACTGAGGGTCCTGCCATTACTTCTTAATCCAAAGAGAGGGATAACATTTTGCCGAAGCCACCCTGTCGGAGAAAAGTAGGATGTTCACTAGAAATGGTCTCACATGTGGGAGAAAGTTAAAGGAATAAGAAAAAACAAGCCTTTACTGGAGACCAGCAAGAATTCCAGAGGCAAGGTGATGAGGAATCCACCGGAAAGGAGACTGACAGGAACCGTGAAGAAACCAAAGAGCTTCAACGTACCACCCATTCCTCAGATTCACAAGACTAGCCACAAGAGAGGAAGAAAGCCTAGCAGCCATGATGGAGTGGGAGATCACTAGCAATATATACCACTTCAACCATCACGGCATGGTTTCACATCCTAAAGGTTGGCATACATCTTAAACAAGAAAAATCTCATGCTCTCTCTTTTCCTCTGCCTCTCAAGCCAATCATTTTCTAGAATGCAACCTAACATAAGGACACAAATGCTTTTACTACTACAATACCCCGCCGGTATCTCACGCCGCCGTGCTGGTCCTTTCATCTTCGGATATGCTCCAAACCCCATCAACCACGGGCACCAAGCTGAGCACAACACCCCCAACCACTATGTTCATCCCTAGACTCTTGAGTGCTGTGCTGGGCCTGATGGCACAACTTCTGACCTGTACAAGCCTAGGTACCTCACCGGTTGCGAGGCTGCGGCAAGAACGCAGCCCACTCTTTAGCTGCACGGACAATATCTATTTGCAACCTCACTTCTTTCAGAGAACCTGCATAACGCAGCAGTTCTGCTGTAAATTCGGAGTTTGCTGAGAAATGCTGAACTGAAAACACTGGAGACAGAAGTTCAGTTACATTTGACCTTATTACCATGTGTTCTTCCCTTCAGTCTTCAACATGGAATGAGATTTCCAGAAGCAGCAGTGATTAGGACTGGATGAATGAGGGAAGGTTGTCACCAAAACCTAGTAGACAATCATTTATTGATACAGAATGTGTATGGCATTTATATACAGCAAATACCAAATTAGTGAATGCTCTTTAAATCTCCCTTGCAGACCCTTTTCTCCTGAGAACAAGACCAATGGCATCTTCCATAGTCCCTGGGAAAGGGCCTTTAGGGTCATCTGTATCTCTTAAAACATCATAAATATAGTTGTTCTCATTAGAAATGGGACTACGGAATCTTTCGTGAGCCGAAGGGGAGGGCAAACCGAATCTTCAGTATTCATTAGACACGATCTTCTGTATTGTGTACGAAAGGGAACATGGACCCTACTCTTCAGTAATAATTAGATAAGATATTCTGTATTGTAAACGAAAGGCAATATGGACACTTCTGTACGGTAGTAAATCGAAGAGGGCAACCAGAATCTTTTGCACTCATTAGACAATATTTTCTTTAATACATAGAAGAGGGCCTAGGACATTTTCTTCAGTAAACACAAGATTGCAAACAAATTTTACTGGATTCATTTGATATCATTAATAGACGATCTACAGATATCTGATCACGTAATCAGCTGGGAAGCCTGTTCTTTTACTTAATTTCACCATTTTTTTTTAAATCCACTTCCATGATCAGGTCAAATTGGTTGAGTGTTGGGGTGGTGATTGGGTCATCATTGGGAGGGATTTAGGCAATTCCATGAGTCCGTGATGCGTGAATGGCTTGCCAGGTGTTTATCATTTTATTTTAGAAGTGGTTTGTAGTCCCACAATTTCTGGGAGAATGTGAATGATTATTTGCAAGATGTAGAGTTTCTTATTCCATTGATGATTTCTCTGGGTGAATTGCGGTTCGGATGTCTTCTGCGGAGATCTCAACTAGTGCTCATTACAGAGTTGGTGGAATTTCTCGTATATCTCCAATGTTCAACAAGTTGCACGTTTTACAATAATCCAGAAGAGTTGAGCTTTCATGTCATTACTACTCGTCACATCACAGGAATGATCACAGTGGAAAAAGAATGACATGAACTAGAAGGATAGTTTTCAGCCAAAGTTAGAAACAAATCTGGGTTAATTTGGGTGCATCGTAAAGACCGCATGGCGCATCTCCGCCCAGGCTGGCCGAGGGGCTCAAATCAGCGTTGGAAATCCACGTGGTATTTGCACCGGCAGATTCCAGTATGCATCTGTTGGGATTCATGTAAATTCTGTCCACAGTGCATAAACGTGGCAGCTGTCACTTACGATTGCTTTTTGTGAATGGGTTTACAAGGGACCTCCTGGATTTACACAGCCCCAAATCAGTCAATATAGTCTGGAGACGACTACTTAAACGCAAGTATAAACATAAGCCATCCTCTCTTTGCCATTTATGGTTCAATCCAAAATCACCCTAGTAATGTTTTCTTAGAAACCTGCTCCCACCTTCAAGAGATGCTGCTGGGTAGGTTATAGTGTAAAGACAACGAATTGGCATGTGGCGAGGGCAAGGCATTGAGCTTAGGCAGCAGACAATTGGAAAGCTGGGTCCCCTTAGATGCAGGGTTCCAGACCACGTGCCTTTTTGGCTCACACCTTGTGGTGTTGGTGGGCTCTGCTTCAAAGTGCTCTGTTGATGGATTGCAGCGGCACACAACGCTTTGCTTCTGTCACTGGGAGTTGCGCAAATTGGGCCAGAGCACCCCATCTAGAGCTGTTGGGCCATATGGACAGTAACATCAGGGACCCTAACACATTAATACTGTCCTGCTTAGATGGTTAGTAATTAGCAGGGGTCAAGTCCTAAAAAAACGTGGGCAGGCACTCATTAACATACCGATTGAATGTGGTGTCACCAGAAATTAACTTTGCAAGTTGCCCTCTGAAATAAGTGGGGGGGGCGGACTCAGTTCACCTGCATGTACCCTCGACTGGAGCCCTGGTAATTAGGCCTGGGCAGTCAACTACTTGTGACACTGGGGGCTTGTACATTTGGAGGTCTATGAACACAGAACACCTAATGAAGGCTTTCTTGGCATATATAGTCGGCCGGAAAAGTGCCAGGTGGCACCCCCGTTTCACTGAGGAGAGTTTAGCTATACGGAAGAGTAGTGCAATGACGTCATTGTGCAAGCATGCCGCATGATCAGTGGGCACATTTAAGGCAGCATCTAGGACTGGGGCAGTCTTGGGGTTCCTGGTCCGACCCAACATCTTTTGCCATCCAATTTCACTGTCTGCCTTCCTTGTTTTTCTGTCCATACCAGGCGGTTGCAGCCTTTGAAACCAATTCCTGGGTGCCCAGACGGGCAGCAATTGCCACTTTCACATCCGCACGAGCCAGTTTCCGCTAATTAATATTAATTGCTGGAACCTATTCTTGGGCACATTGTGCCGGCTAGGCACTGATGCCCCCATTTCCTCTCTGTTATTAATTACCAATGTGACAGGTGTGTCCCTATTCAATCTCGTCAGCTAACTGAGAGGATAGATCATGCAAAACAGGTTCGCCTTCGGAAAAGGAATGGGCTCAGCGGGGAGGCAGTACTAGATAGCCGAAGAAAGACATAGACACTGCCCTTTTGGAAATTTATGGGCACATTTAATTTGAACACTTTTGAAGAATCAACACACCAAAGTATAAATGTAACCCTAAAAAGGTTAAATGCGTCATCATCACGGATACATAAAACATCATGTACACATGTTCCCAGAGGTTCCTCCATGTGACAGGTGGTCCAGGTGGAACTGCTAACTCTGTCCCCCTATGTTGCTGCAGACCTCCCCGCCATATCTTGTGTTGGGGGGGTGATCCCAGGAGGCACCCTTGTCTTGTCTGACCCCTTCCTGGCGCCCCATTTTGGCCACCTCCCCATTCGACAGCTGTCTGCTTGAAGCCATCCAGTGAGAGGCAGGCCGTGCCCACGCCACTGCACCAAACTGGCTTCAGGGTCCCCCCACGAGGGGTAAATCACTGACCACAAGGTCCACTCTTTCCTTCCACTGGACCTTCGACCAACCAGTCGGGGGTACTCCCGCCTAGCTCGTGTTGCCCGTATTAGTGCCACAAAGTTCTTGAATAATGAGTCAGTTCCCTGGTTTGACAAGTGGACGCCATCGTGATGGACATTTTCCATTCCACTCACCAGACCATTTGCAACCACCCTCAGCCAACCACAATCCCCTACCAACCGGGCTAGTTCATTGTTTAGTTTTCTTTCTGAAATGTTCAGGGGTCTCGATGAGCCGTGTACTCTCCATCTTGCCCTTAGGATGATTTGCAACCAGACGGTCACTGCCTGTGGGCAAAACCTGCCTATCCACCTGAGAAGCAAGACCGCTGCCACCCGTAGTTCCTTTTGCCCCAAGGGCACCAAGTCCGGCTTGGGTAGCCGATGTGTAACCCTGTGCTTGGTCATGATGCATCACACTTCACCTATCCTCATGACCCCTCTCCCAATCCAGCATATTGTCACCTCCTTGTGCTCGAGCACCCTATGGCAGTCCTTGACCGATCACCGAGACCTTACGCACCAGTGGCACCCTCTACAGGTAATAGAAGAGAATGATACCTTAGGCAATGAAAAAAAGGCATTCAGTGACATCCAGATCCAAACACCTGCGCTCCCCTGGCATGCCCCCTCCCCCACTGGACCCTGATGACCCCTTGTGCTAGCAGGACAAGTGAGGCCTTATATCCCCCTTGTAGGCCCCAGATTTCCATTTCCCCAGTATTATGATTTTGTCTCCCAGAGCCCATTCAAGGCCGCTGTTGTAGCTGCGCCTGTTCAAAATGAGTGCAGGGCCAACCCCAATGCTCCTAGGCCCGCCGCTTTGATGTATCTCGTTCTGGACTGAAATTTGGAATCCCCCGACCCATCCTGGTGCCTGAATAGAGGGCCCTCAGCGTTATAAAATCCCATAGTGCAGCAACAGGGCAAATTGATGTGACCCCGTTCATAACCAGGTTGAGTGTTGCCCCCCCTTCCTTCTTGATCAGTTTTAGACTTCCTCACATAGATTTGCACCATGCCCCCTCCCATGAAATGCATGTTGGACAGAGCCAAATCCCCCGTCTCATCAGTCCTAGCGACCCCCACTATTTCCCCCAGCCTAAACGCCCCAAAGAAGGTCGTGACGAAAATGGCCCTGAACAGTGCCACCTCGTTTGCCTTTTGGCATATTCTTTCTATTCTAGCGCCTGTACTATATGCTCAGGTTTTTGGGGGTTCAGGGGCCACCTACCATCTCCCTTCTTGACCCCCAGCCTCCTCCACCCAGCCAGAGCTTTCTTTACCACAAAGTCATGGGTGGGGCTTGGTACTCCATGCAGGCCTGCCACAAACCTAATGGCTGCCACCTTCCCTTTAGCCACCCCTGCTGAAGCCCCGGAGTCATATAGTTGCCCCAGGAACGCAATCAAGGTGTCCTGGTGAAATAGGTCCATCCTCCCCTTATCCCAAGTAAATTCCCTATATTCCTGAAATGTTTTCTCTCATGCAGTCTGTCTTCTTGGTCAGTGAACCCGTAATCAGGGTGCTAAGTCGGGGCACCAAAGCTACAAAGAGTGTTGGGGAACGGCTTCATCCTTCTCTGCCTGAGGCAACCATCGACGGAATTCCTGCATCTTGAAACGAGACAATGTTATGTTATGTTAATAGTATTTGTTAAGCGCACGTTCACCCAAAGGTATCTTGGCGCTGTGAGGTGAGGGGGCAGCCAGGATGGAACTGGGTTTGTCTAAAATAAATAAGTGTTAACAGCCTTTCTAAAGGCAAGAAAGTTCAGGGTTTTCTTTGAGTTGCAGGAGGTTATTCCATAGGGCCGCCACAGCTACGGAAAAAGCCTGACCGCCCACCCGGGTCTGTTTATACCTCGGTACCACTAAACCATCGTCCGAAGTGGATCGGAGGTTACGGCTTGGAAGGTACCAGGTACATTTATCTTGTAGGTATTCAGCCCCCTGACCATGGAGAGCATGATGGACTATACACAGGGCCTTGAATTCAATCCGTTTAATCACCGGAAGCCAATGGAGAGCTCGGAGCACAGGAGTTATATATGCACCAAAGAAGGAGCCAATAGCAACCTGAGCTGCTAGATTATGCAGGCTTTGCAATCGTTGGATCTGGCCCTTAGGTTGGGCCAGATACAATGAATTGCAATATTCTAAACGTGATGACACCATGGCCGCTACCACAGGTGGACGTAGTAAGGCTGGAACCAAGGGAAGAACCTTCTTAAGAACTCTAAGCTGGAAATGACCAGCTCAGCAGACTGCTGTAACCTGTTTGTCCATGGTCAGTGTGGCGGAGAGAATTACCCCCAGATTTTTTACTTTATTGACAGGAACCGGTATGGGACCCAAAGATACGGGACAGAAAGAGTACACCCAAAGTGTGGAGTTAGGAGGACAACCCACCACCATCACCTCAGTTTTGTCTCCATTCAATTTGAGCCAGTTGCAGTTTATCCACTCCGTATCTGCAGTGCACCAAGACCGCTGCCAGATTTTGCCCGCTAAAGTCTTGTTGGGTTTGCCTCCTGTTTTTACCAGACAGGAAACCAGAAAGTGGTCTGACCATAAAATAGATTCAATAGATTGGATAGTCAGAAGGGATTCTCTGGCAAAAATCAAGTCAAGCATGTTGCCTAATTTATGCATGGGGCTTTTTACATGCTGATAGAAGTCAAGATCTAATAAGCGATCAGCAAACAATTCAAGAGCTGGGGATCTAGGTGGATCGAATTTCAAATTGAAATCACCCAGCAGAATCAGTTGAGTATATTGTACCTGAAGATTAGCCAGTAAGTCAGGGAACCGTTCGAGAAAAGGTACCATAAGGGCCCAGGGGACGGTACACAATCAAAGAAATGACAAGTGCTAGTAGCAGAGATCGCACATCTAAAGAGAAGGTCTTTTGCGTCAGCAGCATTATTTAGTACCCCAGGGACGTGCTTGGATTGAAAGTGTACCCCCTTTTTTTAAACATACCAACACCATATGCTTCAGAAGTCTAAGCACCATGGGGAAAGATGCCCTTTGATTGGTTATCACCATTACCAGTGACATGCTGTTTGACCAGAATACTACATGCTTCCCCCAGAGGCCATCCCCCCTTATTATCGGGGCTAGCGCAATGGGGAACAATTCTAAAAATGTTACATTTCTAGTAAGTTCTCTTATGAACGAAACCTCCGTCCACCGCTGTCCACACCACTTCTTCCCCCCTATGGCCAGGAAGCCCACGCTACCTGCGGCATCTGTGCAGAGCCCAATCCTTTGGTTAGGGAGCACCGTCTCAGGCCATGCACACCCTCCACTGAACACACACTCAAATACCTGGGTTATGGAATTCACCAATGGCGGTCGGTGTTACAAAAATGCCATCAAGGCCACATTCGTTTTCACAGATTGCCGATATTTTTTTTTGTGAGAGCAGGAAAAGGAGACACAGTCCGCAAAAATAAACTAATCCCAATGGATCAGACTCATTTATCTACTTCATTCAGAGTTCACGCACGGGTGCGAGAACCGTGTACTGGAGTTCTGCTGCATTGTTCACAGCAGAGGCACCGCTAGAGGAGGCCTGGCTATAGCCCCGGGTCTTTTGGTTGTGGCCCCGATAGAAGCTCTGGGGCTACCACAAAAAGCCTAGCTAGTCCTGAGTCCCGACATTAGCGTAGCCCAAAAGGCTAGCTAGCCCGAGTCCCGATATTAGCGTAGCCCAAAAGGCTAGCTAGCCCCAAGTCCCAACATTAGTGTAGCCCAAAAGCCCAGCTAGCCCCGAGTCCCAACATTAGGGTAGGCCAAAAGGCTAGCTCGCCCTGAGTCCTGACATTAGCGTAGCACAAAAGGCTAGCTATCCCCAAGAACCCACATTAGCGTAGCCCAAAAGCCTAGCTAGCCCTGAGTCCCCACATTAGCGTAGCCCAAAAGGCTAGCTATCCCCGAGTCCTGACATTAGTGTAGCCCAAAAGGCTAGCTAGCCTAGCCCTGAGTCCTGACATTAGCGTAGCCCCGGATGTTTTACAAACCTAGCAACACGCCTGGTTCATGCGTCAGTGTGGGAACTGCAATGTCACCCGAGATGAGAAAATCCACACACAGATGTTTTGCACAGATCTTCTCTGCACCCAGCCTCTTCAGAATGAGGGTGCTAGCCTGCACTTGATTAGGCACTGAATACCCCCCAGTTCTCAGGAAACCCTGAGAGCATTCACTGTCAGATTGAATCAAAGAAGCAATTATCATATAAAACAACACTGAGACACTGGGCCTCATTACGAGTCGGCCGTGGCGGAATCCGGTGATTCCGTGACGACGGTTACTCCACTTCCGCGACCGCAAGGTTGCGGAAAGAAGGGCCGATTACAGCACTTGGGTCGCGCGCAACACACCGAGGCGGAAACGGAGTCACCGCCGTCATGTAAACACCCACGCACATGGCCTTTACGCCACAGAAAACGGTGCTATACCTGTGTCCGCCCCCGCCGACACAAACACCGGAAGCGGAAACACCAACACCGGAAGCGGGAACAGCATGACCGCGGGAAAAGAACGGAAACAGAGAGGCGGCCATTATATAAAGCACAATCCACTGCCATCCTCAGACACCACAGGTCAAATTACCTCCCTGAGACTGACAACTCATTGAATGGCATCCAGGATACCAGCACGCAGATAGCGAAAGCCGCGCTTTAGTGAGGCTGAGCTCACAGTCCTGGTGGACCACATTGTTGAGGATGCGGAAATGCTCTTCAGTGCAGATCAGCGGCGCAATACTCAGCAACGGCGGAAGGAGGTGTGGGCGGAGGCAGCATGCAAGTGCACAGCGGTCGGTGTGACCGCACGCTCTGTGAAGGACTGCCATAAGAGGTGGGATGACCTCAGGCTCCGGGTGCGCAACCTCATGACTGCACACCGCCAACACAGCACTGCCACTGGTGGAGGCCCTGCATCCCCTCTCAAGTTGCAACTGTGGGAGGAGCGCTGCAGCAGTGTCATGCACCTCGAAGGCATCCACGGCATAGGAGAGGCAGAGGCAGGAGTGAGCCCACCTGCACATGCTGGTAAGTGCACATAGTACAAAGCCATAAGTGTGAATGGGAATGACCCAATGGACCCACTCACAATGCCCCCCGAAACAGGGCAGGAGTGACCCAATGGACCCACTCACAATGACCCCCCCCAACAGGGCAGGAGTGACCCAATGGACCCGCTCACAATGCCCCCCCCCAACAGGGCAGGAGTGACCCAATGGACCCACTCACAATGCCCCCCCAACAAGGGGAGGAGTGACCCAATGGACCCACTGACTGGCCAGATGACTAGTAACACATCCCCAAAGCATGACACACACAAACACCTGATTGCATCAATAGTCACAAGTATGTACATGCAAGTGGTCATGAATTATCATGTTGGATGCATGTGATGGACACATGTAGTAACATCACACAACTAACAGCATGCCCTCTGTATCCCCACACTCGAGACAAGTGACAGCGACGGCCAAGAGGCAACGCAGCAGCCACCTGCACATGCCCAACTCAGCACTCCTGCCCAGGAGGATGATGCTAGCTGCTCCAACACACAAGCACCGGCTGCATCAGGCACACCGGCTACATCAGGCACACCGGCTACATCAGGCACACCGGCTGCATCAGGCACACCGGCTACATCAGGCACACCGGCTACATCAGGCACACCAGCATACGCCACCATCCCCATGCAGGCACCCACCCTAGCCCCGGATGATGATTCGCAGCCCATCTGCACAGCTGAGGAGGCTGCATCAAGTGATGGAAGTGCCCCGGCCATGCAGGCCGAAGCAGTAAAACAGGGCGAGGGGGACAACATGGATGAGGTGTCACCCATCCATGGCCTACAGTTCAGCCCTCAAGAACTGCACAGCCCCATGCTCTCCCCAACTCCCTCCATGGCTGAGCTCAGTACACGCGTGCAGCACTTTGAGCAACAACAGGCCACCCTGACGCAGCTGGTGGAAAGTCAGCTGGAGGAGGCCAGGCTGCAGCGTGAGGAGGCCGTGCATCAGCGGGAGGAGGCCAGGCTGCAGCGTGAGAGCAATGCTACGTCGGTGCGGCGGCTCTCCAGGTCGATTGGACGATTTGCGGCCACCATTGTCACCCTGGCACACCATGTCAGGGAAGGGAACAGTGTGCAATCCAGCATTGCTCAGTCAATGTTGGTAGCCCAGCAGGCGTTTCAAGGGTGCTTGCCCACAGTCACACCGACAGTCACCTCAGCCAGCACCACCCCATCCAGCTCTGCCACTGCCAGGACACGGAGGCATTCTAGTCGGGTGACTGCAGCCGCCAGCAAGGACATGGCACCGCATAAGCGCCGCCGCAAATAGTGGCATGTGGGGAAGCCAGTCAACATGACATTTGGGGACAACATGGGTTTAGGGGGGTGGGTACGTTTGGGGGGTGGGTGGGCATGGGTGTACAGCTTACCTACCCAATGCACTTTCTTACCTGGTTTATCGAAAATACAACACCTTTGAAAAGTAACATAATGAGTGGACATCTGTCATTTCATATGCAGTACAATTAGGGATTTTGAATCGCTGCAGGCTAATGAAGGGCTATCAAGCGGCCAGTTCCTCTGGTATCATCGGCTCAAACAAACCGCCAAGAAGATCTGGTGCAGCTGGCCGGAGGAACCCACCCCAGACCCACTGTTACAAGAGATGCATGACCTCACGGATGGCTGGAAACTGGTCTCTCGACTCTATAAGAGGCTCATCGACAAACCCAACCCCAAAAGCGCGACACTGAAGGCGAAATGGGAAACGGATCTTGAAACTACGCTTACAGACAAGGAATGGGAAAGAACACTACTATACCCCAAGAAGGTGTCGAGAAACCCCAGATTCGGTCAGATACAACTAAACGTCCTGTATCGGACGTATATGACCCCACACAGGGTGGCCTTCTTCAACAAACAGGCCTCCCCGGCTTGCCCATGGTGTGGGAACGACAAAGCTGATCTGATCCACATGTTCTGGACTTGCACCAGGACAATGGCGCTGTGGTCCAAAGTCAAACAAACCTGCACTGACGCCGGGATAAGCAGATATGAATGGACACCCAGAGAATGCTTATTAGGGGTCTACCCCAGACCAAGCAAATACAAACATGTTGTTAAGTTGATGGACATTTCATGTATCCTTGCGAAAAGAACTATAGCTATGGCATGGAAGACACCAGGGGGCCCTAGACATGAACGCTGGATGAAGGAACTAGAGAGATGGACTGCAACTGAAACCAGAGCCTGGCAAGATGGAATCACCTCTAACAGAGACATTGCGAGTGGCACTCTGGACACTTGGAAGGCCCTCCTGAGAGATATACACTTCAGTGCAGACCACAAACCCCCCTGATAAACCCCACTACTTTGCCATAACTGATCCCTCGCACTCGCCTGGATATGGTGATCTTCTTGACCGAGATCCCTCCCACTTCCCGAGACGTCGGAACCCTCATTTGCACCCATGCCCACCTAAGTAAGAGGAACTGTTTCCCATGAAGACTGTTGTTGTTTATGTTTATTGTTTTAGTTAATTTTCTTGTATTTGTATGCATCCAATACAAATGGCAATAAAATAGGTTTAAAAGAAAAATGCAGTACAATTAAATGGTTTTTCCGGTCCTAAATTTTTATTGTCCCTACGGGTCGGCCATGTGTTTTTAAACATTAATCGGTCGATCGTAGTAAAATTTGCTATGGACCTTACCCGACCTTTCGTCCACTAAACAAACGAAAAATCGCACTTTTACATGAATAGACAATTATCTCCATATTTATTGTTCTCTAGGGCTGCAAAGCAAGCAGACAATATACAAAGATGGAGTGTAAAATTCAAGTTCTCAGGGATGGCTTTACACAGAATGTTGCAAAGTAAGAATGTATGCACGTTCACAGTGAAGGTCAGCTGCTTCGATTTATTGCTCGTGGGCCGGAGTGGCCCACGACTCGCAGTATAAGGTTCTATTGTTTGTTGACCTTGACAGACAGGCACCGTGCCTAAAGACTTCTTTTGAAGGAGGGGTGCTATAACGTAAGAGATAAGGATGAAATTTCAGAAACGAGAACGATTATCATGTTTGTTCACTATAAGAAAGATCGTTGGCACAGACGTAGTGGTATTTAGGGACTGCATTACGCCTAGACAATGGAAAATGCAAATCTAATGTAAGTAACCCTTTAGATGATTTTATGCTGGAATATATTAACAATAGCGTAGCGTTAAAGGCCGGTTAAGTTGTACTTGTTCGTTCAATGTGTCATTTTGTACCGTGCACTATCAACGCCGGAGTGGTCCCCTGGCGCTCAGGCGGCTCTGAAAAAGGCGGAGGAGAGGGGGTGGGTTAGTGGGAATAACGTAACATACTCCTTTGCACTATCCTCGCTAGCAAATAGTTTCAGGCACAATAAATAAAATGAATAATTTTAATGAATATCGACTGGAGAGACTAATTTATGTTTTTAATACAGGTACATCCTTCCATACTGTCAATGCCATCATTTCCAGACCCCGACCGACGGGTTCTTCAGCTGCCAGGTGCAGCTCCATGTCAACAACTTCACCACCCTGACCATTTTATGGGACGATCGGCAAGGACCAATATGCCCTTACGCGGAACTAGCGGCTAGAAGCAACATACCAACCGTTACGGTGGGGTAGCGCCTCGTTGTTGGAACAGCCTTGCGATTATCAGGGCGACCATAATGCTGCTTTTATCATAAACCAACACCCTGTGTACCGCAAAGGAACAGCGCGTGACTCAAGATGAGCTTTTGCGGATCGAGAGCAAAGACAAATGCGAATCGCTGAATATAAAAAATGTACTTTACCAATTGTACAATCTTGCTGTTTGCTTTTAAACAACAGTTTCATATTCCAAATTGTGGCGTGCTGTGTTGTGAGATGATCTGTGTTGTTTTACGAGTTCTGTGTGAAGTCGCGTAGAAGTCGACTGGGCGCGTTTGGCTATGCAGCCCAGTAACGTCACGGAGAGAGGCGGGGAATATGAATGCTTTGTTGATGTCAGGCTCAGGGGCGGGGGATATGATTTAGTGCCGCAAAAGCAGGTCAGCCAGGGCGATGGGGCAAGTGATAGGATTATCACCTAATCTCGGCGCACAGCAGCCTGATTTATCATTTGTTTAGTGGACGAAAAGTCGGGTAAGGTCCATAGGAAATTTTTCTACGATCGACAGATCCATGCCTGAAAACACATGGCTGACCCATAGGGACAATTAGAATGTGGTCACGGAAATGCCCTTTATTCATTTAGTGGCATCACCATATCCCTGAAATGCTGTGGATGTGCTGTCTCTCAAAAGCAAATGCGAATCAGTGCATCCCGTGCTCGTTGTCCATTTAGAGGACCCCGAGGAGGTGGTTGTGCCATCCCATCCCCATCTCCGTCTCCGTCACCATCCCCATCTTCATCATCTCCGTCTGGGGGCATTGGAATGTTCCTGCGCTGGCACAGATTGTGCAGCATGGCACAAACGAGCGTAATTTTACCTGTCTTCACTGGGCTGTACAGCAGTGATCTGCCAGATCTGCTTAAACAGCGGAACCGGGCCGTCAGTAGTCCAAATGTTCTCTCAATCATGCCACGTGTGCGGACATGTGCCCTGTTGTACGCATCCTCATGCCTGTTCTTTGGCCTACGTACAGGCGTCATCAGCCATGGCGTGAGTGTATATCCGGAATCTCCTACATGGGATGCAGATGTCGGAGACATGTCAGTGTTGGTAGTATCATGTCTTCATCAGATGCAGTGCAATCTTGTGTCATTGTTCATTCATGCGTATGTCTCATGCAGTGTTTTCACTGATGGGTGTTAATCTTCTATGGCCATCATAGTGGGGGTTGGCAGCTGGACATTGACCAATGCATTGGTGTGCATGTGGCTTGTGAGTATGGCATTGTGCAGTGATGTGCACACATGGCAGGGTCACTCCACAGTGATGATATAATAGATGCAGGACGTCTCATGTACAGCCATCATGTGCATTGTGAGTGCTGTGTTGCATATTATGGGGGGGAGGGGGTTTGCTGTGGCTCCAGGTGTGTGTGCCAGCGGGAGTTCAGGCTGTGTGTGTCAGGTGGTAGGGTGTGTACGGCCACACTGTGGCTACCTGTCATGTGTTGCTTTGTGGAGTTTGGGTTCTGCTGTCTATTCAGTGGATGGGCGGGGGGTGATGCATGTGCAGTCGCAGCAGCCCACTCACGTAGCTCATTACCCTGGTCACACAAACACACCCCACTTACAGAGATCCGGAGCATTGGCAGCTGTACTCGCCCAATAGCCATGTGCTTTGTCCAGCATAACGTTCCATGTACCGTGGCAATGTTGAATTCCGCAGTACCATTGAGTCATGGGTTGAGCCTGGGAAACATGCGCAGCAATGTGTAATCACTAGCGTTGCATCACATACCATCTGTACATTCAGTGAGTGGTACTGTTTCCTATTGCGGAAAACCATTTCAATTGCACGTGGTACTGTCAGCTCAATGTGGGTGCAGTCGAGTGCACCTATGCAATTTGGCATGCCTGCTATGGCATGGAAGGCCAACTTGGTGGCAATCACCTGGGAGAGGGTACGGGGTAGGGCAATCTGTTCAGACACATGGCGCAACAGGGCATCCAGTACCTGAACCAGAATTATTGAGAAACAGGGTTGTGATAGGCCGTGCAGCTCACCGACTGTGTGTTGATAGGTACCGGTGCCAAGAAAGTGCAGTACAGACACGACCTTCAGGAGGAGGGGGATGACGGTGGGGGTGTCTATGAGGCTGCTGATGTCATCCTCTATCAGGCCAGTGATGTACAGGATTGTTGGACGGTCCAGCCGGTAGTGGATCTGTCCTGGGGTGAGGTTCCAGGGTGAGGTCCTGATGCGTGGTATTGCAGGCTGCCTGCGGGGTGCTGCCGGCTGGACAATGGGGTTTGCCATGGGTACAGGGTTAGCTGGTTGCCGCCTGCGCCTCCTACGCCTCCGCCTCCTCCTCCTCCTCTGCAACATTACGCCCATCATGTGCAGTGCTGCCTGTTGGTTGAGTAGGCCCAGTCCCAATGCTACTAGAGCTGCTGCCTGCATGGTTCTGTTTTGAGTTGGGCTGGGTGTGGGCCTTTTGTACGCACCCAGTGGCCTGCTGGGTGCAGCTGGATGCAGCTGGGCTGATTTCTGATTTTGTGTACCTGTGGCCTGATTCAGGACACCAGGCACAGTTTAACGTCATGTTCGCTGTGGCGGCTGTACCGCCACCGTGATCACGGTTTTACAGCTATTTTGTTGTCGGTGTTTCCATGTCCGCGCTAGTTGTGATGCTCGCGGTGTTTCGTATTGCCGGCAACGGAGGAGTTTCCGTGCAGGCGGAGTTAACGGGAGCTTTAACTCTGCGGTGGTGGTTGGAGGTGGTGCTATTTCCGGGTTCGCAGGTCATGATTAGGCGGACGCGGAAACGGTGCCGGTATGTTTATACCGGCTGCGTTAGTTCCGGACCGGAGCACTTGTAATGAGGCCCTATTTCTCAAATGAGCACCTATAATTATTGTATAATGTACAAACCTTCTACACGGATAACTACTTTAAAGCCGCTCTTCATGTCTGTAATCCCTCAAGGAAGCAGCATTTAAACGGGCTACCTAGTGACAAGAAAGAACTCCAGTTCTCTTAACCCATAACTGCACCAGAGGCAGTCACCGGCTATAGGGATTGCAGAATGCCCCTTTTTGTTTATGCATGGCTGGGGTTTTATGACCTATTGGGATATCATTGGCTGGATGACTCCTTTGAAAATCTCTGGATTCTTTTGGCCAAGTTCTTCTCAATTTCTAGCAAAAGTTCACTATAACCCAAAGTAAATATTTAGAGAAACGCTGCCTAAATCCAGATGCAGCACATCTTCCAGCCGTAACAGTGTTATTTGCAGAATCAATCAGGCCCTGCTAGATATCTATGGCTTTAAGTTGGCAGGGGCCAGCCTGGACTCAGCCCCAGCAGTCTTCAAAAATTGCCATTGAGCAGGGCTATGCTTGGGCCAGCGACAATTCTGCTCTGCCCCAAGTAGATCTATTAGCCAGGTTTAGAATAACATAATCATTTACAGACATTTGGAATTACATTATTTGTTTTCTAACACTTAAGAAAGGGCATATATAATATGGCAATATATGCTTTAGTTTTTTTGTAACAAATGATATTGAAGTATTGTTATTAGAATGATTTAATGAAATGAATTCAAAAGATTCTTGGGGGTTTCTGCAAAAGAAGCGGGGGATTGGCCCGTTCATTGACCTATTTTGATTTGTTTTCGATTTGATTTTTCAATATCTTTATTTTAGCTGATTTTATTGGCTGCACATGACCATTTAACACAGATTTTACTCACTTTTATTGCAGATATGAAATCTCGACTCTGTACCTTAGTCCACACCTTCAACTCCATGGACCCCACGTCTTTTAGAGTTCCTTAGCTACTTTGGATTCTCAGCACACGCATGGCGCTTCTTAGGGCCCGCCACAACGAGTGCTTTGCGAGATGTTGGGGCACCCCTGGATTTTTTTTATCCCCCCTAAAGCACCGCAGATAGCTATTTTTTGTGTATGCTGCACCAGACAGCTTTGGAAGTTAAATATTGCCCCTGCCTTGCAGTGGGTCTGGTTATCCATCATTTTAATGAGCAGCTGGGGACGCGCATGCTTCTGCTCTACTACAATCCCTCTCCACACCTGCGGGGAGTCCCCAGAGGAGACGGGAAGCGCGGCACCCAGGGGGACTCGACAGAGGAGCTATCAATTTTCAATCCCCCAACTCCCGCGCCGCCCCGCCACTGTAAGTGGTTCAGGCCTCACCCCAAACTGGATGGTAGCAAGAAACTGGAATGGCAAAGTGTGTTTGCATCAGTAATGGTCGTAGTTATTCTTAGCCTTGAGAGTCAGATGCTGTTTCAGGAAAAGGCATACGAAAAGGATAAACAGAAGCAAGTTGTATTAGCGGTGCACCAATAACGTAAGATCGTTATCAGCCTGCAGGCATCTATTGATGACCGTCGCGGCTTCCTATTGGCCTAGGCGTGTTTGCCCCTCCTCCTCAGTGCGCCCCTGCTCTCTGTTTCTTCTTCATTGCACGTGTCCTGGATTGTGCCATGACTAGAATCGGATGTCTGTGATAGGGTCAGAGGCAACCTTGGGTGGAATGGGAGTGGCTGGGTTGGCTAAAGCCCCAGGTCTTTTGGTTGTAGGCTTGTAGCCAGTGCTGGTCATTGGGCCGGCTGACACCGGATCCGAGATCTGGCACCATGTGAAGCCCGATCTCGGGAGCTGGCCAGAGTCAGCCGCTCCCAGCCCAGCTGCACTGCAATACTTTGCCCTTTACTGCTGGCTTTGGCACTGGACTTTAAAGTGCTCCTGGGACTTACTGTTGTCTACTGCTCCTGTCAGCGCAGCGAGATAGCCATCATGGGCCCAACGTCTGATCTGACGCCTTTATAGACACTGGCCCGTCTTCAAACACTTGTGCAAAGGAAGGCTCATTGGGATAGTAATGTGTCAGTAATGGCCTGCCAGGTCGCCTCCATTGTTTGCGCACAGATCTGAGCCTCCTAAAGACCCGACAGCTTCACCCACAACTACTACAAATTAACACCATGCAGAGATCAAAGCGCCCCCTTTGTTTCTGCAATTAACTGCAAGTAGGCCTGAGCAAATGAGAATTGCTTAAGCTTTCAATGTCCAGCTCGGATCTTTCTTTTGTGCAAAACAAAGCGTGGGACTTAACCCTCTCTCTGCAGGAAGGAAGGGTTTCAAAGTGAAACCGTTTTGTCAGTCCAGAGATTTAAAACGGTTTGAGAAAGAAAGAGAATGGTGTGTAATGCACAAAATTGTGCATTACACACCAGTGCCAGAGCTGGCGGTAAAAGGCAATGCAGCCGTTGTGGGCGTTTTTTATTATTTTTAAATTTTTTTTAAGTATTCCAGCATTGCTGGATGCAAAGGTTATTCTGTTACACTAATTTTTATTTTTCAGGTTCTAAGCTATCAATTTTTCATCAGAACAGTTATAAACTAAATAAATGCCCCAATTCAATGAAGTGTTTTATAATCACAAAACCGCTGTGGGAAACGCTCTGTGAATTAGGCCCAAAGATTAATTTGATTGGAGGTCCACTGCCAGACCCGCCCCCTCTAGACCACGCCCCCAAACTCCTCCCCCACCCCGGCCCTTGTGGGATCCCCCACCGCATTTTTTCCATTTCCACCACTGCTTTTAGGCCGTATAGAAGCTCAAGGGCTACAACCAAAAGGCCAGCTATCCCCGAATCCCGACAGTTCCGACATTAGTGTAGCCCGGATCTTTTACTAACCTCGCAAGACCCCTGAATAAGGTCAAATTGAAGACGCTGGGGGCTGATGCCCACAACCCGCTCTGTGATGCTGACCCTGGAAGTGGGATGCAGGGATCCCTTAGCTTTGAGCCACTGCCTAAGCCCCAGCTTCACAAGTAAGGTTCACCTATGTGCTATAAAACCCCAGCTGGGATTGAGAGTCAGATACCCCAAACTTTACTTGCTGCCAACTATGGATTCAGAATTCTGGAGAATATTCAGGAAGGAGAAGTTTAAAGAACACAGAAGTCGCAGCTTGTGACGGCACAACCGTCTGACTCGGCACGCATTGCATCACTTGAGGGCCGCTGCATACCCAGCATGCATCTGGCATACTAATTCTGCTTGAGAGCGCAGCCCGCCTGCGACCCCGGCTCTGCACGCTTATGCCCAAGAGCCAGAAAGTCATGCCATAAACAGAGTTGACCATGGTTAGTCTGCTGAGGGGAAAAGTCGTGATTGCTTCCAAGATGGCTACCCAAGACTTTTCAACTTGGATATGCAGAGCGGCAGAGCAGTCAGACACACCCCTTGAGTCCATATAAGAGGGTTATAGCCCAATCACTCGGAGACCAATCATAGGCCCCAAACCCAACTTGCACACAGCTGACACAACTCAAGCAATTCTATAGCCAGTTCCATAACCTGGAAAGTCACAAAAAGGGTTTTTACCAGAGCAAGGGTGTGGGAGTTAGAAGGATCAAGAGAGAGGTAAGCGGAGCGGTGTGAAGAGAATAGCGGAGGGATAGGTTGGAGCAGAAGTCAGGAGAGACAGAAGAGTGGAGGAAGGAGAGAAAGAGAGAATAGCATAGATGAGGATGTGAACAATGTAGGGGAGAGAGGAGATGAGAAGGAACATCAGCGAGGGGAGAAATGAGAGGTTGCAGAAGAGGCAAATTGCATGTAAAAGAGGATGAGGAAAAGGCAAAGTACTATGAGGGAGGGAGAGAGAGAGAGAGAGAGAGACTGGGAGAGGGAGCGGCCATCAAATGAGAAAGAGAGGGGAGAAGGAGGTAGCAAAACATACAAATAAAGACGGGAGAGTAGAGTAGGGTAAGGGAGCACCTCCCAGGAGAAGGGAGAGGAATAATGTGAAGAACGACCAGCAGAGTGAAAAGTTGGGCAAGGGCAAAGAAGGTCCAGGGAGAGCAGAAGAGAGTGAGAGAAAGCACTTTCAAGGGAAGCAAAGAAGTAAAAGAAATATTCCAGAGGATGAGGTAGAACCGCAAAGTAGAGAGGTAGAGGAACTAGAGGGGAAGGGAGATTAAAGAGGCAAAAGTGTGTGAAAGCCCCCAACAGTCAGAAAGTAGTGAATACAGAGCGGCTATCATGCGGCATACAGTCCTCCAAGAATTGGGCCAAGGAGGGAGCTCCTTAGCTAGTGAAGAGGGCTGGACCCAGGGGCCAAAGATAGCCAACAGCATGGTTATGCAACTCCAGGCCTCGAGGGCCGGATCCATGTTGGATTTTCAGGATACCCCATATTAATATGCATCACATAAATTTGTATATAATGATTCGAAATGTATGCACATTTTTCTGCATGAATATTAATGAGGAATATCATGAAAACCCGTCAGGATTCCAGCCCTCAATGCCTGGAGTTGGACAACCCTGGCCTATAGAAAATGACCTGAGTGAAGTGCCACTAAGGGCCGCCTAAGTGCCGAGTGAGCACACTAAAGACTTGACATGCAGTGATAGGTTAAGTACCTTGGGGATCAGAGGGTCACCTTATGAGGGCAGATCGTATGCATAACCCATTGAAACAACCCTGCAGTTTCGAGGCCGGGCACATGGTAGCCACATCTAGGAGAACCAATTCAAGAAAAACCAAGGAGCCAAGAAAAAGGGTTTGGAACACTATGAAACCTCAGGTTTGGGAGTGGTTGTTTAAATATTCCGGACAGCGAACTTGAAAGAAGGAAAGTAGGGTAGAACCGAGGTCCACGGTCCTACAAGAAGTCAAGAAACGTAATGACTTTGGCAATTCTTGTTTTAATATTTCCACTCTCATCGCTGATCCCTGGGTGTGATATAAACAAAGCCACTGTAACGCTCCAAGTTGCACTTCAGTTGTCTGTTGGTCACTCCGTTTTCACAGGTCCAATGTATGAGATTTACAGTGATGGGCAAGATGCTTTTTAAAAAGTAGGGCCTCTAGGCCCTTCCTGACGTGTAGGATGCGGAGGACCAGTTTTGTCCTTATTGGTAAATTGTAATAGAGACGGGGTGCTTGGTAGGAAAAAGCTCAGTCCCACGATGTTGTGGCTTCTGTTGGTACGTTAGCCTTTGGATATAGTGAACGTCTTGGCTAGGACAAGTGATGTTTTGCTAGTGACCGATTTGTAGGTGATGCAGTCTGTCTTGAAGATAATGTTTTTGAAAGAGTAGCCATTAGAGTTCCACGAGGATGGGGGTGATGGGGTTACATTTTCTAAATCCTGTGATGAGGTGCACTGAAGAATGCTGGATGGCTTGTAAAGGAGCAAGGATGGCATCTGGGACTCCACTCCGAGAAGGGTGTTACCACTGTCCAGGTTGGAGATAACCAGGACTTTGAAGTGGTATACAGGAAGTGGGCAGGGACTGTCTAGTCCCAAACTACATTATTGGTGCCAGGATGCCTGATGTGCATGAGCGCATGAGAGCCAGAGTAGTCCCTGATTGGACAAATGCTGGCGTGCATGAGTGGTGCAGATCTCCTCATTGGCCGTCTGGGTGCAAGCACTCACTGGACTTGTGGATGAGGAGGGGTCTTGAATGCAGACCCACCGATCAGCAACCGGTCAGAATAGACCTGTAGACAGAGCCAATTATATCAGAAGGTTGGCACCCTGAGCCCGCTGTTCTCCCAGTAGAGCCCTGCTTTGTACTCAATCTCGGAAGACCTGCAAAGGTGCTTCAACCCCTTGGAGAGGTAGGACCAATGACTGTCTATGTCTCCTGGTTGCCCTGCAAAAGGGCCTATTCGGAAGTGCCCCTGGCCCATCCAGTGGACTGTCCAGCTTGAAACATTGTATCCGTGCAGGAGCGTTGTCTGAGTTTTGCCTCTAGCTTTTGGGAAATCCTTACTTGCACTGCACGTCACCTCCTTGCCAGATTTCGTCATCCCAGCTGCTGTGGGTCGCGAGAGAGATGTATGCGTCAGATTGCAAGATTTGGGGGCCGCTGCGTCACTGTGTGACAGTGACGGTCATTGAATGTGACTTTCCCGCATTTCTTCAAGTGCTCTAAGTCCAGCTGCATCAGTGCTTTCTTTATCCTGCAACCGAGACAAGAGTTACGGCTCCTGGTGTGAACCGGACCCACATCCGCACCCGCAGCGTCTGCGCACTTTGAAACCAAATCAAAGGTGGGAAATCGTACCGCTGGTGACCCACCCCAGACCTGCCAAGTTTGGATCCGTACCGAGCTAAGGGCGGTGAGTACTATAACCACTTACCAGTGGCCCCTAGTTCATCTATTGTATCTTTACGCACAGAGAATCCCTTGGGGTCCTCCCTTTGGCTTGGGTAGCCTCCACTTCCTAAAGACCCCCGAAAGTTGGGAATAGCTTTGTTCACTGTAGCAGATCCTCCCATGACTCCTGGAACCCGCTTTCTACTCTTCAGATTTCCTCTTCTAAGTTTGCCAGTGAAGAGGGGAACGTAGATCGTATCCCCAGTCCCAGAAGACCCTCCAGAAAGATGAAACGCCTGGTGCAATATGGGTGCCGATCATATGTCCATTCCTTCTGCTCCCACAATGGAAAACCACCACAGGAGATACTCTCCCAGCCGACCCTATAATCCCGCAGTGGTGCGTATCCTGCCCTGAATGAATGAATAGACTCAAGACAGAGCTGGAGATGACTACATTGACCGTATTGACTAAGCACTGAGAGGCCATGTTACTTGTCGTTAGAGACTACACAAGGACTTAGACACGTTAGACATGTTATGTTATATGAATCTTTAGTGTGCACAAACGCCTGAAGGCACCCTGGCACGAGAATGTGAAGAGCGGCTTAATAACCAGAATTAGAACACAATTCTTTTTAGCAGGTGCCGAAAGGCTAGATGGTCAACTATCATACGCAACGCCCGAGGAAGGGTGTTGCATGCCTTGGTGGCTGCAACAGAGAAGACACGCCCACCCGTACGGGTAAGTCTGAAACAGGGGACCTTAACAAGAAATGCAGAGTGGGAGCAGAGGCACTGAGTTGGCACATAATGAGGTAATTTATCCTGAATATATTCAGGCCCCCGGCTATTAAAGGCTCGGTGCACCATACACAGGGATTTAAACAAAATTTAAACAAAATCCACTTTTCCACCAGAAGGCAATGGAGCTGTGTTAACAATGGAGTAATGTGGGCACTAACCGGAGGCTGAAAGATAGCTCTGGCAGCCACGCTTTGCAACAGCTGAAGACGATTAATGACATAGCGAGGTTGGGCTAGACACGATGAATTTCAATAATCTAGACCAGTCAAAACAAGTGCGACTACCACCGTAGCCTGGAATTTTTCAGGCACAAATGGCTGCTGCTGCCAGCTAGGCATCCATGGCCCGGGAGGAGGAAATAACAACCCCTAGATTCTTTACTGACGCCACACGGGCTGGGAGAGGACCAAGGGATGCAGGTCAGCAGTCATTGGTCGAGAAAAGAAGAGGCGAGGTAGTGCCAACACCTCAGTCTTACTGCCATTTATTTTCAGCCAGTTTGACGACATCCATTCTCCTATCTCCTGGAGACACATCCTAAACCGACTGGCCGTATTGGCCTGATTTAAATCGAGGTGAATCAAGACTTGGGTGTCGTCAGAGTAGGAATAGTAGTGGAAGCAATGGGAGTGGATGAGGGCCAGAAGATGCCTAATATACAGATTAAACAAAATAGGGGAAAGGGCAGAACCCTGCGGGACACCACAGGAAAGTGAGACCGGACTAGAGTGAAATAGAGGAAGCAAGACCGATTGAGAAAGATTATCAAGAAAAGATACGAACCAGTCAAGAACTCTACCAGACAGCCCGGCAGTGGACAGCCGGGAGATCAGGGTGGGCTGGTCGACAGTGTCGAACACAGCCGACAGATCTAATAAAGCAACTGAGCCAACACCCCCCTGATCCACCAGGCAGGCCAGGTCGTCGAGCACAGAATTCAAGACTGATCAGTTCCCCTTCCAGGCCAAAAACCAGATTGAAAAGAGTCAAAATAAGAAGTAGATTCAAGAAAAGTAGAGAGACAAGGAGAGACCAGGGCTTCCAATAATTTCATGAGGAACGGGAGAAGAGAGATGGGACGGTAATTAGCCAGCACCTCAGGATCTAGCGAAGGTTTCTTTAGCAGCGGAATCACAAGGGCATGTTTAAGTGTGGAAGAAATTGCACCCTCCATAAAGGAAGTATTAACTGCCACAGTAATGTGCGGAATGATAGCCCTCGAGTTTTCCTTCTTCAGCAGCGCCAGAGGGATGTGATCAGTCGGGGAGGCTGATTTCAGATGTTGAATGGCAGACAAGATATTAGATTCTGAGAAGGCGGGAAATGAGGATCACGACCCTTCCACCTAAGAAGGCTCAGTCAGTACTTTAGCGACTGGCGAGTGTGCGATATTATTGTTAATGTTAGCACGGATAGAGGAAATCTTTGACACAAAGAAGGACGAGAGAGAATCACAGAGAGCTTGAAGTATACGTGCCATCTGCACATCGCTGACACACACACACACACATCTAATTACACGAAGAACATGGATATGCTGCTCTATAGTTAGAGGACTGTGGCATACACATACTGTCTGCATGTTTATTATTTTGTAATTAGGCATGCTACGGCACCACAGTTACGCAAGAAGCAAGAAGAGTTTGTGTACATGTTTGCTGATGCCCACATGTAATAACCTCATGGTATGACAGGAGCACTCACCAGACCTGACATCCATAATGCACTAGCTTATAGGCAAATTATAACGTGTGTATAGTAAAAGCTAGGCTATGGCTCAATAACTCGAGTAGGGCACGATCAGCCAAAGCCTCACAGGATCATGCACAGTGGCACTGCAGCGACAGCAGCAAAGACACTGCCAAGGTCGTAATGTTGCAAGTGGCATTACTTCACCTGAACTGTAGTAACACTGCCGCAAGAGACGTGAGCTCTCTGACAAAATACAGAATTAATTAAATACCCTATGCACACAAACACGGTCTCCAGACACGTGATTAGACCATGGAGAGGAGCTGCCAAGAGTACTGCCTGGGAAGGGCCATCTGTTCCACCGACCAGACAATAACCGCAACAATTTAGTTACAGCTACATAGCAACACAGCGCTGGGAACCGGAGCGCACTCAGCACGGCAATGGGTTACACACTGTATGATGCTGACACATAGTTGCACCTTACAGATGCACAAGTATACAAAGTATTGTTCGCAGGTGTTCGCGGCCTGAGAACAGCGTTAGCCCCAGGCTTGGGGGCTCAGGGTCTATCCAATCAGGATGAAGGACCTTCGGGGTGGATGGTGAGGGTTGCCAACCAATCATGGAGTTCAGTCACTCTAACTATTTTGTAGTAACAGTTTTAGGGGAATGGCTAAAGCATACCACCTGACACTGTCCGGGCCAATAACCAAATTCTTCTATTTGTATCTATAGGGGACCTACTTCTCGCCGGCCTATAACAAGTTAGGATAGGTTTTTGAGACAGCTCCCAGTGATGACGCCAATCACAGCATCACTTTGTCTCAAAACTGGCCTGCGAGCCAGGGTCCGGCAAGAGCTTTGTGGATGTCCTTCCATGTATGTGATCCCTGTGGCGTGTTTTGTATAATAAACCCTCATTAATCCTTGCCTCTTGTGTGGACCCGGAGTTCTTGAATAGGACTGATGGAAGGAGTTAGGCCTTCCACGGACTCGCTTCAGCGGGCCCCCAAAGTGTCTTGGCTGGACCTGGGGGTCCACCCCTAAACAGGAGGAGGTCCCGCCGAGATTGGGTGTGGCACCCACCCGGCCAGATGCTGCCTCTTTAGCCGTCAGACCCAGAAGGCTCCAGGACCCTTGCAAGTATTGCGAGACAACCGGACAGTGCAACCGTAGATAGGCTGTCTGGAGCTGCTTGATCTATCCCGCCTGCAGTCGGCTAGGAGTCCAAGCATTTTGGAGGGCGAGACGAGCTGTTAACAGGGAGCCAGCGGCCGAGCAGCGTCCACGGACTCAAAAGAACGTAAGTTTGGTCCACATAACAGGCAATGTGTGAGTGGGTGGGATTTGTGTATGTGCGGGAGGGGGAGGTAAAATTTAAGGTCAATATTGGTGTTGGAATTGTTCTAATAAATGTGGTTGGTGGTAGGGACTGGAGTGGAGGGAAAAGTTCCTGTTTGCGGTTGTTCGAGCATTGCAGTGAAAGGCTCTAGTTAGGAGCAAGGCTTGTGAACTTAGTAGACTTGGACTGTGAAAACTGTATATAAGAGGTATTCCTATGTGTTGGATGTTTTCGTTCGTGGCTTAGATGATGGATCCCTGTGACGGTTAGCTGGAACTATCTCAGTTGCGGAAGGTGTTTGTCCGGTTAAGTCTTCCTGTAGCGAGGCGTTTCAACCGTCAGGCGACGAGTCGGTTGCAGCAAACACAAGAGAAAAAGAGAATGTGCCAGGCCCGGTGGGGTGGTAAGACAGCTTTGGGGTTATTGTGAATTTGGGGTGTATTGTGGGGAGAGGGGAAACGGGCATTCTTGTTGCATGCACAATTGTTTCTTCATTTGTTTGAATGTTATTTTGGTGATGTCACCCTTAGGCTGCTGTATAGGAAACTGTGTGGAGAAGAGTGGAGCAGAGGTTTTAAGGTTGAGAAAGGAAGGCAGGGGAACGAGCGGCAGTGCGCGGAAGGTGCCTGAGCACCATTAAGGCGGTCCGCTGGACAGCGACAACATTGGTGAATGCGGGGCTAGGCACGAAGCCCGCTTTGTAAGGTATTGAGCCGGGGAGGCTTGTATTGAAAGCAATTGATGCATTCTATATTGTGACCCTTTCCTTCCCCTGACAGCAGACATCGAAACCCTCAATTAGAGGTCAGGTAAAGGTTTACAATGTATTCATATGGTGCAACGGGGACCATGTATAGTGGGGCAGTGACTCCCATTCAACATCTATGTAAAACCCTCCCCCAAATAAAATTGTTAAATATAACATACAGTGGTCTAAGGGCACAGAAGGGAAAATAGCGAGGCCATGGCCGCATAACGGCAGTTTCTCCAAGGATGTGCTGCAATTACTCATGACACATTTACAGAGCACATACAAGGGAAAGAAGTTAGCCAAACGTATGGAAATATTTGAGTTGTGGTGTATGTTTCAAGAGGATAGGCCATGGATGATGAGGTTACAGGAGGCGAGTGAGGGGAGGTCGGATTAATCCGTTCCACCTCCTGCACTGCAGAGTGTAATATCCGACGATGCAGAGGAGGAACAGTGCCTATACCCATTAAGAGAATTAAAAGCAGCAGAAGGCTACTCAAACCCTACATACAAACCACCCCCATATGTTCAAACTGAACTATTAAAAGAGACAGAAAAGGCCACTCATAGCCCAGACTATGACGAGGACGGGCTACGACGCACACAAAATGAGCTTGCAGGTATAGCGTCTGATGAATGGATAGCTGCACAGATATTATTGAAGGGGCCACAACGGGGGAGGTGGATGCTGCCATGCAAGCAATAGAGAGCTTGGCGGTAGGACACTGGTGTACCGGAGGTGCAATACGAGGAGAGGAGAGTAAGGAGGAGTAACCCCAAGAGAGCGCGCCCAGGGGAGTGCAGCAAGGTATAGCAATGGAACCTCAGCCACAGGGACAGGGCACGAGAGATCACCTGACACCATTACAAGGGGGCGAGATAGTGTACCAAGGAGAGAAGATGCAGAAAAAGAATGGCGAGAAGGAGTAGGCATCAAAAGAGAAGAACTAGAAAGGATATTGGAGGAGGAGAAGGAGATAGAAATGACGTTGTGGAGGAAGAAAATATTATTGCAGGAATCAGGTAAGTATGAGGAGAAGCGGTTGAAGCAAGTGAGATTACAGCAGTGGGCGAGAGAGCAAGGTAGGAAGGATGACGAAGCACGGGCAATGGAAAAGGTAAGTGACCAGGATAAAATGGAGATAGCGAGGGAAAGGAGAGGAGGAGGAGAACAACAATGGGAAAGGGAAAACACAGGTGAGGGTGAGGGGAACCGAGCGGACACGGTGCAGCACATTTGTGAGTGAGGGAGGAGGAGGATATATTTAAATTAACAGAGATCGATCTCAATGTACCACATGGCCCGGCTCCAGTAACGTGAACATTTTACTTCTCAACTAGCTTTTGTAGCAACATGGATGACGAATGTAGTACAGGTGATGACCACAGTAATGAGGAAAAGGAAGGGCATAGCAAACTCTATCTTACGCGGACAAATGGGGGGACTTCCTGGGAGTGCAACACATACGGACAGAGGGGCAAGTCACACGATAGATCGACATTAGATATGGCAGGGGAAGGGACCTCACAAAGCCCATACAGCTATAGGCTTAGGGATCTTCCTGGGTGTAAGAGATATGGGGCAGCAATAGCGCAGTCACAGGGGCACTCGTGTTCCAGGGACGAGGGGCAGGATCACTTACAGCCCCACCGGAGGTGAGTGCAATAGAACCCATAGAACTGAGGTAGAAGATGAAAGGGGACCCATTCAAATAAAACAACATGGGCGAACGCCAGAAGAGAGGGCCGCATACTTACTAATGCCATTACTAGAGAGAGGAGGGACGCTGCCACAGTATGTTCCTTGGAAGCACACAGACAAGGAAAACATAAAATGCAGGTTACCCTCCTTGGGTGGAGGGGGAGAAATGGATATATGAGATGGAGAAGTTAACAGCGCGGCACCGGCTAGCAGTAGGGGATGTCAAGGGATTGCTAGTATCTATACTGTGTGAAGCTGCTGATGACATCTCGAAAAGGGTGGGGTTCCCTGGGGTGACCATCCAAAATACAGCACCCGACGGGGCATCCTTTGCAAAATGCAGGGCAGCACTATGGCAGTCATTGCGGATGCTATTTCCCGGGCACGTCAGACATAAGGACGATAACGTCATGCAAAATGCGTGACGATGAATATCCAGTTACGTGCATAGAAGAGATTCAACAGCTCTGGCGCCTCAAAACTCGAGAGTCGTGGGACAAAACTATAGCAATGTTTTATCATATTTTGGTGCAAGGGTTACCAGAGCCAGTACAGAAAAACTTTAAAAGTTGGTGGGGATGGAAGTGAAGGCCTGGCCAGAGATACAGCACACTATAGTATGCTATTGTTGATTGTGGCAGCAGAAACAAAAGCAAAAGGCGGAGGAGAGAAAGGCAGATGAATCAATGTTAGTACAGAAGAAATTGTCTAAGTACGCATTAAAAGGAGCGCTAATCACGGGTCCTGGTCCACACACACAAACAGCAACTTCACAACCTCAACCTCAATCACAACAGTCACATAACACAGTACCAATGTATGCACTGCCCATAGGAGGAGGGTACATGGATAGAGGAGGATACCCACCAGGTTTCAGAGGGAGGGTAGGCCATCAGAGAGGACAGGGGTTTGGACCCCTGTCAAACCAATATGTAGGAGGGTTCCGGGGCTATACACAGCAAATACAGAACGGAATGGAAGGAGGGGAAGGGGGATTTCCCTGGCAGACAAGAGAACCCCACAATGCTGGACGTGCAGGCAATAAGGCCGCATCTCTCGAGTGTGTAGGAACAGGGGGATCCACCAGGGATGGGGGAACCAGGATACCAAGAGGGCCAGGGCAACTACTACATCCCAAAGACACTACAGCATGCACAGCCAAAAAAAAAAACATACAGCAGCAAGCACAGACCCAACACCAACATGTAGCCCCAGCAATAGCGCCAGCCCAGATGATGATACCTCAGGGTATCTGACACAGCAGCTAGTACGAGCACACACTCAACCCCTGGAACCCATGGACACAACAACGACAGTACCAGTTCCAGTACAGCACCAGTTCAAAAGGTGGGAGGGGTTACTATAATAGGGAACAACCACTACCCATGAGGCGGACTATCTTTTTTCCCCCAATAGGACAGCCCACAGATGAACTTGTGTCCCATCCTGTCAGTCCCACTTAATCCTGCAGAAGAACCTCACATACGAGGTGACGAGGTGACGGGTGACGATAGGTGACAAAAGCTTTTCCTTCCTTGTTGACACTGGGGCCAACAGACCATGCATACGGGAAGGGACGTTTGCGATGTCAGGCGATGCCATCAACCCACAAGGATCCTCTGGGGCTCGAGAAGTGGTTCCATTTACTGATAACATCTCCTTATCTATCGGGGAGCATGATTTGTCATTACCCTTACTCTTCTCCAAACATGCACCTGTTAATATATTAGGTCTCAAAGATTGAATATGACCATTTCATTCACAGACAAAGGCATAAGGCAGGAAAAAGGTACAGAGGGGGGAGCCAGCAGACCCTGAACTATTTCAATAAGGGACAGACATAGCCCTTGCATGGCTGCCAGGGATTGCAGGGAAGGTATGGAGGAGACCAGGTGAGTACCTATTCAGACCAGAAACACCATCAGACGAAGAAGGAGGACAGGCAGTATCTGTAGACACTGAAGGCATTGAAGTGCGACAGGATTGGATTGCAGTGCACGCAGTAGATGATCAAGGAAGAGCATTAAGGGCAATAATTGCAGCAGCATAAGGATGCAGGCTAACTCAGGTGATAGATGAGGAACTATTTATAGAAGATACAAGTGAGACAGAATCAATACTAGAAATGAGTATCAGATTTTGGCTACGCATCACATAGCGGGAAGTAGCCCAGAGAATGGCGATGACGTTGAAGGCACCACCTCCATTCGTGGAAAAGGACACTTGTGGACTACAAGTCCTTATGCTGTGGGGTACATACGAAATATAGGGGGAGTGAAAATAAAGCTGAAACCTGGGGCAATACTGCCCAGTGCTTAGCAATTGCCCCTAACAAAGGAAGCAGATGAGGGCATCTATGAGACAATCAATGCACTTATTGAAAGATGCATTCTTGTACCATCAGAATCTTCATGCAACTAAAGCACATGCCTTATATAAAATTGGCATGCGCCTTTAAAGTACACAGTGAATGCAGGGGGACAGGACAGGTCTTTCTCAAGGCAAGAATGATTTGCTGTGTGCCCTCAGTTAACGTGACCCAACGCCTAGACGAACCACTTATAATGGCGGCACCCAGCGCGGTGTAGTAGAGCAGCGGAGCACCGCCCAGGACGCCAGAAAGAGCAAGCAGGGCCCAACAGGAGCCAAGAATGCTTTAAGGACATTTACAACAGAACCCCACTGAGGGCACACAGCAGATAATTCTTGCCTTGAGAAAGACCTTATGGGTCGAAACACGTGTCGGCTGACCAAACTTGTACACCAAGTCCTAAATAGTGTTTCTTAAAACACAAATATACCTATGAAATGAACCACCCAAGAAGAACACCAATGATAAACAGATTATTTCGTACTAACCAGAGTGTTACAAATATTTATTTCGGATTTTCCAAACAAGATAGCCGGGAGTAAAAAGACTTTTTTCCTACATATTTTGAGCTCCTGTCCAGTCCCACCTAAATATGCAGGTCACCTTAGAAAATAAGGTGACCTGGAATTTCTCAAACTGATGCAAATGAAAAAAATGCATTGTGTGCACTGTTTTTAGTTTGTGGTCGTATCTGAGAGGCTTGCCCTTTGTGTTTTAGGACCCCGTTTTTGGAATAAATTACCAAATGCACCCGCTTAACCATCTCCCACTGGGGTCACAATGGAATATGGCTTTGATCAGCCAAGCTAGGGAAAACGAGTTCCTATGGATAGAAGGTCATTGGAGAGATACTGAAGATGCAGAAAAAAGGCGCAGTCTTTCAAAGTGCAAAACCTTGAACCGTACGAGTCCCCGTCGACTTCCCTTTCCTAGCAAGGGAGGCGATGCTGCTCCATCGCTGCAATCGGTTATCGAGCTTGTTAAGCAGACGAGAAAGATTGCTGTATAGTGCAAGGAGTGGAGGGGAGAGGGAAAACGAACCCCCAAACCATCCACTGTGACCACCACACACTCTGCAGGGCCTTATGTGGTTCATCACAGTGTTGAGCATGGTTTGTCCGGGTTGGCTCCTGTGTGGTTCATCTCAGTGTGGAGCAGGCTTTGTTCGGGTTTGCTCCTGTGTGGTTCATCTCAGTGTGGAGCAGGCTTTGTTTGGGTTGGCTCCTGTGTGGTTCATCTCAGTGCTGAGCAGGCTTTTTTAGGGTTGGCTCCTGTGTGGTTCATCTCAGTGCTGAGCAGGCTTTTTTAGGGTTGGCTCCTTTGTGGTTCATCTCAGTGTTGAGCATGCTTTGTTCTTGTTGGCTCCTGGGTGGTTCATCTCAGTGTTGAGCATGCTTTGTCGGGGTTGGCTCCTGTGTGGTTCATCTCAGTGTTGAGCATGCCTTGTCCAGGTTGGCTCCTGTGTGGTTCATCATAGTGTTGAGCAGGCTTTGTCCGGGTTGGCTCCTGTGTGGTTCATCTTAGTGTTGAGCAGGCTTTGTCCGGGTTGGCTCCTGTGTGGTTCATCTCAGTGTTGAGCAGGCTTTGTTCGGGTTGGCCCCTGTGTGGTTCATCGCAGTGTTGAGCAGGCTTTGTTCGGCTTGGCTCCTGTGTGGTTCATCTCAGTGTTGAGCAGGCTTTGTCCGGGTTGGCTCCTGGGTGGTTCATCTCAGTGTTGAGCATCTTTGTCCGGGTTGGCTCCGGTGTGGTTCATCTCAGTGTTGAGCATGCTTTGTCCCGGTTGGCTCCTGTGTGTGTCATCTCAGTGTTGAGCAGGCTTTGTCCAGGTTGGCTCCTGTGTGGTTCATCTCAGTGTTGAGCAGGCTTTGTTCCGGGTTGGCTCCTGTGTGGTTCATCTTAGTGTTGAGCAGGCTTTGTTCCGGGTTGGCTCCTGTGTGGTTCATCTTAGTGTTAAGCAGGCTTTGTCCGGGTTGGCTCCTGTGTGGTTCATCTCAGTGTTGAGCAGGCTTTGTTCAGGTTGGCTCCTGTGTGGTTCATCGCAGTGTTGAGCAGGCTTTGTTCGGCTTGGCTCCTGTGTGGTTCATCTCAGTGTTGAGCATGCTTTGTTCTTGTTGGCTCCTGTGTGGTTCATCTCAGTGTTGAGCAGGCTTTGTCCGGGTTGGCTCCTGTGTGGTTCATCTCAGTGTTGAGCAGGCTTTGTTTGGGTTGGCTCCTGTGTAGTTCATCTCAGTGTTGAGCAGGCTCTGTTTGGGTTGGCTCCTGTGTGGTTCTTCTCAGTGTTGAGCAGGCTCTGTTTGGGTTGGCTCCTGTGTGGTTCATCTCAGTGTTGAGCATGCTTTGTCCGGGTTGGCTCCTGTGTGGTTCATCTCAGTGTTGAGCATGCTTTGTCCGGGTTGGCTCCTGTGTGGTTCATCTCAGTGTTGATTAGGCTTTGTTCGGGTTGGCTCCTGGGTGGTTCATCTCAGTGTTGAGCATGCTTTGTGCGGGTTTGCTCCTGTGTGGTTCATCTCAGTGTTGAGCACGCTTTGTCCGGGTTGGCACCTCTGTGGTTCATCTCCGTGTTGAGCAGGCTCTGTTCGGTTTAGCTCCTCTGTGGTTCATCTCAGTGTTGAGCAGGCTTTGTTCGGGTTGGCTCCTGTGTGGTTCATCTCAGTGTTGAGCAGGTTTTGTACGGGTTGGCTCCTGTGTGGTTCATCTCAGTGTTAAGCATGCTTTGTTCGGGTTGGTTCCTCTTAGTGTTGAGCATGCTTTGTTCGGGTTTGCTCCTGTGTGGTTCATCTTAGTGTTGAGCATGCTTTGTCCGGGTTGGCTCCTGTGTGGTTCATCCCAGTGCTGAGCAGGCTTTGTTCGGGTTTGCTCCTCTGTGGTTCATCTCAGTGTTGAGCAGGCTTTGTCCAGGTTGACTCCTGTGTGGTTCATCTCAGTGTTGAGCAGGCTTTGTTCGGGTTGGCTCCTGTGTGGTTCATCTCAGTATTGAGCATGCTTTGTTCAGGTTGGTTCATCTCAGTGTTGAGCATGCTTTGTTCGGGTTGGTTCATCTCAGTGTTGAGCATGCTTTGTCCGGGTTGGCTCCTGTGTGGTTCATCTCAGTGTTGAGCATGCTTTGTTCGGGTTGGCTCCTGTGTGGTTCATCTCAGTGTTGAGCATGCTTTTTCCGGGTTGGCTCCTGTGTGGTTCATCATCTGTGTTGAGCATGCTTTGTCCGGGTTGGCTCCTGTGTGGTTCATCTCAGTGTTGAGCATGCTTTGTTCGGGTTGGCTCCTGTGTGGTTCATCTCAGTGTTGAGCATGCTTTGTCCGGGTTGGCTCCTGTGTGGTTCATCTCAGTGTTGAGCAGGCTTTGTCCGGGTTGGCTCCTGTGTGGTTCATCTCAGTGTTGAGCAGGCTTTGTCCGGGTTGGCTCCTGTGTGGTTCATCTCAGTGTTGAGCATGCTTTGTTCGGGTTGGCTCCCCTAGTGATCCATTTTGACTTCGTGGCTAGGTGCACACCGATGGCAAACATCTTCCTCCAGCAGCCAGGAGGAGGATGGCATGTGAGGGATCTTTGGTTATCTTCCGACCCATTGACTGCCCATGGCCATGCTGATCCCTGTGGCTGTTCCCACCCCATTACCTCCCCCTTCCCACTCAAAACGCATCCCCCTGGGATCTTTCTGAGCTAGCTCTATCGAGCAATAACAGCACTGTTTGGCCAGCCAGTGTTTTATCTGAGGAATCTGCTGAGAGTTAAAGCTTAATTGCAGCTGTACATGTGGTACTAGGGATATGAAAATGTCCTAACCAAACTTGCCGTCAGCCACCTGATTAATATTCCTTATACTGAAGTCCTTTCAAAACACAATCAGTGACAAAGTCAACAGTATTGGCTTGTGTATAAGTATTCCATAGGCATTTGCCAGGTGGTGCTGTAACTGTACGCTTAGGCAAGCACATCACTTCCGGTTGCTGCAATCGTTTGGCCGGGTAGTGCCATTATGCTAGTGTATGGCCAATGGCTATCCCTGCCTGCACAAAAGCCACAACAGTTGGCTTTGCCAATGCTTGTTAGTAAGTAATTCATGCTTGAACTCGTGGATATGTGTGTATACTGGAGTCGATTGAGTCAGGGCCTAGATGATTCAAGCCCTAAACCAATGAAAACAAGGAAACATCGTGGCCCACTTCTTTTTAATGCCTACCTTGCAGAGTCCCCCTCCCTTTCTCCCTCTCTTTCTTTCTCTCCCTCTGTCTTTCTCTCTCGCTCTCTCATTCCCTGCTCTCCTCATTCTCTCTCATCCCCGCCTATCGTGCTCTCTCACCCGCTCTCTCTCTTTCTTCCTTTCTCTCGAACCCCCCCCCCCCCTCCTCCCCCCTCCCTGGCTGAAATTAACTCGTATCCCCGAAAGGCTGTACATGAAGCCTTCCCAGCATTCATTTATGCTGATGATGCGGGGCTCCGCGCGTGAACCCCAATGGACCTACCTACACATGCTGATGAATGCATTAGACGGGTATTCCAAAGGGAATGGTCTATTCATGTGCTTACAATTGGGATGACATTTTGAATAGGCCGAAGTACACAACATCATACAATTAATAACTTAAGAATCAGTTTTTTTATGTGGTGCTTTATGCCAGAATCCTTCAGCTTCTAAGTCATTTAATAATAGATCTTATTAATGCTCAGTTTAATGGTGTGTCTGTGGCACTTAGTCAAAAATCAGTCAAGAGAAGTCAGTTGTTCATAAATGGGTCTGAATGTGACCCAGAGTCCCAACGTATTAATAGCAACACAAAATAGCGTTGTACAAAGGATGGTGGCAGTGCTTTAAGTGGGTCTCAGAATCGAGCTGGCAAATGCCAAGCAGCAGAGCTGGGGTGCGCTGGTATTCTTCCTTTCGTGCGCCCATCCCCTCCTTTTTGTTCCAAATCACAAGCTCCGAACGCCGCTGGCAGGGTGCCTGTGTGTGGAGGGGGAGTGGGGGGAGGGGGCAGGGGGGGTCGGAGCTTGTGATTAAGAAAAAAAAGGAGGGGCCAGGAGCACCAAATGTTTAATACCAGAGTGCCCCAGCTCTCCTTTTGTTTCTTATAGAGAGTAGCTAACATCCAACAGGCATCCCTTTCAATCAAGGAGCCGCGTGGTTAAAGGGCTGTCTTCAGGGGTCCCGACCCTCATAGGCAGCCCTGCAACCATGCAGCTCCTTCAGTGAAAGGGCTGCCGGCAGAGGGTTAGCTTCTCTCACTAAGAAACAGGAGGAGAGCTGGGGCACCCAGCCTCTTATTTTGTTCCTTAATGATAGGAGCCGACCGCCAGCAGGCAGCCCATTTAGCCAAAGAGATGGTTAAAGGGCTTCCTGCATGTGTCGTGTTGCGCTTTTGATTAGGAAAAAGGAGAACTATCTCTCCTTTTTCCTAATCAATAGTGCAACACTTGCGGGCATCCCTTTAACCATGTGCAGCTCTTTGGCTAAATGGGCTGCCTGCTGGGGGTTGGCATAACTGGGATAGTCGAGGGGGCTGGTCCTTTTTGTTGACTTCCAGGGCTCTGCACTGGCTAGCCCCAGACCACTTAAAGCCTTGCATGAAGGGATCATTTGGAAGTCCTGTTGGCGCAAAAACAGGCACAACAACTGGTGTAAACCTTTTACATCAGGTTTTACGCTCAACTGAATTTTCAATGGTTTGGCAGCTGGAGTTGGGAAGTGGAATGAATTTAACATGTCCGCCTTCTTTGCTGGTTTCCGCCTCTCATATCTGCCTGGTATTCTACCTGTAGAGGTGGAGCCAGTACCCCCACCTCACCTATATTGCCTATATGTTGGGAGCCCGGATGTGAAAATAATGCGGTACCAGTGAAAATACTGATACCTAGGAGAATCCTCGAGGCATGGCTCCCATTGAGAGAACCATACCTGCATACAAGGAAATGTGATGGTGGTTTGAATGAAATTCTGGAAGAAGCAGAGCAAATGAATGGTCAAGATGAATGGTGACATCACACAGAGCAGAGCTAACGTGCCTAGAAACGATGCAGAGACTAAAGAATGCAGACATTCTATAAGGCATCAAGAAAGTATCAAGGATAAGTGACATCTTGGGCTCAAGGTGACAAAGCCTATGCCATAAAATGGATGAAGATATCAAGTTAGTTTACACGTGTACAGATGCAAAGGAAACGCAAGTCGACAAAGTAATCTTGAGGCTAGCTTTATAGTGAATAGGTTGCAGCATGCGCCAATATATACACATACGCATAAAGAGTAAAAGATGGATGTTTCCACTACGCGTCATAGCAGAGGTGGACTAAAAAAGAAAGGCCTCTTCCCAGTGTGTCGCAGTAAGAAAACACATGAATTAAAAGTGAATTTCGAAAAGGCGAGGTTGGTTGAGCCATGAAGGCAAGCCAAAAAACTATGGTCTTGTCAGGCTGTAGTGAGCTAATAATTGGATACAAAATCATGTGAAAGAACAAACTCCTGTTCAAAAGACACAAACAAGCAAGGAGGATGTCAGAGGTCTATTAAAAAATAGTATTTTAAAGACAGTGAAAGCTCAAAATCATGGTCTTCAGTCACGTGGAAGGATGAAGTTGGACGAGCAAGATGCTCACACCTATGCATGAGGGCAGAGCGTGCCTTCACTTCCCTGATTCTCCACAGTACAAAACAAACTCAAGGCCGAGCTTCAAAGCCTAATTGACTACGCTGACCACTGAGGTCATGATAGATTGATATGCGAATTGGTGGGAAGCTGGGGTTAAAAGGAGCTCACCAGCACCTGGAAGTCCAATCTGCGTGCTGCTAGACGTAGGTGGAAAAGTACTGACGAAGTTTAGAGTGACAACCAATTGTAGGGGACCCCGTAATAAAGGGTCCTATAGTTTGTGTAGCCAATGGGACGTTGTGTATTTAGTGACGTTCATAGTGGCCATTTTGTAGGGAGGGCTTAGTTGCCTCACCTGATGTTAAGAAACCTATCACTTTCCTTCACTGTCCCATACTAGTATAGAACATATACTTAGAGGTTCACTAAGAGCCTATCACAGTTGCCATTAGGTTTTTGTAGTTTGCCACGTAGGTTGACATTGGTAGTGTCGTAGGTCAACGTCAATGATGACAAGCTTTGGGGATAAAAGCTCTGTTTTTTTATGAAACTCGTTGAGTAAGAGGATTGAGCAAATTTGTTGATGTTTGTTGTGCTCCCTGTTTTAGATTGTTGATTGTTGATGTGTGAATACAATATGCATCCCCATCCATCTACAGGGTAATTGCTACTCATCTTAAAGGGCTGAGGTTGTTCAGTTTATACCAGTCTGACATTTTCAAGCTGCTAGAAAAACCAATGGATTCCTGGGGAACCTGCATGTTTTAACATCGGATAAAACATGCAGATTCCTTAAGAATTAATCGTAAATGACTCCCTCAATCATTAATTGCGAAAAGTAATTACACTTTTCCAAACTAGTAGTAGTAAAGGAAGGTGTTAAGGCGATATCACATGTTTTAACACCTTTTGTACCTCTATGTGTTGCAAATGTTTACAATTTGTATGCAGGGGACATAATTGCATGGGAAGTGCAAACGTAGACATTCCCCTTCGCACAATGTACTCTTTGATTTAAAACAGGTCCCTCAATCTTTCTCTTCTATGCAGAAAGATAATGGTCAATAGAAATTGATTAACATACAACATAGTTATGGTTATGCATAAACACGTGTTATTGATTTTCCCAATGCTCCTTCCTGTACAGAAAGATAACGTGGTGTCGGAAATGGCTTGCCGCCGATAATGTGTGTGGAAGTGCCATTACTTTACAGGGTCGCCTTGCTTAAGTGGATAATAACACCATATGGTCCCATGGATTTAAAATGCAGGTGCTAAAGCAGTTTGCTTAACAAAACAAAAAAAAAGAATACAAAACTTAGCTTTGATTTAGGACCACAGCTGCACTTGGTTTTGGACAATTTCTGTCATGGACAAAGGCAGTGAATATGGCAAGAGCATTTTGCACAAGATCACATGGTGAATAGGTTGGAGTCAAACATACACTCAGGAACCAAGACACATGTACAGTAAAACCCAAGATGTTCAAGTAGAGTGTGATAAGAATACAAATCTATGAAAAGGGATGTGGGGTAAGCACTTAGCTCCTTATGATTAAAAGAAAGTCATCAAGCTCCTCACCCCGAATTGCTGTTCCAGGTACTGTCAGCGCTAAGCCCACATACAGGACAAGCAACAATAGGATCTGTGAGCTAACACCCTTGATGGTATTGGATAAGGTAACTTAAAGACAATGCTCACGAGGACCAGAAATACCACCTGAAATGTCAGCGAAGCCCATGAATCCCATTGATCAAACAGTGGCTCGGAAAGGCTATAACAGCAAAGGGAGGATAGGACTCCTGACAAGGGACAAGTGGGAATAGAGATTACAGAATAGTGAGGAAAACCTAGGTATTCACACAGGAGCTGGATACAACAGCACATTCATCTAACAATACGGAACAAAGGGAGAAGTGCAAGGAACAACCAGGAACTGATTCCAAGGTAAAGTAAAGGAACAGGAGCAAGGAAAACAAGGGAAGGAAGTTGGGACAAAATGGAAAATCTATAATTGAGGGGCGTCTAAGGATCATCCTGCTCTCTGGCTCCTGCGTTCTTCCATCCTGCTCTCTGGCTCCTGCGCTCTTCCATCCTGCTGTCTGGCTCCTGCATTCTGTATTCTGGTCCACGGTTCCTGCATTCTTCCATCCTGCTCTCTAGCTCCTACACTCTTCCATCCTGCGTGCTGGCTCCTGGGTTCTACCATCCTGTCCTCTGGCTCCTGCTCTTTGGTTCCTGTGTTCTTCTATCCTGCTCTCTGGCTCCAGCATTCTTCCAATCTGCTCTCTGGCTCCTGCGTTCTTCCACCCTACTCTCTTGCTCCTATGTTCTACCATCCTGCTCTCTGGCTCCTACGTTGTTCCATCCTGCTCTCTTCCTCCTGCATCCATCTTGCTGGCTGGCTCCTGCATTCTTCTATCCTGCTCTCTGGCTCCTGCGCTCTTCCATCCTGCTCTTGGGCTCCTGCGTTCTTCCATCCTGCTCTCTGGCTCCTGTGCTCTTCCATCCTGCTCTCTGGCTCCTGGGTTCTTCCATCCTGCTCTCTGGCTCCTGGGTTCTTCCATCCTGCTCACTGGCTCCTGCTCTTTGGCTCCTGCATTCTTCTATCCTGCTCTCTGGCTCCAGCGTTCTTCTATCCTGCTCCCTAGCTCCTACGTTCTTCCATCCTGCTCTCTGGCTCCTGCGTTCTTCCATCCTGCTCTCTGGCTTCTGCATTCTACCATCCTGCTCTCTGGCTCCGTGCTCTTCTGTCCTTTCCTCTGGCTCCTGCGTTCTTCCGTCCTACTGTCTGTTTTCTGCATTTCTCCGTCCTGCTGCCTGGTTTCTGCGTTCTTCCGTCCTGATATCTGGCTCCTGCTTTTCTTCTATTCTGTTCTCTGGCCCCTGCTTTTTTTTCTATCCTGCTCTCTGGCTCCATGCTCTTCTGTCATTTCCTCTGGCTCCTCCCTTCTTCCGTCCTTCTGTCTGGTCTCTGCACTCTTCCGTCCTGCTCTCTGGTTCCTGTGTTCTTCAGTCCTGCTGTCTGGTTTCTGCGGTCTTCCATCCTGCTATCTGCGTTCTTTCGCCCTGCTCTCTGGCTCCTGTGTTCCTCCGTCCTGATATCTGGCTCCTGCTTTTCTTCTATTGTGCTCTCTGGCCTCTGCTTTTCTTGTATCCTGCTCTCTGGCTCCTGCATTCTTCCTTCCTGCTCTCTATATCCCTCAGAAGGCTTGCACCACTATTCTTGCCCCTTGTCCTGGTGTCATCTAGTGTCTGAGATATAACGCTCAACAGGCTTGCAGTTTCCTTTCTTCTTTGGCTGTGTTCTCTGCTGGAGCTTGTGATAGCATCCTCAGATGGTTTCTAGCTTCCTCCCCCTCTCTGCATCTGGCGTCTCATTCTGGCTCCCTTGGACCTTCTTCGTCATTCAAGTCGGTGGGCCGGTCTGCTGCCATCTTTACCTCTTGCTGCAGGCTTTTATAGTGCTCAGGATTTCCTTATTAATGTAGCTAAGGGCCTGATTTTTTTCTTCATGAATCCCTTCCTCCTTCAGAGGTGGGACTGGATTGTTCTCATATTCCTATTAGTATTTACAGGAATTGAACTAGTCCAAATGGACTCCCCACCTGGCTGAGCGCAATTCCTCCCAATCCATAATTGAGTTATCAATTATACCGGGATGAACAGTGGCAGGGGGCTTAAAACACCAATTTGGGACCAGGTGAAAGTGCCTGGTGCAATACATGGCATGGTGGCTCAATGAATGCTCCCTGTACTCGCCCTTATGACCTCTGCTCCACTGGTTTTAATGAAGTGATAGTTTGGTTTTTCTATCAGCTGTGCTTTAAGTGGCCTTCAAAATCGAGCCAGGGCTTTTGGGGGCGTGGCCGAAGCTGGGCAGGGCCTGGAAGGGGGTCGGAATGTCACCTCTTAGGCCATGCTGCCCTGGCTCGATTTTGCAAGCGAGCCATGGTCTTACAGGCATCATTCAAGTCAGGTAAGTCTTGCCTCTTAATTGCAGTGCTGACCCTTTGCAAGGCACCCTTTTTCATTGATCATCACTCTCTCCCCTGGGGTGCGATGGTGATGATCTGTTCATTTCTAATGCAAGGGGTGTTTGGGGGCACAGGGGTCGTCGACACAATAAAAAGGCAGGACATGCTTTTTTCAGAAAGCCTCAGGCTTTAGAAAAATAGCTGTGGCTTCTAGCGGCCAAGTGGGCTGGGGTTAGCAGGGGACTTTGGGGAGCTCCGGCAGGGCCCCATCTCAGCCACAGTTTTCTGACCCGGCTGGGGCTCTGCCCATGTTAGCCCCAGCCCACTTAAAGCTCTGGCTATCAGTAAGCCAGTCTGACTGTAGTTGCAGGCCTTATGGAAGGACCTGTGATGGCTTGCTTGAGCACTCGCTTCTTGTGATCTGGTGCTCTATTCTAAGTGAAGCAATGCATGGTCATTGGGATCGTTGAGGTTGTTCTGGTGTTTGGGAGGGAGGCTGCCCTGATGGCTGTATTTCAAATGAGTGCTGAGACCTGACATATTCTGGATAGTGGGGGGAAGAAGGAGGAAATCCGCTAGAAGGGTTGGTGGCGGGTCAGAAGAAGGAGTTGGACACACTGAGGACTGTTACCTTTCTTTAATGAAAATATAAGGGAGAAGGTCTATCTCTCCCTATTACTAAAGGGATCGCTAAGCCTATCGAAATTAACTAAAGGTGCTCGTCTGTTGTCAGGAAGTCAAGAATTACCATTTTTCCTCAGTCCCAAACCTAACTCTAGTTGACCCTACCACTAACATAAATAACTCAAAATAGGCCAAGAGAATGTCTCTCTTCTCCTGGTCGTCCCTCTTCTTGCCTCCTTCGCAGCAGCTTCCTCTTTGAGTCTGTATCATATCTCCTGTGACTTTTGATACACAAATGTTTCTCGTTAGAATATAGATGTCTTTAAGTTATCTTCCCTGATAGTCTCTTGAGGATTCCTTCATGAGCTTATGTAGCTCTTGCCATATACGTGTGGGCCTTGCATTCTCTTTAAAACCAGCTTTACTACACCAACACTTGTCCTTGATATATCTTCTCACACTCTAGACTTTCCTTACATGCATATCTCTCAAATTCTTGAGGGTTAACATTCCCTTGGTTTTGTATGGCCTTATCCAAATTATGAGTACCCCTCTGCTGGGTTCTTGGCATTGGATTCTGTCTTTTATGAATCTGTTCCCTTGACAGTCTGATTTCACAATACTTGTTACACTTATTTGCCGTAGGCTCTCTCCAAGCCTCAGTACTTTTACTTTACTTTAGTTGATTTGTAATGCGCAGCAATGAACCCATAGGCATGATGGCGCGGACAAGACTGATACAACAAGAAACATGGATGAGTCAGTAGTCGGGGTGTCAGGAGCTTCGCTTGTGGGGAGCTTCGATTGAACAGCCAGGTTTTTAGCTTTCTTTTGAAGGCCTCAAGTTTAGTTTCCAACCTTAGATCCAAAGGTAAGCGGTTCCAGGCTGTCGAGGCTGCTATGGCAAGTACCTGGGGACTCCTCCCTTCCGCCCAGGGTATTCACGTCCACACTTTATCTTTTTCCCAAATATTGTTCTTCGTCATGCTCTATATTGGTTTTAGATATCTGCAATTCTGCTAATTTAATGTTCGACATTCGTACTTGTAACTTCCCAATACTTTACCCCGGTGGCCTCCCGCCTCTCCTGTTCTCCCCGGTACATTTTCCGACACAGGGGAACATCGCGGAGCTCCACGCACAAATTCGGGTACTCGGCTTCTCAGGTGCTTTTCTCTGTGTCTGCTTTCACCGACATAGCGTTCTCGGCTCCTCTGATGAGGGTGTTGTCCACGTACATGAGCAGCCAGGAGCTGGCAGTATTCCCTTTTTGGTGGTCTCAGTGTCGTTAGTTGGGCTTTTTAACCACCACGAAGAAGCCGTGGTCATGCCACCACCTTGCACGTGTCTTAGCTTCCCGTTCCGACAACATTTCTTCAGTTGCAGGATTTGTTGGCTCGCCAGTATCTCACTCTGGCATTCCTCACCATTCCAAAACTCAGTGCCTGCGACTCCTTTCTGCTTCACCTCTCCAAGGCGTAATTGCATCAGGGGGCTTCCTTTGCATTCCATACTCTCTCCCTTCATAAGAGCTACTCGTACCAGTTATATACACGTCTCTATGGCTGTTTTGTTCCCACATTGCCTGAAGCCAAACATAAGGATGACAGATCGATCTTCATCGCAGGCAGTCTAAAATATACAGATATGGTATTGGGTCTAGGGAATTCCTCCACAGAATGGGAGTCCTTGTTCCCTGAGGGAGAGTCCCTCCCATTGAGGTTCCACTTGTCCATACCCCTAGGACCGGTCTTGCGGAGCGGGCTCACCTCCCTAGTCTCCAAGGGGGTGGCTCCCATTTGGGGAGAAGGGACGAATGCCCTCGATTTGTCCCAGGTCTCATAGGCAAGTCCTGCTATAATGTTCTACCCTGAATTGTAGGTAGCTTGGGGCGGGAACACTTGTACTACCAATTCAAATGATGGCCTGGGAAATGTGGAAGGGCTGTGGGCAATATCCCATGTACCACCTCCAGGTAGCCCATTTAGCTGGTAGGCACCCCTTGTCCCCAGAGACCTATTTTACTCCAAAGAAGGATGGTTATACCACGTGGCTTTGTCACAGTGGTCACCTGGCCTCCCCTTGTCATATTGCACTGCATGGTTCATGTTCCTGTGAGTGCCCGAGACCTTGATAAGCTATGTTACTGCCAGCATGTAAAGGAGTGTGCTGAGTACTATGGTTCTCATGGAAGTGTGTTGCCTACTTTGCACTAGTGCAGTGTGCTTTTTGTGCTGTAGTTATGTTCATGTTGTAGTCCTTACGCTGGCAAAATTCTTTGTTGCAGCATTATGTTGTCCTGCCTACAACCCTAGGAAATGAGACCTCCCACACATCCTTCCGTAAAGCACTCATAACAAAGCTCTTCAACTAGCTTACTGCACCATACCAAGCCCACACCCTTATCGGTCCCAGGAAAGCTAGAGTCATCTTGGTCTCCTCTGTAGCCATAATCACCTCTTGTAAAGTCAATGCAACCATGTACTTTCCTGTATCAGGTTCACTGTATCCAAGAACCAAACTCTGTAACCAATTGCACAGCTTGTACATTTCAATGTAACCTGTACTTTCCTGTTTCAGGTTCACTGTAACCAAGAGCCAAACACAGGCCCTCCTGTGGGTGTCATGTAACTAAGTAAACCCTACTGTAACAGCGCCACGATGCCCAAGGGCTGCTTTGGGTGCTTTATAAATGTAATAAATAAATAAATCATTGACCACACACAGGGTTTAGTGAAGGGGCGTTCTGATTCCTGATGTACTCCTGAAGGAAATGCTGGTAAGTGCGCCAGAATGGCATAATCGCTTTAGTGCTTTGTACTAACTTGTGCATTAGTTTGTTGTTTGTGTTTCTTTTTTTTCTCTTAATTGTTGAAGGGGACATTTTCACATCCATCACAGTGTTGATTAAAACTATGGTTGTGTCTTTGTACTCACACATGACTCAATTCTTCAACTTCCACGATCAAGCATTGCCTTTGACTTTTTACGAAATCCCAACGTTTCAAATACAAAGGATAAAATTACAGTGCCTCATAGGGTTACAGTTTAGGCACATAGGTGTTTTTGATGCATGATTGCAAGTGCCTGAACAGTGTTCCGAAAAACGATAATGGATTTACCAGCCACCTGAAGTGGGCAATATTCTCCTGCATGTATTGTGAGCAGATGCAGCAGGCAATGCTTTTGTTTCCATTGTCCGCTGCCGCTTGGCCTCGAATGTGCAACACCTCTGGCTTGTGCTCTGCTCCTCAACAGGTCCTCTTTTATTTCCTTTTTGTGCCACTTGGCATTGTCTAAAGATTCCATAGAACAGTAAAGGGTTTGCTGTCGTCACCCACTGTGTGATTCTCACATTCTGCAGCACCACACAATGTCAATCTGGAAAAAACAATGACAGCCAGGCACGGAGGAAACACTAAAAACTATTGAATAAAGGTATAACTGTGTGCTAGACATGTCATAATAAAACTTGGAACTTTTGAATATTGTGCTGCAGGCATATATGGAATTAGTATCCATTAAGAGGGGGCTGGGGGGCAGGCGGCCTCCCAGTCAATCAGGAAGCTCATAAAGGGGGCTTTACCTTTTGGTACAGCCCCCATTCTGAGCCTCCTCAGAAGCGGGAGGATGCCCTCTTCCCTGCTCAACAGCAGGTGAGTACTACCACACCCCATTTCCCTCTTCCCACCCTCACCCCCAATGTCCACTTTCCTCACCCACTCCGCCCGTACTACTGCCCCACTTACCTTCAGCTGCCTCGTTCCTCGTCAGTGACTGAAACACTTGGTGTTCGCAGCAATGGCTCACAAGAAAAGAAAAAAGGGACCACATGTAGTTTCCTTCTCCCTTGTGTGAGAAATCTGACGGTGTCTCACCCGCTAGTCCCCGTGGATTTGTCATCCAGGTGGCCAGGACACGGCCATCACCTTTGGATCCAGTTCCTGGGGGTGAACCAGAGCGGGAGGATCATCTGGGTGAGGGTGTCTTCGGGGAGTGGGAGTGGGACACTGGATGGCGAGATGCGTTATCCCCTTCCCTGTAACACCTTTACCCCACCCTACCAGGTAGAATACTTAGAAACTCAGCAAACCTGCCCCCCTTTCCAACACAAACACTTTCTCACAGACAGCTCGATATGAGAGAAGTTGGACTAACACCCGAGCCGTGTACCTGACATGTCCCAATACAATGGTCAGGCAGGGTCAGGCAATTGCGGACCATCACACACACCTGAATTCCACCCCACACGGATAAAGGGCAGAGCACTCTCTGAGCAAGGCAAAACACACGCGGAAGCAGCAGTTCCAAGATGACAGTTCAACACAAGGAGAAGGAAGGCAAAACAGAAGAGGATTGCAAGGAGGGAAGTGCACTTGACCTTTTTCACGAGGAACAGTTATTTTCACAAACCCTTGAGAATAGAAAGCGTAAGACCAGGAAACCAGGCTCAAGAATCCTGTATTGTATGTTGGAGCTACGCGCGGCCCTCAGGCGTCGATAATGAAGGTGGGAAGAATCGCCTTCCGCTGTGGTACTGTCCTTGGCTCCTAAAACATAGCAGTGCCAGTGAAATCAACACAGTCAGTGAGTTGGGGAGACTGATACCAGACCGGTCTGTGTTGAAGCCAAGGTTGCAAGCAGCAACATTGTATGGTGAGGGCTGAAGCGAACAGTGTGTTAAAACGCATTTTATAACCATTGCGAGTGAAGTTGAATAACAGATGAGTGATTGAACTTTGAAACCAAGATATGATACCTTTGACAGAGTGGTACGGCACCACGTGCATACTCATTCGAAGGTCTCTGTAAGGTATCCAACTAAGAGTGGAGAAAGATGAAAGAGTGGCAAAGAATTGTGCATCGAAGTGGTCCTGGGACGGGTCAAACAAAATCCTGTGCACAAACGAAAGTCTTCAATGTTGACACTGCTAGACGAGTTGATGAAAAAATAGAGAAAGTTGGTCCGAGCCCGAACAAGGGAGATCAATTGAACAAGTTAATGACAAAGTGAATTAAGTTGGTCTGAGCCTGAACAAGGGAGATCAATTGAAAGCCTTTGGGATAAAACAAGTTTAGTATTAAAGTGAACTAAATTGGTACGAGTCTGGCGGAGGGAGACTGATTGAACAATGTGTTAAAACGGATCGGAGCCCGGCTGATGAGGGTGTGGGGGGAACCGTGAATGATTTGAGAAATTGGACACATGAAAATGCTACAACATTTGTATTAAAGGGGATCTGAGCCTGACTGAGGGGGATCTGAGGTGAATAGTGAATCACCTGAGAAATTAAGTATGTAAGAAATTTCTGAGAGGAAAATAACTTAATCTTTGTTTGTTGCATCAGGCCCTCTGAAAGAAGAGACTTTGAAAGTCAAAGAGACTTGGGCACAGAAGGCTCTGATGCTAAAGTTTGAATTGCGCCCTAGTTCCAGAGAAGCCTGCTAAACTCGAGTGTACCGCCTTGTACCGTGCTGAAAACCCAGGGAAGGGAGGTCAACGGCCTGAACATCCTGACATATCATTTCTTGAACACTTCTTTCTTTTACATAACATTGTTTCCCACACCATGGGCCTCATTCCGAGGTTGGAGGTAGTCATGGCGCTATTAGTGCCATGACTCCCTCCAATACTGGTACCGCGTCCGCCCTTGTTCAATGAGGACTTACCGGTGTAGTCCGACCTTTGCAGGACCGTTAAGTCCCCATTGAAAAAGCCATTCCCCATTCCCATTTCAGCCCCCATAGGGCTCAATGGGAAGGGGGAATGGGTAAAACCAGACGTTAGGGAAGGGACCCGCTAAGAGACCTCGGAATAGGGCACAAAGGGATTACCGGCACTGATGTCCTTAACAGTGCCCGCTATCCCTTTGCACCCACCTCGTAATGAGCCCCATTTGTATTTAGAGGTAAGGATTGGCAATAGTTTTTGTTTTTTAGTATAGGCCCTTTTATTTTGACAAGACACCACTTGGACTGCGTTATTATTATTTGATGTTCGTAGCTTGCTCCAATCTAGGATTAGATAGGCATTTTTCAAACCCTTTTTGAAGTTCAATAAACACCCTTGAACTGTGGTCACTTGTGTCTGTCTTACTGTTGATACCATGCCTTCCTTACACTTGTTCATGGTGGCCATCTTGTTTTGTAGTTTGTGTTAATTTGAGTGACCACCACACTGTTTCTCAACTTAAAAAAAAAACTCTAAGCATCCTGGAAAAACATGCCATAAGCTAACAGTAATAAACCGGTAACACCCCCACCCTTTGGGGTTTATTGCTTAATTACAATCTGGCAATTTGTGCCAAGTGGACTACTGCAGTGCAATATTCATGATTTTAAGATGATGTTAGAACAATAATAGTTCTGGGAACATTCAAAATGTGCAGTGCAACCGTGCACAGCTCTTAGGTCACGGCCCCTTATTGGCAGGGTCTAGTCCCTATTGAGCCCTAGTTTCTTATTAAAAATACAATTTTTCCTGCTATTACCCTCCAAATGTTTCAATGCCATTAGTGCATTTTAATGAAAAGTTTCTGTTGGACCAGCGTGTTCATGTCAGCGGATGATTGCTACAACCCTAAAGGGTTGTGTACAATAAAGGCATTGCTAGGGTATTTTTAAAATGCACACATACATCCTTATTTTAAATGAGGCATAGTGGTAAATCTGGGCATGAAAAAAAATGTAATTGATGCATTGATTTACCGCTCTGCCCCATTTTGCAGCAGAGACAAGATGGAGGGGGGACAGGTGTGCATATCAGAATTGTGCTGTGCATTGCTCCTCCGTCTTGTCAGTGTGTTTTGTTTCACTCCTGCATGACATTTTCATGCAGACGTAAAATGAACAGATTCCTGTAGAATGCAGCTGCTAAAGGCCAGGCGAGTTCCATGGGAAGGCATGAAGAAATGCCACCTGCAACGTCTATTTTTGCAGGCAACACTTATTTCTTCAAAAGACAATAGGAAAACTAAAGCGTAAACAAAAAAATACCCTGTTTTACTCTTTAGTGTTCCACTCCGCTGCTTTAGTTGGTTTTATACAATGTAAATACCATACATTTCGAGTCCTCTAAGGAACAATTTAACCATAAAACCTTCAACATCCCCCTTCGTTCCCCCCTCACGTAGGTATAGGTCCTAAACATCAAGATCCACCCACTGAAATTGAAAGAACTACTTTGGGCACCACGTTACATGCTGGCAAACACACCCTACATTGCTACCCTGGGGAAACGAATCTGGCAAAGAACAATAGCATTAAGACACCAACCACACCTCTATTCCCCAGAAATACCTGTGATCTGGGACCTGTGCAAATCAGATTCAGACCTGCTACACCTCAGAGCTTGGGAGGGGAGTCTACACATGGGGAGACCTGTATAATGGAGGCACCTTCAGAGAGTTCAGCTCACTGCAGAAAGTAGATGGGCTGCCCACCAGCCAATATCTGTGGTACCGTAAGATACGTGAAATAGCAAGACATAAGTGGGACACTTGGCCAGAAGAACCCGAACCAGACCCTCTCACAACCCTACTATATAACCTAGGCGAGGGACAAAAACTGGTATCCCAGCTATACGGACATCTCAATGACAACCCTAATCCAAAAGGGGAGACCCTGAAGAGCAAATGGGAAACGGACATTGGCCAAGAAATGTCGGAAGGAGAATGGAGCAGAGCATTAGTATTTCCTAAAGCTGTATCCAGAAATCATAGATTTCGCTTCATACAACTAAACGTTCTACATCGGACTTACCTCACCCCACATAAACTAAGATCATTCAATAAGTACGCAAGCCCTAACTGCCCATGGTGCACAGCTGACAGAGCAGATCTCATACACATGTTCTGGGAATGCACTACAGTGCAATCCTTATGGGCAAAAGTTAAACAGACCTATGAGAAGGCGAGCACCTCCAACTACAGTTGGACCCCTGGAGAATGCCTCTTGGGAACCTACCCTAGACCGGCTAAACTCAAGCATCGGGTGAAACTAATGGACTTAATGTGCATGATGTCAAAGAGACATATTGCCATGTCCTGGAAAAAGCCAGCGGGACCCAGGCACACCGCCTGGCTCAAGGAACTTGTGCGATGGATTAATGCTGAAATGAGGGCATGGGAAGACAGTGTTGCCAGATCCACTGACGAGGCAAGCGCCACCCTAGAAGCATGGAAGGAGATAACCAGAATTATAATCTACCCCTCAGACGATAAACCCCCATGAGCAAACATAACCGTGACTATGTAATACAGCAGGATTTCGGAAACCCACAAGGGAGGCCTCTCAACACCCAAGGAGGCTGCCGCGCTCTAGACCCCCCGTCCCTTTCCCTGCACCATGCCCTGTTGGAGGTCCCGTAAACGGGCAACAGAGCCTAAACAAGGAGACAGTTATGTTGTTATGTTATTGTTGGGAAAGTTCTCCCTTTTTCATTTTCTTATTTCTAACCTCTTTTCTTTTTTCTCTCTTCTTTCTTTCTTTTTGGCTCAGCTTTTACAGCTCAATGTATAATGTCAAAGGTATTGCATAAAATAGCACTGTCAACTCGCCATATGACACTATGTTATGATAAATGCCAATAAACAAACTTGAAAATAAATAGGTCCTAAACATCAAAGAACACAATAACAAACCTTCCATGACAGTGTCCACTTAGAGCTTCCTACCTTAGCCCATACACCCTAGAAAGTGACCCCTGGATGGGGCTCAGAATGAACTACCATTGAGTTTGCAAGTGAAAAGACCTTTCGGTCTCACCCCTCAATTCAACTGCCATCCACTGTTGTAGCAATCCCCCGATACACATAATTTCCCATATACTCATTAATTAAATCTCTCCATTCCATTTCAAGTGAGCTCCCCCTTCCATGAATCCCTGTGGTAATCCGCACATATTCTTAGCTACGTTGGTCCATTCTCTTTTGCCGAGCAGCTCAACACTTTCCCATCTCGTTGCAAGACGAGCCCTTCGCGCTAATAGCAGACTGGAGACCATATTAGGGGGTTTGACATATTCTCTCTCTACCTCCTATACTCTAAATAGAACCAACAGTGGGGACTTAAACCTGAGGATCTCATCTAGGTCCTTGATCCACCCCATGACTTCATCCCAGAAAATGTGCACTTTTTGACAGCTCCACCACATATGTCAATAGTCTGCTTTCATCCCACATTCATGCCAACAAAGAGGGCTAACATTTTGGTAGATTCGGGAGAGCCTGGTTGGGTCATATTGCTATCTGTGCAATAATTTGATGGCGTGAAGTTTGTACTGATGAAAAATGTATTTTTGTGAGGCACCCCGGCATAATCTTTCCCATGTACGAGGGCCCAGATCCCTTCCCAAATCACATTCCCATCTTTCCGTCAGTTTGTCTGTCGACCCTTTCCCAGCCTCCAACAACGCCTAATACAACGCAGAGATCAACCGCTTTGTTTGCAACCTTGTGTCTAGAAGCTTGTCAAAGGGGGTGAGATCCCTCTGTACTTGTTCCCTCGATTCCTCCCTGAATGTCACTCCCTTGAGTTGTAATAATGTGAAGACAGACCATTTTCCTATGCCCAGGGCCTCCTCTAGTTAAATATATTTCAATAAATCCCCTCCCCCCCTCCAAAGCTGGCCTACCCTCTCCAGTCCTGTCTCATACCATGTCTGAAACCTCTCGGGGTTTGGGATACTGTCTCTCACTCCCGGTGTCCACAAGTGGGCCAAAGGGGAGGTCCATGACGTGACTACCCTCATTTCTCCACCCTGTCTTCAAATGTGCCAAATAGTCCTAATGATGGGGTTGTCCCTCATTCTGCGGAGAAGCCTACTTCTCGGTACCCACAACCATTTGCCAATTTTAGCAGGGCACAGGAGAAGGTTGTCCAATGCTATCCACTGAAGGTCCTTTTGGGCCCTAAGGTGTGGTATCAGCACTCTGAGCTGTGTCGCTTTATGATAAAGTTTCGCATCTGGTAGCCCCACTCCGCCTTTGGTAGAATCAGAGCTTCCCGTGAGATCCTAGCTTTCTTACCCTGCCAGAGAAATTTCAAGAAGCTACCCCTTACTTGACGGAAATAAGAGTTTGGAATCAAAATGGGCAACATCTGGAACAATTATAGAACCCTTGGGAGAAGGACCATTTTGATGGCATTCAGTCGCCTCATCCATGAGATTGTGAGTTTCCCCCCATTTCCCTGTCTCCTCCCTTAGTCTGGACAGCAAGGGAGGGAAATTTGCTTCAAAAAGATCCTCCATACCCCTTGTGACAATGATGCCCAGGTATTGGAGAGAGACCAGGCTAACTTCCATTCCCAAAGGAAGGAATCTGTCTATATCCCCGTCCTTGCTACTATCCAACGTAAATGGGACCAATTTGGAGGTGTTAATTTTGAACCCCGCCAAGGTACCATAGTGGTTCTGTATATGTAACAACATGTCATCAGTATAGAGCACAACCTTATATTCCACCTCCCCAACTCAGAACCCTGGCACCCTCGCGTCTCCCCTGAGCTTCTGCGTGAGGCGCTCCAAGGAAAGAGCGAATAACACTGGTGAGAGGGGGGACAACCCTGTCTTGTCCCCCGCCCCTGGCCAAACCATCTAGAGTATCCTCCATTAACAGCAAAACACTCGCCAAAGGGGAGGAGTACACATCCATGATCCCCCTCAAAAGCCTTTCCCCAAGTCCGAATTTGACCAGAACTGCTTCAACAAAAAATCCCACTCAACCCTGTCGAAAGCCTTCTCAGCATCCACCAAGAGGAGGGCCCCCGCCCCTCAAGCCTCATTAATCAGGTGTAACATTTTCCTCATGGTGTTGGATCCCTGACAACCTCTAATAAAGCATACCTGGACTGGTTGTATTAACCTACGCATGAACCCGTCCAGTCTAGCGTTCTGGACCCCAGTGTATATCTTAGCAACAATATTGAGAAGGGAGATAGGGCGGTAGCTTCCACAATTCCGGGAATATCTTCCTTCTTTGGGTATAACAGTGATGAGGGCACTGGAGAATGACTCCCGACTCCACTATACTGTTGAACAATTCCGTCATAAACTGGATTAAACTCGCACTAAAGGACTTATAGAAGCATGTGGCTATTCCATCTTCCCTGGGCGCTTTCCCCAACTGCAACTGGGTTATGGACCTTTGAACCTATTCCTCTGAGATGGGGGCCTCTGAGATGGCAGCCTTGTCACCGGTCAGGCTCGGCAACACTATTCCTTCCAGATATTCCTCAATCCCCTCTGCTCCTGGGCCTTTCTCTGACTTATATAATCGCTTATAGGAGGAAGCAAAAGCCTCCTGTATCCGCCCTCTGTCGACATCTCTGGAATATTGTCCCCACTTTGTACTTCCACTACCCACCTTTCTGCTAGTTGCCCTCTCAGTCTGGCCACCAGGAGCGCATTGGCCTTGTCCCCCTTCTCATAGAATGTCTGTTTCAGAAATTGCAAAGTTCAGATCATGTTTCCCTCTTGGAGCAACCAAAGGTCCTCCCTCTTCCCTCTGGCCTTTCTTATGAACTCATCCCTCCCGTCAGTGGCCAGAATTGCCTGCTTATGCAGCTGTTGTATCTCCTCCTACAGCTTATTTTCAATAAGAGCCCTCTCCCTTTTTTTAAGCGCTCCCTCGCTCATCAGTATTCCTCTCCAAGTTACCTTACCTGCCTTCCATATCATTCCCATCTCAGCCTCCCCTGTGTGATTAGCGATAAAATATTCCCTGGTTTTCTTTTCCATTTCCTTATGGAAAACAGGGTCCTGCCAGAGAGACTCGTTGCATCACCATCTTGATCCCTGTGGGCATACCCCCCCCCCCCACACACCCCTCTCTAGGTCCACTGAAACTAGGTCATGGTCAGACCACAGAATTGGGTGAATATCCAACCCCCTAGCCACTTCCCGCAGATCATTGAAAACGAACAAACAGTCAATCCTTGTGAAGGTTCCATGGGGAGGTGAATAAAAAGTGAACTCCTTTTCCAGTGGATGGAAAAACCGTCACACGTTCCTCAGTCCATGTCGATCTAATGCCTCCGTAATCCAAGCTCAGCCCCCTCCCCCCCAGACTCTCCGGTGGGTGGAAAATCCCCTTTTCCAGTGAATGGAAAAACCGTCACACGTTCCTCAGTCCATGTCGATCTAATGCCTCCGTAATCCAAGCTCAGCCCCCCCCCAGACTCTCCGGTGGGTGGAAAATCCCCTTGGTGCGCGGTAAATTGATATAGATTAATGTCCTCCCAAGTATTACAGTCCCCTCCCAGGACAAGATGGGCAGAGCTCTCACACAATATTTTGGTAAGGGTCCCCCTCATAAATCTCAGCTGTCCTTGGTTTGGGTCATAAATTGTGGCAAATGTAAAACGCATTTTCCCAATCAGCCTCGATACAAGCAATGCTCTCCCTTCCACATCTGCCCAGACCCTGGTTGCTTCCATTCAGAGAGATCTGCAGATCAGGTTGCCCACCCCTGCTTTCCTCACAGCGTTAGAACGCCAATACACACTACTCATCCTCCCACAAGGAATCATACGTTCTTCACCCTTAACAAATTTAGTCTCCTACAGGAACAAAACATCAATTTCGATCCAGCAAAATTCCCTAGCAACTAACAACCTTATTGTCGGGGAGTTAAGGCCCTTAACATTTAATGTGCAAACTCTCAAAATACTGTCTCGTTTCCCTTGCCCCTGGGGCCACCATTATTTGAGCCCTATTAGAAACCACATTTTGTTCCACCCAGCATGCCACACAGGTATCCAGCCAGACACTGTCAAGGCTCACTAACAAGAATCCCAATACCAAGCCCCCCTTCTCATAATCTCTCCAACTTCTCCCACCTTCCTCCAGAGGCGCCCGGCCCTCGCCGGTTAACATCACCAGGTCGGATCCAAGACACCAGCAGAGTCCAGGCCTCCCGGACCATCAAGACATCACCTTTATTCCGAGTCCCCACTCAACCCCTCTGGACCCAAACCACACCCCTGTAACACTTGCATTCACTTCAATAACCACTGGTTACCCCTGACGCAACTAACCAAACAGCACAACTGAACTGCCTCCCGTTACTGTACACCCTCCTTTTACCAAACTCAGGGACCCATGCCACCCTCCAAAAGAGCAAACCGACATGGTGATGACTGGAAGGTTTTGATAACAATCATAACCATAGGCACAGCTCTGGGAAACCCTCCAGACCATTGTTTTTTTAGCCTGCCAAGCCATTACAGAAGGGGAAAACCCATATGCACATCAGGCTTGTTCCTACCCCAAAAGGGGCAGTCCAGACCAAACTGCTAGGTCACATCCCTTCTGCACGAGACCACACGCATCCCCAGACATGTTTCAGCCTTGTTGGGCGTCATCAGTGAGGAGTAGCTTGGGTCTCTAGGCCCGGTAGACTCGGGACCCATGTCTGGGCATACCCGTCCCACTCGGGGTGACTTTAGCAAAACGAAAAGGTGATGGCTGGAAGGTTTTGAATAAATCATAACAACGGGCACAGCTCTGGGCAAACCTCCATACCATTGTTTTTCTGCCTGCCAAGCCATCACAGAAGGGGAAAACCCATATGCAAATCAGACTTGTTCCTACCCCAAAAGGGGTAGTCCAACCCGAACTGCTAGGTCACATCCCTTCTGCATGAGACCACAAGCATCCCCAGACATGTTTCAGCCTTGTTGGGCGTCATCGGGGAGGAGTAGCTTGGGTCTCTAGGCCCGGCAGACTCGGGACCCACGTCTGGGCATACCCGTCCCACTCGGGGTGACTTTAGCAAAACAAAAAGGTGATGGCTGGAAGATTTTGAATAAATCATAACAACGGGCACAGCTCTGGGCAAACCTCCATACCATTGTTTTTCAGCCTGCCAAGCCATCATAGAAGGGGAAAAACCATATGCAAATCAGGCTTGGTACTACCCAAAAAGGGGCAGTCCAGCCTGAACTGCTAGCTCACATCCTTTCTGCACGAGACCACACGCATCCCCAGACATGTTTCAGCCTTGTTGGGCATCATCAGTGAGGAGTAGCTTGGGTCTCTAGGCCCGGTAGACTCGGGACCCATGTCTGGGCATACCCGTCCCACTCGGGGTGACTTTAGCAAAACAAAAAGGTGATGGCTGGAAGGTTTTGAATAAATCATAACAACGGGCACAGCTCTGGGCAAACCTCCATACCATTGTTTTTCAGCCTGCCAAGCCATCACAGAAGGAGAAAAACCATATGCAAATCAGACTTGTTCCTACCCCAAAAGGGGCAGTCCAACCCGAACTGCTAGGTCACTTCCCTTCTGCATGAGACCACAAGCATCCCCAGACATGTTTCAGCCTTCTTGGGCGTCATCGGGGAGGAGTAGCTTGGGTCTCTAGGCCCGGCAGACTCGGGACCCACGTCTGGGCATACCCGTCCCCCTCGGGGTGACTTTAGCAAAACAAAAAGGTGATGGCTGGAAGGTTTTGAATAAATCATAACCACGGGCACAGCTCTGGGCAATCCTCCAGACCATTGTTTTTCAGCGTGCTAAGCCATTACAGAAGTGGAAAACCCATATGCAAATCAGGCTTGTTACTACCCCAAAAGAGGCAGTCCAGCCCGAACTGCTAGGTCACATCTCTTCTGCACAAGACCACAAGCACCCCCAGATATGTTTCAGCTTTGTTGGGCATCATCAGTGAGGAGTACTCAAAAGAGTCCAGACAGCCAGTCAGGTCACATGAGCAGGAGAGGCACTCAGTTTTCTGAATTTCCTGGACACCGGCATACGCCGTCTTTTAGGACCCTTGATCAGCCACGATCAATCCCCAGTCTCTTTTCTATTTGCCCCCTCTCGGGGCCCGAGGGCTCCCCCTTCACCTCCCGTTATCTCCTCCGTGGCTTTGATAATTTCCTTCTCAGTGACAAGTTTGTATTTGCATCCCCCAACTTCAAAGGAAACCGAGAACAGGAACCCCCGTCTGTACCTTATTCCCTTCTCATTTAACCACTTCGTAAGAGGGGAACACAGTCTCCTTTTAGCAAGGGTCAGGGAGGATAAGTCCTGGGAAATCGAGATCCGGGCGTTGTTGTAGATTATCGAGCCGACCATCCTCGCCTACTCCAAGGTATTCACCTTGTAAGGGCAGTTATGGAAGCGAACGAGGACTGATCTGGAGCCTCCAGCTGGACCCTCTGCTCTGTGAATTCTTTCAATGCTAGGTTCATCGATCGAGTCATCCTCAAAAAAGTGTTCGAGACATCCTCAAAAAAGTGTTTCATGATTTTGTGCAGTTTTCTCATGAGCTCTATCTCCATCTCCCTTAGCCTGTCTGAAACGCCTAAAAGTCTAAGGTTATTCCTCCATTCCTGCTTCTCAAAGTCATCCTGTTTCAGGGCGATCTCTGCCTGCCTTCTCTCCATTTCAGCCATCCGCTCGTCCAGTTGGGTCTCCAAAACGTCAAGGGTGGATTGATTGTGCTCCAGCCCCTGAAGTCTATTTTCCATCTTGTCAATCCTCAGGGTAATCTTATTCACCTTCCCTCATATGTCTGCTCTCATTTCCTCCAACAGCGAGGCAACATCTTTTTTTTGTGGTCATCGAGTCTCCCCCGCCCCCGAGCTGCCATTGGTCCCTCCGTCCTTAATCCTTTGAGGTCCTTCCCTGGGGTGTAGTGGAAGCCTGCGAACTTGGACTTGCCATCCATGTGCCCCCATAAACGGGCCTGTCCAACTGGGGTGGTTTGCGAAGACCTTGTGGTTGTGTAGGTATGCCCTCCTCCGTGAACTGGTCTTTCCGTCTGGCTAGGGAATCCTGTGAAGGTACCCGCTACAGCTCTTCCAATGTGCCAGAAGGCCCCGGAGTATAGTGCTGCGAAGTAGCCACTCTGCCCTTCAGGGGCGTTGCTAGGGGGGGCTAAGGGGGCTATAGCCCCTGATCTTTTGGTTGTAGCCCCGGATAGAATCTCAGGAGCTACAGCCAAAAGACTAGCTAGCCCCCAGTCCCAACAGTACCGACATCAGCTTAGCCCCGGGTCTTTTCCAGACCTAGCAACTTCCCTGCTGCCCTTCAACCCCGGCAGGGACAGCTTCAGGCCAACAGTTAGTCCTAGGGGTGGGCGCATGCCCCGAATCGGGGGCCCTCACTCCTCTATACCCTCCCCTGGCCTTTGGGTCTTGTGAGCCTGATCCCCCACCTGATAGAGGTACAGCCCTTGGTCCCCAGGCCTTCTCCACACCGGAGCCAAAGCGGGTCTCAGAAGGGCTGCATATTGCGGGTCCTCTACACTTCTCCATCAGGAGCTTTTAATTTCACTTTCAGCCCGCAACTCGATTCTCCAGGTCTTCGCAGCTACAGCTCCGATTTACACCAGCAGGGTAGCTTCAAGCTCTCACTTCCATGAGTATTAAGGGCAGGGGGGCCCAAAGTGGGGGCTTGGGACACCATGCAGGTCCTACACGCCAGGAGAGTGCAATTAGGCTACCAGCATCTCCTCGCCCCCAGGTGGCTTCCGCAAACTTGTAAAATTACATGCATGGCAACCAGCATCACGTAAGTGCTAACATTTGTGGTTCCTGCATGCAATCAATATATATCTATATTGTAAGTATCACATTTTATACTTCAGAAATGATGTAATTTGAAAAATATTGAATGTCGAAATTAATAAGTAACAATGGTGGTTAATGAAATTGAAACGATGACAGAAAAGTTCAAACAAGAACTAATGTATTGAAACATCTGCTATTATGATGGCCCACTTGGATTACTATATCAGGGGCAGTATTTTCATTGGTGTGAATGCATTGTAGGCATTAAGCCTATTATAAGATGGCCGCCAAGTTTCACATGGGATATGAGTCCCTTTTTGATGTCCATTGTTATGACCTCTTTCCATGTCCACTACCATGGTGCCAGTAACTTTAAAACAAGGTGGTCTTAGAGACATAATGTTGTGATCAAGCGGCAAGTGGTGCCGCGAAACGCGGCAACTGTTTTTGTTTAGGAGAGCCGAGATTGAAGGTGGCTATATGTCATGGAGCTATGATGCGCAATCTATTATGACGAAATAAAGAAGAAATGTTTATGGAATTCGGAGTACTGGACTGAGTATTCATTTCACTGAAAGGAGAGTGCTCCTCACTGACTGGCGGTCCAGCCAAGTCCTGGAGAAATATATATATATATCTATATATATTGTATGAGCCTGATAGAAGCATATGGCAATGAAAATAGAGCATAATGGCAAATTGCAAAGTGTACTAACTGAAGCATAATGGGCCCTGCAAATTGTAAGTGCACATGGTGGGGGCATATGGAAAATGACAAAGTGTGTTGTTAGTAGAGGGGAGCGTGCATAACCCTCAAGCTAATTGATCCTCATTTGCCGGCACCAAGTTTGTCTGATCCTCATTATTTGAATTACTAAAAGACACATTTTTTGTTCCAAAATGTTCATCTTGTCCAAGGAGAGTAGGAAGCCCCTGGACGTAACTCTCACGCAATGGCAGTAGCTGTTGAAATTAACTTTTTTGGGGGAGATAAATACAAGTAAAACATAGCATTTCATTAACATGTACACAATGATTACACAAACCTATATCATTTAAAAACATCTATCTTCTTCTTCAAAACTTTATTTCGGCATTGCTGCATAAAAGTTAAACAAAAACAACGACCAAGTGAATAAAAATAGGATAAGAATTGCACGGAAATACATTTAACCATGTTCCAACAATCAAAAGAGATAAACTACAAGCCTATAGAGAAAAAGCTCTTTTAGATCTTTAAGCAAGAGTTTTGTAAGTACACTGTACTAGGGATCCTGTACATAGCTTGTCACCATAATTAAGGAAGAACCACAAAGAAGGCCAATACTGTCTAAAACTAAGTGTTCGAAGGACAGAAATTAAAAACGGATTATGCTCAGCCAAGTGAAAATGACAAAAAAAGAGAATATGCGCCAAAAACCAGCTTCATTTGGTCAACTCGGGCACTTAATCTCCTCAAACTGTTTAACATTCCATTTAGAGGTGGTGAGAATTTTAAAAAAAATCGTGACTATAATGTTAAAATGGCAATGCATCGCAGTTTATTCTACCCATTAAATTGCAACATAAATTTGCTCAGTAGAATGTAATATACAAGCATTGATAACATCAACAATAACTGCTGTTATCACTGTAGTCAATAAGTATTTTGTAATCATAACAATTGTGCCTCTGTCCTGGTGACATTGCCCTTCTCCAGGACTGTGGAGAGTTCGGAGTTTTAATTCTCCTATACCTCTCTGCGGCGTTTGATACAATGGACCATGCCACCCTGCTTCGGTGCTTGGAACTTGGAGGAATCACTGGCCACGCCCCTGTCTGGTTCCCTTCTTTTTTTATCAAAACGTACACAGACTGTTTCTCTGTTCCCTTTTAAATACCCCTCGGCTGCCCTCACTTCTGGTGTCCCTCAAGAGTCCTCACGGTCCCCTCTTCTTTTTAATCTTTGTCTCTGTCCTCTCGCATACCTTATCCAGGATCACGGGATACGGTTTTACACACATGCAGATGATACGCAGTTGCTTTTTTGCTTGGACTCCCCGGCACCTGACTCCCCCGGTAAGCTCTGTAATTGTTTAGAGACTGTATGGGAGTGGATGGCCAGAAAATGTTTAAAACTTAATGGAGAAGAAATAGAGATCATGGTCACAGAGTCTGCCATAGCGCAGGCTGCCTGGACCAAGGAATTCTGGCCTGAATCACTCAGACTGTGCCCTCTACCCAGTAAATCTGTAAAAAGCTTGGGTGTCAAAATTCTACCTTCTGCCTCCCGAGAGTTTCAAATCTCAACAATTTGTAATTCTGGTTTTCTAAAGTTAAAAATCCTGAAAAAAACAATACCTTTTCTTCTGCCGGATTCTCGAGCCAAGGATGTAGCAGCATCCATACTAGAAATAAAAGACTATAGCAATGGCATATATCTTGGCAAACCTACCTTTCTAATCCAAATCTATTGCAAAATGCTGCAGGTAGGCTGGCCTTGGGAGCTAACCACTTGGCTCCCTCCCACAATCGGCAGGTGCACTGGCTGCCTGTTAGCAGTTGCGTCAAATTTAAGATCCTCTGCACTGTTCGCCGGGCTTACCATCATACCGGTGCAGAATATCTCCAAGACAAATTGATTCCTTATGTCCCCACAAGGAATCTTAGCTCAGCATCCCATAATCTTCTGATAGTTCCATGCTTTCGTCTGGCAAAGTCAGGAGGTCGAGCTTTTTCGACTTCCGCACCTACTATGTGGAAACTCTGAACGCGCAGCTATGGGAGATAAGTGTTCATCCAAGCTTTCCGAAAGCGTTGAAAACGTACCTTTTTTAATAGAATGTGTCCATGTCTACTGTTTTAGTGCTGGTTTTATTTCACTGGTTGTACTCCTAGCGCCTAGATGCCTCTGGGCCTTAGTCTGCGCTCTACAAATTCGGTTACATTACATTGCCATTTGCATAGCATTGCTACCAAGCAAATAGTCAATTACGTAGCATTGCTACCAAGCACCCAGTTGCTTATATTTCCGCTATTTTGCAAATTGTAACGACTTTGCATCACAATCAATGTACAAACTCCTCTTAAAAAATCAGAACTAGAGATTAAAGGTAGAACTAGACATATCATATGAAACTATTTATCCCTAGGCATGCAAGCTAATCCTGATATGAGTTTCTGTCTGATATTAAATGCTCTTCCTAGGTATTGCTCAAGGCCCAGGTCGTGCATGTCAGAAGCAGGGAGATGGAGGCATAAAGGGGAATTAAAATCGTTCTAAATCAGGCACTTTTTAGTAAATGTAGCTGCCCACTATTTATAAGCCAAAGGGCTGTTGAGTAAAAGAAAATGTCAAACTGTCCCCAGATTGCAATGCACGCGCAGAGAGCCCGGGTGCTGCTCCCTTTGCATTCAGACACTTCAACGGAGATCAGTGCGTGCACAACAGGGAATCTTAAAGCCCGAGGCAGAATGATGTTTAAAATAAATTGCTCATTTCTCCTGGGACAGGCGTATATAAAAATGATCAGTAATATACTTTATACACAAGCACGAGGGAAGGACGCGTCCTCCTCCTTCATGCTATTTCTGTCCCCATTGCAGCCAGAATTCGATTCCAACTGAACGCTTAACCTGGCTGGAGTTTGCTTCTCACGTAAGTCACCTGCCACAAACTCCTGTGGCAAGGGATCAGAGAGTCCTTAGGCAGCAGCACCATAGTGTAACCGTCTAAAAAGTGCTAGGTCAAAGGTGCTTCATATCACAGCTACTGCTGCTATAGTGTTAGATGGCAAATGAATTTCAGACCAGCAGCTGCTTCTGACCACTAGGCCATGTGTTGTTCTTTGCACCTCTTGCTATCACCTCCATGCCCTGCATCTGCTTTGCCAATGGCCCCTCCAACTGACCCACCCCATTACTGGCTGTCAAGGGCTGGATCACTTTAAGCTGAAAGGTCATCTTGCCCTTGGCTGGATTTGTCTCATATTGCTATTTACTCTCTGGGCTAGTACTGTGCACATCACAGCAGTGCACTACTGCAACCTTGTCTAGTCGCAAGGTTACATATAGTTAATGAGATACTGAAAGGTGTACTGCTGTTAAGCTTTTTATCACTACACTCATCACATCTCTGCGAACCCTACATAGAGGGGTTGGTCTTGCTCTCTATACACACTTGCATCGTGCAATATGGGGCCACTTTGAAAACATGTCCTGGGTCACTTTAGTTTCCCAGTCCACCCCTTCACATTAGACCGTAACTATTGGGTGTTCACCAGTCCAGCTTCCGCGCAATGCATGGTTATGGCATGGAGACCGGGATGCTGAATTTAAGAGGTAATATTTTGGCATCATTGAAAAAGGTAAAATGGCCCTGCTCATGTTGCTAGACCTCTCAGCAGCTTTTCATTCAGTCGACCGCTCTTTGCTGCTGAAGAGGCTATGCACACTTACTAACTGCTCTGAGCATACAGTTGCCCGGATGGCGTTCTTACGGAGCCCGAGACTAGTCAGTGTTGCCAGTGGGGTCTTCCAGTCACAATCCAAGACATTTGTGTGTGGCGTCTCACAGGGAGTGTGTTTATAGCCCACTCATTTTAATGTAGCGCAAAACAAAGAGGTGAGTTTCCCCTACTTCGCTGGCAGAGGGGAAGCAGTGATCAATATAAATGAAAAACCAGCCAGCGGAATGAATTGAAGATACTCAAACAGGCCGCTAAAAGGCCACCAAAACGGGGAAGGACCCCCAAGGGTCACAACACAGATCAATCCACTAAGAACGAAACAATCGTTAAAAATACTGTATTTATTTAGAATTTGTACTCGTTAAAATAAGTATTAAATCATCTGAAGTTCTGTACAAAAAATATGCAAAGTGACAACATTAATGTATGAATCATAAAGTGCATCGTGTAAAGTGACTGAGTGCTAGTTTCACTGTTGGCTGTAAGTGAAAAAGTCAAAGAAATAAATCACAGTAGACCTAGATGCTACTAGATTGATCCCAAAAAGGGGTTTCCCGTGCGAGCGAAGAAAGTCACTCGATAAGGGAAACCACAATCGCCTATTCAGATCTGAAGGCAAAAGGGCCAAAAAATAAATCAACAAAGGGCAATCTAGTCACTAAAGGATCATGCAACCAACCACAATGGTTAGTTACAGCACTGCACAATATAATGAACACATAAACATTGAAAAAACGCTAAAATTAGCCAAGGGATGCTATGCGTCAACTACTCTTGTGTCAGGACAGGAACAATGTGACATACAGTACAATAGACCTGGCACAATTAACAGATAGTAGTTTCGATGGCGACAACACGTCTAACTCAAAAGCCGACGATATTCGTCCATGCATTTTTTTCTCATACACATTTATTGTGAGTGTCCTCAAAATCTAACTGGATTTTTTTATTGTATGGATTAAGTAATCCAGCACTACCTTTCAACCTGGTTGACCATCCTATCAGCCTAATGTTTATATAAAACATTAATTGCAAGCAGGAGAACACTTATGTTAGCAATTTCGTGCGGTAGGGTCCCCTGGGTGCAATTATAAACGTTCATGGGGTGAATGGGGGGGAGTGGGGGAGTAAACCAAATAAGCGAGGCAAATCTCTTACACTTTCATTTTCCTCTCTGTCTCGCGAACAAGTAAACGCATGTTTGCCATGTCTTTACAGTTAAGTTTCTTTAGAAGTCTATTTACTTGTATTGTACAGGAAATGCTGTTTTTTAAAAGTAATTAAAAAAAGAAATTGCTGCACCTAGAAGTAAATGGCCCCATGGCAAGGATTTAAACCCACGTCATGTGGCTGTGAGGGCAAACACTTAACCACTAGAGCACACAAGTCCCTTGCCAAAAAGCTAGGTGCTATTACTTTCATAAGACTGGCCTGAAAGGCACACCCTAGTCTTATGCAGTGTGTCTTTAGAGTTCAATTCTAAAGAAATAACATCCATTGTCCATTTGGCTTTAAAAGAGGGCACAGCCCCTCTTTTGTTAGATCATCTGAAGGCTTCACCAGAAGCAGGAGGAAGAACTCATTTGGACCCTGGCTGAAGGTATAGTCTGCTTTACATCTTCTGCCAGCAAAGGAAGGCCAGGACCACCAAGAGGGAAGCAAGATCCCTCCCCTTAACATCTCACAGGGAACAGAGGGAGATACCGAATCCAGAGGACCCTTCAGCAGCCCCAGAACTGGTACCCAGCCAGCACACAGCGTGCCCTGCTGGGCTCTGCAGCACATTTACTAGGTGGGAAGGGCCAGAGAGTCTCTGAACCTGAAACCAAGGAGAAGGCAGCTGCCGCCTGACACACACTCTTCAACTTTGGGCCATCTGCCTTAAAGGACAACAGGAGCTCAGTGAAGAGGCTGGGAGGAGTGCCTCGACAAGCATCTACCGGCATCTACCTTAAAAGGACAATTTCGAGCAAGTTGAGTCTATCAAGCAGCAACTGACTGCAACGCTGACCGTTGTTACGCCAGAGTCACTTAAAGACTTCTGAGACACCTCGACCAGTGCTTCAGAACCGCCAACCGGCACTCAGACGACGATTCCTGACCCTGAGACGTCATGAGACCAGCCTGTAGCCGTCTGTCCAGCCTCCCTTGTTGAACTGGTTGCTGTCTGATACCGACAGCTGTCACCCATCTTGAACTCTGTCCCAGAAGCTGCAAAGCGCCATGGAACTGACTCAACCCTGCAGAGCACCAACAACACCTACAAGCACATGCTACATTGTAGTTCTGTCCCCCTGGTCCTTCTTTGAAGGCCCCTAGAGACGTATGAAGACCCATGGCTCTCTTTGTGCTGAAGCCAAGTAACCTCAAACTGTTGTGATTATTTACTATACTGACCACCCTCCTGTCAGTATCCAGAGTGCTTCCTTTTTCCTTCTTTGAAACAGTCTGTCCTATGTATTCCTTCACAGGGTGGGTTGTATTTCGTAGTGTTGCTAGAACTGTCTGTTCTGATAATAATAAAGTACATATTGCTATACAACCTTGACTGGACAGTCCCTTTAATCTTTGGGTAATAATTGTATTTTTGCTGTGTTGCAACTAACCACCGATCCACGCCCTTTTGGGGATAAGCTTGCCATTCGGTCCACGTTACTGAAAATTGGACAAGAGGGTTTATACTTTGCTTGTGTTTCAATAAGTTCATATCCTTTCTGTTGTACTAAAGGTGTGGGGCTGATTGATGGTTTAGAAACCGATATTCATCCTTGGCCACTGGTGCCCCGGAAGCTGATTCGTCACAAGGTTTCTTTAGAATTAAAGTGTAACGTCCAGCAAACTTGTCCTGTATAGCTGGAGTTCTACACACATTCAGCTAAACAGGGCATGTTTGCCGGTGGTGTTATAGCTTTCAGAATTAAAATCTTAAGACATGCCAGTTTTATGAACGTTATAAGGCCACAGTATGTCTTTAGAATTCCTTGCACTGATGGCAATAAACAAACTTGAGCCTCCTCTAGCTAAAGATTGCCTGCAAGCATGCTGGAGGATCCGGGTGATTGATTATTGCCACCAGGGTAATGAATCATACATAAACATAGAAATGTTACAAAATGGTTGCCTGCCACATTTTAAAAAACTGGGCTTCGGAGCAAATGAAGTTGCTCATTCTACGTTTGAAAATTACTTGTAACGTGTGTTAGTTGTAGACACAGTTTACACATATAAAAATACTGAATGCACCGCTCCTTTATCAAGTGGCCGGTCAAAGTATTGAGGTCCAATCCGTTCACAGAGGGATCCCCAAACATCATCTGTGCCAAAGTTTATTTTTAAATCATGGGTTAAATTGGTGCATTCTACTCAACATTTGACAGAAGAACTTGGAATAATACAGAGAATGGACATGCACTTCTGAACACACAGGATCTCAGCAACTGCTCAACCTGCTGATCACCTTCGCAGCTTTTTACCTCAGGACTTCTCACTAACCTTTCAAATAATTCAACATTGTGTGTGGATTCCCTGATACTACTGCCCAATATCATTGCATTACCAACAGTTCCGCTCCTGTACGCGGCGTACATGTTATTGGTGTTTCATCTGCAGCAAGTTCATGCCTGCATATGGTCTCATATAGCGCTAAACCGAAACACATCTATGGGGGCAAAATAAGGTTCCTGACCCAGTTGCTAAGCAACAGAGGGGGCATTACTCCATTTGCTCTTTGTATTCACTGCCCGTTGACATCCGAGCTTGGAGGGGGAACAGAGAAAGGTTCTGCAGCCCCAGGCTCAGGAACAGGAACTCAGGAAACTAATGTAGACAGTTGGACTCAGACGCTCTAGTTTCTCGTTGCTTGAAGAACCATGGACTGGATGCATGTAGACCTCCCAGCAGCTGGATAGCTACAGCTGTTTCCAACACGGTAACCGACCACACTCTGAGTTGTGGAGGATGAAAAGAAGCAGCATCCTTGGACTTCTGAGGTGTGTAATTCTCAAAGCAATCTCTGGCTTTTCAGGAGAACTTTCAGATGTTTTGTGAACTGTGATCAGGTAGGGACAATGCCACTAGATTAATATATGTTGTGAAGGCATGAGAAAGCAAGAGGGTGCTTACAAGAAATCAGTTCTCTTGTTCAAGGTTTTGCTCCAGTTGGTCTAGATATAGTGCCTCCTAGTGGCCGAGTTGCAACATCATCTCATTCATTGCTCACGTGGTCATTTGGCTAGCCATAAGAAATCCACATAATAGTGTTCAGATATTATGAAGTATCAAATGACAATATTCACTTAATGGCTATATTCTGCAATGAATATGCAATACATGCGTATCACTGAGGCATGTCCCGCCATCGCCATCTGTGTGATAAGAGGCAGGATGGTGGGAGTCATCATGGTTGGTAGTGCTTTACACCTTGACATCCACTAAACACGCATTTCTATATTTGAGCAGCCCTGACTATTCCTTGGGAAAAGCCTTGACAGAGGATAACATTCAGACTGTTATCCTGGCAAAGACTGCCAACTACAACCCACACACATTTCGAGCTGAGTTGACATCACATTGAGCAGACCCCTGGTCTTTAGTGATAAAATATTATTCTACCTGTCCTGTGTGATCTGGAGGGCCAATGTCCTACTTTTGCCCAGGCTGAGGTCGGTGGGATGCCCACAGTTAATGTAGACACCTAACTCCATATAGCCAGGGCACGCCGCTTCCTTTCCTAGGCTTTCCTTGCCTGTGGGCGTCTCTGATTTGTACCTGCTGCCCTACACCTGCTTCGCCAAGCAGAAAACTGGGGCAAATCTGGAGATCCCTGGAGCGCCTCTCAGATGCCCTTCAGCAAATCTTCGAGAAGTGCCCTCACACGCGAGAATCTCCAAGTCACTCCAGGCATCTTCTGATGGGCTCCGGTTTTAGGCTTTGTGAATCGGGTAAAAGGCAGCAGGAGCAAATCAGAGATGCTTGCGGGTAGCTCTGCCTTTGCTCCAGTGCAAATCTCTGTGAATCAGGTCATGGAGTCCAGGTGACATGGTGCCATCCAGTCAACCTTCCCACAAAAGCCATCGTTTTAGGGTCGCCCCTGCCACCCCCATTCTAGAGCAATTCCCATTTTTGGCGCATTATGGGTCATCTATGGTTTACAGGTTTGTGAAAAACCTTTCAGGTTAAATTCGGGAGGAGTCTTCAACTCTTGAATTCGCTGGCAGTGACCGAAGATCAGAGAGACAATTATGTTTGCGGTGGGCGCTATGCTTGTGGTGGGCGCTATGCAAATGAACTCACTCATTAACACACGAGCGTCCTAAAGCAACCGACTTATTATCTCATCAGTAAGAGCAGAATCGCACTGATGGGTGTCATACATTCGGTCCTCTTAGATCTCATGTATCAGAAACAGACAGCCTACTTGCATCATTAGAAACATGCAGCATTTCAAGTTACCAAGGCAACCCAAGTATGAACTGCCAAGGGATATGCATACATGGGAACTGCGCTTGAATTCTTTATATTTGTATTTGCATTTCGAGCTCACATTGCTATTTTTTGTATTCCTGATGGCCTCCCTGGTAAATGGTTTTTGCCTTCAGATTATGACGATGCTGTTATTTTTTCCTGGAATCCTTGAATGTACAAAAGAGAGATTTTTTTCTAGGGAAAATATATGCATAACTATTCCTACCTGTGCCTTAAATCTATGGTGAGATCCCTTGAAGAAGGGCTGCACGGGACACTATGGAATGAGAGGATTTGCCACCCCCCCCCCTTTCTACGGAAATAACTTTTTAAACTCCTAATGAGAAAAAGATGGAGGAATGTGCGTGTGTGTATGTATGTATGTATGTATGTATGTATGTGTGTTGGGGGTAGGGGTTAATGTCCTACTAGTAATGTCACTGCTAAAATCATCATACATTGAATAGTGTTTATTTATGCTGTTTTATTGGGCACCATAGATGTTGCCTGGGGTCCACTTCACAGCTCTATGTTACACATTAGATCAGTGTTCTTCAAACTGGGGGGCTGCCCCCCCCTAGGGAGGCCACAAAGGATGTCCAAGGGGGCCAAACTCATTAAAAAGAGATGAGTGATTTTAATATACAAAAGTATTAAGGTGGCCGCTTTTAACAGAAAATGTAATTAGTCAAAAACCTGCAAACATTTTAAAGAGCCTTGGGCCCCAGGGGCATCCTTTGGGCCCCTTAGGGTGGGGGGGGGGCTCAACTCCTAGGTGAGGTGTTCCAGAAACCATATTTTTACTCAAGTGGGGGCTCGGAAAGAAAAACTTTGAATAACACTGCATTAGAGAGTGGGATAGCAAGGCATCGATAAGCAGTGTCGCATAGCTTTTGTAGCACAGCTAGCTATTTAAATTACCCTGTTCAATGAAACAGCAGCTCACCATGTATTCTTCTCTTTCCCTCTGGGCTCTCTCCTCCCTCTTCTCTGTTCACTGCAAAGTCAAAGGGGCTAATGGGGAGGGAGTGCAGTAGTAGTCCAGTGCAAAAGGCCAGTGTGGGACTGCTAGGCAAATAATTGCAAACCAGAAGTAATCAGAACAATACTTTTACTGAGCTAACTATATCCTGTTTGGCAAAGACCACTATGTGTTAACTGTATTTTTTTAAAGAGAGTCAGTCATACAATTCCATCCCTAAAACATGACATTGTTCCATAATACATAATAATACCATTGCTCCTGTACAATGTTGTACTGTCTCTGTTTTTCAGAAATGTTTAGGTTAGTGTATCTAAATCTGTCTCACCTATATTTCATTTTGTTGGGGAAGGTGTATCATATTGACAAGAGAACACTTTTGTGCTTATGTTTACTCTCTTTCCTCGTACAAAATGAATACACAGTGCCAACTAGATGTTCATGGAAAGTAGCGTTCAATAGTTCCATCCAGGCTGTACATCTACAGATCTATGGCAATACCATACACTGTAGCTAGCCTCCAGAGCTTGCTTTGCTCAAGGGATATGTTTGTTTTTATATAACCACATGCAGGGTTGGCTGCCAATCTAGAGGCAGGGAACTCTAGCCGAATCTGCAAGTAGCCACCAGCATTTCATGCTGGCCTGCTGTGCCTTTGCCCAGCCTTCACCCTATCCCTGGAGGTGGTGCCCCGGGACAAGTCAACACTGGAGTGCCACACCTTCAGCACCCCCTATCCCCGCTGCCCATTCACCGGTGTACCTCCTTGTTCACCTCCAGGTACTGGAAATAGTTGTTTCAAATTGCAGATGTGTCATTTCTTTTTAGGGGAAGCATGCATTGGGCAAAGCATACTTTTCTTAAAAACGAACAAAAAAAGGATCGGCACCCCAGATGGCAGCTCTGAGTGCTAATATCGATAAATACCGCTTTCATTAGTGTACAGGGCTGGCATGTTGCGCTGGGGCCTACCTGGCTCAGGCTTAAGAAGCTTTAGAGTCCCTGCCCTCGCCGAACGTGGTATTTAACGCTATATTGAAAACAGCTGATATCAATGACCTACAAGGGGCATCTTGTCCACCTAAAGTTGCCAATTGCCCTGCCTGCCGCAACACCATACAATGTACTTAGTCTCAGGCTATGACTTCCCTTTAACATTGCACACTTTTTAATTTATGAAGCTTCTAAACTTCTACTTGCACAGCAAATGATGGGTCAAGCATAAAATATATGGGACGCTGGCCTGTGCAACAGCGACTATACCCAGTTGCAAGGTGAACACTGAAGATTGGTTTCAGAGCCTTTTATCATATCTATGTGTCCATCCATGTAGCCATTTGTTTTTTATTTTTTGCAGATACTCATCTCATTAATATCGTACTTCAGCAGTAAACAAAATGCTGTATTTTTGCACATTTTATGTCTTAGGTTCAAAGAACTTTTAGTGAATCAAAAATATTAGTAAAACATTGCTAATCAAATAACTTTGTTTGCTTATCAAGAACATTTTAATTGGCAAACTCTGCTAATCCATCTTCAAAAACGAATGTATGCCTTGGGATAGTACATCCATGTATGAGGAAGCAATGTTTCTTAGATCGTACCATGTGTAGTACCAGTGGAAGAGAGGAACTCAGGAAGGTGGAACAGTCCACATAAACATGCGGTTCAGGGGTTGTAACTCCCAGATGGGTTAGGCTATTCATGCACGTGAGGAGGTAGGAGGTGTATTGGTTCCAAGACTGCAGCATGCGTACATGTGCATATGGTAGGCGGTGTAATGGTTCTGAGAGCATACCATGTGGACATGTGGGTAAGGCAGGAGGTATTTTGATTCCAAGTTTGTTTGGTTTGGTTTATTATTTGTATAGCGCACAAAGCCCTTTGGCATCTCGGCACGTAGCTTAAGAACATGGTTACAATAAGTGCTATAAATGGTTACAGACAAAGGCATACATGGGAAAAGGATGGTACAGGATAATACATACATGAGAGGAAGGTGGCTTTGCCTTTTGAGGATAAAGCTGAAACAGGAAGATGGTTATAGAACATCCAAGACAAGTGAGCAAGTATCTGTTAAATCAAAATCTGGGTAATGGACCTATGCAAAATGGAAAGTTAATCTCTTATAGGAGAGCTGCATCAAAATGCGTAGTAAGTCATAGTTAGGGTAACAGGCATATGCACAATGGAAAGTTCACCTCTTATAGGAGAGCTGCATCAACATACATAGTACGTCATAGTTAGGGTAACGGGCATATGCAAAATGGAAAGTTCACCTCTTATAGGAGAGCTACATCAAGTGCATATAAGAGGATAGACAATATGATCTAATGAAACATAAAAGGCATGTTAAGTAGCAATACGAATAGTGGATAAATTAGCAGCTAAGGTTCAAGGGTGAGAGTCGGGTTCAAAAAATGTTATGTTCATGCCGGCTCAGTTGGTGATCCAGCAAGGTGATAGATCAAGCTTTTCAGAGATGATGACATGCGGTTCCCGCAAAAGGGTCACGAGGTGGGGTGTTTGTAGAAGAGTAGAGTGTAAGGTGAGCGGAAAGTCACAAGAAAATGGAACGTGTAAAGTAGGCAGGAAGCATTCTCGACGTGAATGGGGGAGCAAGTGTGCGCCTTAGTACAACGCACAATGAGATGGTAGATGGGTCAAACACCACATATGCACACCTCTTACCTGAAACCGTAACAGGATCATGAGGACAGATATGGCAGGCCTCTAGCGAGTATTAGAGTAGTGGTCAGGTCCCGGTAAAGGACAGGGAAAAGACAAGGTTAGCCCTTGAAACGCGGCCCTTTAATGCGCGGACCCAGTTTCACCTCATGGCTCAGCCGGCCCACAGAATTTGCTGGGATCTACAGCCAATCAGGCTGAAAGATCTTGGGAAGGGCCTCCAGGCAAACCAGGCAGTGTGGCAAGGTCCAACAAGGCTAGAAAAGACAGTGGACATCTTGGCATGTCCTCTGCGCCTGCTACTGCCGATTAGTAGTGTAGCAGACGTGGTCCCATGGTGAAGTTAGGGACATCCTTCTTGCTTGCAGGCACAGGGAAAATACCAGGTGTACATGTGGGTGTGCTTGGAGGTGTATTGGTTCCAAGAAAGTACCATCTCTACATGTGAGTAAGGTATCAGGATATTGTTTCCAAGATGGTACCTTCTGCACATGTTAGTAAGGTAGAAGGTCTATTGGTTCTGAGGCTGTACCGATGCATAGAGCTGGGCCAGGTAGGACGTGTATTAGTTCCAAGATTGTACCATGTGTACTTTTGGGTAAGGTAGGAAGTGGTTTGTTCCAAGATCATACCATGTGTACATTAGGATAAGTTATGCGCTTTATTGGTTCAAATATTGCACCATGTGTCCCTTTTTGCTAGGATAGGAGGTGTATTGTTTCCAATATTGTACTATGTGTTCATGTGTGTAAGGCAGGAGGTGTATTGGTCCCGAGAATACACCATGTGTACATGTGAAAAGGGAGAAGGTCTATTGTTTCTAAGACTTTACTGTGTGCACATGATGAGTGTAAGGCTAGGAGGTATGTTGGTTTCAAGATCGCACCATGTGTAAATATGGGTAAGGCAGAAGGATGTAAGTTCCAAGATGGTCCCATCTGTGCGTGTTAGTAAGGTAGAAGATGTATATGTTCTGAGGCTGTACCTTGTGTAGAGGTGGGCAAGGTACGAGGTGTATTGGTTGTAAGATTGTACCATGTGTACTTGTGGGTAAGGTTAGTGGTGTATTGGTTGCAAAAACGTACCATTTGTACATGTGGGCAAGATTGGAGGTGTATTGTCACCAATATTGTATTGTGTGTGGGCACGGGGTGTTTTGGTTATGACAATATACCGGTAAGGTAGAAGGTGCATTGGTTGAAGAATGTCCTGTGTGTACATGGGGGTAAGAAGGCAGTGTTTTGGTTGCAAGACTTTACTGTTTGCACATGTGGGAAAGACAACAGGTATGTTGGTTAACCAGGCCCGATAAGAAACTAAAGAACTACATTTTTGTTTCATAGCCAAAGGAAGAGGATTCTTCTAGAAGATTGAGGAACTGTGTTTTTTTAAGTTGGTTTGAACATTCAAGGGGTGGACATTGAAAGTAAATATTCTCTCACAAGAACTGTGCCTTGGAGTTCTCATCCAGAATGAGATGGGCCTCCTTCTTGATTAATGAGATATCCAATTTTCTTTAGACAGTTTGAACGTGTAAGGGATGGAACTAGGTTTAGACACAGGACAGTGGACATTTTGCTTTACGGACCTCCTGACTGCTGTTATAAATAAAAGTCTATGCCAACCAGAATTCCACCTCTGCGTCAGACTTGTACTTCTGCACCCTTACAGCACCCATTCACCTCTCTGGGCTCTTACCCGCCCCAAAAACAATTGGCTGTTTTCACCCACCTTGGCGATGTTAAGATGGTCATATTTATTTAGACATGCTCGAAAATTGAGACAAAAGCATTTCCACAGGCAAAATGTGCATCTTGCAGGAAATAAAGAGATTTATTACCCCCCAACAAATGGGAGAAGTATCACAAGCAGTCCTGCAAAACATTTCTCAACTCCACCTTCACTTAAACAAACTTTATAGACACAAACCACAGCATTTGAATGAACACATATCATTTACATTTTAGGCAGGTAAAATGAATTGATTGGCCAGGCCCTTATAGATAGAATTCATTGCCCTCTTCTGACTGGTCAAGCACACTTCCTGCAAGAAGCCCCTACACCGCTCATTTATGACATCACCATGTGCTGATCAGCAGAATTAACTGGAAAAATACAGGTTTCAGCCAGACCTTATTTGCTTGGAAAATAAACCGAGATAGTATGCCGCGCTCAAGGTCCGCTACATTAAACCATTGTCTCACTGCATTCTGATTGGTTCTCTTGTCCTTCCTATTGCTTCCCTTAATTCATGCCAAATCTTAGTTATAAAAAACCTTTCAAGAAACTGCTAAAATCTGGTTTTCCTGCTATTTGAATTCTATTTTAAATTCTATTTAATTGCCACCCTGCACCTGGTGTTCTGTGCAAACCTCCTCCCTAATTACTTGCCAACCTTGGCTGAGGCCTTCATTTCACTGTCTGTGCTCGACACAGATCTGTTATTTAATTAATTGAGCATGTTGCTCTCTGAAAGTCTATGAGGATTTTATGTATCACAGAGGCTGACTGCCGCCTCCATTTTAGACAAAATGGATGCCCATTACTCTTATATTTTAATGGTTCTGAGCTGTACTGGCGTACAGTTTAGTGTTGCATTCAGCTTATACATTGCTTGTGTTCTACATGTATAAATGGTCTGTAAATGTAATGTTCTTCATGTCTACGTGCATCTTTTGACCTAGTGTCTGTGTTTCTTCATGGTGAGTGCAGATGTATGTTCCTATCATCTGTCTGGTAATTCTTTGCCATTTTTAGCACATTCATATTCATTCATCATTTGCTGCACCTGCTTAGAATATGGGTGATGTGGCTGGACCAGGGGAGGGGCAAGAGTTATAAGTGACATGTTCATATGTCCATCACCAGGGCAATACATCTGTCCCTCAAAATTCCCCCCTCTGGTTGAAATCTTCAACCACACCCTCCTTTCTTACCCTCCCCTACATGAGGTATTTTATGTATTCATATCTTAGTCACCCCCTACCCCCAACCCAGTGCTCTTCTCAATATGGGAGGTGCCATGAAGAGCGCTTCTAGAGTACCTGTTGCATCTTCAACCATGTTTTGTTCTGGTATTTCATTGTAAATGAATCTTCTTTTGTTAGAGGTTTGGCATCTTTAGCCTTCTTTTATTATTTATACACATATTTTTTTCCTCAAAATGTGTCATCATTTGCATCCACCTTGTTCCCACCCCTTTTACATAATTAAACCCCAATTCATATGCTCAATGAGTGACCACTGCCACCACGAGAATTAAGACTGCCATTAAATGACATTAAGATACCTTTAGATGGGACCCAATAGCCCATTATTAATACCACTCCTTTTCATCAGTTCTTTCTTGAGGAGTGGTTAACCTAAAATCAATTTTCTCCTCAACCCAAACAGCCTTTCCATTGTCCCTGTCCCATTTGTCTGCTGCCTGGATGCTAGGCGCACATAGAAGTGCAAATCTGACGGCCAACTTTGCTGAAACTCTGTTGGAACATCTTCATTCTGGTTCTCTGCTCTTCTCCATGTCACGTCCAGGGACCTTTTGTCAGTCCATTATTCACTCTGCTGCTTTGAAGCAAGTTCAAAGATTTTAGGGGCCTCTTTGTTTGTATCAGGGCCCTTAGTTTGAAACGCTGCATACAGCTGAGTAGGATAGTCCATGAAGGGGACAATGTCCCAATGAGGGTCAGAAGGGCGTGGGAATACACAAAAGAGGCAGTGTTCTTTGCCCTAGTTTGGTGACAGTTGGGCATTTGGGTTCCACAGACCCTTTTATTTCCATGGGGGCCACCGTTCCTGCTCACGGGTTTGGATGCTCTGGTCATTCAGAGGGCATTTTCTTCTATTGTTCTTTGTGATAGTACCTTTTCATCTGCAACATAAAGAAAATTGGGTATGTTTCCCAAAGTGCGAAAGCATTTTATTATCCTCACTCCTTGCTAAGGCCTCCCCCTTAACAACCACTACTAATATTCCTTCTTTTCAATTATTGACCTTTTCCATCTAGTATGTATTCTAATCGCTGACCCTTCAATCCGCCTCTGCGGCCTCTTTGTTCATCGTGGTAATATGTACTCCTCCTATTTAATGCATAGCCCCATGTGCCCTGTGGCGAATAACTGCCCTTTTCCCCTCTTTTGCCGATTTTTATGTTACCTTTTCTTTAGTAATGTGCTTATGTTTTTCTTCGACATGCGAGCCAGGAGAGCATACATAACATGTGTCGTTTTGCCATCTCCTGCTCCCACCTTCTTCACAGACTCACACCCCACCTTTCCTTGCCAAGCACTAAGCCAATCGTGAATGCCATCTCCAAGCAAAACACGCCCTAAAATCCTCTCTTCTTTTTCTCTGTCAAAAAAACTATTATGAAATGTTACACTATTAATCCTACTGGGGATAAACTGTCCCCCTTCTTTTTTAACCAAAAGGAAAGAAAAGAACAGATAAGATACAACAATAATAAAAACAATGTTTTCTTTCTAGACCACTCCTGCTCCTTCTTTCTAGTACATCCATGGATAACTGTTGTTGATCTGTAGAGACCAAATGAGGACAAAAAGTCATGGTAAACTAACAAGTAGACCTCTACTTCCCATTTAGTAGGCCTTTCTTTTCTTCTCCTCCACGGAGGGTGCTGGCCCTGTCACAGCATATTTCCTTGAAGTGACGGGGCTAGCAATACCTGCGCTCTTGTGTCCATTTGTTTTAAGTGGTGGCTTCGATGCAATGACCATTCTCTCTCACAACGCTGAACTGTCTTTTTCTGTGGATGCGATTGAATGCCTGCTTTGACAATCTTCTATCCATTGCAAATCTTCTCTGTTCTTTTCTCTTGTAGCCCTTCTTCAGAGGGAGTTGGATCGCAATCTGCTCTGTTTCAGATACAACTAACAAGTTCTGTTATTTCCCTGACCTTTCCCTACTCTGACACGCCTAGCCCTGATGCTGAAACAAGTCCATATAATGTATGCGTGCATGCAAGTGTGAAAATTGTGTACAGTAATTTGCCTATCACTTATCTCTTTAATACAGTACTTTTCGGCCCCTTTGCTAAAACACACCCAGCACTCTTTATATATTTTAATTTTTTTTAAGCATATATGTATTTTCAAGGTTCAACATAAACATAATCATAGAGACTCTTAATCTACCTTTCTTATCCAGGGGTCTCCTTTACCCTTACTTTCTGCATATAATAAAAACATGTTATTATTGTCAAATGGCCAAGTATATGCGTAGCTGTATGTTTTCCTTGTTCAGACTTTTGTCTGTCTATCATTAAAGAATATTACTTCAAGAACTTTTATTTTTTGTTCTCTCTCTTTGAAACCTTGTGAGTGCGACTGGACCGTGGCGCACAGTGTGTCAGTTGTGGTTTGTTTTGTATATATATATATATATATCTCCTTCAATAAAGATCAATAGGGAAACTCACACATTCCCTTTGTTTCCATGAATACCTACCTTTCCTTTCTGGGCCCCTCCCTTTTATGAGTATTTACCTTTTCCTGATGATGTCCCTCTCAACTACATCACTAAGCTATACTGTAATAAAGCCCTATAAAAATGCCTTCTTTATTCCAACAACAACCTTTACATTTGCAGTACATACTCAATATTCCTGTTGAAATATATACAATATGTTTTGTTACTGTTATACGTTGCCATGTGTGCTGCCAGAAAAGATCTTATACTGCATACTGTGCCTTCCCTCATAGCTCCTCATTTCTGGCGCTGACAAATGCATGTTATAGTGTGTGCCATCTTAGCTCTCTGAACATGTTATATACTTCGAATGCACTATATATGTGACATGTACTCACTCTACATGTGTTCTTACGTTGGCCCAGCAAGAAATTGGGTTACTGTTACTTAATTTGGCGCTATGCTTGCATTGTAGGGATATTGTCTGATATTGTCAGGGGACACATGTGTACAGCATATGTTGCCCCCCCCCTTTGCCATAAGGCGACAGAACCATACAGTGATACCCCTCTACTTCTGAATAATTGTGCATCGTGCCCTCTCTTTTCACATGTCCACCATACTCTCCACCTAATCTGTGTTTCCTTCTGTCAATTTCCTCTCCACATTTCTGCCTAAATCCACTTCTCCTACCTCCTGGCCAGTTCCTCTTTCCTCTGAGATAATACCTTCTCTCCTCTCTATGCACTTACCTTGCACTTGCCACCAGTGGGCCCTTATTATTTATCCTGTATTCTACCAACCCTGTACTGCACTTTTCCCTTCCCCCTCCCTTGCACTTGCACGATCTGAATGACACCTGGCCTAGTAGGATCGTTGTCTGTCTCCCCTTTGTTCCCCCCCTCCCTGCCTCGTCGCGCCTTGAAACACTTGTGTATAGGCGCGTTACAAATAACATATTATATCATATCATGTATAATCCCATTTTTCCTATCCGTTGGTATCCTTGCTCATACTGTTCCTAAATGTCCCTTCCACTGCAATTTTTACGCTCTCGCTCTCTTTCTCTGTCTTCTACTTACTTGTTTTCCTTCTCCTTGCTGCAATTCTACAAAAATGAAATATATACATCTGTATTCCGGGCAATTCATCTTTCATAACTGTACCTAAGCATTGTCAGTGAGGCCTTTGCTTACTGTGTACTAATGTGCTGGCACATTCAGGAGCCCGTGTAGCCATTACTGTGTTATTGTGTGTTGGAGAAACATTGGGCAAGGCACCTCCCCTTTTTTAATTATTGTCCAGGAATATACCTGAACTCCAAGCATGATTTCCCTTCCTTGATCAAATACCTTTCTCCCTATTGATGTGAAGATTCTATGCCCATTGTAGTGCGCTTTTCTGATAAATGTACCCTGTCTACTTCAGTTCTTCAATGTGTCCTGATGCTCTCTCTACTAATGCTGGCATTTTGAAAAGCACTCTGCTACAATATACAATATTGTGCTTTAACCTACTATATAAAAAAATAAAATGTAAAACCTATGTATTCCAAAAATGTTTACTACCCAAAGACATGACAAACATAAACTAACTCATGTCATCATTCTATACTCCAAAATCCTACATTTCCCCAATCTATTTTATATGCACAGTATTTTGTGCCCGAGATCACACACCCCAAACAATGGTTCTGCAATTTTAATTAACCTCCATAGTCCTTTTAAAGAATACACCTGATGAGCAAATACACCTACACCACCTGCTTGGTAAGAATCCACTATAAAATGCACCCTTTTCCAATGCTCTGCCCTTTGTTTCACTGCCCTTTCCACATTACTCCTCCAAGCCAGCCACCTTACTTACAGAACCTACAGCCACTCCCTCATATCATTTAACCTTTCCTTGTGTACTTCTCAAATTAATCTCGTCCATAAATTTCTCTTATGCCTCAAATCACATCAATGGCAAAATGAACAAGGGGTCCATCGTCCCTTAATGCACTATTAACAAATAGCTGAATCAGGTACGTGTTCGTGTTGGTCTTTCTAGGGCTGAAGTACACAAACCACATGAACTAACCTGCACTATACAAACAAATGTGCTCTTTCAAATGTACTGCAGAAATCACAAAGAGGCACCTGCCAGAAGAAATACAATGGCGTCTATTGCTCAAAAATTACTAAGAAATCTATGCAACCAAATCACAGCTAATCAATATAAAGGGCTGCCTGCTGCCCCTTTTAGGCACGCCCCCTTAATCCACACCCGCTTGATCTCACATCCTACTTAAAGCCCTGGGCATCAGACAAGATATGAATTTGTGAATTCTAACACCATTGCTGTGCGTTCCACTGCAATATACAGTCTGTGATCGGCCAAGCTCTGCCACTCTTACTCAAATACGAACGGAGCCGTCCCACTGCACATGGAACGTGTAGGATCTGAGAGGTCTGGGAGGCGCTGGACACGAGGAGGAAGCCCGTGCTTGGAGTCACTGCAGGGGCGTTCCTTTGTTATGAACCCAGGTTGGGGGCATCTGCAATAGAGTACGACACAGCGGTGGACTGGCCTACAGGGAACTCTGGAGATGTTCTGGCGGGCCTGTGCACCATGGGCCTCTTTAGTCAGTACCCTGCTTTTCTGCTCCTCTTGCATACCCTTCCATTCACCCTGCCCCCTTCCTTCCATCTCTCTTCATCTGCGACATCCCTTTGTATAAAGCTTCCAATATAGTATTCCTCACTCTTAATACATATTGTGTGTCCGTTTTCTGTTCCATGTAACTACTTTTAAGGCCTATATAGTAGTAAAATGGACTATTTGGGCCCATTGATTCCACATCTTTCTTGTGGGAGAGCCCTACTTAGAGGGGTTGGGATTGCTTGCATGGTGTAATATGGAGCCGCTTTGAAAACACCTTCCAGGGCCCCTTATGGTTGCAGGTCCACCCCTGGTCAGACAAAACTGGATCAAATATTGGAAAGCCATTTGCATGCAGTACTGGGGTTGGTTTTCTACCTATCCAGTCCCAGAAGAATAGCTTGCACTGGAAACCTGCATGGATATCTACGATGGATTGGTGAGCTGGTGGCAAGGCCACAAGGGGGGACGTTTCTCTTCTTGCAGAATTGTGGACTCGCCGGAGGAGGCTGGGGCTTTTTCATGTGCCTGCAGTTGGAATTCACCCACATGCCGGGGCTTTGCACCAGCAGGTACAAGCTGCATAACTGAGCGGGCCCGGTGGGAACCAAAGTGTCTGCCCATGGGACATTTTGGCGCTTATTTTTATGTAGTGCGCTTTTAGTAATATAGCAGTGTACAAGAGCAAGAAGAAAGAAAAACCTTGCGCCATCTTCAGCCAAATGTTCTATGCAAGGCATCATTTAAGTACATGGAAAGGAGATCATATTTGAATTGTATTGCACTTTACCGCAGCTCTATATGTCACGCTATGCATTCCCACCATAAACATGTACATGTGTCTATTTTATTGCTGCTTTTCCCCCATTCTCTCACTTGTCGCCTTTCTCCTTTCCTCCACAGACCACAGACTGGTTACCACACTACGCCACAGCCTGGGCAAGTCTCAGACCGATAAGCTTGCCTACTGTGGTAAGTGGTGCTATACCAAAGATTATTCACATACAATAAGAGTGAGGAGGCTCTGTCATTTTCTTTCCAAATCCCAGGACAACCTTCTGCATCGTTCTGAGGGCAAGCACATGAGCACGGCCTACCATGAGAGGATGGTCTTACAGTCTAGCCTTCAAACTCCAAGGCATTGTCTATCAATGGCGCGTTACAATCCGAGGTGGGGGTGCTACTGGTCCGGAACTGAGTTATGGTTCCAAGGTGAAGCTGGAGGAGCAAAGCGCGGGTACAGGGCGATCACATGTGTTACAGACCCCTTCATAGGGCTATCATGGCATTATAATATGGCAGAATCAATCACAGAAACAGGTTAGAAACAAAAGAAAACAGTCGGAGGATGCGTTCAGATTCTTGTTGGGCCCACCGCACTGGTGGAATGTTGGTTAATGGAGACGCTAAGCATTGAGGCGGAATGGTGGATGAGACACACCAAGCTCTGTAACAATGATTAGTGGCTCACAAACAGTCACGTGTTTTCAAATGCTCCATTACTACAGGTCAAAGATTATTTACCCAATTGCTGGCAGTGTAAACTACGAGAGACAGCTAGACATAGTTATGGAGAGACAGCATTTTGATAACGGATGCCATGTGGGGATGAAACATTGAGATGCGACTAAAGGGAAGGGCAGCCATCTTGGTAGGCCTCTATAAATGTATGTGAATTCCAGATAACAACATTCCATAATGCCCACAGAGGTATCCGAGAAAGGTTGTAGGGAGAAGCGTTCCCTTATTATGGTATTAAATCATGGATGTGTCGGAAAGTTGGACGGCAATCATTTCATTTTCAGATGTCACTAGACCTCAAATAGACATTATGAAAGGAAAAATGTTATGTTTACGACTGGAATAACAAGACTGCGTTGGGAGTATTGGAGAGATTATTCATATGGTGCTCACCCTATATGCAGATGAATTATGACCAAAGTGTTAAGGACTAATTGGCAAATGTAATAATAAAACACGAAAAGGTGTTCAGTGGAAAAAATTAAGGGCTATGCACATAAAATTAAATTAGGATCAAATGTGGACTCTGTTGAACCTATGTTGAGGATGATACCATATTACTGGGGGCTGAGTTGAAGGATATATATATATCACTAACAAAAACGTTGTTAAATGGACGTCATGGTTAAGTTGCACTAGCGAAAACCTATGAAATTCAATGGAAAAATGTTGTTACAGCGACGTTATGGTTACAGGTAAAACCGAAAACACCCCGAAATTCGACAGCTATGATAAGCTAAGCAACCACACCTCTACCACCAGTGTGCACTGCAAGGACTAACACCCATGACATCAAAGATGCCATCACAAATCTCATTCATGATATCACTGATGACATCACATGTGCATGTAGTTTTAATAGGAAGCCTCCACAAGGGATTGTTATTGTAATGGTGGCAGAAAACTATCAAAGATTATTGGAAGAACTATCATGATATAAGTAGGTAATGGAGGAAGACATTGCTATACAGACCATTGTCTTACACACTTCTTCACTGTACATGAAGGAACTTATGTGCAAACGTAGCGATTGTCTGCACCATGCCTCATTGAAGTGTAACTTTCAAAATCTTTACATGTTACATAGTGAAATCATGAATGCATTTGTTTTAGAGTGTCGGGTACTGTGAAACATGTAGGAATTAGCTACCATTGCCTTTATAACTACACAATTCCACTACTGCACAGAACTAATAAATTCACCACAATGCATGCAAACATGATAATATATAAGGGAATTAACATAAACTAAAAAGGAGCAGTAGTACCAGAAATTGTTCATAACATACCTGATTAGGTTCATGCACAGAAACCAGTCTTCGAAATCATCTTCGAATGCACTTTTAAGTAGTTGTGGAAGCCCACGTGTTTCTGTTCCACACCTAGACCCATGCATAGGTCATCCACTGTATGCTGGTAACACTGCCCCTGTTGCCAGCCCTACGGATTCATGCATCAGGCTACCGCATTATAGTGCTGCTGCTGACTTTGTGGGAGGCTCTGCAAACTTAACAATGCATGGCTGAAGCACTCCTAACTGTATAATGACCACTGCTAAACAAGGAAGAGCAACCTGCAGTGTGACATGGGCGTGTTAATTGTTGCATTACTTTGATTTATCTGCTGCTTGCCTTTCCATGACCCGTGAAACAGATGCATTTTGTCTGCACTCAGCAGTGTGACGGAATGTATCAAGAGGTCGCCTGCCGGTCGTACAGTTGAAGAAAACATGTAACTGCACGTGAGACAGTTTGTAGTAAGTCTGCAAAATGGCAAAGCTGGTGCACCTTCCTCATGCACATACTAGAGCATGTAAAGGCAAGTAAGGAAACAGCAGAATATGTAGAGCGCAAACAAACAAAAGCTCTGTAGCTGCATGGGTCACACACAATAAATGGCTTCCTGCTGCATGTAATGAAGCTCTGTTTTGTGTTGTTTTAAACATTCTTGTATTCCACAATGCATCTATATCCGTGATTGCTACCCCTAACACTACTGCCGTACCATAAACTGTTTGTAGTGCATGCCATGACAACTGAAATGAAAGCACAAGAGACCAGTGGGCAGGCTACCGCCCCCTTCCAACAATTACGTAGGGTACTTTCATGTACACTATTTGACACATCTGCTCTGGACAACAAGAGGGGCACTCCTGTAGGGCAGCCGACTGCAAAACTACTTTTGCAAATCATATGCTGTGCTACAGATCCTTAGCCAGCAAAGGGCTTTGTATTGTGCATGTACTGCAGATGGAATGTACTTTGAATGCGTGGGAACGGTGTTTAGTGGAGCATTACAATGACTGTCGCCTATGAAGGTGAGGGTCACCCAATAATTCCGTCTTCCGGCACGTCCCCCTATAGTAGCCATACAGCTGCTTCCCCTTCTGTACCTGACCTTTCCTGCCGTTCCATCTGTGGCGTGTGTGAGAACACCATAATAAATGAAAATGAACTGGGAAAGGGAAAAAGGTGAATAAAGAAAGCACCTTTCACAGATCAACAACTGAATTGGCAATGCACGCATGCAGGGCGGGAGGCGTGGCAGCGTGGTAAACTTTGTAGTTCAATTGGTTAGAAAGGGGGTCGCTGTACAAAGAGATTTCTTTACGTGTTGCATAGCGTTTTCAAGAGAGTCAGTGCACAACACATACTACAAGAAAATATCAGTACTTGCAAGAAGGGCACCAAGCCAATTTAGATGGGGTGTGTAGAAATCGGGATGGCAGGCATGGTAAAATGAACATTATAGCTGGGGAAAAGTATTCGTGCTGTCAAACGTCATATTCCCATGGATGAAGTATGCCATAGGCACTTGTCAAACAAAGGCACAAATACTCTTCTTTGCATTGTACCACACTGTCTGCATTCACGGACCAAATAGTAAATGATGCTGCCATGCCACATCGGTGGCTGCATAATATGATAGAAACTTATGGAAGACATCGGAAACAAACGCATGAACTGGGCCAGTGCCTCCTTCATCGCAAACGGCTCTGAAACTCGTGTAACATATTGTGCAAGTTTCCCTGTACAATGAACAACAATAATGTCAGCATGATTGCGTGTCTCCAAGGAGTCACACAGAGAAACCAAAATCAGGCACTTCATTGTAGGTACTGTATAGCACTACACGTGCACATTATAGATTGCAAAATGAGTAGCCACCGCACAGTGTTTTCCATTGACTTTCAGTCAATATATGTCGGAATCCCCTAAAACCTGCACGCTGTGCCTCGTGAAACACACAGCCATAACCTCACCCTCTGCATTTCTGTTGACAAATACACCATGTAGCACACTCTGTCCTTACACACCACACCCACAAACTTTATTGCCCAATCCTGTAGCCTCTGCAGGCCCAATTCTATGGCCATCATCTTCAAAAGGGGTGTATGTAACACGTGCCACTCTGCAACTATTGCGATATTTGCTGACTTTTCGTGTTGTGCATTCGCAGGAGTGGGGGAATAACTTTCAACCAGGGTAGCGGATGTCCTTAGTTGTGGTGGCTCCTAAAAGAGCCTTTAAAGGTGCTTCCCTAGAAATACTTTTTTTGCGATTTTCATATGTAAATGTGTGTTTTAAACATCAGCTCACATTCTTACAATAGGGTATTCAGTGCAGTTTGTAGATTGTGAAACGACGTTTCATTGCCACTGTGCGACAAAGACATGCCATTTGCCTTGATAAAGTGTATGTATCACGAACCAATGTTCTCATTCTCACAGGAGAACATCCCAGCAACACTCTGGAAGTCACACATGCTTCTGTTGATGAGACCCCTTCCGACCTCTGGCAGGAATCAGTGTAATACTTCCACACTATTCTCGAGGTATACATTAGAAAAGCACATTGACAGTAGAAATAATGTGCTGCGTTGCTTTCATCATAATCTTCAGTTGACTAAACACATGGTAACAAGGCATGTAACCCAAAAAGAAGGCTGCAAAGTGCACAATCACAAAATGTGCAGTTGCCGAAGAGGCCACGCATCGACATTCTACAAGCAGTCTGCCGAAACAGCACGATTCGACACTACACCACAAAGTGTCCACTCCCTCCAAATCGAAAGGCCAGATAAGTCTTCTTGGAGGGCATCCACGCACATTTCTTCCACAAAGCCATCACCCACGACGAAAACTGTGCATCTTGCCATGTTTGCCAGCAGCAGTACACAAAGTAATTGAAAAAAGTGAATGCCACCTTTTAATGTGACGCACACCCAGAGCACCTGATTGGCCAAATGCCATAGTCCCATTCCCATTGGCCACCATGGTAAGAAGCGCAAAATGTGCCACGTGCCTTTCCCCAATGACCGCGAGGGACACTCCTTGGGGAAGCAGGAGTCCTCCTTCTCCCTATTGGTGCTCTTTCCTGTGACATACACCCTGAGCACCTAATTGGCCAAAGGCCATAGTCCCATTTCCATTGGCCAGCGTGCTGAGAAGTGCAGAATGTGGCACATGCCTTTCTCCAAGTACTGCAAGGGCCCTGCCCCAGTAAAGCAGGGAGGAGTCCTGCTTCCTAATGGCGTGCTTTCCTGTGACGCACACCCTGAGCACCACCTGATAGAAGAATCGCTACAGTCCCATTTACAGAGGCCAGCATGGTGAGAAGCGCCCAATGTGGCACGTGCGGGTCCCCGAGTGCGTCGAGGGCCGGGCTCCAGTGAAGCCCCTCTTCCTATTGCCACACACCCTAAGCATCTGATTGGACAACCTCCACAGTTCCATTTTCGTGGCCGCCCCCCGCAAAATCCCAGATGTAGCTTTTGTGATGCATGCGGACATGGGGGAATAACTGGCAACCATGGTAGGGGGACTTCGTGGTAAGGTTCGACTCTTAAAATAGCCCTTTTTTTGTTTAGATGCTTCTACAGAAGCACTTTTTCGGTTTTTATTAGCTTTTGTGTTTTCTTGTGCTCACATTAGTACAGTAAACTCTTCAACGAATCCTGTAGACGAGCAAACAGAACTGCATCGCCAATGAGTGACAACAAAATGCCATTTTCTTTGAAAAACTCTGCATTTCCACAACTAATGAGGTAATTGCTGCAGAAGAGCATTCCACAAGAGGACACAAAAGTAGACATGCTTCTGCTGATGAGACACCTTTCTGCGTCTGGATCAGAACAACATCCATGAGAAGGGGGCCATACTTTTTGTGGTATTATGGATGAGAAAAGCACCTTGGCGGTGGGGAAAACCATCCTCACCACATCCAGCAATCTCCTCAGTCTACGTAACAAATGTAAACAAGCCAGGTAACCCATATGCATGCCGCCGTGATGGATGACGATAACATCTACTACTGGAAAACTGGTGAGGTCTTTGCAAAGTGCATGCATATCACCGCAGTTGCACTCATATGCAACGTTCCACAATGCGTCCACTTGTTCCAACCCAAAATTGCAGTCAAAGTGTCTTTGCAGGGCATAGTTGTGCAGATCTATGACAAAGGGATCACCTACAGGCAACACAATGCATTTTGCCATGGCAGCCACCCTCAGTACGCATAGTATAATGTACAACAGTTTCACCTCCCCTTCCTGTTAACCACACCCACACTACCTGATTGGATATTCCCCACACTGCCATTGCAATTAGGCAAGGTGGTTTAAAGGGCAGATTTTGGCACGTGCGCCTCCCAAAGTAGTGTGAGGGCCGCACTGCTGTAAAGCTGGAGCAGTACTTCTTCACTTTGCACTATCTTCTCTGCAGCTCTACTTTATTGGGTTGCGTGTACATAGCTGCACACGCATCCACCAATCGCATCGAAGCCGCCATCATCCAACACTGTCACTCCTGTACAACACTTGAAATTTGCTGCTACACATTTACAGTACAAATGTCGTACCGTTCCAAAGCACGTCCACTACAAAGTTCAATAAAAGTATGCACGATTTCTCCATTCGCACATCCACATAGCCACCCAGGATGTGGCACGTGTAATCCTGAAAGTACCACGTAATCCACTACCTTTTTTGTAATAGTGAGTGGAGGCCAGGGGGGTAAACAATATCAAACTCGGTAGGGGGTGCAGTCTTCCAGCGTGCATGTATAAAGTTGTTTTTTTTGTGACCTGCGTGTGAGCACTTTGTTTGTATTTTCTCTTTATATGCATTTCTGTTTGCCTCTCCTCACATTTTTACCACATTCTGGTCAGTGCTTCTTGTACAGTGTAAAAGAAAATGGCATTGCCAATGGCACTCTAATAAATGCCATTTCTATGAAACCACTGCATATTTTGCGACCATGATCTCATAGTGGGTGGAGAACATGCCAGCTTTCAGCATAAACTCATGCATAATTCTGTTTATAGCACACCTTCCGACCTCACAAATTACACCATCATGGACCCATACTCCTCTTGGCGTTATGCGTGAGAAAAGGACCTTGGCAGTAGGAAAAATACACATCACTGCGGTCAGCAACCTCTTCGGGTGACGGATTAATCGTCCATACGACCCAAATGTAGACTTCCATTGTGCAGCACAACAAAGTCAATGGGCCTCATTCCGAGTATGGCGGTAAGGGATACCGGTCACCATTAACGAGACCGGTGCCGGTAATCCCTTACCGCCACATTCCGAGTTCCCTTTGCGCCCTCGTCCGTAATGCCTGCTTTTAGCAGGCGTTAGGGACGAGGGCGCAAAGGGGCTTTTTAGCCAATAACGGTGACCGTAAAGTACGGTCACCGTTATTTGCAATTTCCCCATTCCCATTGAGTCCTCTGGGGGCTCATTTGGGAATGGGGAAGGGCCCTGGGGAATGGGAAATTACCGCCCTGGTCAACTCGGAATAGGGCGGTAATTTCCCATTCCACCAGGGCGGTGCCGGTACGGGTCCGGTGCCGACCAAGGCGCTACTACCGCCATTGGTTAGCGCCGGACTCGGAATGAGGCCCAATGTTCGTGACGGACGCCACATAGCAGCACAGCCTGCCGAAACTGCAGTCACCCTGACAGGCCCAGAAAGCGCCCACTCCTTCCAACCCGAAATTACCAGCAACGCCTCTTTGCACACAACACCTGTGCAGATGGCGCACAAAGGTATCACCGACGATAAGCACTGTGCGTCCCTCCAGCTCGACCATTCTTACGACACAGTAATGGGATGAAATGGTACCGCCTCTTCCTGTCAACCATGCCCTAAACTCCTATTGGCCTATTTCCCAAAATTCCATTTGTCTTTCCACCCTGCTCATTATGGCAGGATGTGCACATGCGCTTTGCCATCTACAATGAGGGCCACTGCCCAGTACAGCTCACACAATATTTCTTCCCATTGCACGGTCACTTTTTGCAGCACTCCCCCATTGGGTGCTGTCAAATTTTCAAACACGCATCCACCAATCACATACAAAACCTCTGCATTGCAGACTGTCATTTCTGCACACTACTCCATATTTACCATTACACACTCTCAGTAAACGTTCTGTTTCATTGCAAAGCCCCTCCACCAGAAACTTCTGCTAAATAATGCACAATTGCAGCATCCACAAAGCATTCACAAAGATCCTAAGATGCAGCCAGCACACCTTTGGCAATGCACACACCATTGCAGCCATTTCCACACCCACCACAACACTATACATCCAAGCAAGCAACCATGTGGGCACTTAACATTATGCACAAACGTATCATACATAGCAGCACTTCTACCCAACTCCCCCACACCATAAAATGTGTCTCACTTAGCAGAATCCACAAACATGCCACAGCCTGCACCACCCCTACACATTGACATTCACAAAGTAGTGTGTCACTCGCAACCTATGCACAACAGCTGCACAATATTGGGCCTACTTCAATAAATCTGCACACAGCAGAGTAACCAACCACATATAATCTGCACTTCAACCATACCCACTTCCATACTCACATTACGTACACACTGCACCCTGTGTCCACACTGCACAACTTCTCACTGCACCATCTCCTGCTGCATGTTAAATACTGTAGTATGTTGCAACTATCATCACAACCATGGAATGCACAATACACACTTTGCAACTCACTTGTGGTGCTGTAGCATGTCCACAATGTCCTCCACACCCATTCTCCAAAGGTCACCACCCTGTGCCGCATGCACTGTCAAACCTGCATTGCTCCAGTGGATATGCTCCTTTCACACATTCCCCGCACCATAATGCAACCATGCATGTCAGCATGTCACCAACTACCACTATACACATATGCACCACTGGCACCAGCACCCCTAACCAACCTCCACACCGCAATGGACATGCACAGTGTTACATGCAACAGTTACCATAATGTATAAACATTACACTGTCTCCTGCACTCCTATGCCCTTTCATTTACATTCTATTGTTGTACCCACTTATACTCGCTGTCATGAACAGATCCCATGATAGGTAAACCCCCACCTGTACTTTCAAAGGATACGAGTTGTAAGGTCAGACCTTAATAAAGGATACATGGTGAGAATATTCCAATCTTTCGTATTCTGTGTCCGACCGCTGATGGACTACCACAGGGAGAGGAGAGTAGGTCAAGATCAGACCTTCCAATTGATAAAACTCTCTGTCCGATAATGAATTCACAGGCTGAGTGAGTAATCAATGGAAAGGGCAAGGTACACAAACAACCACCAAGCTGTAGGAAATAAAGAAAACTATGAATTTGCATTCTAGGATGTCTCAATCTAAGATACCCCCTCTGGACCCACACTAACCTGTTGGCATAGTCCAAAAGCATCCACGTAGAACTCCAGATAATCCAATTGGAAAAACAACGTCTAGGAAGGGGAAGGTTAGTGTGGAAGCTAATCCCGAATGGTACGAGGGTTGCGCTAGTGCTTGGTTTGTGCACCCCTTGATAGCGTCCCAAATGTTATGTGCACTGTGGGTATCCAATAGTTCAATGTTCAGAAGAAAATAGAGCCCCAATCCTCATTTGGATAAATGTTACAATGTGAGTAGAAAAGGAAGTTCCAATGCCCTTGAAGAAGTAAACATTAAATTCTGAAACAGAAATAATTCAGGCACAACCCAAAATGCTGTGTGTGGAAGAATACCGGAGCAGTTTGCCAAACTATAATGGAAGGAGCAAAAAAGGTCCGCTGATAGCTTGGGTAAGTTGTATGAGTTGCGTTCTGAGTATAAGAGACAACAAAGGCAGCGGTCAGGAATTCACCAGGTAAACGCTTACTTGGTGTTTCCCGCTCGGGAAGATCAAATCAGGAGCAAACGTTCAAGGAAGAAGGCAGCGCTCAGGACACCGCAGAATGAACGCTTACTATGAGCGCCCCGCTTGTAATGAGAGCAGGAATCCAGCAAAATCCGATCCGAATGCAAATGGCAAAGACGTCCGGAAGAGCTGGAAAGGTGAGAAGGACTCAACGAGTCAGAGCTCTTACTAAGCTAAAACGAACAATCAGAAGCAGTGACTAGACGCCGACTTACAACTAAGTACGTGCAACAGAGTCACGTAACCGTATGAAAAGAACACGTGGTCTCTAAAGGCGAATCCACTGCCGATGCCTCCTACCAGGAAGTGTATTGAAGAGTTTCCACCGTGTGTAGCTGGCCGTTCTGTGTGCAACGCGTACATTCTGCGGGAAGATATGTACTGGAGAGGCACGGACTCCGCGATGAAAGGGCACAGTAGGTGTGACACTCATAAAGTATTGTGTCACTGCCAATTTAACTACAAAATATTTACAACATTGCCCATACTGCAAGCATTGTGCACACAGCACACTATCCAAGCACATATAAGCTGCCCTTTAACCACACCCTCTACCATATTGACATTATTCAAACACTGCACCCAGTGCCCACACTGCGTGACTTTTCACTGCAGCATCTCCAACCACAGCGCACCGCCATGGAGCTATGCAGCAACAAATTGCAACAGTTACCATAATGTACAAACAAAACACTCTCTCCTGCCTCCTTGTGCACTTTCAATCACATACTATGGGCATACCCACTTCCATTCACAAAGTATGGTGCCACTGGCAACCTACCCACATTCTGTTTGCAACACTGGCCCTACTGCAACCAATCAGCACACACCACACTATGCAAGCGCCACCCTCTACCAAATGCAGAGTCAAACATGCGTTCCTGCGGTGGGTATGTAGCAGCCCTACGCTCTTCTGTGCATGGCCTACGGCCTTCAGCCACGCACCCAATAGCCTATTCCTACCACAGACCCACTGCACCTTCATTCACCCATGCATACCACAATGTACCCAACTATTGCATTCCATCCGCAGCACACAGCCACCTGCACTCCCACCCAACCTATGAAATGTACAATTCAGTCCCCTCCTGCAATTGACCTGCCACCACTCACCACAGAAGACAGCACACTATCCAACCACATATTAGCTGCCCTTCAACCATACCCTCTACCATACTGACAGTATGCAAAAACTACACCCACTGCCCACACTGCATGAGTTTTCACTGCAGCATCTCCAACCAAAGTGCACCACCATGGAGCTATGCAGAAACAAATTTCAACAGTTATCATAATGTACAAACAAAACACTCTCTCCTGCCTCCGTGTGCACTTTCAATCACATAGTATAGGCGTACTCACTTCCATTCACAAAGTATTGTGCCACTGACACCCTACCCACATTCTGTTTGCAACACTGGTTTATAACGACTTAAATGTGCTCCACAACCATTCCTTACATGGCACCACCCTCTAACTCATTCTCAATAAAAAAATGCATTACTGCTGTGGGGGTGTTCAAGCCTTCCGCCATGCACCCAATAACCTATTCCAACCACAGACCCACTGCACCTTCATTCACCCATGCATACCACCATGTGCCTAACTACCGCATTCCATCGGCAGCGCACAGCCACCTGCACTCCCACCCAACCTATGTCATGTGCAGTTCAGCCCCCCTCTGCGATTAACCTGCCAGCATACACCACAAAAAGAGGTTGCCGCAAACAGCTCATGGTAGAAGCTATGGGGCCGTTACGACAGCTGCCTCCAATCACCACACAAAGGGCCTCATTACGACCCAGGCGGTAAGTTACCGCCTGGGTCGTACCTTTACCACCATGGCGTAAACTACGTTTACGCCATGGTGGTTGGCGGACTTACCGCCCCATTCCGAGGTGAGTGGGGCGGTAAGTCCCCATTAACCCATTTACCCTTCCCCATTCCCATTTTTGCCCCATAGGGCATAATGGGAGTGGGGAAGGCGTTAATTAGGCCACCGTAAATTACGGTGGCGTAATTAACAACAAGGTCCCTTAGCGCCATGGATTTTAACACCTGCTAAAAGCAGGTGTTAAAACCTCCATGGCGCTAAGGGACCTCGGAATCAGGCGGTAAGGGTCGGCGCTGTTTACGCCGCCGTAAACCCCTTACCGCCTGGGTACTAATGAGGCCCAAAGTACTTGCGTACATGTGTCACATGAACCACTTCTCACTCCCCCCCGTTCCCTCCTTTATTGCCACCAACATATTCCATATGGTACATTTTCCAGATCCTTCTGCCGCCGCATTGTCCTCCAATACACCATGGCGTCTTTCCCAAAAAATGTTGACGCACACCACGCTTCCCTCCAGCCAACCACCGGCCGCGTCCAAACTTTTCCGACAGCACGCCGTACCGCAAGCCAATGACACTTCTGTCCGCAGAGCAAACAGGGAAATGCGCCCGCGGAGCGGACCCAGATATCACTAATTTTTTGGGATGTGCATTTCAGTTCTTTGCAACAAAAGTACTGGTCGGATTTCCACCAAACACACAAAAGCACGCTTTCTGACCCAAGCCCCCGCTCCTGCCGCAAATTTAGTGAAAATCCGTCCAGTTGTTCGGCTTGTAGCCATGCGCAAGGTATTTCCCCATTCAGTCTATGGAGAAAAAATAATTGGGACCCCCCTATAACTTTGCCCTCCCCCGCACAAAACCTCGGCCAACTTGACGAAAAAATTCAGAGCCGGCCATATACTTTTTTTGCAAAATTTTTTGATGATTCATCCCGGGGGAGTGAAGTCATAAGCTGCCGAAAAAGTGCTCTTCCTATGAGTTTAGCAACTTAACCATAACTACACGGCCGCTACCACAGGCCGTGTAATATATATATATATATATACATATATATATACATATATATATATATATATATATATATATATATATATGAAAAGGAAAAAGAAAACTGTCATAGGCAGCGTGGACCGCACTCCGGGTCAAGAGATACCGGAAATCATTTTGTGAAACATAAGGTTGGGTGACACAAAGTTATTGTACAAAGAAATACAGCAGAGGTAGGACAACACAGGGACAATTCCTGTATGATGCCTTTCCCGCCAACGTAGCACTTGCTCACATGCTATATATATATTTTTATGAAGGGCATACTGTTGTATTATAATCAACCTTTTACACTATAAAAAAAAACTATAGATACATTTTATGCCAATTAATTACATCATCATTTTTTAGCATTTGATACTTTTTATAAATCACACAATCACATCCAATTAAGACATGATGTCACCGGATTTAAAAATCGGTAGGATATAAAAAGCATTCATATAAAAAGTCAATGTTCACATTAGACTGTAATACCACCAAAACCCTGCATAGCCTCCACATAGGGATCACTTCTAATTTAACTTTAGCTCTCATCCAAATATGAAAGGCAGCCGAAGTCAGAACAAGTATCTCAGCACCATACTGCATGCTCCAGAACTGTTCTGTAACCTGTGTCTTGAATTTTGCGTACCCTGCGTGTGACAAGCTGTTTCTACCTGCAACTTACATACGCGACAAGTTTTTTCGCTCATAGGCATGCCCTTCCAAGCTCCAGTGTTTGCATATACCAGTCACATTTTAAAACGCAAATACAAGATGAAGCGAATCAAAGCAGTGGTGTGCATTTTCACCAGATACACACAGGGCCATCACTAAACATCCCATGTTGTGAACAAGTAGAGTATATGCGTAATTCAGCCAATCGTGCTAAGGATGAGACACGATGATGAACACGGGTTAAAGGGCCCAGTTTACTTTTTTTTAAAAAGGAGCCTCTCGATCCGTTAAATAAAACAGGTCAATGGCCTGGCAGTGTACATTAACCAGTTTCTCCATATGCTGATACCAAATACTGCGAAAAAAACGCTTAGCAGGGTCCACTTAATGATGCAGTAATGAGTCACTTGCCCCACCGCCAAAAATCATATTTACGCAGAACTTGCTAACTGAAATTTTTCAAAATGATAGCAAAGGTTGTAAGCCCAATTCTAATCTAATGGCCTTCACGGGGACTGACCCCGGGAGACCCAACAATGAACGGATATATTGGAGATACTCAGAAGAGAAAATGTGCTAGAACCTTGGCGGAGAACCATGGTGCTATTAGCACCATGGTCCATGGCGCTAAGTTGCCAACTCCGCCATGGTGGTTGGCGGACTTACCGCCCTATTCCGACCTTGGCGGGGCGGTAAGTCCCCAATCCCCATTTACCCTTCCCCATTCCCATTTTTGCCCCATAGGGCATAATGGGAGTGGGGAAGGCGTTAATTACGCCACCGTAAATTACGGTGGCGTAATTAACATCAAGGTCCCTTAGCGCCATGGATTTTAACACCTGCTAAAAGCAGGTGTTAAATCCGTCATGGCGCTAAGGGAACTCGTACTCAGGCGGTAAGGGTCGGCGATGTTTACGCCGGCGTAAACCCCTTACCGCCTGGGTCGTAATGAGGGCCATTATGTGTAGACATGAGAAGTTTGAATCACAGTATGTTGATTGTGTCCTAATTCCGGTTATTGTGGAGAAAGGTATGCTTATTGCACGAGGTACAATGTTTTACAAACCTGTGCATAAATCCAGATATTGGGTATAAAGTGAATGATACAGACATTAACAGAGGAGGACAAGGAGTGACCCTGTGGTCAACAATTACTAGGTGACAATATAATGTTCCTTGTTTGTTGGCTGTGTATTTCTAATAATGTATTATAAATACTCCCAATAGGACAGGATTCTGCAACCTTTGGCTCTGCAACTCCCATCAGCTCTAGCCTTCATAGGCAATGAAGCGAGATCATGGGAGTCCTAGTCCAAAACATCTGGATAGCCACAGGTGCCTTCTGCTGTAATGTAGGAGGTGCAGATGGTGAGTACTAACAAATAAACACATTTCATCACAGGTGCAGCATATTTGAGTTTACTTGGTTAGCCGTGACGGAGGCAGAGATGTTTATGGTGGTAAGAACTCAACATGTCAAATAACCAATGTTGGATCATTAACAAGTCCAATAGAACAGGCTGAAATATCAAAACTTTGACATTACATTTTCTTAACTAAAAACGATGTTGCTGTGTTAGAAATGACCATGCAAGCAGCAAATAATGTACGTAATTGAAATTAGGAGCTTTGTATAATAAAGCAGCCTTCTTGGACACTCTTGTAGGTTCCATCAGTTAGGCTTTAATATAAGTTGCTTCAAGAGGTTACAGAGTGAACCTCTGGGTCTCATCACCCAGGCTGACTTGTCCCAACTGACTCAGGCTGGAAGCTTGACACATCATTCACATCCAAACATTCAACTACAGTACATCAACATTCTCTCAACTCATACATACATTGCAAGCACGATACAACACATCTCCCTTTCTACATACACTCACAAGACCACACGGGTTAACATCACAATACCACAAGGGGAAACACAAGGGTACTTTCTAACTGTGCATCTTTTTAGTGAGAGATGCAACTCATCACGATCTGGAGAGCATCCCCCCCAACCAACTACACATCCGTACACATCAGGCGTCCCACCCTCTCTGCATTTACTGCCAATGTGCAGCACTCTTCAAATTGGCTTGTTACAGAATACACTCTTCATTCATCACTACTAAGGCGGAAGGCGCAACCCTCCATACTTCACTTGTATAGGTGGAAGGCGCGACCCTCCATACTTCACTTGTATAGGTGGAAGGCGCAATCCTCCAGTCCCAATTCTAGTGGGACTTCTCACCAGAAATCCACTGGAACACTTACCCAAACTTCACACACACACACAAGGCGCTACCCTTCTGGAGTATGGAAGGTGCTACCCTCCACACTGTGGGCACCACCCTCACCTCATACATACAGAAGGCGCTACCCCCAAACACTGAGGGACACTATACCCCCACTTCTCTTCCCATGGGTAGGCGCTACCCTCCAACATTGAGGGACACTCTACCATCACTTCACTTCACATGGCATGTACTACCCTCCAACCTTGAGGAACTCTATACCCTCACTTCATTTCACACAGAAGGTGCTACCCTCCAACATCAATGCACAATATATCCTCACTTCACTTCACACAGAAGGTGCTACCCTCCAACATCAAAGCGCACTATACCTTCACTTCACTTGCAGAAGGCGCTACCTTCCAACTCTGTGGGACATCCCCACTCATTCACACATGCCCACTTAATTTGAGGCATTTATAGCTTCTAGCATTCACACGCTCCCATTTTATATCACTTTAACTCTAATACACGGTTACTTCACTATTATCATCTTTAAACATCTATAAATTCATAGGTGCGTTGTATCTCTAATCCTGCAATTCCTAAAGAGGTTACATCTATCTCACCTCATAGGCTCTCCACCTCACAGCACTGGCATACATCGACATTACTTCTTTTAACATTTCTGTAAATTCACGCTGGTTGACAGCTCTATCCCTGAAATTCCTCAAAAAATTAACTCTAATCCTACTCTTAGCACCTCACACACTCTGACACTTCACTTGCCATTATGAATCCAATGACTTTGTTTCCTTGAAGTCCATAGGTGCTGTGCACCGCTAACCTGCAAATCGTCATAAATGTTAACTCTAATACATTTAACGGCAGATACCACACACACATAGCTCCACACGTATTATAACCAATTCTATACCGAACATATGCGATATACAGTTCTGTGTATAACAACTAAAAGGATACAGGAACGCCTTGCTAGCTTCTCCTTATGCACACTGCAGTGCACATAACATGTGCACATGTATTAATCCACAGCGGATGACATCTTTTCCATACATCCGGATCATGCCATGCTGCCTTCAAAATTCACATACAGTCAATAGTACGTTGATTTCTTGCAGCACTTCATGTTCATCCTAGCCCGGTGCTCCTTCTTTCAATATCCACAGTGAAATCACTAGTTTCAATAACCAAAATGCGACCGCCAGTCACCTTCCACTTCCCGCGTCTCTCGCTTCATTTTCCAGACACGGTCTGGCTCCTGCACCATGCGTCATAGTGTGCATCACCTCGCCTTGGCTCCCACACATGGCTACACCATGCGTCGTAGTACGCAACATCTTGCCTTGGCTCCCACACATGACTACGTGTGGCCTCTGCCCCTCTCCCTCGATCACATTGCATTTCAACGAGGGATGAAGTTCAAAATAAATGACAAGTTTCCATCCAGTAGTATCAACAACATTATGTCCGCTAACGTCGTGAGGTGCTTTACTCTAGCACCCCCATTAGTTCACTGTTGACTTCAATTTGGAGATTCTCCCTCAGATGCTGACGCCTGCTTAAGCACAACGCGTCACGTTCTATACTATCGTCAGGTCCCCCAGGAGCATGCGTGATGTCACTATTCCCCTGCGGTCAGGGGACAACCGGACATCTCTACGGCCCAACGGCCCACCATGCTAGCTCATTGTCTATCCTGTGAGGTGCACTGACCAAATGGATTTCCTGCCTCTAGTGGGGTGCTAGCCCTGATGCTCTGCCTTGGGTGATGTGCTGGGGTTAGGCTCTGCACTGGAGCTGGGAACAACACCTCTTTGCTTTTGGGCGTCTTAAACTTGCCCTCCCTTTTTTTCTGGGCCTGCGGGTCATGCTAGCTCCCTCTGCAGGAACTTATCTTCACATTCTCTTTTTCCCTGGGTATGGCACTGGGGCTTTACTTCACTTCTCTTCCACCTGGATACAGCTCTGAGCTTATCTTCCCCTTCTTTTCCCCTGGGGGATGGGACTTTCTTCCTTTTGGGAGGGGCAGTGGTTCCTCTTCTTCTCTGCTGCTCCCCCTTCAGCAGACTGCTCATCTGTCCAGTTTCTATGCACGCAGGTTCTCTTTCCTCATCGCCAGTGTAATACAACAGCCTTCTTGGACACTCTTGTAGGTTCCTTCAGTTAGGCTTTTTTATAAGTTGCTTCAAGATGTTACAGAGCGAACCACTGGGTCCCATCACCCAGGCTGACTTGTCCCAACTGACTCAGGCTGGAAGCTTGACACATCATTCACATCCAAACATTCCACTACAGCACATCAACATTCTCTCAGCTCATACGTACATAGCAAGCACGATACAACACTGTGCAAGTACTTTAGAGGCTACAAGAGATATAAAGGTGATGAGGCAGTGAATATTGCTGGGTAGGAGTTAAGTGAGGAAAGGTGGGACACGGGGTGGTGTAGGGATTAACTGCACCTCACATTTATATTATGTTAATATTTTATACTGCACCCATCAGAACATGCTTCTTTTATTTAATCGTTTTGGAAGGATGGTTCTTTTTGATTGAGGGCTAGGAGATGACCTTTGTGTTTTATAATAATTTACACGCCATTCCCTTTTTATACAGTTTTCTTTTTTACATTGTTTTTAATCTGAATTGTTTTTGATATAGAACAATAGTTATTAATGATTTCTAAAACTAAGCACTGCTACCAAATTTTTAAAATGTAGATTTCTATGCAGATCCATACCCGGAGAAGGTCTGATCTAGGGGTTTATGGTACGAAGCGGGTTGACCACCTGAAAGGGGCCGGGTTTCAAAGAAACACTGGTGAGTAAATCTTCTACCACCTTGTACAGAGCACCCATGCCATTTTGGTGGTCCCATTGATGAAGCAGCAATTTTACACAATGGCCGATGTAATATTTTCTAAAGTTGTGGGGGTGGATGGTCTCACTAAGCTTACACTGGCGAATGTAAACCTTGAAAATGCTGGTTGCATTATCGATGGTTCCCTGAATACTTTTGGATGATTTGGCCAAATACAATCCAACTCGCACCTTTGTTTTAACAACCAGAACACAATGTCCCATAGGGGATCCAAAACAACCACAACAAAAGGTAGATAGTTACAAGATGGATTGTAGTGTAAGGGTTAAAATACTTACTTTGGAGACAAGAACCTGAGACCTTTTCCGGGTGCCCTATTGCACCCAATTGTGTGATCCTAGGCAATCATATTATTTCTCTCTCTGCCTCAGTTCCCCTATTTGCCAAAAAAGGAGAGCAGTTCAGAACAAATCGTATATATTCATTTTAGGTTCCTTATGAAGTTGGACATAATGTCCAGCCACTACTGATAATACCTGTTGTGGCAGATAAAAAGAGAAATGGCCCCTTAGGCAGGGGCCCCCAATCTCTGGAACAATTCTGGATCCCACTTGGGTTCAGAAGCTGTCCACCATCTGATCTGGAAGGGATTGCTGTTGTTCAGATTACTCGTTGGTTTTGTTGGGAAGGCGACAAAGTTCTCCCACCCCTCTAGGTGATACTGAATAAAAAGCATTTGGGGAGCAACGCGGGGCGCACACAAAGTGGGGGAAACGATCGCTCTGATGCATGTATTAGAAGATATAGAATAGACATCGCCATCTTAGATGAATGGCTTCCATCCTGGAACATAGACCCAAGCGCGGCGAACAGTATTTGGTGCTTTGATATTAGATACCTCATGAAAACCCCCACCCCGGCCAGGTTCCACCCAGACCATGGAATTCTCTATTGTTCCAAAGAGTTACAGGCCCTCGCACACAGGAAAGATTGTTCCCTGCAAGGTCATGAGAAGGGAGCAGTGTGCCTCTTGGCAGTACCATCCCGTGAGACAGACAGCAAGGCCCCCTACCCCCAATGATCCCTGCAAGAGAAATACAGATTTACAATGCTTTTATCATGAGACCTCTGCATGCCCCAGTATCATCCAAACCTAGAACACCGACCATAAAACTCTTGCACCCCTCAATCGATCACTAAGGTCGGAAGGCAAGGCTATCGCGCCTTCAGGAATGGGTCACGTGATGTGTGCAGAGAGGTGCAGAGTAGCAACTAAATTATAGCCCAATACTAAGGTGGAGGACCTTGGGGGTTGCTGATCTGTCTGGGAGCGAGTGACATGTGTACGGGTTAGTGTGACCTCGGCTCTCCCTCGAGCCCATCCCTGTATCTGCCAGGTGCATTGTTACAATCAGAAGAATAACATTTTGTGTAAGGTAAGAGTAGCTAATTAATTGTTAGGTCAGCTCACCGCTGATGACGAGCCCAGCAGCACCCATGTGAATAAGATGGACAGATGAAGACACACCACTGGCCAGGAATCCCATATGGAGCAAGCCCTACACCTATAAGCCTCTGCCAATCTGTATTGTAGAACTGTACTGTATATGTTGACGTCACTAGTGATGTTGTTTGTGCTTATAACATACCACACACGCCAACGGACCTCAGAACTTTCTCGTGCAGAAATAAACATGTGTTACCTTTGCAAGCGCATCTTGGGTCTTTTCTCTAGCGGGTTGTATTTTTTCTGGTGTGAGCGTACAGGGGAGTGCCTTCAGTTTCTAGTGTGACGCAGCATGTCCTTCTCTTCTACCCTTACCTCTGCCAGCACCTAGGCTCCAAGGTAAACAACTGCGTACTTATACAAGGACAATGAGATTTCATAAGGAACTTTAGCATACATGTGTCTGGTATCAGACCTTTGTTCATCTGACTGATTAGCTCACTGCAAACACATGTACTTTGCTTCTTTTGCGTAAACATCAATACACACACACACGCATGTGCAAACTTTCCAGATCTGTAGAAACATTTTCACTTTGTGAATGAAAACTTCCCTAGTAGCAAAGTACAACAGCGACGCTGCAATTGCTAGTGTCCACGGCTAATCTCAATAGCCACATTGCAACCTGGTGCAAGTAGAGACAGAGAAAGGGCGGACATTAAGTGGGTCGCCTCTCCCACGCGGCTCAGAAGGAAATTGACCAATTACCGCCTGCAGTGGCAAAGCTCAGGCAGCCCATGGCAGACTTCACAGAAAGGGGCCGCAACAGCTCGGGCCTTATTATGTAATGTTCTGTAGAGGCTACTGGTCAGTCCCACTCTCACAGCGGTGTGCATGCATGCACAATTGTAATTATGTGGGTATGATAATAATAATAATTTGGCATTTATATAGCGCTACAAACCCTGAGGTATCTGAGCGCTGCTTATTATTACCCTTGGTGTGTGGTGCTCATTTATCGACCTCGGAAGGATGAAAGGCTGAGTTTGGCCCCGCCGGGATTCGAACCTGCATTTACAGGCTCTGCACAGATGTCAAAGTGAGTGCTCTACTCGCTGTGCCACTTGACCGGCATATGATGATGCTTCAGTTGCAGTAAAGCCTGCAAGGGCTAAAGAGGTAAATCGTCTTCAGAACCTTGACAGTTCCCTACACTGATGCACCTACACCCACACATACATAGCTGATTCAGTACTCTACACAATGGGCCTCCTTACGAGCATGGCGGCAGCCGTGCCTGTATGGCAGACACGGCTACCGCCATGCTCACTACCGCACCGCCTCCCATGATGAGGCCCATTTGTGGGTGGCGGTATTCATTTCGTGACTGGCACATTTATAATGAGTCCCAATGTAGTGCAAATGTGACCTGTTAAGGAGGGCGGAGGTAGGCAGATGATAAACCGACTTTGATGTCATCATTGAATACGTGTGTGTGGGCAGTTGCGGTGTATTGGACCCTTTTACATTGGAAAGCCCTTGAGCTAGCGTGTGCTCGTGGTGGATAAGGTGGGGGGAGGGGGGGAGTTACTGATAGAAACCTATTTCCAGTGTAACAGTAAACCCAGGTGGGGGAAACCTATTTACACTGTAACCCCTCGTCAGCGGGTAGCATGGCGCTTATGATAGCCCCCTTTGGCGCACTTCCTGTGCTGGTGGTAGCAGGGCGCTGGGTGTACATTCCGATAGATCGGCGTTTATGCACGTGCTCTATGCATATACTTCGTTATTTATATATTTATTGTTGGTTTATAAGACCCCTGCTGTGAAACAATCACTTTGCGGCACCGAGGGCGGAAAGGGGGTGAGAACAGGAGGTAGCGCTGGAAACAGGTACTCTGACTCCAGCCACAGTCCTTGGTGCACTCCAGTTCAGTCAAGTTCTAAGGGGTGGGCAAAGGAGGTGGAGCTAAACAAGTAAACGATGCGTCGCGCATGGGCGCTGCTCCCTAATCTGCCCTCCATTTCTCTGTTTGAGATAACGTGTTCTATTTACTTACAGCCAGTGCTTTAAGAGGGATTAGAAATGGGGGGAAGCTCTCCTAAGGGAGCCCCCGACCCCTAAGGTTGAGGGGTGCTGGTAATAGAAGCAGAGCTGGCGTGCACTGGCATTATTATTACCTTCGTTGCCCCTGGCTCCTCCTTTTAAACAAAAGAAGGGGCTGGCCGCTCCTAGGGTGTGATACCAGTGTGCCCCAGCTCACACACAGCAGGCAGTCCTTTCATCCAAGGAGCTGGTGGCAGGCAACGCTCTAACCACCAGCTCCTTGAATGAAAGGTCACCCTGCTGCTGATGTCTCTGTACTCAGAAACAGGAGGAAGGCTGGACTGCTCAGCTCTCCTTTTATTTTCGAGTTGTCATCAAGCAACATGATTGGCTTCATGCTGCGTGTTGACTATTTACTATCCAGCCCTCCTCCTGTTTATGAGTACAGAGACATCAAGCAACCCGTGTAGCCAACACACTGCATGGTAACACCGGCTGCTTGTAGGTGTCAGTACTTCTGAAGTGGTGACACCTGCAGGCAGCCTGTGTTACTGCAGCGCTTCTGATACGCATGCTGCCTGATGGACGTGTTGGCCTGGCTGGGGCTAGTCAGGGGTGGCCTGTTGAAGTTACAGCCTATTTCTTTTTGGTGTGTGTGTGTGGGGGAAGGGGGATTGTCAGGGGTGGGGGTGTGAATCCGCATAGTGAAGAAGCCAAGGACAATGTGTTGGATGGGGAAACTATATTGGGAGGACCAGGATGCAGTGGTTTCAGGTGATGGGCGCGCTCTGCCTTGAGGTGCGGGTTACCCGTACATGGGCGGTGCTGATTTCCACCCACAAAACAGCCGGTGTGGGGTGTGTGGTCCCTGGAGAAAGCTTTGTTGTGTGGCATGGAAAATGGAGGAACTGCACTTTAAAGTGGGGACGAAGTCAGTGCATGTCAAAGAAATGCAGATGCATGGAAACTTGCTTTTAATAAAAAAGAAACAGAGCCTCTGTAATTATTTTAACCTGATATTGCTTTTCGTACATCATTTGGAATTGTGCACAGATATACATTATAACGTGTCTCGGGCGGCCTGCACCGGCAGCACGCAGGCATAGGCTGTGAAGATCGCTCAGCACCTGGACAGCTCCCTGCGTTGGTGCGCGAGGTTGTCGGTGTAGATGCCGCCCGGTCAAAAAGGTGCTGTTTTGACAGAGAGCAAATGTGACCGCACGTTTTTGGCAGCGCAGACGCCATGTCCGCGTGCACAGTTGCATTAGTGCAAATGCAGTGTCAAGCTTTCGGTTCCGGTGCTTATGTAATTGCGATCGCGCAAATGAATAGTAATGAAGCCCCTGCTGTGCTGTGTAATGGCACTCAGGGTTCAAGTCCTAAAGCAAGTGTGGGAACACTGACGTAGAAAATGACAAGCTAGTGACGTCACCGTCGGTGCACATACCCTAAAGTAACATTTGCAAATTGCATTAAATTCAGTACTGTTTTTTTTTCAATTTAAGGCAGCAAATCAGGATTTTTTAAAAACATTTATTTAAAACACAGGGGAGACCGCGTCCGCCCTCTGAAAAGACTGGGCGGATGCCGTTCTCAACTGCCCATGGCATTTACATGTTAGTGAAAGAGAGTTCACGTTGGCAGGCTCCTTCCAGGGACGGGGCACTGCCGAGGGTTGCAGAGCGTAGGTGTACTAAGCTGTGATGCTGGCGCACACCGCCTCCCAAGAACACTACCCACCACCAAAGTATAGATGGAGACTGAACATGCTCTCAACTATTGGCAAGGTACCAGCCGCTCTCAAAAAGGCAGTCCAATAAAATGTGACCGCAATGGGGCGGGCCCTCTGCCAGGCTCCGCGGTCTGTTCTCGGTAGATGGTAAAGTGATGGACCTTTAATCAGACTGGCAGGCGGCGGTCAGGCGATCTAGCTGCAGAGCCAGTGAGCGCTTACTCACGAATCAGGCGACTGTCAAGGGTTGCTGCTTCAGTAACGAAGTCACCTGATACATCATCTGACAGCTCGCGGTGGCCAATGAGCTCGCGGAACCCCCGCGCAGGCATCCTAGCGCGGCCTTCCAAATGCAAGCCCCGCCCCGCACTCCTCCGTGGGAGGCATCCTACATTCCACAGTCACCAGAATGGTGGCCTCAACACACACATATCGTCTGCCCTTCGTCCCTCCCTTCATTAGTATGCTCTCATTATAAACGCTCATTGCGCATGCTCCAGCCAAATGCTACTCGTGTGTGCGCAGTCTCTGCATTTGATCACACACACACTGATCCCGTGTTGCTTGCACGTGGCAGTTGTGCACTTACTTGTCAGGGCTGTCTTGCATTTTGCTCCTGGATATGCACATGAAGTAAACCGTTCATAAAACCCATGGTGTGTCTGTTTTCCCCTCTCTTCCCTTGATTACAGATGTGATTTATATATGTCACCTCCCACCCAACTGCACCCTGTTTTGGCCAGGGTTACAGGTCTTTGGAGTAATGCACTCTGCCGAATGCGGCCAAAAGATCTATCTAACCCTTCTCGCTTTGTGATCCTTCGCCCTGCCTGCTATTCTTACCCCTCCCACACCCCCTCTTTCTGTTTCCTTCTGTCCCAACTGCATTGCCATGCTCCCCGAGTCCTTCCCCCGCCCTTACTCCACCAATTGAACACATCACGCAAAGAACCTCCAAATGGCATCGTTCCATAGTCCCTTCAGCGGTTAATTGACACATCCGCAGAAGTGTTTTATAGTGGCAAATACCCACTGGAATATACCCTGTGAATTAGGCCCCGAGGCTGTACAATGGATGAACATTGGCGCACACCTCAGTGTTGTTAATGTACATTTCTTTGGCTGCTTTAAAGAAAAGAAATTAACCCATTTGTCCATAAAAGTCACTGGAAGTTGCCAGCTGATTCAGTATTCTAATTTCAGTACACACACTCATCTAGCACATTAAGCAAGAATTGATTTTAGCTACTTGCTTTATTCTTTCGGTAGTTAAATATATTTAACTTAAATAGAGATTTACGACAGTAATTAACTATAAGTTCACCGAGGGATCTAGGGCCTAACTGAACGTCTCTCGGCAGGAAGCCTCTTCATTTTTACTTCCAGTGTTGTAGATTTTACTAATTCATCCGGTTATGTGGTCTCCTTCAGTCGACCGCCTGAAATACACCCGCGGATCACCTGCATACGTACAAACAAGATCATACATAAAACACACGAAATGACTCCTTGTGTCAGCACTGGGCCACACTGAAATCTCTGGAATCCGCCGAGAGCATGAACTCACAAGCAACAAGTGCTAGGCATGCAGGTGTGAACATCTGTGCACAGCTTCCGCAATGCCCCCCCCCCCAAAATGTACCGGTTCTTCCAAAGTGCACTCGGCTAAATAACCCAATAAGCACTTTTTCATGTGTGTTTGGTAGCATGCATGGGATTTGTAAAGTGTGAACCTAGCTGGGATGCAACAGAGCACTGTACATAGGAGATTCACCCAAGGGGTTGCAAGGAGGGTGCACGATTAGCAGAGGAGCTGGGATGAGAAGTGGGGGGCTGCAGAGGGGGAGAATTAGGGTTGAGCGGAGCGATCAGAGATTGGCAAGACGTGATTTGAAGAGAAGGGTCTTCTGGTCCTTCCACAAGGGTAGTACACGGTACATAGCAGGAAAAGTGTGTGTTAGTGTGCTTGTGTGTCAGTAAAACACCAGCAAAGTTATGGTGGGTTTAGAAAGGCATGAAATGTGAAAGTTTGCCACCAGTTCTAAGCCACAAGAGCAAAGCATTGTGGGTGTGCACATTAGCCTACATGCAAGCCTTTAGCTCCAGAAAATTGTGTTTGTTTTGCAGGGTGGTATGTTAAATGTTAAAGGTATTTACACAGCGCACCGTCACCAACGGAATTGGTCCCCAGGCGCTCAGGCGGATCTGTAAACAAGAAGATGAGTAAGGTTAGTCAGGTGAAGAAGGAGTAGGAAAGTGAGAAAAGTAGTGTGCTGTTGGTGGCATCAGTTCGGTTTTCACCGTGCGCTGAGCTTTGGTGTGTATCGGACCGATGCAAGACCTCATGTGCAGTTAGTGCGGTCTATGTGTTTGTTGTTGTGGTGTGGTGAAGTGCATTCGGTTTGCTGAGCAAGAAGATGGTTGTGTGGATTTTCGGCTGAATTAGGTATACAGAGATTTGAGTTTAGGGTTAGCGGGTTATAAATCCTAGTCTTTACAGATCTTGTTCTATGTATCCAGTTGTTCTGTAGGTAGGCTTAATTTCCACTTTTCTTTGTCTATCCAATTGTTATTAGTGGTGCTGTGGCACATTCCCAGCTGTGTTGTAATTGAACTTAGTGTAATGGGACGGGTGTGTCTAGTCCCCCCTCTGTTATTGGTGTTGTAATTAGTAGTCACCTACCCCCTTGCTATCTATTCTGTCGATGCTCTATTGATGCTTGTGTTTAATGTGGAGGCAGGGTGCTATTGTAGTATTGTCCTTGTCCTTCCATCACAGTCTAGCTGTGTTTAATCCATAGTTTCGTCCCATCATATCTATCTCGCAGTTGGTGAGTTGGTATTCCGTAGGTCGTCTTCCTTAGATTGTGTTTACAGGAGATAGTTTATGGGATCTAGGATCGGTTTCTTCGCACATCATCTTTTCAGCTACGTATATGCCCTTGTAGGTGATCTTTTGGTTATGAGGTGAAGAGCCAGGATTTGAGAAGTTTTCTGAATAGTAGGTGATTTCTTGTGTTACGTAGGTTCTTTGGTAAATCGTTCCAAGTTTTTGGTGCGAGGTGAGAGAAAGATCCCCCAAATTTTCTTTTGTTGTAAGGTTTTCGTTGCAAGCGGATGTCGTTACTTGATCTGAGCGTCCTTGTTGGGTGATGTAGGCTTAATTTGTCTCTAAGGAATTCTGCGCCTTGATTGTGGATTGCTCTGTGCGTGATGCACATTGATTTGAACTTGATTTGCTGTTTTATTGGTAGCCAATGTAGAGTTTTCAGCGCTGGTTTGATGTGTTCTCTTCGGGGTAATTTGAGAAGCAGTCTGGCTGCCGCATTTTTTATGCATTGTAGTTTTTTTTAGAAGTCGTTCAGGCATACCTATATACAGGCTATTGGCATAGTCTACTCTGGTCATGATGAGAGCGATGTCGGTAGATGTTTTGTTGGCAAATGACAGGAATGGTAGGATCCTTTTTACCAATCGCAGGAGAAAGAAGCATTTCTTGATTAGAGCATTGACTTGTGGCACTAGAGTATGTTTGTTGTCCATCAGGACTACCAGGATTTTTACATGTAACTTCTTCAACTCAAGACACAGAGTACTTAAGGCAGCAGACAATTACATACCAGTTTCATCCGTATTACGGATCATCAGTACAGTGTAGTCGGACAGCTGTGTGGTTGGTGCATTGGGCATGTGTAACCAACACCTGCAAAGTTATGGTGGGTGTGAAAAAAAACTTGGAAAAACCCTTCCAACTAAATGTGAAAGTGGAATAAGCCATTTGAGCCAAGTCACACATGACACAGCGCCACCTAGCAGCCATCACTGGAAGTTATCCTCCAGTTCAGAGCCTTGGCTCAAATGACTTATTCTGCTTTCACATGAGCTTTACACTTATGTTCTCTGGGGCATGGCTTCAACATTCCCAGGACCACAACATCACCCTGGCACTGTGAAAGGGGTGATTGCTGCTGAGCCAAAGACAGTGCTCACTGTCCTTAAACATTGTACACACAAGTGCAGGCCTAGCTGCTCTGAGACTACTGCAGTGGTGATTTGGTGCAGTATAAAAGCTTTGTAACAAAACATAAAGGGAGGAAAAAAGGGAACATTCTGCGAATTTTCCGGTGAGTTGTGGACATGGCAAATTTGCATTTCTAATATGCAGCCCAATCCCGAATGCTGTTATTAAATGAGGTTTGAGGTGTACAAACAATTTCTCTCACCTGTGAATCCATTTTGGAGCACATGCACTTCTGTTTCACAGCCATTCCCTCCCCTTTTTTCTGGCTAACCGACTGAGGGGCTTCTCAGTGCGGATCTGTGGGTGCAGTGGGATCACATTTTTGCATTCCAACCTGAAAGATTCCCTCACTGCACTGGGCCTCCGAGGTGGGTTTACTGTGGTATAAAGCTTTGTACAAGCAAAAAAGAATGTCATAGAATTATGGTAAGACTCCAAGCATAGTGATATAACATAACAGAAGGATGTAGACGGGCACTGCAAATAGAAGGACAGACATCTGGCCCTTTTCTCCCTACACACCCGGTCTGTTGTACATCCACCGCCGCCTTTCACGCCGTCTAATGAACACAGCCTGCATAGGTAGCTCAGGCCATGCTTTCTCATTATAGATGGTTATGTATTACTTTACTCTTCCAAATTAAGCACCACTTTGTCTAACTGAACAAAAATAACGTCTAGCATGACATGACATGGAACAAACTCTTAAATCAAGGTGCAAGGCTTTTAGAAATCTTACTGTACTAGTTTGATTAGTCAATTCCCTTACCTTCCGTTACCATAAACATTCATCCTTACACACAGTCCATCCTTGATTAGGCCACTCCTATCCAAGGCTTCCCGGTCACAGAATTAACATTATGCAGGTACAATGTATGGGAATGCCCAGGCAAATAAGCCACCAAAAATCCAGGATTGCCAGAGCACACTCTCTAGCCCCTCCGACATCCAACATGACATTGTGTACTAACTTACATTTCTCCAAATCTGCCATGGAAACCCAACCCAGTCACAACAAAGCTTTGTCACATATTCGCCTCCTCCTTTTTGCAGGACTATGCTTAACCTACTACGACTGGCCTGTACCGAAGCTATCACAAAACATTCTCCCCCCTCACGGCATCCTTCTGTCCTTGTTTGTAGCATCTATTCCCTTCTTCTTATTGTCCCCACACTCATGTTCTTTCCACCAGCAGATTACGGTCTGGATATCCATGGTGGGAACACAGTATGCCACTCCACAGATAAACGTAGGTTCTCTAAAACGACCATGCGGGTGATTTGGTGCATCATACAAGCATGTTAACATAAAATAACTTATCACCACTTTCCTATCCTATTCTCTCTCCCCCCTGCTCCTTTTCCTTCCGCAGATTTAGGTCTGCATACTCCTGGTGGGGACACAATAGGCCAACTCTTGGAGAAGTCTAGGCACTCTGAGACTTCTACAGTAGTGCTTTGGCGCAGTTTAAAAAATGATTAACATAACACACCTGGTATGCGAGGCTGTAAAATGCATTAGAGGGCATTATCTGCCTACATAATTCTACACTTGGCTTATAATGGCGGCACCTGGGACTGTAGATCGGCATTAAGCATATAGTAACTATAACCTGTGCTCTGAGGCTATAACGATCATAATATATGTGGCTACATTGGCATATGAAGACAGTCCACATGGCATATTTTGGTTATGTTGGGTGGACCCCCATCATATAATGAAACCACCTATGGCATCTCAAGGCAGCGTCCTACTTAAAATCTGTTTTGTAACCGAAATAATCTTTTGTCTGCTTTTTTTAACAATTATTTTATTAATTGTAAGCTTATTTAAGTTGTTTGTACACCCGCAACACTACTTTCGGTTGTACCAACAAACACATGTTAGATCAATTCCTGTGATGTCATCAAGGTCAAAAGTCATATAGCAACTCTTCTTGTGACGTATTTGGGTGTGTAATGTCACTTGGGTGATTTCTGGCATTTTGATGCATTGACACCTCTGCTTATTCTATCTGCCCATTACTCCTGAAGTCAACACTCACATAGTCTGTCAATGTGACCCAAACTTCTGATGTGGTCTGTTTTTTCTGCCAAGTCCCTCACAATGTCTTTATAACCCAAGATCTTCAGACTGTGTATGTCATGTAGTTGCTGTACAGATATCCGATTGCGCCTTGAAACACCTATTCAGTAAAGGCCCATTATAAATACCCACTAAATAAATACTGACTTTTCATGTCCTTAGGACCCTATGGACTGTGGTCCTTACACTGTTTTCCCATGTTCACATCGCACACTCTCGGCCCACATGCCTCAAGTTCTCCAAGAGCTCTGCCCATGTCCCCAAGCACCTCACTCTTTCCATATGCCCCAGACCCTTCACACTCTTCATGTCCTCAATCTCCTTGCACCAGCTGCTCCTTTACTCAAAGTTCCTCTCACTGTCTGTCCATGTCATCAAGGTCTCACTGTCTGTTCATGAGCCAAAAGGTCCAAACACTATGACCTGAGAGCTCCTCTTGCTGTCCATCTGCCCCAACCCCATCACACTAAGTGTTCCAAGCTCCTCACACTATTCATGGAAGCTGTAAGGAAGGCTGTAAGCAAGGCATGGTATCAACAGTAAGACAGACACAAGTGACCACAGTTCAATGGTGTTTATTGAACTTCAATTGGGCTTGAAAAACACCTATCTAATCCTAAATCTAAAGATGGGAGCAAGTTATGACCATCAAATAATAACACAGTCCTAGTGGTGTCCTGTCAAAATAAAATGGCCAATACTAATAAACCTACTGCCAATTCTTACCTCTAAATACAAATAGTGTGGAAAACAATGTTATGCAAAAGAAAATTGTTCAAGAAATGATATGTCAGGATATTCAAGCTGTTGGCTTCCCTTCCCCACTTTTTTAGCACAGGACAAGGCGGCACACTCGAGCTTAGCACAGTCTCTGGCTTCTCTAGCACGGTGGTGCAGTTCAAAACGTCAACATCATGGCCTTCTGTGCCAAAGTCTCTTTGCCACTCAAAGTCTCTTCTTTCAGAGGGCCAATGCAACAAACAAAAATGTTCCTTTCCTTTCCTTTTTGTATTTCACATATACACTGTTCCCTTAGATGATTTGCTAGTCACCTCAGATCCCCCTACGACCCGGGCTCAGATCCACTTTAATACAATGTTCTCAGGATTTTCACGTATCCAATTCCTCAGGTGATTCACTGTTCACCCTGGATCCCCTCCGCCGGGCTCAGATCCGCTTTGACACAAAATCTTTAATCAGTCTCCCTCTGCCTGGCTTGGACCAACTTTTCTATTGTAACACAAAACTTGCTTTAATCCAAAGCTTGCAACTGATCTCCCTCTGCCGGGCTCAGACCAACTTTATCTACTTTGTTATAAACCTTCTTTACTGTATCAACATCGAAAACTTTCTATTGTGCCTGGGTTTTTGCTTGACCCATCGCAGGACCACTTTCATTCACAATCCTTTGTCACTCTTTCACTTTTGTCAACTCTGGATAGCTTAGAGACCTTCGATGGACCTTCGATGGAGCACACACGTGGTGCCGGACCACTCTGCCAAAGGTATTGTATCTCGGTGTCAAAGTTCAAGCACTCATCTGCAGTTCAACTTTACTCGCGTTGGTTATCACACGCCTTTCATACAATGTTCGTTCCAGCACTTGCCATACAATGTTGCCGCTTGCAACCTTGGCTTCAACACAGACCAGTCTTGCATTGGTCTCCCCAACTCACCGGCTGTGTTGATTTCACTGATGTTGCTTTTGTTGCTGGAGCCAAGGACAGTACCACGGCAGCTGGTGATTCTTCCCGTCTTGATTATCAACGTGGGAGGGCCCCTTATACCTCCGACACACAATGCAGGATTCCATAGCCTAGTTTCCTGGTCTTACGCTTTCTATTCTTGAGGCTTCATGAAAGTAACAGTTCCTTGTCAAAAAGGTCAAGGAAACTTCCCTCCTTGCGACCCCCTTCTGTTTCGCCGTCTTTCTTCTCTTGTTAAAATGTCATCTTGGAACTGCTGTTTTCTCGTGTGATTTCCCTCGCTCAAAGTGTGCTCTCGTGCTCCACCTTTTATCCGTGTGGGGAAGTGCAATGGAAGTCACGTGTGTGTGATGGTCAGTAATTGCCTGCCCTTGCCTGATCATTGTATTGGGACACGCCAGGCATACGGCTCGGGTGTTAGTCTGTTTTCTCTCAAAGCAGGCTGTGTGTGAGAAAGTGTTCATGTTGTGAAAGGAGGGGGGGCGTTGAGTTCCTAAATATCCTACCTGGTAGGATGGGGTAAAGGTGTTACAGGGAAGGGGATACCATGTCTCACCATCCGGTGTCCCACTTCCACTCCCCGAAGACCCCTCACCCAGGTGATCCTCCCGCACTGGTCCACCCCCAGGAACTGGATCCAAAAGAGATGGCCGTGTCCAGGCCATCTGCATGACAGATCCCCGGGGACTAGTGCGTGAGACACCTTCTGGTTTCTCACAGAGCCCTCAGCCAGCAGCAGCTCTCAATGTGTATCAAGCCCCTACTACTGCACATGTCTTCTCACCCTGTCTATCCATGTGCCACAAGCTTGGACAGGTTGCAGATAAGTTTAGATAGGGTCAACACCTATTTAAAAACCCTGTTCCGGTTTTGGGGAAATAGAAGGTGACCACTTAAATCTTTACAATGCACAAACTATTTAACATAACATTTATAAATCAAACAAACATTTTTATAGTTTTAAGCATATCTCTGGCAATCCATGAGGTAACAGACCTTAGCATTAACTCATCGTGCCACGGGAGACTGGCCGAGAAACAGATAGATATCAGGCATGTAAAAGCAAAGGCATATTTAATTTTTCATGCTTACATTTACACATAAAACAGCACAGTTTATATCAAGGAACAGTGCAGGCATTGTAAAGTAATTATTATTTACTGTGTGATTCCACCAGCGACACTGCCGGGGGTAGGAGGGTTGGAAGGGTTGTTGTAGTCCTACTTCTATGCTTTTAGCCATGCCGTTTTTATATTTTGAACTGGAACCCAGGAAAGAGGAGACTTTCAACCCCACCCCCACTGATCCTCTGCCCTGTGACACAGAACTGGGGCATAGGAGGAAGAGTCTTTAGAGCTGCAAATAGTCTGCAGTTTGACCAGCATATTATTTACTCTTATACTGCTTTAGTGGTACTTCACAGAGTGATCATCTCGCTGCAGTCAACCAAATGCTGGCAGACTGCATGGATCCACGTGGTTTTAATATCCCCAAAATGATAGGTCGAAGGGGAGGGACTGTTGTATGGTTTTGAATATATGCAAACAGGAAACATGAAATCAGCTTGAAAGATTGCGCTACATGCAAACTGTTATGTTTTGAGCAGGTGGGTGCCGGCTCGCAATATCAATTGAAAGCGCAGTCCATAAATCACAGAGACACGGAGCGTGTGTCTTAAGGGCCTCTTTATTCTTCCGTTACCTTCGCTCTGCCCAACCCCGCACCTACACATGACATGCCTCGCTCGCACAGAGACAAAGACATGGGACAGGATAGGGGAAACATGAGGGGCAAAGAAATGGCCACAGGCCCCGGGCCGTACAAAGTACGACACGATAGAGGGCATGGGTGTTAGGCGCAGGGTGGGGGCAGAGGAGGGGCCAACACAGTGGAAGGGCAGCCGGGAAGGCACCCGCACTTAAGTTGTCATGGAAACATGGCCCCACAGCATGCAAAGGTGCAAAGGGAACCGGCGGGGGGCCAGGGGAGGGCCGGCCCCACTAGAATAACAAAAGGAGAGAGGTGCTTATAAGCAGCCTCTTGGGGAGGCTATGCACATCCAAACAAAAAGCACACCCACCTCGTGTACAGCTTTACAGAAGGAAGAAGAAACACGTTGGGAATTTTACCGGCCCTGCAGGAAACAAACTTGCATTTACTTTTTGCAGGGGCCGTGGAGAGAGAGCCGGAGCAGAGCGAAGTCGAAGAGGACAGCAAAGAACAACGGGAGAAGGACCACGGTGGAAGGCTGGCAAACCCACCTCGGGTAAAGCCTGCGGAGCAACAAAGAGAGCAAGGTGTCTCGTAGATCTCGAGGGGGCCGCGGGAGAAAAAAAGCAGCAGGCAGAGGAACGTACCGCAGCCAAAAAGAGCCGGAGCAGAGCATTCTTTAGGAAGCAGGCCGGGTGGTTGCAGAAGCATTGCCTGGAAACGGCAGCGTGGAACACCTGCCTCACAGAAACAAAGTTGCGAGGACAGCTGATACAGGCAGCCTCTCGGTAAGGTGGCGGCCTGGGCTTTCACAAGTGTAGCCGGGAAACGGCAGCAGGGAACACCGAACTCGCAAGTAACAAAACTGCAAGGTCAGATGCTGCAGGCGGCCACTCCGCACGGCGACGGAGTGGAAGAGCCTACGTTTTTCAATCATTGGAGGATGTTGGAGTACCCCAGAGACAGCGGCATAGGGTTGGGGCTTTGCCAGTGGGCAGGCAAAGTCGGGACTTTGCCAGTGGGCAAGGAAACAAACAAGCACACCTGAGGAGGGGAGAAAGAAGACAGGAATTACAGTAACGGGCAACAGAACAGTTAAAGACGGACATCCATTGTTTGGTTTCTAGGACAGAACCAGTGCAGAGCAAATTTCCCGCACAGTGGCAGTAGGCAGCAGGGGGAAGAGAAACGCCTGGGAAAAAGTAGCAACTTTTGGAGGTTCAAAAAACAGGAAAGGGTGGCCCACCAGGACAGAATGGCAGACGAGAGGTCAAAGAGATCAAGAGAGTTCCAGGAATGGGCTAGAAAGGCAGAGAAGGAGTTTGGGGCCCAGTGGGTAGCTGAAACACTCAGTGGGGCAGACCAAGCAAAGGAGATGTCACCACTATTGATTGATGAAACCGGCGACAGCGAATCCGAAGGGGCTGGAGATGAGGCACTCCCGCAAGGGCAGAAGAGGAGAAGAGAAGCGCCCAGCCCAATGGCGAAAGAAGCAACAGAGGCCCCGAGGAAAAAGAGCAAGAAAAAGAAGAATACAGGTACTGTGAAAAACAAAAACTGAATTGAAAAATGTATTGTTAACATGTTACGCACTTGCATGTCTCGTACGGGAAATTCGCCCAAGATCAATGGCAGTGGCAGAGGGGAAAAAGGGCAGAAGAGGGGGAACAAGAGGTACACAGAGAAATATCAGGGCTCAACCATGGGCACAGACAGCAGTGAGGATGAGGAAACAGAACATTTGAAAGCATGGGTAAAATGGAAGGGCGTGGTGAGCAAGGAAAAGGAGAAGGGCTCAGGTGTGGGGGAACCAGAAAGGTGGCAGAGGGGCCAGCACCCACACCGCAGGGACACCCAGTGGGGCCAGGACCCATGCCGCAATGGGCACCCAGCTGGGCCAGTACCCACACTGCAAGGGGAGCCAGGGGCTACACCCAAGGGAAGGGGGAGTTGGTAGCCACGCCCCGGGGGGGAGTCACACCCAGGGTAGAACCCTCAACCACAGCAGGCAAAGAGGGGGGGGGCCGTAATGACAAAATATGGCAGACCAACAATGGGTAAAGAGGTGAATGGAAGGGCAAGGAAGACAATGGCATGGTACATAGACAAGAAGGTGAAGGAAAATTTGGTGGAAGGAATTTATAGATACCAGAAAAGAGGGTGTGACATGTCCAGGGAGGACAAGAAAGAGGATGAGAAGGGGATATGCTGGAGGGTAACTGTGGAACGGAACTTTGAGAATTAGGTGTCAGCGTTCCACATCATGTCCGCAATTATTTTGCAAAATACCCAGAGGAGGAGATGGCGCTGGTAGCTTATGCGCAAAGGATGTTCAAAGTACATTAGGCATTTGGGGGTGATGCATGGAGGAAGTACGACCATGAATTCAGAATGCAGATGGATTGCTACCCAGACATAGAATGGGATGAGGAAGACTACAACATATACATAATCAATGTGCTAAAGGAGAAGATGGAGCAGAATACAGGGGGGCAGCAGAAGAAACCCTATTGACAGAATGACTATAGGGGCGAGAATAGGTACAACAACAGGAGGTATGACAAAGGGTATCGGCGGCCAGGGGACCAGCAGTTTCGGAACAGGCAATTTGGGGCACAGCGAGGCTGACAGGGAAACATGCCACCCACAGCGCAAGGAGGCGGCAGGGGGGCACTTGGTCACCACAGGGCCCACCGGCACAATGCTGGAAGTTTGAAAGTGGATCCTGCAGCTGGGGGAAAGGACTGCAAATTCATTCACAGGTGCACCAAATGCAGCTGGGAACACAGCAGTGCAAAGTGCATAAAGGCAGCAACAGCCAACAATAGGTACAGCGATGGCAAGAGATATTAGGGGCTGGGGGTCAATAGGGAAGTCACCAGTATGGCTGGACAAAATGGAGCGGTGGCTTCAGGTGTTCCCAGACAAGGAAACAGCAGCATTGATAAGGGATGGCTTTGGAGTAGGGTTCCTTAATCCTGTTTATGGGAAAAGGGTCACAGGACGTACCACAGAATTTGAAGTCAGCATGGGAGAACCCGGGGTTAGTTGGGGAAAAATAAGAAAGGAGGTAGAACTAGGAAGGATGGGGGGTCCTTTCAAAAAGTAGCCTTTTCAGGATTTCATCTGCTCCCCCCTGGGGCTAGTGCCAAAGAATGAAAAAGGGGGATTTAGACTCATTCACCACCTCTTTTACCCCACGGGCTCCTCAACAAACGACAGGATCCCCTCGCTGGAGACGACGGTGTCATACACAGACTTCTAGGAGGCAGTGGACTTGGTCAGGAGGGCACGGAAGGGGGCATGGATGGCGAAAGCAGTCATAAAATCAGAATTTCGTCTCTTGCCAGTACACAGAGCATCACAGCAGTGGTTATGCATGCAATGGGAGGGGAACTATTACTTCGCCAAATGACTGCCCATGGGTTGCACAATTTCATGCACGTATTTTGAAATAGTTTGCTCCTTTTTGCAATGGGAACTGACAAAAGAAATGACAGAGGCGAGGGTGGTCCATTACTTAGACGATTTCCTGTTTGTGGGGTTACAGGGGTCAGGGTTATGTAGGGCAAAGCTGGAAAAATTAGTAGAGTTAACGGAGGAATGGGGGAACCCATTAGCAGGGGAAAAAACAATGGGCCCCACGCAGACCATCCAGTTCCTAGGCCTAGAGATTGACACAAGGAGATGGGTGTGTCACATCCCAGAGGAGAAGGTGGCAGACCTCCTAAAGACCATGAGAGAATTGGGTAAAAGTATCCAAGCCACGTTAAGAGAACTACAGTCTCTATCAAGAAAACTAAACTTCCCAGGAAGGGTAATACCACAGGGGAAGGTATTCCAGAGGAGCATCGAATTGAGAACCAGGGGGGCCAGGCTGGGGTATCACAAAGCCAGGTTAGGGGAAGGAGTTAAGAAGGACATGGCAGTATGGGTGGAATTCCTGAGAAACTTTAACGGCTCGGTTATCTGGCGAACGCCTGTCAACCAGGAGGGAAGGACAGTGATGTTCACTGATGCTGCAGGGACGTGCGGTTTCGGGGCAATATTGGGCACACAATTTTGCGCAAAGGAATGGCCAAAAACATGGCAGGAGACTGAATGGACCAGAAATATCGCATTACTGGAACCTTTTCCAATATGGGTGGCATTGTGTGCATGGAGTGAGAAACTGAATAACAAGGAGGTGGCAGTGTGGTCAGACAGCATGGCAGTGGTGCAGGTGCTGAATAAGGGAAGTGCATCCTGCCCTCTGGTGCTCGAGCTTTTGAGAGCCATCACTGGAATTGCTAAAGAATAATGTAGGTCTAAGAGCCAGGCACATTGCTGGCGAGGTAAACAATGTTGCTGACGCCCTGTCTCATTCGCAGTAGGAAGCTTTCAGGAAGCTGAGGCCAGATGCAAAGGAGCAAAAAACGCCCACACCAGGAAAGGCATGGGCACCACTCATGGAGCTGGAGAGGAAAGAAAAATTAGCCAAGGGGCTGAAAGGGCAGGAGGCGACAAAATTAAGGAGCCAGGATGGGTCATAAGAGACCTCGCCAGGAACGCTTTGGCCCAGAAACAGGTAAGCAATATGAAAAGCACTTGCATGATGTGTTAAGGGGAATGCAAAAACAAAAAGTGGTAAACATTACAACAAGCGACATGTGCACTTTTTTGGAGGTGGCATTTACACAGGGGAAAAGGAAGAGCTGGGTGGCCACGCATCTGGCGGCGGTCGCATATGCCGCAAAGGTACCCAGGGGAACAGACCTGACAGATAGCCCATTGATTAGATATGCAATGAAGGGATAGGCAAAGTTGGAAGGGAGCAAACCTGACAGCAGGAGGCCCCTGAATTTTGGGAAAATGTCTGCCTGCTGACTACGCTTGAGGTCACATGCTCCAGCAGTTACGAAACAGCACTGTTGAGGGCAGCCTTCGCGTTAACTTACTACAGGGAACTTTGAATTGGGGAGCTGGTGGCCTAGAATACAGCAGCAGGAGATGGGCTGGCGGTGGGTGACGTCAGCATGGGTACAAAAAGTATGACCATACTAATAAGAAAATCCAAAACCGACCAGACGGGAAAAGGGAGGGCGATAGAACTAAATTGCATCAAGGAAAAGGACCATTGTCCCAGATGTATCACCCAGGTTTTTCTAGATAAACGGCCAGAACTGGGGGGGCCAACTCCTAATACACAAGGATGACACCGGCCTCAGCAGATACCAATTTCAGGCAGTACTAAAGAAAGCAATAAGGAAAGTGGGGTGGGATCCGTCTGAGTTTGGGACGCACTAGTTCAGAATAGGGGTGGCCACATCAGCGTGGGCTGGGGGTTTGAGAGCAGAGGGCGTCAAGAGAATTGGGGGTTGGTGGTCAAATTATTTAAAAAAATATGTAGGAGAGGAATTAATATAACAGTCCCTCCCCTCTCTTTAGATGCCGGCCAGTACAGATCAGCATGGATCGTGGGCCACTCGTTCGTAACCCACGCAGGGAGGTGGATCAAGGAAAAAAAACAGGGACTTCATTTCCCCAGAACCATCACATCATGGTGGGAGCTCCAAGGGATGCACTGGGAAGACATCCACAACAGGCTCTCGGATTTAATTGGCTTTAGAGACCCTCCAGAATACCTGGTGATACACCTCGGGGGCAATGACCTGGCCCGCATGGAGAGGGGCAGGCTACAGAGGGACATTTGCAAGTCCCTGCACAACATAGTGCACTGCTGGAGAGAGACAGAGATTTTCATGTCCGAGATAATCCATGGAGGATCTGGTATGGGGCAAAGTGCAGAAAGGCCGTGGAACCATCCAGGAGAAAGCTGAACAAAACACTGGAGAAATACTGCAGGAGCACAGGGCTTCAGTTTATACAACAAGGACTGTCCCAGAACAACCCTGATTTGTTCCACCAAGACGGGGTTCACCTGTCGCGGAAGGGAATGGAGGTGTTCTCAGACAGCATTTCTAGGGCGCTAGAAGGGCGGGGATGCAGGTAGGAGTACTTTTGGGGGAACCTGAGCGGCCGGGGCACCACCCACTCAGGTGTGTAGGCACATGTCTAGTAGAGGATGCCAATTGGAACGAGAGACTTGCCAGCTGAAGCATGGCATCACTCACCTTGGACACGGTGTGCCCAAAAGCACACCTGGTTGTTTTATAAGTTTTGGTTTGTGCATGGTTATGAGTAAGAAATAAATGCCTACGGCCAACAATTATTTTCCACACCAAATGGTATGTGTAATTATTACAAGACAGTGGGTAGGAATTAAAGCCCGGGGGCCGGCGGGGGGGGGCACACTACCCAGCCTAAGGACACTGCACAAACCAGGAGTGTTAAAAGCGTTTGTAAAACTGGCCGAATTTGTTGTTCATTTCAATACATCTAATAATATACGCGTGTTTACGGTGGCCCGAAGGCCGCAGCACACAACCTGAAGTACTTTGGGTTGGGCTGGATTGTTGTCTGCCTCCCGCCTTGCCCCTCGAATTTCAGGTGCCCCCAGACTCTTGGATAAGGTGCGCCGATGGATGGAAGGTTGGCAAGGAGAGAGTAGCAGGTGCCACGCTGCTCTCCCCCAAAACCCCACCTGCCACTGAACGCCTATAATTAGCTGCTGAATCGCCTCGTCTGTCCGCAGCAGCAGTGAACTCTCCTTGGCTTCTCACCACCTCAGTCTCTGACAATGAAAAATGGGGGGTCAGTGGAGCTGTGAATCCTGCGTGCCCCCTCCACGCACTCCGCGCTGCCTTTGACCCGGATCTGTGTCCTTGCAGGCGACAGAAAGTCAGAGCCGTCTATTATGCGGCGGGAACTTGAGCTGGTGGCGGCGTGCACAAGGAACCCTCGTCGCACAATAGGCAGGTAATGGGCAACAAAGGCACGGCCTGGAGGCAATTAGTGTCGCCCGTCTCCGTGTATGAAACCCAAACAAAGCAGCTCCAGTCAGTCCATGGACACAAAAGACGGCAAAGTAAAATAAGCATTGATATGGCCAGTAGATGTGCTTTTGTATAGGCATTGCCTATGCACTTTCCAAGCATAAACCGCTCGCCAGCTATTGCCATTTTATGTGCAGATATGTTCATCACTTGCTCTGGAACTCACATAATATGACTTGCATTTCTATCAAACCAAGTTATTGCCACCAGCGAATCATTTTCAGGTTGTGCCATCATATATCTAAGTACTCACACCATTCTCAGCAGGATTATTGCTAAGTCTGGAAAAGATCCGGGGCTGCGCTAAGGTCATTTTGGTTGTAGCCCCTGAGCTTTTATCCGAGGCTACAACCAAAAGACCCGGGGCTCTAGCCCCCAAGTCTCCCCCCCTCCCAGCAACGCCTCTGATTTCCAGTATTGCCAGCCATTCCCTAAGTCATCCAATCATTGGTCATGTGCAGAGGAACTGCCTTCATGACTGCCATGCACCTCCATACTTTAAGAATGCACCCCTCGGAGAAGAAGGCCTCCACGTGCCGTGTGCATCCTTTCGCAACACACTACATGCAGAACAATCCGCGCAGCATGGCATGTTTGGCATTCAGTCCTTAGGCCAGTCCACCTCCCCAGACCTCTAGCATGGGCATGCCATCAGGTGGCAACTGGTGGGTGTGCCGTCAAGAGAGCCGAACTGAACATGAAGGGCAAGCCATCATGCCTAGCTGATGAAAGGGCACGCATGCCCGAAACCTGACAGCTGTTTCCAAGGGCCAGAGAGGAAGCCCGGGCACTATGAATGTTCCCTCGCCACCACCAAAGCAGCATTTATTAGAACACAAAAAAGTGGACTTCCATTAATTAAAAAAAAGAGCTAAAGTGAGTTACAACTTTGCCTTTCGCGTCTTAACCAGGGCAAAGCAAACGTCAGCCAGTGCTACCAGAGTACACTAGGAAATGTTCCTTTCACCATTGTTAAAAACTCTCATTCACAAAATTCCTGCCTTTACACACCCGGGCCCAGTGCCAGAACGGCCGCTTGCACAGAGGGTGGGGGCATGCAGGTGCACCCCTTCCTTACACAGACAGTGGAGGAGAGGGGGTGGGGGTGTAGCATAGAGTGTCGCCCAGGCACAGAATTCCAAATGAGCCCCCCTACCTAGTGGAAGGAGTGGTCCAGTCCCCCTATCCCCACTAAGAGGCTTTGGTGAAGGTTCCTGATGGACTCTCTGGCAGTAAGGACACTACCTAGGACCGGGGAAAAGGTTCTGTTGATCCCTACCTGGGAACACTATATAGCTGCGAAACCCGTCGTCCTCCGCCAAACTATGGGCTTGAAAGGGAACTCACAAGCATCCCAAGGATCTGCCCTGGGGCAGGTGATGAGCCACTGTTCCTAAGGGCCCGAAATGTGAGGATAGCTCAGCGGTAACGTGCTCGTCTTGGAAGCAAGACGACACGGAGCCCCACAAGTTCGATCCCGGAACCTCGCTTAGAAACCTCTGGGTATTAAGTGCGTTATGAATAGCCTATCATATCACATCCAAAGATCATGGGGCATCTGCTCCCCAGGACTGTGGGAGATGCTCCCCCAAGACCTAGGGAATGTGTCTCACTCACCACCATACTTGCCAACATGACCCATTCCAATCTGTAGGGGCTTATCCAGTCCTGTTTTTTTTTCTTCTTTGCATTCTGGGATTTGTAGTTCCACTTTCCCCATTATAAAACTCAGACTACAAGCCCTAGAATGCAAAGTAAAAACCAGGACTGGATAAGTACCTACAGATAGGAACTGGTCATGTTGGCAAGTATGCACCACATCTCAGCCCACTCGCAATGCCACTCCTCAACTGGCCAAAATTCACAAGCAGATGTCTTTGTTAGAAAAAGACTTTTCGAAAAAGAAAAAAAAACATTGAAACTGCTTAGTTCGAAAACTCCTGGTTCTAAAATGCTACCCACTCTCAACCCATGCCTTCTGCCCCCCTGCCCCCCACCCCCCGACTGTCTGTCTGCTACAGAGGGTCTTTGCCCTCCCTGTTTCCCAGGTCTATAGGTCTCTCTGATGTCTACCTTCCACTATCTGAGTGTCATGGATCCCACAAAAATGAGGGACGCAAAAAAAACTTCCACACCTTACGTTTTTGATTTTAAATGTTACAAAATATTTTGTATTGCAAATTCCTATTTTATTTTTCCTTTTGACATACATACATACATAATTAGGACTTGTATTAATATCCGGGGCATTAATATTATGTTTACAAAAACAATAACAAATCAACACGTTTCACAGCAATCCCTAATTGTGCACATCAAGCAGCTGCTATTAAATATTATAACCATTTACGCATCGAAAAGAACTTTTGTCGATTAAAATGTGAAAACTGGGTGGCAGCTGAGATGCAGAATGGCATTACGTCATTTCCTGCGCCGGGTCATCTGGGGATGTTTCAGAGATGGCTGACAGGGAAACCAGCAATGCAGGGCCGAGGGGCAAACGCTACCCAGTTACATTACGCAGCAAGGGATGGGGGAATGATTGGTCACAGCTGTAGGGGGCAACCCACGCGAGTGATATCAAGCAGAGGTTTTCTTTCCTTCATTTTAAAATTGTTGTTATTAAAGGTTGGACAATAAGCACTGTATTTAAAAAGGAGATGAAGATAATAATAGAATTATGGCAGTGTCAAGACAGTTAAACCAAAGTAAAACTTTTTTTACCATCATAAACAACATTTTAATGAACAACCAAATATAACTCAGCAGCTTTGACAAAGAAAAGGAAATACAGATTCAATGTTTTTGATGCAATTATTTTGATATTTTTTATGTATAGCTTTTATTGAAAACTGGAAATCAAGAGTAAAGACACTAAGACTAAGAAAAAAACTTCTGAAGCATGTTCAGCATATCAGTATTTGAACAGAAACATGTACAGTCGATGGTTATATATTACTCTAAAAGACCTAGAATTCTCTTTTCTAATAGAACCACCTCTCAATATAAGAAGGGGTCTATGAAAAATGCCATAGTCCCCTAATACCTTCTGTACCGCTACCGCAATCAGATGTGGAGTGACAGAAATTGTATATAGTTAGAATATTTTGACTTATGAAATTGGCACGTTTTGCACTTTATTCATTGAAAAGCTCTAGATGAATTGTTGGATATTTAAATTGTTGGACTTTTAAAGATTTACATATAATTGTTCATAACCTTTTTTGTTTATGATGGAAAAAAGTTTTACTTTGGTTTAACTATCTTGACACTGCCATAATTCTATTATTAACTGCCCCTCCTTTTTGAATATAGTATTTATAGAGGCTGGGTTTGGGTCAGATAAGAGCACTAGGAATGTCTAGTGTATCCCAGGGTTACCTTCGGATTTCTAAAGAAGACAATACGTACACCTCTGTTACAGACAAGGTGATCCACAACACATTGGGATCACCCACATGCATATTATTAAACGTTCTTAACAAAATGTACCTTCCATTCGAAATTTGGTTCAATAAGTAATTAATCTAAGAACTACAAGTCAAGCAGATGTTGAGGGGAGAGAGGGTAGCAGGAGGGAGGCTTGGTCGACCACATCAAATGCCGCTGACATTTTAAGAAGGAAGAGGAGAGTGTGGAGCGATGGGCAGTGGAGAGAAAGGTAAAGACATGAATCAGTGCCGTCCGTAATGTTGGGCCTGCGGATTCCAGGATGGAGGGGTGGGGGAGGAGGTGGGGGGTGTCACAGAGGTTCTTGAACTCAAGGTAGTAAAGATATGATGAGAGGGTGTAAGCGTGCGATGAAACAATGATGCTTGATGTAAATGAATGCTACCCGATGTGCCACAGTGCAGCCAACTAGCAGTAGCCCAATAGCTAATAAGTAAGTGAAATATGGCTATAATGGAATTCATGCTATTAACTATGGAATTCATGCTGTTTGTAGTCATTATCATTGTATGTATTTTGCCGCTGTACACATTGCCAGCAGTGTTTGAGTGGGGAGGCTTTTAAGTGAACAATGGGCTTGTGATATTGCTGTGATAGAGTGGAAATTGAAATGAATATTCTTCTATGTATTTAAATATGTATTAATGTTATGGTTCTATTAAGCCAAAATAAAGTCTGTCGACTGATTGAATATGTATGTTACAAAGCAGAGCAATGTGACACACAGCTGTGCAATATGGCACGGTAACAGACAGTCCCGCTCAGCGTGGCACAATGGCGCCCAATGCGGCTGGGTGCCACCAGCATTATCAAGGCACTGGTGCAAGTTGATCTGGCGCTTCAGCACTATATTACAACGCTGCTCAATTACTCCCACATATCGCCATTCATCTTGGCACGCTGTCCAATTTCTCAGGGTGACCTTCACTGTGCGGGTGTCCTCCCAATATCATCAAGTTGGTTCTCAAATCGGTGTGACACGACTGATAACTTCAGCACTCTGCTCAGATATTTCTGAGGACACACTGCTACCTGCAGTGGCCCCATTCCTGGCAGTGCCCCAGTGGAAATTGCCGCACCCTCACGGTGCCAACAGGCACAACCATTTAGGTGTCAGTGAAGTGTGTGTTTCTAATAACAACAGTAACAGTAAGGTGCCCCTCAGTGCCATCGCTTTCAGCCTGTGCACCTCTGCATCTGTCGAAATATATGTTTGAGGGGGGCGCTGACATGTACCCGTATTACTGTGCATTGGGAAAAGTGAGCAGATGTGCGCATTGCTGATAATTCTACACACTGGAGACCATATGTGCATTATTTCTGCATTGTGGACATCAGGCAGCATGTGTGCACTACTGCAGCACTGTCTCACTGGGTAGCCTGCAGGCATAACTGCAGAGCAGGTACATACAGCGGAATTGTGAACATTGGGCAGCATACAGTATGTGCAGTACTGTGAACGCTGGACACAAGGTATGTTACTGTGGCGTTGTGGACACTAGCGAGAGTAGGTCACGCAGTAGAATTATGCACAGGCAAAGTGGACTGTCAATCACTGCAGCATTTATGTCTGTGGGGTCATATATTCATTATCGAGTCACTGTTGAATTTAGAAATGTACTTTGACTGTGGCATTGTGAGAACTGCTCTGTGCTCGAGGGCATTTGCAGGCTTAGCGGCCATTCCCCCGTAAGCATAAGCGTGAGGCGTGTTGTTTTTGGTATTGGAATTAGTATGTCCTATGGTTTTGCGCTCGCTGGGGCGTTAGGTGTTAAGGGAGGGGGTGGGCACCGCTCTTTACTAATGTTACATACACAACTTGCTTGTGGACAGTGTATAAAGTAAGTTACAGTACATTCAAGGCGCAAGTCAACAATATCACCCACGCACGTTATGATCTGAAAGCAACGCTTATGGAAGGACCGGGGCGGGGACCCACGGTGATGGCTGCACACTTATCAACAGCTAAAGATGCTGTAATGTTTGAAAATGTAAGACTGCAAGGACCAAAACTGGATTTTGTTTTTGTGAACAATTTTGTATGCTATTAACATAAGAATGGTGGAAAAAATGATTTACTATGTGTGCAGGCCTCAAATCGTCCTTCTTCAGAGAGAGATCTGTGTAAAACAACAAAAAAAAAGAACACAAGAGATAATAAAACAGTGATTATCAGATGCAGGGTGTACAAAGAATAAGAAGATGAAAAGAAATGAATAAAATACAAGACAGTACCTGGCCTGCTCTAATAAGGGGGGAAAAAACAACACTAGATCATCATGTGATCTATAAATAGAGAAGGAAGAAGAAAAAAGAAGAAACATGTGGCTAAACCGTGCTGTGTAGGATGGAGAAAATGCGCTTAGAAAGAGTCGATACACACACAAACATATATATATATATATATATATATATATATATATATATATATATATATATATATATACATATATATATATATATATATATTCATCTAACTAGTCTGAAGTGGGGAGTTCCCATACAGTCAAAGCGCCCCACAGTGGCTCATACCCCCTTAAGTGCTAAGAGTGTCTATGTTCATGCTGAATTCCCGTAAGAAATCATTGTAGGCTAAATGTGACGAATCAACTTCCGGGGCACCAGTGGTCCAGGGATGCATATAGGTTTCTAAACTATCAGTCAGCCCCTCACCTCTAGTGCACTATAAGAGATCCGAACACATTGGAAACACAAGTAAATTATAAGACCTCTTTGTCCAACTTTGGTAACATGGACAGAACAGCAGGCTTATCTCCACAAGGTCATGGCTGGTTGGTTAGTTGGCACAAACCAAAATACAATTATTACCCAATGATAAAAGGGACTGCCCAGTCCAAGTTGTATAAAAATATCTACTTTATTATTATTACAACAAACAGTTCAAGCACACTACAAAATACAACCCACCCTGTAAAGTAATTCAGAGGACAGACAGTTTCATGAAGGAAAGGGATGCACTCTGAATACTGACAGGAGGATAGTCGGTAAAGCAATCAGGCGTAACTGTTCAAGGTTATTTGGTTTCAGCAGCAAGGGAGCAAGAGGTTGTAAATGTCACTAGGGGCCTTCAGAGAAGGATCAGGGGGACAGAAGCACAATGTACCTGGTGCTTGAGATGATCTTGATGCTTGACAGCGCCAAGTCGGTTACAGGATGCTTGGCTGCCCCTGCAACAGAGTTCAAGATGGGAGACAGCTGGGGGTACCAGGCGGCAGGCAGTGCCGGCAAGCAAGGCTGGACGGACAGCTACAGGCTGGCCTAAATGGCGGCCCGGGGTCAAGATTCGTTGGCCCTGTGCTGGTTGGCGGATCTGGAACGCTGGTCGAGGCGTCTTGGACGACTTTAGTGACTGCAGCATGGCAACTGTCAGTGGTACAGCTGGTCATGGTGCAAAGGCTCGACTGTCTCGAAAATGTCCTTAAAAGATGGATGCTGGTTGATGCTTGTTGTGGCACTCCTCCTAGCTCCTTTGCAGGGCTCGTGTCTTCCTTTAAGGCGGATGGCTGAAAGCTGAGGAGATTGTTTGCAGGCAACGGCCTTGTCCTTTGTTCAGAGACTCTCTGGCACTTCCCACAGAAGACGCTTGCTGGCAGAACCTAGCAGAGCATGTTGTGTGCTGGCTGGGTCCTCCGAGTCCGATAACGCCCTCTGTTCCCTGGGAGATGTTTAGGGGAGAGATCTTGCTTCCCTCTTGTAAATCCTGTCCTTCCTTCACTAGCAGCAACTTTAAAGAAATAGTGCGCTCAGAAATATTATTGTCCCGAGGATTTTGGGCATGTATTTTTAAGCATACGTTGATCAATCGTACAAACATTTCCTATGCACCTTACCGTAGTTTTCCACTTTTACACACATGCGAAATCAGGCAGCACGGCGTGGCCATTTTGTGATAATCTGATCTGTTGCCGCATCACCCAAGCAGGACTGCCCTGGCAGCACTAAATCATATCCCCCGCCCCTGAGGCTGACATCACCAAACCTAGTGATATTCTCCGCCTATCTCCATGACGTTACTGGGCAGCGTAGCCAAACGCGCCCATTCATAACCTACGTGACGTGACGCAGAACCCAGAAATCAACACACATCTTCTCACAACACAGCGCGTCACAATTTGGAATATAAAACTGTACTTTTAAATGAAATAGCAAGACTGTACAATTTGTAAAGTACTTCTATTTCACAATGAACGCTCCGAGAACATCCGGTGATTGCCATATTCAATCAAATGGGTAATTTCTTTCTTTTTTCTCGGTCCACAACTCTTTATTGTGAGTCACGCGGTGTTCCTTTTGGGTACACAAGGTGTTCCTTTTGGGTAAAAGAAGCGCTTTGGTCGCACAGTGAATCGCAAGGCTTGTGCATCAACTTGGCGCTAGACCACCGTAAACAATGTTATGTTGCTCATAATCGCTGGTACCACGTAAGGGCATATTGGCCCTTGGCGATCATCCCAAAAAAGAGCTATTGATATCCAGCTATTGACGTGTATCTGCAGCTGCCGGTTAAAAAAGCCGTCAGTTGGTATCTGCAATCAATGACAATCGCGGAATGGCAGGATGTACCCGTTTGGAAAACATAACAGAAATGTGTCTCATTAGCCGATCTTTATTACAATTTATCATTTTACCCATTAATTCGAATTGTGTTAAAACTAACGGTTAGCACAGACGTGAAACAATGTGAACACAGAGAAAACAACGTGGAAAGTACTACACAATTTGCTTCGGAGGTTAGTGCTATGGAGTATGTTCAGCTCGAAACGGTATGCGGAAGCTGACGCTACAATTCGAGGAACACATAGATGGCATTTTAAAGAAATATTAGCGTTGAACGTGAGGGAACCGAGTGGTGGTCTACATGCATCTCGATGCTGGACTGCCCATGTGCCCGGTAGAAAGACCAGTACACACAAAGGTTGCACTTGCGTTTCATTGCAATATGCCACACAGAACAAACGAGTACAATGTAACCCAGCAATAATGGTCAGCTAATGATAGGTTGACTCTTTTGGGAATACTGGCCGCATCGGACCATGAATAAGTGAGGAGTCCAGACATTCTTCGTCTGCCAACCATTTAGCTACATGCTGCACCTGTGCCACCAAGTAATACAACTCAAACCATGGTAACTGGCTCCTGCCGTCCATGTGCCGAAGTTGCAATGTGGGGAGCGTTATTCTATGGCGCCTCCTGCCACAAAGAAATTCCTTCACAAGAGAATCCAGCCCCCCAAATAAGGAACACAGAATCATATATGCAACATTAGCAAAGAAATAAAGCAGTCATGGGAGTACCACCATCTTAACCAAAGCAGCCTTTCCCATTAATAAGAGTGGCAACCAATCCCAGAAATGCATGGACACCTCAATCCCCCCGCATAGCTCTCAACGCATTATCCCCATGCATTTGGCCTTCCTGATGCCATATGTTGACCCCCAGGTATCGGAAGCACTGAGTTTACCATCTGAGTCCCAGCTGTGCAGGTCTCCCAGTCGCATCGCACAAAGCCTAGCAAGTGGGAAGATACAGGATTTCTCCTTACGGAAGGTGATACCTGTGAGCTTCACGAAGTTGTCTAAGACCTCCAGTATCATGGGGATGTTCTCTGCAGGGTTATTTAGATACAAGTGGCAATCATCCACATAGAGCAACACCAAATGACATTTTCCATCTATCACTATGCCACTTTCCGAGAACTCAGAGCGTAAATATATCACCAGCGGTTCTAATGCAAGTACCTAGAGCATCAGGGATAAAGGGCAACCCTGCCTAGTGCCTTTGCCAATTCCCCAAGCATTCAAAACATATTTACCAGTGTGCACTCTGGCCACAGGCTTATTATTATTATTTTTGCAAGTCCAAAAATGTATCGAGGACAACCACCTCCTCGGTCTCCGCCAGTCTGGCTTCCGCCCCAGGCATGGCACGGAAACAGCCTTGCTTGACTTAAAAAATCAAATGGACGATTTCAGAGATGTGGGCAAACCTGCGCTCCTTCTTCTACTCGACCTATCCGCTGCTTTCGATCTGGTGGATCACAAGACCCTTTGTCACCACCTATCCACAGCAGGTAACTTCTCCCTGAGGGCATGTGCTTGGATAACTTCCTTCCTACAGGACAGAGTCATGAAGGTTTTTTCTGAATCTTCATGTGCCGACCCGACTCTCATCAAATGTGGGGTCCCTCAGGGTTCTTGCATTGCTCCCACACTATACAACCTTTTCACAAGGCCACTATTCAAAATCTTGGACTCAATGGGCATCTCATATACCAACTATGCAGATGATACCCAAGTGCTCATCCCCCTCTCGGGAATTATCTGGCTAACCTCAACACCCTCAACTCCATTTACTCTACAATCCAATCTTGGATGGCAGAGAACTGGTTATGTCTCAACAGCGAGAAGACCAAACTTCTCTTAATTGGATCCTTGTCTACCTTGGGTAAACTGGACAAGCAATACTGCTTCTTTACTGTTGACAACATCCCTATTGCTGTCTCCCAAGTAATCAAGACTGTGGGTGTGTACATCTAACCTGACCTAACCATGAATAGACAGGTTAATGCTGTGCCGTCTGCCTCAGCGTACCACTCCAAACTTCTTAATGCAGCCAGACCCTTCCTGTCCCAATAATTGGCTCCAGGATTGACTATTGCAATGCCCTCTTTGTAGGGACCTCCCCCAAGAATGTGGCCAAACTCCAACTCGCTCACAATAACACCTTGAGAGCCGCAACAGGCATATCTAGAAAAGACCACATTTCGGAAGTCAGGAGGAAGGTCCACTGGCTACCCGTCAAGGTAAGGTATGTTTTCAAACCACTCGCCATGACGCACAGATGCCTTCATGGGTTGGCCCTCCCCCCTACCTAGCCCACAGAATTATCCCCCACACCACCTCGAGACCGTCGAGAGCGGCATATGCCAACAAAATAACGGCACCCATCACACAGAGTGCAGGCGGGTGGCACTAGCTTCCCCGATATGGCTACTACCTTCTGGAACTCCCTCCCACCGGAACTCCGACAGATTGACTGTCACTCAGCTTTCAGGAAAGCTATCAAAACTAGGATCTTTGTATGATATGTTTACTCATGCTCTTTCGCAAGCTGCTGTACACACTGTTTTGCTGTAAATGTAACTGATCACTATGCATTAAATAACTTTGTGGGCGCATTCATGTAACCCTGAATCAAGCCTCCATTTATGTCCTTCATAGCGCCTCAATGCCTGAGGGCTGTAGTGTGCTCTATAAATTCAAATAAATAAATAAATAAATAAATAAAATTATAGATCAAATTGATCCACCAACAGAATCCAGGGCCAATGCCAAAGCCCTCCAAAGCACCGAACATCCACTGTCAATAAACCTGAATCAAACGCCTTAATTGTGTCTAATGAAATCACTACATAGGGGGCATCGTGGCACTGAGATCAATAACGTATTGGAGTCTGCGCAGATTAGACGACGTGCTCCTGCCTGCGATAAACCCAGTTTGGTAACTATGAATTATAGATCCCATCACCTGCTTAAGTCTCTGGGCGAGCAGAGCCGTCAATATCTTCACATCCTGGTTTAGCATTGACAATGGACAGTATGGGTCACACAAATAGTGTAGCTTCTCAGGCTTCAAGACTAGAACTATCACAGATTCAGTCATAGTAGGAGGCAGGCAGCCCAACTCATATGCCTCTTCAAATACATGATGCAGTAGCGGTACTAAGGCGTCAACGGAAGACTTACAACATTCAGTGGCTAATCCATCCCCACCCAGTGTTTTGCCAGACTGTAGAGATAGTATAAAGTTTCATAGCTCAATCTCGGATATGGGTGTACTCAGAGCCGCTGCCTGTTCCATTGTGACTTTAGGCAGGTCAATCTAAAGTGCATTGGATTCTGCAGTGTCCACTGCAGCATTAGTACTATAGAGAGTTGGATATAATTTGCTGAACACATCATTGATAGCCGATTGGGATCCCCAGGTTGCTTCGCAGTCATCTCTGATCTCAGTAATTACATGCTTGGGTTGCTCACTTTTACATAGCCGTGCCAACATCTTGCCTGTCTTATCCCCCTCCCCATGCAATCTGTAAATTGAAACCGTTTAGATGCAAACGTGACTCTTGCCCAGTATCTATTGTCAAAGACTACACAGATATTTTAGCCCCATTCATCACCCACTTTATCAATGCGTCCTTTTCGGCAAACTGTCACTTCCAACCTAAAAGAATCCGGGGTCCTTCCACTACTAAGAAAAATGCATCTAGACCCTACAGCGCCTAACTACTACTGGCCAATCACCACAGTACTGTTCCTGCTCAAGATTCTGGACCGGGCAGCCTACAATCAAATACGACCCTTCCTGGTATCAAATCAAATATTAGAAAAACACCAATCTGGATTTCGACCAGGCCATGTAACTGAATCGGCCTTACTGAATAATCAATTGGACTATTTCAGAGATGAAGGCAAGGCAGCACTACTCCTTCTCCTCGATCTGTCGGCCGCGTTCGGCCTGGTGGACAACAAAACTTTCTGTCACCACCTCACTTCAGCAGCAAACTTCTCGAGGATGCCATGACATGGGTAACCTCATTCCTCAAAGGTAGATCTTCAAGAGTCTTCTCAGACCTTGCGAACTTCCCACCTGCACTTATACCATGCAGAGTCCCACAAGGGTCGTGTGTCTCTCCTACCGTATACAATAAATTCACCAAACCCATGTTCGACCTCCTGGATGACCTCGGCATAGTCTACACTAATTGCGCTGATGACACTCAAATCCTTCTACCACTGTCTGGGTCACATGAAAAATATTCTACGCTGATCAATGAGATCTACCTCACCATCCAGTCCTGGATGGCCATGAACAACCTCTGTCTAAATGATGACAAGACGGAAATTCTAGTAGTAGGATTGTCCATGATGCTAAAAAAACGACCTCCATCCTACTCATCTTTCCTGATTGACAAAATCCCTGTCTCAGACTCTGTGAAAACACTTGAAGGGCACCTCGATGCCATCCTCTCACTGACTAAACAAGTAAATGCCATTGCCTCTTTGGCCGCATACACAGCTAAACTTCTCAATGCAGCTAGCAATACCTTGCGCCGACTTGCTCTCTGGCCATTGCCAGATCGATAACTTGAGCTAGACTTGACTATTCTAATGCCCTGTTCGCAGGCACTTCCAAGGAAAACATATGTAAAATCCAGATAATCCAGAACATCGCTTTACGGTCGGCACTCAAAAAAGACCATCTCTGCAGCAAGAAAAAAGGTCCATTTGCTCCTTATACAAGAAATAATTAACTTTAAAATCCTCACCATCACCCACAAATGCCTTCAAAAAGCACCTGGACACTTAGCTAAAAAAAATCATCAAAGTTAACCCTATTAGACTGGTCAGAGCCCCCTACGCTCACCGGATTATCCCACCTAAATACAAGCGCGCCAGAGGAGGGGCAAGCTTCCCGACCATAGCAGCCTCCCAATGGAATGCCCCGCCACCCTCACTACGAGCAGAAAGCTCCAATTGGGCATTCAAGAAAACACTTAAAACTTTCCTCTTTACTTGACTTGTCATAACAAAGTCCGAACCTCAGAAATAACAAGGCCGAACTGGTTACATTTTAGTCCCTCTAACTATCTTTTTGTTAATATCCTCTCTTCTAATGCTTTACCTATCTATCTTCTTTTGTGAATATCCTCTTTTCCTAAATTTTACATTTATGGTATTCTGTTAAGTATATGTATCATGTAAAAGGTTCGCAACAGCGCCTTGATGCTCCCAGTGTTAGGCGGTTTACAAATGCAAATAAATAAATAAATACAATATACCCCACAGTCAAATATGCTGAGGCGCTCCGACGCTTCGATACATTTAGTGCGCATAGGCACCAGGACCTCCTCAAGAGATTCCCTAACCCCATCTTCCCCTTCCAGCCTCTGTATGTCAGCTTCTAGTTTTTCCAGATCAGAGGCTAAGGTTTTCCTAATGCTGCCTGCCTTAGCTATCACCTCCCCCTCGCACCACCACCTTAAGGGCCTCCCAAACCGTGCCTCACCTGTCAACACTGCCTACATTAACCTCCAGGTAAGTTTGTATAACCTCAGCCAGGTGCACCAGGAAGACATCATCGTGAGGGCATGTGGCGGCATCTGCCAAGTTGGGATGGGGAGTACCAGGCCCCCAGGGGCCCAGAGAACCAGCAAGGGCAAATGGTCAGAGATAGTCCTACCAATGTAGTCCGCTCTCACAAATTCAGCCATGTGCTCTTACACAGAAAAAAAGTAGTCAGTTCTAGTGTGGACCTTGTGCGGGGAAGAGTAATAGGAATAGCTACATCTGTCACCATTGATAGCTCGCCAGACATCCACCAAAGACAGGTCCCGCAACAAAGTACACACAGACTTGGAAGTTGGGGAGGGCACTACAAACTTATCAACAGACCTATCCAATATAGGGTTCAGCACACAATTGAAGTCGCCCTCCATATCCAAAACAAATCTCTAGTGGGGGTTAGTTTGCCATACAGAGCGTAGAAGTAAACAGAGGCATCATGGTTGGGGGCATAAGTCTTCACAATGCAAATCTACCTTTGCTCAACAAAGCCTTGCACTATCAACAGTCTACCTTGGTCGTCCTTCTCCAACTCGACTAGTTTAAACAGTACTGATCCAGCCACCCATACCATAACTCCCCTAGCATATCTTGAATATGGGAGCCATAGCACTGCCCTCCCCACTTAGAGATGATTTTTGTGAGATCCTCATTCAACAAATGGGTCTCTTGCAGTAGTGCTATGGAGATCCGTTGTCTGCATAGGTACGAAACAATCCGGAGTCACCAATCCTAAGTGATGCAATCACTCCAGAATCCCAAGGAAACAACACTCTGATGTCCCACTAACATCCCCCTTCAATTATCAGCATTAATATCACTGCATTAATACCCCTGCCCTTCTTACCTCTCAGCACATCTCTCTCCTCCCTACATCACACCCTCTCTGGCCTCCCAACAATTCCCCTCCACCCTCACCCTGCATATACAAACATTTACTAAAATAAACAAAAATCAAACCAACCACTATGAGACCCCTAGCAAAATAGCCTAGGTCTCATTAAGCAAACCAAGATCCAGTAGGAGATCTCAAAGTAGGCTCCCATGCAGTGTTGCATCGCATCAATATAATACCAAATTCCACAAAGCTGACTATAGTGTCTGTTAGATGCACAGTGAGTAAAATCCTAAAGAAGTGCTTCCCAACCTTGCTCATCCAACTCCACGGTCCCTTGGTCTCTTCTCCAGACCGGGGTCCATGCTGCAGCCGTCCTCCACTGGATTGCCACATTGGGATATAAAAAAAAACGCCTTGCCATTGTATACCCCCTTAAGTTTTTCTGGGTACAGTCCCGTGCTGCAGAGCCTCTCTTTAGTTGAACAAACATGTTCCTTTTCTTTTGTACCAGCGGGGTATAGTCTGGGTAGATAACAAGCTGAGACATTCCACGCTTGATTATGCCCCTTCCCATGAAAATCTAAGGATAACTTCCCGATCTCGGAAGTTAAAGATTTGTGCGAATATCGGATGAGGTGGGGCACCAGGAGGCAGACACCTGGCCAATGATCTATGCCGCCTCTCCACGGTAAATCCCTGGGGTAGGTTCCCAGCACCTATTTCTTGCAGTAGGAGGATTTCAATGTCGGGTCCGGGCCTTCTTCTTATTCGTGGAGACCCATTATATGCACATTGTTGTGACGGGGCCTGCCCTCAGGATTCTCAGTCCGTTGTTCCAGTATTCTATTTCTGCTCACCAGATCCTGTACTGTGTTTTTCAAACTTTTGGTGTCCGTTTTCACCATCAGGAGGAGTTCTTTGTTGTCTGCAACTCTAGAGGATAAGGATCTAACATCTTGATGCAGTAGGACAGTGATCCCCAACGTGTAGCTCGGGAGCAACATGTTGCTCGCGGCACCCTAAATTGTTGCTCACCAGTTGCTATGGGCCATGGTGTGGAGGCCTAGAAGGTGTTGCTGAAGGTATGAGACCTCAGTAGCAATATAGCCAGGACAGAGTCCTGGACTGTGCAAGCTGTGGTTCCAGCTGGCTTTTTTTTTACATGCAAGATTTGTTGCCACCCTACAAATTATTTTTTGGTAAATGTCCTTTCTTATTCTAGCAGTGTCATTGTTAAAACTGTCATCTTCAGATACTTTGCTCAGCTGACAAATATATTCATGAGCAAAATAATTGAACCAAGTTTGTGTCCTGGAGAAAATTGCCATTTTCTGTTTTTTTGTAAAGCTATAAGGGACAAATAAGCGTTATGCATACACAACTTCCCTTTATTAAATAATTTGCATGCCCTACCTTTTGTACAAGTGAGGTGTGTGTTTGATGCCACCATGCGTTATATTTATTGGAAATATTAATTTTAGTGTCACCTATATTTTATTACATAGTGTCCTAGTGGAAAAATGGTAATCGTTTGATGCTCTGCACATCTGGCACATGCATAATGGTCAGATAAGGTAAATTCATGCCACATTTTTCAGAATTAATTTGCTCTATATTCAAATCCAATTAAGTTAGTGTTAATAAATTTAAATTAACAAGCCAATTAAGTAATCCAAATACTTAGTTAACACCACATCACCCCTCTATGAAGTGGTCATCACATGCTCAAAGTTTTGACCAATGTGTGCCTCTAAGCCTGGTTTAAAATCCTTTTTGGGCAGAGAAACGAGGCTCCAAATCCTTCAGAAAAGTATTATGTTTATTCCACACCACTTTTTCACCAATGTAAAACGCTTCAAGAGCTTTAAAATGCACTATTTGCCATTACACTCCAAATTAATTCTTAGGAGGCAACCTCCAAAGCCCCTCGTGAAGTGATCTTTGAAGCCGTTCAGAATGACTCAATCAATATTTATATAATCATATTTCTCCATTAAGTCAACATTTAAAAACATGTATATTTCATAAAATTCACATAGAACAAGCCTAAAAAAAGCAGCTTTAACATATTCAAACAAGCTATATATAAAAACCGGTTCATTGCAATTCATTATATAAAACATAGCTCCCATGCATGTCCATGCTTACGCAAAACAGAGAAACAGCAGCCAAGTAACACAAAATTTACAAAATCTTCGACTCCTATTTTTCAGCCACACTTTTTGCTTCCACCAGCACACCTTCTTAATTTATTGAGGCGTGGGTATGTTCAAATGTACCATTAGCATCAGCCTCCTGCATTCTAGGGCTCTTATTTCACAGATTTCTCCTTGTAATCTTATATGTGTACGTAAGTCTGCATATAAAGCTAAAGAGGGCAGCCTATGTATATATTGGACATATGCTTCTCTCCCCATTGGACAAGCTCTAAGAGAGCTATTTTGAGTTGACTAAATTTGCCAAATTTAGTTATATCCCACCCCCTAACCAAATGGGCAGTGCCTTACAACCCCCAAAGCATTTTTTCTTTTCCAGGGGAGGCTGCAATCGCACTTGCACTGAAATTCACTCTATGATTAGCAGAAAATCCCAGATGTGCTTTTAAAAAATAAATTACAAATCTTAACTGGCCCAACACCTTCAAACTGAACACCACCAATTTAGCTCATAAGGCGCTACCAGGTGTATCTGCAAGGAGTCCTGCTATTTGGCACAGGAATTTATTTTGCAACTCCTCCAGGGCATAACAGTTTGTACCACTCTAGATTTCTCAGCCAAAAAAATCATGCAACAGACCTTTCCCTTATATGCCTGCATGCACTTGTCCAATCAGAATGCCCCAAACTTGAAATACAATTTTTAAAAGCCCTGTAATCCTTAATGAAGCCTTTTCAGCTGTCTTCTTAAAATTACTGACCAAAACACGATTCTTTGAGATAAAAATGAGACTGCCCCCTCATCTGTATATTCATTTAAAAACTAGCTAGAAGGTTTCACCCTCAAACACCATTGTTTCTGTTTTATCATATTACATTTCAAACTATAGTTCCCAAAATAGTCATTTGTGTTTAGCAGGTCCTGTTGTAGACCTGCCGGGGCTAAGTCCAAAATAGCCACCTCTTCGGTATAAAGAAGCATGCTATAAAATGTGCCCATCAGAGAAGGTGGGTTAAGTTTCCCAATAGAAGTAATAAAATTAACGTCTGAAAGGAGAAAATGTAGAATTCCCATCTTGTATAATGGACAGACGCTGAGATGTCTTTATCACAATGGGATGAGATTTAATAAATCATTAGGGAACCCAATCAAATGTAAATTATGTCCCACTATGTTTTTATCAAATCAAATGCTTTCTCCAAATCAGAAATATGATCTCCCTCACTTAACTTTAGTGTGTGTCTCCATGATGGGGCGCAGAGTAAAGCAATGGTCCACTGTACTATATCCTCCCCTGAACCACTGCTTGGGAGGGCTTCAAGATATTGTTACTTTGAGTCCACTCCTCCAGTTTGAGCAACAAACATTTGGAGAATATCTTACTGGCAATGTCCGGTAAGGAAAGTGATCTATAACCGTGGGGGGCTGATGGACCAATGACTACTTGTCCAAGGAGAGGGCAGAATGCCTGTCTCGACAACTGCATTGAACATAAAACTATTAGTTTTAAGTGAATATCTTAATTTCATGTGAAATAGTAATTATTTCCAGTGCCTCCTTGTTGACCTTGAGCATCGCCAACGAGCCCCTCTGACTGTCGGAAATCTTTGTGGTGCCGACCCTGGTCATTTGAAAATTAACTCAAGAGAGGATAGTGTTCGCTCTTTGTTCAATCTGAAATGAAAAATGCATAACATTCCTGAAGAAAAACCAATCCACAATACAGTAATCAATGACTGTGGAACAGTATTTCTGATCTTGTATGCTTAGAAATGCACCATCTGCCACTAAAGATCCCAGAAATTACCCAGGTAAAATCCATTTGTGAACAATTGTACTGTCCAAACATTTGCATGAAATTTCAAAAAAATATTTTGCTCGAGGACCTAAAACCCCTGGTAATGTAATTCAATCCTACTATATTTTTTAACAACTTGACTGGTCCTATGTGTCTAAAAACATCCTAACTGACACTCAATTTCCTAAACATTTCTTGTAAAAAAACACGTAATGTCAAATGGAGTTGAAGGCCTTGCAATTTTCCTTTGCTAGAATTGCAGATGTTCTAGATAACTATTAAATACTGCAAATTAAAATGTTTTATAAGCAGTCTAAAGTTTTTACGTTTCTAAGTTGTGCTTCAATCATTTGTCAGCCCACTGAGCGCCGATGAGTTCTGTCAAAAAATTGATGTTGCTCACCATTTCATTTGATAAGCACATTTTGCTCATTGCGCCCAAAAGGTTGGGGACCCCTGCAGTAGGATAACGTCTATTTTGACCTCTAAGTTTCAATTGAAGTGCGCAGCGCCGCAATAGCACCCAGGATGGATCTTATGTCCCTGTTCCGGCACTTGCTTGTCATCCTTCTGCTATGTATTACTGGGGAAACGAGAAGGGATCCTCGGTGTGGTTACAGGGCCAAATGAATCCACGATACTCTGCTTCTGGGAGCCCTGTGCTTTGGCGCCCGGCATGGTAAGGGTGTAGGGATCTTCATACAACACCTCCTATACTCCTTTGGATGCAGCCTTTATCAACACTGATTTGTGATGAGATGTAGTGCAGCCACAGGTACCACAGAATCTGTAGTTAGCTTATCAACGTGCAGCCACTATCCAGCACCTCAACCGTCTTCCCCCAGTGGGCCGTAGTAATCACCTGCAGCAGCGTTATTATACACGGCCAAGTCTGACAGTGCCCCAGTCGCTTTGCGCCCCCAAAGTGCAGCACAGTCAAATGCATTGCATTTCAGGCAATATCTCAACACGCTGTGCAATCATCCAGGCAGTATCAGCAAGCGTTCCAAGGCAGACACAGGCATAGATCTGACAGCAACCCTCAGCAATGTAGCGTAGAGTGGGATCCCACCGTCACCTTAGCAGCAGTCAGCCCACGGTCACCATCAGAGTTCCCACTCCAGGGGCCTCACTATTTCAGTAATGGTAGTCCGCCCAGAATCGCTGTCCCTGTCACAGCTCCTCACTCCAGAGCTTACACAGCATTGGCCACCAGGAAACACACAGCCGCTGCCGGAGGGGTCGCCACGGTCGCTATGTTGGAAATATTCTGGCAGCTACTCCTCAAAATAACTCACTGTAGGAGATACAAATCAGCACCAGAGTCCAGCGATCCATGCTCTGCACCCTCTGAGACCACATGGTTGCAGAATTATCAAAGGGATGTCAGTATAGTATATCTATTGCAGGAACGTGCTCGGGAGCTCACACCAGAGGCTCCTCGCGGCATCGCGGCAAGCAAAGCCCCCCTTCCATCCATAATGCTCCACAGCCTCCTTTCGTCTTGCCTTTAAACCTACTTTGAAGCCAGCACCGCAGATAAGTGGTGTATCAAGGCTTTTTCTCCAGGCAAACACTCCCAGCAAAAATTAGTGAGGAAAATACTCTAAAATAAAATAGTAAAGAACAGGCACTTAGAAGCCAGCAGAACCAGAAGAGCAGTGCAACAGGAAGGTACAAATGCATCTTTTAATTTGGATGGGTTACTAAAACCAGAGACATAGAGCCAGGGCCGTTATGGGCTCCAACTGGGCTCTTGTAATGCACTTTATGCTGAGACTTCCAAATCCATATTAGATTACCTGCATTATCCTCTGGCACTTCGCTCATAGATTCTGCTTTCAAAAGCATTCATTTGCCTATAATTCATAAGACAGTGCTTCAAAGAAGTAGTCCTGATTCTTCTTGAGAGTGTTGAGTGATGATTTTAATCATTTACGGTATGTTTTTTAGTTTTTGAAATAGCCAACACATGTTTCGACTTAGAGTCTTTTCCAAGGCTATTAGCCGCTAATTGAGAACACTAATAGGTTGGCTTTGTATCATCTTCTGAAGTTCTAAGATACCGGTGTCCGTTCCCCGTACTGGCGAGTGTTGCCTTCATACGTAATAAGTCAGTTTATCAGAGAATGTCCGGTACGGCATCACCTCGCATTGTAAAATCGTTTTATGAGCTCATTTATTTCATACCGATATTACTGGCCTAATGTGCTTTAAAATGCATTATTGGTCACAGCCTTTGCTAAAAATTCCTTTGTGATTAACACTCCACTCGCCCAAAAAATGCATTTTTATACTATCAGGTTTTAACCAATGTTACTATACCATTGTGCTTTTCTATGCGCCAATTGCCATAATTACCTTTGCCAATTCATCGAGGGAGAACCCCCTAACTTACCTGTACAAGTCTCTTCGAGTCATTGCGACTCATGTAGACTTTAAATCCTTTCCAGTTTTAACAATATTCCTATCCAGTGGTGGAAGCGGAAATAAGAGACCAGTGGTACTCTGGCTGCATCCAAAAAGCAGGGTGTGGGATGGTCGGAAAGATGGCATGGTTGGGACTGCAGTAATAATGTCTTATAGAGTTTGCTTACAAAAACACATTGTTCATTGTTATTTGTGATGTTGAAAACATTTGATTAGTGATTTAAAGCAACTTTTATTTTTTGCATGTCAGGATAGTAGACAATGGGCCCTCATTCTGACTCAGGCGTTAAGGGGTTTACGGCGCCGTAAACGGCGCCGACCCTTAACGCCTGATTACAAGGTTCCCTTTGCGGGATGGCTTTTAACGGCTGCTTTTTTGCAGCCGTTAAAATCCATGCCGCAAAGGGACCTTGGCGATAATTACGGCACCGTAATTTACGGTGCCGTAATTATCGCCTTTCCCCATTCCCATTATGCCCTATGGGGAGAAAATGGGAATGGGGAAGGGTAAAATGGGAAATGGGGATTTACCGTCCCACTCACCTTGGAATGGGGCAGTAAATCCGCCAACCACCATGGCGTAAACGTAGTTTACGCCATGGTGGTAAGGGTACGACCCAGGCGGTAACTTACCGCCTGGGTCGTAATGAGGGCCGATGGCCCTCATTCCAACCCAGGCGTTAAGGGTTTAACGGCGCCGTCGGCGCCGTTAACCCTTAACGCCTGATTTCCACCTTAACGCCTGCTTTTAGCAGCCATTAAGTACCAAGGCGCTAAGCGTCCTTGGCGCTAATTATGGCACCGTAATTTACGGTGCCGTAATTAGCGCCTTCCCCACTCCCATTATGCCCTATGGGGCAAAAATTGGAATGGGGAAGGGTAAATGGGGATTGGGGATTTACCGCCCCACTCACCTGGGAATGGGGCGGTAAATCCGCCATCCATCATGGTGTAAACAGAGTTTACACCATGGTGGTAAAGTAGGGAACTTACCACCTGGGTTGGAATGAGGGCCAATTACACAGATGGCAGTGGACCAAGGTGCTATTAGCACCTTGGTCCATGCCGGTAAAATACCGGCACCGCCTTGGTGGAAAGGGGAATTACCGCCCTATTCCAAGGTTGTCGGGGCGGTAATTCCCCTTTCCCCCATTGCCCTTCCCCATTCTCATTTTTGCCCCATAGGGCTCTATGGGAATGGGGAAAGCGCTAATTACGGTGCCGCAAATTGCGGTACCGTAATTAGCTCCCTGGTCCCTTTGCGGGTTGTTTTTTAACGCCTGCAAAAAGCAGGCGTTAAATTCACCAACCCGCAAAGGGACCTCGTAGTAAGGCGGTAAGGGTTTACCGGTACCGGTAAAAAAGCGGTACCGGTAAACCCTTACCGCCTACCATGTACTGAGGCCCAATGTATGTAGACAAATCTTTAAATGGGCGCTTTTTGTTGTTCACTTTAACTATCACAGATTTGCAAGGTAACTGGTGCTTTGTGAGCTCTTTAAATCGGAAATGTTCCATCATGCATATGAAAGGCTCTGCCACTGATAAAATTAATGTGTTTGGTATCTTATGTTATTTATTGAACGAAGACCTGGCTTCGAGAAGCAACAGAATGCTTTACAGAGGTATACAACAATACATATACTTAACAGAGCGCTTTACAGGGGTAACAACAGAACAGATGCATAACGGAGCGCTTTTCAGAGGTAAAAACAGAACAGATCTTCAACGGAGTTGAGATTCAGATAGGCACAGAGGAGGGGTACAGCTGTACCAGGTGTCGGGGAGGAGAGGGGCGATCCACGTCTAGCGAGCCAGGTGGGCGGAGGGGCGATGTGATGGCCTAGGTGTTTGCAACCTGAGCACCTTAACGACCTGCAGATCCACGGATGAACGCTGCGCGTGTGTGTTTGCCTAGCTGTGACTTGGGAAAAACTGGCAGTTCTGGAATGTCCTGCCTAAGCCGATTCTATATTTGGCTCAGGGGAAAGAAAAAGCGCCAAGGACGCTTTTCTTGAGCCTCTGAACTAAAGGTACCCTCTGTAAAAAGGAAACAAACTAGTGGCATGGCGTACCAATGATTTATATCACACTTTCATCTCTTTTCCTATCCTTCTTTAAAGGGGATTATTTTTCACCCCTTCGTAAGATGTTCATGTGGTAGAATCTCCAGTGCAACCTGCGAATTAGTCTAAAATATAGCCTTAACGCCCACCATACAGAGCTTTGCCCACCATTAAATATCCAGAGAGCAAGTTCACTTCGATCTTTGACTTAATCTCCGCTCTCCGGGACTTTAACGTCTGGTGTAGTTCGCTACCTCCGGCATTAAGATGCCCAACTGTAGTGGTCAAGTTTTTCTTGATGAGCACATGCAATGATTGGTATGCGCGTGCGTACAAGCTGGGAGCGCGCAGAGCAGAGGAGAGCGGGTAGCTGTGGAGTCAGCAGCAGATCCTGCTCTCAGCTCTTGCAATGTATAACTCGTGGGTGTGTGAACCGCCCATAAATAAATATCACCACAACCATTTTACCATCTGAGAGATTTAGTTCATGGAACCCACGCAAAACAGTAGGCTAAATGCCCAAGGTGCTTTTTTTGACCGAGGATAAGCTGTTCACAGACTGGTTGAAATGCACTCAGTGCACAAACAAGTTTCCTATATTGACAAAATAAATGAAAATATGGGCATCAATGGAACATGAAATAGCTTAGTTCACAAAACAAAAGATCTTCTTTTCTATTTCCATTGCAACAGAGAAGTCCAGAAGCAGACCCGCCACGAGGAAGGAAACGCTGAACAAGAACTGCTGCAGAGAAAACAAATTATTGTTATATACAGGGCTTTAAGTGGGCCCGAGGTTTGGCAGGGCGGAGTCCTGGCAGCCTCCAAAATCTGGTTCTGAACCAAGGCTCTAGCAGGGCTCCCAGTGTCTCCTACTAGTCCTAGCCAGCATCAAATTGAACCCATTGCTTCTGTTGGCTCTCTGCATATACAGCGTAACCACACTTAACATTGCTTTTACTGTGAGGCTGCAGAAAGTGGTTGCTGGGATTTTCTTTACAGCAGGAATCATACCACCTGTTGGCTGGGGAGGGGATGATCGTTTGTGGTAAAAGGGCCGTCTGTTGTGTGGTGGTGCTGCCATTCGGAAACAAAAGTCACTGCTGAATGCAAATTGTTTGCATGGCCTCCATGTCTACGTTTCCGGTGATTACCTTAATGAAAGCGATTACCTGGCTAAAAAACTCCACACTTTAATATTTGAGCCCATTTGTGTGTCAACTCAAGCTTAAGGAAAAGAAAGATTATATTAAGTGTCTTGTATTAGTACCCGGCGGGAGGGTTAAGGGGGGTAGCTTCACAGTCAATGAGGAGGAGGCTCGGAATGGAGGCATTACCATAATGTAATACCGCCGCTCCAAGCCTCTTCAGGGCTGGAGACCGCTATCTTCCCTGGCAGGGAACAAGGTAAGCACTCCCTTCCCCATGTCCTAATCCACAAATTTCCCTCCCCATTTACCTTCTCCTTTTGGATCCTTTTCGGGAGCGGATGCGCTGGGAACACTTCTGTCCCCAGCGTGTTGTAGAGGTGGTCCCAGACATGGCCTACACCCCAACCCCACAGAGTGAGATACCACATACTCGCCAAAGTATGTGACGTATGAGGAACAAATGAGCCAACAGAGAGCATCTCTAGGACTCTGCCCAGTGCACATCAGAAGAGAAATACCTGTTGAAGTGCCTATAACCAGACAACCTTGGGCAGTCCAGTACCCACTGAGACAACCGTACCAGCAGTTAACACGCAATGAAGACTACTTACAGACTGTCCCCGAAGAGACCCAAAGAGCCTTAATGGAAGGCAAATGGTGATGACATAAGAACCTGGACAGTCGTACAGATGAACATAAATGACGAACGGAAATTGACACACAAGGGTGAAACGTTAGGAATAAAGTTGTAATGGACGTGTAAGAGAAAAGACGTTAATATAAAGAAAAGTAACCAATAAGTGAAATAAACACATGTAACTGACTAAAGTGCCTGTAAATAGGTTCGGAACGCAAGCAGCTAAGAGAACGATACTGCTTGCAATGCTTAGTAGAAGAATAAAGCGGCATGCGCCAACTATATATCTACCTCAATAAAGCACACTATACAAGTGCGACTCCATTTTGTAAAAGCAGAATTAAGCCCAGACTACAAAGGGCTAGCAAGGCCAAGATTCATATTCCAGCCAAAGCCAAAGGGAAGAGCGGAATCGAAACTTAGTGAGAAGTAGCTCATGCTTGGGAATTCGAGGTCAACCTAAGGAAGGGAGGAGAGCGGCAGCTCCGGAGAATCAAGACTTCAGAGCATAGCAGCCAGCCAGTGAAGGTCAAGATAAAGAGGCCCCAGGCAGGTGGCGAGGCTATGGGAGAATCAAAAACACGAATACAAGGAAAATGAAGCAGATTCACGGTGAACAGACACGTGACCAGCCAAGGGCGAAGAGGTACCAACATCTGATGTCACCAGAACCCGAGGATGCCATAACTTTCCCAGATAAGAAGCTACAGTTTGGAGGCCATCCTCAGCCAACTAATTGACACATAGCCCTAAAGTACTGATTGATGGAAGGGAGGCAGGGTGAATCCTGGGGCACAAGGCACCTGGGTGTCTATTCTGCATGCTGCTAATTAAAGTAGAGATTTATGCCTATGGGTGTAACCCACCCAATCACAATGGACCGAATAATCTAGGGTCCTATAGCTGTAGAACCAATTAGACTTCATGCTTGTAGTGACGTCTATCACGAGTGATGTAGAGGGATGGGCGTAGACGCCCACCCAATAAAAGTTATCCAATCCCTACGCTTTGTTATCATATACAGATATAGCACCTATACTTAAGTTACCTTTTCCAACCAATAGAATTGCATGATAAACTTATGAGTGTTACACGTCAATGATGACGATTTTTGGGTATAACTATTGCTGTCTGAATGAAGAATTTGGAAGTTGAAGCGAGACAGGCGATCACATCACTATTGATTACCATTTGTTTCCCCGTTTTTTGTACTTGTCATTAAACAGACTTCCCTTTGCCAAACCGTTGATCTGTCCTCATTGATTGGTGATGGAGTAAGTGAATCCCACACCGCATCCTCTTCATGGTGCGGCTATCTTGTTTAAAGGTGCCGGGGGTCAATCTCTGAATCTCATGGGCCCGTTCAGAGATCGCTTTGTCCTCAAGTACATTTGGTAGCGACGAGGATGGTTAGACCATCAACTATTGATTAATTATTATATTACTAAGACACCTATTGACCCGTCGACCCAAAGTAACTCTAGGTCTTCAGCAATATCAGAAGTCCTTAGCCATTCGGCTGAGTAGACTGAGAAGCTTCCCGTGGACAATGATAGTATAAATCCATAAAATCCGCAGTGGGTCTGAAGGAACCTGCCTTACAAAACATAACCCTTCTCATTCCTACGGGCAGCCGATCGGACGAAAAGACCAGAGAGGCGGTAACGACGGAGGGGCTGGTGATCCCGAAGATCCAGAGAGGAACCATGCGAGCGGTGAGTGAACGAGAAGACTCAATACTTTGGCAAAAGTTTTGTAGACATTAAAACAAGTAAGGGAAAAGGTAACGGAGGGTGTCGGAAAATAAAATAATCAGAAGTAGAGAAGACTGTATATATATATATATATATATATATATATATAAGGGGATAATGACTCTAGTATAATAGAGGAAAACAGTGGTTATCGGGAGGACACTCGAGAGAAAAAGTAGGTTACCGGGATAGACACCCGAGAGAAAAAGTAGGTTACCGGGATAGACACCCGAGAGAAAACAGTGGTTACCGGGAGGACACCCGAGAGAAAAAGTAGGTTTAATATACCGGTCAGAAGAAACGTGAACTCAGCCCATATAATAGTGGACAATTAGACTACTGTGACGATTCAAGATGTCAAAAAAGGGGTTCGTTTAAATTCCATGTCGGGGTATTGATTAGAAGGCAGAGATATATGTGTCCAGCTGGTGTCTGTCTGGTCTGTCAAATGTCTATTGTACGTGTCCTGTTATATGTCACATGCAAGAATTGTGTATCAGTGATTGTTTGATACAAAGTTTGGGTTTTACGCGATTCCGTAACTAAGAGGGACACGCCAATGGATTGATGTTTTGAATAAATTGATGATAGAGTATTTTGGCAGGAGAAGATTGGATTGGAGCTTGCGTATATGGTGCTCGCTCATTTTGTTGGGAGTATTGAAAGTGCATGAAAATATTGTTGAAAACAGAATTCAAGCATGGAAAAGATAACCCCACTCGCCCACTTATGAAAGCAATTGCCTAAACATGCACCCAAGCTTAAGAACTATAGTGCGGAGTGGGATAAGGGTACCACCCACAAGATGTTTATGCCGTGGCCACAGAACGGGTCTTTGTCTAAAGCCGTCTTACAGCACATGACGACTTATTTACATGCCACATATACAGGTAAAAAACTAGAGAAACGTCTTGCTGTTCTTGAACTTTGGAAAATGTTCGAGCAGCCGAAGGAGGAAGAGCCATCCGTAGACTGGATATTAAACATATGCACGGAGGGGGTGAGAGGCCTACCGCGCCACCAGCCTCGCCTGAGCCAGAGATCGAGGGAAGTAAGTTAGAGGGTCTCTACCCACTAAGAGAGCTAAAGGCAGCTACAGGATATAGTAACCCTGTGTATGAGTCACCTACGTACAGTAGTGACGAAATCAAGGAGAAGGAGCAGGAAATTAATCTTACCTCCGCAGTCCCGAGGGACAGGGAGAGACGCGATGATGAAAGGAAGGACCAGGCACAGACTAGTGCACCTGTCGATAAAGAGAGAGAGGGAAAGAAACAGAAAGGAAGTGAAGACGGAACTGATGAGATAGCATTCGCAAAGGACGAATGGATGGGAGGACAGATATTATTGAAACTCGATGGTAAAGGAAGTGATGATGTGAGACCGAGAGAGAGGTCTGATGAGGTACAGAGTAGGGATAAAGAGAAAGAAAAGAAAGAAAGTAAGGGATGAAAGAATAAAAAGAAAAGATAGGCTGAGGCGAGAACAGCTATATCACGAAGAGCAAGAAAAACAGCTTGTTCGCAAACAGAAGGCAGCCTATGACCAGTACAGACAGAATCAGGGAAGTTTAGTAGAAGAGCAAAGAGTATGTGAAAAGAGAATAAGGAATCAGGAAGGTGAGGGAGTTAGAAGGGCATGCAATTGTAGAAATGAAAGGAGAAGAGAAGACAAGACTAGAGAAGAAGCAAGAAAGCGCAAAGAAACTGACAATGATATAGAACATAAGCATAGAGAGAGGGCACGTGATCTTGAATATTTGGAGCAGGAAGTTAAAAAACCAAATCCTGTTGTAGAATGGGGAGATATTGAAGAATTCTTTCCTGTGTACGACTCAGTACCAGGCTCAAGTAGGGCCAATATTGAAGATGACTTCGACACCAGAAGCATCAGAGAAATGATCGATAAGATATATGATGAGATGGGGTTAGAGCGAATATCTCAAGGAGAGGGGGAAGACAAGCACTTGGAAAGCACTCAGCTGTATGACACCGAGGATATCACTCGAAGTAGCGGGAGCAGGAGACTGTCTTTGGACAGACTAGAAATCAGCAAAACTAATGATGACGCAAAAAGTTGCATGAACTAGGAACAATCAGCGTCCGACTCCAGTGAGGAGACGGAGGACGAGGCACACAAAGAAGGGAGACAGCACGAGAAGTGGCTCCCAAGGGACAAAGGGGTACGATGGTCAGATGCCAGTGAGTCTGCATCTAGGGCATCAGAGTCTTGCGTGCAGCCTGACCGACATGAAGGAACACCCCACGGTCCTAGCGGGGTGCCAGCACCTGCCTATGTAGACAGATTGAGGACATTGCCAGGTAGACGGCGATGCAGGAATGCTACTCCAGCAATTGACAGGAGAGCCATGGGGAAAGAGAAGGAGGACTGCGCATTCCAATTCCCGCTACTAGAAAAGGGGGGACTAAGACCACAATATATTCCATGGCCACACATGGACAGAGAAAACCTGAAAAACAAGCTTCCATTGCTGATATCGGGAGCTGGGAAGTGGATACATAAGTTAGAAAAAATGACAGGGGGTGTCACGTTAGCTATAGGGGACTTTAAAGGCCCCCTGATCGCCATACTTGGTGAGAGAGCAGACGATGTATGGAAACGAGATGGGTACCCTGGTGTTACCATAATTAACACTACCCCTGACGGAGCGCCATTTAATAATTGTAGAGCAGCGGTGTGGAAAGCGCTACGAGTATTGTACCCAGACACTTCCGATATGGGAGCCATAATGACTCGAAAAATGAAAGAGTCAGAGGATCCGTTGATTTATATCAAGAATTTGCAAGACGCGTGGGTGCTCGAAATGCATGAATCTTGGATGAAATCTATCCCTGTATTCTACCATATATTGTGCCAAGGGTTGCCGTAACGGTACAAAAACAGCTCAAGAAATTGGTGGGAGTAGAAGCTAAACCTTGGGCCGAAATACAGTTGATAATTGCACATTACTGTAGATTGCTGCAAGAAAAGAATCGGAAAAAGGAGGCAACTCGTAAGGGTGAGGAAGCGAAGCTGGTGCAAAAGCAACTCTCAAAGTATGCTCTTGAAGGAGCTATGCTGACCAGCCCAGCTGAATCGAAAGTACAACAGGCGACTAACCCATCGCAGAATAACCAGGGTAACACAGGATTTTACACGAGGGGAAGGGGATTCGTAGGAAGAGGATGGCAGAGTAATCAGGGAGGTTTCCAGAATAATCAAGGATGCTTTCAAAATGTACAGATGGGCAATCCAGATATGCCCTATGGACAGATAGCCCGACCACCGCCAGTATGTTGGCTATGTGGTATGACAGGACATGTGGCACACGCGTGCAGAAGCCGAGGCACGTGGCGAAATGGACAAGGAATGGGAGCAGGCACGGTAAGTCCGCCTGCTATCCCACAACAGGGCAGTGCACTGAATCACACAGTGCAGCAGCAAGCGCCGGGCTTGCAGCAAGGTGCGCAGCAAGGGGTTCAACCCTCGAACATGGGGAACCTGCCACAAGGGCAATCCCAACAAGCACCACCGCAAATGTCTCAGGGCACTAACACCGGAAGGGGAGGCAACCCTGGGAATAGAGAAAATACACAAGCATACAGTGGACCTAACCTATACATGAAATAGGACAGCTCAGTGGGGACCCTGATGTGTTCTATCCTATCAGTGACACCAGACCCTAACAGGGAACCAAGGGTAAATGTCGTCATAGGGGGGAAAGAATATTCCTTCTTAGTTGACACGGGTGCAACACGCTCGTGCATACGAGAAGGAAAGTTTTCCTTGTCCGGCCAGGCCATAGATACTCAGAGTTTTACAGGAGCTCACAGCAGAGTTCCCTTTACAGACAATCTCCCAGTCTCTGTAGGAGATCGTGAGATGAATGTGCCTTTACTATATTCACGTCAGACCCCAGTAAACATTTTGGATCGAGACTTGATGACAAAGTTGAATATGGCTATATCATTCACAGAGGAGGGCATAGTATGCTCCACTCCAGGAATGCATTATTCTAACGTGTGCAAAATTATCAGAGCATACTCGGGACGCATAGCCATGAGGGCTATACCATTAGAACCAGAAGTCTTCGCATATGGCGTGTGAGTGCTAATGGCGGGATTGCCAGGCCTCACAGATAGAACTATGAGAACCCCTGATGAGTTCCTGTTCAGGCCCAGAATACCTATGCATGACGAAGAGGGACAAGTATTTCCCTTATCGATACATATTGCAGCAGTACGAGGGAAAATAGTAGTGGTCAAAGGATTTAACGACAAAGGCAGACAATGGTGTGCAATTATAACCATTGAAGGAGGGTACCGAGTGACTGACGTCAAAGATGACACTCTGTTCGAAGAGCACCCTGACTTGGAAGAGACCAGGGTGGAAGTAAGTCTCATATTCCGGGTCAAAATGATCAAACGAGAAGTGCCTCAGAGAATGATGTTGGCGCTGATCCGCCCCGCATACTTTGACGATGATATGGCCCAGGTGCCTGTCTCAGTATGGACTACAGGACCCTATGACGTAGGCCTCCTGAAAGGGGTTGGAGAAGTGAAAATTAAACTGAAACCAGAAGCGATTCTACCAAGAGCGCGGCAATATCCGATGTCCAGAGAAGCGGATGAAGGGATCGCAAAGACAATTTCCACCATGATGGATCAGGGCATCCTAGTGACGTCAGAATCCCCCTGTAATACAGTGATTTACCCCGTCAAGAAATCAAAAGGAGGGTCGTGGCGTTTAATCCAAGATTTAAGAGCATTAAACGATATTGTTGAAGCCGAGTTCCCTATAGTCCCTAATCCATCTACGATCTTGTGTAACATATCGATCGAGGCGAAATACTTCACAGTGTTTGATTTGAAAAATGCCTTTTTGTCAATCCCGTTACACCGTAACTCGCAAGATCTGACGTCATTTACATTCAGACAAATGCGTCTGAAAAGAACGTGATTGCCACAGGGGTATTGTGAGTCCCCGTCCATTTTCAACAGAGTCCTGCAAATGGACCTAAGCAATATTGCAGTAGACAGTGTTGTCTTGCAATATGTGGATGACATTCTGATCTGCAGCACCACTGAAGAGCAATGCAGGCGCGATTCTATCCAGCTACTGACCATACTGGCTGAGAAAGGATAAAAGGTTGACAAGGAAAAGTTACAATACTGTCAACAAGAGGTACTATACATAGGCCTGTTAATCTCACACGAGGGGAAAAAGGTTACCCCAGAAAGGGCCGAAGCTATCATGAGCACGGCTAAGCCGCTCACGATAAAGCAAATGCAGAGCTTCCTAGGCCTGTGCACTTATGTTAGAGCATGGGTTTTCGACTATAGCTCGTATACCAAGCCCTTGCTCCAGGCCCTAAAGAAGGCCCAGGCGACAAAGGAAAGAATTGAATGGACTGAAGCAATGGAAAAGGGGTTCGAAGAACTCAAAAGAGCAATTTGCGCGGCTCCAGTTCTCGGGATTCCTAATTATGCAGAGGAATTCTACTTGTTCTCGCACACGAATGGCAATGTTATGACGGCAGTACTTGCTCAAAAAACCTTGTTGGAGTACAAGCCCCTGGCGTATTACAGTGGGAATCTGGACCCAGTAATGAGAGGCCATGTGAACAAAGTTTAGCCGCCACAGCATTTGCCATAGAGAAGGCGACAACCATTGTAATGGGCTGTTCCATGACGTTATACGTCGAGCACTCATTGTTCGTCATCTTGGAGAAACCAAAAGGTACATTGACATCTCAAAGGGCCTCTGCCTATGAGGTGATCATATCAAATCCATCGATCAAAATAGTTCGATGTAAAACAGTAAACCCAGCCATGTTCATAGCTGAACCAGTCACTCATGGTGAGCCGATACATGACTGCGCAAACTACGAAGAATTCTATGATGAAATCCCCAGGGTGAGAGAGAATGCCCTGGCGGGTGGTGAGATCGTCTTCATTGACGGTTCTTCGAGAATCGACCAAGAAGACGGACAAAGATATACAGGCGTTGCCGTAATGAAACACATAGCAAACGGAGAATTTCTAATACTCTTCAGTGCACGAATACCATCTCATTATTCAGCACAGGCTGCAGAGCTATTGGCATTGATACTCACCATTGAGAATCATGCAGACCAGGAAGTAACAGTGTATAGTGACTCTGCCTATGTGACGTCAACAGTGCACGCAGGTTTAGCGCGCTGGAAAAGGAGGGGCTACCTCCGAGCAGACGGCACGCCAGTGCAGCATGCAGCCTTACTAGACAGGCTGATCAAGGCACTACAACTCCCAGTGGGCATAGCGGTCGTGAAATGCACCGCCCATACTCACAGGACATATTTTGTGTCGCGTGAAAATCATGCAGCAGACACGGAAGCCAAGCGTATGGCATCCAAAAATGAGACGATCATGGAAGTAGAAGTGGCACACAACCATGAATGGATGATGGTAGCTCGAGCCACACCAGAGGCTTATAGTAATATGGGGCAGACTCAACTGATGGAGCTTCAAGGGGAGGCACCGCAGGACGAAAGGAACCTGTGGAAGCGTCGAGGGTGTTCTTTAAACCCCTCAGATGGGTTGTGGCGGCAAGTCAGCACTGGTAAACCAGTCATGCCGGTAGCCCTATTGAAGATAGCATTGGAACAGCTGCACTACCCATTTCATATGACAAAAGGAAATCTTGCTGCAATGCTTGCAGAAGACTGGTTTATACCGAATTTAGCGGAGGATGTTGCATTCTTCATGGTGAACTGCATAGTCTGCCAGCAATTCACCGCTGGGCACACATTAAAAGTAGTGAGAGGAGTCATCCCCCAGCCAAATGGGCCTTTTCAGCACCTGCATGTCGATTATGTCAACATGATTCAAGTATGTAACGGGTACAGGTATTTAATTGTAGTGGTGTGTTCATTCTCTAGATGGACAGAAGCAGGTCCCTGTACACACCCAGACTCAACCTGTGCCGCCAAATTTCTGGTGAGGGAAGTGTTCCCTACATGGGGGGTGTGTGAGGTGATGAGGTCAGATAATGGGCTAATTTTGTTAACGCTGTCTTCAAACAGATCAGCTTGTTGCTTGGTATAAAGCTCGTCGGCGTATCATCCGGAAGGTAACAGTATTTGTGAGAGGCCCAACGGCTTGTTAAAAGAGAGGATAGCCAAGTTGAAGCTTACTCTAAAAAAGGGATGGCTGCACTGTCTACCAATGGAATTGTATGCTCTTCGGAACCAACCAGGCTCCGACCATCATCTTACGCCACACGAGATTGTCACAGAAAGGAGAATGAGGACCTCCCTTTCCCCTCGAGATAGAGCTAGATGTGATGCCCAGCCAACCCGAGAGGTCCTGGGGACCAAATTATCGGAGTATCTGAACTGCATGACATCAAGCCTTCTTATTGTTACAGACCAAGTACAGCGACAGCGAAAAGGGTGCAGCACAACACAAGACCCAGAAGGAAAAGCTGAAACAGACACAGTTCAAGGCCTATGTGCGCCAATCATCTTCCCTGGTGATGCAGTGCTGGTAAGAAACCACAGAAGGAAAAGGTGGGATGAGCCAAGGTTCAACGGCCCGTTCATCGTAGAGGACTGCACTCCCTCAGCCGTCAAACTGCAGAGCAGGAGAGCATGGATCTTCCTCAATGACATTAAACCCTATATTGGCAAGATTCCTCTAGCTGCACCCAACCGCGAAGAACCTACAGACAATGGGAAAGAACCTCAGCACGTGCAGACGAGAGCCATGACGAGGAAGAAGGACGCATGAGCAGCAAAGCCAAGACAAAATGACCTTTGTTTAAAAAACGGTGGCTCTAAACTGGACATTTCCTCTAACCAAAAAAGGGGATAAGGTCATAATGGACACTCTGTGCATCATAATTGCAGGGTAAAGAAGAGAATCTTGCAATCTAAGCCACAACGCACAGACAATATGAACTTTTGAATCAAACCATATTTTAGCATTATTGGAAAATAAGACTTTAATAGAATGAGAGCAAAGATTTTTCGTTTAAGAACATAAAACAGTATCCTGAAGCAGCCGACACCAAGCCCTTGGGTGCAGATCCGATGGTATCTCCCAGCAGAAATCTCACATGGGATGTACTCACCTACTTCCAGTTAGTGGAATTTCATATCCGTCAATCGTAGGGAGAGTCACCAGTGTCATAGACTTTATTCAAGATCCTGCCAACAACAAAAAATTAAATAATTATCTGGCAACTACTGACTGTCATCGCGTAAGCCTTCGCGGAATTACCATAACACAGTTATAAGGACACAAATGCTTCCACCACAGGAAAACATTGATGAACTCACTTATACACTTTTCTTTCGTATCATAGAGGAGTGCCCAGAACTAGTCGGGAGAACCACGGACACACTAACCTACATTAGAGACCCAAGAAACACTGAATATTTGAACCAACTGTGGATCAAGCTCAACTACGTAGTGGCAATCCACGCAGCAGGAAAGTGTAAAGACTGTTCACGTCAAAAGAAAGGCCTATGATCTCGAAACCAGCAAAGCAGGACAATGTCCCTGTGACCCGAGGACAGCAGGCTGGCCCACAATGTCCTATTCCATCTAGTCACTGACTATCCAGAAATGGTGGGGAGACCTGCCGAGGTTGACGTCATCACCTTCATCAGAGATCCAGCTAATGTTGCACACATGGGAACACTCCTCCATGGGATCATGCCCCAGGTGGAGCTGTCCAACTTTCAGCGAGAATATTTACAGAGATTCCAGTGAAACCTTCCGCCGAGGGACAGATCCAAGAGACAGAGACACAGTTCTTCATCTTTCGCCGAGGGACAGATCAAGAAGAGCAGAGAAGAGAACTTCACTGTTGTGTTTTATTTTTTGTTTTTTATTCTTATTTTATTTTTGTTTTTGTTTAATCTCGAGTGATACCACCTTTTCCATCTTTTCCGCATTGAACAGGTTCCAGCATGTCCTCAGGAGTAAAGCAGATTCGGGGAGTGCATTGGGAACTTATCTATTTTGAATATGCATAATGAATGTGACTAACCAAAGGGGATAGTCTAATCTTTTTCCATAGTCTAGCAAGGGAACTGTATCCCGTAACCAGGGACAATCACCACCCTCGAGAGGGGGGACACTCACGAAGCACAAGACACTTTATGTTGCAAACTTTCTGAGATACAATAATGGAGTAAAGTGAAAGGAAGTAAATACTGACAGTGACATGAGTGAGATGGGGGCCCAGAACAGTAACCTGGTCCTCCCACAAACAGAGGGGTGACCCCACTTTCCTCGAAGAAAGTGCTGCAAATTGTTGCATCGCACAGTTATGTGTATATGCATAGTGATTATTATTGTTTTTCTGTCTCTAACTATCAGAACTGCATTCTTTATTGGTGCACGAAGCGTTCCAATTTCAGTGCACCCATCAGATAATGTACACATGAATCCCACAAAATCACCCAGATCCTATATAGTCATTCCGGTTCCAAGAAAATCTGATGGTAAGGTAAACCAATTAAAATTGAATGTAATTAGCAGCGATTCATACACACTTCAGGTAACAAATGAAGAGAAAAGCTGGAGACAGGGTCAGCACGGAATGAATGAAAATGTAGCACTGACCACTACACGCGCACATACACTGAATGCACACGAACAAGGGCAAGTGTCAATGGCTGCAGAACCTCGAACAATGCCAACAGAAATTACGAGACTGCCCACCAAACAACCAGTCCCTGAAAATAATAAGGGGGACCAAAAAGAAGCAAATGAAAGACCAACTAAAGAAGATATAGCAAAAACTCTCGAGAAAGTGGATACAAGAGAATTCACTGCAGAGACACAAATGCTGATAGATCATTTATTCCCATTTATAGCTAAAGCAAAGAAACTACACGAGGAGCTGGAAAATAAAACTACAGAGACTAGAGTGACAAGTATGCCAGTTCCAACACAGGAAACAAGCACCAGGCCGAAGACGCAGTCATACGTCGGACAACTGATACACAGGTGGTTGAAGGAGCCCAACGAAAGGACGCAAGAGGAGAGGAAGAAAATTGCAAAACTGCCTCTTTTCACAGCGATACAGCCAATGAAACCTGCTTCACCGACAAGCATGCCCAAGAATCCTTCAGGAAGGAAAACCCGCACCAACGCGTTTAGAGATGTAGTTATGGCAGACTACAGAAAGATACTAAGAATAAAGAGAAGCCCACAAGAAGACAACAATGAATTGAACGATTACCTGGACAGCACAGCACATCTAGGAAATAACATTTGTTACCAACACATGAAAGAGGTCGGAAGAAGAAAAGCTGAAGGAGAATTCTACGTCTGTGCACTCCTACCGTACAGCATGGGAAAATCCAAGACCTTCGTAGCTGTAGAAATTGATGTCCGACAGCACACTGCTTGTCACACGTAGCAATGTGCAACACCAGAGGACAGTTCATGGGAAAAGATGCCTCACTGATATGGGCAACAGAAACAGCATATCCCGCTGAAGATGACTATATCCAGGACATTAAGACAAGAAACAAAGCTCATACCAGGAATCACGTGATCAGGTATGCAAAGTCAGAAGTGAAAGGAGCAGGCACAAGATGGGAAATTAACCCGAGACTGAACGTCCAAGGTAAAACTCCAGAAGAAGCCCAAAATTTGAAGAATAGAGGCCAAATGCAGATTTGGGGAACAGTGCTATCCCCAGATGGATGGGAAGCAGGAGTGGTGATATGCCGAGTGTGGATGGTCCTTGGAGCCTGCAAGGAAGCAATAGAGAACGCACAGAGATTATGCAAACCTCTATGGCCGAAATTGGTAAAGTTGTTGATATGGGTCGAAGTCAGAGGAGGACCCTTGCAAATCATACCACTGGAAAGACTGAAATTGTGCTTCAGAAGCAATGGCACAAGGAAGATGGGAGAGAATCAAAACTGCGGAAGAATCTTTGAAGATCCCGGTATGACTCAGGGGACTGCAGTTATTATGGACCATTACTGGGCGTGCGGATCCAAAGCATACATAAGACTGCCGAGAGACTGGGGAGGCATATACACACTACTGAACGTCCACGGTCCTGCACTAGTGATCCCGAAAAGTGACCTGAGTATAGACAGCTTCCCGAAAGCAGATGCGCACCTAAGGAAAAGTAGGTCTGTGGAACTGGTGTCCCGAATGAAGAGGGAAAATTACTTTTCGGCCAAATCAGAAGAAGCATTTTATGCAATCCCATATGAACACAGGCTGTTTAGCCTCACCTCAACAGTATTCACAACACTACTCTTGCCACACATCCAAGTAGGAGTAAATACGAAATGGTTGCAGATAACCAGATGGGAGTTAACACCACCATAAAAGGATTCAACACAATCAAAGAAGAACTAAGAGCAATCCGATTGATAACCCTACCTACAGAACAGATATGTACTTGACATGAGCACAGCGATGGATGGAGGTGTTTGCGCAAAAATCTGAGAATCATGCTGCACATTTATACCTTCACATGATGAAGAAAATGGAACCTTAACAGAAGCCATAAGCATGCTAACAAACCTGCAGAACCAGATGACTGATGAAACTGATGGAGTAGATGACAACACCTGGTTCAGAGCATTATTCTCTTGGGTCCCACAATGGATGGCGGACATACTCAAGCTTCTGGGAGCCCTGCTACTGATGATACTATTGGGATTTTGTGTTTTCAAAATAATCATCACACAATGCCAGAAAACTGCGAAGGAAGCCATTGGGATGAAGGTCATAGTCATGTTGAACCAGGATGGAAGCCCAGAGACCTAACTGACGAAGAAATAAGAAACTTTGTGAAGGCCAGCGAATTTGCGCCAGAAGGAACAAAGTTTGTGTATCCCAGAAAACGACAAAGGTACGAAGGAAAATGGATCTATTGCAGCCCAAACGGACAATGCCAGCTTATGACCTGGAACAAAGACGAACATGTAAAAACAGCAGGAAATCTAAAAGGAGTGATAGAGATATGGGGCCTGGTCTGACCAGGCGTTAAGGACGGGACCCACCGAGGGACTTCGGAGCTAATAACGGTACCGCAAATTGCTCCTTCCCCATTCCCATTGAGCCCTATGGTGGCTCAAATGGGAATGGGGAATGGTATTTGGTATGGGGATTTACCGGGTCCTCCAGGGTCGGGATGACCTGGTAAGTCCCCATACCGCCTTAATGGAAGGCAAATGGTGACGACATAAGAACCTGGACAGTCGTACAGATGAATATAAACGACGAACGAAAATTGACACACAAAGGTGAAACGTTAGGAATAAAGTTGTAATGGATGTGTAAGAGAAAAGACGTTAATATAAAGAAACGTAACCAATAAGTGAAAAAAACACACATAACTGCCTATAAATAGGCTCGAATGCAAGAAGCTAAGAGAACGATACTGCTTGGAATGCTTAGTAGAAGAATAGAGCGGCATGCGCCAACTATATATCTACCTCAATAAAGCACACTATACAAGTGCGACTCCATTTTGTAAAAGCAGAATTAAGCCCAGGCTGCAAAGGGCTAGCAAGGCCAAGATTCATATTCCAGCTAAAGCCAAAGGGAAGAGCGGAATCGAAACTTAGTGAGAAGTAGCTCATGCTTGGGAATTCGAGGTCAACCTAAGGAAGGGAGGAGAGCGGCAGCTCCGGAGAATCAAGGCTTCAGAGCATAGCAGCCAGCCAGTGAAGGTCGAGATAAAGAGGCCGCAGGCAGGTGACGAAGCTACGGGAGAATCAAATACAGGAATACAAGGAAAATGAAGCAGATTCACGGTGAACAGACACGTGACCAGCCAAGGGCGAAGAGGTACCAACGTCTGATGTCACCTAGAACCCGAGGATGTTCATAACTTTCCCAGATAAGAAGCTACAGTTTCGAGGCCATCCTCAGCCAACTAATTGACACATAGCCCTAAAGTACTGATTGATGGAAGGGAGGCATGCTGAATCTTGGGGCACAAGGCACCTGGGTGTCTATTCTGCATGCTGCTAATTAGAGTACAGATTTATGCCTAGAGGTGTAACCCACCCAATCACAATGGACCGAATAATCTAGGGTTCTATAGCTGTAGAACCAATTAGACATCGTGTTTGTAGTGACGTCTATCACGAGTGATGTAGAGGGATGGGCGTAGACGCCCACTCAATAAAAGTTATCCAATCCCTACGCTTTGTTCCCATATGCAGATATAGCACCTATACTTAAGTTACCTTTTCCAACCAATAGAATTGCATGATAAACTTATGAGTGTTACACGTCAATGATGACGATTTTTGGGTATAACTATTTGGAACTATCTGAATGAAGAATTTGGAAGTTGAAGTGAGACAGGCGATCACATCACTGTTGATTACCATTTGTTTCCCCGCTTTTTGTACTTGTCATTAAACAGACTTCCCTTTGCCAAACCGTTGATCTGTCCTCATTGATTGGTGATGGAGTAAGTGAATCCCGCACCCCATCTGAATCTCATGGGCCTGTTCAGAGACCGCTTTGTCCTCCAGTACAGTGTCCACTCCTGATCTGCGACACGCCGCCATGGAAATGAAGAAGGTACTACGTTGTCCCTTTTCTATACTTTGTGGTGGTAATTTTCTTTATTTATTTTTTCCTATTCTTTTAATAAAGGGAGAAAGAGACTACTTGTAGTCCCTTCTCCATTTCTGTGGTGGCCAATTTGTTTGTTTACATTTTTTTACTTTTTCAATGGCCACCATGGAAAGGGAGAACGGACTTTATTTCCCCTTCCTTGGAGGCCATATTTTTTTCTTTTTTCAGTTGCGAAATGCCAGAGCATTTTGCAACGGAATAATATTGCTTTTAGTACCCTTGTTTTATGGACCAGGGTACTAATAGCAATAAGCCCCTTGCAGGTAGCGCTTCAGGTAACGCCCACCTGCTCGTGGCTTATTGCCTAATTAGTGTCCTGCTTCGCTTTTAAAAGTGCAACTGGAGCTTTCTGCCAAGTTCACTGCTTCTGTGATCTCAGTTCCCCAAGGGGTGACATGAAAAGGATGGTATAAAACTAAAAAAACAAGACCAAACACTTAGGCCACTCCCAGAACTCTTGTTGCCATGCCCAAAAGGCTTATTTTTGTGACCTTTAATCGCCCCTCATCCCACTTAAAGCATTGGCTAGATGGTTATACACTGCATTCCGGCAATCTGATTTGCCAGCAAGCACCAACAGGGGTTAATTCCCATTCAGTGCTGATCAATTATAATGCAGCAGACTACCATATTCTAGAAATGTGCCAAGAAATATACCTCAGGTATTACTCAAGTACAAACAGTATGTCACAAAATATCCTGAATGTGGGACACTCGTTTTGATCTGGCATATTGTTGTTACAGTGTGAACCTGTAGCTAATGAAGCAAAAACTGAGGACAAAGAACTAGCCCATGATCCCCGACTGGCCAGTCCTGCCTCTTGCCGAGCCACCTGCAGACTGAATTTGAAAGGTGTCCTCAGCCCAGGATCAACAACAAGCCACACCCACTAAACTGCTCCAAGAAGACCATGAGATGTGGCATCCCTTCTCTTGAAGCCTGAGAAACTGAATGTAGAAGAGGTAAGTGTCGGAGAAGTTTTCTGGGCGAGGTAAAGGTGGGATACCAGCTCTATGGCTGGGATAAGCAGTGGGGAGTGATTCTGGTCTGCAGACAATGGCTGGGGAGTTTGTGGCAGGCAGATGTGCACAGGAAACGATGACTTGCATGCAGATACTTATGAACAGGTCGTTTATTTGTTCTAAAACGCAAGAACAAACATACCCAGGAAGAGGGTGCAAGGATCTAACCATCATGAGCGGCGAGGAAGGAGTTTCTGCTCAGGTTGTCGCTCAACTTTTCAGTGCCTCTCACCCACGGGTGGCGCTTGTTCACCACATCTCTGATGTCCTGCGTCATTAGTGGAGCGAGCGAAGTGGTCTCTAGTCGAGGTGCGCAGCAGGATGCAACAGGGTCCTACTTTCAATGGGCATACGGTTCTGGCAAAAGATGGAGAATTGATGGACTAGGATAGGAGATAAGTAGGAAGTTTAATGTTTTGTACCAGGTGTGGCTTGGTGATCCTGCGTTTGACTATCCTCTTCCTCTTCCCCTGACCATAGTAGCTTTTGAGAGGTACAATCCTGTCCCGGTGGCCTTATGATTTCCCCCCAATTCGAGGCCTTTATTGCTGCATGCCTTACGAGCAGTGACCGGCTTTGCAAAAACCAAGTAACATATATGAACAGCTTAGCTGTAGAAATACAAGGTACTATATTACTAAGCTTATTTCAAAAGTTTACTTACACACACTCTGGTACTCATCTCTCTTATGTAATCAAGGAAATGTATTTGAATGTGTTTATATAAACACATGTAGAGGCACCTATTGTTGCCAGGCGACCCCTGAGTGTAGGGTAAGGGAACCTGTTGAGCAGGTCCACAGGCAAGAGTGCTAGAGTGATATGTATGACATTTTTTTTTTTGAGCTATTAGGAGGCGCTGTTAGCCTAAACTATTGGCAAAGTAAGTGAAGATAGGCGAGAGTGGTTGTGAGGAAGGACACACAGCTTGTGGGTGTTGGGCCTTTTATCCACCCACTGACCGTCGATGGACATGCTAGTCTCTATGCTATTCCCACCACTACTTGCCCCTCCTCTTCCAAAACCACCTTCCCTGGTATTTCTTTGAGCTAGATATGTGCTTTCAAGGGGATTCCAAAGCTATTTCTAAGCAGTCCTGTGAAAGGTAACGGCTTAACTGCAGCTGTTAAGCAGCTCCTGGCGTAATAAAAATATCTTTACCAGTTTTGGCTTTTGTATGGGCATTAGAACTACTCCGATTATGCCAGTGGCTGGAAAATGCCAACCCCATGCCGACACACAAAGCCAAACTGTTTTAGGACGTGTGGAGGAGTGTGACCCTTAAGAGTTCATGTAGCTGAGACACCCCGCAAGTCTTCCCTAACAGAGTGCTAGAATGCAAGGGCGGGGCCTCCACATGTAGAAAGTGAAACTATTGCCTCTGGTGAGGCGGGGTGGGATGCCCAGGAGCACATGTTGCTTAGAGAGGGAGTGGGTCCAGGATTCCTAGATGCAGACAGTAGCAAGTGGTAGCCAGCTCACCAAGTGAAAAGGCATTGGCCTCGTAAAAAGGTGCATAATGATATTGAGCATCAATTAAGTAGGGGTATAACGAAATTGGACTTCGAGTACGTATTCTGATGAATACCAATGATAAAATGTTATTCAGCTTTGGCCGTATACCTAATTAATTATCACTCAAAGCTGAATAGTTTCCCCTTCAAAATCCATAACATGCTGCTTTGACTGTGTGCCTGGATACATTCAGATATGTCATTTTTATCCTTTAAGAGGATCATTAAACAAGGGCTGCTATCACTGAATACAGGTAGAGAAGAGGTATGAAAGTGCAAAGTCTCTGCCCTTCATGTGCTGGGCCGATAAAAGACTTTTATCTGGTGCTTTGCTGGGGAGGGGCGAGTTGAAGCGGATCTCTCAGTAATGGAATGCGCTATGAGATGTCTCTGGCCTACAATGTATTTTGCAATTGGAAACCATTGAGCTGGAGAATAGTTTTTGAAGCCGCTGTAGGAAAATGGTATTTTCTTCAGGGTCTTATTGATTTGCTGATGAACTGTGTGAGTAATCTGCAAGTTACAGGTTCCAATCCTACCAATTCCCAATCCAAGTAATATAATTAAGTGGATTAATAGAACTGCTGCAAAGATCCCTGCAAGTGCCAATCCCGGAGTAAAATAGCCCAGGAGGTAGTGGGCATGCAGCAAAGAACTACATTCAGCTTTCAGGGCCAAACGTCTAAAGCAAATAAGACAGCTCAGTGGGGAAGAGTGCCTGCGACAGAGACGTGACAATTCCTGCACGCCAACTTTCACCATTCTCATGTTGCCAAAATGAGTCTCTTTGAATTGTGCAACAGTAACAGATGTTACTATAGAATGTGGTTATCGGATAGATTAAATATATTTTGTAACAAAAATGCCCTAGTCTGTGACAACAAAAATATCCCTCCCAACATTAAAGAGTTAATAAAGAGGGGTACGGGTGTAATAAAGATAAGGAGATACAAGTTTGAAATTCAGAAACGTTGAACCAAAGGATATACATGTGACACAAGTAGGTAAAATATACATTTACATGTCAATTGTAGACCTGAAAATCAAATCAGCACTTTCCTCCCAAAAAGGGTCAGACAAGAACCATAGAGGACTAAGGGCCTCATTACGACCCAGGCGGAGGACCATGGTGCTATTAGCACCATGGTCCATGCCGCTGTCCGCCATGGCGGAATGGGGAATTACCACCCCATTCCAAGGTTGGCGGGGCGGTAATTCCCCATGCCGCCATGCCCCTTCCCCATTCCCATTTTTGCCCCATAGGGCTCAATGGGAATGGGGAAGGCGCTAAATATGGTGCCGCAAATTGCGGCACCGTACTTAGCACCAAGGTCCCTTTGCGGTTCCCTACTTAAACGGCTGGTAAAACCAGCCGTCAAGGTCGGGTCCCGCAAAGGGACCTCGTAATTAGGCGCTAATAGGTTAACGGCGCCGCAGCCTTTTACGGCGCCGTTAACCCATTAGCACCTGGGTCGTAATGAGGCCCTAAGTATTCCCTATATGTTTTGGTCTGGTGTCTTTTTCCATACCCCAAAACACTACAAACAGGCCCCACTCAAAAGCAAAACACAAAAAAGACCATCTATGAAAAGACTTTATTCAAATGCCTCTTCTTGTTTAAATAAACATCTTCTGTAGATAAAAGAGAAATGCAATAGAGCATGAATATTCATATCTAAAAGAGTATTGTTAATTTACAAAGGGCCTCAACACAAGTCTGGTGATAATTTGGTAGCAAATCCACTGAATTACTGCCAACCAGAGTGCGGCCCTTCCATCCAGTGCTGTTTGTGTTAAAGGTACTCTTGATGGTGGAAGCTCCAGAGTCCTACAGGGTGCTGCACCCGGGCGATATATACCTGCTGTGCCATACTGTGGGCTACTCCCCTCCTCCCCACTGTGGGTGTTTGGGTGTGAGCGGGTTCCCTGAAAACCTGATCACTACAGCTACCATACGTCCTTGCAGCAGAATCAACACTGATTGATTACACCTGCACTGGCTTTTGGCTGCAAGTGAGACTGTCTCCCTGATGACGTGATGAGCACAGAAACTGGTTGGAAAACATTGGTAACTGTGGAGGTGAATTGTGCAGGAAACCAGAGTGCGCCCCTTTCACCCAGTGCTATATATATTCATATTAATACATATACATATATATATATATATAATAGAAGGATGAATAGATAGGAAGGATATATTGATCACAACAGACTGATGGACAACAAGAAGGAAATTAGTCATGTAATGGAAAGTTGGCAGGCTAGATATAAAGTATGAAAGGAAAACTAAATAGGATTAATGCATGTATTTATAAAAATGGAATGATAAATATGAGGTATGAGTGGTAGAAGGTTACGCAGGGTGATAGGAAGGATGTAAAGATAGGAAGTGTAGATTTGGATGATAGAAATAATATATAAATAATGAGGATGGAAAATAGATAAGAAGGGTGGGAGGATAGGAAGTAAGTGCAGATAGATGGGGAGGATCGGAAAGTCAGAAGACTGGATAGATGATCCATGGACAGAAAGTATGGAATCTTATACTGAAAAGATCAAAATATAACATTGATAGGGAGGATCAGAAGATATGTAGATTGAGACAAAGAATTAAATGTTAGAAAACTATATATGAAGGGAACATTGATATGAGCGGTAGACAGATGGGTAGAATAGCTAGGAAAGATAGAAATAATGGAATGATAGGAAGAATGGATGGAGGAAGGGCTAGAATGATGGAAGGGTTGATAGATAAAAAGAATAAACAGATAAGAGGAAGGAAATGTAAGGAGAATTAAAAGGTTGTAAGAACAGATAAAAACAGGTTTGGAGAGATGGGAGGGTAGAACGATAGATGGGAAGATAGAAGGATTGCCATGTATAGGGTAGATAGGAAGAGCTGCATGAAAGATAAAAAGGAGGGATGGGACATAAAAATAGGATAGGTAATCAGGGTGAAAGAATAGATTTTAAGAGGGAAAGATCGAGAGGATCATACTACAGCTAAATAGAAAGACTATATGGCAAAATAGATGGTTGAGAAGGAAGAATGGGATGGGCAGAAGGGTAGACTTAGATGGGCAGGATGGACAGATGCATGATATGGAAGAGGCAAGAACAAAGAGGTTATGGCTGGAAGGTTTATAATTAATCTTAAACCTCTGGAAATTGCTCTGGGCAATCCTCCAGACCATTGTTCTTCGCCTACCAAGCCATTACAGAAGGGGAAAGACCATATGCAAATCAGGATTGGTACCACCCCCAAAGGGGCAGTCCAGCCCGAACTGCTAGGGCACATTTCTTTTGCATGTGACCACAAGCATCCCCAGTCAAGTACTGGCCTCATTGGGCATCATCAGTGAGGAGTAGCTTGGGTCTCTAGGTGTGCATTTGCAAGTGATACAATGATGCCATTCATTGTTGACCCCCAGGATTACCTGATGTGTGTGATACAGTGTTAAAAATATAATTCTCCAACAGCATTATCACAGTTAGGACCTGCGGCGGGCACTAGAATTCTCTTTAAACCATACTGGACTCTTCAATTTTCTTGCACTAATCTTCCTAGCTTTTCCTCTTTTGAATATAATTTTTCTTCTTTCTCCAATTCCTTCCCTTCTTGTTGTCTACCACCCCCCTGGCCTATCTACTGACTTCCTTGAACATCTTGATCTTCTTTTGTCTTATCTTCTCCCGTCCTTTGTCTCAATTTCTTCTTCTTGGGGATTTTAACTTCCATGCTAATAATTCTTCACTTCCTTTATTACTCTCTCTCTTGCGGGTTCTTATCACTTGAACTTTCTTCCTTCTCCTTCTTCTCATTAATCTAGCTCTTGCCTTCTCTCTCTTCCATTTCTTCTTCTCCTTTCTACACATCTGATCACTTTCTCTTTCTTCTTCTGTCCTCCCTGTTCCCTCTTTTACTACGGCTGTGTCCTAATCTCTCCTCCTTTGTTTCTCTCTTTACTGAGTTCTTCTCTTCCTCCAATTTTTTCCTTTTCCTCCCTTCCTCCGGACTCCACTGCGATACTCTTCACTCTCCTTTACAATCTGTTCTTGACTCCATTTTCCCTCTACATCCTTTTTCTCCTACTCACAAAAATTCACAACCTTGGCTTACTTCAAGCCTTATTTCTCTGTGTCATAACTTACGTAAAGCCGAAGACTTTGGAAAAGCTCTCATTCTTCCTCTCATCTTATTTCACCTTAATGTTACAGCCTTCCTTTGTTTCTGCTCTACTCACTGCCAATAAATCCTATTTTTCTGAACTCCCACTTTCTCTATCTCATCACGAACAACGTCTCTATCACCTTCTACACAATATTCTTTCTCCTAAAGTTCCTGATCCTTCTATTTTTTCTTCTCTTTCTTTGCCTGATTTTTCCAACCACTTTCTACTACATTTAAAGTGGCTAATCTTCGACTAGATTTTGTTCCTTCTCCCTCTTCTTTTTCTTCTCCTGTTTTATCACTACATACTTCCCTCATTAACTCTTACAGTCTTGTTTGTCTCCGGCTTTTAAGAAGGTGCCTATTCTTCTGATTCTTAAAAAGCCTTCTCTTGATCCTTCTTCCCCTGCTAACTTTCAGCCTATTTCTCTCTTACCTTTTCTCACCAAAATTCTTGAACGGGCTGTCTATTTCCAGGTAACCTGTTTTCTGAGTCTTCACTCTCTTCTTTCCCCCTTGCAGTCTGGCTTCCGTCCGTCTCACTCTACTGAAACTGCACTTCTTAATGTTTCTAATTCCCTACTCACAGCTTGTCACTCTAAGCTTTCTTCTATTCTTATTCTTCTCGACTTATCTACAGCTTTTGATACTGTGGACCATTCCCTCCTTATCTCCTCTCTTTCCACCCTGAGTATTTCTGGGTATGTTCTTAATTGGTTTATCTTTCGCAGCAGACTTAATCTGTTACCTTGGATGGACATTCTTCGTCATTTCCTCTTCTTCATGGTGTACCCCTGGGTTTAGTGTTGGTTCCTGTTCTTTTCTCTCTGTACACTGCTCCTCTTTCTGCTCTTGTCTCTTCTTTTAACTTCTCCTTTCACCTTTATGCTGATAATACATAGATCTTTCTTTCTCTTTCTTCCTTTGACTGTGTCCTACACTCCACTGTTTCAAACTGCCGTGTAGCTGTTCAGAATTGGATGTCTTCTCACTTCCTACATTTAAATCCCTCAAAAACAGAGGTCCTGTGAGAATATTTTCCTTCACCATCGACAGCAGTTCGTCCCTCTCCGTTTCCTGGACAATTTCTTGAATCGTCAACACTATTGTAAGTGCCTTTTTTACCAGGTAGTTGAAATACTGATCTGCCTTGGAGGTGTGCGCCTCTTTGGCCGCTGGAAGCTGAAATCTGGAGAGGAAATCAGCAGGGTTGTTGTCCTTGCCAGGTTTGTGGACATTGTCGAAAGAATACTCTTGTAGATGGAGGCCCCACCAAGGAATTCTGGGAGGCATCTTGGCGTTAGGCTTGCCATAGATGGTGGTGAAGGCCTGATGATCAGTTAAGATGATGAATTTCTTTCCATACATGAACAGATGGTAATGTTCACAGGCCCACACCACAACCGAACTTTCTTTCTCTGGTTGGGAGTAGGCATGCTCAGTACTTGACAGGCTCCTGCTGGCGTAGGAAACAATGGGCCTCATTACACGGTAGGCGGTATGGGAAAAACGATGCCGGTAAAGGATTACCGGCATCGCTAACCGCTCCTGCCAATTACGACCAGCCTACCCGCTATAAGCGGCACCGTTAAGAGCGGTGCCTCTAATAGCGGCAAGCTTGCAGGTGTGCGACCCGTCATGTCGGCAATAGTGGCATGGCGGAAATAGGAGTCCATCACAAGACATGCGGACATGCTAATAGAGGCATGGAGCAGGCCCAAAAAGCCCATACCGGCATGGCGGAAATACCAGCATCGCGAACCACCCGTTAAGGGCCATGTGCAGTGTTCCCAACTGCCACAGATGGCCACAATCAGCACAGGTGGAGGCAATGGAGACTGGGCCAGCACAAAAATAGCACACCACACCCCTTCCCACACCCATTCACACACCAAAATGATTCCAATACTAGCAGCATTACATGGGCTCCATGATTGCATTGCAGCAGCAACAACAACAGGCAGCACAGAGGAGACGCAGGAGGAGGAGGAGGGCGAGACAGTCCCTGCAAGCCCCACTAGTGCACCTAGCCATACCACAGAGGCAGACACGAATCCCCAGGATCAGAGCCAGTCCATTCAACCTAACCCCTGAGGAGATACACACCATGTACCGTCTGGACCGGGATACCATCACCATCATTGTGGACATGATACACAACGACATTGTCAGCCTCATAGACATCCGCACTGCCATCCCCCCTCTACTAAAGGTGGTTACTGTGCTCCACCTCCTGGCCACAGGCACCTACCAGCATACGATAGGGCAGATGCATGGCATATCACAACCAGTATTCTCACGCACGCTGAACCAGGTGCTCAATGCCCTCCTGAAGCACACAAGTGAACACATATCTCTGCCACAGACTGCCCAGGAGATCTCCAACACCAAAGTTGGCTTCCATTCACTGGCAGGCATCCCAAGTTGCATCGGGGCCATCGACTGTACCCATGTGGAATTGGTGGTCCCACATGCCAATGAGGCAGTCTACCGAAACAGAAAGCAATGCCACTCCATCAATGTCCAAATGGTATGTGACTCAAACAAGATAATCACACATTGTTGTGCCCGATATCCCAGATGAACCCATGATTCAATGGTCCTGCGGAACTCAAGGATACCACGCTACATGGAGAGACATGCTGGACAAGGTTCGTGGCTACTTGGTGAGTAGCAGGGCAAGCACATGGCAGTGTGATGTGGGGTATGATTGGGGGGGAGAGATGCATACTCCAACTGGGTGTGATTGGGGGGGGAGAGATGCATACTCCAACTGGGTGTGATTGGGGGGGAAGAGAGATGCATACTCCAACTGGGTGTGATTGGGGGGGAAGAGAGATGCATAATCCAACTGGGTGTGATTGGAAGGGGAGAGATGCATACTCCAACTGGGTGTGATTGGGGTGGGGGGAGAGATGCATACTCCAACTGGGTGTGATTGGGGGGGAAGAGAGATGCATACTCCAACTGGGTGTGATTGGGGGGGGAGAGATGCATACTCCAATTGGGTGTGATTGGGGGGAGAGATGCATACTCCAACTGGGTGTGAATAGTTGTCAGGATAAACAATGGACATACAGATTTACACCACTGTCCACCGAGGCAGCCCACAAAGGACCTGACGCATTAAAACCACATGCAAGTAGTAAGCTGCACAACAATGAAATTAATCCATTACCTCAAACATGCCATATCCATCCACATGCACATTGGACATCAGACCATACCCTCTATAACACAATGCAGCTACATGCAGCCAATATCGACATTGGAAATTTACGCTGAACAGCATCACAACGGAAATGCGCCCTTGAGTGCATACCAAGAGATCTCCTATAGCCATTATACCGATCCACACCCGTACATCACTACTGAAGTGCCGCATGACAGCATGGGGACATTAACTTCGGAATGGCAGTACACTAGCAGTGTGGTACAAACGGTGCCAGGACCAAAAGACACGAATGACTTGACCTCACCCAGTACATGGCAATAACCTCTGTAGGCAAGGACAGTGCATGTCCACTTGCAAGGACTACCTCACCTTCCCACATTGCAGTTACTTTGATTGCCTCCATGCATGCAGGGATTTGTACAATGCAAAGTTGATTTGTGTGATATGTACAGGTTCCACTTGATGTAAACACTTACACATACCCATTGTTGCACCCATGCAGGTGATGCTGGCTATCCCCTGAAGAGGTGGCTCCTTACCCCTGTACGGAACCCACAGAACAGGCACGAAGAGGAATACATTCATGCACATACCCGTACCCGTGTGGTAATTGAGCAGACATTTGGCCTTTTGAAGACACGGTTCCGGTGCCTCAGCAGGTCGGGTGGGGCACTCCTGTACGGGCATGAGAAGGTGGCCAAGATCACCATGGCATGTGTCATGCTGCACAATATGTGTATCAGACGGAATGTGCCAATGCCCCCTGACATTGAACTGCAACCACCTGCTGAGGATGATGATGATGGGGATGAGGAGGGAGGAGACGGGGCTGCAGGTCATGCAGGTGGCGATGCCCAGGAGGGATGTGCTGTGCGCCAGCATCTGATCAACCAACATTTCTAATACACATGGATGAACATTGTTCAATGGATGTGGGTATTTGGGCACTGGGTTTTGTGGTGAATATACACTGTGGCCTGTCCACCAGTAAAGCACACATACACAAAGAAAAAGGTCCACTCCTGTGATTTCTCATGTCACCAGTGTGTATTATGTATTTTAAGTAAAAGAAGTGCATGGACCCAACTACGCAAACACCCTTTCCCCTCTGCCCCCACAACACTCCAAAAACACCCTTTCACCCTCCCCCCACAACACTCCCAAAACACCCTTTCCCCCCTCCCCACAGCACTCCCAAAAAACCCTTTCCCCCTCCCCCCACAACACCCCCAAAACACCTTTTCCCTCCTCCCCCCTCAACACGCCCAAAACACCCTTTCCCCCCTCCCCCACAACACTCCCAAAACACCCTTTTCCCCCTCCCCCCACAACACTCCCAAAATACCCTTTCCCCCTCCCCCCACAACACTCCTAAAACACCCTTTCTCCCCTCTCCCACAACACTCCCAAAACACCCTTTCCCCCTGCCCCCACAACACTCCCATAAATGGCTTGTACATCAGTGCTGCATAGCTGTACATGTGTCAGCAACATCTGGCTGGCCCTAGTTCCCATCCCCACTGCCACCATTGGGGGGTTGAGAGGCTGTGCGCCGCATAGCCCGCAAGGACCTGCACCGGGGGCTGGTCTGCCTTGAGCTGGCAGAGGAGGAGGTGCGCGGTTGTTCCAGTGCCAGTGGGGGGTTCTGCCTGTCCATCGCATCTGTTATGCGTGTGAGGACCTGCCTCACAAGTGACATTTCCTCACATAACCTGTTGGTGCTAGCTTCTATGGCTAGTCTGATGTCCCTTGCATGCTCCCTCACTCCTCCCTCGCAAGTGCAGCCTCATCCACATGCTGGCCAACCAGCGCAGTGATGTCCTCCTGCCGCTGTCTGATGATGGCCATGTCATGGCTATGTCTGCCTTGTGCGGTGGGTGCTGCACCTTGTTGTATTGGTCGAGCATCAGGTGATGACACTGGTGGACTCCAGCACCCTGCCACGATTTCATCCCCAGACTGGCCATGGCTGCTGGAATGTGATGTCGGGCGTGGGCTCGGTTGTTTTGACTGCTGGGGGCTGGGTGTATGTTGTTGAATGGGCGAGTTACAAGTGTCCTCCACATCGGACATCGGTGCCGTGGAAGCTGCCTCTCCAATGGAGCTATTGGCAGCAGACAATGCCAATTGTGTCAAATGGCAAATGTCCCTTCCGCGGGTGGATCGTGCTTGGGGGGGATTTCTGGAGTGGGTTCTGCAATTAGTTCTGGCGTACGTTAACGTCTTGGTGACGTGAGTGACTTTGTGGGTTTGGCCCTCTGTGGGAGTGCACTCTTTCCTGTGCCCCTCGACGTGCTGGCCATTTTGCCAGATTCCTTTCCTCTGGTTTGTTTCTTAGCGGGTGGGGCCTGCGTCGCAGTGTCCTGCTCATCGCTGTCAGTTTGTGAGCCTGTGGGGACAAAGAGAGGGATGGCATTGGTGATTGGTCAACGTGCTTTATGCAGATGTTGTTGTTCATGCTGTTCTATGCCTTCAGACTTCATGTTTGTCCATACAGGTCGTACGACTGTTGGGTGGGTCATTCATGCATGAGTCTGGGTGACACGTGTCTGTGGTGCTGCATGCATGTGTGTGTGTTGGGATGTGAACCGCACATGGGCAGGGTTGTGTGCATGTATGTTTGATGGCCACATCCATGAGATGATTTAAGGGTCACATTTGGGGAATTACCTCATGTTTCACAGTGCAGTGTTTTGTGTGGACACTCACCTCCATCTGACGATGTCGTCACACCGCGCTCCATTTCGCCTACTCCCTCGATTGAGTCAACCCCAAAGGTGCTTGCACAGGTCTCCTCCCACTCCATTAGTTTTTTTGGGGATCCTCCACTGCCTCCTGTGCCCATGGCCAGGCTCCGGTTTGCAGCCAGGATGCTGCGTACACGGAGACGTAGATCATCCCACCGCTTCCCGACATCCTTCACAGTGCGGGGGGTGGAGCCCACCGCACTGACTTTACAGGTCACCTCTGCCCAGATCTCCTTCTTCTTGATTAGGGTGGGATGCCGCATGTCACTGGCAAACACCACCTCTGAGTTGACAGCAAACGTGTCCGTTAGCATTGTGAGCTCTTCATTAGAAAAGCGCTCCTTCTACTGCCGCTCTGCTCCTTTTTTTATTGCCTTGGGCATTCTCAGTGGGTCTTTGGAAGATTTGGGAAGGCTCTTGTGTGACTGCAGGTACTGGGGGCAGAGGATGGCAATGGATTGTTTTTAAAGATGGCCACCGTGCTATTTCCCGTTCCTGTGCGATGACGCTACTTCCGGTTCCGCTTATTTACGGTGAGTGCTAATAGCGGTCACCGCTAATGCCGTGTTGTGGGAGTGCGGAAGTGCTATCAGCGCTTTCCTCGGTGCCACTAAGGGCCTTTACAGGGCCTCTAGCGGCATGGCGGTAGTGTCCTTACCGGCATGGCGCTAAGCTTGTGCCCGCGTACTCGTGATGCGATGCTATTAACGGTCTGCTTCCTACACTGACACATTATTTGCGCCATGCCAGTAAAGGCCATGACTTACCGCCTACCGTGTAATGAGGCCCAATGTGCTTTGGTGAACTGGCTCCCTTTTTGTACTATGCCAGTATGGTCCCTAGGACTACACGGCTTGCGGCCACCATGACCTCCATCTCCAACTCTGAGTCATAATACGACATGCATGCAGCCAACGAGATTCGAGATTTTATCTCCTGCAATGCATCTTCACATTGATGGGACCAGAAGCACTCTCGACCTTCGCCGTGAGGAGACACAAAGGCGTGCTGACAGAAGCAAAGTTCTTGATCTACATCTTGCAATAGCTGCCCATCTCTCGAAAAGACCTGACAGCAGAGACAGAGGATGGTATGTGTGTGCCTGCACTTTTGCTGGGTCAGGTTGCAAACCATCACATGAGAAAATGTGTCCAAAGAATTTCAGAGTTGACTTGCTAAATTCAGATTTGTTGAGGTTGAGAGTCAAATTTGCACGATGAAGTGCCATGCAAACCTTTCGTAGGGTGTAATCGTGAGCTTCTTGCGTGGTCCCAAATATCAAAATGTGATTGCTGTAGTTTAGGCACTGGGGAATGTGCTTGATGACCTGGTTAATTCCATTTTTAAAAGTGTCAGCGGCAGAGGAGACTACGCATTTGTACCCGAACAGCCCAACGTGCGTCGGCAATGTGGTGATGCATCTACTGCCGGGTGTAACTCTAGTTTATGATAGCCTTTGTTTAAGTCTAATTTAGAGAATACCTTAGCACCATGCAGCAGGTGCGTCATATCAGTCATCAGAGCTGCGAGGTGCCTTTCTCTTTCTATCGCTTGATTTGGCACTCTCATGTCCACGCATAAGGGTATTTTGTTGCTGTGTTCTCTCTTGAGCACAGGTACGATGTGGGAGACCGATGGCGTTGGACCTCTCATATGCTCTATGATGTCCTGGGAAAGCAGGGATTGGAGCTCCTGTTCAACCTGTACCTGAATACTTAGGGGAATCTCCCTATAGTGTTCAGCTGTTTGGCTTTACGTTTTTGTCAATGTGTAGTTTGATCTGCTTCCCCTTTAGCTTCCCAAGACCTTGAAGGAGTGATGGGAACATTTGCACTACCATGTATTTGGGGCTGTAGGTGTAAGCCGACATAATCCGATGCATGATGTCTACCTGGCCCATCTTGATGGCTGACTTGAAACTCAATATGCTGCCTCCTGGCACGTCACTTTTTATGATGTACATTCTTACAGTTTCAGCCTTGTCAGTGTAGGAACAGGTGTACTCAAATATTCCTTTACATGGTAGTGCTTCATGTGAGCCGTATGCGTAAATGTCAATGACCAAGGGTTTCAGCTTGACGGGACGTTTCAATGTGGCATAGGTTGATTCACTCATATCATTCACGGTAGCCACTTTGTCAATGAGAAATTCCTGCGTGCTGCCGTTTATTTGTAAAGGTAATGTTGGGCTGAATTCCGTCGCCATCCTATTTCCAATGGCATGTATGTAACCTCTCTTTCTGTTGCTGCTGGAGGATGATTCAGATCCGGACTGACGTCTTGACAATGCTTCGATGTAGCGCATTTTGCGCCTTGTGGTCCTTCGCTTCTGGTGTGGTGGATCTGTGCCTTTCATAGCATCGTCCAGTGGTGCACTTCAGGCTTCAAGGCAACATACGTGCCTTTCCCGGGAGCTCCTCCTGCTGAGACGGGCGATAGCCTCCGGGGCGTAGACTTCTGACCCTCAGATGTTCTTCGTCCATATCTTCTCTCTGATTTTTATATGAACAATGTTTGAACGCCTTCCACATGGACCTGAAATGATTATCTTCTCCAAAGGCATTACATCTATTTCCCATTGCGGACCTATCCCTTTGTGTGGGAATTCATAGCCACAACCGTAGCATTTTAACGTGTCCTTCCTGCATGTTCTGTCCAACACTTGCATTTGGCAGACAGGGGCGGAGGTCGCGTGGGAGATGGTGACCTTTGTAGGGGAGGACTGGTCCAGGCGACCCCTCTCGCCTGCGTTTCTTCCCCAGGTGAGGGCTATGGCCCATTGGGCGTTCCCTCATGCCACCCGGGCCCAGGTGGTGGAGGGCTCACCCACTGGAGACATTGCCCACACGTATCGAGTGCCCACATGTATTGATTGCCACACAAATTTAGCTAGGCCCAGAAACCATTCTTTGCCCGGTAAAGATGGTGTGAGCTCAGCGCACTGTAGCGCGGCCCCCACCCTTGGAGAACATCCCTGTTGCCGCAGCACCCTGGCAGATCCGCTGCGAGCACGTTCCCACGAACAAGACGGACATGAGCTAGCGCAATACGCTAACATTGTAACAGTTCACCTCCCGCAGTGTACTGTCACTATCAGCATGACCCGGCCAGCAGGCCTGAACAATGAGAAGAACGGCAAAATGGTCATCTGATGGTAGACAGTCTTTATATATATGTATATATAAATGTCAAGACCTCTTGCGAAGTATGCTTTCTTCCACAAAATCTCCTATATTACAAACGCCTGTAGAATGTATTAAAATGAGAGAGCATGCTCCCATGATATAAGCAATGGCGAGCTCACACCATTGCAGGTGGATGCTAATAATAAAGGAACGCTCCAGGGATCTGTTTGTTGCGTGTATCACTGGGCAGCCTACCTCCCATGGTTTTGCGCCATAACTAAAGCTAATGCTGCTAGAGTACACGAGAAAGCGAATGCAACTATACTATGAACTCATGTAAAGGATGCGTGAGAATGCACTTATCATGTGTGTATGTCTAAGCCCCTTATGTGCCACCACCGTCACGTACAGTGGCGGGTCGTTTTCTATGTACTCCACTGATCTAACTACTACCTCATTTACTGCGAATGAATATGCATGCAACTAAAACACTGTAGCTGCTAGAATATAATGTACAAATATGGTGCTCGGACTGGGTATAATCGAGACGCATCCAGCAAAGGTTAAATGCATGTTTTGAAGTGATTTTAAATAAGTATTATAGAAAGTATTCAAATGTTTGCGATGTCTTTACCTATATTCAGCAACACACGAGGGAGATACCTTTGTGAATGCGTACAAGGTCTCGATGTATCCCCCTCCCACCCTGCGAAGGCTGCCAAGACATGAGAACAGAGGCCCGCTCTGCGCTATCACGCCTCCCCCGACCCGACTGGAGCCGCTTCAAAGATTTGTAGCCCCACTGCGGCACCCAAGGCCGCGGCCAGCCACCTGCATTATTTACAGCACAGCCGTAAACCTTTGTCTAAACTCAAGCGCCCCCTCGTAAACCCCACAACCCACCGGACTGTCTCAGACTTATGGCCCTGTGTAATCAGGACACCCAACACTTTGACAACACACAGAGAAACATCCATAACCACTTCTAACAAGACAGAAAGACCTGTACCACCCGCCCCAGGCCCCGAAGCTTAGCCCCTCGACCTATGGCCCCGGTCAACAGGACACGGGTAACCAGGCCTCGATATATTACCTCCAGACCCCTCACAAGGTGCATTCCTCCTGTGTTGCATTAACCTATAAAATAACCTATTGGAAGATTTACTAAAGAGAATAACACTGTAAATGACTGAATGACTGCGGTGTGCATGGCCGAGGGCAAGTAAGTCAGAAAAGGCATTCATCTCTGCCACAGGCAGCAGTGGCACACCAACACCGCCCGGATGAACTCAAGCCGACCTGCCAGGCCCAGCCCAACCCACGAGGGTGACCAATGACGTCCTTCAGCCAAGACCAACCACGCCGCAGCAACACCTATAGTTAGTCGTCGCCACCCAATCCCAATGAACTTGTGCCCCCTATAGTATGTAGGTTTTTGATGACGTCTTTTGTAAATATATATACGCCTGTCTTTGCGATTGTCAGACAGAGCGCTCTCGGAGTTTGCAGAGTTCTTTGCATGCCCAATTCTGATTGATAAACTCCCATTTACGCTCACCCGCACTCTGTCTTGGCCTTATTCCCATTTTGGGAGAGTCCTTCATTGTCTCTCATTGCGGGGAGGATCGTGCTGTATGGGGACGCTTGCTTTCAGTGGTGACCCCGATAGCGTGATTTTTATTTTATTCCTAACTCCTTATAACCGTCCCCTTGTGGCACGAGAATCTCCGGTCGAAAAGGGATACGCACGGTGAGCCGGCTCCGGGAGGCTGCCCGCCAACGGCGACCGGTACACTAAGAAGTGCGCACTCAATAGAGAGGGGGTACGGGATCCCGGTTGAAAAATCCCCTTTGAGTACCGCTCGCCGGAGCCGGGGCTGACTGTTGAGCTGACGGCGACACTGCCTGGACGGACCCAGTTTCGGAGACTATCGGTTCAAGACGGGCACGTGAGTACTGAGTGCTAGCGATCTTAAAGGGAGCGGGGAGTGAAGTGTAGGACAGGAAACGAAGAGGGGGTACGCAGATCTACTAAGGATCTTCTTAAATTTTCCTTGCTTTTTCTTTGCATATGGCCATTAGGATTAAGAGGTGAATAAGAGATAAAAGTGACGGGAACCTAGCTCCGAAAGGGGGTGGAAGGCGGCGCCGCATAGTGCTATCTTGACTAGTACTGGGAATATATGAAGAAGTGGAGTATAAAATAAAAGTGTTCAGCAAAAGGGGACACTGAGAGTACATTAGTGACCGCTATTACTTTTTTCCTTTCTTAAGGGTAGGGGGGGGAGAATAAAGAACTGTGATTAGCACAAACTTAGGGAGACAGTAAGAGAAAAAGAGTCCTATTAGAAGGGGGGAAAAACAGGTTAATATCTAAGTATATATATACGCATCTAGATATTCAAATAAAACGAACAGGGACAGCCGGCTAGGGAGGAAAGGGAGGGCAGCTTGAATGGTGAATGGTGCCAAGAGGTGTGTGCACCACGTATGTGATAGAAGAGATTTTGATGTTGTGAATGTGTGAGCGGTTATAAATGCATAATAGTTAAATGGTTATGATAAGTGTGGTCGAAAAAAAAAAAAAAAATAAATAAATTTTTGTCCCTCTTCAGACAACGTCGATATAGTGAAGTGAGTGAGTACCTTTTTGATTTCCAGGTTGACATTGTCACAATAAAGGATGGGTTGTTCTTGTCTGTGCCCCTCAAAGAGAACAGAATAGACATTGTGTACGGCCATTTTTGTATTGTGCAGTCAGGGAGGGGAAGAGCCCAAAGGGACCCAACATTGAATGTGAAGTAAAATATAAAGAATAATATTGACACCACATTTACATTGTAGTTGCAAACACACTGAGACACACCAGCATTAGGAGGGCACAGAGATGGGGGCTGAAACACCCTTATCACATATTTGTAAGAATCTCCCGGGATACGTGGAGCGGATTAAAAAATATCACGACCAATGGGTGACCGAGCTAAAGGGGGAGGGGTTACCTCAGATTTGGCCCGAGGGAGGGTCATTTGATAAAAGTGTCCTGGATACGGTGGCCACATGCATTTTTCTAAAATACAAAGGAAAGCAGCTGCAAAATAGGAGGGAAATATTGGATCTTTGGAGGTTATTTGAAGAGATACCACCGCCTAAGACACCAGCACTAAATGCTGATCTCCCGTCCACCACAGACAATCCATTACTAATACAAAGAGATGTCAAAGAAGGCTCAAGTGTAACGCCACCAGTAGAGGTAATAAGTTTGTACCCAATAATAAAGAAGCCTGTGCCCGCAGAGGGGTACAGTGACCCCACTTACATACCTCCCCCTAAAGATACTACACCCCACCGGCCCACGGCACCTCCGCCATATGAAAGCACGAGGGAGCGAGCCCAGGCAGGCGCACAAAGGGTAGATATAGAGAAGCTCACAGATGATTTAGAATCAAGACTGACGATAGCAAAGAATGAGCTCTCGAGGATAAAAGACATATGCGACCGAACAGCACTAGATGCAACTAGATCAGGGCGTACGTCCGGAGCGCCAGGTGAAAATAGAAAGCCCGAAGAGGGGTGGAAAAAGGGCGAGATTCTGTTCAGAATTGAGGAAGAACCAACTCGAATAATAGAAGTAGGGCCCAGAGAGGGAGATGTTGTAAGCGAAGAAAGGCTTGGGGGAATTAGAGAGGAATTGCTGTGTGATATAAGGGACGAAGTAGAAGAAAGCGACAGGTTGAGTATGGCGATGGGAGGGGGAAGCGAGGGGGAGGAAGGTACGTGTTCACTGAGAACCCTGGATGATGAGTGGTCGGGGCGACTAAGGAACAGAGTGGGAAAAATGGCATCACTGGGAACATCAGCAGCCAAAACGGGTCCGGACGGAACGACAAAGGGAAGGCTACAGCTCCCGTTGATACACAGGGGAGGAGGGAGGCCTAACTATATCCCATGGGCGCAGATGGATAAAGCCAATTTATTAAAGCTATTGCCCCCGTTGTCAGGGGGGGCAAGTAAGTGGATATATGCCTTTGAGAAACATACTGCCGGGGTACCCCTAGCCATAGGAGATGTAAAAAGTCTACTCGTATCAGCAGTGGGCGATCAGGCTGAAAGGGTATGGGTTAAGGCCGGTTTCCCGGGAGTAACGTTAGACTGTGACCGCCATGATGGGGCATCCTTTAACACAGTGCGTGCCAGGGTGTGGGATGCCTTACGCGAAACATTCCCAGACACACCGGACTTACAGTCAGTGATGCAGTGTACAATGAATGACGGGGAGGAGGCTATGGATTACATTTTTCGGGTCCAAGAGATGTGGAGAGCAGAAACGGGCACGCCCTGGTATCAATCGACATCTTTATTTTATTTTATTATAAAGAGAGGGCTCCCAAAGGAAGTGCAGAAGGCGCTTGACAAGATAGCAGGTATTGAAGCAAAGGGATGGCCAGAAATTCAGAGCATAATAGTACACCATTGTAAACGAATAAAGGAGAGGGAGAAGGAGGTGGCGCAGAAAAGATTGGCAGACGAGGCGAAGTTAGTACAGTCAAAGCTAGTGAAGGTTGCAGCAGCAGTAGCCGCGCTCCCACACAGTAGAGAGGGAGATGATGAGGAGGAGGGGCTGATAGCACTCCAGGGAAGGGTGGCAACTAATTGGGCAGGAACAGCACAGCGGCAGTGGACTGAGCACGAGCAAGGTGGAAGTCCGCAGTGGCTAGAGTGGACCCCTCGAGGGGGACGAGGTGGGTACAGGGGCCGGAGAGGAGGCGGACAGGGGTATGGGGGAATGGGAGGAAATGGATGGCAGGGTCCCAGGGGCCCCCAGGGGAGCTGCTGGAACTGTGGGCGATGGGGACATTACTCCAGGGAGTGCAGAAGTAGACAAAACAGTGGGTTCCAAGAGGAGGAGAATTATGGTCATCCACACCCGGGAAGCCCATATGGTCTCCCAATGGGACAGCAGCAACTAAGAAACCCCGGCCAGGGTACCACGGGCCAGCAACAGGGACACCAGTATAGGACACAGAACCACCCCCAAAACAATGACAGTATGCAATACACGCCAGGTAACCCTTTCGCGACAACAGCAAACGGGGCCCCCGCGCCAGCACCTTACAGCGGCATGTCAGTAGTTTCAGGGAATGTCTTTAGTGAGGGAGGGGCGACGAGATACCCCGCATAGGACAGCCCACAGAGAACACTTGCGTGTCCAGTTCTATCCACCACCTTCAATGCAGCTGAGGAACCATTGGTAGGGGCGCAGATAGGAGACAAGCAGTTTATATTCATGGTTGATTCGGGAGCGGAGAAATCATGTATCAGGGAGGGCCGATTCCCGTTATCTAACAGGAAGTTAGAGACGCAGGGGTTCTCTGGGGCTGTAGTTGAAGTTCCTTACACAGAAGCTTTGGATGTAACAGTGGGGGGTAAGACTGTGAAGGCACCCTTATTGTATTACGAACATTCCCCAATTAACTTGCTAGGGAGGGATCTCCTGAGTAAACTCAACATGACCATATCATTTACCGAGAGAGGGATAGTGTGTTCCACACCCGGGATATGCCCCTTGCGTGCGATGTTGGTAGTGCAAGCCTACACAACCACGCAGGAAATACGAGGGCTGCCACAAAATGAGGAAATGTTTATCAAAGGGCTGAAGACTCTGGCCCTCATAATTCCCGAGCTGAGAAGCATGGACTGGAGGATTCCGGCGGAGTTCCTCTTCCGCCCCATAGTATGCCCCAACACAGCACCAGGATCAGTGGTATCATTAGACTTGCACGCTGTGCAAGTGTCAACAAAGAGAATCGCTGTGATTGGAGTGGACGAGGAAGGGTGTGAGTGGCGCACAAACGCCAACATCGCCCTACGAGAGGTAACAGATGAGGATCTCTTTTCAGACACGGAAGGGGATGGTGAGATAGTAATGGAAATAGCGATGCCCTGTGACATTTTAATACATTTTAATACAAGCAAGGGAGACCCCCGTCCAATTGATGACAGTGGTAGGGGCACCACCGTCCTTTTCTGATGATGACATGAGGCTCGTACCAAACAACTTATGGACAACAGGCCCCCATGATGTGGGTCTGTTGCATGGAGTACTGTGGTAATAAAGCTAAAGCAAGGAGCAATTTTACCACGAGTTAAACAGTATCCTTTGTCTCGTGAAGCTGAAGAAGGGATAAAAGAGACAATAAATGCCCTACTAGCACAAGGGATAATAGTGCCTTCAAACTCCCCATGTAACACTTGTATTTATCCAATCAAAAAAGCAAAAGGGGGGTCTTGGAGGATGATACAGGACTTACGCCCCCTCAATGATGTAATTCAGAAGGAGTTCCCTCTAGTCCCGAACCCTGCATCAATACTATGCAGCATCCCAAAAGAGGCATCACATTTCACAGTAGTAGATTTGAAAAACGCATTTTTCTCTATACCCCTAGCTGAAGAGAGTAGATACCTTACCGCCTTCACACTGGGGGGTAAAAGATATGAACATTGCAGATTACCACAAGGTTACTGCGAGAGCCCAAGCATCTTCAACCGCGTATTACATGAAGACCTAGGAAACCTATCAGTTGAGAGCACCATTATTCAGTACGTAGACGATTTACTAGTCTGCGCACGAAACGAAGAGACATGCAGAACAGATTCCATAACATTACTGACTTTGCTGGCCAACAAGGGGTAAAAAGTGGACAAGGGAAAGCTACAATACTGTCTGACAGAGGTCCTGTACCTAGGACAGCTGATTTCAAGAGATGGGAAAAGAATAATACCAGACAGGGTAGAAGCCATAAGATCAGTAAGAGAACCCACAACAGTAAAAGACATGCAGACATTTTTGGGAATGTGCAATTACTGCCGAGCATGGATATTAGATTATGCGGCATACACCAGGCCCCTATTACAAGCATTAAAGGTGGCCCAACAGGAGAACAGGAAGATGGAATGGACGGAAGAGATGAGTTCCTCTTTCCAGACATTAAAAGATTTGATTTCAAGCGCCCCAGTACTCGCAAACCCTGATTATGGACGCGAGTTTTACCTATTTTCACACTGCAAAGAAACACTGATGACAGCAGTCCTGACACAAAAAACGTCCTTGGGACACAAGCCATTGGCTTACTATAGTGGCACTTTGGATGCCGTGATGCAGGGCCATTTCGCGTGCGAGCAATCACTCGCTGCAGCCGCATTTGCGATTGAAAAAAGTGCCACAATAGTAATGGGCTGCCCTGTGACATTGTTTGTGGAACATTCATTATTTGCAATACTGGAGAGATCAAAAAGCACACTGACCACACAGCGGGCGACCGCCTACGAGATTATACTGTCCAGTGCCAACATCCATATAGTGAGATGCAAGACAGTGAACCCCGCCACATTCATTACAGAAGCGTGCACGCTCGAAGACATGCAGAAACACGATTGCGCAACCTACACAGGAGAAAGAGGGGAGGAGACAGTGGTGTGTGAGAACGCTCTAAGCGAGGGGGAAGTGTACTTTGTGGATGGGTCCGCATCAATTGACGTGGACACGGGAGAAAAACACGTTGGCATGGCAGTGGTGAGGTTAGAAGACGGTGAGTATGAAACACTGGTACAATACCGCCTCCCATCGCATTACTCCGCACAGGCAGCAGAACTGATTGCGCTCCTAGAAGCACTACATGCAGCAAAGGGTTGTGCAGTGACGATATACACAGACTCAGCTTACATGACAACGACAGTACATGGAGGACTGGCAAGATGGGGGCGTAGGGGATTTAGGCGGGCAGACGGAACACCAGTACAGCATGCAGAATTATTGAAAGAGTTAATTGAGGCCCTGCAAAACCCTACAGCAGTAGCAATAGTAAAGTGCCAAGCACATACATCCAACACAGATGTTGTGTCTTTAGGGAACGCGGCAGCGGACGCTGCCGCCAAGGAGGCTTCCTATTTTCAGAAAAATGACACAGGTGAATACATGCTTAAGGACAAGACAAACGAAGAGCCCCCAGAGGGATATAATATGATGCCCATACCACAAATAATAGAATTGCAGGAAGGAGCCAGTGCAGAGGAAAAACTATTGTGGACAAAGCGAGGGTGCAGCAAGTCAGGAACAGACCTGCTGTGGCGGCAAAATAACTCGGGGAAAGTGGTAATGCCAGTACAGCTATTAGAAATTGCATTTCAACAGCTACACTTCCCTGCACATAACACCAAACAACACATCGCAGCAGAAATACAGGAAGAATGGTTCGTGCCCTGTCTCCAGGAGCATGTGTCTCGATTGGCAATGGAATGTACAACATGCCAAATATACAATTCAGGGATGACATTACGCACTCTACAGGGAACAATTCCTAAACCCATTGGCCCATTCAAGGAACTGCATATAGATTACGCAGACATGGGGGAAAGGTGTAATGGCGCACGGTACATGATCGTGGTTGTGTGCCCATTTTCAAGGTGGGTGGAAGCAGGACCTTGCGCACGACCTGATGCCAAGAGCGCCGCCAAGTTCCTAGTAAGAGAAGTATTCCCACGCTGGGGAATTTGTGACGTGTTTCGCTCAGACAACGGCACTCATTTTGTGAATGAGCTTTTTAAGGAAGTCACTACATTATTGGGAATAAAACACAAATTATGTTCAATTTATCATCCTCAAAGTAATGGCGTAGTGGAAAAGATGAACGGACTGTTAAAGGGCAGGCTATCAAAACTATGCTTCTCATTAAAGAAGAATTGGATTTACTGCCTACCGCTTGCGCTATTTGAGTTACGAAATCAGCCAAGCAAAGACCACCATTTGTCCCCGCACGAGATCGTGACTGGGAGACGGATGAACACAGCACACTCGCCACTGCGCGAACACTCAGACGCTCACAGAAGCGCCGCGATATTGGGAGATGAGTTCACAGATTATTTAAAGAAATTGACAAGGGCAGCGCGCGTGATATCAAAGCAACTCTCCTCACCCTTCACTAGAGAAGAGGGAAATGTAACAGGCGCTGTCACGGAGCCAGGGCAACAGCTACAGCTACTGCCAGGCGACTGGATTTATGTCAGAAGCTTTGTGCGTCGGTGGAATGCACCACGATTCCATGGCCCATACGAAGTAATATTTTGTACGCCCACGGCAGTGAAGGTCAAGGGATTGAGGTACTGGGTGCACTTGACCGACGTACGGAAAGCATATAGCAACGTACAAGAGGAGGTAGATGGGGAGGCACAGACAACAGCAAACGATGCAACCGAGCAGAATGACTGAATATGAACTTATGTGTATGTGTTGGTACTAAACTTGAATAAATGCACAACTGATAAAGATATTAACTTTTACCTGGTTGAGTGTATATATGAATATATATATATGTATAGTTAATGGAATGCCAAATTATAGCTTGTATACACCCTTGTCTGTGAATACCCCTCCCCGTCTCCCCACCCCTTTCCATTCCCCGTCACATGTATATTGGCACTGATGGTGCTAACAAAATGTTTACATGTATGCACTCAATGCACTTTTATATCTTAAAACAGGAGCTTCCATGGCATCTAACGGGCGGCCTGCAACGGACAGATTTACTAGAATTAGAGAGTGGTTAACTGTGAAATGCATATATTCGTATGAATGTGGACTATCTGCGTGCATTATATTGTTTTTTTCATTAATGTTTGGTCTGGTTACATACTGGTTCATAGCGTTCATCTCTATCGAGATGAACGAGGGGGGAGGGAGCAACACAACTACTGGGACCAATACAACTGCAAGTGTCAATGCAACTACAAGGGAAGGTGATTTTTTGATATGGGACGGAACTAAACTTGTGTGGGGCTACTATACTACGTCATCCAATGTTGTCATCTCACAAGATGGAGGGTCAAAGGGTAAAAGGCAAAATAACACACTGTCCCCACCTGAGATGCCTAATTACAATGCTCACAGCTTAAACGACCGAAACCCCTCTGCTATAACCTGGTTGTATAATACCCCCACCAGCCAACCTGCCCCCATGGCCATAGACAATCAAAGGCCCTCATTACGACCCTGGCGGAAAGGGGAAAACGATGGCGGAAATGCAATACCGCCATCGAAAAGCGCTCGGTGCGACTATGACCCGTCACCGCAAAGTACGAAGCCATTAGCGACACCGTAGTGAACGCCAACGCTAACTGCACTAAGCACGCGCGCGCGCACCATGCCAAACCGCAAACACCACCATGGTGCAACGGTACGCCAATTCCGACCCTAGCGGACATGTACCTAACGCCATCAGGCATGGCGGAATGGACCATTCCGCCATGGCGAGAAATACGGCATCGTGAACCAACCGTAAATGGCCCACTGAGTGCCTGTACTCCACTCCCTGGCCACATTGCACAACTCCTGGCAGGCGCAATGTACTCACACCATGCAACCAGTGAAATCTACAATTCACCCATGCATGCCAACGTAGAAATGCATGCAGGTGTTCGAAGCGCCCCGTGAGTGGGCATCCATGTACGGCATTTCACCATAGCCGTACTGATGCAGCACAGGCATGTGAAGGTACAAGACATCAAAATGGAAATCAAGAACACATGACACAAAACAACAGTAGTCCCCCATCGCTTGCCACCAGCGCAAGGCAACATCCAAAACAGCATCCTGAGGGGGATTGCACCAGACCTGTACTCTTGCCAGTAAACAAACCAACCATCAGCAGAAGCATGTACCACACAAGTTGGCAGAGTGACTGAGCAGCCAGGCACATCCCAAGAGGGGCCGATGGGAGCTGCAGGGCACAGATGGCATGAATACAGAAGCTATTCCAATGGACATGACCCCAGTCCCCCTCCAACAAACGCACGCAAACACAGGCACCTGTGACCAGCCACATTCTGAACATCCCATCATACCATCAATCGACCTGGCTGACAGGCACCAGTCGGCCAAAAGCCAATCCCCCGCCCCTGAACAGCACATCATGTAAACAGTCACAATGGCAGCCCCTATCCGTGACCACACTGTGCTACGTAGGCAAAAGCGGCCAGTACTGTACCACACAACTCAACTCAGAAGGCGGAACACAATGCAGATCATCTCGCAATACATACCGCCACAAATCGAAAATCGCCACATCACCTGCAAAGAATAACGCAACACGCCAAATATCGGAATACAATTTAAATGCACATCCAAATGACAAAGGCCTCACAGCAATTTGTAAAATAACACCAAAACATCCATCATCACCGAGGGCTGCATCTGCAATAATTGACCAGCTTCCACTTGTGTGACGCCCTGTACCATCATGGCACACAGGGCCAACATCAACGTTCCAAAAGGCAACATGGAAGCGGCAAGAACCGCAGGTCCGTCCCATGAGGCAGGCACTAGTCCAGCTGAAAGGCCGAAATGTTGCACCTAGCCACCAGAACAGCGTAAGGGCATGTGGCCCATTGGCGATCGTCCCATAAGATCGTAATGCTGCTCCACTGATTCACCCGAAGCTGCAGGTGTCGAGAGTAAAAACCATCTGGAGGAGTGGCGTACAGATGGCATCTGCAATAGGGCAGGAGATACCTGTCACCAAAATGAAACACAAATTAACCGATTGCACTACATGACACATGATGCATCACTATCTTCATTCAACACACCAAATCCACACCCATATGCATGCTAGCCCACTCCAAAGGAATATACACACCCCTAAATCAGTATCGATACATAACGAAACCAATCGAGGTTAATACACCATTGGCAACGTCGGTTACTGTGCATGCGTCCGTCAAGATAGAACCCATGACATGGGATTAGTAACGTGCCTAGACACAAGTGTATGAAGGCGCGTCGAGACAGGGAGGATCCGACAAGGGCAGATAGACGTAAGTCCCACTATGGCAGCCTTGCATCACATAGCGCAGGGGAAGGGGATTGAATCAAAAAACACATGTACATGGCAGACCCTAAATGGAATCATCTGTCCATGCATCCATTCATCATTCCCTCATCCCGCAATGAAAACGCATGAACATTCACTCACATAATATGTGAAACTTCCATCGCGTCTGTGCGTAATGCAGTCTGCAAAAACCACTGTGCTCCTGGCCGGATCTGTAGTGTCGTGAAGCTAGATGGACTTGGGAACGTCCTGCCTTATCGTCCACTACGCTATTGCGCATCCCATTCAATTCATGTCATTCATTGCTTGCTCGTTATGGGCCCTGTCCCAAGGACATTCAACAATAGAACGTTACATTTCCAGGCAGACCTGTGGGCGTCTCCTCACCGCTACTTCGCAACCAAAAATCCTGGCCTTCGAATTCCTCACTTGCAACATTACGTCGAAAAGGCTTCTGTGAACGCTTGCATTCACAATTACATCAATGTAGTGCGGCTGTGTGTCATAATGCTAACTGGCTGCAATCACAAATGGGACGCCACGCCCGTCGGTGAAGTACGATACTGTGCTGCATGAGGGTCGGCCATCGATCGAGCCCTACATACCACTGACTCTTCACAGGTATGTAAGCGGCTGCAATCATAGCATGTGTAACAATGGGAGCATAGCATGAAAATCAGTCAAAGTACATCACACTGCCATCGGGATTTGATACATGATTCCAATCCCAAGATGCCATGCGGCCAAATGCAGCCTTACGTGCGGGACGTGCTCGGCCAGAAGGGATTGCATCTGCCACAGATTCATTCAATCAGCACAGGTGGAGGCCATACAGGCCGACAGCACATATATAGCAGACCCAAACCCCTCCCACAACCACTCCCACTCCAAAATGCTACCGGCAGGACTAGCGATGTTGGGCCTGGGGCACCAGATAGCACTGCAAGTGCTACAACTACAAGAAGACGACGAACAACAACAGGTACAACAACCGGGCGCACAGGGGAGACGGAGGAGAAGGAGGAGGAGGAGGGCAAGGCAGGGTCAGCAAGGCCCACAAGCACTGCCACTACCACCACGCAGGCGGCCCGCAATCCCACGCCTCCGAGCTGATCCGTTCAACCTCACTGCTGAGCAGATCCACACCCTCTACCGTTTGGACCGGGACACCATAATCGCCATTGTGGACATGACACATGCTGACCTCGTGAGCATGATAGATAGCCCAACCGCCATCCCACCCCTACTGAAGGTGGTGTCTGTACTCCACTTCCTGGCCACAGGCACCTACCAGCACACAGTGGGACAGTTGCATGGCATTTCACAGCCACTGTTCTCACGGACACTCTCCCAAGTGCACGATGCCCTCCTGAAGCACGCCGACGACCACATCACACTACCACGCACGTACCAGGAGATTACCAACGCAAAGGTGGGATTCCATGCACTTGGCGGCATCCCGGGTTGCATTGGTGCCATCGACTGCACCCATGTTGAATTGGTTGTCCCACATGCCATGGAGGTCCAGTACCGCAACCGGAAACAATTTCATTCAATCAATGTGCAAATGGTGTGTGACTCCAACAAGATCTTTACGCATTGTTGTGCCAGATTTCCAGGATCTACCCATGATTCTATGGTCCTGAGGAACACAAGAATACCACGCTACATGGAGCGACACGCAGGGCACAGATCCTGGCTACTCGGTGAGTCTCATTCCATGCATGACATCGTGGCCCATTTGATGCGTCAATGACCTTGCAGGAGGGGGGGGGGGCTACTTAGCACTATCATTCCACTGACACCCTTTATTCGTCCCATACAGGTGATGCCGGGTATCCACTGAAGAGATGGCTCCTTACACCAATCCGGAACCCACAGAACCAGCATGAGGAGGACTACAACCATGCCCACTCACGTAGCCGTGTGGTCATTGAACAGGCATTCGGCCTACTGAAGGCTCGTTTCCGCAGCCTCAGCAGGTCTGGCGGGGCACTCATGTACAGCCATGAGAGGGTTTCTAAGATGGTCATGGCATGTGTCATGCTGCACAACATGTGCATACGTAGGAATGTGCCCATGCCCCCTGACGCTGTACTGCATGCACCTGAAGATGATGATGATGAGGGTGGGGATGTGGAGGCACCCCAGGGAGTCCATGAGGCACAGGATGCACGTGCAATCCGACAGAGCATCATAGATGCATGCTTCTAGCAACCACGCATGGTGCCTATTACACGGAAAGGGGACCTGTGGCACTGTGTGTGTGTAGTACAGGCACATAGTGGACTGTACGCCTATGAAGGCCTCGTACGCAAATATCAATGTCCACACATGTCATTGGATGATAATGAAGTGCTGTATTGTTAATGTGATTTGATTCATACACCCTATGGACCCGCCACCCAGTGAAGCCCAACACACCCCCTCCACCCTACTTCCTCCCCCCCCAACACCAGTGTCCAGATATGCATGCTGCCCGTGGGTAGACGCTATTGCAAGCCCCCTCTACGGGTATCAGGGGCACCCCTGCCCGTGGAGCGCAGGTTCCTGCCAGATCTGCGTTGGGGGCTGCCCTGGACGGAACTTGCCACGGATGACGTCTCTGCCTGCTCGCGTCCATGCATGTCTCTGAGGGTTTGTGAGAGCTCCGAGAGCACACGGCGCACAGCAGCAAGTTCAGCACAAACGTCTTTGGACGTCGCATGCAGTTCCCCCCTCAGGCTCTCGGTGCTTTTCTCCATTTGTGCTCTCAGGCTCTCGGTGCTTCTCTCCATTTGTGCTCTCAGGCTCTCGGTGCTTCTCTCCATTTCTCCCCTGAGGCTCTCACTACTTTTCTCTATTTGTGCCCTGAGTGTCTCGGTGGATGTTTCCATGGCTGCCCTGGAACCCCCGCATTCATTTGCATGGTCCTTGAGTAGCGTGGACGCTTCCTGCTGTTGCTCGATCAGCAGGTCGAGGGACTGTTGCCTCTGCTGGGCCATGGACATTTGCGGTGGTGTGACAGGGGGGCTGCTCAACACATGTTGCCTTGGCACAGGACTTGTGGGGGTTGGCCAGTCGTCGTCTTCAGGGTGCCCCTGCGTGGTTTCGTCATGGTGTAGGGGATGGAACATGCAGGGGGATTGGGAAAGGTCATGGATGGTACCTACGTCGCCAGCACTGTTTTCCGTGTCGGAGCATGCTGGCATGACAGCTGTGTCACCTATGGTGCTGCTACCACCAGAGGCAGTGCCATCAGATACGTTCTTTGGGGGGACCTGTGGTGCTGGGGTTGTGGACTTGCTGGCTGCTGGGGTGCCTGTTGCAGTCCCCTCCAGTGTGCTGGCACTTGATTCCTGCTGCTGCCGTGTCTTGATCCTTGCACCTGAGGTGGAGGCTCTTGGGACGTTGGTCCTGGCCCTCTTTGCAGGCGTGCTGGTAGGGGTGTCCTGCAGCTCGTCGTTGGTATCGGACCCTGTGGTGGAGTAAAGAGGGGCGAGCGTTAGTTATGGGTCTGTCGGATTTGGAATGGCAACGTATCAAATGCATTGGGGTGGTACATGAGGCTGATATGGGACTGGGCCTTGGAGGTGGTCTCATTTTCGTGTGGATTGAGGATGCATTCATTTGGCTGCCTGCAGTTAGGGGGTGCATGCTGCACATGTAGGGGTTGTTTATGGCATCTTGATTAATTTGTTTATTCATTCTGACTTTTAGAGGGCGCTGTCAGGGCAAAGTATGTATTGCACTATGGGGTCACATGGTACTGCACATGTTCGTGGTTTGTGGATTTCGCATTGTTTCTCTTGGCAAACCTACCTGATTCTCCGGATGTCGGCACTCCTTTCTCCATCCCTCCGACTCCCTCTATGCTCTCCATTCCTATGGTGGAGGCGCAGATCTCCTCCCAGGGGGTCAACTTGATGGGCGACTCTGATCCCCCCCCGGTAGCTGTGGCGATGTTCCTGTTCGCAGAAAGTATGCTGCGTACGCGGATCCGCAGGTCGTCCCACCGCTTGCGACATTGCTGTGGCGTGCGGGGTGTTGTCCCCACCGCACTTACGCGCTGTGCCACAAGGGCCCATATGGCCTTCTTGTTGGCAAGGGCCGTCCTGGTCATTTGACTGGAGAAGACGACGGCGGCATTTTCCTGCAGGGTCTCGGTCAGCACGGTCAGTTCCTCTCGGGAGAAGTGGACCTGCCGCTTGCGATCACACGCTTTCTTGGCTACCTTTCCCATATTTATTTTTTTAACTGGGGTTGCTAACGGGTTGGGATGTGTGTCAGGGTCGGATTTTTAATGGTTGTGTTGGGATTCGGATTTTATAGTTGTGCGGCGTGCTGTTTCCCGTTCCGGCCACATGCTTTTACTTCCGTTTCCGTATATTTACGGTGCCCGTAATTTGCGGTGCCCGCTCATTACGGTGCCCGCTCATTACGGTGACCGCTAAGATGGGTGGCGGTATTGCACCTGGTGCAGCGTACGGCGGCGGTAAGGGCCGTTTTGGGGTCATTTCCGCCATCGCAGCCTTTCGGATTCCGCCATGGCGTAATGCTCGTGCCCGATGGGTCGTAATTAGCCGCACTTTGCTCCTTCGTGCAATGGCGGAAACGCTATTTACGCTGTTGCGGTCCGGTCAGTCAATTTCCGCAAGGGTCGTAATGAGGGCCAAAGAATGAAAGCAGCACATGAAATACTATATGATGACTGGGTGAAGGGGGGCGGGAAGGGGAAAGGGGGGTCTGTTTTGCCCTTCGTTCAGGAGGTTGGGAAACGCCAAAGGAACAATAATAACCGACGGAAGAGGGAAGCAGGGAGGAGGAAGTATGATGAGTACTATGGGCTAGGTCTAGATAAGATGGAAGACCCACGACACCCCCACCAAACAAATAAGTGGTATGCAGACATGAGTGCCACAGCTAAACAAACAACAAACGAGAGCTGTTATGTTTGCTCCCTCATCCCTCACGCATCAGGTACACCAAAAGTACTGTTACCCAAAGAGTTGCCGATTATAGATGCCCAATGTCTCCTTCATCTCACGTTGTGCAGAATTAAGAACACCTTCCAGGCACACGAAGTGACTTTTCAAATGCTGCAGAACGAGAAAACGTGCTACCCAAAACCGTCAGGGGTTGTATGTCTGAAAGAACCATTTTTTGCAATCGAAGGGACACTTTTTTCTGATAACAAGTGGAAGAACGAAGAAGTAATGTGTAAAGCTGAAGCACTGAGGGGTGTGGCACCGGAGAAATTGCAATGGATAGAAGAAACGTGCACACCCGTATGGAAGGAACACATTTCAAGACTAACCTGGGTTACGCCCATCGAAAAGCCTTTCAAGCTGCAGAGTGAAATAGACTATGAACTATGTTTCAAAGGAGAGGGGAGAACGTCCATGGGGACGAACAAGAAGTGCAACAAAACCCTCACTATCCCAGACCTAAGAAAAGGGACTGCGGCCCTTATGGACACGTACTGGGTATGTGGCAACCAGGCATACCTACACCTCCCCCCGTCGTGGAGTGGCAGCTGCTCAATGGCCACTCTGCACTCAGCTCTAATGGTAATACCAGAAAGCCACATCGATGGGAGCAAAAGGACACAGGAGCGCATGCAGCAGAGTGTGGCCCAACCAACTTCAGAGTCACAAATCTATGTCCTGTCTTCCGGAAGCAAGGGAGAGGTGTTAACCCGTCACAGACGAGCATCAAATTACATCTCACAGGCATCATCAGAACTATTGGCTCAGATCCCAGACAAATATCGATTATTCAGCTCAGCAGAAACATTTTTTGCCTCGCTCGTATCAAGTGTCCAAGCAAGGGCTAACGCAAAATGGCTCCAGATAACCCGTTGGGAATTAATTCAGCTGGCAAACGACACTGAAGAAGGTTTTAACATAATAAAGGTCGAACTAAGAGCCTTGTGACTGATGACCCTGCAAAACAGGTATGTCCTGGACCTGTTGACGGCGATGGACGGCGGTGTTTGCCGAAAAATAGGAAGTGCCTGCTGCACTTTCGTACCTTCTGAAGACGCAGAGAACGGCTCCCTGTCCCATGTGATCGAAGCAGTCCACAACCTAGGAGAAAAAATGAAGATGGAAGGCGGAGCAGAAGATAGTACATGGTTCGATAACATCTTCTCCTGGGTCCCCTCATGGCTTGGAACAACGGTGAAATTTTTGATGCCAGCTGTGGTGTTCCTCCTTTTGATTTTCTGCCTGTGCCAGGTGGTTCTTCGAGTCTGTGCTAACGCAGTACCAAATGGTGCAATGATGATGGTGACAATGGGCAACTCACACGGTACAATAAAAACGATGCAAGAAGCACAAGTACAAACAGGGGTAGACAACACACCCAGGTACCAACTGGTGCCCATGTACCACAACAAGGATATTGTAGATAAGCTGTGGCACACCACCATCAAAGAGCCCCGCATACTAGAATGGTACGAGGAAGTTTGGGTAGATTTGGAGGGAGATAGTGGGTGTATATATCTCACGTGTACTCCAGATGAATACGCCAGGAGAGGTGAGAGCTTAAGGGGGGTGTGCAGAGCATGGATGCCTATCAAAGGAACTCCTGCATGGGATGAGGCAGTGATGGACGAAGCAGAATGTAGGAGGATAGAGGATTTAAAGAATTCGTTACTTAAGTAACGAAAGGGGGGAAATGTAGGGGAGGACTGGTCCAGGAGACCCCTCTCGCCTGCGTTTCTTCCCCAGGTGAGGGCTATGGCCCATTGGGCGTTCCCTCATGCCACCCGGGCCCAGGTGGTGGAGGGCTCACCCACTGGAGACATTGCCCACACGTATCGAGTGCCCACATGTATTGATTGCCACACAAATTTAGCTAGGCCCAGAAACCATTCTTTGCCCGGTAAAGATGGTGTGAGCTCAGCGCACTGTAGCGCGGCCCCCACCCTTGGAGAACATCCCTGTTGCCGCAGCACCCTGGCAGATCCGCTGCGAGCACGTTCCCACGAACAAGACGGACATGAGCTAGCGCAATACGCTAACATTGTAACAGTTCACCTCCCGCAGTGTACTGTCACTATCAGCATGACCCGGCCAGCAGGCCTGAACAATGAGAAGAACGGCAAAATGGTCATCTGATGGTAGACAGTCTTTATATATATGTATATATAAATGTCAAGACCTCTTGCGAAGTATGCTTTCTTCCACAAAATCTCCTATATTACAAACGCCTGTAGAATGTATTAAAATGAGAGAGCATGCTCCCATGATATAAGCAATGGCGAGCTCACACCATTGCAGGTGGATGCTAATAATAAAGGAACGCTCCAGGGATCTGTTTGTTGCGTGTATCACTGGGCAGCCTACCTCCCATGGTTTTGCGCCATAACTAAAGCTAATGCTGCTAGAGTACACGAGAAAGCGAATGCAACTATACTATGAACTCATGTAAAGGATGCGTGAGAATGCACTTATCATGTGTGTATGTCTAAGCCCCTTATGTGCCACCACCGTCACGTACAGTGGCGGGTCGTTTTCTATGTACTCCACTGATCTAACTACTACCTCATTTACTGCGAATGAATATGCATGCAACTAAAACACTGTAGCTGCTAGAATATAATGTACAAATATGGTGCTCGGACTGGGTATAATCGAGACGCATCCAGCAAAGGTTAAATGCATGTTTTGAAGTGATTTTAAATAAGTATTATAGAAAGTATTCAAATGTTTGCGATGTCTTTACCTATATTCAGCAACACACGAGGGAGATACCTTTGTGAATGCGTACAAGGTCTCGATGTATCCCCCTCCCACCCTGCGAAGGCTGCCAAGACATGAGAACAGAGGCCCGCTCTGCGCTATCACGCCTCCCCCGACCCGACTGGAGCCGCTTCAAAGATTTGTAGCCCCACTGCGGCACCCAAGGCCGCGGCCAGCCACCTGCATTATTTACAGCACAGCAGTAAACCTTTGTCTAAACTCAAGCGCCCCCTCGTAAACCCCACAACCCACCGGACTGTCTCAGACTTATGGCCCTGTGTAATCAGGACACCCAACACTTTGACAACACACAGAGAAACATCCATAACCACTTCTAACAAGACAGAAAGACCTGTACCACCCGCCCCAGGCCCCGAAGCTTAGCCCCTCGAACTATGGCCCCGGTCAACAGGACACGGGTAACCAGGCCTCGATATATTACCTCCAGACCCCTCACAAGGTGCATTCCTCCTGTGTTGCATTAACCTATAAAATAACCTATTGGAAGATTTACTAAAGAGAATAACACTGTAAATGACTGAATGACTGCGGTGTGCATGGCCGAGGGCAAGTAAGTCAGAAAAGGCATTCATCTCTGCCACAGGCAGCAGTGGCACACCAACACCGCCCGGATGAACTCAAGCCGACCTGCCAGGCCCAGCCCAACCCACGAGGGTGACCAATGACGTCCTTCAGCCAAGACCAACCACGCCGCAGCAACACCTATAGTTAGTCGTCGCCACCCAATCCCAATGAACTTGTGCCCCCTATAGTATGTAGGTTTTTGATGACGTCTTTTGTAAATATATATACGCCTGTCTTTGCGATTGTCAGACAGAGCGCTCTCGGAGTTTGCAGAGTTCTTTGCATGCCCAATTCTGATTGATAAACTCCCATTTACGCTCACCCGCACTCTGTCTTGGCCTTATTCCCATTTTGGGAGAGTCCTTCATTGTCTCTCATTGCGGGGAGGATCGTGCTGTATGGGGACACTTGCTTTCACCTTCCCCGTGGATTCAACCTGCCTGTCAATGGCCATGTCAGCTCTGGCAGACATGAGAATCTCCTCTAGAGATCTCTTCTTCTGGAGTAGCTTCTTGCGAAAGTCAGGGGTCTCGCAGCCGGTAATCTCTTGGGACCGGAGGACCTGATCGGTGGAATATTTATCGAAATCGCAGTATTTCACTCGCTCTCAATTTCATGACAAACAAATCCAATGTTTCGCCCTTGTCCTGCGTAGTGGTATGGACAATATGTCTCTCGTAATCAGTGTTACGGTGTGGGGCGAAATAGGCATTCAAGGCCGCAATAACATCTGTGTATGAGACAGTGGTTTGGGGAGGAAGTTCATAAAACATGTGCCTCTCTGTGGGCCCCAGCAAGCGCATCAGAAGTCCTCTCAGACGTCTCTGTTCCCGCACCCCGAAGGTGTCTACGTACACATAAAAGTCCAGTAACCACTGAGCCCTCCTGGGCCCTAGACTGCTGGTGTCAGTAATGTCAAAAGGTGGAACCCTTGCAACTGAACACTCTCGTGCTACTGTTCATGTTGTGTGGGCGTGATTGGTGAGAAGACAGAGGGGGTGGCAGGCGTGGACACAGAAGGCTCTCTGGAAGACATATTATAGGTGGCTTTGTCACCTATTTCTGCTGGCATTATACTCCAGCAGTCAACTGGGCAGAACCTTTTTATGGAGAGGCTATCAGTTATGAATCAGCATGTTACTCTCAACTGATATGTACATCTCTTTTTGTGTGTGCACTATTGATCAGCACCTTTATCTTTATTTCCACGGTGTGTAGGCGTGGGTGTCTTCATCAGAGAGCCCAGACACAGACTGCCGGTGAACTTGCAGGGCCAATATATGCACCCGCTGCAACAACGTGCTGCGGCGCAAACCTGTTTTTATGGGCAGTGGGGCACTGTGTCTGGATGCCTCTACAGCGTTCCCCTTTGTAGAAAACACCCCTGATGTGGCCTCTGTGGTCAAGGCTTCCTGACGGTGTGCAGGAGCAGTGGAGTGTTCACAGGGCTGAAGGGTAGCGCTCACGGCAGGCGGGCCTCAGATGCTGGCACGTAGCAAATTGCGGTCCTACAACACTGCGTAGGGGGGACTTAAAGCGGGCGTGCTATGGCAAGCATTGGCCCGACTCACTTCTTGTTGTCAGTGTGATGTCGCCGGGACCTGCTCATGGGCTTACGGTCCTGCTGGGGAGACAGTGAGACTACGATACAGCACACAGATCAGGGGGCAACAACTTGTTTCCTTATTCACTGGCACTGTAATGCCCACAGGAAACATACATGACGTGTTTCCTGCCAGGCAGGAAAATGGACATAAAGAGGGGCGCGGAGCCCTGAAAAACTAGAACATCACAGTAAACATTTTTAATAATCACCCGATATGTTTTTTTTAATGTTCTCTTCCTGCAGTAAAGGGAGGCATACGTGCTTTCATTCACTACATGTGAAACACGTCTGTAGAAACCTCTAATGGGTGAAAGAGTGGGCATCTATAATACCCCATCCTCCTTTCCACATCTATCCCTAAGGTGCGCTGTTGTGCCGCCTACAATAAAGGGGACAGGATAAGAAGATAAATTACTTACTTCTGTTATTTGTAAAACATTCAGCCTTGTTTCAGTACTGCCCATCAACCACTCTCTTCAACTATGTGTATGTATTGGAAGAGACAAATAGCCAGACAATAGATTGGTGCTTTTAGTGGTGTGGTATACAGACATCCACTGGGATGTATATAACGTTAATAGGGATTGTGTGTAGATCACGTGCACCGCAATTTTAAAAGAATTTAAAAAGAAGACACATGAACACAAATTACAGAAACTTTAAATTTGTGTCACAGACCAACATAAAGACAATACACACTCCACTTAGCGTTTTAAGATCTTAGTGTTACTGCATAGAGTGGGGTGAAGTAAAAAATTGCTCATATATAGAGAGTTGGGTCGTTGTCAATGTAGCAATTACTGTCTACCGGTTTCAGTGGCAGCTTGTGTATTATGGCCATTTTCTTCAGGACAGTCTTTTGGTGTTCAACATGGAAGTGGGTCTAATCAGTACCTACCAAGAGTCGAAGTTCGAAAAAGAAAGTGTTCAGTGAAGATGGTTCCTGTCGTACCATCTAAATTCAACAATGATGATGTCTCCCGTTGGACAGGTGGAAATCCCTGGTCCTTGCCGCCTCATGTGCGCCAAACACGTCCTTATTCGTCCTGTCCCCTGTATTGCAGGTGGCACAAAAGCGCACCTTAGGGATAGATGTGGAAAAAGGAGGAAGGGACATTGAGAACTTCATCCTATTCTTTCCTGTCCTCCTCCACAGCCTTGTTACTACTGTTGTTGTCCCTCACAGCAGTTCTTGCTTTTTCATCTGCCTCTTTGAAAAATACATCTGCCCTCAACCACAGAAGTTTTATTTAAAAAATGGTTGGTTGCCCCTGTTTTGGAAATAAGACTTTGTTGGCTTTAACATAAACATACTACAGTTGGTCTATGCCCAAATTATTTGTGTTAAAAAGTACATAGAGTAAGGGCTTTTCCCTGTTAAACTCGCATTTCGCCCTCTCATTTTTGTGAACATCTATAATACCCACTATCTCACCCCCTTCGCAGTATCATGCTGAGAAGTGCCACTAATGACCTGCCTGTGCATTATGAAAATCATACAGCAGTGGTATAATTTGCTATCTTACATGATGCATTGCGATCAACTAAGGAGGAGAATGGTTAGAGAATATGAAAATAATGCATGCATATTCAATGAAAGACCACTGGTCATATTTAAATAAATCTTCATTCGTTACCGCTACGGTAGTGGTTATTCTGTAAGAAGGCAGTTCCCCTCGGGTGTCCACTGGAAGTCACGGTAATTACTGCCTGCTAAAAAAACTCCCTGTGCTGTAACAAGACCTAATGCGTTTCATTTGTGATCTGAAGTGTATTTATGTCCATTTCTGTTGTGGATTACTACAACCTGAAAGGGACCAATGCATCATTTATTATTTACTTTCTTGTAACGTGCTAACGTTCACTAACGAGAGGCATCGTGGCGCTACCTGGAGAGGGTTAGAGCAGCAGAGAGTAACACGAAGGAGGCATTCTCGTGCTGTGGGCTAGTAGGCAGAAAGTTATGGTTGTATGCTGTATTATCTTTTGTGTCCAGGGCAAAAAGATGTCTCCATGCATTTAAGTAGAAGCTCCCTAATTCTCCCATGGTCTGTGGCGGAGACAAGGGTTCTCTTTATAAAGGGCAACACTCAGGGGCGTCATTTTATCAAAATGCCACGGGTAGCGGAAGTGACATTATAAGACCCTTGACCTCTGATGACATCACAGGAAGTGATGTCATTTGACCCCACCCCCAAAGTGACATCACAGGATGCGATGGCACACGACATTTCACCCCTTAACAAAACAGGAACTGGCATCACATAGCATTGTTCCTAAGTACACTACAAAAATATGGTTACAATATCACTTTAATGTGATATACATTTCATACAAGAATGGATCACCATATGTATCATTAATATCAGTATGTATATGCCCATATTACCAAATTACTGTGAATGCAAGCAGACATCCAAGGTCATATGATAATGATGTGTTATTGTATAACGCTTACGCGTAAGCACTTTATATAGAACAAATGTCCATACAGTATCACCCAACCTGTGTAGCTACTCCTGTATTAACCTCAGAAGGATGAAAGGCTGAGTTGGCCTTGCTAAGATTCGAACCTGCAGATCACACAAACATTGCAGCATTGAGTGCTCAACCCACTGAGCTATCTTACCGGCTATAGTAACATTAGCAATTACATGCCTGAATGTTCTCAAAGTCAGAAAGCAAATACACTCTGTAGTGGATACATTAAAGTGGTAACTGAACAGCAGGCCAGTTCATCTGCAGGTCCGGTGCAAATCTTGCCACATGTCTAGTTTGTATGGATCTACTTTTCAGGCTTCATAGGTTGGAAAAATACATACCATTGGGAGGGTTCATAACTGTGTATAAAAGAATTCAGAGTAGCGCAGGGAAAGCAGTGCACTCACACAACATCTCGTAGTCTGGGCACTCATTACCTCATACATGCAAACATCCTGAACATCATGCCATGGAGATAGGAAAGATAGACACATTGCAATAAATAATTTATTGTGGAACAATGAAATCAAGGGCCACTTTATGTGCTATGGTCAAAGATTTCTACCCTGTACACAAGTTTTTAGGCACAAGAACTTTGTCAAGTGACCGAGAACACCGAGGTGGAATGTCTTGTGATAATCGTAACAGAGACAACAGCAGAAGAAAAAACAAGGCTATAACTGCAACCTACGAAAAGCAAAATACATAGTCCGAAATGGATGCTTATTCTACTCTAAATGCTTTTTGGGAGTTTTTGTCTGCATTGTGAATTTGAGGTGTTTAAGAACAGACTAACAGGCCGATTCATGTAATTCCTCTCAAAAGTGTCGCACGCGGCCGGCGCACAGCGTGCCCGTGCGAATGTCTGCGCCAGCCGCGTGCGATAAAATCAATTTCCGCGCACAGCGTATTCATGGATTCTCACCTCCAAAAGCAGACGTGGCGCAGAGTGGCGCAGCGACCCTGCAGCAGCGCCAGTTACGCCCCCAAGAACTCCCTCGCGCAAGGAAAATCCATCAAGATCGCAAAACCATCGCAAAGGGCTGCGCCAACCCCTCACCAGTTTACAGGACTGGCAAACAGCAAACGCAAAGCGGGGAACGCGTATTACGGGTGTCGGGAACACGCGTGCGCGAGAAGTTTCACACGCGATCTGGCCTGGGGGAGCGTGTATGTGTATTTCAGGGGTGCGCGAGAAGTATTACACGCGAATGGCCTGGGTGCGTGTATTTCAGGGGTGCGCGAGACGTTCCACACGCGAATGGCCTGGGTGCGAGAAGTTCTAGATGCGAATGGCCTTGGCGCGTGTAGTACAGGGGTGCGCGAGAAGTTCCACACGCGATTGGCCTGGGCGCGTGTATTTCAGAGGTGCGCGAGAAGTTCCACACGCGATTGGCCTGGACGCGTGTATTTCAGAGGTGCGCGAGAAGTTCAACATGCGATTGACCTGTGCGCGTGTATTTCAGGGGTGCGCGAGAAGTTCCACACACGATTGCCCTGGGCGCGTGTATTCCAGAGGTGAGCGAGAAGTTCCACACGCGATTGGCCTGGGCGCGTGTATTTCAGAGGTGCGCGAGAAGTTCCACACACAATTGGCCTGGGCGCGTATATCTCAGGGGTGCGCGAGAAGTTCCACACGCGATTTGCCTGGGCGCGTGTATCTCAGGGGTGCGCGAGAAGTTCCACACGCGATTGGCCTGGGCGCGTGTATCTCAGGGGTGCGCGAGAAGTTCCAGACGCGATTGGCGTGGGCGTGTGTATTTCCGAGGTGCGCGAGAATTTCCACACGCGATCTGGCTTGGGGGAGCGTGTGCGTGTATTCCAGAGGTGCGCGAGAAGTTCCACACGCGATTGGCCTGGGCGCGTGTATTTCAGAGGTGCGCGAGAAGTTCCACACGCGATTGGCCTGGGCGCGTGTATTTCAGAGGTGCGTGAGAAGTTCCACACGTGATTGGCCTGGGCGCGTGTATTTCAAAGGTGCGCGAGAAGTTCCACACGCGATTGGCCTGGGCGTGTGTATTTCAGAGGTGCGCGAGAAGTTCCACACGCGATTTCAGCAGGGTACGTGTATTTCAGGGGTGCGCGAGAATTTTCACACGCGATTTCAGCAGGGCACGTGTATTTCAGGGGTGCCGGGGAGTCCTACATGTGATTTGGCAGTGTGGGTCCTCCCAGGTGTCCCCTGTACCACCCTCCACGGCCCCTGCAGGCAGCCCACACCACAGGGGACTACCCTGCATCCCTGGTCATGTCCCGCAGGCAGCCCACCCAACATGGGCATGCCCCCCAGCAAAGGCACATGTCTCCTTGCACTACTGATCACCAACTCATGTCCCCTTGCACCCCCACCCCCAGCATTGCGGGGCACCTGCCAGCAGGCCCCCACTCATGTCCCACTCATGTCCCCCTGCACCCCCACCCCCCAGCATTGTGGGGCACCTGCCAGCTGGCCCCCACTCATGTCCCACTCATGTCCCCCTGCACCCCCACCCCCCAGCATTGCGGGGCACCTGCCAGCAGGCCCCCACTCATGTCCCCCTGCACCCCCACCCCCCAGCATTGCGGGGCACCTGCCAGCAGGCCCCCACTCATGTCCCACTCATGTCCCCCTGCACCCCCACCCCCAGCATTGCGGGGCACCTGCCAGCAGGCCCCCACTCATGTCCCACTCATGTCCCCCTGCACCCCCACCCCCCAGCATTGCGGGGCACCTGCCAGCAGGCCCCCACACATGTCCCCCAGCCAACATGTCATCACAATCTAGATCCCTGGCCCTTATGGTCAGCCTCCAAATGCAAAACACCCACTCGAGTATTGCATCCACCCACTTAGAAATGGCAATGACATGATAGAACCCCAATAGCAAGTTTTGAAATGAACACATGGCCCTCACATACACCCAATGGGTGTCAGTGAATCTCAAAACCCATATCATGATGTGCATGATACCAATGAGATGATACTACACATTGAAGTTTGATGAAAAAAATGTATTAAAAACAGCATAAACGGAATTAAAAATAAACAAATGACAATGGGAATCAAAAACCAAAAGCAGCATGTCCATAAAATAATGAAAAACGACAAATCATAATCCAAAGGAAAGGTGTCCAAAGTCACAGTTCAAGAAAGTAAATCCAAGGTAAAAACAAAACCGAAAACCATTGCTCCATGGGTAAATCCAAAAAAAATAAAAAAATCCAACAGTCAACTATATACAGATAAACAAACCAGGGTCCATGATCCCAACTGAAGAAATGAAACCTACATAAAAATACTACCTAATAAAATAAAACTATATACAAAAATGTGGCCCATTGTCCAAAAGGTCCAAAATAAATAAAAAAGCAAAGGAAACCTAACACTAACTACATAACTATTTACAAGGGCAGCGGGCTAGTCCGACGGCTCACTGGTTGTTGTCATGGGCCAGGGCATCATCGAACTCCTGTTCAATGGCTTGGAGGCGGGCATGTTCCCTGGCCCCGAGGTCCCGCAGGGATAATGCAGTGTCCAGCTCCAACTCCCTGTGAAGACCCTCGAGGCATTCAGCCCGCCTCAGCGCCCTCCGCATGGATTTCTCCGCCCTGACCATTGTGAGCCGTTCCTCCTCTGCCCGCTGCCACTCCGCACCTATCTGCTGGCCCAACCGCTCCCACACGGAAGCCACTCCCATTCCAGGGTTCTCCTGCCCTCCGGCCGATGCCTGCACCCCTGATGTTGATGGCCCCGAGCCATGATGCCTCCCACGTCGAGCCTGCCGCTGCCTCTGACGCAACTGCCTGTGCCAGCACGACGGCATCCAGGCTGATGGAAACCACCGACGCCGTCGTGCACGTGTCCTGCCCGATGATGCCGTCACATCCTCCATCTGCTGGGGTCCAGTTGCTGGTGTGTCCACCCCTGCTGGACCTCCGACTCCCGACTGTGGCAGGGATGGGATCCCCACCTGTGGTGGCTGCATTGGTCGGGGCAGGTCCACAGGGTGCCCTGGTGGCATCTGGGCCAGAAGACGGCATGGAGTACGACTGGCGCACAGCCTCCACTGAGGAGGAGCGGGTCACCAGAGTGCCCGACACATGTACGAGACCCCCGACCATGACCACTCCCAACTGGGCCACGTTGGCACGGTGCTCTTCGGGATGACGTGCATGCTCCCCCCGGGAAGCACGCACCTCATCACGAATGACAGCCGTGCGCAACGCGACACCAATCAGGACCTTCTCCATACGGCCAGGGGTCCCCTCGTCCGCAGGTGGAGGGGAGTCAGATGACATGGACATCCCCCCTACCTGCGGACGGGCCTGGGATGGGGCATACCTGCTGGTGCAGTCACAGTGTCAGGGACAGTGACATGCACAGGCACCTCCACGGCGACCTGTGCTGCCTCCTGCCCCTGCCCCTGGACTGCACCACTTGCACCAGCAGGGATGGCCCCACCAGGCCCCATGTGCAGCTCAGTAGCGGCCTCCTCCTCCTCTGTGGAAACCACCAACCTGGATGGTTCCACACCGTCTTCCGCCGTTGCAAGCCCCTGTGGGGGCTCACCCACCCCTTCCGCTGCAGCCGTGGGGGCATCCCCGCCGCTTAGCTCCACAGCGCCGTCTCCGCCCTCTTCTTCACTTTGCGCTGTGTAGAGGGAGACATAGAACACAAGCATCAGGGTACTGTACAATGGTCCCCTAGACAGGAAGCAATAGCAGATGAGTAGCACTGTCAAAGATCACTTCCATCATGTCCCTCCACAACACATGGGTCAGTGCAGGCAAAACACATGCAGTAACAGGCATGGCGCATGCTATGGACATAAGCAAACATGTCCAAGGGACTCTTGAAGCATACAAGGTTGTTTTTGGACTCACATGCATCATGGGTCATGCCTATCACATGCACACACTTCAACGTACTTTCATCCATCTGGACTCGTACACCCCAGACACAGTGGATGCAAGGATAACTAGGCTGCATCAGTGAATCTGAACATTGTCACAGACATGTGTCATGCATCCATGGCATCCACAAGTCACAGACACGCAGGTCAGAAACACAGACATGGACACCATATATGTACATGGCATCAGCACCCATCCCTCACCCACACCCATGTCCAGGAACAGAGACTGGCATGCTCTCATGTGTCCATTCCGCATAGGGCTCCCCATGTTACATTTAGACACATACACCAACCGTGTGCTTCACACATTACTGGTCTCACATGCATGACCATGATGTCCCTGCACACACACACGCGTACATGGCCTATGTCACACATACAGGCAAGTATCAGACAACCAGCACGCTGCAACATGCCCTGTCTCACACAGCAGTGCTTGGCCACTTACCGCTCGACTCCAGACGGGTCTGCCTCTCAAGGATCTGGGCATGGAGCGCTGGGCGTACGCGTTCCAGGACCCTCAGCTGGATGGTACTCATGCTGCCCCGGCCCCCCTCCACGAGGCGCCGGGCCTTTATGAGGGTCCTGGACCTGAAGTCCTCCCAGCGCTTCTTGACTTGCTTGATATTGCGGGTTGCCACCCCCTCCGCATTGATGGCAACCACAAAGTCGTCCCAGATCCTGTCCCGCCCTTCCTTGTCGGCGCGTGGTGATCCCAAGAGGGCATCATAATGCCCCAGGACAAGCTCCACCAGGACACCAACTTCCTTCTGACTGAAGCTGGTGGCCCTCTGCCCCTCTGGCTGGGGGTCGCCAGTGGTCTCGGATGGTGTTTGCCCCGACATGGCGACCCCCGAGGCAGGCGTGGGTGGGCAACTGGGTCCTGGGGCTGGGCTGTGGAGCGATGGTATCCCAGTCGGGAGTGTTCTGTTCCAGCAGGGGTGGACACAGCAACTGGACCCCTGCAGATGGCTGATGTGCAGACACCAAATGGCAGGGCACGGTGGCAGCAGGCAGGCAGGCAGCAGCAGATGGCTCGTGGGAGGCTGCTCAGGGCTCTGGGGGGCAGTAATTCGGCCTTTTGGGCAGGAGCGTGGTCTTCCGTGTGCTTACGCGTGGCCAGCTTGATACAGAGTGATTTGGCACGTGAAAATTCTGCACGTCAGCGTGTGAATCGAGGAAAGGCCCTTAGCGCGTAAGCGCGTCAGCACGCATACGCGATTCCATTGGACCAAAGGCCCTTAGCGCGTATGCGTGTCTGTGACGTATCGCGCACGGGCGTTGATTTTCGTGGGGTGCGGTGCGTGTGTTTTGCAGGCGTTGGGGTTCACACGCTATTACTTCACAGCGGGTGGGTGTTGGCTACGCATTCTTCTACACGCAAGGCAGACGGTGAGTGGTACCCTGCTCCCCCAGGCCCGATCGCGTGTAAAAACACCCGCGAGCCCCTGAAATACACGTACCCCGCTCCCCCAGGCCCGATCGCGTGTAAAAACACCTGCGAGCCTCTGAAATACACGTACCCCGCTCCTCCAGGCCCGATCGCGTGTAAAACCACCCACGAGCCCCTGAAATACACGTACCCCGCTCCCCCAGGCCCGATCGCGTGTAAAAACACCCGCGAGCCCCTGAAATACAAGTACCCCGCTCCCTCAGGCCTGATCGCGTGTAGAAACACCCGCGAGCCCCTGAAATACAAGCGCCCAGGCCAATCTCGTGTGAGGTACTTCTCGCGCACCTCTGGAATACACGCACACGCTCCCTCAGGCCCGATCGCGTGTGAAACTTCTTGCGCACCTCTGAAATACACGCACACGCTCCCCCAGGCCCGATCGCGTGTGAAACTTCTCGCGCACCTCTGAAATACACGCACACGCTCCCCCAGGCCCGATCGCGTGTGAAACATCTCGCACACCTCTGGAATACACGCACACGCTCCCCCAGGCCCGATCGCGTGTGAAACTTCTCGCGCACCTCTGAAATACACGCACACGCTCCTCCAGGCCCGATCGCGTGTGAAACTTCTCGCGCACCTCTGAGATACACGCACACGCTCCCCCAGGCCCGATCGCGTGTGGGCCTTCTCGCACGTGTAGAACTTTGGCGCACATTTTTTTCCTGCGCAGGGACGCTACCGCCTGCTTTCGTGTGGCGGACATGTATGGGCCTGTGCGCGTCTTTGGCTGTGCGCTGTTTTTCCCTATTCGATTCCATGAATACGTGTTGTAGGCGAGCATGTGGGCGTTCTGCGCACTTGCCTCCTGTACTTCCCCCGTGACGCCCACATTTTCACGAGTTGTTCCCCATTCTGCGTGTGACGCCCCATGTTACGCCTACTTTTGTTATGTGCGCCACGCTATGTGCGAATTCGCTGTGGCCTTATCGCACGGCGTTCGATGACCTGTGCGCCAGCGTGCGCCAGCGTGCGCCGCGCACTTTTTCAGCGCACATCCCACATTTTGCGCGTGCACAGACTTCCATGAATTGATGTGCGGTGTTTTCTGCGCAATAATCGCACTTGCACTGCGATTTTCGCTATTTCACTGCGAATCGCACGTTTTCGCACGCGTGCGCCGTTTTTTCAGCGCGCATTAATTGCATGAATCGGCCTGTGAATTAGTGATTCAACCCCTGAAGTGTGCCTGAAATAAACCGTTAATGAGTCTAGCAATTATTGTATAGAATTCCAGAAAGACAAATTATTTACTATTCCTATTCTTTCTTATTTAGGGTCACTGTTACATTTGTGGAACCCCTTGTTTTTAAAGAGGCCTGAACAAGAAAGCCAGCCACTCCAGAAACAAAGAGCCACATGGTGCTGGCCACAGCCCGGGAGATTCTGTTTGTTAAAAAAAAAAAAAACGTTTTGAATTTCTTTTTTTAGGAGTAGCAAAGGAGACCACAGGGTTGCAGTTGCGACCCCTGGCGACCTCTAAATGACATGCCCGACAGCACTCATTTTTAGTTTAAAAAAAAGTTTTGGAGAATCCCTGATGCCCATCATAAAGGAGTGTTCTGATGAATCTTTTGGATAAAAGTTATAACTTTAATTTAGCACACCTCCTGGAAGCACGCTTATTCTAGAAGGATGAAATAATGTAGAAAAGAACGTCCTACCAAAGGAGGGGGCAGAGCCGGAGCATAGCCACAGTAGAAAGTGAAAATGGAGGCCCTGATATGTGACTGGGTGTTCCCGTTGCTGCAAATAGTCCTCTTGGGCTGACACTTGCGAATCTGCCAGGACTCTTGTTATCCCCAACCCTGCCATGCCAATATAAGCCGCCAACATCTTGAGAACACTGCTGGATGGGAAGTTGTTTATCTGACTTGTGGGTTTACCTTGGCTGACATTCAAATCGTGTCTTCACTCAGGGCGAGACGGGAGCGCGAGCTGCTCGACTGCCCATGTTTCCGGCTTTCCCAGACGTTCTGCGTAAACGTGCGTAGCTGGCTGGCGCTGCGTGTTCCGTACATGGCCCTGGTTTTGTCTGTGGCGTTGTGGCACGAGTTTGATCTCGCTCTGCCAGCGTTGGGCAGGGACATGTAAACGACTAATACACGAAGAAACCCCCGTTTCCAAATCGCATTTTGTGAGTTTTTTTTTAAACTGCGAGCTGCCATTTTTTGAATATCTGTGTGAAAGTGTCAATTTTACTGACGATATTGCTAACAATAACTTTGATCAATGCTACCAGCTGCACCATAAAACCGGCAAACAGTTGCCCACTAAATGCGGGCATCCACCTATTAAACAGTGCGGGCCTGCACTTTACCTGCCTGACATCATGTACCTCACTGTCAATGTGTATGATTTGCCTGCCCAGTAATGAGCCTTCCTCCCTTATTATCACCTCTGACTCTGATCTCTTTGATAGTATTTTTATTTTTAAGTTTATCTTTATTCAGACTTTGCACATCACACTTATTCCTGCCTTATTGCTCTTCCGTAGGCAGGCGTACAGATTCGACCATCAAAATGATGTATATTCACCCGCTTCTTAAACACCGTTGGGTTTGCCTGTGTGGTGTCTTCCAGATGCATACACTGTAGTGATCCGCCTGGGAATCTGTAGTACAGCAGTCTCCTCTTAGCTTGCTGAAATGACAGTTCAGGCCAGCTCTACCACCGCACTGTCTATCTGCTGAGAGTGCAGACTCATGTTTAGAGTACTCCCCCCCACTCTTCACTTTATATCAGGATGCTTAGCAGAGGGGTAGACAGGGTAGGGCCTGAGCGGGCAAGGCCCACCCAAAATCTGTAAATGCCCCATTGTGGGGTATTTACAGATGTTAATACCACTGTGGTGGCCCAACTACATTAGCTTCAGACCCCACTTGTTAGACAATCCTGGCCACTCCTCTGATGCTTGGCCTTGCCATGTGAGATAATGGTCCAAATCACCCTCTCCTGCTTCATTCCCTAATCCAAGGGGCTAACTGGGAGAGGGCAAGTTATCCCCTTGACATGTCCTCATGAATAGTGTTTGCTCGACATTATTCATGCACCTCCAGGACTTCCCTCCCTGTAACCTGATCAATGTAAAATCCAGGTGTGCCTGGGCCGCTGCTTTTGGCTCTACCTCACTGTGCCCTGATAGTGCATGTACACCCTCAGAACATCGATCAAATGGGCTAGTCCTTGATGAAGACCGTTCTGTGAAAGAGGTGAATCTGTCTACCCTCGGGAGCCCAACGATATCAAGTGGAATACACAATGGCACTTACCATTGCTTGTAGGGTGATGGCTGTAGCTTAACAGTATTTTCACCCTCAGCCTGAATCCCTGCACCAAGGAAAACCTAAGCCCAATGTCAGAGCCAAGGGGAAGCAATTAGGAGACCACCCCTCTTAGGGCCCTCCACCATGTCCCGGTGGGGCCCTCAAGAAGCAAGCACGCTCTTTGATGAAGAAAGAAAATGCTGCTGTTGGTGGAGGGGAACTGAGCGGTACCACACAGGTGACAGTGCATCCCACAGTGACAGGGTGCTTGGCAGCCAAGTTTTAGGACCCTGGGACCCACATGTATTTCTCAGGATGTCACCTGCACCGTCTTCCTGAATCTCCTTTAGCCTTAAACTGAGAGAAAAAAAAGAAGACATGAGCACTGCATGGAAAGTTAAACTTAAAAGATAGTGCGCTAAGTGCATATGTGTTTTCAAAGTTATGCAATGTATGTGTGCAAGAGATTTTGAGTGAGTGTGTGGGCGCGTGAATGCGTTTGTAATCACACACAAACAGATAAAGTGTGTGCATGTGTGTGTGTATTTTGGACTGAGGTATCATGAACATCTGATTTACAGTTGCACTTGCACTTGACACTTGACACCTGATGTCAGCATTTACCCTTGCACTTGCCACCAGCTGGCCCTACTTCTATCATTGTTTTATTTATTCTTTTACCTCATGTACTGCACTGTCCCCACCCCACTTCCACTGAGCATTTTTTCTTTTCCCTCTTCCCCTGCACTTGCGCAATCTGAATGACACCTGGCCTCGTAGGATCGTTCTCTCTGTCTTCCCTCTGTTTCCCCCTCCATTGCTGTGCCGCACCTTGAAACACTTATGAATAGGCGCGTCATAAATGCCATATCATATCATATCATATTGGCATACTTTGTGGGCACCATGATGAAAGTTTTTAAATTAGCAATAATGGAACATACTTTAACACAAGCATCATGAAAAACTGTTTTACAGGGCTACACTGACATGTATTTGGGACCAAGACATCATGATCACGTGCTTTACAGGGTGAGTGCTGGCATATATTGTGGGAACCTTCATGAAAGGGGTTTTACTGTGGCAATAATTGGTCATCATAATCATATCCGTTACAGTGATAGTGCTGGTACTTATCATGGGCACATCATTAAACATTTTTACAGTGGCAGTACTGACAATTATTTGGGCACAGGCAGCATAAAACGTGCTTAAAAGGCCGTGCTGGCAGATATTGTGAGCTGAGGCATCATGAACCTAACCTCTACAATGGCAGTGCTGGCATAAAATGTGGGTACTGTCATGAATGACAATTTACAATGCAAATATACTATAACATTTTCGCATTAGCAGAATGAACATGTGTTTTACACCACCATGCTGGCATATATTGTGAACGGAGGATGTCATGACATGTTCTTTACAGTGACAGTGCTGGCATATATTGTGGACACCATCAAGAAAGTATTTTACAATGGAAGTAATGACATATATTACTTTACTTTACTTTACTACATTTATATTGCGCAACCATAAACCCATAGGTGTGAGGGCGCAGACAAGACAGAAAGGTGAGGCATACTAGTAGGTTTACAGTATTAGGTTACAGGAAGCCTGAAGTAGTGTTCGTACTGTATTATTGCAGACTGAAGCATCATGAACATGTGCACTGCAGTGGTATATATAGTGGTCATGTGTACTATAATTATCTTAGCATCCATCTACTGTATTTTTCCTTGTGTTGCTGTTAATACTGCTGAAACACTTGTGTATGAGCGCGATAGAAATAAAATATCAATATCAATATCAATAATAACCAAATGTTAATTGTATGGTTTCTTATTCAGCTTTTCTCAAAAATTGTGCTTTAAAAAGCACAATTTCCACCTATTTTCTGCACATTTTCTGAGGGTGGGAGGGGGCTGCTGAACCTCCATACACTGGTAACATGTGCGCCTATTATGCTTGGTCACTCACACTAATTCAGGGGCAATGTTAACTCATTTTCTATTTTAAAAAAATCATGCGTCACTAATGACCTTGAATCATTTAGAATGGAGGGAGCTCTGCAGCATCCCCATCAGCCGGTACCAAGAGCTGCCTAGGCCAGTGGTTTAGAATTGCAGTGGATCACCGAGCGGAATAAAGAGGTTAGACATTCCCATGTGGCACTATTGGGGAGCGTCCAGAGGAGCAGAGGCTGCCTCGGTTGTATTACATGTTGGTCTCCCTCATAGGCACTCACCCATATGTTTTTATTTCCCTATATGTTGTGAGTTAATTCTGCCCCCTTGACTTTCCCTACTCATCCTCTTTCTTGCACTTCTTGGTCAACTTTGCCTTTCACCCCACAGTGCAGTATCTGGCTGCCACCATGCACAAGGTCACAATTCACCTCTGCCCGGTCAAGGCTTGGCACTTTAACTGGTGATGTAGGCAGTATAAAAGACAAATAACACTGCATAAGGGACACCCTCTCAGGGGCGAGAGGAGGGGGTGGGCAGAGTTGTCTCTCTAGTGACTCTCAGCAGAGTAAAAGTATTTTCATAGGGCCTCTCCATTCTCCCCTCCTCCATCTCTCACACACCCAGTTGCAATCATCCATGCTTATAACAAACAACTTAACATTTATTCTGACCAATAATACAGAGACACTCCAGATAGATCAACCAATTTTGCTATCAGAAGATCCAGGGCCCACCGTTCAACCATTAAAGTTAGATAACACCAGCCCTCGGTTTTTCCTAAAATGCGCTGCGCTTCGTTTAGCTGCACCCTTACCCCCAGGTCCCACTCCTGCCCCTGTGCCACACCATAAAGACCCAGTACTCAAAGTAGCCTTTCGGCAATCGCTCCTCGGGGCCCCCATGCCAAACCATTGTAACGTGCGTAAAAGGCTACATTTTATAGAGTGATAGCCTGCCACCTACGAATACAAAAAGTCTTCATGTTTTGATATACTAAAGACACATTACTAAATCTCATTAATGAATTAATGATTGCTCATTTTCACCCAGCAGCATTTAATTGACACTCTGCATTCGTGCATGAAGCTGTTCTCTTCTGGCCCTTTTTGTCCACACTTCACTCAAAAAGACGACCGTGACCCTACAAGTGGAGAACTGGCCTACAAGGAGATACACCTCTCCCTCCCTTACCAGTGCAGGACTGGCCTATAAGGAGATACACCTCCCCCTCCCTTACCAGTGGAGGACTGGCCTATAAGGAGATACACCTCCCCCTCCCTTACCAGTGGAGGAATGGCCTATAAGGAGATACACCCCTCCCTCCCTTACCAGTGGAGGACTGGCCTATAAGGAGATACACCTCCCCCTCCCTTACCAGTGGAGGACTGGCCTATAAGGAGATACACCTACCCCTCCCTTACCAGTGGAGGACTGGCCTAAAGTAAGAGATGCTCCTGCAGACAGTGTCTATGAGAGGCTGGGACAAAGGTCGTCATATCATATCTGAAAGGCTTGTAGAGCTGGGGTAGAGTCAATCTAAGAGATGCTCCTGCAGCCAGTGTCTCTGAGAGGCTGGGACAAAGATGGGTCATATCATATCTGAAAGGCTTGTAGAGCTGGGGAAGAGTCAATCGACTGCAAAGCTCACCTCTGAAATGCTGGTAAGGCTAGGACGGTGTCATTGTCACTTTTAGACGTCCAGTCTGGTTGGGGTAGCCATTTGCATATATGGCCAGTGCCACTGGGAAATGACCTGCAGCACTTCACACTCACCACTGAAAGCAGGCGACGCCTGAATAAGGTAAGTAAAAGGCCACGCGCTCTTCTGATGGGGCTGGAACATGGTGAGTGGCATATCAGTCTAACCTCTTGGAGGCCGGCTAACTGCAGCAGAGTTAGCCACATCAGGTAGATGTGAGTCTTTCTACTGAAAGGCTGGTAGGTCTAAGCACTCGTCGGTACTATGTCTTGCTTTCCATCAATAGGTCAGTAGAGCCAGGGATGAATCGCTGATGAGCCTGGTTCGCCTCAGAAGGTTTGGGAGCAGAGCCCGGTGGTGGCACTCTCAGTCTCAAGTTGTACCCATGCTCATCCCCATTTTTTCAAAAACACCCCCTTTCCTTGTTTTTTAACCTTAATTTTAGCCCCCTCTCCCCTATTTCCGAAAACAAGGAGCCGGTAACAGGCTTACACCATCTTTGCACGTGAAAATGCAGAAGGGTGGAAACGCTCCACAAGTTGTGTCATAGTGGATGCACAAACGCCATCGCAGGGACTGGAACATAGCATGCATTATTTTAAGTGATCAGATCAGAACATAATTGACAACAGGAGGCAGGCAGCGGACTCAGAGCCCGAGCAGAGCACTATACAAAATCACAGCCACGGCTTATGCTATTTCTGTTTTTATAGAAAATGTTCCTTGACTTCAGCCAGGTGGGAACCCCTCACCACAGGGTCGGCCAGGCACGTTTCTATTCTACACTTTTACAAGTGAGGTTGCTGCAATGAATGTCAAACGCATAACACAACTCCCAATCTTTTGAGACAAATGATTGTTTTAAACATACTTGGATACATGTCACTCCATTGCACATATTGACGTATGTTTGACCATCTTTGCCCGCATTGTTGCACCTGTGTACTTATCTATGGCTGCCGAGACCTAAGCACCAAAAACACAGAACGGGAGAAAGAAACGGCACCCTTTGCCTTGAAAATCGAGGAAGTACATCTCCTCGAGTTCAAGTGGAAAAAGTACCCCTTTTGCACGTTTTTGGAGACGAGCATGCGCGCTTTAACCATTTCTGAGTGCCACCACCGGGGGAGAGTAAAGGTCAAAATGTGTGGGCACTTAATGGTACAAAGAACCTCTACATTTTGATAAAATCAGCCATCGTTCCTTTTACTTTTTGTTGGCTGGCGAACAGGCGAAGGGCACGTTTGTTTTTTGCTGCTCTCTTACTGAGGATTCGGACCGCGGCCATGCTGGATCCGCCCTAATGTCGCTTCCTGTTGATCTTTCATGCAGCTTCTGGCTTGCTGTTGTTCATTTCATTAGCCTGATTGAGACATAACGCCCATTCCCACGACCCCTCATTGCCCTGCTCCCGCAGTGATCAGCGTTTGTCTTCCGCATTTAAGCAATCGATTAATGTGAAATTGCAGCAGGCACAGCTGTGCGTGTAGGCAATGGGTGGGTGGGTGATGGTTGCAGTCTTTGGCCAGTCCCTTATGAGGTGTGCGTGATGGGTCATTAGAAAGGGGAGGTTGTCTGACGAAGATGTTCTGGGGCACAATGACTGGAAGTAATGGTGGTCGTTTAAGATGCATTTTCTTTCACTGTATCTCTTTGAGTCCTCATAGTACAGTTGTAAAACACATGGGGGCGGTGGAGTGGAGGAAAGGCAGACCCAGGTAGAGGGTTTGTATTGTTGGGGGTGTCCATGGGTTTGGGGTCGGTGGGGGGTAAGGGCCAGCAGGAAACAGAGTTCCGCCATTTTGTGTACACTTAAACCCCTGACTGCAACGGTTGGGACACAGTATGTTGCATGTTAAGCAACAGTCAGAATATACATTTGTCGGCCCCACGGCTCATCTGAGGTGACTCTGGTCTGAGTGTCCGTCAACTCGAGTACTCGAGTATCTCAGACGAGCACCCTGTTGCAATGCAGACATAATCTCCCCTTCAAAATCTTAAAAATATTATCCAACCGGTCTATGAAGAGAGAATGCTTTATAAGGCATAACATGCCCGCCGATATAAATAGGCCAGGGATAAGACTGCATGTTTTGCACTGCCTGGAATGCGCTGCGCGGATATGATTGGCCAGGGTAGACTTGAATGTTGACTTTGGTACGTGGAACTGGAGGGTGCCAGGGTGCCAGATTCTGAGGCCAGGGATATGGGGCAGGAGGGCTGGGCTATTTAATATAGAGATTGTAGAGACCTAGATCATCGGGGGAAGGAAGACGCTGCTGCAGCACTTGCTTTTGGAAGTCAGAAAGTGCATGACATTTAGAAAAAACCAACAGGCTAACTTTAGTTAAAAGTTTAACTGACCGTGGGCTAATTCCAATGGATGCACATGCCAACGCACAGACCACAACTCGCTGTGCTGTGCTGCTGTTAAAAGATGACAGCCCAAAGGCCTGATACCCACACTCTGGACAGCGCTCTGCTGCTCTCGAGCTAGGTCCACTAAGAAGCCAAACCATGACCAGTCTGCAAAAGCAGAGAAAACGTGCTCTCGTGTGATCTTGGTGGGCCTTTTGTCTGCCTCCTAGTGACTGTATTCTTGGCCCAAAATGGGAAAATTGTAATATGGAGAGGGCTTGCAGTCTTTTGGAGCTGATGCATGGTATCAATTATTCAGCAACGTGATTTCATAAAGGTATAAATAACAAGTGCCACCACTAACTAATACAGGAAGTCCTCCCACATTACACCAAAATCCTCAGACATGCATTATTCAACCAAATTTATTCTACATCTACACTGCACAACATCCAGCCGCTGCAGGTGAGCACGGACGATATCGTGCTCACATGATCTGGACCCCCCCTCCTGAAATCTCCAGGCCCCATGCTCCAGTGATCCCAGCCCAGTTGGGCCTCTACAGCTGCGTGCAATCCGCTCCGTTGCACTTCGTGAGCCAGCCTGCACCCAAAATGGCCGCTATGAAGTCTGGTGTTGATGCATTGCCTAGCAACACTGCATACTAATTGCGGCACATCTGCCCACAGGCGGAAGTCGGCCATCTCATGTGAAGGCCCACGAGAGGTAAGGCCCTTTTTGCCCCTGCATCCGTCATTCCCTTCTACAGTGTAGGAGAGGGCAGGAGCCCCTCCCTCAGCCAGCCCACGACAACAGCTGATGCCTCTTCGACGACGCCGGCATCTACACTGCACGACATCCAGCCGCTGGAGGTGAGTACGGACGACATTGTGCTCACATGATCTGGGCTCCCCTCCTGAAAACTCCAGGCCCCATGCTCCAGTGATCCCAGCCCAGTTGGGTCTCTACAGCTGCGTGCAATCCGCTCTGTTGCACTTCGTGAGCCATCCTGCCCCCAAAATGGCCGCTATGAAGTCTGGTGTTGATGCATTGCCTAGCAACACCGCATACTAATTGCGGCGCATCTGCCCGCAGGCGGAAGCCGGCCATCTCATGTGAAGGCCCACGAGAGGTAAGGCCCTGTTTGCCCCTGCATCCGTCATTCCCTTCTACAGTGTATGAGAGGGCAGGAGCCCCTCCCTCAGCCAGCCCACGACAACAGCTGATGCCTCTTCGACGACGCCGGCATCTACACTGCACGACATCCAGCCGCTGGAGGTGAGTACGGACGACATTGTGCTCACATGATCTGGGCCCCCCCTCCTGAAAACTCCAGGCCCCATGCTCCAGTGATCCCAGCACAGTTGGGTCTCTACAGCTGCGTGCAATCCGCTCTGTTGTACTTCGTGAGCCAGCCTGCCCCCAAAATGGCAGCTACGAAGTCTGGTGTTGATCCGTTGCCTAGCAACGCCGCATACTAATTGCGGCACATCCGCTGGGAGGCGGAAGCCGGCCCTCTCGTGGGAAGGCCCACGAGAGGTAAGGCCCTGTTTGCCCCTGTTCGCCACAGGGTGCAAAGGTCACAAGATATCCAAACCTGTCCTGCCAACTGCACCCTGGACTCCACTACAGCAACAGATCTCTCTGCTTCTACAACAAAGTACTGTCAACCACACAGGTGCCCGTGAGTACGCTGCCCACGAACTACCGCCCTTGAACCGGCCTACTTGCCAAATACTCTAACGTATGCTCATGTGTATCATACGAAGCGGGTTGTCACTCTGACCTCTACATGTTATTGTTTCCCATATGCGGCTAGCGGAATCCACGCCCAACCTACTGCTGTGTCCCATTACTAAGTTAAACCACCACTAACTCCTACTTGTGAGCTATACCATATCCCTAACCTTTTGCCATACAACGTATGGTTGCCAAACTTGCATATACTAGTAAACTTCGTATGCCACCTCATAATCCTATTTACTAGTAATGACCCTGTAAAATGTTTTGTTGTATTTTGTGCTAGTCCACGTACTAACATATAGCCTCAACGCTCGACTGCCAACTGTGTGTCCTTGTATGCCAGTTTGCCACTTTACCTGATTAGTAATACTTATGTAATTCACCTGTTGCTTATTATGTTGAACTGTTATTTCTGTACTTAGCCATTACTCTGCTACCACGTAATCCGACCTTGAGCTAAGCTCGCCTCCTGCCATCTCCTATCAAATACCGTGCCCATATCTACTCACCTTCATAAAGTTTACACCAGGCAACACATCTTTACTCTATAAGGCTCACCAGCTCACTCCACCCTTAGCCTCACCACGGTTATGCTCTTATTGCCCAACGGTAACAACCCACTATATTACCTGAACAACTCCTGCACCAAATATGGCCAAACGCTACCATCTCATGCTTCCCTGATCAGACCTGATTCCACCACTCCATTCTTGCCGGCCCTAAGGATAAATGAGAATTTCAATCCACACTCCAAATCCACTCTATCCAAATCTCCAAATGACACCTGGCTCAAGCCCACAGCTACAGTTTCAATCCCCTCACTCACGCCACCCACACACTTAAGAAACTTAAGACTTGGAGCACGCACATCCAAAGAGTCCATCACCAATCACAAATACACTGCCAAAACCTACAACACACCAGCACACACAAACGCACGCAGCACAAAGATCCAGGAACACACCACCATACTCCCGCTAACATCTCCAAACCTAAACACAGCACAATCAAGAATACACAAATCCAACTTGCTCTCATTAATGTGAGATCAATGCAAGCCCATGCCACAGAAATACATGACCTAATCTCTGACTTGGAGTTAGATGCACTAGCAATTACAGAAACATGGCTACACAAAGCCTCCCGACCAGCCAAATGCCAATCCCTACTCCCGGGTACATCATCCTCCGCCAGGACTGACCCACACACAAAGGTAGAGGGGTTGTTCTTATAGTCAAAGAAACACTTAAGGCTAGACAGATTAAATCTGCCACATCAGACAACTTTGGCGCCCTATCTGTGAAGATCTCCTTCTCCCCCAACGACACCATGACAATGCACCTCATCTACCGTCCTCCAGGCCCTCTCCTAGACTTCCAAGCCAACCTCCTACACCTCATAGGCAATGACCTCAAACCGAACACTAGAGCCATAGTCTTAGGAGATTTCAATCTCAGATACAAGGGTTCAAAGGACAAACACAGTAAAGCCTTTGATAAAGCTCTACTAGACCTAGAATTCATTCAAAAAGTTGACTCCGCCACCCATACCAAAGGACGCATACTAGATTGGCCAGCTGACCACGATTGCGGTGTAGACATCACCTCTAATACACCACAACCTTGGACAGACCACCATCTCATCCATTTCTATATCCCTACAAGTGCCGCTGCCCCACAAAACCTTCCCACGCCAGAAGCCCTCGCTAGATCCAAAAAAGTGCTCACTAAAGAAACAATACTCCCTCTCCTAGAAATCTCAGCTTTAGCCTCACCACTTTCTAACAACCCCACAGAAGTAGTCGAGTTGTACAACACCACCATCAAAGAGGTGATTGACACAATCCCCCCGTTAGAGAGAGAGAAAAAAAGCTAAAAGACTCTTTCACAGCAATTCTTGGTACAACCAAGAGTTACTTGACCTTAAAGTACTCAAAAGACACGCCCTCAACAAATGGCAATCCTGCCCATTCACCTCCACTCGTGACTCCTATCTGGCTATCGCTAAACAGTATAAAACTGTCATTGCCACAGCCAAAGCGGCAGCTTACAATACCAGAATAGACAATGGCAAATCCCACTCAAAAGAATTATTTGCCATCTTCAATGAGCTTGTCACACCTTCCACGTCCAAACATCAAACTGTTAAGGACGAGAAATGGTGTAATAACATCCAGAAGGCTATGTTGTATAAAATCGAGTTACTTAAAAATAAAATCAAAACTAACTACGCCAACCTACCTCAGGTCATCCGCACAACAAACGCGGCACCTGACTCTAAGCCCACTATCCCCCTGACAGCAAACCACATCCGCCATTTACCTTTAGAAATTTAAGCATTCCTGAAGTCTCACTTATAATGAAGAACATAAAACCTTCACTATGTAAAGGTGACGTTTGCCCAGCAAACATAATCAAAGACTGTTCTGAAGCCCTAGCACCCTTCATTTCAACTTTTATTAATGCTTCATTTGCCTCTGACGCAGTACCCTCTTCCCTCAAGGAAGCATGGGTTTGGCCACTACTACAAAAGCCCACGTTAGACCCCGACTCTCCAAAAAACTACAGGCCCATTACAACGGTGCCTTTTCTGCTGAAAATCTTGGACAAAGCTGCATATCTCCAGATACAAGCCTACCTAGAACTACACAACATCCTAGGAAAGAGACAGTCTGGCTTTCGTCCACGGCATGGCACCGAATCAGCCTTGTTTGATTTTAAAAAACCAACTCCTATGCAATATGGACAAGGGCAAATCAGCCATCCTCCTACTTCTCGGCCTGTCAGCAGCGTTCGACCTAGTTGACCACAAGGTCCTTAAGACACACCTCACAGACACGGCTCACTTCTCTGCTGAGGCCACCACCTGGATCACATCCTTCCTGGAGGGCAGCGCCATGAGGGTGTTTTCTGATCAAGCATCAGCCACCCCATCCCCGATCAGCTGTGGAGTACCACAAGGCTCCTGCACCTCCCCTGCGCTCTATAACCTATTTACCCTAACACTTGTCAACGACCTAGAAGAATTCGGCATAACCTTCATCAATTATGCCGATAATACACAAATTCTTATCCCACTATCAGGTGACTACGAACAAGACCTAAAAACCATACAAGACATCTATGCCATTATCCAGGCCTAGAAGGCATCTAATGGCCTCTGTCTAAATGGGGACAAAACCGAGATCCTACTGGTTGGTCCAAAAGAAATCCTTAGGAAACTAGACAGCAAATATTGCAACTTCAATATAGAAAATTCAGTAATTGCAATGTCCTCTTCTGTAAAAACTTTGGGAGTGTACCTCGATGCAACCCTATCCATGGATAGACACGTAAGCTATATCTCCTCAGCAGCAGTACTCACAACAAAAATAATCAATGCAGTAAAATCTGACCTATCCACTGAAAACTGCCTCAACATTGCCAGAGCCACTATAGGTGCTAAACTGGACTATTACAACGTCCTCCTACTGGGCACTTCCACGAAAAACATTAACAGACTGCAAGTTACACAAAATAACGCACTGAGAGCAGCACTCAGTATTCCCAGGAAGGAGCACATCTCCTAAGCAAGACAAAAAGCCCACTGGCTCCCAGTCAAAGAGCGCATCTTGTTTAAGACCCTCACCATCACCCACAGATGCCTATCCGAATCTGCTCCAAGCTACCTAACTGAACGAATACATCCAGTGCAGACACTCAGACCAAAACGAGGCATGTACATACACACTCTCAATTCCTACCTTCAACAGAACCAAAGCCGGTGGGTCAAGTTTTGAAGTCCTAGCACCAAAATCTTGGAACTCACTACCACCTCAATTGAGATCGGAAACTTCGCTCTTGGCCTTCAGAAAAGGCACTGAAGACCACCTTATTCAAATAAGCTTTCTTTCCTGCTCCAATGTTCCCATGTAACATTGGAACATGTGCAAGGCCTTTAACTAAGCCTGTTTATTGCTTCTTCAATATTGTACTTATGACAATGTTAACACTGTGCCATGACAAGTGAGCTCTCTGTAACAGCGCCACGATGCCCCAGGGCAGTTGTGCGCTTTAAAAATGCAAATAAATAAATAAATTCACAACTGGAGACCAAAGGTCTCTGCGACCCCTTCCAATCTGGGCTCTGCAGCAGGAACTCCATGGGACCATTGCCAATCAATGGAAACATCACCCATTCATGCCTCCAATTTCCTTAATACTGCCTGCAATTACAAAGTATTCTCGATTCCCATCCTCCCTGATCACTATGCTATCTCCCATCCCGTTGATCAACCCTCCCTTGTACTGACTTCTCTAACGTTGTCATTCTTGATTCTACCCTATTCGTTGGTCTGGTCCTTTTCCATTTCATGGAACGCTGACATCTCCAGACCTACCCATTTCCCAGTAGGCATGCCCAAGGGTCTGCTCTTGGCCCATTCCCATCATACGCCATACCTTTTCTCTCTGCAAACTAATTCGTTCAGTTGAATCTCCTATCTACCTATTTGCTAAAAACACTCAACTCTTCTCTTTCGCTTTCATCATCACTGAACTTGCATCCTGTGTTCCTTTGTCACTCGATCATCTGCCTCTGGATGTGCCTAATCACCAACTCCTGCCAGAATGACATCAACATCATCTACCTCCCAGCTCCCAACATCCCACCTCTGCATGTCATTCTTTCAGCAATGTCTCCACACCCCAAGCCCCAAGGCTTGCAAACTTGGAGACCTTTTTAACAGCAAAATAATGTGCCATCAATTCATTACTGCCAGTGCAGCAAGGTCAAACTTTCTGAATATCGTAACATTTGTCCTCGTCTCACTTATCACTTTACTAAAACCTTGATTTACACTTGTGCCCTGTGCCATCTTTTGTACTCCTCTAGCCTTCTTCTGGGCTGTCTTCTCCACTCTTTTCTCAACCTCAATAAAATGTTTGACTGTGTACCTCACACTCTCTACCACTGCCTGATCTTCTCGCCTGCCTCCGCACAGCACCATGTCATGATCTGGTTCTCTATTCAACACCAAAATCTTCAGACTTGAATTTGAATTCCATTCATGTATTCGTGCCAGCTTTTCTGGGCAACTTTATCGTTTCGTCTAACTTTATTTCATCCCAATCAGACCATAAAAGTCACATTAAAAATGACTTGCAGCGCAAATATAAACTCAGTAAAAGACAAGAAAAATCATTGACAATAGCAGCATACATTCGCTGGGTCCCTTTCAAGCCATAAAAGTCTCATAAAACAACCTACAACACAAATCTAAACACAGTAAAATACAAGTAAAATCATTACAGATAACAGCATACTTGCGCTGGGTCCCATTCAATTTGTGCAGTAGTGCAAAAAAATGAGTGGTCAATTTAAAATGGAAGACTAAAATGGTTAAAACAACATAATACAGTACATTCCACTTAGAATTTAAGAATAATGGTCCGAACCCTTGACTGAACCTGCCAATATTTAAATTTGCATCTTAGGATAACATTAAAAACACAATTAAATGCATCACTATAGATTTTGCCATAAAAGGAGAAAGTAGGTTAAGACATTTGAGACCTCGGCCTTCTCCTCCATGCCTGCAGCACACAGTTCCCCAAACAGTGTGTTGCCAACTGATTTGCATCCTTCAAACACACCTGAAAAGCTTCATTAACTCTTCTAATACTATTTTGATTAAGAAGAGGTTTCAGGTACTTTTTCCTAATGTCAAGATACCTTGGGCAAAGAATAATGAAATCAATTACGCTTTCCACTGTGTTCGGACAATGTGGGCAATCTGGCAGGCTATTCTCATTCGATTTGTTTCGCAAGCTTGCAAGTAGTTGAATGCCTATTTACAATTTCATATAAAATTCTCTCATGAGCTTTGGGTGCATCACATCTAAATACTGTTCCAAGCCATGCGATTTTTCCAAAAGTGAGTAACTTCTTAAGCTACTCGATTCTGCTAGCTTAAGAGAAATGTCCCTTTCCCATCTCTTTACATATGCTAATTTCAGTTTCACTTTAGTATTCATTGAAATTGTTTCAGGAGTGGACCAAAGATTGCTCCGCCCCATTACTCTCAATTCACTCTTTAAGGCCACAAACCAAGTAAGGTTTGGACCACCATCCTGAGCCAGTAGGCCCTAATTGCCTCTCTAAATTGACCAAGATTACAATTTTCCCACACCCGTATGATATGGTATGATAAGTCATGTATAACGTACCTGTACCCAACAATAGACTGGTTTCATGCGGCAAACGTAACCAACAGTTTGCATATTGGTGTCCAAGTAAATGGGAATATTTGGAGTGTTCATAGGCAAACCCAGGGACAATTTCGAGAATTTCTGCTCTGCAACCTGTAATTTACCAATGGTGCTCATTCCCCATAGCTCTGCAACCATATAATGGGGTTTGCCAAGCTTGTCCGTTATAAACTTTCATAGTGATGCTCATCAATCCCTCACATGCTCCTATGCAAATCTAGATATAGCACCACAATATCTGGTTGGTTTGAGTGCAGGCGGTCAATTTGGTCAGTCCAAGTACAATTGGCTTTTAACCTAAACTCCAGATAATCACACCAAAGTTCGATGGGACCATCTTTCAAGCTCATTACACGTCTTTGATATACCTGCAAAAGACCATTGACTTTGTCTTCTGGGCATTTATTGCTAATCCATTTTCTGCACAAAATTCTTTAGAGATGTTCAACTGGATTGGAAGGCCCTCGGAAGTTAACGAGAGCAGAACAGCATCGTCGGCGAACAAGAGAATCGGAATTCTCTCATCCGCCAAAGTTGGAGCATCGGTTGGCCCAGATATCACGTTATCAATCATTCCATTAATAAATAAACAGAATAAACTGTGGGCCAGGACACAACCTTGCCTTACACCAATTTCCACATTTAGTGTTGTTCGTCGATCAAGGGTGTGCCTGATTGCGGCTCCATTATCTGTGTATAATGCCTGAACAGCTCTCAAAATAGGTAGCAGATGTATCTCAAATATCTCCCAACTCACACTCTATAATCTCAAACCCTGCCCTTGTTCTGCTTCCAGCTTTTGTGTCTCCCCCCTCCTTGCCCCCTACCACATTGGTCCTACTGGCTTTGAAAGTGCAAACACCCATCTGCCCATGAGCCAAACCCATTCTGAAATGCAATAATCGCATTCTGCAACCCTGACCAGGCAGTGCAAAGTGTGGATGCAACACTGTATGTGTGTGCAACCTTTCCCTTTATAGAGCAGCTTTGGCAGCAAGGAAGGGCATGTTGAAGGGGTGGGGACCTGGCTGTAGTATTCTGTACCTTTTAAGGTGAAGTCATTTGTCCACTGTAAACATAAGTCTTTGCTCCCTTTTTCCCTCACAGTTGACACTACCTCCTGGAATTGATGGGAGTTTTTGGGAGCTGTTTGTACAACATTTGGCTCACTTATTGATTTGAACTGGACCTCCTATTAGCCCTGAGCAGCTTAGTCGATGCAGAGGAATCATGTGAGTAGTAACCTTAAACACCTTGAAAGCCACAGTTTGTCATTGTGCCCTGAGACTTACAATGCAATGTGCAGTAATTGTTTTGAAGGTTCTATGTTCATGCATCACCTGTTTTTTCTTTCGTGGCACTTTTTGCTGAAAATCTTTTGCCATAAAAATTAATTGAATTTCTTTTTTTTGTTTGTGGGGTCACCCCAATCCTCCCTCCCCTATTATTTATTCCCTATACACCACCCCTCCCCATTCCTTATATGCCCCACGGCCATATTTTATAAGTTTTCTTTTTCAGCAAACCATTTTTGGCAAAAAGTGCCATGAAAAAAAACAGGCGATGAATGAACGTTGTACCATTTTCATTACTTGCACCAAACAGGCTATCTCTTCCTCTCTTCCACTTCTTCTCTTCTATCCTGACTACCTGCCTTACTCTGCTTCCGTGCGTAACCTTGGTATCATCTTTGACCCATCATACAACTTCTGGCGCTTCGTCGCTAAATCTGCCACTGCAGCCTCCTCAATATCAGAAACATCTGTCCTCTTCTTCCTTTCAATACTGCTAAACAGCTAATCTCCTCCTTAGTCCTTTCTAGATGGGACTACTGTGCCACTCTCCTCCAAGGCCTTCCCAACTATGCTTTTTCACCTGTGGACAAAGTCCTCAACATTGTGTTCCGCACACTTTTCATTCTTTTGCGCTTTACCTCTAACTCCTGTGCCCGTCACCAGATTGGCTGGCTATCCATGAAACAAAAGGCTAAGTATCAACTCCTGCTCATGATTTCAAATCGATCCATGGACCTACCCCGCCTTACCTATCTGCTTATCTCAGTCCCTACTCTCCTCCTCGCTCATTAAGATCATCCTCAGCTCACCTCCTTGCCACCACTCGTACAGCATGTGCTCCCTCTCGTGCCCACTCTCTCTCTCTCTCTTGCTCCTTTACTCTGGAATGCTATACCTCTCCCTCGCCTTACTACTCCAACTCTACCACTAATTAAATCCAACTTCAAAGCTCTCCCTCTTTCTGAAAAATCTGATTCCTAGCACTCTAGGCTACTGCATCGCCCTGTTTTCCTCTCTCCCTACCTTTCATGGACAACCCTACAGCACTTTTCCATCACCCCTCCATCCTTAATTCAGCACTTATTCCACAATAACGTTCCTATGTCATTCTGTCCTGTCCTAGTCCCTGGTTTATGTTTCCACCTTCCCCTGCAACATCTGCTCTTCAAGTCACAATCTCTCATCCCATTGTAAAGTACCCAGCTGCAGAGGGGGACCAACACCATGTGGGTGCTGCTCCGAGAAACTCTGGTCGATCCCCATCTGAGTGAAACTACAGATACCAGAAGGCCACAGGAGAACCGCCTAGATAGGTCAAAATGGTCATACAGGAGGTCAAGCAAAATCCATGTACAAGCAAACGCCTTTGACGTAAAACTATAACGAAAGCAAGGGAAAGAATCGCACCATATGAGAAAGCAATGGAAGTGAATCCCATGAACATTGAAAGTGAATGTTAAAGTGAAGTTGGCATGAGTGAACTCGGAAGAGGGATGCTGACGAGAAGGGGGCAAGTCTAAAGTCCGACGAAACAGTGTGTTGACAAGAGTGAACCCGGCCGAGGGATGTCCACTGGAATTGTTTAAAAAGACATTAAGATTTTTTGTTGGTTGAATACGTCAGGCCCTCAAAGGCAAGAGACTTTCAAGAGAAACGCGGCTTGGCCATCGATGCTCCTGATAAGCTGAAACAGAACTGTTGACTTGTGCTGGGGAAACTTGAGTGTGTGCTGTGCTCCAAGATCCCACCTTACCCCGTGCTCAAAACATGGGGAAGGAAGACCTAAGCTACTGCATCTTGACATATTATTTATGAACACTTTCTTTTCTTCAAAACCATCCCACACCCTTTTTTGTAGTAGTTGTAAGGTTTGGCAATAGGTTTCTTGGAATAGACCCTTTTTATTTGACACAACGCCACCAGGACTGCCTTATTTTCATTTGATCGTCAACGCTTGCTCCCATCTTAGATTTAGGTTTAGATTGGGCATTTTTCCAACCTGCATACAGTTTAATAAACACCCTTGAACTGTGATCACTTGTGTCTGTCTTTACTGTTACCACCATGAGTTCCTTACAGCCCTCTGTCCCAAACCTACTTACTACCTAGCCCCACCACTTTTAGAGAACAACAGAAAAGTTAATCCACCGCCATGTGTGTCATGCTTAGGCTTTGCCCAAAGTCACTTGAATATCTCTCCAAATAGTTATTCTTGTTTAAAAAAGAAAAGGTTCCATTAAGCATCACCAGAAAGAAGTGTTCACTTTCCCCAAAACGTTTCTCAATAATGGTTGAAGTTTTTCATTTAAGGTCAAAGTCTTAGGGCTTCATTACGAGTCCGGCGGTTACCCTGCCGGTGCTTCCAGCGGGTAGCCGCCTGACCGGCATCTAGCGTCCCGTTGTCACCAGGACATTACAAGTCCTGTCGGACCGGCAAGCTAGAGGACGGTAAATGTTGTTCCCCATTCCTGTGGAGTCCCATAGGACTCCAAGGGAATGGGTTCACGGAAGCATCAGCACCGTTGCTAACAGTGCCGGCGCTTCCATGAAGAGTCTGCCTACCATGGCCACTGAGCCTGGCAGGGTCAGACATTACGGGCGCAGCGGCCCTGGTGGGCAAACTTGTAATTTGCCAGTCCGGAAACAAGGCTGCCAGTGAGCTTATCGGCACCCTTGTTTCCGGACCGGCAATTTCGTAATGGCGCCCATAGTCTTTTTACATGGGAGTATTATTACTATATTCCTCCACCAACTTATTTGTACTTCCTTTAATTTAGGAATTAGTTGGGTGAACCCTCCAGGTTCTCTTCTATGTATGTGGTTTGCAATATGCCTTGCGTTTATAAGACTGTACAGGTCTTGTGTGTGCATCCCTGGCCTTTGCCAGTATTCAATGTTCAGTATTCAATGTTCAACTTTCTAGGGCTCTCGAGGCCTGGTTTGCATTGCAGCTCTCTTGCTTTCTCATGCCTCCCTCTTCCCTGAGCAACCTGGCTACCTTCTCCCCTCTTGGATTTGCTGCTGAGGGTTGGCATCTCAGCTTCTCTATCCACAGCAGAGGATGCTTTCTTCCGTGTTGCTTTGGCCTCAGCGTTCGTTCGAGGGCCCCATGCCCCACCATGGCTGTCTCGTGGTCACGACACCGGTGGGATGGCTTTCATCCCCATCTCTGGGTCTGCCCCTCTCGGCTGTCTCTGCATCTCGATGCAGATCGGAGGACTTGTTCCTCAATATTGCTCTTCTCTCAACATTTTTTTGAGGGCCCCAGGCCCATCACGGCTGTCTAGTGGTCACGCCACCAGGCAGGGGGGCATGGCTCTTCTCTCCTTGTCTCCTTACCGGTTAATCTGCCACTCTCATTGCCGGCCTTCCACCATCCTTCTCTGCTCACTCAGCTCTCCACCACTGCTGATTCCGCGGTACCGCATGGCTACAACCCTCCAAAACATTCTTCCATCAGAGGCTCGCCTCTACATATGGTTCTTTCCCCCTTGTTCAGTTTTCCTCTTTATTGTAAGTTTGCTGGCGTGTTCCAAAGGGGCTTGTCTTTCCTTTTTGGACTTTGGGGAAAATCCAGCATGACCTAAAGCCAACGCGATGGAAACAATGTGTCAGGGTCCCTCACTATTCACTTCTAAGACGATCAACCAGGGTGTCTAAGAGCGGTGGGCTGTCTAAGGTTTGGGCAGGTACTAGAGGGTGAGTGTTATTGAGTTCAGATAACTGGCTTGTGATTACATTGGAATCTGTGATTAGTCCTTAACTTTCATTGCAGGAAGACTTTGTCTACCCAGGGCAAGATGGAGGATCAGTTAAGCCCCCACCTAAGTAGAAAGGAGGAGAAGCAGACCATCAGTGAGATGAATGGGAAGAGTGAAAGGAGTGGAGAGAAGGACAATAAGTGAGAGAAAGAAGAAAGGCATCAGGAGAGGAGAGGCGGAGCATCAGGGAAAGGTTAGAGGAATGGAGAGGAGATGAATGGAAATAGCAAAGGGAGAAATGAAGAGGTAGGACAGTATAAGGATTTTGGTGAGGGAAGTCATAAGGAGAGAGAGGAAAGCCCCAAATCTGAAGTGGGTGAGCCTAGAAGGGGCGGAATAACAAATATGCCATGATGCAACATGGAGGTGCAGGTGAAGTTAGAGAAGAATAACGAGAAGCGAGAAACACAAGTGGGGGAACACCTAGTGGCAAGCCCCTGGTGAGGCGTCGAGAAGGGAATTCAGACTGGGCAGGAAATTACTGGAAACAGAATCCTAAAACAGACCACTGACAATAGCACAGGAAGTCCATCTATCCAGCTGCCAACATTCCCTGCATTTAATTGCAAGCTTGAAGCCTTCAGGAAATTGACTGCTGAAGGCTTTGCTCGTCTATGAGCCTTGAAGGAAATTACCCCAATGACATTGGTGCAACCACGAGGAAGAGAGCTCATCATTCCTTGAGGGAGTGAAGTACAAACAAGCTGGGATGCTAAGAATATATATATATTTTTTACATTTATTAAGCGCACAAACACTCGGGCATCAAAGCGCTGTTACAACCGGTAACACTCAAATATAGCAAAATAGCAGGGAGATGAAGAAAGAAGTGTGGGAGACAGTTTAACTTTCTCACACAACAGACATTACAGGTAAAGTTTATCAATTCATTTTTGTTTTGCAATAATTACCAAACTACCTGTCCCTCCAACCATACTAACTGAGCCCTCACTGTGGAGTCTGTCCCTCGATATCAGTGGTGGCCCGCCTATCTAGGATGAGGGGACAGGGAGAGGCTGACCCTATTGCTCCGGGTTTACTAAAAAGACACAATGAGACACTTTGCGCTGTGTCCCGAGGGTTTAGTTCTAACAGGAATCACAATTATTTGATGTGTCCTGTTTCATAGGTCTCAAATAATGCAATGAACCCTCGTTTACTAGTCAGGTGGAAAAAGGAGCAGCTCGGGTTCCCATGACTTTTTTCTTCCTCTTCAAGTATAGTTAGAGGGTACTCATTCCTACATGCCAGGTCATTCACTCTAGAAGAAACACAACACATTTTTAGGGATGATCGATCACCAATGTGGTGGTCAAAAGGACTGATACATCAATAACTGGTGTGTATGGTCCAGAATCTTCACCCCTCGAGTGCCTGTAGGGAGACAACAGAGGGAAAAAAACCCACTATTTTGCGCTCTGTGTTTAATGCTGATAGAGGGGAAGCAGAATGTTTAATTATACCCCAAGTGACGGGAACATCATTTCCTCCGACATCTTCTCACAATTGCACATCATTGCATTATCCTGAAGCTGCTACCTAACAGACTTTGGGCCCCTCCCCCCCAGATTCCTTTAGTAAAACATGGGGCCACTGTATTCCATGTGGTCCATTGTCACTGCAATCCGCCTGTTAGTCACAGGATGTTAATGTTTCTTAGTTCAGTGTATTACTATTTTGCCAGAAACGTCAATATAATAACATATGCAATACATGCAATGACTACAACAGTTTCATACTGTAAAAAAAACTTAAACAACAAATCCAATACAAACAAAAGAAATGTCAGTGCGAAAAAGTGCATATAGTGTGTGTTTGCATCAGTTCACAGAATTCAAGTAATGTTGCCTTCTCTACCATATTCGGTGCAATTATTAAGCTACTGCAATAATCATTATTTCAGTCAGGCAATGACTCTTTACTCGACCTATATGTCATTTAGTGAGTTTACATTTATACACAGATCCAAACATGAAAATACACCATCATAAATAAGCAATCCCAGTTTTGAAGACATACCGCAGGGATGTAGATAATGAAAAAGTGACTAGTTGAGCTACTTTGTAAACCAACATTCAGTGTGAGTCAGCTATGTCACAGTAGTTATTCCATTTCTTTTTAGCCACTGAGGCTGTGACTGCCTTATTCGTGGTTGACTTACACAATGACATCGCTTCAACAATGGTACCAATATTAGCAATATGATGCATAAGGGTTTTAGGTGGAGAGATCTGTATTTACCATAGCTTGAACAAAAGCAAATGGAATGCTCCAGCTTTCTCTATCAGCTACGCATCAAGGGCACTTATCAGAGTGTGTCATGGTCCATGCGCTCATTATGGACCTCAGAGGTAACGAGCCGAAATTCACACACGAGGAATGCGCATATGAGGGACGTAGCTCATCAATCTAATGTTTGCGCGCAGGTCTCTATTTTTTCTATTAACGTTTCTCATTTGCTGTCTAACACTTCCATTTAAAACAGTAAAACTCAATGGGCCTCATTACTAATTTGGCGGTAAACGCGCAAAAGATTATAATTTGTCAGTGCAGGTAGAGTGGCGGTAACGGAATTGCCACCACTTTATTCCCTCACCGACAAACTTGTAATGAATACCAAAATATTCAAGTTATCTAATTTACTGATATATTGTTGGGAGCATCAGCATTCAGGGTTATCAGTTAATTCACTGCATCATCGAATAAGCTAAACAACGCCAGGGCGAAAACGCACCTTTTCTGGACCCCAATATTAATATGGGAATCATCCTTCTCCTCGCCCTAGAAGCCGAATCTAGCCTTCGCAGTGGTATGTGAATGGAGGGCCGTGTCAATGTAATTCATTCCGCAGCAGTTTCCCACAGAATGGGCCATAGTTTTGATCTTGTAACCGAATCAAAAGACATTCTGAGGTCAATAAATACTAGATACGTGATACCCCGTTTAAGGGCCACATACTTTTGGAAGCCTAATATATAGTGCCCCTTTTAAAACCTGCTTGCCCAGTGCTCTACAGGTTTTGATCTTGAACCTAACTTTTCAGCCGCGAGAGTAACGACTTGCCTCGGGTCTTGCCCATAGAATCCAGAATCGAAATGGCTCTAGAATTACCTGGAGTAATTAGCCTTTCCTCGCTTTTAGTAGATCATACTGGCCACGCACGTCAGGCCAGCGAGCTTACTCCAAGGCGCAATGGCAATTGCTACAGAATGTATAATAAGATGCAGCAGCATCAGAAGGTGTGCAGGTACTAAAATGCAAAAAACAGTGGGGCTTAGAAATTGACCGCCAGGAGCTCCTGCTTGAAATGTTCTTCCTGGAAAAAAGATTGGCAATTCGCCGCACTTCGTATTCATGTGTCTGAGTACAGGCAATGGGCTCAGACATTGGGATTGGCCCATTTAAATCTCCCATAATACCTTGCAGAGAAAGCTCAGATCTGAGGACTTCCGTAGCTATCTCATCACGACACCTCTCTAGGGCATGTGCAACACGTGACTCCCCTGATGAAGAGATATCAGTGTTATATGTATTCAGAATGTGCACTGTCAATCGATATGAGGTTTTTAACTGCAGCCATTAAATATTATGATTTGGCCTGCGCCTCTTCTTAATCCTAATGTTTACATTTTCCTAAATTCAAATGAGAAGGCCAACCTTATTTCTTCCCTTTTTTCAAAAGTAATGCTGTAATGGAGAAAGCTAGAAATCCTGTTTTATGCTTGGATTCAAGACTCTGTGTTTCTTGGAAACAACAAATACCAAATCTTCCCACAAAGAAATGCCAAACTTCGTTCTCCCATTTGAAAACGATCCCAGTAATATTCTAAGATAACAGACTAACAGAAGCCAGCTCGATAAGAAATGGCACATTCCTTGAGGTGGTGTTCCATCAGGATGACAGTCTTTTGCTTCATTTGATATTTCCGTAGTGAAATGTAATAATACGCCACTACAATTCTGATTTTCGATGAACAATGGAAAATTTGCAACCATGTCATTAATGATCTCAATTAAAGGTATGATATGATATATGACATGATAATTCATTTATGATGCACTTGTACACATGTGTTTCAAGGCGCGACTTGTGTATAGACCGTGCTGATAAATTGCCTTTGAAGGCATGATAAAGCAAGCATGATAAGTGTTACTGCATGGCTAGAATGTCCTTTTGATGCAATCAGTCTAGCCATTTCTTACTGTGGCATGACATTCTTTCACTCTGTATCCATGAGACAGTATCATAGATGCCCAGTAAAAAATGTCTTGCCACAGTAAAGAAATGGCTAGACTTCCTACATCAAAATGCCAGTCTAGGTACGTAATAATACTTCTCATGCTTGCTTTAAAATCGTGATAAAGGAAGCATGAGAGTGTTATTACGTGGCTCGACTGGCATTTTGATGGAATCAGTCTAGCCATTTATATCTACGGCATGATATTTTTACTGTGCATCCATGATACAGGAGGGGTGGGGTGGGTTAGTGAGGGTAGAATGATAGGATAAATCCAGAACCAGGGGAAACTGGCATCTGCGTGTGTTGGCTTGCAGATGGGTTAATTGCGTGCACTGGCTAGTTGTATCCGTAAGGGTAAGGCCCAATGCCTGGGTTGTTTGTTGTATGCAAATTTTTGTTATGTTGGGTTTGTGTTTGTGTGTTTCGTGTGTAGTTTGGCTGGTAGCTTTGATCGTGCACAGTGGCTTGTTGCAGATGTAAGGGGACGGTCCAATGTCTGGTTTGTTTGTTTATAAGTGGGTGTTTGTTATGTGTGTTGGAGTGTTTCATGTGTAGGTTGGCTGGTAGTTATGGTTGTGGTTGTGCTCACTGGTTTGTTGTATATGTAGGGATAAGGACCAGTGCTTAGGATTGTTTGTTGTATGCAAGTGTTAGTTATGTTGGGTGTGCGTTTGTGTGTAGTTTGGCTAGCCCATAGGGTGTGCATAGTACTTGGGAAGTATGTTGGAGGAGAGCAGGAGTAGGGTGGTTAGTACATTAGGTGCTCTCGAAGTTCTTCCAAGGGTGTCCTCAGAGCTCATCTAGTTACAACTCAATGGTACCCTGCAATTTTCAAGGAGCAATACACTGACCACCCCACCCCTTTGCCAAGCTCATCGCACTAGCCACTCCCACAAATTCCTCTATCATGAGTATGGATTGAGAAATGCTCCTGTGCACTCCTCGTGTCTTGAATCTAGTGGATTTCTTCATGAATTACCTAATAAAACCGATTATAAACGGCCTTTTTTTAAACTCAATTATTTGTAGAAAGTGTGCTGTATCATTCATAAAAGATCTTACGGGAGAACCCCCCTGGACCCTCCCTTGGTTGGTTCAGGATCCCTTGCTATGCTCGGTCACCAGGGCCAAGTGCTAAAGAAAAGTGGAGGGACTCATTAACAAACATACGCAATGAGATGTGACATCACCAGAAATTGGCATATCAAGTTGAAATATACAAATTCCATTCGATTGGCTTTGCATAACCATACAAATTGCACAGGACCAATGGCATTTGACTTTCATAAAATCAAGACACAAAAAACGAAAAGAGGATATTTTCTTCTAATAGTGTTTTGAAAACAATAAAAGGTGTGCATGTTTTAAACTCCAATAATCAATGCCAATGTTTTCCCTGGAACATGCAGTCCTGAAATGTGACCTTTCAACTTTAGTTGTCTTCTATTTCTCGCCAGTTTATATGGGGCAGTGGATAAGCATTCAGCCTGCGAACCTGGTGACCAGGGTTCGTGTCTGAGGTTGGCATGAATTCAGAAAAGACATCCAATGTGTGTAATGTTACACAAGACCTCTAATAAAAGGGGGGACGTCGTCCTCTCTATGAAAAAAAGTGAGGGTATATACGCTGTCCACCCGCGTATATACCCTCGTCTTGAGCCCTGCCGGTCACTCTTGGAAATTTGTGGCAAATATTTACACCCCGCCAATTAAAAAATGCACCACCTGCCACTGTCGCCCAATTCCCCAACCTGACACTGAATTAGTGCCTCAGAAAGCTCCCTGAAGCCTGGATTGATGCTGGTGAGGCACAAGAACAAGACAAAAAGGTGCTTTAAGAGGCCTGACTGGCTGTCTGGTCCATTCAAAGGACCATAGGGAACTTTAAGCAGCCCTAGTCTAAAGTTTTCCTCAAGAACCAACCTGTCTCAATGATGCCCAGTGGACTCACTCCCCTAGGCCGGGGATCTGATGTCTGCATAGTCTCCCTAGGCAACCTTTGGGGTCATTCTGAGGTTTCACAGAGCAGCCTGGCGTAGGCTCCTTCCTGTCGTGTACGTGGACTCTGCGGAACACAGACCATGAGTGGGAATCGCCAGGGGGAAGGGGGAAGGACTTAGCAGATGCAGACATTAACATGCGAGACTGTGACATTTAATCTGAACATGTTTTTGCATTAAGGTGGGCAAATTATCAATTTCACAGCAAATGCCACTGATGATTATCAGAGATTAGCAGTCTTAGAAAATCTGCTCCTTCAGCCTTTACTTCATGGTCGTGTGTTTTTCTTTCGAGACAGACTGGACAGCCGGGAAATCAAGGGGCATGCTGCCTCTCAAACTGAATGAGAGACCCCTCAGGAGGCTGTAACCTGTGGCTCTAGATACTGGAGACTACAACTCCCATGATCCTTCACCTTTGAATATGCTGGTTAGGGCTGAGAGGGTTGTGAACCAAAACATCTGGAGAGCAAAAGGTTGCAGCAGGGGTGTTGCTATATATGGAAAAGTTCTGGGGCTATGCTAATGTAGGGACTGTCGGGACTCAGGGAATGCTAGCCTTTTGGTTGTAGGCCATGAGCTTCTATCCGGGGCTACGACCAAAAGACCCAGGGCTATTACCCCCTATGCCCCCCTAGCAACGCCTCTGGGTTGCAGAACCCAATCTCTGAAAACAAAACTGCCGAGCTATTCCTCCTGGCTAGACTGGAACACTATTTCCAGTCTAAAGTGTCACTTTTATAAACCATTATAATATGAGAAACAGAGGGGGGTCTGGGAAACTCTCTACCAGCACGAACACAGCCCATTGACTTGTTCTTGGATGGATGGCCCCTGGGAGAGTCTCAACCAAGTCTTTAGCTCACTGTTCTTTTCAGAGAGAAGACATTTCCCTGCATATCAGTCTTTGTCCTGCCCAGGGGCAGTCCAGCACCGAAATACAAGGCAATTCTCCTCTGAACAAGAGTACCACAGCAACCCCATACACGTGTTTCAGCCTAGTTGGGCATCATCAGTGAGGTGAAGCTGTGCCTCTCTAAGAGCAGTGAGCAAGGGGTCCACGTCTGGATTACCCTGGTAACTTAGGGTGAGACCCAAAGTTACTTAGTATGCAAAACAGAGGGGGGTCTGGGAAACTCTCTACCAGCACGAACACAGCCCATTGACTTGTTCTTGGGTGGATGGCCCCTGGGAGAGTGTCAACCAAGTCTTTAGCTCACTCTTCTTTTCACAGAGAAGAAATGTCCCCGCATATCAGTCTTTGTCCTGCCTAGGGGCAGTCCAGCACCGAAATACAAGGCAATTCTTCTCTGAACAAGAGTACCACAGCATCCCCATACACGTGTTTCAGCCTAGTTGGGCATCATCAGTGAGGTGAAGCTGTGCCTATCTAAGAGCAGTGAGCAAGGGATCCACGTCTGGATTACCCTGGTAACTTAGGGTGAGACCCAAAGTTACTTAGTATGCAAAACAGAGGGGGGTCTCGGAAACTCTCTACCAGCACGAACACAGCCCATTGACTTGTTCTTGGGTGGATGGCCCCTGGGAGAGTCTCAACCAAGTCTTTAGCTCATTGTGCTTCTCACAGAGAAGAAATTTCCCCGCATATCAGTTTTTGTCCTGCCCAGGGGCAGTCCTGCACCGAAATACAAGGCAATTCTCCTCTGAACAAGAGTACCACAGCAACCCCATACACGTGTTTCAGCCTAGTTGGGCATCATCAGTGAGGTGAAGCTGTGCCTCTCTAAGAGCAGTGAGCAAGGGGTCCACTGGGTGAGACCCAAAGTTACTTAGTATGCAAAACAGAGGAGGGTCTGGGAAACTCTCCACCAGACGGAGGACTCAGCCAAGGGCAAGTTAGAACTGTCCTTTATTTTCCATAACAGACAGTGATCATACAAGAAAATGAAATCTCCAGCAATCACAGCTCCTGGGTCCGTGTCATGGGCTTTTGTTACCAAATTGTGTTGTAACTTTTGACCTCTCCCCTAAAACCTAAGAGCCCACTCTATTGGGTGGCTGGGGTGGTAATACCTATAGAGACACCTATATCAGTTAGCTAAATGGTCCTTCCATTTCAGGTGGTCTTGCCTGAGACTTCCCCAAAACTATCTATTACATTTTTGCTCAACTACACTTGACAATGCTCAACAATACTTCATAAATACTCAACATTACTCATCGCCACCCACACCCAACATCCTTTACCACCTCCCTCAATTGCCATGTGGGTGAGTCAATACTTACCCTCTCATGTTGCTCAGCCACCGGCTCTCCCCAAAGCTGCCACTCCGCCCTTCTGGTCTGCTAGGCTCTTCACAGACCGCAGGCAGTATTTTCTCCAAGGTGGCACCTGACAGCCTCTGCACGAGGTGCACCTCAGTGTGACTCTTGCGCTGTGTGAGTCACCTCACAGTCCTCCAGGCACCGTGACGGGAAAGGTAGCTTCGTGCTGAACAAACATAGCAAACCGTCCTCTGCAACCAATTTGCATCATAACTTTTGACCTAAGAGCCCACTCTATTGGGTGGTTGGGGTGGTAATACATAAAGGAGGCACCTATATCAGTTAGCTAAATGGTCCATCCATGTCAGAAACTTCCCCAAAACTATGTGTTACATTGTTGCAAGGTCGCAGGACTACCATTGGCCTTTGCCCATCACCCTCCACCCTAGGATTTGTGCTGCCTGATTGGCTGAAGTAGGTCTCCTCAGGCCTGGACCCCGCTCTGTTCTCAGGGCTCCATGTACCTTCTCGGTGTGATAAGAAAGACTGTGGGCCTCATTATGACCCTGGCGCTAATGGGTTAACAGCGCCGTAAAAGGCTGCGGCACTGTTAACCCATTAGCGCCTGATTACGAGGTCGCTTTGCGGGACCCGACCTTAACGGCTGGTCTACACCAGCTGTTAAAGTAGGGACCCGCAAAGGGACCTTGGTGCTAAGTACGGTACCGCAATTTGTGGTACCGTACTTAGCGCCTTCCCCATTCCCATTGAGCCCTATGGGGCAAAAATGGGAATGGGGAAGGGCCATGGAGGAAGGGGGAATTACCACCCCGCCAACCTTGTAATGGGGTGGTAATTCCCCCTTTCTCCATGGCGGAGTCAGTAAGTTACCGGCATGGACCATGGTGCTATTAGCACCATGGTTTTCCGCCTGGGTCGTAATGAGGCCCTGTGTGTCCCAATTGTTGTCAATATCCTCCTAACCTGAGAGAGTGCCTGCGACTTGCAATGTTTGTTGGTCAAGACATGTACCAGTTCTTGTCTGCTTTGCTAGGAACAGCTTCTCTTCCCACCATGGGTAAATGGCTATTGTTCGGCTCATCACGTGGGTGAGGACCACAAAAATGAGCTTTTGGTCTGCAATTAGTGAGGTTTTATTCTGCTATTTTGCCCCTGTAGTCAGGAATGTCCCACCCGCCTTTGTCCTTGGCAGCGAGCACTGGCCCTTCGCTTCATGCTGCAGAGTCTGCATGTCTTCATTCCTTGTTTTAAGGTCTGTGACTTCGTGCAATTTGCCTTACAGTCATTCTATGGTTCCCTTATGTCTATATATGTATATTGTATTGCTTTCTCTCGAGGTTAGTAGTATTCGGCTCTTCCATTTTCCTTATACGTCCTTTAAGTTCCCTATGGTTAGTTGCAATAAGCGGGTGAAAACTTGTTTTGTGTGACTCTTGCTCTCTTGCCTTTCTGCGTTTGGCTAATGAAAGAAAATAAGAAAGACTTCTGCCAGTATGTACACGTATCTGTCCTCTATAGAACAGTGTATGCATGTTCTTCATATGTGCACGTGTGTGTCCGTGTAACTTTGTGCGGGGATGCAAGTTTGCTTCGTGGCTAACGTTACTATGTCGTGGTGTCTCTAATGACATGAGCACAGCTGGATATTTATTGTTAGTTAACCTGATCCAGTGATGAGGCACCTGTGTCTGTGTAGACGTCGGCTGGCTAGGGTTTGAACAGCTGTCTAAGAGAATATCTGCTCATGTTCTGGCCCTCCTGGGGGCTGGCCAAACAGTGACTGGCATCTCTCGTTTCTCATTCTTCAGGCTGTCATGCGTATAGGGGTCACAAGGGCCATTCCAGGGACCCTCTCTTCATGATTATGATGATCATGCTGCCACAGTGGCTTGATGTGGACTGCACAAGGTGAAAGAAGTAAGGTTTTTGAATCCAATCTTACACATAACATAGAAACAAGAGGGGAGGCGCCTGGCACCCAAATGTTACAGCCACCACTGTGTGCGGCCAGTAACATTACTATGCACATGGCAGTAGTGGAGGCAGCTTTTGGTGTCTCGTGTGGCGGACCAGAAGGAGTCGGACTCATAGAGGATATTCCAAAGGTGTTTGTTCGAAAGAAAAAGGAAAAATGCCTTTCTATCCTTATTGCTACGAGGGAGTTTCCTATCAAGCAAACTAAACTAAGGTTGCTCGTCCATTGTTCAAAACAGCTGTCCGATACCTCTGAGGATCCTGAAGGTGTCTCCCTAGCTAGTCCCTGGGATCTGTCATCCAGGTGGCAAGGACACTGCCATAGCTATTGGATCTATTTCACCTGGATGAGGACTCCTCGTAGATTGGAAGTGGGACACCGACGGGTGATATGCGGTATCCCCCTTCTTTCAACATCTTTTCCCCATCTTACCACTTAGGACATTCAAAACCACTGCCACCCCCCTTTTCCAACACAAACACTTTCACACGACACACTAGAGAATGGACTAACACCAGAGCCATTTACCTGACATGTCCCAATACAAGGGTCAGGCAAAGTCAGGCAATTGATCAAAAACACACACACTTGACAGCCCTCCACCTCAGGAATAAAAGGTGAAGCAAGAGAGCACAGTATGAGCAAGGTAGACCGCACAACGAGGCAACTATCCGGACCTGGCAGTTCAAGAGGAGGAGAAAGGCGGCAAATATTGAGAGGCTGATGAGGAGTGACACGACCTTTCCCTTTTCGAAAAATACCTGCAAACCTTCGGCTGAAAGAAACATAAGACCAAAGACAATAGCCCAAGTGTGCTGCAGCAGATGTCAATGGTACACGGATCGTATCAACGTCGATAAACCGGAGCGAGGGGAAACTCCTCCTTCCATGGTACCGGCCTTGACTCCAGTAAAGAAGAAAGCCAAGCGGTACAACACAGCTGGTGAGTCGAGAGGAGAGCCGATATGAAACGGGCTGAGATGAGTGAAGTCACAAAGTAAGAGAAACTTAAAAGAACTGTAATATTACAAAGGGGAGACCAGCTGCAGAGGGGGACCAACACCATGTGGGTGCTGCTCCGAGAAACTCTGGTCGATCCCCATCTGAGTGAAACTACAGATACCAGAAGGCCACAGGAGAACCGCCTAGATAGGTCAAAATGGTCATACAGGAGGTCAAGCAAAATCCATGTACAAGCAAACGCCTTTGACGTAAAACTATAACGAAAGCAAGGGAAGTGAATCGCATCATATGAGAAAGCAAAGGAAGTGAATCCCATGAACATTGAAAGTGAATGTTAAGGTGAAGTTGGCATGAGTGAACTCGGAAGAGGGATGCTGACGAGAGGGGGGCAAGTCTAAAGTCCCACGAAACAGTGTGTTGACAAGAGTGAACCCGGCCGAGGGATGTCCACTGGAATTGTTTAAAAAGACATTAAGATTTGTTAAAAGCCATAGTGAACCCAGTGGAGGGAGGCTCCGGTTGAGGGACGCTGAGAGTAAAGAGGGGTCAGTGCCCGGAAGAGGGGGGCACAGGGGTGAAGAATCCTCACCCTAAGTGAAAGCAGGAAATTAACTTTCATTTGTTGAAGAAACTTTTATTTTTGTTGGTTGAATACGTCAGGCCCTCAAAGGCAAGAGACTTTCAAGAGAAACGCGGCTTGGCCATCGATGCTCCTGATAAGCTGAAACAGAACTGTTGACTTGTGCTGGGGAAACTTGAGTGTGTGCTGTGCTCCAAGATCCCACCTTACCCCGTGCTCAAAACATGGGGAAGGAAGACCTAAGCTACTGCATCTTGACATATTATTTATGAACACTTTCTTTTCTTCAAAACCATCCCACACCCTTTTTTGTAGTAGTTGTAAGGTTTGGCAATAGGTTTCTTGGAATAGACCCTTTTTATTTGACACAACGCCACCAGGACTGCCTTATTGTCATTTGATCGTCAACGCTTGCTCCCATCTTAGATTTAGATTGGGCATTTTTCCAACCTGCATACAGTTTAATAAACACCCTTGAACTGTGATCACTTGTGTCTGTCTTTACTGTTACCACCATGAGTTCCTTACAGCCCTCTGTCCCAAACCTACTTACTACCTAGCCCCACCACCTTTAGAGAACAACAGAAAAGTTAATCCACCACCATGTGTGTCATGCTTAGGCTTTGCCCAAAGTCACTTGAATATCTCTCCAAATAGTTATTCTTGTTTAAAAAAGAAAAGGTTCCATTAAGCATCACCAGAAAGAAGTGTTAAGTGTTCACTTTCCCCAAAACGTTTCTCAATAATGGTTGAAGTTTTTCATTTGAGGTCAAAGTCTTAGGGCCTCATTACGAGTCCGGTGGTTACCCTGTCGGTGCTTCCAGCGGGTAGCCGCCTGGCCGGCATCTAGCTTCCCGTTGTCACCAGGACATTACAAGTCCTGTCTGACCGACAAGCTAGAGGACGGTAAATGTTGTTCCCCATTCCTGTGGAGTCCCATAGGACTCCATGGGAATGGGTTCACGGAAGCACCAGCACCGTTGCTAACAGTGCTGGCGCTTCCATGAAGAGTCTGCCTACCATGGCCACTGCGCCCGGCAGGGTCAGACATTACGGGCGCAGCGGTCCTGGCGGGCAAACTTGTAATTTGCAAGTCCGGGAACAAGGGTGACAGTGAGCTTATCGGCACCCTTGTTTCCGGACCGGCAATTTCGTAATGGCGCCCATAGTCTTTTTACATGGGAGTATTATTCCTATATTCCTCCACCAATTTATTTGTACTTCCTTTAATTTAGGAATTACTTGGGTGAACCCTCCAGGCTCTCTTCTATGTATGTGGTTTGCAATATGCCTTGCGTTTAGAAGACTGTACAGGTCTTGTGTGTGCATCCCTGGCCTTTGCCAGTATTCAATGTTCAACTTTCTAGGGCTCTCGAGGCCTGGTTTGCATTGCAGCTCTCTTGCTTTCTCATGCCTCCCTCTTCCCTGAGCAACCTGGCTACCTTCTCCCTTCTTGGATTTGCTACTGAGGGTTGGCATCCTAGCTTCTCTATCCATAGCAGAGGATGCTTTCTTCCGTGTTGCTCTGGCCTCGGCGTTTGTTCGAGGGCCCCATGCCCCACCATGGCTGTCTCGTGGTCACGACACTGGTAGGATGGCTTTCATCCCCGTCTCTGGGTCTGCCCCTCTCGGCTGCCTCTGCATCTCGATGCATCTCGATGCAGATCGGAGGACTTGTTCCTCAATATTGCTCTTCTCTCAACATTTGTTTGAGGGCCCCAGGCCCATCACGGCTGTCTAGTGGTCACGCCACCAGGCAGGGTGGCATGGCTCTTCTCTCCCTGTCTCCATACCGGTTACTCTGTCACTCTCATTGCCGGCCTTCCACCATCGTTCTCTTCTCGCTCAGCTCTCCGCCACTGCTGGTTCCGCGGTACCGCATGGCTACAACCCTGCAAAACATTCTTCCATCAGAGGCTCGCCTCTACATATGATTCTTTCCCCCTTGTTCAGGTTTCTTCTTTATTGTAAGTTTGCTGGCGTGTTCCAAAGGGGCTTGTCTTTCCTTTTTGGTCTTTGGGGAAAATCCAGCATGACCTAAAGCCAACGCGATGGAAACAATGTGTCAGGGTCCCTCACTATTCACTTCTAAGACGATCAACCAGGGTGTCAAAGAGAGGTGGGCTGTCTAAGGTTTGGGCAGGTAATAGAGGGTGAGTGTTATTGAGTTCAGATAACTGGCTCGTGATTACATTGGAATCTGTGATTAGTCCTTAACTTTTATTGCAGGAAGACTTTGTCTACCCAGGGCAAGATGGAGGATCAGTTAAGCCCCCAACTAAGTAGAAAGGAGGAGAAGCAGACTATCAGTGAGAGGAATGGGAAGAGTGAAAGGAGTGGAGAGAAGGACAATAAGTGAGAGAAAGAAGAAAGGCATCAGGAGAGGAGAGGCGGAGCATCAGGGAAAGGTTAGAGGAATGGAGAGGAGATGAATGGAAATAGCAAAGGGAGAAACGAAGAGGTAGGACAGTATAAGGATTTTGGCGAGGGAAGTCATAAGGAGAGAGAGGAAAGCCCCAAATCTGAAGTGGGTGAGCCTAGAAGGGGCGGAAGAACAAATATGGCATGATGCAACATGGAGGTGCAGGTGAAGTTAGAGAAGAATAACGAGAAGCGAGAAACACAAGTGGGGGAACACCTAGTGGCAAGCCCCTGGTGAGGCGTCGAGAAGGGGATTCAGACTGGGGAGGAAATTACTGGAAACAGAATCCTAAAACAGACCACTGACAATAGCACAGGAAGTCCATCTATCCAGCTGCCAACATTCCCTGCATTTAATTGCAAGCTTGAAGCCTTCAGGAAATTGACTGCTGAAGGCTTTGCTCCTCTATAAGCCTTGAAGGAAATTACCCCAATGGCATTGGTGCAACCATGAGGAAGAGAGCTCATCATTCCTTGAGGGAGTGAAGTACAAACAAGCTGGGATGCTAAGAATAAATATATATTTTTTACATTTATTAAGCGCACAAACACTCGGGCATCACAGCGCTATTACAACCAGTAACACTCAAATATAGCAAAATAGCAGGGAGATGAAGAAAGAAGTGTGGGAGACAGTTTAACTTTCTCACATAACAGACATTACAGGTAAAGTTTATCAATTCATTTTTGTTTTGAAATAATTTCCAAACTACCTGTCCCTCCAACCATACTAACTGAGCCCTCACTGTGGAGTCTGTCCCTCGATATCAGTGGTGGCCCGCCTATCTAGGATGAGGGGACAGGGAAAGGCTGACCCTATTGCTCTGGGTTGTACTAAAAAGACACAATGAGACACTTTGCGCTGCGTCCCGAGGGTTTAGTTCTAACAGGAATCACAATTATTTGATGTGTCCTGTTTCATAGGTCTCAAATAATGCAATGACTGCTCGTTTACTAGTCAGGTGGAAAAAGGAGCAGCTCGGGTTCCCATTACTTTTTTTTTCCTCTTCAAGTATAGTTAGAGGGTACTCATTCCTACATGCCAGGTCATTCACTCTAGAAGAAATACAACACATTTTTAGGGATGATCGATCACCAATGTGGTGGTCAAAAGGACTGACACATCAATAACTGGTGTGTATGGTCCAGAATCTTCACCCCTCGAGTGCCTGTAGGGAGACAACAGAGGGGAAAAAAACACTATTTTGCGCTCTGTGTTTAATGCTGATAGAGGGGAAGCAGAATGTTTAATTATACCCCAAGTGACGGGAACATCATTTCCTCCGACATCTTCTCACAATTGCACATCATTGCATTATCCTGAAGCTGCTACCTAACAGACTTTGGGCCCCTCCCCCCCAGATTCCTTTAGTAAAACATGGGGCCACTGTATTCCATGTGGTCCATTGTCACTGCAATCCGCCTGTTAGTCACAGGATGTTAATGTTTCTTAGTTCAGTGTATTACTATTTTGCCAGAAACGTCAATATAATAACATATGCAATACATGCAATGACTACAACAGTTTCATACTGTAAAAAAAACTTAAACAACAAATCCAATACAAACAAAAGAAATGTCAGTGCGAAAAAGTGCATATAGTGTGTGTTTGCATCAGTTCACAGAATTCAAGTAATGTTGCCTTCTCTACCATATTCGGTGCAATTATTAAGCTACTGCAATAATCATTATTTCAGTCAGGCAATGACTCTTTACTCGACCTATATGTCATATAGTGAGTATACATTTATACACAGATCCAAACATGAAAATACACCATCATAAATAAGCAATCCCAGTTTTGAAGACATACCGCAGGGATGTAGATAATGAAAAAGTGACTAGTTGAGCTACTTTGTAAACCAACATTCAGTGTGAGTCAGCTATGTCACAGTAGTTATTCCATTTCTTTTTAGCCACTGAGGCTGTGACTGCCTTATTCGTGGTTGACTTACACAATGATATCTCTTCAACAATGGTACCAATATTAGCAGCTCTCCATAAGGGTTTTAGGTGGAGAGATCTGTATTTACCATAGCTTGAGCAAAAGCAAATGGAATGCTCCAGCTTTCTCTATCAGCTACGCATCAAGGGCACTTATCACAGTGTATCATGGTCCATGCGCTCATTATGGACCTCAGAGGTAACGAGCCGAAATTCACACACGAGGAATGCGCATATGAGGGACGTAGCTCATCAATCTAATGTTTGCGCGCAGGTCTCTATTTTTTCTATTAACGTTTCTCATTTGCTGTCTAACACTTCCATTTAAAACAGTAAAACTCAATGGGCCTCATTACTAATTTGGCGGTAAACGCGCAAAAGATTATAATTTGTCAGTGCAGGTAGAGTGGCGGTAACGGAATTGCCGCCACTTTTTTCCCACACCGACAAACTTATAATGAATACCAAAATATTCAAGTTATCTAACTTACTGATATATTGTTGGGAGCATCAACATGCAGGGTTATCAGTTCATTCACCGCATCATCGAATAAGCTAAACAACGCTAGGGCTAAAACGCACCTTTTCTGGACCTCAATATTAATATAGGAATCATCCTTCTCCTCGCCCTAGAAGCCGAATCTAGCCTTCGCAGTGGTATGTGAATGGAGGGCCGTGTCAATGTAATTCATTCCGCAGCAGTTTCCCACAGAATGGGCCATAGTTTTGATCTTGTAACCGAATCAAAAGACATTCTGAGGTCAATAAATACTAGATACGTGATACCCCGTTTAAGGGCCACATACTTTTGGAAGCCTAATATATAGTGCCCCTTTTAAAACCTGCTTGCCCAGTGCTCTACAGGTTTTGATCATGAACCTGACTTTTCAGCCGCGAGAGTAACGACTTGCCTCGGGTCATGCCCATAGATTCCAGAATCGAAATGGCTCTAGAATTACCTGGAGTAATTAGCCTTTCCTCGCTTTTAGTAGATCATACTGGCCACGCACGTCAGGCCAGCGAGCTTACTCCAAGGCGCAATGGCAATTGCTACAGAATGTATAATAAGATGCAGCAGCATCAGAAGGTGTGCAGGTACTAAAATGCAAAAAACAGTGGGGCTTGGAAATTGACCGCCAGGAGCACCTGCTTGAAATGTTCTTCCTGGAAAAAAGATTGGCAATTCGCCGCACTTCGTATTCATGTGTCTGAGTACAGGCAATGGGCTCAGACATTGGGAATGGTCCATTTAAATCTCCCATAATACCTTGCAGAGAAAGCTCAGATCTGAGGACTTCCGTAGCTATCTCATCACGACACTTCTCTAGGGCATGTGCAACACGTGACTCCCCTGATGAAGAGGTATCAGTGTTATATGTATTCAGAATGTGCACTGTCAATCGATATGAGGTTTTTAACTGCAGCCATTAAATATTATGATTTGGCCTGCGCCTCTTCTTAATCCTAATGTTTACATTTTCCTAAATTCAAATGAGAAGGCCAACCTTATTTCTTCCCTTTTTTCAAAAGTAATGCTGTAATGGAGAAAGCTACAAATCCTGTTTTATGCTTGGATTGAAGACTCTGTGTTTCTTGGAAACAACAAATACCAAATCTTCCCACAAAGAAATGCCAAACTTCGTTCTCTCATTTGAAAACGATCCCAGTAATATTCTAAGATAACAGACTAACAGAAGCCAGCTCGATAAAAAATGGCACATTCCCCGAGGTGGTGTTCCATCAGGATGACAGTCTTTTGCTTCATTTGATATTTCCGTAGTGAAATGTAATAATACGCCACTACAATTCTGATTTTCGATGAACAATGGAAAATTTGCAACCATGTCAATAATGATCTCAATTAAAGGTATGATATGATATATGACATGATAATTCATTTATAATGCACTTGTACATATGTGTTTTAAGGCGCGACTTGTGTATAGACCGTGCTGATAAATTGCCTTTGAAGGCATGATAAAGCAAGCATGATAAGTGTTACTGCATGGCTAGAATGTCCTTTTGATGCAATCAGTCTAGCCATTTCTTACTGTGGCATGACGTTCTTTCACTCTGTATCCATGAGACAGTATCATAGATGCCCAGTAAAAAATGTCATGCCACAGTAAAGAAATGGCTAGACTTCCTACATCAGAATGCCAGTCTAGGCACGTAATAATACTTATCATGCTGGCTTTAAAATCATGATAAAGGAAGCATGATGAGTGTTATTATGTGGCTCGACTGGCATTTTGATGGAATCAGTCTAGCCATTTCTATCTACGGCATGATATTTTTACTGTGCATCCATGATACAGGAGGGGTGGGGTGGGTTAGTGAGGGTAGAATGATAGGATAAATCCAGAATCAGGTGAAACTGGCATCTGCGTGTGTTGGCTTGCAGATGGGTTAATTGCGTGCACTGGCAAGTTGTATCCGTAAGGGTAAGCCCCAATGCCTGGGTTGTTTGTTGTATGCAAATTTTTGTTATGTTGGGTTTGTGTTTGTGTGTTTTGCGTGTAGTTTGGCTGGTAGCTTTGATCGTGCACATTGGCTTGTTGCAGATGTAAGGGGACGGTCCAATGTCTGGTTTGTTTGTTTATAAGTGGGTGTTTGTAATGTGTGTTGGAGTGTTTCATGTGTAGGTTAACTGGCAGTTATGATTGTGGTTGTGCTCACTGGTTTGTTGTATATGTAGGGGTAAGGTCCATTGCTTAGGATTGTTTGTTGTATGCAAGTGTTAGTTATGTCGGGTGTGCGTTTGTGTGTAGTTTGGCTAGCCCATAGGGTGTGCATAGTACTTGGGAAGTATGTTGGAGGAGAGCAGGAGTAGGGTGGTTAGTACATTAGGTGCTCTCGAAGTTCTTCCAAGGGTGTCCTCAGAGCTCATCTAGTTACAACTCAACGGTACCCTGCAATTTTCAAGGAGCAATACACTGACCACCCCACCCCCTTGCCAAGCTCATCGCACTAGCCATTCCCACAAATTCCTCTATCATGAGTATGGATAGAGAAATGCTCCTGTGCACTCCTCGTGTCTTGAATCTAGTGGATTTCTTCATGAATTACCTAATAAAACCGATTATAAACGGCTTTTTTTTAAACTCAATTATTTGTAGAAAGTGTGCTGTATCATTCATAAAAGATCGTAGGGGAGAACCCCCACTGGACCCTCCCTTGGTTGTTTCAGGCTCGGTCACCAGGGGTCAAGTGCTAAAGAAAAGTGGAGGGACTCATTAACAAACATACGCAGTGAGATGTGACATCACCAGAAATTGGCATATCAAGTTGAAATATACAAATTCCATTCGATTGGCTTTGCATAACCATACAAATTGCACAGGACCAATGGTATTTGACTTTCATAAAATCAAGACACAAAAAACTAAAAGAGGATATTTTCTTCTGATAGTGTTTTGAAAACAATAAAAGGTGTGCATGTTTTAAACTCCAATAATCAATGCCAATGTTTTCCCTGGAACATGCAGTCCTGAAATGTGACCTTTCAACTTTAGTTGTCTTCTATTTCTCGCCAGTTTATATGGGGCAGTGGATAAGCATTCAGCCTGCGAACCTGGTGACCAGGGTTCGTGTCTGAGGTTGGCATGAATTCAGAAAAGACATCCAATGTGTGTAATGTTACACAAGACCTCTAATAAAAGGGGGGACGGCGTCCGCGCTATGAAAAAAAGTGAGGGTATATACGCTGTCCACCCGCGTATATACCCTCGTCTTGAGCCCTGCCGGTCACTCTTGGAAATTTGTGGCAAATATTTACACCCCGCCAATTAAAAAATGCACCACCTGCCACTGTCGCCCAATTCCCCAACCTGACACTGAATTAGTGCCTCAGAAAGCTCCCTGAAGCCTGGCTTGATGCTGGTGAGGCACAAGAACAAGACAAAAAGGTGCTTGAAGAGGCCTGACTGGCTGTCTGGTACATTCAAAGGACCATAGGGACCTTTAAGCAGCCCTAGTCTAAAGTTTTCCTCAAGAACTTAACTTTGAACATTGACATTGCGCGAGCCTGCTGCCTAAACACCCCTGCTCATCTACCCGGATTGCACTTTCACAAAGTCTGCATTCTCTGTGTTCCTTAACAGAGGTGGGCTTTCTTAGTGTTTTCCGATTAGTTGTTTGCATTTTATTGTTTGATTAAAAGTCTATATTTGTATACAACCTTTATTGGACATTCTTTTATCTTGGAACCATTGTACTTAAGCTATTTTGGGTTGCTACTGTTATGAGCTCACACTTCTCCAGAAAAGTATAGCCTGCCATCGGCCTGCGCTACCACAAAAGGTGAAGGAAGTATACCTGACGGGTCTCTGTTTCACTTTTATAATTGGGATCACGGCTTAACTCTAATTTGAGGCAGAGTAGGTGGTTTATCCACTACTCACCCCTGTACTCCTGCAGTGCAGTAGTCATTTCGTCGCACTACGGCAACATGTGGAGCAGTGGGAGAGACGATGGCTCATTTCTGGAGCTATTTAACTTTTTTTTGTTTACAAGACTGTTAGCCTGCGTTCTGCAAGGTGCCACTGGAAATTACTTTAATGTTTTAAAATAACAAAATGTCATGACAGGTTCCCTTTAAAAGGTATTTTTCAAGGCAGTCATAAAGTCAATATGGATATGATTGTAGCTATTCCTCTTGCAAGCAACACAAGCTGACTGAAGACAAACGGGCCAATACTTACAGGGTGAAAAGCACATTTTCAAGACACTGCTAAATCTAATGCAAACATTATTTAAAATAGTCCTACGGGAAAGTGCATTCTTTTATGAAGCAGACTGGAAACAGGCAAGCTTCCAAAATGTTATGACTTACTCTTCCCCAGCCCTACCAACCTTTCAAATGCACTGGCCTACTAAGTCTTCTAAAGTTCGGTTTGGGCACCGACAGAGGCCTTGCTATGGGGGGGTGAGGGGGCTATAGCCCCGGGTCTTTTGGTTGTAGCCCTGCATAGCTCAGGGACAACAACCAAAAGGCTAGCTAGCCCCCAGTCCCGACATTTGCGTGGCCCTGGATCTTTTCCAGACCTAGCAACACCCCGGGCACCAACCTGTCTCATTGATGCCCAGTGGACTCACTCCCCTAGGCCGGGGATCTGATGTCTGCATAGTCTCCCTAGGCAACCTTTGGGGTCATTCTGAGGTTTCACAGAGCAGCCTGGCGTAGGCTCCTTCCTGTCGTGTACGTGGACTCTGCGGAACACATACCATGAGTGGGAATCGCCAGGGACAAGGGGGAAGGAGTTAGCAGATGCAGACATTAACATGCGAGACTGTGACATTTAATCTGAACATGTTTTTGCATTAAGGTGGGCAAATTATCAATTTCACAGCAAATGCCACTGATGATTATCAGAGATTAGCAGTCTTAGAAAATCTGCTCCTTCAGCCTTTACTTCATGGTCGTGTGTTTTTCTTTCGAGACAGACTGGACAGCCGGGAAATCAAGGGGCATGCTGCCTCTCAAACTGAATGAGAGACCACTCAGGAGGCTGTAACCTGTGGCTCTAGATACTGGAGACTACAACTCCCATGATCCTTCACCTTTGAATATGCTGGTTAGGGCTGAGAGGGTTGTGGTCCAAAACATCTGGAGAGCAAAAGGTTGCAGCAGGGGTTTTGCTAGATATGGATAAGTTCTGGGGCTATGCTAATGTAGTGACTGTCGGGTCTCAGGGAATGCTGGCCTTTTGGTTGTAGGCCATGAGCTTCTATCCAGGGCTACGACCAAAAGACCCAGGGCTATTACCCCCTATGCCCCTCTAGCAACGCCTCTGGGTTGCAGAACCCAATCTCTGAAAACAAAACTGCCGAGCTCTTCCTCCTGGCTAGACTGGAACACTATTTCCAGTCTAAAGTTTCACTTTTATAAACCATTATAATATGAGAAACAGAGGGGGGTCTGGGAAACTCTCTACCAGCACGAACACAGCCCATTGGCTTGTTCTTGGGTGGATGGCCCCTGGGAGAGTCTCAACCAAGTCTTTAGCTCACTGTTCTTTTCACAGAGAAGACATTTCCCAGCATATCAGTCTTTGTCCTGCCCAGGGGCAGGCCAGCACCGAAATACAAGGCAATTCTCCTCTGAACAAGAGTACCACAGTAACCCCATACACGTGTTTCAGCCTAGTTGGGAATCATCAGTGAGGTGAAGCTCTGCCTCTCCAAGAGCAGTGAGCAAGGGGTCCACATCTGGATTACCCTGGTAACTTAGGGTGAGACCCAAAGTTACTTAGTATGCAAAACAGAGGGGGGTCTGGGAAACTCTCTACCAGCACGAACACAGCCCATTGACTTGTTCTTGGGTGGATGGCCCCTGGGAGATTCTCAACCAAGTCTTTAGCTCACTGTGCTTTTCACAGAGAAGACATTTTCCAGCATATCAGTCTTTGTCCTGCCCAGGGGAAGTCCAGCACCGAAATACAAGGCAATTCTCCTCTGAACAAGAGTACCACAGCAACCCCATACACGTGTTTCAGCCTAGTTGGGCATCATCAGTGAGGTGAAGCTGTGCCTCTCTAAGAGCGGGAACAGTTTCACCTCACCTCAACCTCCAGGACAGTTTCCAGCGCATGAGAAAGGGTCTTGCAGCAAGCTGCTCTATGAGCAGTTGAGAGGCAGAATCGCCGAAATGCACAGGGAAGCCTGGATCCGTTGAGGACTTGAGGGTCTGGAGGCATGACCTAATGAAACAATGCACTGCCAAGCATAAATTCTCTGCACCCTGGTACACTCAAGAACTCAACTTCAAAAAACAAACCACCAGAAAACAAGAAAAGACTACGTCCTAGATGGACTTGCTCAAGGAAATCCGAGCAACCCACAGATGACTGATCTCCACTGACAATGTCAACTACTAAAAAAATATCATAGCCAAGGCTAACAATGAAAGCAAAGCCTCTTCAAAGCCATCAAGTACCGCATCAACCCTCTGACCAACCTACCTGTATGCACTCCATCGAAAAATCCAGTCCATCAACTATTTTTTCATCAACAAGATCAGCATGATCCATCAACACATAGACATCAATGCCACAATGGACAGCACACTACACTTCCCATCTCATAAAACCACAACTACCTGGCCAACTTTCAAAACACTGACTATGGAAGATCTCACTGCCACCCTAGCATCCCTCAAGGCCCAACTGTACGTGGAAGGTACCCACCCTACCTCTGTTCTCAAGAACCTTCCAACTGAAGCACGCCTCCCTCATCTGACAATCATCAACAGCTCCCTAACTCAAGGCGGTGTCCAGTCATATTTTCGAATACAATATTTTCGAAAGTCAAAATGTCGAAAATATTTATTCAAAAATAAAAATGTCGAATTACAAAAATGTCAGATTTTTTTTCAAATTAATGTTTAAATAAATAATTAATTAATAATAATGTATTAAACATAATTTTTTTAAATAATTAAAGCTATATCCATGATGGGTGGGTGGGAGTTGGGGTAGGGGTTTGGGATGGGTTTTTTTAAAATAATTAATTATTTAATTAATGTTTTATTAAATATTTTTTTTAAAAAATTAAAGGTATATCCATGGGGGGTGTTGGGGGGGATAGGGAGGAGGGGGGGTTGGGGTAGGGGTTTGGGATAGGGGGACTGGGGGGGGAGGGGGGACCCCCCATAAAAAACGTCAGTATTTGTGACATTTTACATAGTTATTTTAACATTGGTTTTTCGATTTTTTTTTCGACATTTTATTTTCGAATTAATGACTTTTTCTATTATATGTATGTGTTTTTTCGACATTTTTGAATTCGACATTTTTTTTCAACATTTTTGTAATTTGAAATTATGTTTTCGATATTATGACTATAAACCACTCAAGGCACCTTCCCCTCGACCCACAAGACTGGAAAATCCTCCCACTTCTCAAGAAACCACATAGGACCCTGACAACTTCAACAACTACCGCCCCATCTTCCCTTCACAGGCAAGATCCTTGCGAAAGCAGTAGCCACACAACTCCTCCAACATATCGGAGCAAACAACCTCCTTCAGTCCTACCAATCTGGCTTTAGACCCAGATGCAGCACAGAAACAGCTGCCCTCAAGGTGATCAATGATGCTCATAAAATCATCGTAGATGGCCGTCCTTGCCTCCTTGTTCTCCTGGACCTCTCAGCAGCATTTGAAACTGTAGACAACCACACATTCACTGACAATCTACATCGCCCCATGAGGATCAGCAAGATGGTTAAAGCAAAAAATGTAAGCATCCTTTTCACAGTTATAATTTAACAGTACTTTGGTCATGCTTACTTATTTGAAGTTCTTCCTTCACCATAAATAAAATACATTTCATGAATAAATAATTACCATAAGACTTTGCATATGTTAAAAATCGATCTCACCAAATAAAGTAGTACACGTCTCCCCCCCCTTAATGGATAATGCTTGCATCATTGGGCGGGTGGTGGGACCTGGCCACAATATTCTCCAATATGGGTCTTCATCCCAGAAGCCTTGCCACAAACCCATGAATGTCTGAAAGCAAATCACTTAAAATTAAATTTGGACAAAAACAAAGGGTCTCTGTTTTTAGAGCAAAACCCACATTTAAATGAGCTTTCGAAGGGCATGGAGTTAAGAAAGTGGACCTTTATACTTATGTGAGAGTAAACTTTTTCACGTCTTGTCATTGGCTACCCCATATAGACAGGGATCTGAAATCTGAAAAGGAGGTTTTGGTTCTTTTCTATGAGTTCCGGGCACAGGCCCCCAAACAGTGTCCGAATGTGTATGCAACAAAATAAAGTATCCTTTAGCTTTATGGGATGAAAATATGGGGTGGACGTTCTTTGCAAAAGAATTGATATTTTGCTAAATCCGTTTTTACAAATAGTCTTGAGTGTTGAGGTCGTATTCCAGCAGCAACAGTATGTCTTGAAACTTGCATGGTAAGTCTTAAACCATTAGCCAGACTGGCCCCAATTAGATACTATTTTCATAAAGCGATGGACAAGGAACCTAGCCCAAACTCAACGAATGTATTTAAAGAACTATGGGCCACACAAACAAGATAGGTATCCTTAATCAATACGATTACATTGTCATTATCATCAGCAGCATCATCATCAAATTCTTTATTCCATCAATGCTTTGCTATAAAAATATATCACAGAGAGAAAGACATTTCATTCAGATTAATATAATGATTAAAAAACAAAAACAAAATAATCCTGAATCTTAATCTTAAAACAGTAAGGGCCTCCTTAAGAGTAGTGAGCAAAAGCAGCAGGAAATTCCGTAGTATGCAAATAGTTACTACAAGTTCTTCAAAGAATTCAAAGCCCACCGCGAGGCATGAGGAAGCGGAAATTACTGCATGTAGTGAAAACCACGGCCCGCATGCAATGATGCCCGAAATGAGTCAACACGTGCAGCAATACCAGCAACGGAAGTGGAAACACTAAATCTGCATCCACTAACACGTGGCGGGCTGCCATTACTGTTTCCCAATCCATCCATCATCGTAGCCTGAGTAGTCAACCATTCATCCAAAATGAGTGGTCCACCATAGTCCGGAGATGAACCAGGAGGCCAGGGGGGCAATGGCCGCAAGAGGAAGCAAACATTGTTAGAGCAGGAGCTGTCTGTCATGGCTGAAGAGGTGGCCAAGGAGGGCCACAGGCTGGTGGGAAACCTCATGTAGAGAACTGTTCTAAAAACGCATGCCCAGCTGTGGCACAGGGTGCGGGACATGGTGCGGTAGATGTCAGCACATCCGAGTAGCACTGAAGACTGCAAAACGCTAAGGGCTGATTTCAGATGGCGTGTGCGCACCATAATGTGTGAACACCTGCAAGAATACATGGCAACAGGAGGGGAGACAGTACCTGATCCACTCATACATCCATAGGAGCTGAAATAGCCAGCGTGGTGGATGCAACAAGAGTGACAGGGATGTGGATGGTTGAGCAGGTATCCAGATTGCTGATGGTGTGTACACATACAGCAAAGCGATGCAACTATTACATGGGCACCCGGTTGCACTATGATGTACATAAAAGGATGCCAATGCATCTAGCCGGTATGTGGAAATATGTCAATGCAACTCAATACAGCGTCACACAACATCCTCCTTCGTGTACCCCATACCGGCTGAGTACCCCAAATTGTCAAACTTAAGTCATGACACAGTCTGTAACATTCATTACACAATGGCCAGACCACAGGAACACCGACCAATCTGTGTCAGACCGTCCCAATGTTTTGTAGCAGCATTCCCTTGTGTGTACACAAGGGGCACAACAGCTTTTGACTGGCTTAAGAGACGTGGCCACCCAGGGATGACCATACACTGTAGCACGTGTACCATCAATAATACATGATCTGGTCACAACTGCCATACATCAAACATCCACCATTGTATGAGTCTGTTTGAGTATGATGCCGTCGGCGACCACTTGTTGCCTTTGTTCCACAACACAGGATACAACCAGTGAAGAGGAACAGCCATCAACATCCAAGACACCAGCTGCCAGAGGAACATCAACAAACACCAGTGCCGCCAGTACAAGAAAAGCACAAGCACCGAATCCCCCAGAGACTCCATGAGTTCAGGCATGGGCAAAGCAACAACAGGAACCAGGGAAAGGAATCGTGAAGGGAAAATCACTGAGTTGCATCCAAAAGCCCCTACCAACACACACACTCTTCAGGACACAAGCATCCCCTCAAACCCTGTTAGTACACCACCATTCCCACACCTCTAGGACACCATTATTACCCCCTCCCCCACCCCGTTTGGACACCAACATTTCCATCCATCCTTTGGACACCAGCACCCTCCTCCCCCTTATACACTAGCATTTACACCCCCCCCCCTTTAAATGATGCATGTCAATGTAACATCTCTGGGCAAAGATGACAACACCCAGATACATGATACCGCGGATACCACCAGTCGTGAGCCCTTGCAGAACATTGTCCCACCTCAGATGGACACAAATGCCAATGGTGGGCATGAGACTGTATAGCGTGTTCGACAGGCCATTGAAGCCCAGCCGCGAGCTCGTCCTCCAACCTGGACCCATCATACCTGATTTGGCCCTTGTTGCTGTATGACGTCATGAATAGCTCGCCAATGTGGGGTGCCAGGGTTCTGCGGTGCTGCATGGTGGTGTTTGTCTGCTATGTGCTTTGGATGGGCTTTTTATATGCTTTTAGGGCTGTCTGGAGGCTCTTGTGTGCAATCAGAAGGCACCTAGCTGTCATTACCGCCGCTTTTTGGAGAATTTAAATGTGTGTAGTGTTTTTGGCCGTACTTTTACCCCATACTATGACTCTGAATAAAGCCGTACTTACAAAGTCATTTTGTACTGCAAAAATGACTATGCACTGACTTTGCACAGTTCCATGAATCAGGGTTTGTGTCGGCAGTGCAAAGCCACTTTTCAGCAGTGCAAAGTCACTTTGAACCATCCAAAAAATTCCATGAATCGGCCCCCACCATTCAGAAATACTGCATGTTTTTCCATTAATGATGCCCCAGGTGTGGGAATTAATGAAATAAAACCATGATGAAATAAATCCACCTGGAATATTTCATGCAAATCAATGGGTTGTGCGATAGATAATGTAACCATATCGATTCTCAAAAGATATTCTCTGCGAATATAAAAAAAAACGCATCTCTACAATAATACGCAAAACATTGCCCATTCAGTATCTGATGCTTCTACTGCATAGATAATTTCAAACCATTAGTAACAACATCCACATAATATTAAAATCGGAACACACCATCAGATAATCCGGCCAGTGTAACAGTAACTGGCCTAATACTAAACGTCCTCTTTCACTCTCGTCCCCAATGCCACACTAGACTTTCTGAATAGAAAATGGAACTTAATTTAAATATATGAGAGCCTGTTGACATTGAGCAAATCCCTTTACTTTAACAAAAAGGCGCCAATGTGTTGCTGCCAATTCCTGCTTATTTTTGGCAGACTAATAAGAAATGTATTTCTGACTCCTGAACATTAGAGCAAGAGTGACATATAATATCACCATTATTGGATCTTCGCCAATAAGAAGTTCTGCCGATTGGGAGAATGCCAAGCCTCAATATCGTGATCCATTTACTATCCTTCGGAACAGATCCAGTTCAGATAAACCTCTAATTGCCCTCGAGTGTTAAACATTTAATGCCCCCCTGTTTTGTCCCTCCCTAAGTGCTCCTTTCTCTCTGTTCTGATAGAGGATGTTCTTTACTCGTAATACCATATCATCATCTCTCAAATTCTTGTTAATGGCGCCTGGTGGAAAGGGGGAAGACCTCCCGATTAATTACACTTAAAAGGTTTTCGATGTGAGCCAAGCAAGGTACCTTATAAACCAACTTTCGCACATAGAGATAATTAAATATTCTCCTGATCAAATCCGCATGGTCAAATGCTGTCAACCATGCATGTAATGGCCTGGCATTAAGAGCATCACTAATACATTACTGACTTAATTCATTGTGTAGTGCGAGTAATGAAAAGGAGTTAGGAAAGCCCAATAACCTTTTAAAGAAAACTGTTTCTGGAAAAAAGTTTGGATAGTATTTTTTTATTTTTATTTGGTTGGTTGATAAAAATCAACCTTTCAAATGATATCAAAATGTTCATTACAGTATACATAAATCACATTTATCTTTACATCATTACACAAAGACATACAAACATATATACAGACATGTTTACCATAAAAGCATAACATTCACCAATTATTTCACATTCTATTTCTAAAGTATTGAAATGACTGTGCCCTTCACCATTAAAGGATAGGTATGTCTGAATCCAGATGATAACGCCTCTATTCCTGCAATGGCATTTTGAATGGCCAGAAATTTTGAACAGAGGGGAACCTCACATGAATTCAGAGCATTTGTAATCAAAAAGGTTTTATTGAAAAAAATGCAGGCGCAATACAATAATATTACTGCCTACATACACACAGTTCATTCGCACCTGTAGCTCAAACTATATCTCGCCCTTCTTTTAAATATTAATCACCACAAATAGACCCACAAGCCCACAATCACACTCTCCTCCAGCAGAAGAGACACAGAAGAAAAGCAGTGTTTGCAAAGACTGAGAGGGAGAACATTCTTGTAGATGCAAGGTCAGGACATCAGGCAAGGAGCACAATGGTACTCCTTCCGGCCACTACCACCGACTACTGGAACGCAATTGCTTCTTGCTTTATTCTGTGAAGAAACACTGCCAAGAACCGTAATCATTTGACGTACAAACTGCTAACAGTCTTAGGATGCGATTCCAATTTGGCCCATTGCTTGCTTTAACGAAGGCACCCAGAAAATTCTGGGTTGCTTCATTTTGGGTTAAAATATGTACTTTCCCCTGGAGGAAAATATGTACTTTCCCCTTCTATGCAATGCATAGTTTCACTGGACTCAAGAAAGAGGCAATGAGCTCCAGCTTGAGTGAGTCCTTCTTAAGGATCTGTAGCGTTTACCTCTCTATTTGAATTTCCCTACACAGATCTGGGCGTACCAGAATCTTAGGTCCTCGAAAGAACAACTCTTGCTTCTTAACTCTCCATCATAGAGTCTCAATATTTTGTAAAGTTTTTTGGAGTTCCTTCAGTTCTTCCATCAGAGGTGATTTGACATGTAACATTTCAGATGTACTTGCCACCTCCCTGACGGTCCCCTCCCTCTGTTCCATGGTCGACACAGGGGTCCTAAGGTAAAAGAAATTGTCTCTCCTGTCCATGGATTGAATGTCCTTCCACTGCACCAGCTCAGGCCACTTAGAAATCGGCAATGTAGGGACATGTGAGGACAATTCTGTAATAGGGATTAAGACACAGCACCTAACTTCTCCTTATCAGCAACTGTGCACTCACAGCAGGGCAGCCCTTCTGTGGTGAGAGCTCCATCTCAAAGTCTTCCTGCGTCATAACCTTCTTCAGGAGTGGGAGAAAGACGATCAGAGCCAGTACACCAAGTCGTTCCAGAGGCGTAGACAGGGTAGGGACTGAGTGGGCAAGGCCCACCCAAAATCTGCAAATGCCCACTCAACAGCACTGCATAGTTACAGATGTTAATTTTATTGTTGTGGGCCCAAATACATTACCTTCATGCCCCACTTGTTAGACAATACTGGCTACGCCTTTGCATCACCCATCTATCTCCAGTGCTGCCATTCTGAATTCTCTCTGCCTCAGACAGGACCACAGTATTTCGTATGCCTTGCATGTAACCATTGCCTATATGAAATTTCTTTTTTTTTCTTTTTTTTTTATTATTAAGTTTATTGAAGTTTACATAGAACCATACAGAACATCAAATCTATCAACGTTATAACTATAGAATTCATCACAAACAATCTCCACAAATACTACCACCCCCAAACTTAACAGAAAGTAATATAAATCAATCTAAACCATCATCACAAGTCATCCAAAAATCTACCCCACATTTGATCAAACAATTTAATTTTTTTGTTTCTGCGAAGAACAATCTTCTCAATCCTGGAAACCTGCCTTAAATCTCCACCCACTCTGAAAAGGTCGGTCTCTCATCACATTTCCATTTCCTCAAAACGATTTTCTTCGCCGAGTTTGCAGCCCTGAAAAACCAGCATTTCAGTGGGTATGTGAGTTCTTCCACCCTATCATCCTCACCCAAGATGACAGTATTGTAGTCACAATCTTCTTGCAACAATAGAACCTCATTAATCTTCTCAGTGACTTTCCTCCAAAATGTCCTCAATTCATAACAATCCCAGATCATGTGCTCAAAAGAGCCAACTGCATGTTTACACCTCCAAAAAGCCTCTGAATCAATCCTTCCTCTCGCATGAAGTCTTTGGGGAGTCCAAAACACCCTATTAAGAATTTTGATTTGTCTGCTTTGCTCTCCCAGATTAATGGAAGTCAGAGGGCCTCATTACACGGTAGGCGGTAAGGGTTAACGGTCACCGGTAATGGTACCGGTGACCGTTAACCCTTACAGCCTTACTACGAGGTCCCTTAGCGGGTTGGTACTTTAACGCCTGCTTCTAGCAGGCGTTAAAAACCAACCCGGTAAGGGACCTTGGTGCTAATTACGGCACCGCAAATTTGCGGTACCGTAATTAGCACCTTCCCCATTCCCATTATGCCCTATGGGGCAAAAATGGGAATGGGGAAGGGCAATGGTGGAAGGGGGAATTACCGCCCCGCCAACCTTGGAATAGGGCGGTAATTCCCCTTTCCACCAAAGCGGTGCCGGTATTTTACTGGCATGGACCAAGGTGCTATTAGCACCTTGGTCCACCGCCTACCGTGTAATGAGGCCCAGAGTCACATTTTTTACAAATATACCTCCATCTGTCCTCAGACATATCTGAGCCAAGTATCTCAGACCACTTAGATAACAATCCCTCTGCCGGTGTATGACGTTGGCCCAGATTTTTATACACCCTAGACGCCATACCACCTCCTGTCTTATATTCAGACAACCAAATCTGCCATCCACTGCCATCAACTGCACTTTCATTCCGCAGTAATTTCCTCAATTTCCTGTATTCTCCCATTGTGCAGTCTCTGGGATCTTTAACTCGTGCAAGTCTTTTATAACTGATCCATTTGCCGTCTTCAAACAAATCGCTCAGCCATATTACACCGCTCAGGAGCCAGTTCAACCACAGTAGCGGCCTCCCATTCAACAGTATTCCTGGATTCAACCAGATTGGGATAAAATTATTATCACATACTTTGCGTTTACTCTTCTTCCACAGCTCCTTCCAACAGGTTCTCAGAAAGTTTGTCCAGACATCATTTGAATTTTCAACAAATGGAACCAAATGTCTGGCTCCAAATGCAAAATGATAATTTCCAAAGTCTGGAACCCCTAAACCTCCACAACCCTGGGGTAGCTGCAATTTCCACAATCTAAGATGTGGTTGTTTATTCTCCCAGAGAAAAGATTGGATTAAACTCTCAATTTTCTTCCAAAAGCTCTTTTTAACGTCTAAGGGGAGCATACTAAGCACATAGTTGATACGTGGTGTTGATGTCATTTTGATGGTATTCACTCTCCCCCAAAGACTCAATTTAAGTTCACTCCATCTCTTCAAATCAAGCTCCAAGGATTGACTCACATTAGTAAGGTTGACATCCATTATTTTCGAGACATCACTTGACAACCAAATCCCAAAGTATCTCATCTTACTCAGACACCACTTGAAGGCAAAGCTCCTCATTTTCAAAATAGTGCATGCGGTTGATGCTGGTAGTGCTTCCGATTTGGCCCAATTGATCTTGTATCCAGATATTTTGTGGAATACACCAATCAACTCAATTAGCACAGGAATGGAGTTCTCCACATTCTGAACCACCAACAACATGTCATCCGCATACAGCCAAACATTTTGGCTGGCTGCACCATAATGAACACCTTCAATTCTCTCCTCCTCTCTTATCCTCACAGCCAACAATTCCATAGCAATTACAAACAGGATAGGCGACAATGGACAGCCTTGTCTTGTGCCTCTTGCAAGTTCAAAAATGTCAGAGCTCATGCCATTAGTCCGAACACATGCAGTAGGGTGTGAGTACAGCAGTCTTATCCATCCGATCATGTTTTCCCCAAATCCAAATCCTTCCAAAGCACTTAAAAGATATTTCCACTCAATACGATCGAAAGCCTTTTCAGCATCCAATGATAAGGTCACCACATCATTCTGGTGCTCCCTGCTTTCAAATAGAGTCAGCAACAGTCTTCTCATATTATCAGATGCATGTCTTCCTTTCACAAAACCAGACTGACCTTCATCTATAATATCCAGCAGAGAAGTTTCAATCCTCAAGGCCAATGCTTTGGCTAAAATCTTGTTGTCGATGTTCAGTAAGCTGATTAGCCGATAGCTGCCCGTTTTAACTGGTGGTTGTCCCTCCTTCAGAAAAACAGAGATCGAAGCGTGTCTAATTGAAACTGGAAGACACCCATCCCTTAAAGATACGCGCAGCATTTCAAACATAAATTCAAAAACCTCCTCTGGAAATATTTTATTAAGTTTTGCTGGCAGTCCATCTGGACCCGGACATTTCCCAGAGTTCAATGCACAAGCTGCCGTCCTGAGATCCTCCACACTCAACTCTCTTTCCATGCATTCCAAAGACTCTGAATTTATTTTCTTCAAATGACAGTCCTCAATGAGTTGACAAATGTCACTCTCAGATAAGTTGGTTTCTGAAGAATATAGCGTTTTGTAATATGACTGAAACGTTGCATTAATTTCCATAGGATCAAAAGTCACCATTCCATCATGTCTCTCTATTGCATTAACAGTTCTGTCATTATCCATGACTCTCAACAGATGAGCAAGAAGCCGATCACATTTTTCACCTTTTTCAAAGTAGTTGCTCTTGGTTCTAAAAGTAGCCACTCAGCCTTCGTAGAATACAAATCTTCCAATTTTTCTTTTTTCAGTTTCAATGCTCTCAAAGTATCACTTGAAAAGTTTTGCATGTTACCCCTTTCAAGACCCTGAATTTCATCATTGAGCTTTTTCACTTCCGCATCTCTCAATTTCTTTTTCTTGCTTGACAATCCAATCAGCATACCCCTCATATATGACTTAAAGGCTTCCCACACAAACTCCACCCTGACTTCTCCAGTCCAGTTCTCAGTTACAAAGAATCTTGTCTCTTGAACTATCTTATCCACAATTCCATCGTCGTCTAGAAGTGTGACATTCATCCGCCATGTGTTAGATTTTGGAACAGGGAAGGCCAATTGCAAGTCTATGGAGATCGGAGCATGATCCGAAATCAGTAATGCTTTGATGTCTCCCCTTTAGAAAGATTGCGTGCAGAGGCCAGAAGTCAGAAGGAGGTCAATCCTTGAGTAAACAGTATGCCTTGCAGAGAAGAATGTATATTGTCTCGTTGAAGGGTGCTGCAATCTCCATACATCTGAGAGGTTACATTCAGCCATTAGCCTTTTCAATGCTGTCCTTTTCAGATTATTAGCACTACTATTGCCCCCATACTTTTATCAAGTTCAGGTTCCAGAACAACATTAAAGTCCCCTCCCACAATAACATTACTTGCATACATATTCTGTAAAAACTGTGCTAGAGAGACAAAAAACTACCATCACCCCCATTCGGAGCATATATGTTGAAGAAACAATACGGAACATCCTGAATATTTGCAGTGACACAGACAATCCTCCCTTCTGTATCCTTCTCACATTTCATTTCAGTGATCGGCAGGTTCCTTTTAAACAGAATACACACCCCTGTAGAACTAGTAGTGAAAGACGAGCAGTAAGCATCACTGACCCACTCCTTTTTCCATTTATCTATGTCTGCATCTAACAGATGAGTCTCCTGAAGCATTGCAACATCTGCTCCCATCTCCTCCAGTTTAATCAAAATCACTTTCCTCTTGTTAGCACAATTAGCTCCATTCACATTCCAAGATACCACCCTCAAATTCCTCTGATAGGTGTAAGGCATGAGTGGATCTCGCTTCACAATCCTTGTGATGAATTCACATAACACAATACAACCTAAACCTATAACTACTGTAAAAAACAAAACTGAAAATATAAAAACACTCTTGGGTTTGAACCACCCAACCCTCCAGAACTTCCCTTCCACTTACCCGCAGAAAGGGACTACCCCACCCCCTCCCTTGGGTCAGCATAGAGGATCCCCAAAAAGATGTACATCATAAAACCACCATTGGTCAAACCAAAGTTAAGCTAAATATTCAGTCAAGTTTCTTGTGTAACCTTCTACTATGCGCCCAGATACCCCCGGGTTCTGTGCACCATATAAATCAATAAAACAAACAAACAACCCCCAGGCCACAAGAAAGGGTCTCATCTGCTAAGCGCTTACACTGGCAGCATCTTGAAATCCCTCCATGTACCAGCCCAGAAGCACAACACTGGATTCACGCGAGGATGGCCACATTTAAAAGGAGAGAGCATCCCTGCTTCCACAATCTCACCTCTATGTTCTCTGCACATGCAGGTGGTCTCAAGATGGGAGCATGTAGCGGAGCCCCAAATGAGAGCATCCATCAGGGAGCTCTGCCCCCATTTCAGAGCATTTAAAAATCATATATGCTCAATAAACCTGTTTTGATGGATTTTCAGTACATTCCATTCCAGAAAGAAACTTAGATGAAATAGTGTCGTATTGTTTTAGGAAATGAATCACATGAGTGAGAATTATGTACTTGGGCTAAATGGTGGTGCTTACAAATGGGTAAGATCTGGTCTAAGGACCATCTGTCTGAAGAGGGAATGGGGAAATTGAAGCCGTGCATCATTTTCTCCTCCACTGCTCGTGTTATGTTGATCTCAGGAGAGCTTTGCTCAAGCCACTCATTAAAATGAAAAGGGTTCATTTATGCTTTGTAGCCCTAAGGTTCTCTTTGTCAGCCAAAGATTTAATTGATCATTATGTCACAGATGAATTTATTTTATAGATGCCGACCTAGAAAGTAGGACTTCTTTAATTAGAGACATGGTGGCCTGCTTGAGCAATGGATCAAGAAGAAGTTTTGTTCAAATATTGAACATGTTGCAGAGTATTGTTGGCAGGATGTATCTTTTTAATCAGTGGTTTAATCTGTCGTTTTTATAAAAGTGATTCATATTTAGAATGCCTGTTAATGGATGAATGATGATGAATTGTGTTACTGCCTTTCCCCGCCTCCAGGCACCTTACCCCTTCCTCCTTCACTGAAGATCAATACTTTTGTAAATTTGCACTCCCTGCATACCACCCAGGGTGTGAATTTTGAACCCATACACCTTGTCACAATGTTGCTTGTCCAATGTAAATTGCTTGTTGCCCACAGTGGCACGTTAGTGCTATTCATAGACTCCTATAATATAAATAAAAAAATAACATTTGGAACAGTCACAAACGTAACATTCACACAAAATACAGTTCTGAGGAGCGTTTCAAAGCTTGACCGAGGGCAAATAGGTTTTGAAGATTTCATGGGCACTGCATTATTTAAGGAAAATATTGCAAACTCAATGCTGGTACAAACTTACTTAGAGCACTACAGATGCTTTGTAGTAATGGGTAATGATTCCAAGCGTGCAAGAGCGGCAGCGTTTATCAGCGCGTCAACTGGTTACGCGCTCCGCCAAAGTCACCACCATCCACCCACAACCCGATACCACGAGAGCTGAAATGCGATCTAAAAAGAGTTGCTAAACCAAACAACAAAGCAGAGCTCGTTGCTGAAATCAACATTTTCTAGACCGAAATTCCTTTTTAAGTTTAATACGTTTTATGAAAATGATTGGCAATATGAACAAGTTATATATGTATAACATTAAATCATAGTGACATTAATACGGACTCTATATCGAATGCATGATGGCCAATCACAAGGGCTGTAAAGTCTTGATGGTAAAAACAGTAGTAACCTAAAGAAGACAATAAAATATAAATAGAGAAGTACATTTAACACATGTGATATCAATCTAGAATTAAAGCTGGCTATTTAGTATGATGTAAATATATGCTGTGATAGGAAGATCTAACGGGAAATGACAAGGGAGACAAGGCGGACAAGTCACAGAGGAAGGCTGAAGGAGGAGGGGGCATCATGGTTATAATGGACAGGTGCAAGTACAGAAAAGTAAAATCACTCATTGACAATCAGCAGGTTGATAATGAAGGAAAATTCATGAACCATGAGCAGACATATTATGACATGCTAAATAATTGGTAAAGCAAGACCATTTAGCATCAGATTGAGTTGTTAAATGAAGGCGAAATTGTGACTAAGGAAACTTGCTCTGGGGCAATTGAACAAGTGATAAATGCAACTTCTAGAACAGCCATAAACATCTGATTGATCCGGTTTAGGTGTTGCATGTATTTGCCTCCTAATTAAACGTATAGGTGCAGAGTCACAAAAAATAGCGTAAATGAAAGGAGCCCAGAGAATGCGCTAGTTTCATTTGCGCTTTTTTAATAAATGCGCAGGCCACCTTATTCTTGAAGGTGGCCTGAGCTTTTCAGGAGGGGCTGGACAGTGGCGCAAAGATGCGCGGTGCAGCCGCTTTGCATACATTAGTGTGGGCCTTTGTGCTCCTGACACTAATGTAGGACAGGCTGTCAATGTGCATTTCACCAAGACAGGACACTAAAGGGCTCGTGTCGGTGAAATGACGAAGGTGTGACAGCTAATTCAAAAACAAATCATGGCAAGGTAAGGAATGACTCTGCCGTGATTTGTGCCTCCCTTAATGCCCAGGTTTCTGTTCATTTTAAATTGCATCCCGTTTGAGTATTCGCAATGCGCAAAAATGGGCAGAAAAGCTGCATTCTCTGCGCAAAGAGGGAAAAAAGGGCATCTGGGTGTAGATGCGCTCATTCAGATGCCCTTTGTGAATTGGGATGTCACCTTTTGTGGCACAAGTGAAGAGATGCAGTTGCACATCTGTTTACTTGCGCCCAAAAAAGGTTTGACCATCTGGCCCACAGATTACGGGCCTGAGCCACGGAGCGTTTTCCAATGGGATTCCAACATTATAAAACGCTTCTGTGAATCAGGCTTTTAATCTTATTTACTGCAACCAATGCCCCACCAGAAATGCGGTCTGGTGGGTGGGTGGCAGAATGGCATTGCAAAACGATGCCATGCAGGACTGCAATATGAGGTACAACAGGTAACAAGTGATTACATTAGCAGGGAAATAATGTTCTCAATGCATAGAGCAGTGGATAACCAGGCCACGCAGGGCTGCAACTGAGCTCCAGCTAGAGCCAAGGGGATTGCAAAATAAAGCCATGTACCATGACAAGTGAGGTCCAGCAAGATGAAGAATTTCATGTGGATCTACAAATTAGGCGAAGCCTGGCGTATGTGGTCATAAAGGACCCCACATGATATATGCAGTGACACACATTTATTGTCAGCGGAGACTTTTCAGAAAGTGCATAACTCAAAAATAAAGTCCAGACAAAGCACAGGAAAGGGAGGCCAGACAGAGAGGAGGACAATATAATATAGCACCTGATCAAAAAGAGTTCTAGCAAAACAGAGGGGCCTGGATTTAAAGAAGCTGGTGCAGTCGCAACTGTTGCATGGCTCATGAACCATGGCCTTTGGGGCTAGCAGGGGTGTCCGCCGCTTCCGGAGGTTTGGAGGCAGAGGACTTAAAAAAAGAAGAAAAAAAAGAAAAGCGGAAACTGCTGCGCATAGGAGGGACAGATCTGACGCCGCAGGGTCAGCTGATGAGTGGACGCAAAAAAGGTAAGTAGGGAGTGGGTGGGGGAGTGTAAGGAGGGGCCGGGTGGGTTAAAGTTTGGCCAGACTTGGCCACTGCAAAATTGTCTTTGAGGCTCGGCTGCAAACAATTGTGCCACGGCCAAATCATACAGATCCCCTGCAACCACCAATAGGACCGCTTGAGTCCACCAGTGACCAGTCTACCACCAATAGTGTAACAGGAGTAGATCAGTGCCCTCCTGTTACCATCAAGCGAACAACCTGAGTGCATAAAGGATAGCAGTCCAAGGATGCCAGTGAAACATTATGTTGCTGACAGAAGAAAGCGGAAGCAACGTTTTACACAGCAAGCACGAGATGTTCTAGTAGAGCAGGCAGAGTTCCACCTCAAATGTCTGTTGAGAGCGAAAGCACAGAAGCAGTCTCTCTGAACAAAAAAATAAAGTTGGGAGCAATTTCAACTGAAAGTAAGCAGCAAGTAAAGACCAACATGGCCGTTCTCGAGATAAAGTAACAAATGAAGGATACAAACAGAACTGTTAAGTGGCTCCGCTACATTGATGATTTATTTATCATATGGCGGGGGAGCCAGGAGGAATGGATGGATTTTGTTAAAAAACTCAAACAAAACAACTACAACCTCAAGTTCACAGAAACACAGAGTCAGAAAATGGTTATCTTCCTGATGTGACCAGTGTAGTAGAAGGTGACTGTCTGAAAAGTGAATTGTATCTTAAACCAACAGGCACTTATACTCCCTTACATGGCACAAGTGACCACCCAAGTAACCTCATCTGGAGCATCCCTTATGGAGAGTTTGTTCGACTCTGGTGGAACTGTTCAAACATTGAGGCCTATGACCGACAAAGCAAAGTCGCAGCATGGGGCTTCCAACAACAGGCCTATCCTAAAAGAGTCATTGAAAGTGCCTATGTAAAGGCGCACCTCTGTGACCGTGCCACGCTTCTGTCGAATACCCAGCAAACTAAGAGCATCAAAAAGGACCAAGAAGTGACACATCTTATATTGACCCATGGAACGCACACCTCTCCTATCCGCAATCTTCTAAAGAAACATTGGAAGATTCTGATGGTTGATCCTGATCTTAACTGTGCACAACAAACATATCCTGACATTAGCTTCGTAAATGCACATCCTTCAGAGAGAAACTGGTCAGCAGTTTTATGGAGTACGAAAACAAGAACACAACCAGTAGATGGCTTGGGTAAGCTACAAAGGGCTTTCACAAATGCACCAGATGCAAAGTTTGCAAGTTTGCTTATAATTGCGATACATACCGACATCCCATACTTAACAACATCACGAGAATTGATAGCAGGCTCACCTGTGACTCTGATTATGTGGTCTATGCACTCAGGTGTGCTTGCAACAAATGGTACATTGACAGTACCACATGCTAATTAAAGGTACGTATTTGACAGCATGTCAGAGCCATCAAGAATCATGATGCAGCATACCAAATGGTAAAACATTTTGCCGAGAAGCATTACAGCAAATTAGATGGTTTCTCATTTGTTGGGATACATAGGGTCATTATTGGACCCAGAGACGGTGACAGAGAATGACTGTTGGGCCAACAGGAGACAAGATACATTATCGATTTTGAAACCAAAAACCCTATAGGACATAATGTAGATGAAGAGCTTTACACCTTTCTGAATGAACGCTCCGCTGTTGTGTACCTTATGCGTGTATCCTCTATTTTGTAAAGACAAGGAAACCAATGCCCTTATGACCAGTACATACCACTGTAATTTCCCTTTCTATCAGGATGTCAGCAGATATAAGTTTTGAGACATTTAGTTCACTCTTCTGATTTACCCCTTCCCTTATTTTCTCATTTTTATTTGTTGTCACTTTTTGGGTTTTTGATATTGTTAGATGTCTTTCTTCTCACCTTTTATAACTTTTTCCATCTGATTTTACAATTGTCTGCTTGTAGGCATTAGACCATTACCATATGAAGTTTTAGAGACTAATGTGCCATTATTCACAGATAATGACCATGCTGTCAAATCACTGTATGCTCAGTCCTAGGCTTGTATGTGGTAGTCCCAGTAGTATCACTCCATCACATTTGGTACAACCGACTCTACATTGGGTTGGTCATATTACACAATACCCCTCCTTATGCTAGTTGGCATTCTGCGCCATTTGGCTTACGGTAGATCTAAGACATATGGCACTTTTTATATCTTATTTGCCTACGATTTTCATAGTCAGGTTGCACCACACGTAACATTATCAATGACCTGCCAGACTCTGATTTAGGCACTGACGATACACAATAACACACTAGTCTCAGTGACTTAGTTATTTAATTTTAACTCGCGTTAACTAATTGGTACATGCGATAGACTTGTCACATTGAGTACAGTTGGCAAGTTTACATGTATAGCATTACCTGCATAGTACTAACTATTACTGCCCCAGCATTCATCTTGAACATTTTATATAATAAGATGCTTGGCGCTTTGCACTTTAATGCCAGTTTTTCACATTGTAGGATAATGTACACAGCATTTATTTGCACAACATCTAGTTGCACAGCACATTGCACTTTACCATATCTGTAACCTACAGTAACTAGGGCAGAAGGCATAAGATAAGCGACACTGTTCGCATGAGTTTGCGAATTCATCCCTATGTGGTAGCCTTGCTTACTACGTTGTACCGTATCTAAACTGTCATTTACATCGCACAGATAAGAAGTGTACTGCCGATTTACTGGGGCTGTCCCTTTCCCTTTTATTGCATATTACACGGGACAGGACACGATGGCCATCCTTTAGTAAGAATGACTGACTGGCTAAGCCACTACGACGTCCATTGTATTCCATAGGCATACATGGTCCATAGTAGACATAGATGAAGGACCACTAGGGTGGCTCGTCTACGCAAAATCTGTTTCTCTTTCTCTTTCTGATCCTTCACTTTTCTTCTCGTACACATTATTTAACGTGTATGAGCAGACCGGCAAATCATGTGACCAAGAAACTAGCAATTGCGAAACGCATCTTTTTTGCCGCCGCCTCCATTTGTGACCTTGAGGAGCTGCAGGGATAATTGAAATACTTATATTTTTCAATGGAAACTGACACTTTTAACATTTCATTGTGGTTACTGGTGTTCTCTGATCTTGAGGAGTACTCATTGTTGTCTGAATATACTGACTGGGAGTGTGACTTGCCCTTGCCTTTGTGATCACAATAGCTCAAGCTGCATATATATATATATATATAATGTACACACACACATATATATATATATATATATATATCACACATATATATATATCACACATATATATATATGTGTGTGATATATATATATATATGTGTGTACATATATATATATATACATATATATATATATATATATATATATATATATATATATATATATATATATATATATATATATATATATATACACACACACACACACTGCATATTGCAGCAAAATGATCAGCACATTGCATAGTACACAATAATGACTGCTGGCGAGGGGTACCATTCTAGACATCATGATATAGAAAGATTCTGCAGTAACCCAGCCCCCTTTGGACACAATGGGTTCTGGCAAATGCTGGCACTGGACAGGCAAGACCTGAGGAAAGCCCTGCCCCCAGAAGCCCACCAGGAACTCAGCATCCTGACTGCAGCGCTTACATCGGAAAGATCCAGCTAAGCCAAAGAATAAGTGCAGTGTACACATACAACTTCACTGACTATGAGTGACTGTTTGAACACAAGGTGGCGGAGTACCAGGAATGTGAGGGATGGACTGACAGACTACGGTTCCCAAGCAATCAGGCATTTCTCCTTTTTATTTCTTTTGGAAAACCCTCAGTCACTTAATCAGTCCACCCCAGGCCCTGGAAAATGCGTGTTGTAAAATAAGCCTATTTGAACCCTAGATCTCAAGACATGGGTTGCCTGTTGCTCCCTCAAAGGTAACGCATCATGGCAGAGGATGATAGAATTCATAATCACCGGCTAGGATGCCTCAACATGGCATACAGCATTTTCTCTGACAGTCGGAGGTGAGATGGAACATGGTATTCTTTATGTCCTATACAGTTGAGTCATGCCGATAGCCCATAAGGGACAGGGGGGGGGCTGGTAAAGTTGACCCAGCAGCCATTTACAACATACAATTACAAATTGGTAGCTTCCAAGACTTTGTTCTTGTAGTTTATAAGATGTCCCTCAGAACCCCTCGTTGGACTGTATTTATGTAGTTGATTTCTGCATAACATTGCTACGTCTTTACATCTGTGCATTTACATCTTTATTTATTTGTGTCTGTGCACTTGCATTGTTTTTTTTGTGTCGCCTCGCCTCCCTTTTTATTTTTCTGTACATTTCTTAGCCTTTTAATCCATGTTTTGCTTTTCCTCTGAAAAACGAGCAAACTCGATATAAATGCATAGATGGAAATGTATGAAAATTAAAATACATCGATGTGCAGACATCACTGCTATCTATAATTCTGTATGTTCTCTCATTGCTAATATCTATTATGAAACATGCCAATTTCACAGGACTTTATCACTGAGACTAATTGTACAGAATAAAACCACTATGACAGATTTACTGGAAGCTTAGGCGAAGTAATAGCACTCCCACTCTTTATAAAATATGCACAGAAGGAAAATGTCCCATGGCACAGAGGCAATTGGCAACTGGAAGTGATTGTACGTGTAGCTTGTAAAGACTACCTGTGATGAATCCTATGGACCCCTCACCAAATCCCCACCTACATTCTCCTCTCAGGTGGTCAGGGAAAGACAGACACTTCCTGATCCTGACCTTAGGGGTGGTGCTATGCAGGAGGATCACCTGGGAGGATAAAAGGCTCAGGGAGGTGAGGGAAATTCATGGGGTGAGACACAGTATGTATCTTCCCTTAAGGAAGAAGCATTTAAAATGCCAAAATACCTAATAGCTTGTTGCCACAATAATGTAATGGTTCCACTGGTTGAATACCTAAATGTGGATAAAATCAGCCAAAGCTCCTGTGGTATGAATGTGAATAAAACCCATAGAGCCAAATGTCTCCCTAACACAAAAGATTAGAACACCCTATTTCTCTTTTCAAACCAAACTGGAAAGTGACATGTATAATATTATTTCAATGAATGTTGTAGAAAATAAAAAGCTAATCAACAAAACACAAAGTGGTAGAAAAGCTCACTTTATTGCCGGGGACTTCAAGTCTCAAAATCCTATTAGTACTGGGACGAGGAAGAGGGATGCAGAGGAACACCACTATGGGAGTGATCTCCTAATTAGTGTTGATGACCTACACCTGAAGGGCACTGGAGGCTTAAATAAACCTCAGGTGCAGGACAGAGAGAGAGAAGCAGAACAGTGGAAGAGGAAGAAACAGCACAGACCGGTTGCAGCTGAGAGAAGACGCCGGAACGACATAGTTGCCAGAAACCATGGCGGGACCCGAGAGAGTCTTTGCCTTGGACTCTCCCTATTGCAGAGTTCGTGCAGCGGGAAGCATGAGAACGAGATGCTTACCAGATAATACTTCGTTGTGCAGAGTTTGCGCAGCGGGAAGCAGCAGCGAGGGAAGTGATTCCTCATGTGAGGTTCAAGGTGGCGGAGTTGCACCTGACCCTCTACGGAGCAGAGGTGACTTCATTCGTCAGTGGCGTAAGCAGGGGAGGACCAAAGGAGGCTGACCACCCGACCGCGAGAAACCACAAGCCTCAAACACCTGCGAAAACTGAGTAGAGCATAATCGAGTGACTTACCCATTAAGTCAACGTCTGGCAAGTGACTCCGAATCGCTCCAACGCTGCCTGGGTGTTCACAGCAGGCCGCTTCACTCATGAGTAAGTGAAAGCGACAATAGATGTAATTTTGAACACCGAACTATATGAAACCAACACACGTTATGCCTGTTAAAAGCAAATTACTGTATAAATAAGCACATGAGAAAGTGGAAAAGGCCAAACACCACACAGAAAAGCTGCAATTATTCCAAAAGCTTACAAGCAATGCCCAAGCCAAGAGTTTATAACACACCAGCATAACTAGTGTAACAAACAACACTCAAGGCAAGAAGGGATTATTAAGAGGCTTAATGATTGTAGAACTTACTGCTTATGTGTTATGAAATACAAATCTTCAGATGATAGCAACCTCCACTGCCAGAGCCAAGAAAGAAGAAAAGAGAGGCTATCTTGTGATCATAATTTGGTTGTTGGTGCAGAGGGGAAACAAAGGTGGCAAAAAGGCTGCCTTTCTGGAGTAGATTATTCGGAGGGAGAGCAGTATAGTTGCCAAGAAGTCTTGAAGAGCTCCAATGTGGTTTCTTGTTTGCCTAACAACATGTTCTATGTTTGATGCTAAAGGAATCTAATGAAATTATTGTTACACTAAGTTGGAAGTTACCATTGAAGTACTTTTCTGTTTTTGTTGTTGAAGGAGCGGCCGGCGAGTAAACCCATAGGGCAAGAGACATTGTCAAAAAGACCCTGGCAAAGACACAAGCCAGGTAGTAGTTTTTGCAAGTGCTGAACTGTGGTTCTAACATCAACAACTCATATTGATTTGTGACAGTTGAAGAAGAATTGTGAAAACATTTTGAAGAAAAGTTATAATTCTTTCTGAAGTCAAATTCCAAGTAAACCATCCTGACAAAGACATTTGTTGTTACTACAAATATGGCATTATGGTGGTGATCAAAGGGAACGCACCGAGTTAGGTCAGTCCTCAGTTTCCCAATGTGCTTCGCCCATGGACAGTGGTGCTGAAAAATATATAGTGGGCATAGCCGATGGCCGTGGCCAGCACCGAAAAATATACAGTGGCCACAAATTTCAAGGGTTTTGTTATACCATCATTTATTTTCAGCACCACTGGCCTTCAGCCGTACCCACTGTATATTTCTCAGCACCACTGTCCATGTCCTTGGTCCTATGCTCACTGTATATTTTTCAGTGCCACTGGCCAAGGCCTTTGGCCATGACCACGTGGTGCCCACTATATATTTCTCAGTGCCACTGGCCACGGCCTTGCTTGTGTACACTGTATATTTCTCATCATCACTCTCCATAGCCTTCGGTGGATGTACTATTAAACCTAAATAAAAATGTAATTCTCCTATATGTATAGACTGTCTAGAGACATTTCAGGACTTAATTATGAATGATTTGAAAACATTGCACCATTTTGAGTTTACTCCGTCCAGGAATTTGTCTGTTCCGCAGAAACAAACTTTGTCTGAACTTACACAGCTAACTGATATGATTAGATGAGCATCTGATAAGGGCTCAAACATATTCCTTTTAAATCGTTCGGACTATGTTTTAGAAGCTAATAGACAACCAAGAGATTGTTCCTGCTATTCAAAATTGAATTGAGGTCCATTTTCCTATTATAGTCAATTGTCTGCACTCCTTGGTCAGATCATGGGAATTTGGAGGATGATACTGCAAAATGTCTTCTCCCTCCAATGCTAGTGATTCTGACCATATATCTTCTGCTGAAGGCGCATAAATCCTTATCACGACCTCCAGGCAGGCCTTTTGTTACGGTATCTGGTTCATTATTAGAAAATGTGGCTCAGTTTGTTGATGAAACCATCAAGCCCCATGTTTCAACATTACCTGCCTATTGAAGAGACACTACTGATTTTCTCAAACACATTAATGAAATCTCTGGGAACCTGGAATGATTTTTGCTACTCTAGATGTGGTTTCATTGTCCATTAATCATGATTTGGGGTTATTAGCATGTAAGTTCTTTTTGGGCACTAGATCTTTGACCTACCTGAGACAATCAGAAATGATTTTGGATATGCTTTCATTTTGTTTGACCCACAATGTACTTTTGTATAATGGTTATTTCTACCACCAGTTGAGGGGGTCTACGTGGGGCAACTTTTGGCCCATCGTATGCCAAACTCACTATGGGTTGGTGGGAAAGGAATATAGTCTGGTCCTCTGAAAAAGAGAGATTTTCTGAAAAAATTGTCTTCTGGCTGAGGTTTATCAAAGACCTTTTTATAATCTGCAAAGGTGATGAAAAAAACCGGTTGGAAATTGCACACGTTCCTAATACCAATTACGTGAACTTGCGCCTCGCTGAAACGCATAGTACCTTCAAAATAGTGTTTCTGGATGTGGAGGTGAGTATGACTCCAGATGGAGTTAATACTTCATTCTGCTGCATGTATCAAATGTATTCCATATGGTGAATCTATACGTTTAAGGTGCCATTGTTCCACTTTGGTTGATTTTGATGCTGAATGTTTGAATGCAGCTCCTAATTTTCTAACCCTAGTTTATTGTAAAGAAAATATTGAAAGAGAATTTTTGAAAGCTAGAAATCTTAATAGGGATGCTCTTCTCAATAAAACCACAGTGAGGACATCCGAAAATTATTCCGAAATCAGAGTTATTCTGACTTACAGAGTCATCAAAAATTCATGTCATCATCAATAAGCATTGGCATGTGTGTAAGACTGACAAAGATCTATGCCAGGTATTATCTCAACAGCCTAGTGTGACATTTCGTAAGTCTCCTTCATTAAAGGATGAATTGGTTGCTAGTTTCCTATCTCCTACAAAAGTCTCAACTATCAATTGGCTTTCAGGGTTGTCTTTAGGCTTTTATAAAGAATCTGTGTGATTTTTCCGCGGCTGATTTTCCTGCGACGGAAATGACTGCATGGGAAATGTATGCAAAACAAAAATGTTCGTACATTTCACATGCGGACATCCATTGAAAATCACACAGATTCAAACACATACCCTCACTCACACCCCCAACACACCCCACCACACCCCCAACGCACCCCCAGCCCCCTACTTACCTTTCCTTCCGATGCGCTGTGTCCCTGCGGTGCCGGTTCCCTTTCACTTCTGTGATCGGGAACCTGTGCGGCAAGGTCCTTTTCTTTTCTTTTTTTTTCTACTTTCCATCGGGTGAGCTGCAGGGGTATCCCCTGCATCACCCCGCCTACTATACGGTATAGTATAGTGAGCAGGGTAGTTGCATGACATGACCCTGCAGGCCCTGGCTTTTTTTTCACTTGTGTGAGCTGCAGGGCTATCCCTGCAACACCCCCACAGCCCCTACAGCCTTTGTGATTGTTATTTTTTTTTTTACTGACCCCATCGAAACACATACCACCAAAAGTTCGAATTTTTGGTAATTTGAACTTTTGGTGGTATGTGTTTTAGGTCTTTTAGTAAGGTCAGTAAATTATATTCAGCATTTTCGTCCTATTCCAACCATACATGCAAGGTATGTCAATTTACAATTCCCCAAATCACTTTTAAACATCCTTTGGTGAATTCTAATTATATCATTCGGCAGAGAATAACCTGTAAATGGAATTTGTTGTATATATTTTATGTTGTTCATACAACAAATGGTATGTGGGGAGCACCATCTGCAAATTGAAGAGTAGAACCTAACAACATATCAGAGCCATTAAGCATGGTGACTTTTTGTACCCCATAGCCAAACACTTTTATGAATGTCATGGTGGAAAGTTGGAAGGTTTCTTTTTTTTGGAGCTAAATCATGTACCCAAACATCTAAGAGTAGGGGACAGGACCTAACAACCATATTAATCAGATACTAAATTGATCATTGACTATGAAACAAAAACTCCACATGGTCTGAATATTGATGAGGAACTATTTACATTTGTGGGTCATTGATTTTCTTTTTGAATTTGTTTCTCTTATATAGATATGAAATTTGCGTTCTGCTTTGGAGTATTCTGATGAGTTTTTAAGTGGTGACGGATTTGGAAGGATCTATTGTGTTAAAGTTACATGTCTGATATTACATCGTATATATTTGTTGTGCATTTAGTATATTATTATAGTACTATCTGTCTAATATTCTGCTTATTGGATCTCTGGATTATTATTTACCAGACACTTTGTGATTTATGAAGTACTATATTAAATATGCAACGTATGAGATATTGGGCTTTTCACCATTATTAGTTGTTATGTAGGTCTTCACATTTTTCTTATATATTTTTTCTTGATTATTTGTTGCATTAGGTTTTTATCTATTTCATTGGTATTTCGGGTTGGGTTTATATTCTGTCATTTACCCTTGTACAATGTTTTTAGATACATTAGCGATATTTTTAAATACCTTGTTGGTTGTTTCACAGTTTTTCATTGGGTGCTGTATTACTAAGGATGGTGATTAGTTCCTACAGAGTATTTTATCAATGTATCAGTGATATTGGTCACAAAATGTTGTACTTTGCAGTTATTTCCAATGGACTGTCAGCATGTTTACATTATCATGTATCAGTCACTTTGAATAGTTGTGGAATTGCTTAAAATATGCACTGATTTAAGTACTTCATGAACATTGGTGACTCAATGATTATCATATTAGGGATATTGTTTAACAAACTATGCATTTTAGCAGTGATTTTGCATGAATTGTTTGGAATTTTATATTAGTATGCATTAGTCACGGTCACTAATGAGGTAAAGTTTGCAATATTAACTGACCTAATTCACTTTACGAGCATTGAATGGTTGCATATAATGTGCATTGACTTAAGCACCTTAGGAGCATTTTTTGCACTATGCAGTTATTTTCCAATTAATATTTTTCAAACATGCTATTTTTTCCATACATTGCAAAATATATATTGTTTGCTTGGGGCCAATTCTTAATTCTGTTGTTTATTTATCGTTTTCTAAATGAACTAGGCAAAGATAGTCAGATATGAAAATGTTGTGTGGATTGATTAACTATATTTTAAGGCTAAGATTGCTGCCTTATCAACTGACTTCTAGGGTGCCATATGTGAAGCCTGAACCTACCTTGTTACGTGACAGGGTCAGAGCTCATTATTTAATGTATGATACTACCCTTTTGTTCACTGTGTGATCATCTCCATGTGTGGACGCCATTGTGAAATCTAAACAGTCTTCTAACAGGTAATGGCTTAATCAGAGCTGTAAAAAGCTCCTTGTGGAATAAACATGTTTTTATCAACTTCATCATCAGCCACTTGATTTATAAGCAATATATGTGTTATTCCATGTGTTCACTGCAATACGCACTGGTAAAGTCAAAACCTTTGTCTCTTGAATAGGCATTAGATACGTCTTAGTTACTTGCTGTATTTAACTGTAAATCTCCAGCATTAATAACTGTATTTCTCCAGCATTGGTATCTTTCATAGATTCACATGCTTGAATATTCCCTGTCGTCAGACCGGGAATCCTCAGTGATTTAAATAATTATTTAAATGTTTAAATATATACATTATTTCCATAGAAATATGACTGTAGATTGCCCATTATGGTCTATAAGCCATTCACTTTTGTAGTCCCTCCACCTCACTTAGGTCCTTTATGACCCTAACCAATGAGGTGGCAAGGTTTAAGCTCCACCTCAGTCAGCCATCTTCAGATTTTGAACCGTATAGACTACAGTATGATGGATGCTGATCGTAAGAGCAGCCTCTAGGGGAGGCGGGTGGGCGCATGTGAATCTATGAAAGATACCAATTCTGGAGAAATACAGCTACAGGTCAGTAACTAAGACTTCTCCAGCATTGGATATTTCATAGATTCAGATGCTTGAATAGAATATCAAACCGTTAAAACATTCCCACATTATGTATACATAGATATGCAGAAAACCTCTACAAGCCTCTGCCATACAGCAACACCAAGGTTACATACCCAGGGAAAGGCGGGAGGAAGGCTGATCCTACCTTATGCAAAGAGGTGGCAGAGCACTGCCTGGTCAACTGCAGATTCCTTGTTGGTATCTTCTGTCAGGCAGTAATGCTTGGCGAACGTGTGAAGAGTGCTCCAGTTAGGGGCTCTGCAAATGTCCTTCAATGCTACGCTGTGTGAAACGCCACTGAAGCTGCTCTGACTCTGGTGGTGTGCACCGAAGGAGGCCTGGTGAGGGCTCGCCTTTAGACTGGTGACAGTGGGTGATACATTGAGAAATCCAACGTGCCAAACTTTGTTTTGAAATATGTTGACCTTTAGTGCGGCCAGAGAAAGCAATGAACAATCTGTTGGAGGAGCGGAACTCCTTAGTTCTCTGTAAGTAAAACTTTAGAACCCTCGCCACATCTAGTGAATGCAAAGTTCTTTCTGCATCAGAGGTGTGATTCTGGAAGAAAGTTGGGAGGACAATGCGCTCCACGAGAGTCATCTCTGACAAAACCTTGGGAAGGAATTTTGGATGAGTTCTCAGAATGACGCAGTCTTTATGGAACAAGGTAAAAGGAGGTTCTGATGATAAAGCTTGTAACTCAAAGATCCTCCTGGCAGATGTGATGGCTATCAAGAAAGCTGTTTTCCACAATAAGAATTTTATGTCACATCTATGAATAGGCTTGTAAGGTGGTTCCATTAGAGCTGTCAGTACCGCGTTTAGGCTCCAGGATGGTAACGATGTTGGCGTAGGTGGGTAAGTACTTTCAGGAAGATTTTAACAGCTGGTTGAGTGAACAATGACTGTTTATCTGGATTCGTCGTATATGCCGCTATAGCTGATAGATGAACTTTGATAGAGGATATAGATAATCCTGCTTTGGCCATGTACAGAAAGTAAGGTAGCACTTGTTTGACCGATGCTGTGAGTGGGTTCACTGATGATGTTTCGCACCACTTGGAGAAACAAGTCCATTTCCGGATGTAGGTGATCCGAGTAGAAGGAACCCTAGATGCCTTGATAATATCCCAGCAATCTGCAGGGAGATTCAGATTCATGAGTTTTTGATGCTCAGGAACCAGGCCTTGAGAGATAGGCTTGCTGGGTCGTGGTGGAATACCTTGCGGTTCTGTTGTGTCAAAAGCTCCTGGTGAGCTTTGAGATGAATCGAGGGCCAACGGGAGAGGTGTTGTAGGGTTGAGTACCAGATCTGCCGGGCCCAATCCGGCGCTATCAGGATAATTGAACAATTCTGTTCCTTCAGTCTGCGTAGCACTCTCGCTATGAGAGGAATGGGGGAAAAGCATAAAGGAATTTCCCTGTCCTATCCACCGAGAACGCATCTCCTATTGACAGATGCTCTGGGTACCTGGATGCAAATTCGTGGCATTTCTTGTTGGCTTTGGTGGCGAAGAGTTCGATCTGTGGATGGCCCCATTCAGAAAGAAATTTGTTGGACTTCTTTCTTGTCTAGTTCCCACTCGTGAGATGTCGTTAACTCTCTGCTTAGTTTGTCCGCTAGGACGTTGTCCACTCCCGGAAGATGTTCCTCTTTGATTTGGACTCTGTGGTGCAATGCCCATGCCCATAGCCGTTGAGCTTCTTGTGACAAGATCTCTGACCTCGTGCCTCCTTATTTGTTTGTGTAATGCATGGAGGTCGTATTGTCTGTCTGGATGGTCACCACCTGCCCGGCTAAAACTTGGAAGGAAGGCTTTCAGTGCCCATCGTATTGCCCTGAGCTCTAGGACATCGATGTGCCCTTGGTTTGGAGGACCTCTAGGTGAGCCCCAAAGCCTGACAGAGATGCATCTGTCCTGAGGAGAAGCGTAGATGTTGGTGCCTGAAAAGGCATTCCTTGTAACAGGGTTTGAGGTGTACTCCACCATCGAAGGGCATAGTGTAATGTCTCTGGTAGTTGGACGGTATCCTCCCATGAACCGAGTGCTTGTTTCCATTGGTAGTCCAGGGCCTCCTGGATTGGTCTCATGCAAAGTCTGCAATTTGGTATGAGAAATATACATGAGGACATCATGCCCAGGAGAGATTTGAAAGAGCGTACCAGGGTTGCCACTCTGTCTAGGATCCATGAGGTCAAGTGGAGAATAGCTGCTACTCTGTCTGCCGATGCTCTTACCCTGGGAATGCTGGTGTCTAAATCCGCACCCAGGAAGAGAACTGTCTTGCTGGGCACTGGGCAGGATTTCGTTTAAAAACCTAACCCTTTTAAGAGGTTTATTGTTCTCGAAACTGCCAAGCGTGTGAGTTTGTATGAGCTTGCCCTTATCAACCAGTCGTCCAAATATTGGGAAGACTTCCATTTTTTTCGTTCTGAGTTTTGCCACTACCGGTGCAAGACACTTTGTAAAAACTCTTGGTGCTGACTTTAGGCCGAAAGGGAGAACAGGGAATTGGAAGTGTAATTCCCATATTGCGATCCTGAGGAACTGCCTGTCGGCAGGGTGAATGGGAATGTGGAATTAGGCATCTTCCAGATCTAGAGTGGCCAGGAAGTTGTGCCGGTTTAGCCAAGGTAAGACGCTTTGCAGGGATACCATCTTGAATTTGATGCGCTTGATGAACTTGTTGAGCACTCTTAGATCCTGTATAGGTCTCCACTGACCGTTTTTCTTTTTGATCAGAAAGAAACGGGAGTAGAAGCCTTTTCCCTTCTGTTGGTCTTGGACTGGTTCGATAGCTGCTTTTTGCAGCAGTTTGCAGTTTTTGGACATGACATGTCTTAAAAGATGTACCTTGCAAGGGGTGGGAGCAAAGGATGGAGGTTGATCCAGAAATTCTATGGTGTGACCCTTGGGGATCACCTGTAACACCCACTTGTCCAATGTTATTGACTGCCAGCATTGGAGAAATCGGCCTACTCTTCCACCCACCGGAGTGTGACGGTGATGGGAAAGACATGATCTGTCAATTTTGCTTGCTCTGGGTCTTGCCCTGGGTGGAGCCATGCCTTCCCCTCTGGGAGTACCTGTTAGGGGATTGGTGTTATCTGTTGTCCTAGAAGGTGTTTCCCTGCTTTTTTTGGCCATAGGAGGGACGTTTAAAGCCTCTGAATTTGGAGGATGAGCCTCGAATAGGACAAAAAGATCTGCGGTCTTTGTCCTTGTCTTTAAGGGAACTGATGGCTCGAGCTGTGTACGTTTACGTCTTTATTCCTTTGAGGTGGTCATCGATCTTCTTACCAAATAAGTCTTGCCCACTGAAGGGCATGTCTAATATTTGTGCTTGAACCTCCGGTCTGAAGTTTGTAGCTTTCATCCAGGCTTGGCTCCTCAGTACAGTACAGTGGGCCATTTGCCTGAAACCTGATTCAGCCATGTCCACTGCTGCGTCAATCATATGATCTGAGGTAGCTTCCCTGTCTGCGATGATTGTTCTGGCTTCTTCCTGGAGATCCGCTGTTAAATGTTTGGTTAGTTTAGACATACTTAGCCACAGCTCGCAGTCAAAACACGCTGCCATGTCAAGTGCATTGCCTGCTCTGATGGTGAGCAAGGCTGACGAGGATACCTTCCTGCCCATGGCCTCTAACTTACGGCCTTTCTTGTCCAGAGGTGCTGATAAGGGCGAGGAAGGATTGGCCTACTTTTTTCTGGCTGTGACTGTGATGACAGAATCTGGCTTAGTATGTCCCCTTAGACAAAGTGGTGCTATGTCAGGTGCTTTGTATTTCTTTTCAGGTCTTGAAACCAGAGCAGGAGCAGATAGAGGTGTAGCAAAATCTTAGATCCAGAATCCCATGTGGTATCAAGAAGAGGGATGGTAGTGACTGTCCTTCTACGTTTGTCCCTGTGCTCATAAAGCACTGACTTTATCTCTTCAGATGTGTCTTGTAACTTGAATAAGTCTGCAGCTTTGCCGATAATGGTATGAAAATCGTCCGGTGGTGAAGAATCTCCTGGAGAGTCGTTCTTTCTAGGTTTTTCAACTATATAATGGTCCCATTCGCTATGAGTGTAGGCTCATTTGTAATCTCCCCTTCCTCGGGGTCTGAAAAATCTCTGCAAGGATCCTCTTGCCAGTCGGAGACCGATCCAGTTGAAGGTACAATTGTAGGTTCTCGAATAGGTGATCTTGGCCTAGGCGATGATCTTGGAGATGGAATCCTTGTCGGTGAAGCTCTGAGCGTCCTGCTGCTGGATCTGCGAGGAGGCTCAGGTGAGCGTGCCTTTTATGTGGCCTGCTCCTGGAAGGAGACTCTCTAGGTGTTCTATGTCGAGGCGAGATGTTCCTGTGTGGAGGTGTTACGGTAAGGATGAATTATTCTTTTCCTTTTGAGGTCTGTTGAATTCTTCAATGATCCTTTGCATCGACTCCATGAGGGCTGGATCTTAAGGATCAGCGGGTTCCTCTGTAGTATCATTACTAGCATTATGGGCAAAGCAAACATGGGTATGCTTTTAATTGGGAATACTAGGGTATAATGCTGCAGTCAGCACAGAAATGTATTGGCACAGCCAGTGTGAAAATGTTTTATACAGGCACATATTGTGGGAAAAGGCATCATGAAAATGTGTTGAAGAAATGCTCCTGTGCACTGTTGATGACTTACATCTATTTGATTTTTCACGAGTTACCCTACAAAACAAATTGCCAAATGTTTGGCTTTTTTACCCAATTTTTCTAAAATAAGTGTGCTCTAAAATGCACCATTTTAACCCATTATTTAAAAAAAAAATTCCGGGGAGAGGGGGTGGAAAACCCCCAGACCCTCCTTGATTGGTGCGGGCTCCCTCTCTTCAGTCGGTCGCTGTGGCATATCTGGGACAATTATTAACTCTGCTCCAGTTGATAAATTCACCAGTCGCCAGTGCATGTTTGTAGCCTTTACTTTGTGAGAGTAATAACCTCAAATCCCCGCAAAAAGTATGCTTTACAGCTTACTTGTTTGTCCTTTTTAAAGTGTGTAAAATCAGGGCAGTTTCCCCATGTCTGGATGCATCTATGTTGCTGTAGTGTATGTATTTGAAGAATAGGTTTTTCTCATGTGGTGAACATTAGCATATTCTGTTGAATCGTCTAATGTTTGCATGCGTTCCTTGTGTTAAGCTCATTCCACATGTGTGTGTTGTCCGTAATTCCATGTTTTTTTTCTATTTCAGTACAATTTTCATATGCTCGGGTAAGTTTCCAAACAGGTATTTTTTCTGTATGTTGCGCATATACCTGAATTGTGGAATGTTGTTATCACACGGTATGTGTGCTGTCAATATCTTCTTCCATGTGGTTGTCTTATTTTCTGCTTCCTTCTCTGCATGTGTTTTTCTTTCACATTTTGTGCACATGCTTGAATTGTGAAGAAACGTCCTTAAAGGCATGATGTACGTTTTTTTCAACTTTGTTTCCATTAATTTCTTGTGCTTTCTGTGTTGTTCATCTGCCCGAATAAACCTGGTTATTGGCCATTTGTGTGTTTTACGTAAGTATTTTCAGTTTACATGAATGTATGTGTATTTTCTATTTTTGTGAGCAAATCACTAATTTTTTTAATCTATTTTTATTGAACATGGCAGACAGGATCAATCAATCTTTTTTGATTAGCATTAGCATTTACAAAACAAATGAAAAATGTCATCTTAAAAACATACCAAAACCAATAAAACCCATGTACTACAGCTTAAAACTAAAATTTGCCGTTGAAACGTTCATACATAACAATATATAATACATTTAGGTCACAGGCAAATCTCACAAAACTCTTACCTAGGACTACATGGCAAAGGACTTGGTAACTATGAGTGGCCAAAACTATTAATCAACTATCTTCATCTCCTCCAGAGCAGGAAGTTCCGTACACAGCAGTCCTTTTCTGCCACTATGGCATATGTTAAAAATACAATGGGCCTCATTACGAGGTTGGAGGTAACCATGGCGCCATGGCTGCCTCCAAAACCTTACCGACTCCGCCCTGGTGAATGGAGCAATTACCTGTCCATTCCCAGATTGGCGAGTCCGGTAATTCTCCATTCACCAGGGCCCTTCCCTATTCCTATTTGAGCCCCCATAGGGCTAAATGGGAATGGGGAAGGCGCTTATAACGGTGCTACAAATTGTGGTACCGTTATTAGCTCTAAAGTCCCTTTGTGGGTCCTGTCCTTAACGCCTGGAAAAACCAGGCGTTAAGGGAGGACCTGCAAAGGGAACTCGTAGAAGGGCGGTAAGGGATTACTGGCACCGGTGCCCTTACCGGTGCTGGTAATCCCTTACCGCCCACCTCGTAATGAGGCCCAATGTCATTGTTTTATTTTATGTTATGTTTAATGTTTAATAATACGATAAACCTGAAAGTTTAAAGACTGCAACTTGTTATGGAAAGTAACCTTTGCTATTTTCTAAACATTTTCGTCCACTGATATGTATTTGCATTGAAATATCTTACAAAACCAGTGCTATCGAAATACTTAACTTTGGGCCTCATCATGAGTTGAGTGGTATCCCGGCAGTAAATCCACCAGCATACCGCCCAACGCAATTACCATTACGGCTGGATTACAAGTGGCGGTGGCGGTGTACGTCCCCATTTTTTTGAAAGTCCATTGGACTCAATGGGGCAATTTCGGTGAAATTACTGCAGCACTAGTTCCAACCCATTAATTAAGCTGAAAATGGACGGGCAGTCAGCGGATTTACCTCCAAATGAGAGCTGGAGGGGAATCCTCCAACTTTCTGCCCAACTCATAATGTGGTAATGGGATGCTAATGCTATTACCGCTGCATTTTTACTGCAATGCCCAACTCTTGAAGAGGCCCTTAGTAACATAAAATAACAACACAAAATTAGTCAAAATTCTAACAGCCATTAGGAGCCATTTAATTAATGTTGGTCAATTTAAATAGATTATCCACTTGGTCGCTTGGTCCATTTAAATTTCTGTTAGGAAACATTTGGAGTTTGGCTTAAAATACAGTTGGCAGTAATCAATTGGAAATTGTCCACATTTCATATGGAAAATATCAAATGCAACTCCCAAATGCACTTTTTTCACAAGGAAATTCCATTTCTAAATTTTAATCTCGTAATAAAATCTTTTGGTTTAAAATTCACATATACAAACGCACACTCACTTTGACAAATGGAAGTCACCCTGTGGCTGAACTATGCATATAAAACCTTCATTATGTATAGTGCAATACACAAACACTTGCTCTCACACAGAAAACCAAAATGCTCTTAAACTGGCTGTAACACTTAATTAGACTCAAACATTCAACGTGCTTATCCACAAAATGAATAAAACATTTAAAAACATTTTTCTCAATTGAATTACATCAAAGGTGTCATGTAGGTCCATGTCATACGTGACACATTCACCCAGTCCTGCCTTTTCACTATATATCTGGTGCTTCTAGTTCCATTTGTCCTTGTATAAGTATGGGCCTATAAATCCAAGCATGAAAAGTGAAAAACCAGGACCGTCCCAAGGTGTCATGGATATTTATTTATTTATTTATTATTTATTAAGATTTCTTGTAGACCGCACCACATGCCCATGGTCCTCAGGGCACACACGTACAACAGACGAGACAAATACAGCTATGAAAAATTGTATAAACATGCTAGCAAGGTCAGACATGTAGTGATGGTGGGAGATCAGAGGGCAGGAACTCCTTAATAAGGCTGCAAGTCAAAGAGAAACGTTTTCGGCTTGCTCTTAAACTCAGCTGGAATCTCGGATACTCTGAGGCAGAGTGACAGCCGATTCCAGGCAGTAGGGCCTTGAACATTGAAACTGCGCCCTCCAGCCTTCATTTAGATATTGAGAACTTAAGCTCTTGTACTCCGCAGGGAGCAACTTCAGTTTGGAGCAGGAGGCAACAATCAAAAGCTCTGTTTTGAGTGCATTAAGTGCAAGCGAGTTGGCAGCCATCCAGGAATTAATAGACTCATAGATGGTATTAACATTTTGTGTGTCCACAGGATATGAGCCCGAATGTTTTACGACAACCTGGGTGTCATCTGCATAATACGCATACTAAACACCCATGCTGTTGTGGGATGTATTGACCCACTAAGCTATGTGGCATCACCCTGCCAGTTGTGGGGAAAGAAACAGCAACAATGGTGGCAAAACCCTTGCACGTGCCAAAAACCTACAAAAAACCTACAAAAACCATGTGCTTCAGAAAAAGAGGGATGCACAACCAGCCACCCATGGTGCATGTGTGGGGCAATAGAGCACCCCCTGCAGAAAAGGCGCCAGTGGGCTCCATGACCAGCAAACAGAGTGCAGAGAGAAAAGCAGCACTATGCAAGTGAAACCAAAATGTGCCTACAATTGTCATGTGTTTTGTTGCTAAAAACTCCAAAATGCCTATAACACAACACTTTTCAACATTCACAATCTTGCCTGGTGCTAAAATCCATGTATCGAATGAAACATTGTGAAACATACAAAGTCTGGAAACTGACAGCCTCTATGCCAAAATCTGGGAGCAACACCCGGGGCGACCTGAATGACAGCTGTCAGAGGAGTACTAAGGCAGCTTTAAAATGACCTAAAACTCAAAAATCTGCTGAATTAGCAAACATAAACAGGATTGTTTGCCAAAAAGGAATACAGATTTTAGTTGTGTTTTTGATTCCACAGATTGCAAGGCCAAGATAGAAATGTATTTTTATCTGTATCTGTATTGTACCCATAAATGTGGGTTTTGTTAGGTTTAAGAAGTAATTAGCTTGGCTGAAGTTGAAAAAAACTGAGAAAGCAGGTTTTTTCCCAGAAGGATGGCCTTCCCCTCAGCAGAAACTCACGGGGAGGTGTTAATTGCAGGGTTGGGACAGAATCTTGTCTACAGAGAGCAAAGGAACAATCACAAGCTGCAGCTCAGGAAACTAGAAATGTGAAGAGGGTCGTAAATGGCCTCTGGAAGGAACAAACAAGGGGGAGCATGCCCCTGGACTGCGGGGAGACAAACAGAGGTGGAGCCAAGCGACCCTCTGTTGCTAAACATGAACAAAGAACACATTTTAAAAGACTTATGACTTGCTATTCAAAATGGGGAAAAATATAAAAATGACAGAGTTGTTAATTTAATTTCTGGCTGCACGTATGAAGAGGCGGCAGAACTGTGTGACAGGTTCTGGACAGGAATGGCAAGATATGTGATTTTACGCAAAATGTATTACCGTTAGAATTGTGAAAATGTACACGCATATCCCTATGTTAAACACGCACACTTGTGGAAATGTGCTTAAAAATTTGACATTGTGTTCATAGCAAAAAGGACAACATTCTGTAGAAAGTTGATACCAGACCCTACAGCTGCGAGATTTTGATGAGCAGATACCCCATTAAATATGCAATCTGTGTATGTGATTTTTTATAGAGGTTGCACATGTGTAAATATGTATTTTGACAAAATTAGACTTTGTGTTCCAGTGGCTAGGGGTGGATTCTCAGCATCATAAAATTACACCTAAAGATGACACTCGGTTTCTCGCCTCCTATCCAGGCAGAGAGTAGACCCTGAGCCAATCACCTTTCACAGGGGCAAGCTTAGCTAAGCCGGCCCACACACCCCTTTTGTGATGTCATTTTAAGGCATAAATAGAGACAGCTGAGAGCACATAGGGACTCACTGATCCAGCCAACTTACTGATACCGGCGAAGCACTCTGATCCAGCTTCCTACATCCAGCTTTAAATATTCTTCCAGATCCAGATGCCAAATCTCCTGCCAACAATAGAGACTATAGATTTCCAGCAAGGCCCCAATCCTCACATTTATTCTCCCAACTAATTAAAGCACTGTGTGGTGTGAGAAGGCCATTTTGAACCCGTATCCAGAAATTCTCTGGCTTGCCACCACAAGGCTTGCCTGAGGAACTCGCCATCCAGCTGATCCAAATACTCACAGACCAGGAGAGCAGATCCTGTGCCAATCTGGCGACCGGCCTAGAGGATCCAGTCCCATGCCTGATGCGCTGTTTTTCCAAGACCAGACCCAATCCTGACTAGAGCTGACGGACCCATTTAAAAACATATCCAGTGAGTATAAATAGGAAGAATTGTGGCCCATAGTGTATGTACTTTGCATAGTCTTGTCCCTATATTAAACCCATCCTATCTTTCATTTAGAACCAGTATTGTTAGAACTATCTTTGCACTGACTCTTCTCTCATATGTGTTCCTAAACCCTAACTTCCTATTGATTGATTAAGAAAGTAATTCCCAAACCAAACAGAAAGTAGAGTATCACACCTGAACTGTTATGAGCGGCCATGAATGACCTTCCTGTGTGGCATTCTACTTTTTGGTAGTGTTTAATATAGCATAAGAAAACCTATCTGTCAATTCAAAGTGCATTCCCGTTTCCATTCTCGCGCCGATCTAGAAAAAACGACCTATACTAAAACCTCTGTAACTCCCTCAGTTTTTGTGATAGAAACAAAATGACAACTCCTACTTGTAGCCAACACCCATAGCTATCCATAGAACCCAACCCCGGACTAAATCATTGCTTGTGTTTGTGTGCAACTATTCAAAGCAGCTTCCATAAGAATGTAGGGCAATTCAAGTGTTTTTGACCACATTTGATGTTTTTGCCCAGTCAATTCTAAAGACAATTTTAAAAGCCATTCTGACAACTGGACGGTCAATTCCGTTTTTCTCTTGTGTTTGCTAGGGGAAAGTGGGACTGATATTCTGGTTGATTGGTGCCATTCCTGAATACCTGCTCTCTCCTCCCATCTCTTTACATTGCCTATTGGGGGTTGAGAGGTGTTGCAGGAGGAACTGCTAACCACAGTGCTATCTGATCTGAACCAACACAAAAGTATTATTTTCTGTGCTGCATTTGTTTTGCTTATTACTTACTCCTTGTGTAGTAAGGATAATATTCAGTGTTCTGTCACCCCCTTGGTGATTGTTGTTTATCTATTAAAACATATTGGGATTACATTTTCCATACATAAATAAATATTTACCTTTGCAAACTAGCCTGATTCCTGGTTCAGTGTGACCGGTGGGGGTTCCAGGAGAAGGGTGTGATATGAGTAGTATATTGTTCAGAATATTGAATAAATAAGGATTTCAGTTGTGCACTACATGCTGAGCTTTGACTTGGGAGTGTGCCGGATTGAAATCACTTACACTGTCAAGGAGTTGTAGAAATGGGATCACATAAATGTTAAACAACGCTGGAGAGTTACAAGACCCCTGTAGCACGCCGCACGTAATATGGGTAGGTTTCTAGGCAACTTCGCCTACACTCACTCTACAATTCCTGGGGCCCAGGAAGGAAGAGATCCATTGGATTGCTTTGGGGGAGCAGCCCACTACTGACCAGAGTCTATCCTCTAATAGCATATGATCAACAAGATCAAAGGCAGAGGATAGATCCAGCAACATTAGAACAGCTGGTTGCCCCTGATCGATGTTCTGCAGCAAATTGCCCTTGAGGTCTAACATAGTGGTTTCAGTACCAAAACGCTTCCTAAAGCCAGATTGGTGGAGCAGGAGAATATTATTTCTCTCTACAAAATTCTGGAATTGCGTATGCGCAACCTTATCCAGAATTTTTAAAAGAAAGGGCACATTGGTGATGGGATGATAATTCTCCAGTACAAACGGGTCAAGAGACTCCTTTTTTAACAGAGGGGTGACCCGGGCCTCCTTGAGGAAGAGCGGGAAACTTTCCTCCGCAAACGATAAGTTAATACACTTAGTGACCCATGGACAAACATCCAGGCATTTAATAAAGAGACTGGATGGGCAAACACTGCCCTGACACGAAGTCGGTTTCATACTGGAGATAGTTTGCGCAATGAAAGAATCCGAACGGGGGGAAAAGAAAATGCAATGGACGAAGGTGATGTAAGAGCCACTTCTTTACCATCCGCCTGCGGCAGAACCAGCGAAGGACAGGCATCCCTCGTCACTTGAATGGTTGTTTGGTGCGAGAGAACCTTATTAATGAATGAGTCATGAATAGATTGACAGCAATCCTTATCTTTCACTGGTGCCAGCGAGGAGTGGTTTTTACTCTTGAAATCACAGAGCATAGAAAAAAGTTCTTTGGAGCCCAATTTAGCATTCAGGATCCAGCTATTATATAAGTTAGATTTGGCCTTGGTGATGGCCTCCTTATATTGTTTTACCAAGTTTTTGTAATTGGCCAATGTGGTTACAGAAGGATCTTTTCGCCAACAGCGTTCCGCTGTTCATGTCTTCTGCCTGACAAGAATAATATTATCTTTGAACCAGGATTTCTGGATGGCTTCACTTTTAATGTAGGGAGTTTTCAGGGGAGCCAATTGATTGGTAACATCCACCATGGTGTTTGTGATATGTAATGCCAGGTCATCCGCATTATCATATTGCTCTAAAGCACCCAGCCTCTCTCGAAGTAACGGGGAGATGTTTTCAGGTGTTAAAGACTTCAGGTTACGCATGCGTACAACCATTCTAATGTTCGTATCGAGTCTAGCAGGCGGGGCTGGGATATAATATCAAATGACAATAATGAATGATCCAACCAGATACAAGAAGAGACAATCAGATTGGACAATACAAGACGGTGAACTAGCAACCAGTCGAGGGTATGCCCCGCGATATGAGTCGGGGAGTCGACCATTTGCGAAAAGCCGATGGAATCAATGGTGCCCATTAACGAAATTGTGGTGACATCTGGGGGAGCATTGAACCAACGGTTAAAATCACCCATCACTAAAACCGGTGACTGAGTCTTGGTAAATTGTTTAAAAGATGTACAAACTGCTCTTCCAAAAAGGGAAGGGCCCTTGGAGGTTTGTAAATAACATTGATGGTGAGTGAAGTATTGTCCGTAATCTTGAATTTAACCACAAGGCTTTCGCAGTCCACAAGGGAATCATGCACAATTGTGTGAAACTGCAAGGAATTTTTTCAAAATAGAGCAACAATATTATAATAAGTTTACAATAAATGGCATGGGTCACTCTTTGACTGGACATGTGAACAATTGATTCCATGAAGCATAATATGTGAACTTTCTCTAAAGGAGCTCAAAATAAACACTCTAAAGGAGCTAAAGAAAACACAAGTGCATTCAAGCACTGATAAACTCACAATTAACATTAACTGACATTGGCCCTCATTACTATTATAGTTACTGCTGTGGTGTCCAGCGGAATTACAGCTGTATAGTAAGTTGTCAGGAGCGCGCACACACCGCTTGCCGGTAACAGTAATTCTGTCCAGTGAAGTAACCAGTGAATCAGTGGAATTACTCTTACCACTGCCACATTCAGCTCTAATTCCGCTAGTGCAAATGTAGCTGGTGCAATTACCGCTGGTGGAAATAGCACAATCGCTGGAACTGGAAGCACATCAGGGGCCATCTTTAAAAAACAAATCCATTCTGAATCCCCCATTTCCCATTGCCATCTGAACCCAGAAAGAAGACTGTACATGTCACAGGACAAAGCCATAGGGAAGGTGCCAGATAAGAGGCTGGGAAGCAAACATTTAGTGAGGCTGAGCTGCAGGTTCTCACAGATGAAGTTGTGGCCCATGCTGAAGAACTGTATGGCTAAAGGCACAGGAAGACATCTGGTCAGAGGAAAGCTGCCATCTGGGCCAGCATACAAGATAAGGTCAGGGCAGTGGGCACAGTTCCACGGAAGAGCAAGGACTGCTCTAAGAGTTGGTATGATCTCAAGACCAGGCCCCACAGCCTCCAGTCGAAACACAGGCATAAGACATCTTCCACAAGTGGTGGCACGATGAACCCCCTTGTCCTGACCCTGTGGGGGAGAAGGCAAACAGCATTCTCCATATGGAAGGGATTAATGGTGTTGGGAGTGCCGAGGTCAGAGCTAGCAGCCAAGTTGAAGCTAGTGACTATGAAGGTCCCCGCTCCCATGACAATGCACCAGCCAAATGACCATCCCATGCATGTCCCTCAGCATAGATGGGCCCAAGGGATAGGGGAATGTGCAAACACATGTCAATGCATCCAAAGGGAATGCCAGCACATGCGTATGCAAGGAACGGAAGGATTGGGGACTGTGCACATACCCATGCACTGTAGTAGGAATTTGCCTGTGAGCCCATGCAACCATGAGCAGCACCCATGTGTCTGCTGGGAAAGACCAAATGCCAAAGTGAATCCCCAGTACAACTGCATGTACAGGCCACATCGCCAGCCCCACCGGCCAAGAGCTCATGCATATGGGGTGTACACCCTCAGCAGACACTTCCTCCAGCTTGCATTAGCCATATACATTGGCCTGCAATCGACCGTGCCCTCAGACCACATGTGTGTATGATGACCCTCCACCATTTAGCATGAGTCACTTGCAAGCCCACTTAAAAGTATGACTTACAGCGTGTCATTTTCCACCCAACAGGTTCACAGTCCAATCAAGAGGAGGATACGGGCCCATCCACGTCAAATGATAGGGTCACCGCTGCGACCACATCAACCTCCACCTCTGACCACAACAACCTCCACCTGTGAAGTGCCAAGCAATTGGAAAAGTAGGAGAAAAGGCAGGAGCGAGGCACCAGGGCCAGGACCCAGCAGTGCCAAACCAGCTGCAAGAACTGAAGACACTGTCACATTCCCCACCAGTGAGCCAAGTGACCCAATAAGCAGCATTCCACATGCCACTGCTGGCACTGCAACTGATGGCAGCACAACACACACACACCAACGGCAGCTGCAACTGCCACGCGACAGCCGGACCCTGTGATTGTGTCTGAGGAGCCAGATGCCGTCACTGGCACATATTGATCTGCACCCGCACCCTCCGGTCTGCGCCATGACTCCCCCTCGTCACCTGAGCAAAACAACCAGACACATGTGCAGAGTGACCTTGAATCAAAGGGTAACAAGGATTTTGGGTCCCCCTGCTTCAGCCCCAGCCCTCCCCATAGCCCACAGCCCATTAACAGCATTTCATCAATGCAATATGGAGGAGGTTGGGCACGTTTGAGTGCCGTCAGATTATCCGGGAGACAATAGCAGATACACAGGTGCAGCATCTGCAAGCTATCCGGGACTGTGCACTGCGCCTCATGGAAGATTGCAAGGTCCTTGGGCGAGGACGACGGCAATCATTGGTGGCAACTGCTGCCCTAACTGTTGTTAGTCAGAGGGTGAGAGAGCTGATGGAGGGCATCTCTGCATTTGCTGAATCGATGCAGGCCAACATGCTCCTGACCCACCAGCACATCCGGGCTGAGAGTCTGACCTGTCACCCTCATTCATCCCCACAGAGGGATCATCAGCTGGCAGCACACGGAACTGCTCTTTGAGAAATGTGGCCTGCCCACAGCCGGAAGATCCTGGCAAGGTCAAGAGGCCAAGGGAATGATTGATACCTCATTACACTATTTCACCGGCACAGGGAGGTGGGTGTGTATGGGTTTTGGGATGACATCTGTCTAACCTCAGCACTTGCAGCGGCACACCCTCCATCTGGGAGACTCGCACTTACCATATCTTGCAACTCACCCATTGCTCATCCGTGAGCATGGGCAACCCAACACCTACCCCCACTGCCCCATCCCTTCTGCACTTGCACGTTCTGAATACTCACAAGGCATAGTTGGTTTTTACCTCTTTTTTTCACCTCAACTGTATTTAATATTTGTATGTATTTTAATCTGTCTCATTCCCATGTCCCCTGCCTGTTGCTCTGAGGGTGCTTTGAAACAGAATTTACTTGCTGTATACGTGCCTAACAAGCGATCAATAAATAAATCAATAAAATGGGGAGGTGGGTGGGAATGGGTGTTGGAGATGTGACGGTTGGTGTGTATGGGTGCTGGGGACGTATGATTTTGACACTTCACTGTTAAATATTAGTTCACTTGAAGCAATGCTAGGACAATCCTTTTTGTATGAATGAGATGTATTCCAAACGTGACTATATACAAAGGTGAGCAGCAGGTGATTATCAATGAGTTCAGAAATAATTGTCAATTCGTTCTTGCTGCACCAGATGACCAACCCTTCCCTTCTCTTGCTGCTCACTGTGTGGCAACACTGCACCTGCAGGTAGTGAGTCGTCTTCTGGGGAAGGCATGTCCTCATCAGGGTGAGGGTGCATTTAGCCTGCGGCAGATGTTGTGCAGCATGGGTCAGGCAAGACATTTTTGTCTGACCTTCTCTGGCCTCTACATTAAAGCCCATCCGGTCTTGTGTAGACACCAAAAAATGACCCTTCAATAGGCCAAAGTTCCACTCTATGTACAGCCTGGTCCTAACGTGCGCCTTATTGTAGACCACCTCCTGTTGCGTACAAGGATTGTGCACAGGTGTCTTGAGCAATGGCAGCTGGGGGTATCCAGAATCACCTACAAGGGCAAAGGTCACAGGTGTCAGTCACAGTGCATTGTGGGTATGTTGCCTTTTCCAAAGGCATATTGATGGACACGTTTTCCTAAATTGTCATACAACATGGTTTTCCATCCCAGTAATTGAATGTAGAGCCGTTTATTATAGGGGAACATGTACATTATCGTGTTAAACCATGCACACAGCTCACAACCAGCGGTCATCACTTTCATGGGCTGTTATTGGCATTGCAGGGTACATATTGCTTTTGCTTGTGTTGGGCTTGTGCGTTGGCATCATGCATGTGCCCCAAAAGGTGATTCATTGTTCTTGTGCATGTTTGCGGTGTCTGCGTTCCTTCCATTATGGCTTCACATACATGGTTAGCAGATTACATGACATTGCTTCCTGCCAGTGCTGCATTGTCCTTTTACAGTGTTGAACTGTGGCATGCAGTGTATAGGTATGTGTTCACTTGCATTGTGGTTCCTGCAGTCCTCTATGTGTGTATTGCTTACTTGTTGGGGCAATATGCATTGCTGACAGACTGCTGCATTGGCCTGCATGGCACTACATGGCCTAGTCCTGTGTGTTGATGGCCGTCATGTCAGTGGAATGAGAGGGCAGGTCCTGCATGTACAGGACCTTGACAGGGCATGTACTGATCAGTTGTGGTAATGACCCCTTTCAAGTAGCATTTCACCAGTGCTACGAGATCAGTTTGTGTGATGACAATTGTACTCAGCCAATATTCATGCCTGTTGAGCTCTGTGGCTCTCCGTGTATGCAGGTAGTGTGCTGGTCTGCAGGACCATAGCCTTGTGTGTGGAACCAGGGAAGCAGCACAGCAGTGTGTGATTACACGGTCAACATCGCAAGTGACATGGACATTCATGGAGTGATACTGGTTCCTGTTGCGGTGTATCTCTTCGGATGTCTGGTAGGCCACCAACGCCACATGGGTGCAGTCCACAGCAGCAATTACATTGGGAAGGTGGGCTGCTGCATAGAAACGTGCCTTTGTGGCATTCATCTGTGCCGGGGTGGTCGGCAGGGATACCTGGCGGGAAGCATGGCGCAGGAGTGCTTCCAGAACCTGCCCAAGCACAAATGAAAATGTTAGTTTAGACATGTCATGCAGCATGCCCACAGTGTGCTGGTAGGTGCCACTTACAAGGAAATGTAGGACTGACACAAGCTTCAGCAGTGGTTGTAAGGCTGTTCTTATGGTAATCATGCTCTGTACGTCATAATGAACCAGGGAAAGTCGCTCTACAACAGTCTCCCTGTTCAGCCGGTATAGGGTAATCAGCTGGATATCAGTCAATGTCCAGGGTGAGGCCCATTACCCGGGGAATGTTCACTCACCTTGCATGGCGTCTCCTCCTCCTCTCTGCGTCCTGTGCATTGTGCTGCTGTTCATGCGTCAGCAGCTCAATTTGGAGCAGAAAAAGCTGCACGTCCCAGTTAGCGACAGCTAGTGGCAGCATGGTGTCGGAATGTGTTTGGATCAGTTGCAGACCTTTTGCAGACTTTCAGCGTGGATAGTGTGCACCTGTGACTTGTTTTCCATCACCTGTATACATTTACCATCACCTTTTAGGTAGAGGTAACTGCACTGTGTTTTCAGTGGATACAGCAGAAATACCATTTTACATCTTGCCGGTAAGAATCAGTGCCATCTCCTAGTTCGTCTGTGTGGTACAAATGACAGTATTCTATTACCGTCAATTTTAATGTATACCGCCAAACTCGTAATGATCCCCATTGTTCACAGCCATACAAGGAAGAACTTATGTAGTTACTTTCTGGCCCCATGTGAGTAAACGTATGCTACTAATATCTGCACCCAACCTTCTGGTCACAGGTTTAACCCTCAGCAAGGCAGAACAGCCTTACATCCATCCGAGGTCCATAAGCTGAATACCATTAAATTAGACCATAGCTCCTCCTCCATAATTCAGGGGAATTGAGGTTATTCACAATGACACATCAAACATTCACCCTATGGGTGTATAGTGATACACACCCTTAAATATGTACGGTGTGATAGGCACATTTGTCTAAAAAATTCAGGATTCCACAATTAGACTCACACATATCACATCAATTATCAAACAAAAAGACGAATTTAATTTGTCAGACAACCACTGGTCAAAAAGCACAGCGAGTTAAGTGCTTGCTGCTGGGATCTGCATTCTTCCTACAGGTCAGAAGTCTGAATACTGGAAGGGCTGGCTCAACTTTCCATTTCATTCAGTTAACTGAATACCAGCACTTTAGGTAACATTGATATTAGCAGGACGAGGAAACAACAATGACTGGTAGAAAAAACGATGCAAATAAGTCATGTTTGACCGTTAGAACTCAAAAATCAGATTCTCAATGAAACTAAACCTCCCCCATAGACTTCAAGAACACGCTTACTCAGTAGGCCTTAACATGAACACGTTTGCTCAAACCGAAAAATACAATTCCATGCAGGAACCCACAATCAAACTCACAAATACAACTTTGCCCATCTGCAAAGCAGTACAAATAATTGAAAAAAAACGTGTTTCAAAAAGAATGAACGTTGAAATCACAGTTGAAAATTAAATTGTAATTATGCCAACATAAGGGCCTTTGTTCTCAAGACTAATGTCTGGAAGTTGCCACTTATGTTTTTGAGTGCCCTGATGCAGCTTTTGCCCGCTCCACTATAATTGCATATAGTTCTCCCAACGTTAGCTATTGACCCTTATCCTCATTACATATCCTAGCCCTCAGTTCAGGTCCACAAGTTAAGGAAGACTAATAAATACTGTTAGTGTCCTGATTGGTGACCAATGGGACTATTATTAAGGCAAAAAACCTGTTGTGGTGGACTTTACCTGTCGGTAACAGCTAGCCAGCTCAAGGAAAAGACAACAAAGGGCCTATCGGCCTCCAGCTTCATTGCGATTAGCCGCAGGTGTAACAATCAGGGTGCTAACTGCCAAGTCATTTCAGGGTAAAAAAACTACAAATAAGATGGTGGCACTGAAATGGAGAGCAGTGCTCCACGTGCGGCCCCTCTTCCATTTCCATGGTGATGCAGGATATACAGGGTGTTAACATCCAACAGAACTCTCATAACATCAAAACACAGGCTTATGCTGACTGTTAAAGCCTGTGATCTGAACAAAAGATATTTACATTATCAGACATTGAATATAACATGTATTTCAGAAGAAATGCTTAAAATTGAGCCAGCGACGAGTATGGCAGACGCCGCTATTAGGTGAATGCACAGGACCACATCCACCATTGCGGTCACCCCCATCCTCAACACTCATGATCAGGCCCTTCTCAACTTGCTTTTCTAGACCTTTTGGTGCACAGGGGTGGGGTGTCCTTGGGATGGCCAAGGTATGTGATAGAGATGACCAAGGGATGAACAGGGGAGGGAGGTGGAAAAGGGGAGCAACAGGGGATAAGCGAGGGGTTTTAAATGCTCGGCCTCTTCCACAGAGATCCTCCTCATTTTCTGGAGATGGATGTGCTCCTGCCTTTTTTCGTGAAACAGTATTTAGGCATCAGGCCAGCATTTCCTATCCAATATCGTAGTTCCTTTTGAGGGTTCCCTTCTAAACAAATATCAGTTTGTGAGGGGGTGTGGTATGGCACTCAAATGGACATGCATGGATTCTGTGGGGTTTTTATCTCACTCATTTCGAAGTTTGGTTTGGGTACGGGGGCAACTGGTGTAAAAGTAGATGGCTGTTGGAAGTCTGGATTTTTTGAGAAACATGTTCGCCATGCAGGTCAGAACATCTACCCCTCTGATACTTAGGACAGGGTCCCGTGTGGGGAAAGCAGAGCCAAGTCTACTCTTGTTTATCTCTTTCAGGACCATTTACTGTGCCCAGGAAGCCTCCAATAGTGTGGGTATGTGGGCATTGTTTAATGTTCTGAGCAGCCCAATGTTTCAAGCAAATGAGCTGGCAGCAATGGTCGTCCATCCAGGAGACGGCCTGTTTCAGGCTTGGAGGCAGGGGCAGGAAGTTGTGTCATTGGCGGCAAGTTGTCTCGCAGGATCTGCATGATAACAAGTTCCTTGAACCAGATTGCCTTGTACTTCATTAGGGAAGAAATTGCATGGTCCATGTGGGGAGGCGGGGAGTGCGTGAGGCTTTGCTAAGTGAATCTGCGTGGCTGAGCTCCTCTCTACCAGTCACTACTTTGTTTTGGGCTGGGGTGATTCCATGTACTGCATGAGGATCAGGCATCACTGCACAGGCTCTGACTGCATCAGTGATTAAACTGAACATTGAGTTATCAAACTTGACCCGCGGCCCTCGTTTGATGAACATCAGGCATGGGTTGATGTCATTGTCTGCAAAGAACATTTTCCATCCTGATGGTGTTCATTTCTCTGAAGGGGGCACTCATGTTTTTTCTGGAAACAATCCTTCGCCGGGTGTCCATTTTTTAGGATGTAGCTACAATGGGGAGAGTGTGCCTGCCGGTAGGTGCCTCAACACTGTGATGGAAGGTCAAGGGAGCCCCTTTGTAGACTTTAGGAAAGGGAAGAAAACTAAAACCTCTTAAATCCATCTCCCAAGGTTGTGGGGGTAGGGTGGTTGGGGCTCATGGTAGGCCTTCTGGTCATGAAACCCAAGTTCATCCCTTTGGTTACACACTGGGTGTCAGGTGAGGATGGTCAGGACTGCTCCCCATGTGAACAGCTAATTCTAAGCAAGATGGTATGTGTGCTCATGCCGTAGTTACCAAGATTAGTACCGGGTGTGGTCGGAAACATTGGGCCTCATTCCAAGATCGCCGGCCGGGATCTACGGTACCGTTAAGCTTGCCGTTACCGTAGTTCCCGGACCGTCAACATACAAGTTGTGCTCGCGGGTGCCTTTCTGCCTGCCAGGTCTGACCTCGCGGCCAGAGAGGCACCCACAAGCTCTGCATGTCGGATGCACCGGCACCATTCCGAATGGTGCCGGTGCATCCGACCTCCCCATTCTCATTGAGCCCCATGCCCCATGGGACTCAAATGGGAATGGGGCAATTCCATTCCGGCGCATGCGAATGGGCAATTACCGGGTCCGGCAGGGCCATAATGACCCGGTAATTGCCCATTCGCGGGTGCCAGAATTTTCCCGGCAAGGCTACCGGTAAACTTCTAATGAGGCATATTGTGTCAGTTAAGGGAGTCCTTGTGTACTGTATATATTCCTATGCCGTGTTTTGAACAAAAATGACCAGCATCTTTTTCCCCATGCATCCAGTGTTTGCAGTGCTCTTGTGTCCTCTCAAGAAATATGACGTAGTAAACAGATTTTGATTGTACATTGCCTCTCAGTAGAACAGCTGTCCTGATCAGAGTGAACGTGTGGGACAATGTGGGACTTGATCTACGTTGTGCACACCCTGTGGCATTGCAAGATGATCTTCCTGGGGCTTTGATGAAGGGCCCTTCCACAAACAGGTAAAAGAAAACACGGTGTAAGTAGGGCAGCCGCCAGCACATTCTTCTGGGGAAGAATGCAGCTGAGGGAAACAGGATCTTGTCCTTTGTGTTCGGCTTCATAAAGGAGTAAGTGAGAAGGGCGCAGAGAGCGAAAGAAGCCTTTCTTCCACTGGGAGGCCATCTGAGGGCCGTCCCGCCAAGTGGAGCCAATTATAAATTGATGCTCTGGGTTGCAGGATGTGTATTTACAGTGCAGCCGGGGAGGAAGCTGCACCTGCCATGCCATGGGGAAGAAGGCCTGGGAGGCTGGGGCCGCATGCATATTCTCTTCATTTCTCTCAGTTATTTCTGGGTGTGGGAGTTCTCCGTAAACACAGAATAACATATTCTTTCATTTGGCTTTAATACCGAATAATTGGTCAAGTATGGAAGCATATACTGCACCAAATATGTGTTTTACTTCAAGTTCCAAATCTGCTAAAAACACAAGCTTCATTAAAGCATAAAAGGGTGCTAGTCGAACTATCTTTATCTTTTTTTGGCTTACTGCGCAAGACACCCAGACTCGCTTGTAGTGGAAAAGGTTGCTTTAATGTGACAGGCCAAAGCTCACAAATAACCACTGACCTGGCTCCCATGGCCTTACAGACTAACAAAATGTTTTAACAATCAATTTAATAATTCAACACTTTCATTTTCCCCTACAAATAAATAATTAAATAGTTCCACTTCCTCCCTAACTATCCCTTGGTTCCTACCGTCTCCTTACCAACATCTCAAGGCATTCTCCCCTGGGCTATGCCCCTCCAGGTTCAATACCTGTTCCCCCGGGGTAGCCCGTTTGTGCAAACAGCACCACCCCCATCCTTTCCCGCGCTATACCCCATTGTGCTTCAGTCCCCCCACATCTAAGGGGCCATGCCCCCCAGCAACCAAACAACTTCAAATACCACAGAACTCCCCTCGACACCAAACTCCACCTTCCTATGACCTGCAGTCAGTCTGACCTGCCACATCAGCAACATACATTTTACCTCACAACTTCCCCAACTAATGCCCCAGCCTGTCACAGAAAAACTGCCCAAAACCCAATAAGGCCCTTAAACAGAGAGTAAAAGCCCATGAAAATATGAACGGGGGAAAAACTGAACAGAAACTCCAAATTAAACTGACCCCCCCATTAGAAATGAAAACCATTTGACTGCCAGAGAAAAAAGAGGAAGGGAGGGCGGGGTCAAAAGCACGTCCCAACCGTCACCTGCTCCAGAACCTTCCCTGCCCCCTTAAGTAGCCCGGCGGGCACTCTATGCGCAGGCCAGCTCGCTGGCCTGTGCAGCGCCAGAAATCACCCCCGGAAAAACGCATTGTGTTCTCCCTAGGGCCCCCCTTTTGGATTACTGCACAAGACACCCAGACTCGCTTGTCGTGGAAAAGGTTGCTTTAATGTGACAGGCCAAAGCTCACAAATAACCGCTGACCTGGCTCCCATGGCCTTAAAGACTAACAAAATGTTTTAACAATCAATTTAATAATTCAACACTTTCATTTTCCACAACAAATAAATAATTAAATAGTTCCAATTCCTCGCTAACTATCCCTTGGTCCCTACTGTCTCTTTACCATCTTCTCAAGGCGTCCCGCTTTCTCCCCGTGGCCATGCCCCTCCAGGTTCAATACCTGTTCCCCTGGGGTAGCCCGTTTCTGTAAACAGCACCACCCCCATCTGTTCCCACGCTATTCCCCCATTGTGCTTCACTCCCCCCACATCTACAGGGGCCATGCACCCAGCCAACAGAAAACCCCTCCACCGAGGTGTTCTTTCTGCCCCACCACTACCACTTCTTTCTACTTCTAAGTCCTTACTTTCTCTTCCACCTGCAAGGTCAAACCCGCCAGATAATAACTATTCCCATAAACTGACAAATGGACGCCATCCTCTCTGAAGATCTTGAAACCTTCATAAAATATTTCTTTGTGTTCTAAAACCTTCACCTCCTCTGAGGCACAACATTTTCCCATCTCTCTATTTATTCCCTTCCTTGCCCGCTCTATTGCTCAGTCACTTCTCGCTCCCCTCCATACTCTCTGCGGTAACAACTTAGCCCACACTACACATGCCTGGGGCCACATTTCCCGGACCCATACCAAATCCCTTTTCATTTTTCTAAGAAGAGCCACACCTGTATCTCTTACAAGGTCATTTTCCCCTGCATGAATCATCACCCCCTCTGGAGACCTATAGCGTTCCCTCAACCCTGCCAACATAGGCAGCAGCTGATCCCATCGAAGCCCCCCTAAACCGGACCATTTTACCAATGCCACTTTGTAGCTACAACCCAATTGCCTGCCAAAAACCCTTTGCTCTGCCTCCTTCCCCGCCCACTTAACAATAGAGTGGCCCACAATCCGAATCTGCGGCATCTCCCCCGGCCTCCGAGCAGCATCTGAAAAAGAAATTACAATATCACTTTCAAATCACAACCACCCTACCTCATTCGACACTCCTGAAATCCCCCAAAACCTTATTTCAAACGTCCCCTTTAGCCAAGTCCCTGACATACCCATTGTATTTCCAGGACTTCCACCGTCCCAAACTTTTCATCTTATCCTTCGATAAGCCCAATCTACTACCTTCAGATGCTGCACCCATCCTAAATGAATGAGTTCCAAACTCCTGCGCCTTTTCCCCTACCGCTAACAAAACCTTTCATAGCACCCCCAAAACTTGCACAGCTGATACTGCCGCCCCATCCTCATGCTGAAAAACCAAACTTGTCCTTCCCCCACATAGCTCCTTCCACGCCAAACCTGTCCATACCGGGCACACATCCTTGCTCCCCTGACCCTGAAAAACCCAAGAGCCCTTTCCTTTTTTATGTGTTTTAGACCTCTAATCCTGATGTCCAGCCCTAACTCTGTAAAATAAACATATTCCCAGTGCAGTCCACTTTCCCCACTCTTTACTCCCACCAGTTCAGAAACCCTAAAGGCCCTAAAGAACAGCCATGTAAAGCAAGTCGTAAAACAACTCTCCATCCCAGGCTGACCAACCCCCCCCCCCCACAGCCCAACACAATCTGGCTAGTAGGTCGGCGGATACCGGTCTCGTCTTGTCCTTTTCCATCCTACTCTCCCTTGCCCATACTTCCAACATCCTGGTTGCCATTTCTCCACCGTTCGTCTCAAAACCCCAAAACCATTTCCCATAGAAAGCGATCCCTGCCATCTTCCCCGTTATAGTTGCCTTAGACCAACCCTTATCCATGCACCTCAAGAGGAAGTTAGTGACATCATCCCTTCTCCGCTCTTCCGCATCCACCTACCCTTCCAACTACGAGCTCCCCCTTTTATGAACTCCTCCCATGCTCTCCTGTATGCCTCCCTAGATGCCGGGGCAAGCGAACCCTCCACCAGGGAAAGCGCTCTCATCTTCTTATCTTCCACAGCTCCTCGGAATCCGCTGCCCCTCCTGCTCTGCTCCTGGAGCCAATCCACGGAATCTCTGCCATTGAAAACGAGATAATGCATCAGCGATGCCATTATCCTTCCCCGGCACATGTGTTGCCTTAAACACCACATTCCATTCCATGCAACGCAGAACGAACTCTCTCATCAGTCTCGCCACCCTCTGATCCCTTGCCGACTGCCTGTTCACTACCACTACATGAACCACGCATTCGTTGTCAATGTTGAAATTCACTTTCCTGTTCTGCAACTCCTTCCCCCACAACTCCATTGCAACCAACAAAGGAAAGAATTCAAGAAATGCTATGCTCCTCCCTTCCTTCAACCAACGTGATGGCCACTTCTCCGCGCACCATTTTCCTCCCCAAAACACTCCAAACCCTCCCGCTCCTGCTGCATCTGAGAATATTTCCACTTGCAACCACGTGGACACCCCGTTAAAACTCTCAAGAAAACGTAGCCAAATCCTACAGTGTTCCCGAACTGCACCTGATACCCTTACCTGATGATGTGGGCACTTTGCTCCCGCCCATAGACCGCGCCATGTTCCTACAAAATGTTTGCCCTGGGGCCACCACCTTGCATGCAAAATACAAATGCCCCACCAGTCTCTGCATTTCCACTAGCGTCATCTTTCGAGCCCCCACCACTTTCTCCAGCAATCCTACCAGTTTGCTCACCTTGTCATGCGGCAAGCGTGACAAGGTCACTGAGTCTAATTCAATCCCTAGAAAGGTTAACACTACTGCTGGTCCCTCCATTTTGTCTTCTGCCAAAGGCACCCACAACTCTCTCATCAAGTCCTGAAACATCTTTAGCATCTCCCCGCAATCCCTCTCTCTGTGCGCCCCACTAATGAACAGGAAATCATCTAGGTAATGTAGTACCCCTTCCAAAACAGTACTATATGAGAAAATCCACTGCAAAAAGGAACTTAAATGCTCAAACAAGGCGCAAGAAATTGTGCACCCCATTGGCAAAGCTTTGTCAATGTCGATGCGGTCATCAAATTGCATTCCCAGCAGCCAGAAATCCTCCGGGTGCACCTGCAATAACATGAAAGCTGCATTAATGTTGCACTTGGCCATGAAGGTCCCAGACCCCGCTTTCCTCACCAAACCCACCGCCTGATCCACACTTGCATATACAACCCCACACTCTTCCAGAGCAATAAAATCATTGACAGACATGCCCTCAGGTCATGACAAATGGTGTATCAATCTAAATTCCCCCGGGACCTTCTTGGGTACAACACCCAGTGGGGATACTACTAAATCTTCTGGCAGATCATCAAATAGCCCTACCACCCTCCCCACCGCTATCTCCTTGCCCAATTTCTCCCTCACCACCTCCGCATTTTCCTTAGTGGACTTCAAATTCTCCGCCCAACGACGCACCCTTGGCCCCTGGTAACCAAACCTGAAACCATGACAAAAAACGTCTCCCAAAATCTCAGCCCCCTCCCTGTCCGGATAAAATTCCAACCACTTCTCCAACACCTCAACTTTAATTGGAGTAAAAGCCTTTCCCCACAACCCCTCTGCCTGCTCCTCTCCCCCTCCCCCTGTCTCATTGCTGGAAACACTGAGTAAGTGGGTGCTTCCCTGCACACTTGCTACATTCATGTCTGAACCTACACACATTCCTTGTGCAGCTGTCCTTATTAAAGGCCCAGCATGCCGCTGAGGGTTGCCCCCTGCCTCCTCCCCCACCCCCTCTGCAGCCAGAGATCCATATCTATTTCACCCCAGACCGCCTGGCTGTCCTCTGCCATCCATGCCCTAAACTCTTCATCATAACACACCCACTCAAACCCCCCAAAACTTGTAAATGCCTTTCGAATCACATCCATGTATTTTAGCAGTGCCACACATCTCTCTGGTAATTTCTTGCAGTAGACATTCGCGTAGATAATAAATGCCGACATCCAATTTTCGATCGTCACCGGTACCCTTGGGCGCGAGGCCAGTTCCTCTCCTCTTCCTTAGAGCCTTCTTTTGCTCTCACTTCCCTATGAAGCAACTTAAACACATCCACAAATTCCCCTGCTTGTATCTTATCCTTAGTTGCTGACATCAAATGTGCTCCCAAAGGTTTAGTGGTGCCCATGTATTGTAGCTTTTTATCCTTGCCCTTCACCTCTAGCATGTTTTCTTTTGAAACCTGTACCTCGAGCGCCAATGGCTCAAAACCTTGTCTGTCTGTACCTCCACTGAGCAATTTTCCCTTTTTCCAACCAAGGCTCCAATAGCCTGTACACCAATCTCTCTCCTCACCCCTTGCAAATTTGACCCTTCCCTTATTACCCCTGATCTCGTGTCCCCACTCTGCCATGCAGTTGCCAAGTCCCCTTCCCTCTCACCTCTTTCTGCCCTGCCGTCGCCCGTCTGCAGCCTGGCCTCCACTCTGACACTCCTCGTCTCTTTCCTTAATGGGCTCCTGCTGCGGGGACAAAACATGTCAGCGGTCTCACCCAGCCAGTTATTCCCCTGACCTCTTTCCCTCCAACCCCCTTGCTCCTGTCTTTCACAATCCCACCTAAGGCCCCTTCTCACCTTCCCCCTCCTCCCTACCAACCTATATCCTTCATCCACCCACTGCCCCACATATTCTTCCATCCCTTTATCATCTCCGATGAAATACCATTGCTGCTGCGAGCACATGCTCGAGCCGAGTAGATCCTCTTCTTGTGAGCCTGGGGCGTTCGCCCCACCACTCCTTCGTCGTCTTCTCGGCGGGGCTGCAGAAACCCCTTCCTGGTCCTCTTCTCTCGGGTGAGGTGTCCTCTCCTCTGCCCTGTGGTCTTCCTCGCTAGGGGCCGTGCTGTGCCCTCTAGACTGTCCTTGCGCAGTTCGAGGAGGGGCCGTTCCTAAACCCTCTCCATATTCATCCACTGCAACAGCAGGGGCTGCTCTGCGCCTTCTGCCCGAAATCCTCCCAGCCGGGGGGGGGGGGGCCGTTCCGCTCTCCTTTCTAACCTTACTAATTGATAGGGACCTCTCTCTCCTTCTCCCACCTGCACTCTTCTGCAGGTATTTTCCGCCCTTGCCCCACTGCCCTGTCACTCCTCTCTGCACCCGGTCACCTCCACCTTCCGGCCCCACCCGACCTACATTTCCCTAGCCACTCCTAACGTCCCTTTCATCCACCTGCTCATTATCCTCCACACCCCTTTCTAACCCCTCTCCCAAATGCATTCCCCCCCCTGGACGCTCTCCTATCAATCTCACTCCTCATCTTCCTACCCCTTGACTCCCAGACCTACCTGGTCCCCGCCGCGGGGCTGCAAGCCACCACTGCTGCGAGAGCCCCCATCTGCCGCTGCTCTCCGCTGTGGCCTACCACCACCTTGCTCCCCTTCTCCCGTAACCTCATCCACCGCCTCCTCCAGCTGGGCTTTGGATGCCCTGCTAATAATCTCTAGGGCATCCCTAAGCGCCTCGGCATCCACCAATCCCTTCTTCTTGGCCTCCTGCCCAACCATGGCTAACAAAAATAATATAGCAGGGCGACAAAATATGCCCTTTGATGCTCTACTCTAAAAGGCACTGGCCCCCGAGCCAAAAGCCTACCCGGGGAAAATACATGTGGCGCGGGGTAGTACCAGGCAGGTATACCCCAGATACAAAAACAGAAATAAAATATCTACTGTGGAAATATATATAAAGTTGTATATTCCAATATTATCATACAGTAATCCCCTTTACTTATTATTATTTTTTTTAATATAATTAACACTACCTATTGAAAGTTCCCAAAACCTACCACCCAAAAATATGAAAGATGAGGGCTAAAACCGAGTGGGTGCCCCTGTCCCTTAATAAAAAACCAGGAAACAAGACTGCTCCCCGGCGGCGCACTGGCAGCACCGCACTCAATGTCCCTAATGCTGGCTGGCTTTTACATGTTTCTTTTTACCAATGTTTATCATTGGTTGGTTTTCAATTTTCTTTCATGCAGTTTCGAATTTGGTAGAATTAACACTCCATATGCTTTGGGGTGTGCTGCCCCTTTTCGCTTTGTAATGTTTTTTCCCTAGGATTAGTACCCTTTCCATATAGCACATAATGCCTGGCTTCACTAAAGTTTCAGCAAGCCTGCAATGTTAGTGCTAGTCCCCTGTCTATGTCCGGTCATTCATTCATAGGATTAGTACCCTTTGCATATAGTAAATAATGCCTGGCTTCACTAACGTCTCAGCAAGCCTGTAATGTTAGTGTTAGTCCCTTGTTTGTGTCTGGTCATTCATGGAAGGGCTCCATTTTGCTTTCCATTCACTTTGTTAGTCCAAGTCCCCTTTCTTTGTCTGCCTTTTTCATTCAGTGTTACCAATTCACTTTGTTAGTCCCAGTCCTCTTTCTTTGTCTACCTTTTCCATTCAGTGTTACATGCCTTCCAGTTGAGTGCTACTACATCCCACTGGCTGCCTTTTTCTTCACTGTGAAGAATAGCGATTACACGCAGCATTTTCCAGAAGCAAGCCGCAGCTTTCTTTAGAAGCAAGTAGTAGAAGTCAACAGTAAGTTCCACTTTACTTACTTTTCTCACTAAGCCATGACAGACCCACGCGCTGGGCGTTTTATTTACACTGCCTAACTCACATGTTTATTTATTTTTAAGTGTTTTTATTGGCATTTGTAAATGTACATACATAAGAAAAGAATATCTGTTAAGCAACTTCTTTGGGTCACATCGTCTGATGCATATGTTGTGTGCCAATTAGTCTTATAAAAATGCAACAACAAATAAACAAACCAACAAAACAACAACGTTGACTGTCCCACCGTGTATTAAGGCCTTGTATTCCTCGTTTCTAGGTTAGGGGCATGGGTCTGGAGCTAGTTCTCTGTATTTGTCCACTCAGGACGGGGACAAGGTTGGGTGGTTAGGTTTGATGGGCCGTTCTTTGCTGGCTGTTGTCTTCTGGGGTTCGGAGGGGACAGGCTCAGGGAGGTTTATAGGTTGTTGAAAAGATCATGTTTCTCAGGAGGGCCCTCCAAGCCTCTAGCGTGTTGCTCACGTCGTCGCCTCCCCGTCTGTTCCCCTCCTCCCAGGCTCTGGTCTCAGCCGTGGTCCACCTCTCCATCTCTTTGATCCAGGGCTCATACCTGGGGCCTGCTGGGGATTTCCAGGCCATGGCAATTGTCCTCTTGATTAGCACGCAGGCCATATCCATAATCTTTGCTAGGTGCTTGATTTTAGTTAATCTTGGGTAAGTGCCCAGTAGGCACTCCTTGGGTGTCCATTCGTATGTCTCTAGGCCAGCGTTCCTGCAGGTTTGTTCGGCGGCCTGCCATAGTTTCTGAGATTTGGGGCAGGTCCAGAACATGTGGATCATGTCTGCCAGGTCTGAGGAGCACCAGGGACATTTTGGGTCGGCTGTGTTGTTGAACGTGGATATCCTGTGCGGGGTCATATATGTTCTGTAGAGTGTGTTCAGCTGGATCAGTCTAAACCTGGCATTCCTAGATACCTCCTTTGGGTATATCAGGGCTCTTGACCACTCGGTCTCCGTGATTTCAGTTCCCAGGTCTGTCTCCCATTTTTCTTTCAGCCTCGTGCTCTTTGGGTTGGATCTGTTGTTTATTTGGGTGTACAACCTGGATGTCGGTCTCCATCCGTCGCTGAGTTCGTATATTTCCCTCAGGAGGGGATGTGTCTCTGGCTCCTCGGGCCATTCGGCCCAGTTCTCTTTGGCTGCATGTTTCACTCTTTGGTACCAGAGGAATTGGCCTGGTGGAAGTCCATCCCTTTCTTGGAGTGAATCGAAGTCCCTGAAAAGTCCCTCGTAGAACATGTCCCCCCATGTGTAAAGGCCGTAACTCTCCCATCTCCTCATCGTTGCTAGGTCACTGGAGGTTTTACAGGTGTCGGCCAGCAAGGGAATGTCGGGTGTGTATGAGTGTTGTAGTCCGACTATGGACCTCACCCTGCTCCATACCTGTCTCCCCACCTCCAGTATCATGGGTGGGTTGGATGGCCCTGCTCGAGTGTTCCAAATTAGCTCTTTGGGGTGTAGCGGTGAGAAGAATTGGGATATCAGATTTAGCTCTGCTGTGGGTTCATCCGATAGCCATTTTGCTAGGTGTGTCGATTGAGCCGCCAAGAAGTACCTTTGGAAATCGGGGAGTTGGATACCGCCTTCGGCGTATGCGAGTGTGAGGACGTTTAGAGTGAGTCTGTGCCTGGCTCGTCCCCAAAGAAAGTCTCTCATCATGGATTCTAGCTTCTTGAAGAAAGGTGGGGGGATGTAGTATATCACGTTGATGAAGTAGTAGAGGAACCTGGGGAGAATTATCATTTTGGATATTGCAGCTCTGCCCATCATGGAGAGCGGGAGCTTCGACCAGAATTGCATGGATCTACGCACTCCACTCATTGCCGCCTCGGTGTTGTACTTGTGGGTGGATATTGGTTTGTGTGTGATGTCCAGGCCTAGGTATCGAAAGGTGTCCACCTGCCAACGGATCCCGATCTCTGGAAGCTCTTCCACAGGTTTATCCTTTAGCCTTGCAAGTGGGAACGAGCATGACTTCTGTCTACTGAATCTGATCCCTGAATATTTCGCGAAGTTGTCCAAAACATTCAGTACAATCGGGGCGTTTTCGAGGGGGTCGCGCAGGTATAGAAGGACGTCATCCGCGTATAGGGAGATAATGTTGTCCGACCCACCAATGGTGATGCCAGCGTCGAAGAACTGTTTCCTAAAGTATATTGCCACTGGTTCCAGACCTAGGATATACAGCATTGGTGAGAGCGGGCATCCCTGCCTGGTGCCCCTCTGGATGGGCCAGGCCCTTGATACCATAGCGCCTGTTTTTACTCTTGCTACTGGGTCGGTGTAGAGGACCCTGATCCAGCGGATGAAGTGCTCTCCAAGTCCAAATTCCCTCAGGGTCTCTATCAGCCATTCCCAATAAATAGAATCGAAGGCTTTTATGGCATCCAGTGAAAGTACTGCTAGGTCCTCCTCGCTTTCGGTCGTGTGTGCTATTATGTGTTGGAGCCTCCTGAGGTTGGCAGTGGTGTTTCGTCCAGGAATAAAGCCATTCTGGTCCTCGTGCACCAAAGATCCGATCACCCTCGAAAGCCTCTTAGCCAATATGGTTGTTAGTATTTTGGCGTCGTAGTTTAGGAGCGCCAGTGGGCGATACGAATCGCACCTGTCGGCTGGTTTGCCTGGCTTGAGCATTGGGGCGATAAGAGTTTCTCTCATGGTATTGGGGAGAGTGCCCGACTCATATGCCTCCATGTATACTGCATGCAGTACAGGGGACAAGGTCTCCTCGTAGGCTTTGTAGAATTCTGGGATGAGGCCATCTGTTCCGGGGGACTTGCCTGTGGGTAGGGATCTGATCGCATCCGTGATGTCCTCAATCGTGATGGCTTCTCCCAATTTGTCCCGTTGTTCTTGGTTCAGTCTGGGTAGTCCTACTTCGGCCAGGGTGTCTCTTATGTCTGCCGCAGGGATCTCGTTCTTGTGAGCGTACAGGTCATTATAGAAATCCGTGAAGGTGTCATTGATCTCTTGTTGTGTCCTGCGGGTCACATCCTTGCTGTCTTTGATCTCCTTGAGGGCTTGTCTCGGGTGTTCCTTTCTACATAACCATGCGAGTATTCTGCCCGGCTTATCTGCTTCCCTGTGGGCCTTTAGGGTGCGGACAGAAAAGTCGAACTTCGAGAGTCTCTCCCATGCCGCCCTGAAGTCTTCCCTGATCGGTTTCAATTCCGATTCCTTTTCGGTAGTCAGTGGACCATCCCTTTCGAGTTGTTTGATTTTCTCCTCCGCTGTCTCTAGTTCCCTGCGTAGTTGTCTCCTGATCTCGCCAGCTTCGGCGATTATCTCTCCCCTTGTCACCACTTTCATCGCCTCCCAGAATGTGCTCCACTTCTCGACTGAGCCCTTGTTTATCAGTAAGTATTCTTCTAGCTTTTCTCCTAAAGTGTCCTTGAACGCTGGGTCGGTCAGGGCATCTACTGGCATGCGCCACATCGGGATGGGTGGGCGAGGGCCCTTGAAGCAGAGCTGTAGCAGTAGAGGGGAGTGGTCCGATATTGATCTGCCCATGTATTCTACCAATTCTACTTGTGGGGTTAGCTCATTGGCGATGAAGAAATAGTCTAGCCTGGTGTGGAGGTTATGGGGAGCCGAATAGAATGAATATGATCTGTCGTAGGGGTGGAGGTCCCTCCAAATATCTGTTAAGTGTAGGTCTTCCACCATCTTGGAGAGGGGCCCTGGGGAAGGGCTGTTGGGTATGCGTGGGGTCACTGATCTGTCCAGTTCAACATTCATAACGGAGTTGAAGTCCCCCCCATATGAACGTGTATTCTCTGTAGTGCAGCAATCTGGCGCATAGTTCCTTGATGTGAGAGGGTATGCTGTGATGAGGAAAGTACGAGTTTACTATGCATAGAGGGGAGTTCTCGAGCATGCCCCAGACTATTACATACCTTCCTTCTTTGTCCAGTTCAACCCCCATTTGTTGAAACGGTATTTCCGGACTCACCCACGTGTAGACTCCTCTTGCATATTTTGAGAAGGATGAGCCGTTGCCCTGGCCCCCCCAGTAGTTCACCATCTTGTCTGTGGCCTCCTTGGTTAGGTGCGTTTCTTGAAGAAGAGCCAGTGATATTCTTTTCCTCTTCAGGTATGAATATATTCGGTTTCTCCGTATGTATGTTCCCATCCCTCTAACGTTCCATGTGATTAACTTGAATTTTGCTGCCATTGCGTGAGTGGATTCTTCATTGTGGAGAGCGCCTCCCCTTCCTCCTTTGTCGAATGTGTTGCATCGTGAGATGCATGTTGCTTCGCTTGTGTGGGTTGGGTAGGACTAGCCCCTGGTTCTGGGTCCAGACCAGGCCAGTCATTGTTCATCTGAGGTAGGACAGTCGAGACGATAACAACTTGAAAAAAGTAACTGTAACTGACGCGCCCAGCTTCTGTCACCGAAGTGCAGTGCTCGGGGGCTCTCGCGCTGTCTGACCTAATCCGGGTCTCTGGCGCGAGTGGGTGCGTGCAGGCAACTGGCTTGCACTGGTCATCAGTGGGTGCGCGGTCTGTGTCCATGGGTGAGAGGTCGGGCAAGCCCCGCAGTCGTTCAGCATTCTCACTTGGTAGTTTTGCTTCAGTGGTAGTGTGGCTTCGTTCTGGTTTAGGGTGCGATGCAAGGGGCTTGGGTGCCCCGGCCGTGGTAGTAAGCGATCAACCCTGGTTGCTTTCTTTGTGTTTCTCAGGTGTGGATTCTGTGGGAACCTCAGCCAGGTTGTTGTGTTCCATCCACATGGTGGCTGCCTCTGGTGATTCTAAAAATATTGCACGCCCTTTGTGGATTACTTTTAGTCGTGAGGGGTATAGGAGCATGTATTTTAGGTTTAGTTTCCTCAGCCTGGCCTTGATCGGAACAAAGGAATTCCTTGCTCTCTGTACCGATTGGGTATAGTCAGGATATATGGTGATCTTTGAATTGCCCCGCTCTATTTCTCCTCCGTCTCTTGAAAATTTCAAAATCACCTCACGATCACGGAAGTTGAGAACCTTAGCGATGATGGGGCGGGGATAGGATCCGGGAGGAGGCCTCTTCTGAAGTGATCTGTGGGCTCTCTCTATGGCAAAACCCTGTGAGAGGTTCGATGCCCCTATTTCCTGCTGTATTAGGGATTCTACGTAGGCTGTCGGGTCCATGTTCTCTGTCCCCTCCGGTATGCCCAGGATCCTGATATTATTTCGTCTGGCCCGCCCTTCTGCTTCCTCGGACCTCGCCTCCAGGAAGCTCACTTTGCGTTTTAAGTCTGCAACCTCTTTCTGTAGCGAAGATGTCCCGTCTGAAATGTCTTTCTGGGAAGATTCAATGATGGTTACGCGCTCCGTTAAGTTGCGGGCGTCTTGCCTTATGAGTTGGATGTCAGCCTTAACCTCCCCTATTTTCGTGTCGATGAATGTTCTCAGGGCTGCGATCGCCTCGAGCAGTTGGTTATGCCTGGCCTCCTCTTCTGGGCCATCGTGATTTGTTGGGTTCTTTGGGGTGGATTGGGCAGTGGGGTGAGGTTTGGGTGTCATGAAGGGGTCTAGGGTAGCGTTCTTGGCTTTGTTCCTGGCAGCGGCCATCTCTCTTTAGCTTGGTCTCAGCAAGTGACGCAGCGTATCTGTAGTTCCCCTTGAGGGAAATATCCTGTGTGGGCTCTCAGAGGCTGTCTCAGCCCAGTGTACAACTGTATGGTTCCGCCGCTCACCTTGATGTTCTGGACCTCAGGGAATGGCAGTGTCTCTAGGGACCATGGGGTGGTTTATGGTGTGAGAGGGCCTCTGAGGGGGCTCATGAGATGGCACCGTTTAAGTGGTATGGTATGCGGGTGGAGCGGTGGGGGAGGCCTCCCCAGCGCTAATCAACAGAGTTCGGTTGATTAATTCGTCCACTGTGAAGTGGCCGTAGTCTCACTTGGTAGGTGAGGGAGGTTGGGTCGCCGGTCCCAGGGGGGGATTTTCCGTGAGCGCCGCGGATGGGCTACAATGTTCTGGTGCTGTAGGGTCGTGGGGCCTGGTGGTTGGGTGATGACCCGGCCCCCATCGGTGAGGCAGGATCCGCTTCGGGGAGCAGGTGTCCGGGCCCCCTATGTCGAGGTGGCCGTCCGGGAATCCGGAATTATGTTGCTGTGGGTTGGGGAGCCGGGCAGCAGCCCCCCGATGTTGGGGTGTCCGTCGGGTGGTGGGGCGAGCGGCCCCGGCGGGATCCGTCAGCGCACCTCCCCGGAACGGAGTGCCGCCCCCCTCCAGCGGGTACACCGGGCTCGGTGATCGGTGGGAACACTCACCAGACGGGCCGGCGCGGCGCGGCTCCTCTGGCGCTGGTCGGCGCTGCTCCCCATCGTGCAGCTCCTCTGAAATGGGCCTCATGCGCCACCGGTTCCCGGCGCCTCCGCGCGCCCCCGTCGCACAGTGATCCTGCGTGGTGTTGGCCCTCGGCACTCGGGCCGTGGGGCGAGGGGGCACCACCGATCCTTGGTGGGGTTTTAGCGGGCTCTGGTTGTCGGGCCGTGGGTTCGCCCCGTGCCCCCAGGGAGGGACATCAGCAGGGGGGCACTGGTGAGCAGCCCGGGTCCGCCTGGGTCTGCGTTCGCTGGTCCCCGGCCCTGATGTGCGCGGCGGGTCCGTCAGCGTGAGGCGGCCGCCATCTTGTGTGCCTCGCACGGGGAGGAGGGGGAGCCGGGCCGAGTCGCGGCAGAGGCTTCCCGGGCTCCGATTTTCATCGGAGTAAGGCGGAAAGCAGGGTTCTTCGCCTCGATCGTTGGTGGGTCCCTGTGTCTGTGGTGTCTGTGGGCCGAGGCACCCAGCAGAGGATCTGACTGCCGTGGGTTAGCCGGAGCTCAGGGAGCCTGCGTCCTCACTCCTCGGACATCAGGCCACGCCCCCGCCTAACTCACATGTTGGGCTTGTTTTTTTTTACTATTATGCAGCACTGCCATACTCATCAACCCATAGCCTGATACCACCAGCCCCAGGCTAGGAGTATTTGTGTCCTGCGCAAAATACGAAGCGCTGCATGGGCATCCACATATTCATATGGTGAGTTTTTGTTACCTTTACCATACCTGCACACCAGCTGTATTAAATTACTGCTGCACATAAACTATCGCCACTTTTATGTCTTTGTTCTCCCCCTCTTTCACTTTAGGTGAAAATTCCAGATTCAGTTTGTTTTCTAATTGCTAAACCCAAATAATGTGCTGAATGCACGACATCTTGCATGGTGAGCACATGATGTGCCCTCTGAGGTACGTTCCGCCATGTTTTGATTTATGTGCCTTTCTTTTGCACAGCATTTTTTGCATTCTATCACACACATTTTTCACTATATGATCACATCTTTCACTTATTTTTCTCACGAGGTGACTTAGTTTTTGGCCACGCTCTTTACACTTTAAGGGCGCCTTTCTGGTAACCTTCAAGTTTTCTGTCTGGGGATACTGCCAACTTGGTTCTGGGGCACTGAGGCCTGATGCCTTCACCATATATTGGTATATTCTCTAGTTCTCTTCCCATTTAAAGTTAAACCTTTTGAGTTCACAAAATGTCCCCTGTTACTACCTTTTCAGGAGGACCCCCTACATTAAGGCTGTCTGTATTAAGGCTGAATGTGAAGATCCCAGTACCTGAGGAAGGTGGTTGCTACCCATCAATATACCACCGAAACGCCAACTAGTCCTATGTAATGGTCGCAGGAACTACATTTTCCTGCGGTTTGGCATCATGGACATACACGCTTTATAGCGGTAGGCGTAATATACCCCCTTTCAGCCTGTGACAACACAGCAGATAAATGACTGTTTGGGTGACATTGTATATGTCGAAATTTTTTCAAGCCAAAATCTGGCTTAACACACAGCACTGTGCGACATTGTTTACATGGTTAGCCAAAATTAGGCTTAGCAAACAATATTCTGTGTGATATATATTTTTTTTGTTGTAGCCATAATCAGGCTCTGGTTGGCGCATGTACTGTGCCATTTTCACGAAATTATTTAATCTGAACCTTTAGACAAGTAAGGGTCAGCTAGGGATAGTTTAAGTTTTATTAGCTATCTCGGAAAACTTTTATGATTTAAAATGTATTCACTGTCTTGCTAACACCAAATCATTTTTTGTCAGTTCCCATATATTGGGTTCCCATGTTTATTTCCTAGTGGGGTTGTACCCCTACTTCTGTGAACCTTTGCATAAATTCTGCTCGCATTGATTGTATGGACTAAATAGCCCTGTTTTTTTCTCTTTGTAAATTGCATTGTTTTTGTATGTTTTTCATGTTGTATGTACTTATTAAATTGACACATTGTCTTGTTACAAACTAACAATTAAAGCAAGTTTATAATTTTTTTATGCCAATGTACTTTTTCCCCCTTTTTTTGCTCATAAAGGTTACTTTGACTGGTGAGAGACCAGTACATTTTGAATTTGATTTAATCTATTGTTTAGGCTACCAGGAGAATAATACCGCTAGCTCCACAAATGATATTTTTTGACTTTGTATGTTCAGGCACACCCTTGTGTTTATAGATGGCTGGCTTTTACTGGGCAGGCGCTGCAATACAGGCGCGGTCACCTTTAATAGATTAGCCCAGACCCTCACAAAAAAGATGGCTGGGGACAGGCAGCAGGGCCCACGTGGAGTCGCAGAGGATCCCGCATTTACACATTTACAACATAAACATAATTAAAACATAAAAAACAAGTCTGTCTCTGAGTCAAGTGTTGAAGGATACCATTTTTACTAACTTTTCAGTTTGGAAGCGAGTATTATGCCACAATCCCACCTTCCATATTAAACATAGCACCACAAGCAATCCTTCCCCGATTACCTATGCAGTCTAAGAAAACCCAAAGTCCTTCCACATTTCTACTGTGAACATGTTAAATCAATCCACAGCGCTTCTTGGCAGGGAGAGAAGATATGCCACAATCAACAACAGCCAATGTCATAAGTGATGTACAAAGTCTTTGAAGACTGACCAGTCTCAATGAAATAAACACTATGAAGCAGGAAGAATAATAGGGTATGACGTCCTTTAATCCCCAGGCATTTCAAAGCCTGCAATTTAAACGTGTACAAATTAACGATAAAGTTCATTGAATTTTGTTGGACATAAAACCGATTAATAGAATCCTGACTCTCGGTCGCAAGCTAGGAATAAACGACATTTGCTAACATGAAATACCAGAGTTTCGTATTATGCACATTCAAACCTCTTCCAGGACAGACCTAGAAGCATGCATAATGGGTTTACAATAGAACCTTTGAAACATCCTATCATTGGGCCCATTGGCCATCCTTGGAATGTCCTCCAGCTTGGCCCCCGACAAAAATGCTTCAAAAACCCTGATCCTCCCGCTCTCTTGCTAAGTGGGAGAAGACACCGGGAGGAAGGTATTGTGAGAGGAGATGACAAGATGATCTGTGGATCTTCATAAGTCTGATGTCCTGTCCTCATGAGCACATAGGCACCAATCTACACAGGGTTTAGGAAAATCCACAGAACAAGGGAAGTCAATAATGGAGGAGCCTGTCTTAGTCTTACAGTGAACATGGAATTGAACGCCATGTGCCGGGAAAAACCTTACAAATTAATCAAAAACCCTAACACCTGCTATCACCCTAAAGGAGACCAAACACATCAACATCACCAATTGTGAGAAAAGTGCTCTGAGACCCAAGTTACCTGCTCAGTTTCTGAATGAAGGAAGGACACAGATGACATTCAAGAGGAAGGTATGCTTCACAGAAAGGGGATAGTGATCCTGATTTCCCTGAGTAGTTTACACACCTATCTGCAGCCTTCGACCTGCTTGACCATCAACGTCTTCTACATACTCTCGAATTCAGAGGTAATTGCTCTAGTGGAGCTATTAAATGGTTTCACTCCTTCCTGACCCACCGTGTTTCCAGAATACACTGGGGAGATGACCTTTCTACCCCTACAACTATCCCAGGTGGGGTTTCATAGGGGGCCAGCCTGTTGCCTGTGTTGTTCAACATGTAAATCCAGTCTCTTTGTTCCCTCATAGAGAGCCTGGGTGTATATTTTACTAACTACTTGGGCGATACGCAACTGGTCATCGAACACAGCAGTGACTACTCCAAAGACTCATCCAAAATTCTCTCGATCTTTAATCAGGTCGAACTATGGATGTCTGAGAATTGGATGTGTATTAATGGAGGGAAAACAGAGTTCCTCATCATAGGCACTCCTCAAGCCAGGAGTAAGCTTAGCACCAGCTACAATGCTTTTTCCATAAATAAAAAACAGGATAACAGTTCAGACACAACTACTAACTCTGGGAGTTACCCTAGAACCCTCTCTAAGCTCGGGCGAGCATACAAAAATGATTAGTGGAAGCTGTAATTACTACCTCCGTCTTCTCAGGAACATTCAACCTTTCCTTAAAGAGGAGAATGCTGCTACCATCGCCCGTGCTACTATTCTACTAAGGCTGGAATATTGCAATGCGCTACCTCTTGGGGCTTGCAATTCCAGCCTAAAAAGATGTCAGCAGATTCAAAATGATGCGGCATGAATCATCAAAAGGCTGTCTTGGAAGGAGCACATTTTGAAGCACTGGAAAGACCTGCACTAGATGCTCATATTGGACCGCATTAATTTCAAAACATGCGCTATTGTCCATCGCTGCCTTTTCCTCTGCCTGCTCCTTCCTATCTTAAATCAGCGGTAACTTGCTACTCGCCAGGTAGACGTTTACGCTCAGCATACTTGGCCCTGACCTCCTGCTCTGCTTTCAAATGTGCAAGGGGCCTGGGCGGATCCTTTCCAGTTTGTGCTGCCCAGCTGTGGAATTCACTTCCTGGGAACCTGAGACAGGAAGAAAACTTCTTATGTTTCAGAAAAAACTTAAAGACAATACTCTTTAAATAATTGACTCCCTAACTGGAGACCCTGACCCTCTCCATGTCCTGTCTTTTTCTTCGTTCGTCTCTGTGTTTATGTGCACCCAGATGTCTGCGGGCTTTTGGCACGTTACAAATAAATAAATAAATGAAGGAATGCTCCTCAACAGGAAACCCCCCACAAAAGTATGCGTAGCAGAAATAAATTATCTGTAAGTATTAATAGTGAGATAAGATCATTGTCAGGCTATGTAGCCAAAAAACCTACCACCTAAATGAATCCAGCATGAAAGAAATCCACACTCCTCTGACTTCACAAGGGAACCCAAATCTTTAGAGCTACCTCATAGGTACTGATAGTGCTAGGTGCTCAGGATTGTCAGGCAGACAAATCCCTCTTTGAAATTCCCCTGGGGAGCCGTCGCTCCCTGAAACTAACCAAGCCATTGCTGGGGAGACCCATTGAGGACCATAGGATAAAACTGAGCAAGGGGTCCAGTGTCAGATCTCTGTAAACTGGAAAGAGAACTGGGGGTTCCATGGTAATCTCCAGGGCCAATGGATAACATGATTGCGACTGCCATAATGTTGTCACAAGACCAGAGATGTGACCTGCAACTGAGCATGAAGGAGAGTGTATGCTATTAGGGAGAAAGAGGGTAAATCGTAGTGCCTCCCTGGTCCCCATGTCTGGAAAGAAGCATCTTTCGCCCTGGTGAATGTTTCTGGTCTCCAAACGAAAAAGGCTGGAAAAAGTGTGTTTCAGCTAGGCCTGGAAATGTCTAATTGAAAACATCCCCACAGCCCCAGAGGAGGAACAGAGATTGATGACGCCTCCAGGCAGATGAGTAGACCAATTGTCATGAGCACTAATCGTCAACCAGTTTCAGAGAACCTGGAACATATTCTGCCTCAACCTTGATGGGGAAGCGAAAGCAAAAATCCCCAAAGTTATTGAGCTGGTCTATCAAGGAGGGGGAATGACCCCCCCGCACACTCTGTTTATGTACCTAACTGTATATTGCTGTACATCAACAGTTGAATCATGCATAGTGAGAACTGGTTTACAAAACATCTGATTGCAAAAGAACCGGCGAGCAGCACCAAATAATTTATGTACCAACACAACTCTGGTGAAGATCATAGCCCACCATTCAATGTTGTGCCAAATCTGGCCCCCATTCCCTCAGACTTTTGTCTGATTCTAATTGGATATTGGGGGAGGAAACAAAGGTGGTTCTTCTACTCCTCATTTCCATGTAAGATACCCAACTCTTCTTTTGCATTTTTGGAAAGCGGTATCCGGTTTGAATAGCCAAAACCTTGGTGCCGCACATAGATTTTCAATCTTTGGATTGTGCTGCAATGAAGGAGCCCCGATTCACTCATGAACAGATTATAATCGCAATAAATCAAGAGTCGTACAACTCTGCCCCTAAGAAAAGCTGCCACTGGTTGGAGCAACTTGTTAAATGACCAAAGCGAAGAACAGTGAACTGGTGCAACTTCCTTTCCAGAGAAATGTCCAAATCCACCTGAGACGCTTGAAGATCATGACATCATGGAGACATTCATGTCACCTAAGCAACTAAGAGCCCTCTGGGCCCGGCTACTGATTTCTTCAGAGTCAAAATTAGCCTCCCCTCATAAGCCCAACTTATTGACTAATCGTCTCAAAGTGTTGAGGGGTTTGGCCTGACAGGAATGCTAAGCCCTGTCTACTTCCTTGGATACAAGCCGCCCCTGTCTAAAAAAGAAAGTAATCATTTTGGATCTATAGATGGAGTGACTGCAGTCTTTTATGGGAGAGAGCGGCTGGGGCATTCTGCCCTCAACCTGGTATCCATCTCACATCACAGAAATGTCCCTTAGTAATCCCTGCTGCCTGAAAGGAACATCAGTAACCAGAATTAGGGTGAGAAATGCAATCAAGGCGAAACATAGGCTTCCCTACAATCATGAAGACGAATGGGACACCCACCAGGGTCAAAATCTTCAAAGTCCTACTCTTGGGTGCAGAGGCGTAGCCAGGAATGTCTAACAAGTGGGACCTGAAGCTAATGTAGTTTGGCCCACTGCAGTGACATTAGCATCTGCAAATTCCCACACAGTGCTGCTCAGTGGGCATTTAAAGATTTGGGATGGGCCTTGGCCACTCGGGCCCTACCCTCTCTACGCCTCTGCTTGGGTGACCTCCCACATGCCATCTTCCTCAACCAAAATGGGAGAAAAGCCTAAATCTGGCTCCCCAGTTGACAGGTCTAGAGCAGCCAGAGGTTTGGGTCTCTTAGCTTTGTTGTGGTGTTCTACCAGGCTAGACAGTGTAGTTGGCATTTCTAGCAGTTTTGTCATGGACGGCTCCAGCACTACCTCCGCCCTGGAGTTGTCGGGCAGTGGAAAATCTGCACAGTGGTCCTCAGTTTGTTCATGCTGTTTCCTCTTTGCAGGGGCTTTTTTTATCAGAGGGACCTGATCCCCACGTCACCCTTTTTAACCCCAGACACCTGACTGGAGGAGGAGGCATTGCTATGCTCCCTTAAAGCCAATGCATGAATGGAACATGTCATGACAAGAATCAGAGCAGACCGCCATCTTGTCATCTAGTGCTTTATCCACAGCCTAGGAGTGGGAGGTGCTGATAAAAGAAACACACTAACCCTACCAGGACTCTTTTTCAGGTAATAATACCGCCCCTTTTCACTTAGTGCCAATCTCCCATCGGGGCTCACTCCCCACCAACTCCTCATCAGTCATGGTGACAAATGTGTGACCCACAGGAAAATGTTTAGTTCCTTAACCTGATGCCGTATGACACTGGTGCTTTATATGCCCATAGCTCTTTCTTCACGCTCTATCAGTGATGCGCACAACACACAAGGGGCTTTTCTGTAACGAGCCCCATATTGCCTGCCTCCTCAACCAGCTGATATGCAGGGGGGGGGTGTACCATGCTACAGTGCACTGCACTGAGTAAATCAGTCCCCTGCTGCAGGTTTCACCGGCCAAGCAGTGAAAGCCCCAAGCACAGAAAGTGTAGTTCGAGAGATCACAAAATGCACCCTTTCACAAATTGAGACATACCAGCACTGAATGCCCCCACGATCCGCGGTTCCAAACCAAGGGTTCAAAAGAAAAGAAATCTCCTATTCCATAAAGAAACACACAAAACAGGGACATCATTTTGGGGATGCCAGGGGTCGCAAATGCGACCCCTGTCATGGCCTCTGCAACCCCTATTAAAAAAATCTTTTAAAAAAAATATGTTTTAAACAATTCCTTGACAGCAGGAAAAGCTCAGTCTGGTCTGCAACTACAAGTACTGGAGTGCATTGGAAAAGTCATCAGGGTCGGATGAGTTGGAGACTCCTGGCATAGCAGCACTCGATGTCTCTTAGGGAATGTGAATTGTAGAGTTTGCTCCCTCCCTGCACCGGCACGCCCTACTGCAAAAACAAGTAGGATCCAGTTCACTAACAAAAGACCATGCAAAGTGCACTCTGGGGCTTGTGGTTTTAGACTTCACTGAGTATATACCTTAAGAATCAAGGTGAATTGGGCCACGAAGGAGGGCACCTAACTCCAACGTACAGCCATATATACAAGTAACTAACATTAAATGACATGGACTAGTTTTAGTGATGGCATTTTTTAGCTGATAGTTCTGTCCTGGCCTATAATGTTACTTGTCATGCTGCCGCAGTGCTTTGTTTTGCTCGTAGTCCCATCCCAATGTGATATTTATTCTGGGTCTTAATGGACTGTCAGGAAGATCTCCTGCCAAAATCAGAATTCAAACAAATCTTGACCAAAAGAACCATCAGTCACCAGGCTGGTGGGGTCCACAAAGGCTTTCTGGGAAGTGATGGACATCAGCGCACAGAAATGATACACTTTTGAACACTCGATTTTATAGCAGACACGTGCCCCATGTCCTGTTTGAAACCTTCAGCCAAACCTAGATATTTAGCAAATAGGAACTTGCATTCTGGGAATTTTAGGGCTTCCCAGTGGGCAAACCAATCTCAGTGGCCTAATGCTGAGTCACAAAACATATTTTAGCACATGTGAAAAATGAGATTGTGTATACATTACAAAATATGCAAGTGTATCCCACTCCTGCACGAAATAACGATGCAGAGTATATGCAACTGTGCACAGGCCCAAGGTGTGGATATGAAAATAAAATTAGCAAAAAAAGGGCAAAATATACCCCAAAATGTGGTAAGAGGATGGAGACCACCCGAATAAACAGAATACTGGATGAAATATAGAGTGGCGATGTAAATACATCAGCAATGCAAAAAAAATCACACAGTTGCAGAAGGAGGGACTGAGTTTCTGCAGGCTAAATTTCTTCGCTACCACCCTGCACAAGATCTCTGCTCTTCTTCCGCCAACCTCTTGGTCGTCCCGAGGGTTCGGCGTACCGGGATAGGCGGTCGGGCATTTTACATAGTTGCGGCTAACCTATGGAACGGCCTGCCTCTGCAATGAGGAAAATGTCTAATCATCTAGCTTTTAGAAGAGCACTTACAACGACCCTCTTTTAGGCCTTCGTATTATGGCCTCAACATCTAATGGCTCTGTTCTCCCTCTATAGCTTCATGGTGCCTTCGGGCGGCCGCACGCTGTATAAATGAATATAACATAACATAAGAAGAAGGAAGGAAAAGAAGGTATAGTCACAGAAAACTCTCACCTGATTTTCTCTCAGCATGCCTGCTAGAAATTGCTCCAATCCTGAACTGGAGAAATGTATAATAGCCATTTAACTCATTCCTGGATCATGGCTGCTATAGAGGAAAAGGGGGTCAAGTGCTTCAGAAGGATTGTTCATTCCTTGAGCTGCCAGAGATATACCCGAAGTGTCGGTTGACATATGCAATGAAATGCTGCCACAGTAGAAGGGTGGTCTAACCGCACCTACCATGTCTTCACAAATGATGCTCAGAGCCACCTTGCATAGCTTTGCCACTGTGTCTTTTTGGGTGACAAGGTCTGGTTGGGTGGCTCATCTCAGACAGGGGAAAGGCTATTCTCCATGGCCCCCTCCATGTCATATTAAGGCAGCTCCATTCTTAAAATGTGGTTGGTATCTAAAAACGTTTTATATCTGCTTTAGTACCAGTTTGGATTTTCATGAAATGTAAGCTTTAGTGTGTTTTTATACCCTCCTGTCACTTTGGGTGCTAACAACATGGTTAAATGTCATGTGATGGCATCAAGGTCAAAGGTCATATAACATCACATCCTGTGATATCATCGGGTGTGTGATGTCACTTCTGCTACCCCTGGCCTTTTAGTGAAATAAAGTCCCTTACACAAAGACCCATCTCAAGAGTCACGAAGGTAAGAAAGTAAGTGATAGTTAACTTGAAATGCTGCAGCATTAAGAAAAAAGGCAGGGCTTTGGAATTTCTGGGACGTTTTTGCCACTAGGGAAGGGATTGGTTGGGAAGGGATTGGTTGGAGAGGTGTGCTCAAAGTGGACGGTGAGATTGCGGGAGAAGTAGTTTTGTTGTGTTAGTGCTGATATAAAATATAGGAAAAGTTGATGCGTAATAGGAAGCCTTGGTAGGCCATATCATTGTTTTTCAGACAAGAAACTGCCTGGTGTACTATGTAGTGTTTCTTGATGTCATAAATAGGGGTGGATGAAATTACCACCAGCGAAATTAAATTGAAATTGGTGAAATTCGCCACAAATTCTATTTCATCAACAAGGAGTTTTTAGCAGATTTCATATTCCTTGGAAATTTCAGTTTTTCCCGAATTCCTTTTTTTGTGTGACCCAAAACACTTTAAAAACAAAACCTCAGGGAAAAACGAAATTTCAGGAGTGAACATATGCAAAATTTAATTTACCTATTCATGAAAATAAACTAAATCGAAGGTAGTTAAAGGCCTGTGTGAGAAACCGAGGGTGTCTCACAGACTAGTCCACATGATCTTGCAGGTAGCCAGGGTGCGGCCATCGCCTTTGGATCCAGACCCTGGGGGTGGACCAGTGCGGCAGAATCACCTGGGTGAGGGGTGTTTGGGGAGTGTGGGTGAGGAAGCCGATGGTGAGATGCGGTATTCCTCCCTTTTTTGTACATCCAACCCCTCCTATTTTTTAGAATCCGATGTTCCAACCCCACCCCCTTTCTGCACAAATACTAGGCAGAGGAAGAATGCCACTGAGAGTAACAAGACTAACTCTTGTTCATCGTACTGGACATGACCCACTAATTGGCTCAGACAAAGTCAGGCACTTGACTTCAAGTGCATACACCTGATACTAATTAGCAAATCTCACACTGATAAAGGCCAGAACCTAGAGACACACTCTGAGCAAGGTGGAACACAAGTACAAGCAGAACTTCAGAAGCGAAGGCAGACCTACTGGAGTAGAGTGACGGACCAAGCAATGAGATCAGAGGGTCGAAAACCCCAAAAGTTCCCTACATGAGGTTATTGCCTCCACAAGGCTGCAAAAGACATGTGGAGAAGGCCTGATCCCAATATTGAAGACAGCATTGTGTTTCAAGGATGCCAGCGACCCTCCCGAGTGAACGGCAGAGTTGGGGAGGCGAGGCCAAGCCTGTGGTACTAACCTTGACTCGTGAATTGGAAATCGAAAAAGCAAGAAAGAACCGAACACAGCCAGTCAGTTGGCAAGCAACCTGAGAGACTGGTGTGTGCTAAGAAAGATTGAGGTTTGCAACAATATATCGCAAGTGAAGGCTGCATGCATGTGGATTAGATGCGAGGAAAGTCAGACCTGTGAAGGAACTTTAAGATAAAGGCAGCTGTGGAATTGGCGATACTGAGTAACGGAGTGGTTCGGCGAAAAGGAGCAGCCCACTCGAAAGTCTCTGTGAAAGGTGCATTGTTTGAGGCAATGAAAGTGAATGAATTGTAAAAGAATTGTAAAAGTGAAAGTGAACAAAGTTAACCGAGAGAGAAGCGGAGAGGAAAACCTGAACATTGAGTCGAAGTGGTCCTACGGTGGTCTGTAAAGGAAGCCTTCATATTCTAAAGTCTTCGACATCCGAAAAGCAGTCCGAGTGAGGGAGACCCGAAGTGTAAAAAGTTTGGAGAAGGATGCCCTGGCAAGTGTTGTTGAACTGTGAAAGGTCTGAGCCCGACAGAGGGGGACCAACATCAAACTGTGAAAGGTCTGAGCCCAACATAGGGTGACCAAGATTGAACTGTGAAAGGTCTGAGCCCGACAGAGGGGGACCAACATTGAACTGTGAAAGGTCTGAGCCCGACAGAGGGGGACCAACGTTGAACTGTATAAGGTCTGAGCCTGGCAGAGGGGGACCAACGTTGAACTTTTTATTTTTGTTTAAGAGGTCTGAGCCTGACACAAGGGGACATGTGTGAATTTTATTTTTAGTTGTTTGGGAACGCCTGGAAAAAGAGCCTTTAACGTGGAAGGCCAGGCCGGCCTCAATCCGTGTTCCAAACTGTTTCAGTGTTAAAGGTCAAGCCAGGGTGTGTCATCCCGCCTATAGAGACTGCCTTATTCCATGCTGTCTAAACGTGGGGAGGAGAGCGGATTCAGCCACATTTCCTTTTATATGCATACCTCCTTCACACACTTTCTTGTACAAGAGATAGGGCAGGCATACGTTTTGTTAGCATAGGGCATTTTGATTTGACAGACAAGACTTAGATGGTTTTCTTTATTATTTGATGGTCGAGACGACTCCCATCCTAGTTATAGGGCAAAGTATGAGTTCTTCCAAACCCCACAAAGTTTATAAAGGTTTTACAAATTGTATCTTTTGTGTCAATGTCATACCATGCCTCCCCTACACCTGGAACTCGCATTGGGTTTTATATAGTGCAAACCTAGCTGGGGAGCAACAGAACACTGCAAAGTCAATGAGAATGCTGTAACACTATACATAGCGGGTAAACAACAGAGCACTGTCCGACCAATGAGAATGGCATGCCATCATACCTAGGGAAGCACTGGAGTGCTGCACAGCCAATGAGAATGGTACAGCATCCTACCTAGCTAGCAAAAAAGAGAGAACTATAAGGTCAGTGGGTATGATATAGCATAATAACTAGCTGGCAAACAACAGAGCACTATAAAGTGAATGAGAATTATATTGCATCATACGTAGCTGACAAACAACGGAGTATTGTAAAGTCAATGGGAATGATACAGCATTATACTGAGCTGGCAAACAACAGTACACTGTAAAGTCGATGAGAGTGATATTGCATCATAACTAGCTGGCAAACAACAGAGCACTGTAAAGTCTATGAGAATGATGTAGCCTCACAACTAGCTAGCAAACAACAGAGCACTGTAAGGTCAGTGAGAATGACATAGCATTAGTATTAGCTGGAAAACAACTGAGCACTGTAAAGTTAATGGGAATGATATAGCATCATACATAGCTTGTGAACAACAGAACACTGTAAATTTAGTGAGAATGATATCACGTCATATCTAGCTGGCAAACAGCGGAGCACTAACAAAGCACTGTAAATTCAATGATATGATATTATATATGATAGGTTATTTATAATGTGCTTAATACCCAGAGGTTTCTAAGCACGGACCAGGGATCGAACCTGTGGTGCTCCGCGTCATCTTGTTTCCAAGGCGAGCACGTTGCCTCTGAGCTAGCCTCCCAAGACATGAGAATGATAAAGCATCTGTACCAGCTGGCAAACAACAGAGCACTGTAAAGTGAATATAGCATCATAACTAGCTAGCCAACAGCAGAGTGCTGTTCAACCAATAAGAATGACATGCCATCATAACTAGCTGGAAAGCACCAGAGTGCTGCAAAGTCAACGAGAATGATATAGCAACTGTCAGGGTGTAGACGTAGGAGACTGACACACCCGTGCCATGCTTTTGGCTATAGACTTTTATTAATGAGGAAATAAAAGAGAAAACCCTGTCTGATCCTAGTTCTAAGAGGGGTTTTCCTGCCTCAACCAATACTAAGGAATCTGTCACGATGTCCATCTAAAGCAAAAAAGTTCACCATCCTGTGTCCAAGACCTATTCCTGACCCTTACACTAGAAACTTAAGTAAGAAAAAGAGATGGTCTTTTTGGTTCAGAAGAATGGCTCCCTTCTTCTGAACGACAGCCAAAGTTCAATTCCAGAGGATGCAGAAACAAAATGTTCTCAGAAATTGCAAATCAAAGTTTCAAAAAGGATTATTTGGGGTGGAAATCGTTTTCCAGCAAGGAACTGTGAACAAAAAGTCTTGTATCTTTTATCAATGCCCGGACAAGTGCCATTCTTCTCCAGGCCTGTTTGTCAATGTTCACTGTGCCAAGGGAATGACTCCGTTATCTTGGCTTTTTGTACACTCTTCGAAAATACCACAGGGTATATCTGCCTTCCTCTGGGGTTTCTTTCCAGTTTTTCACAGTGCCAAATGAATGAAACCCTTCCCCTGGCTCTTCATACAATGTTCAACAACACCAGAGAGTTTTTCTATCCTCCCCTAGTTTCTTTCCCGCTCTTCACAGTATTCACCAAGGTCATAGCCCACCTGTTTCACTATCCTGCCAGGTAATGACCTTGTACTTGTGATATCTGAGGCAGTTTGATATTATGTTTGGGCCCCAGAACTGTCTTGGCTTTTCTTGTTTCCTAGGACTTATATCCAGTTCACTTTCCTACCAGGTATTTCCTTTGTTGGCTCAAAGACCCTCTTATCGTTGGTTCCTTTTTCTCTCTTGAAGTCTAAGCAGCCCTGGTTACCAATCTGCTAGAGACTGCAGCTCTCTGTTGGGTCTAAGACCCTTTTTGTAAGTATTTCTTTCTCTTAGGTCCCAGACCCCTTTGTATGCATTTCATTCTCTTGGGTCCCAGACCCCTTTGTATGGATTTCATTCTCTTGGGTCCCAGGCCCCTTTGTAAGTATTTCTTCTTTGTATATATTTCTTTCTGTTAGGTCCCAGACTCCTTTTTATGGATTTCCTTCTCTTGGATCCAGATTCCTTTTTATGGATTTCTTTCTCTTGGGTCCCAGACTCCTTTCTGTGGCTTTCTTTCTCTTGGGTCCGAGGCCCCTTTGTATGGCTTTCCTTCTCTTGGGTCCTCAACCCCATTATGTGGCTCTCTTTCGCTTGAGTCCCAGACCCTCTTGTGTAGACTTCCTTCTTTCTTCCATAGTCTAGGCAGCCCTGGTTTCCCAGTCCGGCAGGGACTGCCATGAGGAAGATTACTCTGGATGTCACTTCTTACTAGGTGTGGGTCCCAGGCCCGTGTCTCAGTATGGTAAGGTCCCTCGGGGTTCCAGCGAGCCTCCCAGTTTCCCAACCCTTCTCTGGCTGCTCACTGGTCTTCGTTCATGGCTTCTGGGTCTCTCGCCCATGCTCCAGCACCTCCTTCCCTCCCTCGGCTCTGCAGCGATCTCGCAGCAGCTTCCTACTTTCAAGTGGCATGCTCGCGTGGAGGAGACACTCCAGCTCCTTCGTGCAGCTGGTTGCCCAAGCTCTGGCTGCCTTCTTCTACTCAACCGCGGTAGATCTGTCAGGGATGCTTCTTCCGGAGGACAAGCGTCCCGTTTGTTGCTCTTTCTCCGCCCCAGTCCTCCTTTATGGAAGATGCATCTGTCAGTTTGGATTTCCCTCTTCTATTTCAGGTATGTTCTGACCAATAGAAAGTCTGTGTAGACTAGACCACTCACAATAGTTTCTGAAGGTGATATTCATTCTTCCGCACTTCTTCCTCATCACAGTAAATTTTGGAGTGTACATTCTTCCTCATCCCAGTACTTTCTACAGTACTTATATGGCAAAGGTGCATAGGTACACTAGGGAAGGTGTTACATGCAGGGGGTAGGATGGGTAGGATGGAATGTTAGGGTTAGGTGGGCTATGGGCGTACCATATTCTCCCCAGGCCATCACTAATCCCATAGGGGGTTTCCCTCCTCATGAGATCCACCCACTGAGTACCACCCCCAGGTGGACCATCGGGTAGTGTCCTCTCATTCATGGCCGCATGGCAAGGGGCTCCCCTAGGGGAGAAGTGACGACATCCAGGAATTCGTCACACAGAATACTTAGCTGTGAAGCAACAGAACACTGAACAACTAATGTGAATTTTATAGCATTGTTAGAGAAGGCATTAATGTTACAATTACAGCCTTTTATTGAGAAGACCTTCCGACTGGCTCCCGCGTAGCAGGACTTAGACCGTAACAAAGTACTAATAAGTTATAGCTCATCCTATGAATGACGTACAGTGGATTATGGATAAAGGTGGAGCTAGAGCCTTGGCGCTATTGGATTTGTATGCAGAATTTAACTCCATTAGTATTCTCTGGTAGACAACAAACGGTAATGATTCCACCCTTTTCCTCAAAAGTAAACACTCTGGGATTTAGAGTCCCAAAGGAGTTGGTAGTGTCCCTCTTACTATGTAATCTCTACATGGCTCCCCTAATTTTATATATGCAAAAGATGTGGTGCATACATAGAACTATGCAAATGACACCCAGTTGGTGCCTAATATTACCCAAGATCAAAATATCCCATTCAAGAATTCTCTGAATGCTTTTCTGGCTGTTGATTTCTGGACTAAGCAGCATTAACTAAAGCTAAACCCTTTGGAAATAGATATTTTAATCGTCTGAGACCATATGACAATTTGGCCTAAACATAGATGGCCTCTAACCTTGTAAGATAAGGCCGCTCCTAAAGACAAAGGGAACAATCTGGGTGTGGTAATGGATCCAGAGTTGCCCTTGGAAACCGTAAAGGGTCTGTTGAGTGCATTTCCAGTTCCTCCCACAAAGGTGGTCACACAGGAAATGCCTCCCATAGACTGCCCACGTGGATGGCATAGCTGATGGTGGCAAGGTAGGGAATGGGGGTTGAGGGGAGCAACCTCCACAAAGGGCAGGCAAGCGGGGAGAACAGTAGAAACCACGCTGCTGAGTGGGCAAGTGACCCAAAGACAGGAAAAGAGTCTGTGGAAAAAAGGACATGTTGGGTGGTGGGGTTTAGAGGCATGGTGAAGGGAATTGAGGGGTAGAACCCCTAATGTGAAGATGTACATTGAGGAGGGGCAGCCTGGCAGTAACGGTAACAAAAAAGAAGCTTTATTTGGGAGTGGCCATAAACACACAACAAGGAGACCTCGAACCGTGATAACAGTAGTGAAGGAATGCTTCTTAGCCACCAGAATGCTGGCATGTAACTTCCCTCTGTTATCTTACCCAATCAAGGTTGAGGCAATTATAACACTGGTCTTATCGCAGCTGGACTACGCACACAGCATCTATTGTTGGATTTCCGGATTTCTTAGGCAAAGTCCTTATAAAATCCCAAAATGATGGTAAGAATGTTATGTGGATTAAAGAGGTTTTACCATGTGACTCAAGTGTGTTCAGTGGTTTCCTGTAGAGATAAGAGCGGAGCTCAAGAATGTGTGTATGGCAAACAGAGCTTGTTACAAAATTGGACCTGCATTTCTTAACACCAAATTTGCCTCATACGAACCAAAATGGAAGTTACGCTCTAGTAATGCTTTTTGATGATGATACCAAGAATTCTTAAAGAAGAGAGGGCGGTTGGCTATTATCATACTCAGCTGCAAGTCTGAGTAATAGTCTTCAAGTATCCCAAGAGCAACAATGGAACATGGTGCTTTCAGGAAGTCTCCGAAGATTCCAGAGATACCTATTCACTCTCCCAATGTCGCAATAGTGAGCAAAAATGTTTCATCTGCCTGCTTTCTGGTTGTTGTAGGTCAAATCTCCCTGCCTGTGACTTCTAGTATTGTTCCAGTAAGTGTCAGACATGGATGGTATTTAAAACACCTTTGCATGTAAAGCACCTTGAGGTTTATTCATGTTGCATGTATATCGAGCAGCGTGTTGTTGCAGTGATTTCAACAAAAACATAGCAAGAACATTTGAATAAGTTGTGCTCTTATATAATGCTTTATGTAGATTCCTTCTGCTTCTAAGCACTGAAATAACACGCATTATTATTGCCCCATGTTATGGTACTCAATTGGCTGCCCTATGGAGGATAAAGGGCTGAGCTGACATTGCCATAGGATTCGAAATGGGCATCGGGCAGGCCAGAGGCGTTGCTCGGTCTCGAAAAGATCTTGGGCTACGCTAATGTTGGTACTGTTGGGACTCAGGCCTAGCTAGCCTTTTGGTTGTAGGCCCTGAACTTCTACCCGGGGCTACAACCAAAAGACCCGGGGCTATAGCCCCCCCAAGATCCACTCTAGTGATGCCTCTGGTGCAGACGGGCCCTGTGTCTGAGACATGAGCTTAACTTGTGAGCTCTCCATCTGGTCCTTTAACTGCACAAATGTTGCCTATTTACTACGTGTTTTCTTTCAGTCCTTTGAAAGACACCTAACATGTTTCTGACTCAGCCTTTCACCAGCACTTATCTGCATGGGGGAAACATGTGTCACTATAGACCGCACTCGCTAAACAGTTTGGCATATCAGTAGAAGAAACAATGACAGTAACCCTTGATTGTTTTCACCAGTTCTGCCTTTGACCCAAAAATCAAAAAAGATTCATTGCTACTTTTTATATAACAAATGGGTATGTCCGCAGAATTCTGCCTACAATAATACAGTTTTGGCAACTTTCGACATCCATAGTCGAGGAAAACCTGAAAGAACTGTTCAGAGGAGTCCATCTCAGATCTGTAATTTTTTCTGTAAGAACAGAGCGCATGTCTGTGCTCTGCACCCCATATTATAATTTAAAGCCTGCTACGTTGGGCAGTACAAACTCGATGGTGAATCGCCAAGCTAACAGGCTGCGGTGGACAACTACTAAGACCAAACGTTTTGACCTGACCTTAAAAGAGTTGGGTTGGGACGAGGATAAATTACTATCGAATTGTAGTTGGGAATTAGGTAGGATGGTCTCTTTGTTTTCTCACACCAGCAAATAGGGCATTATAGTACATGGCAAGCTCAATGGTAGCAGAAGGTTTGAAATTGCCGTAGCTAAGAAAAAGAAAGAGCTAAATGCCCTGACTCATAAGACATAGGGGCCGATTCATGGAACAAATGTGCGCCGAAAATTGTGGCGCAAGGTGGCGCAAGCCTGAAAAAGCAAGCGCACACGCACGCGTGCGATTCATGGAAGTGCGTGCGTGTGTTTTCCCTGTGCTGTGTGCCAAATCCATGCGTGGCGCACACAGGCGCAAACGTCATTGCAACATCCAGAATGCTGTGCGCGATGCGCACATCGAAAGCGCTCAATGTTAGCGCACACACCAAAAAGGGGGCGGAAAACAGGGCGGAACGTGCGGATTGGGGAACAACGCGTGACATTAAGGGCGTAACTGGGGATGTACTGCTGGGAAGTACACGGAACGCCCACACGCACGCGAACCACACGTATTCATGGAATCGTATAGGGGAAACCCGCGCACGGCCAAAGACACGCACAGGCCTAAACACGTCCGCCACACGAAGGCAGGCGGTAGCATCCCTGCGCATTACAAAAGTGTGCGCAAACAACAAACATATATATAGAGCTACGATGAATGTCCCATTCTGTGGCCCCCTAGGAGAAATGACGTGTCACTCAACGCACAGGCATCCCATGAAAGCAAGTAAAAGAGATAAGCGACCCCTGTAGCCCACCTGCATGTAAAAAAACACACGCAGTACGCTGTGGCAGCCAGGAACCCCAAAAATACGTACATGATCAACACGCAGGCTAGCATGGGTGGAAAAAAAAGGGGTACGCGACAAACAGGGACACCCGCAGTGGGAAAAATAGCGTGTGCGACTCACCGTCTGCCTTGCATGTAGAAGAACACGTAGCCAACACTCACCCGCTGTGAAGTAATCACGTGTGAACCCCAACAACTGGAAAACACATGCATCGCTTTCCACGAAAAGCACGTACAGAGCGATCGAAACCCACGTGGGACCCTCAACCCGTTGCAGGGAAACGCCCCCGCGTGTGACGTCACATACGCGCTTAGGGTCTTTCCTCGAATTACACGCTGACATGCAGTTTTTTCACGTGCCAAATCACTCTGTATCAAGCTGGCCACGTGACAACACACGGAAGACCACGCTCCTGCCCAGAAAGCTGAATTACTGCCTCCCAGAGCCCCGAGCAGCCACCCACGAGCCAACTGCTGCTGCCTGCCTGCCTGCTGCCACCGTGCCCTGCCATTTGGTGCCTGCACATCTGCCATCTGCAGGGGTCCAGTTGCTGTGACCACCCTTGCTGGAACGGAAGACTCCCGACTGGTGTTCCATCACTCCACAGCCCAGCCCTAGGACCCAGTTGCCCACCCACACCTGCCTCGGGGGTCACCATGTCGGGGCAAACACCATCAGAGACCACTGGCGACCCCCAGCCAGAGAGGCAGAGGGCTACAAGCTTCAGTGACAAGGAAGTTGGTATCCTGGTGGAGCAAGTTCTGGGGTATTATGATGCCCTCTTCTCACCATCGCGCGCCGACAAGGAAGGACGGGAGAGGATCTGGGAGGACATAGTGGGTGCCATCAACGTGGAGGGGGTGGCACCCTGCGACATCAAACACATCCGGAAGCGCTGGGAGGACTACAAATCCAGGACCCTCAAGAAGGCCCGGTGTCTCTTGGAGGCAGCGAATGCAGTGGGGCACCGGGCCCATCTTACCACCCAGCAGATGAGGGTCCTGGAGTGCATTCGCCCAGTGCTTCACCACCAGATCCTCAGGATGCAAGCCCGTCTGGAGTCGAGCGGTAAGTGCTCATGCATTCACGTTTGAAACAGTGCATGTTGAAGCGTGGTGGTAGTTAGCTACTCGGCTGCATGTGTGACATGGGTCATGTATGGATGTGTGTGTTCAGGGAAATGATGGTGCTGCATGTGAGTCTAGTCAGGCGTGACCCACATGGATGGTGTATGTGTTACAATGCATCATGCTGAGCAGCATGCGGAATGCACACATGTATACATGCCTGTGTCTGTACCTTGACATGTTTGTGGTGTGATAGATGTGTGCTGCTGTCATGGACATGCATGATGTACACGTCCGTGTGTCAGAGTAGTGTGTGTGCCATGGATGCATGACACATGTCCGTGACGATGTGTTGAATCACTGATACAGCCTTCTCATCCTTGTATCCACTGTGTCTGTGGGCATACGGGGCCAGATGCATGAGCCTCTGGTGATGCGTGTGCATGTGATCAGCATGTCCTATGATGCATGTGAGTTTCAGCCCACCATTGGATGTATCTACGGTGCGGTGGACATGGCTGCAAGTGTTTGATGCATGTGCCATGCCGGTTCCTGCATGTGTGTTGCCTGCACTGACCCATGTGTTGTTGGGAGACATGATGGAAGTGATGTTTGACAATGCCACTCATGTGCCATTGCTTTCTGTCTAGGGGACTATTGTACAGTACCCTGATGCTTGTGTTCAATGTCTCCCTTTACACAGCGTCGAGTGAAGAAGAGGGTGGAGACAGCGCTATGGAGGAAAGCGGCAAGGAGGCCTCCACCGGCCGGCAACGCAAGGCCCAGTCACCCTCCCAGGAAATTCCATCATCTGGGAGCGAGGGGACTGGTGCCGCGTCTGTCGCTACGGCTGCAGTGGAAGGGGCGGATGAGCCCCCCACAGGGGCTTGCTACGGCGGAAGACGGTGTGGAGCCATCCAGGTTGGTGGTGTGTATAGAGGAGGAGGAGGCTGCTACAGAGATGTAAATGGCACCTGGTGGGGGTGGTACCACTGGTGCAAGTGGTGCAGGCCAGGGGCAGGGGCAGGAGGCAGCAGAGGTCTCTTTCCCTGACACTGTGACTGCATCACCATGCACCAACAGGGATGCCCCATCCCAGGCCCGTCCACAGGTAGGGGGGAGGTCCACGTGATATGGCACTCCTCTACCTGCGGACGAGGGGACCCGTGACCAGATGGAGTCCGTCCTGATTGGCGTCGCATTGCGCACACGTTACATTCATGATGACGTGCGTGGATCCTGGGGGGACCACGCATGTCATCACGAAGAGCTGTGTGCCAACGTGACCCAGTTGGGAGGGGCCATGGTCGGGGTTTCCCCCATGTGTCGGCCAGTCTTGCGGCCCTCTCCTCCTCTGTACACACTATACGCCAGTCGTTCTCCGTTCCATCTTCCATCCCAGATGCCACCAGGGCCCCCTGTGGATCTGCCCCAACCAACGCAGCCAGCCAGGTGGAGATCCCATCCCTGCCACAGTCGGGAGTCGGAGGTCCAGCAGGGGTGGCCACCCCACCAACTGGACCCCAGCGGATGGAGGATGTGCCAGCATCATCAGGCAGATCACATGCACGATGGTGCCGGGGGATTCCATCAGCCCGGATGCCATGGCATGGGAGGCATCATGGCTCAGGGCCATCAACACACAGGGGGCAGGCATCGGCCGAGGGGCAGGAGGACCCCGGACTAGGAGTGTCTTCCGTGTGGCAGCGGTTGGGCCGGCAAATAGATGCAGAGAGGCAGCGGGTGGAGAGGGTATGGCTCAGGAAGGTCAGGGCGGAGAACTCCATGCACCGGGCTTTGAGGCGGGCGGAGGGCCTCGAGGAAACTCACAGGGATTTGAGGGATTCCATGGCTGCATCCCTGCGAGACCTCGAGTCCAGGGAACAGGCCCGCCTCCGGAACATCGACATGGAGTTCGATGATGCCCTGGGCCGGAACTTCGAACAGTGAGCTGTGGGACTAGCCCGCCGCCTTTGTAAATAGTTATGTAGTTGAAGGTTTCCTTTATTATTTTTTTCCTTTGGGGCGCATGGACTATGCCCCACCTTTTTGTTAATAGTTATTCATTAGGTAGGTTTTTTTCTTAGGTTTCCTTTGAATTGTTGGGCACATGGACCCTTGATTTTTACATTGCATATAGTTATAGACCTGATTTCAGATATTTTTTTTACCATGGAGGAATGGTTTTGTATTTTTTTTACTTTGGATTTGGTGCTATGGACGGACACTTTGGAGGCATTTTTCTTTGCATTTTATTCTATTCACCATTAATAATTTTTCCTTGATTTCGGACATCCTTTCATTTATCATTTTATTCTTGTGTAAATTTGTTTCATTCATTCTTTTTTATATATAATACATTTTAATATTTTACTTCATTTGTGTGGTCTTCTCTCATTGGTTTCGTGCATGTCACAATGTGGGTTTTCTCAATCGTGTGTCGCCATTGTGTGGGTCTGACGGACTTGTACTCATGCGCATACTGTTATTTGCCATTTATCATGACATGGGGATTTCAATTTTGAGTGGATGGAATGCTTGGTTGGGTGTTTTGACTGGGGTGGCGTGGGGTGGAATTTGGGCGGCCATAGGGGCCATGGATCTGGATTGTGATGACGTGTTCGGTGGGGGACATAAATCGGGGCCTGCTGGCAGGTGCCCATCACTGGGGGTTGGTGGGGGACATAAGTCGGGGCCTGCTGGCAGGTGCCCATCACTGGGGGTGGGTGGGGGACATAAGTCGGGGCCTGCTGGCAGTTGCCCGTCACTGAGGGTGGGTGGGGGACATAAGTCAGGGCTCCCAAGTGCATGGTGCCATGTGGCCTGCCTGTGGGGCATGCCCAGGGTGGATGGGCTGCCTGCGGGGCATGGCCAGGGCTGTGGGGTGGTCCCCTGTGGTGTTGACTGCCTGAGGGGCATTGGGGGGGGCCCACTGGGAGGGAACACACTGCCAAATCACGTGTGATACTTCACACGCACCCCTCAGAATACACGTACCCTGCTCGCGCTAGGCCAATAACATGTAAAACTTCACACGCACCCCCGGAATACACGTACCCCGCTCGCGCTAGGCCAATAGCATGTAAAACTTCACACGCACCCCCGGAATACACGTACCCCACTCGCGCTAGGCCAATCCGCAGCCTTTGACAGCGTTATAAGGGCAAGGCTGTGGGAGAAGCTGGAAGGGTGAGGTATAGACCCCTCACTGTTATATTTTATTAAAGCACTCTACACAGACACAGAGGTTAGGGTAAGAATAACTCAGGATTGTTCCCTTGCTGTGCCCCCTTTGATACTAATAGAGGGCTTAAGCAGGAATGCCCACTGGCATCCCTACTGTACAATTTATATGCATCTAAGTTAGTGGTGGCCCTTAGAGGCGTACGTAATTTTCCACCTCTTTACACCAATGATGTACTTCATTCCATTACATATGCAGATGATACAGTCATTCTTGACTGAACGCTCATTTGAGGTCCTCAACATTTATGGTAAAGAGCTGGGATTGAGCCCCAATCCGAAAAAAAACTAAAATAATGATTGTGGGCAAAAGGGCAAATCGTGTCCCACCCTCCACCCTTTTACTGGAAGCTATATGGGGTACACTTAGAACAAGCAGAAGTGTACAAATATTTGGGAGTGAGTATTACACCAAGAATTACCTCTGCACACATATACCAATCTATTGGTAACAAAGCATGGAAGAAATGGCTGGTTTTAAAGCGAATCGTATACCTCCATGCAAGGCGCGCTATGGAGCCGAAGATCAGTGCATGCAGGTGTTCCATCGTCCCTAGCATTTTGTATGTGCTTGAAGTTTTTCCCATGAAATTAGTGAACTAGCTCCCGAAGTTGGAGGCAAAGATATTGCGATCTTTAGTGGGCTTGCCATCAATGGTACCAATAGAAGCCATATGGCTGTAACTGGGGCTCTCATCTCTGGTGTCACTTTGGAGATTGGCGGCTTGCAGGCTGTGGGCAAAAAACAGTTTAATGGGCCGCCGGAGGTGACCCTATTGAATCTCTCAGCCTTGCATGCAGGACGATTCTCTAAAAGTAGATGAAACACAACCTTTCACCCCTTGACAAAACAGGAAGTGGCATCAAATAGCATTGTTCCTAAGTACACTACGAACAATATGGTTATGATTTCACTAATGTGATATACATTTCATACTTTCATACAAGAATACAATGCATACAATGGATCACCATATGTATCATTAATATCTGTGTATAGATCCATATTGTCAAATTACTGTGAATGCAAACAGACGTCCAAGGCTAAATGATAATATGTTATTGTTTAGCACTTAGCTTAAGCTTTTTTTTTATAGAACAAATATGTATACAATATCACCCGACCTGTGTTGGTACTCATTTATCAACCTCAGAAGGATGAAAGGCTGAGATGGCCTTGCTGGGATTCGAACCTGCAACCTGCATGTCATACACACATCACAGCAGCGAGCACTGAGCTATCATATCAGCTAAAGTAAAATGAGCAATTATTCTGTAGTGGATACCATTAAATTGGTAACTAAGATTTAACAGCAGACCAGTTAAATTCATCTGCAGGTCTGGTGCAAAGTTGACCGCATGTCAAGCCTGTGTGCATCTACTTTCAGGCTTTAGAGGTTAGCAAAATAGGGAAAGCAGCACACTCACAGGACATCCCATTCTCTGAGCACTCCTTACCTCATATTGTATGAGGTAAGGAGTGCTCAGAGTATTCAAACAAACACCCTGATCAGCATGCCAGGGAGATTGGAAAGATAGACACATTACAACAAAACAGTCATTGGCCCTCATTACGACCCTGGCGGAAATCGTGGTGCAATATGCACCATGGAGCACGGCGGAAAGCTGCCGATAGCGCCATGGGGGTTGGCGGATTTACCGCCCCATTCTGACCTTGGCGGGGCGGTAAATCCCCATTCCCCATTTTACCCTTCCCCATTCCCATTTTTGCCCCATAGGGTATAATGGGAGTGGGGAAGGCGTTAATTACGCCACCGTAAAATACGGTGGCGTAATTAACAAGGTCCCGTAGCGCCATGGATTTCTCCGCCCGGAAAAAACAGGCGGAAAACGCTCCATGGCGCTACGGGAACTCGTAGTAGGGCGGACGGGTCCGCCGCGAATACCGCTGGCGTAGACCCACTCCGCCAGGGTCGTAATGAGGGCCATTGTGACAAAGGCGCAATGAAGTCAATGGCCACTTCATGTGCTATGGTCAAATATTTCTACAGTGTACAGAAGCTTCTAGGCACAAGAAGTTTGTCAAGTGATGAGGACATCAAGATGGAATGCACACATCATGCATGCAAATCAATCATCAAAGCAAGGTAACATCTGTTACCTTGCTTTGATGAATTATACCATTGTGGGTGCATTTTCTTTTTTTTTTCAAACCGGCCCAGGCGTGGGCAGAAACCGGCCCCCAGGGACTACACATGATTTCGCCCCGGCCATGGGCCGATTGGCCAATGGGCCAATCTGATCCTGACCAGTGCAGTCCCAGGGAGCCTTCTCTCCTCATCTGCCCTTTTTGCACACAATGTACAATGTACAGATTTGAGATAGATGGAAAGAAGGCGAGAGAGAGAAGAGAGAAATGGACAGAGAGGGAGAGAGGGAGAGAGAAAAAGAGCACTGTGGACAGCGTTTGACAGTGGCAAACTGAAAAAAGTAAAAATAGGAGCTGCCTACAGAGGTCAGTAGGGGGCAATCTTCCCTCTAAGCTGTGTGCATGTGCACTTACCTAGCTTCCCTTTGGGTGCTGTGCAGAAGAGTTTAAGCAGCACACACAGACAATTCCCACCTTCTCAAGAATTAATAAGGCATAATCCACAGCAGTTACTCAATGCTTGCTTTCTCTCTTTATAAAGGCAGCTTACACTAACTAGTCTCAATATTATGGTCTAACCTATTTACATTTACTCACTTTTCAAGATTGATCTTAAACCCCTAAAAACAGATTATACCCTCAAGAGGTTAAAAACAAATATGAACATCTGTCTCCATGAACAGAAGTTTTAACTAAGATATGCCTGCACACATTAACCAAATAACCTTCGCTCCCAGTCCCCACCCATGACTCCTATACTTGACTCTGCCACACTTACACCAAATGACTTCCTTCTGTCTCAGGTCACATTTACATATTACCAGACAACCTTGACTCTGCCTACCTTGACCCTGCAATAGAGTCCCTAACTTGTACCTTGGTCCATTTGCTTTCTTATAACAATCAAACAACAGAAATTTGGTTACTTATGGCGCCTTATTAAAAGCATTACCCACACTATGTAACTCAACTGTCCGCTCAAATATTGGATGACTGTGAGTATGCAGGCTACTTGAATCAGTAACCTCATCCCATGCTTCCTATTCGCCGTACATATGTCACACAGGTGCTTTGAAGTGATACCCTTGTAAGTGAATGCAATATAAAACTCAAACATTAATTTGCCCTCTAAAGATTTTGAGTAGGCAAATGTCATGCTCAGCCTCTACTACTTAAGCATTGCTAACTTTGGCCTATACGTGCTAAAGCGACATTGCTAAATCATTTACATGGCCTGTATGTAAGTAGGGCTATGGGCTATACCTGGCACTACTCATACATAACAATGGCTATATAGAAAGCTGCTGTGCTTTTCAGACAATCTACATCCTTTCCAAGTGTTCAGAGTTCCATTGGGCATAGACCTTAATACAAAACAAATTTCACTGAGCTCTTTTATAATGCAACCCAACAATAGTAGGGTGTGAGATGTTGCAAACAATCTTGTTTGCACTGCAAAATAATTGTGTGTATGCAGATTCATTGGGGGAAGACCAAGTCAGACGTTTCAGCAGTACAGTACAGTGAATGCAATGTATTTGTTTGTACTAAGGTATAGGAAACTCTAGTAACAGTCAAGGAAACGTCACCTTCTGTTTTTTTCTATGTGCAACTGTGATCACCTTTCAAGATAATCATGTTTTCTGTATTTAGTGCCCTTGGCATCCCCATGCATTTTGTTTAACTGATAACAGTGAATTGCAGAAGAGGGGCAGCTAGTTACAGGAGAAGGCAATCCATTTGTTGTACCTCTGAGCATTGCCACCATTAATTTAAAAGGCACGTCTATGTGATTTCCTTTAAATTTGCTCCATTAGAAACCTCAGTGAGGCTCTTGTTGAATTTATTCTAGACTGTGCTGAGGGAGAGTGGGCACAATTATAGGCTATACTATGTATCCTGTCATTCACCTTCCCATGTAAGCATTACAAGAAAGGCTCAGATTAGATTTGACTCCCGATTTGGAATCAAATGATTTTTCAGGGAGTAAACATGTTATTAGCTTTGCCAACTGTAAGGAAGGTGTGGTATCAAACAGTAAGACAGACACAAGTAATCACAGTTCAATGCTGTTTATTGAACTTCAATTTGATTTGAAAAACGCCTATCTAATCCTAAATCATCCCTCTTTTTCTGGGGGTGGAGGGATAGTGGCCTCTCTGCTGCTACATATATCAAAGCCTATGGATTTGTTGGTGGCAGTAGAGGGGTCTGAGGCTCTGTGGCTTAGTTTCTGGAATTTTAGGGTCCTCCACTTTGTCTCAATTGAGTCGTATCCCACTACTGACAGGGAGGCATAGTATCACAAGTATGACACTGACACAAGAGTTACAAGTTTCAAACCTTTATTCAGTTCTTGGGGTTTGAAAAAAAACTCCTATTTTGCCCAATAGCTATGATGGGAGTAGTCTCTACCATCAAATAATAAAGAAAACACAGTCCTAGTCAGTCTTTGTCAAATCAAAATGGCCTATACTAACAATACCTAATGCCTTCCCTATCTCTTATACAAAAAGCGTGTAAAGGGGAATGTGTATGCAAAGGAAAGTCAGTGTTATAATATAAAAGATGATTATTGCGCATTTCAGAATTTGTTCACTTGCCACTTTATAACAAGACATTAAACATTTTGCGGGGACGTGCGAGTGGGCTACTTCCGTTCACCGGACCACTCTGCTACTCTGTATCACAGGCTTCACAGTTATCAGTAACTTTAAAGTTACTTTCACGTCTCATCAGCATGTGCGCAACCTTCAATTGTGCGATACACTGTTGCGGCTTCAATCTTTCCTTAACACAAACGGGCCATTAACGTCCTTCGCTAACTCACCAGGTGTGTGCATTCCTTTCTTGTCTCTACGACTTTGATTCACGGGTCAAGGTTGTTACCACAGGCTTGGCCTCGCATCCCCAACTCTGTCGTTCACCCGGGAGGGTCGCTGCTGCCTTAAGACACAATGCATGCTTCTTCTGATCTGGGATTTGGCTTTCTCTGCATATCCTTCACAGTTTCTTGGAGGCAACGACCTCCTGCAGGGAGCTTCAGGGTTTCCCCACCCGTCACTCTGGTCCCTCAATCAATTATCCTGCTCCATTGGGTTCGCCTCCACCACAGTAGATCTGGTCCTTCTCGTGTATAACCTTGCTCGGAGTGTGTCTCTAGGTCCCGCATTTTGTCCAAATTGGGGGAGCTAATGGGTATCAGATTTATATGATTACGGTCAAGTGCCAATTAGATATGTAAGTGTTAGCCTCTTTATTCTCAGTCGCATTCTTCCTCGGCCCAGTGTTTGTTTAGAAAGGGGGGTGGTTTGGGACGTTGGAGAATCCTATAAAATAGGATGGGGTATGGGTGTGGGAAAGGGGGGATACCGCATCTCACCCTTGGTTGTCTCACCCCCACTCCCCGAAGATCCCTCACCCAGGTTATCCTCTTGCACTGGTCCACCACCAGGGTCTGGATCCAAAGGCGATGGCCGTGCCATGGCCCCCGGAGAGAGCGATCCCCGGGGACTCGCAAGTGAGAGACCCTTTGGTTTCTCACAGCTCCTATATGTTCTTTGTTTCCCATTTTACGTTGGGCTTTAATTTTACTCCTTAATTTTTTGTTGTGCACATTATGCTGTTTTGCGGAGTAAAAATGGATGTATGTATGTTTCTTAGCTGCAAGGATGGTTTTGAATAGGTGTTGTTGCTGCTCTGTTCACAGAATAATTTAAACTTTATGGTAAGCAGAGGCACAGGAATTCTGAGGATCATACTCTGTTGTGCAATTATTCAGATGCAATTATTACGTGACACAAATTATTAGAGGCACGTTCTCCTGGCCCCTGAATTAATTCATTAAAATAACATGAACTCTTATTGGCAAGTATCATTTCTGAATATTTTGCTAGCCACATCAGTAAGGATAAGCGATATTTTTTTAAATACACATGAGTGTTTTTTTCCAGTGGTATAGAACAGTTTTCTCATTGTCTCTGAGCAGTGTTGCCAAATAATTAGCCACAGCTAAACCCATTGTTTGTATCTAATGGGTTTTGTTTTTGTTCATACAAGTATTTTTCTCAGCATAGGAGTAGTTTTGTTAGATACTGTGGTAGAACTTGAAGTCTGGTTGATGAACTCTCTTTAAAATCACATATACAAAGTTTGTTTTTTAAGACTACGGGCCTCATTATAAATGTGCCGGTCCGGAAACAATGGTGCTGGTAAGCTTACCGGCACTGTTGTTTCTGGACCACCACACTACGGGTTTGCCTGCCGAGCCACTGCGCCCAACAGATCTGACCCTGCCGGGCACAGCAGCCACGGTAGGCAAGCCGTTACGGAAGCACCAGCACCGTTAACAACCGGTGCTTCTTTGGTCCCCACCCCATAGAGTCCTATGGGACTCTATCGGAATGGGGGCTTACAATTTTACGGTGCCTGACTTCCCGGACCGCTGGGGTTGTAATCCCCCTGTGTTAACAGGAAGTCAGGTGCCGGTAAATCATTACGGGTCCGGCAGCAACCTGCCAGTAGCACTGGCACGATTACTGCTGGACCCGTAATGAAGCCCTATATCTTTTGGAAAAGGTGCTTTAAGATGCACCTTTTACACTGATATGTAAAGATTTGCAGTGGTTGGGGTAATTCCCTTCCAAACTCTCTTCAGAGATGACAGCTCACATACTGCGCATACTCACAAAGTGACTTACCTTGTTAGTCAGTTGTGCACATGGAAAATGTGCACACGCAAGCCAACCATTTTCCACACTTAGAGAAAAATAATTAGAGGGAATATTGGTAGAAGGATTGTGTGGAGGAGGCAATATTGCACCTTGTTATGCCTTTTCATTGCTTTTCTAATTTGAAATGATTTTTATACCTATAGGTCTTATCTTATTCATGCTTTGCTTTGTCATGTTAGGTGTTGCCATAAAGGTCTTCTCGATTGTTTGCACGCCTCAGTAACGTGCACTGTATTCTAGTTTCCTCCTTATGATACACACATTGACTAGCCACTGTGCACTGCTTGAGAACACCAACTAGTACCCTTGAAAGTACTCACTCCCGACAGTACAAATAAGACTCAGAATAAAGGACACATCCCAGTAGGGAATGAGACAGCGAGAAGTCAAAGATTTATATAGTATTTAGCATCCAGAGAACTCTGCTGCCTCGAGAGCGCTCTGGCAAACATTACACTTACAATGGATTATAAGGCAAAAAAGCATCATCAGTGATGTCATCTATAAGGGTTACAAAAGTACACTGTTATTGGTTGTGAGGCGACGATGCATAGGTGCCTGTAGGTGCTGCTTCGTCAGGATTGGCTGCTCCTTTGGCGGGAGGGTGAGCCTCACGTGGTTCTGCTGGCCTTGTCCGGGCGGGGTGAGAGTTGGGTCAAGCTGGAGATGCGGTTGAAACTAGCTAAGCTGGCATGAACATTTGTTCTGGACGTATAATAAACAATGAGCTTCAATATACCTTTGAGTAAACCATAGAGGCTTCTAAGCCGTTCATACATAACTACATCATTTCACATTGGGTCAGTCATAGGGTGAAGGGTGCGGGGGTCTTAATTCTGTGATGACCTGGGCACTGGCTGGTCTGGAACATCTGATTGAAACGGGGAGTGGAGAGACACATGTTAGTTTAAGACAGGATATACTGCGACAGAGGTCTGGGTTTATTGGGGGCACTCTGGGGTGGTCAGCACAGTGGGGGCACTCTTCTGTTACATCAAGAGAATAACTTAGGAGGGCACAGGGTTGCACAAGCAGTAATTTTCCAACAAAGAGGGTGAGAGGTCCAAGAGCAGGTTTATGGAGATGGATGAGCTACAAGTCATGGTTCGGGCCGGTTCACACACAGTACAGTGATCTCAGAGGAAGAGTAATATATGCTACATAGTTTAATTGTATCAGTTAGCTTCAGTGCATCCGTGAGAAAGGGACTTGGGCTGTGCAGAAAAGATGGGGGGGGTTGGTGCTCGCTGGGCATGGTGCTGCAGAGGGGAGAGGAGACTTTGTATAACAGAATTGCGGCCTAGTCCAAAGATGGAGTCGGGGGCACACAAAATGGAGTCCAAGTGTGTCTTGCAATAGTCCCACCTCTGCTCCAACTGAGGGCTGATTCCTCATGGCAGCAGAAGGGCGATGGAGGCGTCCCCCGCTAGTGCAAGAGCAAGCGGCTCATCTCATGTAGAATGTATGGGGGGGCTAATTCGCCCCTTCCTTCCTTACATTCCACCCTTTCGTTACATCTAAAGTAACAAAGTACTTTTTATCACTGGTTGCATTTCGGTAATACACCACCTCCATTATTGCCTCATCCCAAGCTGGTGTCCCTTTTATTGGCATCCAAGCTCTGCATACCCCTCGCAAACTGTGGCCCCTCCTAGCATATTCATCAGGGGTGCCGGTCATGTATATTCCCTCATCCCCATCCAGATCCACCCACACCTCCTTGTACCATTGTAGCTCCTTTGGTACCGTTATTGTAGTGTGATACAAATTGTCCACACTGTCCCTGGGATAACGATACACCGCTGTCATATTTGGGGGGATTAGACTCTCCTGTCTGTATTTGAGCATCTTTCATCGTTTGCACCCGTGTCGGTTGCCCCATTGTTGCCATCATCATAGCGGAACTAGGCATTGATTTTGCACAACATCGAACCCCTACCTGACACACAAAAATTAGTAACAGGAAAACGATGAGTGGGACAAATCTTTTCATCATCATGCTGAACCAGGACGGTATCCAGTTAAAAATGTCATCAAACCAGTTGCTGTGGGTGATTCCTCCTTCTTTCCTCATCCTTTCACCCAGGTTATGCACTGCCGAGATCACATGCGACAAGGTCCGATTATCTGCATCCACAGAAGGACCAAATGTACAGGTGGCACTCCCGATTTTTTGGCAAACACCGCCGTCCATTGCTGCGAGTAGGTCTAGGACGTACCGGTTCTGCATGGTCATCAACCGCAAGGCGCGAAGCTTCACTTTTATGACATTGAACCCCTCTTCTGTGTCGTTTACTAGCTGGATCAGTTCCCAGTGGACGATCTGCAGCAATTTGGCGTTTGTTCGTGCCTGGAGTCCTGGCAGTAGGAGTGAGGCAAAAAATGTTTCGGTGGAATTAAAGAGTTTGAACTGATCTGGAATCTATGCCACAAAGTTTGATGATTCGCTGGATATGTAGTTGGATGATCTTCGCTTGCGGGAAATTCTGCCCTGTAACTCATCTTCAGACATGATATCGTATGTGGAGGGCTCTCTGGTTGCTGGCTAGGGTGCCGGCGGGGTGTTGGTTGGCACCCTCCCCCCACCTTGGACATGGCTCTCTGGAATAACCATTAGTGCTGAATGTAGTGTTGCCATGGCACAGGTACCTCTCCATGATGGTGGGAGGTGCAGGTACGCTTGTTTGCCACACACCCAGTAAATGTCCATTAAGGCTGCTGTTCCCTTTTTCATGTCTGGCAGGATGATTGTCTTGTTGCAGTGTTTGTTAACGCCCATTCGTACCTTCCCTTCACAGTGAAAACAGAGTTCATGCTGGATCTCTTTTTGTATCTTGATCGGCTTTTCAAGTGCTGTCACCCATGTTAGTTTGGCAATGTGTTGGGACCATGTTGCAGTGCATGTTCATTTGACCCATTGAAAGTGCTCTTCTGTCATTCCTCGCAATGCTTCAGCTTTACACGTGATTGTCTCATCTTGCCATTTATTTTCTGTGAACATTGTCCCTTTGATGATAAAAAATGGCTCTTTCAAACATATTACTCCTTGCGGTTTACTCGTGCACGTTTTCTCATTTTGCAGCATTTGTACTGTTACCATGTGTGCCTGGAAGGTACTTCAAATTCTACATAAAACTAGGTGGATTAGACACTGGGCATCCAACATGGGTGTTTCCTGGAGCATAAGATCTTTGGGTGTGCCAGAGGCATGGGGTATGAGAGAGCAAATGTAACAGCTCTCATTCGTTGCTTGTTTAGCTGTGGCACTCATATCTGAGTACCATTTGTTGGACTGATCCGGGTGGCGGGGGTCTTCAATTTCATCTAATCCTAACCCATGATATGCATTACAACCCTTCCAACCCGCCCCCTGTTTCGTCTTTTGGCCCCCCCTTGACCATTGTGTAACTTTTTCACCTTTTGATGTCTTATAGGAAAGATGCTTGTCCATGTTTCATCATCTTGTTTGCTCCCCCTCTGCAAGGATTGTGACACTGGGTACATTAGGGTAGTTGGGACATAGGGTGTAAAGTGCATTTTATCGCCATCTGAGGTAGGTTATTCAGGTGTGTGCATATTTACGTATGGCGATTCCGAAGTACCGAACATAGAATACTCATCATTGTATAAGTTGTCATCATCATAACCTATAGCAGCGTATGTAAAAGTGGGGGTTTTGACAGCTCGGTTTTTGTACAGAGTAGTTAAGTCAGCATTCACGGAGGATTGTGGCTCCAAATAACTTTAAATCCATCCCAAATGAGACTTGATCCTTCTTGAAATAAATGTACTCCCTCCCCCCCTCCTTTATATCCCCCAATATAAATGATATGCTCCAATACAGGCCAAGGCAAAACAACATCACAGCGAAAACAATCGCTACAAAATAGAGGCCACAACCATAATTGTAATTTCTATTAATACAAATTTCTTCCGTATCACTATCTACATTTGTGGCGTTGTTAGTGAGGCCCCTCCTTTCTGTCATATTTCCACCTGAGGGGGCAATATAAATGAGTTAAGTACACAAAATAATCCACCTTTCCTTTCTTTCATTTCGTAAAAAATCATTATATTCATATATATATATCATTATATTCATATATATATATATATATATATTTACCATGCACATTTTTGATGCAAAAATAGGCCATGACAGAAAACACACAAGAAGTGTAGAGAGAATGAGAGATAAAGGGATAGAGAAACATAGAGAAGGAGAGAATGAGAGAAGGAGAGAGAGAGAGAGAGAGAGAGAGAGAGAGAGAGAGAGAGTATATATATATATATACATATTTATATTCTCATTCTAAATATATTCATTGTTCATCACTTTTATCTCTGTGTTTCAGCTCTTTATTTCTTTAATGACACTTTTCCTTAGGGAATAGCAACCTCCTGTTCCTGTGGTTGTTCACTCTGGAGCGCGGTACTCTCATTTGCCTTTTTTACATCTGAAAGGTGCACCCAATATTTCAATCCTTTAAGTGTTACAGCTGAGGGCGTACAGTAAATTACTTCATAGGGGCCATGAAATCGTGCGGAGTTCCATCTCTGCACGAAACTGCCCACGTATATGTGTTCCCCAGGCATTAGCAGGGCTGTTGGGCTGTCTTGTGCAGGTGTATTTGTATCAGTTTCATTTTCTTGGGTAAATGGAGGTGCTATCTGTTTTGCTATGCTCCTCACTGCTCGTGTCAATTGGTTGAGATATTCCTTAAATTCAGCCCCCAGAACAGTGGCAGCTCTGTGAGTGTCTGATGCTCTTCTTACTGGAGATAGTGGCATTTGAATGCGCCTTCCCGTCACTATTTCGTGTGGGCTTAAATGGTGGTCCTTACTTGGCTGTATTCTGAGGTGGAACAGTGCTAGGGGCAAGCAATATACCCAATTTTTCTTAAGAGTGTGACATAATTTAGACAATCTGCTCTTGAGGAGGCCGTTTATCTTTTTTACCACTCCATTAGCTTGCAGGTGATAAATAGAACATAGTTTATGTTTCACACCTAACAATGTGGTCACTTCTTTAAAAAGGTCATTTACAAAGTACGTGCCGTTATCTGAAAGGATCACATCACATATCCCCCACCTCGGGAATACCTCTCTCACCAAAAATGTGGCTGCGCACTTGGCATCTGGGTGCGCACACGCTCCTGCCTCAACCCAACGTGAGAAGGGGCACACTACAACTATAAGATACCTGGCTCTGTTCCATCTTTCCCCCATGTCGCCGTGATCTATGTGTAATTCTCAAAATGATCCTGATGGGTGTGGCAATGTTCCTCGCAATGTTCTGAGTGTCATCCCTGAGCTGTATGTCTGACAGGTGGTGCACTCTACTATCAGCTTTGTTAAGTGTTCCTGAAGATTGGGAATTAACCATTCTTCTTGGATGTCTGATGCAATGTGCTGTTTTGTTATATGTACTGGAAAGTGAAGTCGTTGGAACGCTATCTGTAATAAATATACTGGCATCACCATTTTCCCCGTCATTTCCTGGCGCAACAGTAGGTCAGTGGGCGATTGTTTGTACACTCATTTTTCCCATATCTCCTGTTCATTGGTTGGGGCGCGCCTCTGTAACTATATTATCTGAAGTATGGGTGTGGAACTGTACCAGGCTTCCTTGTCATCTGGTGCTGATGTTTTTATGATACATTCTGTCGTTAGCGGGATGTCAAAGTATGCTGCTTCTTTCGCGGCAGCGTCTGCTGCCACGTTCCCGAGTGAGATTGCATCTGTGTTATTCGTATGTGCCCGGTATTTCACTAATGCCACTACTGATGGTGCTGCTAATCCATCAATGAGGTTGTTCAATAGTGCTGCATGTTGCACAGGGGAGCCATCCGCTCTCCTGAATCCCCTTCGTCGCCATTGTGACAAGCCTGAGTGTACTGTTGTTGTCACATATGCCGAGTTAGAGTATATCGTCACTGCACATCCCTTAGTTGTATGTAATGCTTAAATTAATGCAATGAGTTCTGCTGCTTGTGCTGAAAAATGCGAGGGGAGGCGCTTCTGCACTATTGCTTCATATTCGTCCCCTTCAATTCTTACCACAGCTGCCCCTACATGTTTTTCTCCCGTTTTGCAATCGATAGACGCTGACCTATCCAAAAAGTATATTTCACCCCCTTCTATGGCATTTTCACTTGCTTTAGGGATGTCATCTTCCTCCCCTTCATATGTAGTGCAATCATGCACTTGCATATCCTCCACTGCGCAGGGCTCTGTAATGAATGTGGCTGGGTTTAGAATTTTGCATCGTACAATGTGTACATTTGGGCTTGAAATTATTATATCATACGCGGTGGCTCTCTGTGTGGTGTGGCTGGATTTCAACCTTTCTAGTATGGCAAAGAGAGAGTGTTCAACAAACAGTGTGACCAAGCAGCCCATCACTATGGTGGCCCTTTTCTCTATCGCGAAGGCGGCGGCTGCTAGAGCCTGTTCTCATGCAAAGTCTCCTTGCATTACAGAATCTAAGGTGCCACTGTAGTATGCTAATGACTTGTGACCTAGTGAGGTTTTCTGTGCGACTACTGCTGTCATTAATGTTCCATCGCAATGAGAGAACAGGTAAAACTCCCGATCATAATCTGGAGTCGCTGAAACTGGTATGTTTGTAATGAGATCTTGTAGTTTAAAGTACTGTGTGATCATTTCTTGCGTCCATTTTATGTGTGCACTGTTCTTTTGTGCTTCTTTTAGTGCTTGGAGAAGGGGGCGTGTGTATGCAGCATAGTCTAGTATCCATGCACGGCAATAGTTGCATATGCCAAGACATTTTTGCATTTCCTTGACAGTTTTAGGCATCATGGTGTGGCGTATGGCTGCAGCTCTGTCTGGTATTATTCGTTTACCATCTTTTGACATTAACTGCCTAGATCCAATAGCACTGCTAAGCAGTATTGCAGTTTACCTTTGTCCACCTTGTACCCTTTTGCTGCTAGCAGGTTCAGTAATGTTATTGAATCTGCTCTACATTGCTCTTCACTTTCACTGCAGATGAGGAGATCATCTACGTACTGAATTATTGTGCTTTTTACGTCGATATTACCAAGGTCTTCGTGTAAAATTCTGTTGAATATACTGGGACTTTCGCAGTACCCATGAGGCAGCCTGCAACGTTCATACCTTTTTCCCCCTAAGGTGACTGCTGTCAAGTATTAGCAACTGGCGTTGTGTGGTACTGAGAAGAAAGCATTCTTCAAATCCACAACTGTGAAACACGACACATTTTTTGGGACGCTGCACAAAATGGATGCAGGGTTTGGCACTAAAGGGAACTCCTTCTGTATGATGTCATTAGGTGGCCGGAGATCTTGTATCATCTTCCACGCCCCGCCCTCGCCTTTTTTATAGAATAAATCACCGTATTGGATGGTGAATTCGATGGCACAATTACACCTTGTTGTAGTAGTGCATTTATTGTTTTTTTATTCCCTCTTCCACTTCTCTGGACAGTGAATATTCACACTGGGCGGTACTGCGCCTGGTTTTCGTTACATTTTTATGGGCGTTACCCCTTGCAAGAGTCCTACATCATGGTGCCTGTTGTCCATAATTCTGGTGGTACCTCTTTCATATCTTGATCAAATATGGAAGGCGGTGTACTGACACTGGCCATGAGGGGGTTATGTATCTCTCTGTGTTGGATCATTATGTCACATGGCATGCATATTTCCATTATTATTTCCCCGTCAGTATCATTGTCAGTAAACCCTCCTCATCTGTTAAATCTCTCAGCACTATGTCTGGCTCTATGCATAATACTGTTCTCCATTCACATCCGTGTATGTCCAGCCCTATTGCCACAATACGTGTCCCTAATACATGCATCCCTTGGAGGTCAATTGAAAGGATGGCGCCGAGTACAATCTCGGGGCTTGTCACAGGGCGGAAAACAAAATCAGATGGCACCCTCCATTCTTTATGGGTGATCTCTGGTATCACTCTAGCCAGAACCTGTATCCCGTAGATTAACATGTCAACATCCGTGGGCACCCCTCTTACTGCAACCTCATTTTTCATGGTACTGATTATTAGCATCCCTCACACTGGGCATACCCCTGGAATGGAGCATACTGTTACCCTTTCTGTAAAGGAGATGGTCATATTAAGCTTACTAAGGAGATCTCTCCCCAGCAAATTTATGGGCGACTCTTCATGATACAGCAGTGGCGCCCTAACCGCTTTCCCTCCCACTGTTATGTCCAAATCTTTTGTGAAAGGAACTTTTAAAATTGCCTCAGAAAATCCTTGCGTTCCAAGATTTTTCCCCGAGAGGGGAAATCGGCACTCCATGAGGCACGATTTTTCCACTCCCGTATCCACCATAAAGATGAACTGTCTGTTTCCTATCTCCGCCCCCACTAATGGTTCCTCTCCTGCACGTAGGCTAGTTGATTAGACTGGACACGCAAGTGCTTTCTGTGGGCTGTCCTAATCGTGTTATGTTTTTGTTCCTGGGATGGAGAAAATGCTGTCTCCAGCTACTGCTGTACTGCGAAACGGTGCTGGTGCGCCATTGGCGGTAGTAGTGAAAATATTAGGATGTGTGTTCCACATTGTATTTGGAGTGCGGGTTGGGGCTGCATACATTGCGGTTGTGCCTGTTGTCTATGTTGGACATTTGTGTTCCTTGCTGGTAGTTATTATAATTTTGCTCTTGTTATCCCTTTCCTCCCATTGGCAATCCAATGGGGCTGCCTGGGTGAGGGTGACCGAATTGTTGCTCGTTTCTAATGGGAGGTGGTCCTTGATAATATCCCATAGGTCGGGCTCTGCATTCCCGTGAAAAGTGTGCCCACCTCCCGCAATTCCAACAGGACCCTTGACCTCCTCCTCTCATCCCTTGTCCTCCAAACCCTCTGTTTCCTTGACCTCCAAACCCCCCTCTCTGTCCCCTGTACCCACTTCGTCCTCTTGTGGGCCTCCTCTGCCATTGGGGTCCTTCAAACTGCTCCTCTCTCGCCCATTGCTCTTGTGCCTTTGCACACCATGTTGCTGCCATCCTTGCTGGTGTACTTCCTGGCCCCTCCTCCCCTTCTTCCTGTCTTTCCGCGGGTAGGGCTGCGTTAATCGCAGCGACCTTCACCAATTTATTCTGAACAAGCTTTGCTTCGTCTGTCAACCTCCTCTGTGCTATTTTCTTTTCTCTCTTTGATCTTCCTACAATGAAGTACTATAATGCTCTGATTCTCAGGCCATCCGTTGGCTTCTATCCCAGCTATTTTGTCCAAGGCCTTCTGCACCTAATTCGGGAGCCCTCTCTTAATAATAAAATAAAACAGGGCAGTGGATTGGTTCAAGCCGTGCCCGTTTCTGATCTCCACAGGTCGTGCATCTCAAGAATGAACTGCGCAGCCTCTTCTTCCTCTTCCATAGTACACTGCATTTCTAAGTGTAAGTCTGGAGTATCTGGAAATGTTGTCCGCAGTGCATCCCACACTTGGGCCCTTACATTGTTAAACAATGACCCATCATGGCGGTCACAATTTATTGTTACTCCCGGAAAACCTGCTTTCACCCACACCCCGTCTGCCTGATCTCCCACTGCAGATAATAACAAACTCTTTACATCTCCTATGGCCAGGGGCACTCCTTTCCTTATTCGTTTCGAACGCGTGTATCCACCTTCCCGCCCTACCTGAAAGTGGAGAGAGGAGCTTCAACAGGTTGTTTTTGTCCATCTGTGCCCATGGTATGCAATGGGGTCTCCCTGTTCCTTTGTGTGTAAGGGGCATTTGTAGTTTTGCTTTTTCTCTCTTCTTACTTACTATTCCTTTCTTCGCTTTACTTAGTGACATGTTTCCTAACCTGCTTTTCAGCCTCCCCTGCCACCTTTCCAGCCCTCCCCCATCTTCTGGATCCTCTCATAATGGGAGTGATAGTCCTGCTGCTGCTGCCCCTTCTTCATATTCATCTAGGTCACTCCATACTACATTTATCCCTCTATCTGAGTCTTCTCCTCTGTGTCCCTCCCCTTCCTCGCTTTCTGCTGGGTCTGCCCACACAATCTTTATTGCTTTGTCATTTAAGTGAAAGAAAAACTCTCCTGATTGCCACTCATTTTCAGACCCCTTAGGCATATTGCCTTGTGGCTGTGGTGAAGGTGTAGACCCACCCGCTACACTGGGTGGGGGTGTCGGCTCACTGGCTACACTGGGTGGCGCTTCCCCTACCCCAGATAACATTTGTCCCCTGTCACACAAGGCTCTTAATCGTGTCAACTCCATTTGTGTGCTAGTGAGTTGTCGTTCGAGATCTCTAGTGAGGCATGCTAGATTTACTGGAGGGGAACTAGTGGGTCAACCCCTGGGATCATAGGGCAGTGGGGCTGTGACTGCAGGGGTTGTCGTGGCACTCGGCGCAGGCACATATACTGGGTCAATGTACACTGCAGCGGGCCTAGTTAACAGTGAATAGAATCTTGTGAGGTAATTTTCCCCTGCTTTTGTTGTGGGGTCTGTAAAGACTGGTAGGGGGTGTCTGTACTTCCGCTCTCTATATGGTAGAAGTGAGGCACAGAGGACCCCAGCCAAGATTCTCTATTATTGGTACGTGGTCGAGCAATCAAGGCCTAGCTTCTCAGGAGGTGATGCGGGCTGGTTCTTAAGTACAGTGTGTTCCCCAATCCCCCACAAAGGAATGTCCACACACTGTATTACTGAAAACACAGTCTTTATATAATTAATATTCAAATATTATATAATTAATATTCAAAGGTATGTACACGATCACAATAACGCACTTTGTACTTGGAAGTCAATAATGATAAATATATACACGTCTAGAGTGGTACCACTAATGTTATCAAATCTCATTAAAGTGCATCAACTGTACGGTTAAAATGTCACACAGATCAATAACGAGTAAACCAGCAATAGAGATAGGCAGGAACTTAAGATGGTTGAAACAATAGGCAGAATGCTGACCCCTACCTCTAGGCACAGTTCTGTGTGGAGATCCCCCCACCTGGGCAACCTGTAAATAAAGATATTTAGCACAAGCCCAGTCCAAATGTTCAATAGTCTTACTTCTTCCTGTTAAGGTTTTACCCCCCCAATGTACCTGGTGGAGTAGAGTTCTCCGACGATGCACCGACCGATCCTTCTTGAGTGCCCCCCTTTCAGGCGGGAGCCACGGATCGTCGAGGGGTGTCGGGGAACTTGGCGTTCGGTGTCGGGAAATTGACAGCCCTTCTTGAGTGCCCTCCCTTTAAGGCGGGAGTCACGGGTCGTCGAACGTCCGACGGTGAACAGGTAGAACTACGGCAAGGAAGTGGCAGCTTCGTTCCCAGCGGTGCTCGTCGACGACAGAGCGTTGGCGTCCTGCAAGGAAGAGGCGTGCGGGGCACCTCAGTGACGATAGTTCTGGACCGCAAAGAGATGATGAAGAACTGTGGCCCAGCAAGGGCGTTGAGTCGTCGGCGTCTCTGCGGTCTGTAGTTGGCGGGAAATCCACCGGTGGATGCTCCTCGGCGCGTCGATGGTCAGGCCTTCTCCAGCGGGAGACAAGCAGGTGACGATGCAGACGAGAGCGTCCGATGATCAATGGAAGTTCTTAGGCAAACGGGAGCACGGTGGCTCCGGTCGGCGACGGCGGTCGTCGACAGTGGCGGACAACAGTCCGGGTGCTTCTCCTTGGAGTTCCGCAGCAGTCCCCGTATCGGGTCGGCAGCCTGTCAAAGGTCTGTCTACCAGGGAGCGTTGGCAAAGATCAGCTGTGCACGATGGTCCCTCGTAGCTCGGGAAGAGGGCGCCTTACCAGGTCCTCTCTGGGTCTGTCCTTGGAAGCACAGCAGCTTTCAGATTGTGAAGGAGAGCAGCAGCAATTCTTCTCGTCCAGCCGGGCTTCAAGGTCAAGCGTCAGTTAATCCAGTTACTCGTCGTAGTGGACTTCAGCGTTTGAACACGATTCCTAGCAGTGAGAGGTCCCCAGATATACTGTTGATCTCCCATTCATTCCGCTGGGTCAAACTCAAGCATCCAATCACGACTACGGACATTCATGCAGGCAGGCAGCCAATCAGGCACACGAGGTATTCAGGCCATTCACTTCTCTCCAGACACTCACAACAAGTTATGTGTATTGGGACAAGTACCGAGCCATTCAACACTCCCAGCTGCATTCATACCGGTTTCGGGCAGGGTTGTCTCAGTCATTGTGTCAACCACCAGATACTAGACACCCACAACACAGAATGCATATTCGTCACACACTCTATTCACCCAGGTCCCACCCACAGGAGGTACCCACAACGTACATCACCGGGAAGGCTCCAGCTAGTCTGACTGGGCCTTCACAACAACACCATATATGGCACTTCCATCCAACAGCCAGTCAGGGGGAAGGGACAGAGTCAGGGCTTCCCAGGACTTTGGGAAAACAAGGTAATGGGTAATAGAAAGCAAGAGGCCACCGGGGCCATCTTGTTTTCCATCAGGAATCAACTGTTCCCAATGGCAGGGCCGGGGTATCCCAAAATGGAGGATACTCTGCGCGCCTGTCAAATTCAGCATAGAGCTGCCACCAGCCCATACCCTGCTCTGTGGGCCACCCACAGGTGCCCAAAAACATACACTAGGGGCACAGGGTTGTACCCCCACCCATGGGTGCCATAAGGGTATCCCACGGGTCCGTTCACCAAACCAAAAGAAAGAGAGCTGCACCGCCAGGAGTCCCACATGAACTCCTGCGCAGAAAACACGACAGAACACACAATGAAAAGCAGTAAAGGACAAGGATACGGAGGCCCTGTCCCTCCGATGCATTTCCAGCATCACAGGGTCCTCTACCGTTACTTCCTCCTTCCCTATCAGGGATGTTGGTACTTCCGGAGATATCTCTTTGGTTGCGTCATTATTGGGGGTGGCATCTTCAAACATCCTCCACAAATCTAATATTTCACTTCTGTTCTGGAGCTGTTTTTCCTCGGTACTTGGCCAACAAGTGGGTTGTCACAAGATCTAGTACTCTTTTATCAAAGGACCCTTCTTCTGGCCATATTTGGGATGATCTCTCTCCTTTTATTTCCATAACCCATTGTTCGTGGTATTTTTGTATTTTCTCGCTGTATATGGGGAGATGCCGACATATATGAGCTAACGGTGTATCTTCTCCGATGGCTCTCTGTCCTGTCTTCGTGTTTGCTTGGGTACTCAGTTTGTCACACAGTGTAGTTGGAAAAACACTTCTAATTGCTCTATTAACACCTTCTGCCCCACACTGGAGTAAACCGCAAAAACAATCCTTTTACTTACACCTCTTCAGAAACATCAAAAAATATACTTTTAAATCAATACTCTTTACCTGGACAATATAATTAAACACAGACCTTTAAACAGACCAACACATTTAACTTCGACAACATTTAACATATAACATGTACTATCGCTCTAATACTCCCTACACTTTTACTACATTTTAATTAACTTCGCCCTTAACCTATTATTTCATTTGCTCCCTTCACCCGAGCCCCCTTTGGCCTCTATTCTACAAGAATTCTGCTCACACGGCAAAAATAATGTTCTAAGTTACTACTCTGAGTCTACTTCATATATGAGACTCCTACGTTTTTATCTACACTTATTCCCAGCACTGGTCAAGACAATGCTATGCAGCGCCGCCTTCTATCCCCCTTCGAAGCTAGGTTCTCGTACTCTTCCCTTATTCCGTTACCTCTGTATCCACAACCTAATGGCCATATAAAGGAAAGATAAGAAAAAGCCTATCAATTACATACACACAGTCCCTAGACCCAAAATCTGACTCCCCACTATGTTTCTTACTACGATCCTTACACCACTTATGTTCCCCTTCTTTAAAGTTCTCGCAACCAGTACTCACGTGTTCAAGATTATCCAAGAGCCTCTGTCCATGGTCTATCCACAATCGGGGCCGCACCCCAACCAAGCCGTGACCCGCCTTGGCGAGCAGTCAGGTATTTGCAAAGATGACGGGGACCCTTGGAACCTTTCGTTTTGTGCGCACACTGGTCAACCGCGGAGGCAATGGTTTTGCTGGGGGCGTCCCGAATCTCGCCGCACGGCACAGGGACCTCTCTCGGCGCACCTTCTCGATCACGTTGCGGGGGTCACCAAGTGAAAGTACTCACTGCCCACAGTACAAATAAGACTCAGAATAAAGGACACATCCCAGTAGGGAATGAGACCACGAGAAATGATTGCGAGTTGTCAAAGATTTATATAGAATTCAGAATCCAGAAAACTCTGCTACCTCAAGAGCGCTCTGGCAAACATTACACTTACAATGGATTATAAGGCAAAAAAGCGTCATCAGTGATGTCATATATAAGGGTTACAAAAGTACAATGTTATTGGTTGTGAGGCGACGATGCATAGGTGCCTGTAGGTGCTGCTTCGTCAGGATTGGCTGCTCCTTTGGTGGGAGGGTGAGCCTCACGTGGTTCAGCTGGCCTTGTCCGGGCGGGGTGAGAGTCAGGTCAAGCTAGAGATGCGGTTGAAACTAGATAAACTGGCATGAATATTTGTTCTGGACATATAATAAACAATGAGCATCTTTGAGTAAATCTTAGAGGCTTATAAGCCGTTCATGCATAACTACATCATTTCACATTGGGTCAGTCATAGGGTGAAGGGTGCGGGGGTCTTACTATCTGCAATGACCTGGACACTGGGCTGGTCTGGCACATCTGAGTGAAACGGGGAGTGGAGAGACACATGTTAGTTTAAGACAGGATATACTGCGACAGGGGTCTGGGTTTATTGGGGGCACTCTGGGGTGGTCAGCACAGTGGGGGCACACTTCTGATACATCAAGAGAATACCTTAGGAGGGCACAGGGTTTCACAAGCAGTAATTTTCCAACAGAGAGGGTGAGGGGTGCAAGAGCAGGTTTGAGGAGATGGAGGAGCTACAAGTCATGGTCCGGGCCGGTTCACACACTGTACAGTGATCTCAGAGGAAGAGTAATATGCTACATAGTTTAATTGTATCAGTTAGCTTCAGCGCATCCCTGAGAAAGGGACTTGGGCCACGCAGAAAAGGTGAGGGCGGGGTTGGTGCTCGCTGGGCGCGGCGCTGCAGAGGGGAGAGGAGACTTTGTATAATAGAATTGCGGCCTAGTCCAAAGATGGAGACGGGGGGCACACAAAATGGAGTCCAAGTGTGTCTTGAAATAGTCCCACTTCTGCTCCAACTGAGGCCTTATTCCTCATGGCAGCAGAAGGGCGATGGAGACGTCCCACGCTAGTGCAAGAGCAAGTGGCTCAACTCATGTAGAATGTATGGGGGCTAATTCCCCCTTCCTTCCTTACATCCCCCCTTTCGTCACATCTAAAGTAACAAAGTACTTTTTATCACTGTTTGCATTTCGGTAATACACCACCTCCATTATTGCCTCATCCCAAGTCGGTGTCCCTTTTATTGGCATCCAGGCTCGGCATACCCCTCACAAACTCTGGCCCCTCCTAGCATATTCATCGGGGGTGCAGGTCATGTATATTCCCCCATCCCCATCCAGATCCACCCACACCTCCTTGTACCATTGTAGTTCTCTTGGCTCCTTTATTGTAATGTGATACAAATTGTCCACCCTGCCCCCGGGATAACGATACACTGCTGTCATATGGTATTTGGGGGGATTATAGTCTCCTTTCTGTATTTGTGCATCTTTCATCATTTGCACCCGTGTCGTTTGCCCCATCATTACCATCATCATAGCGGAACTAGGCATTGATTTTGCACAACATCGAACCCGTACCTGGCACACACAAAAAATTAGTAACAGGAAAGCGATGAGTCGGACAAAACTTTTCATCATCATGCTGAACCAGGACAGTATCCAGTTAAAAATGTAATTGAACCAGTTGCTGGGGTGATTCCTCCTTCTTTCCTCATCCTTTCACCCAGGTTATGCAACGCCGAGATCACATGCGACAAGGTCCGATTAATTGCATCCACAGAGGGTACGAATGTACAGCAGGCACTCCCGATTTTTTGGAAAACACCACCGTCCATTGCTGTGAGTAGGTCTAGGACGTAACGGTTCTGCATGGTCATCAATAGCAGGGCGCAAAGATCCACTTTTATGACATTGAACCCCTCTTATATGTCGTTGGATAGCTGGATCAGTTCCCAGCGCAAAATCTGCAGCCATTTGGCATTTGTTCGCGCCTGGATTCCTGGCAGTAGGAGTGAGGTGAAAAACGTTTCGGCAGAATTAAAGAGTTTGTACTGATCCGGAATCTCTGCCACAAGGTTTGATGATTCACTGGATATGTAGTTGGATGATCTTCGCTTGCGGGAAACTCTGTCATGTAACTCATCTTCAGACAGGATATCGTATGCAGAGGGCTCTTTGGTTTCTGGCTGGGGTGCTGGCGGTGTGTCGGTTGGCACCCTCCCCCCTCCTTGGACATGGCTCTCTGGAATCACCATTAGTGCTGAATGTAGTGTTGACATGGCACAGGTACCTCTCCATGATGGTGGGAGGTGCAGGTACGCTTGTTTGCCACACACCCAGTAAGTGTCCATTAAGGCTGCTGTTCCCTTTTTCATGTCTGGCAGGATAATTGTCTTGTTGCAGTGTTTGTTAATGCCAATTTGCACCTTCCCTTCGCCGTGAAAACAGAGTTCATGCTGGATCTCTTTTTGTATCTTGATCGGCTTTTCAAGTGCTGTCACCCACGTTAGTATGGCAATGTGTTGGGACCATGTTGCAGTGCATGTTCGTTTGACCCATTGAAAGTTCTCTTCTGTCATTCCTCGCAATACTTCAGCTTTAAACGTGATTGTCTCATCTTGCCATTTATTTTCTGTGAACATTGTCGCTTTTATAATAAAAAATGGCTCTTTCAAACAGATTACTCCTTGCGGTTTACTCGTGCACATTTTCTCACTTCACAGCATTTGTACTGTTACTGTGTGTGCCTGGAAGGTACTTCGAATTCTACATAAAACTAGGTGGATTGGACTCTCGGCATCCGACATGGGTGTTTCCAGGGGTATAAGAACTTTGGGTGTGCCAGAGGCATGGGGTATGAGAGAGCAAACGTAACAGCTCTTATTTGTTGCTTGTTTAGCTATGGCACTCATATCTAAGTACCATTTGTTGGACTGCTCTGGGTGGCGGGGTCTTCAATTTCATCTAATCCCAAACCATGGTATGCATCACAACCCTTCCCTCCCGACCCCCTTTTTCGTCTTTTGGCCCCCGTCCCCCTTGGCCATTGTGTAACTTTTTCACTTTTGATGTCTTATAGGAAAGATGTTTGTCCATGTTTCATCATCTTGTTTGCTCCCCCTCTGCAAGGATTGTAACACTGGGTACATTAGGGTAGTTGGGACATAGGGTGTAAAGTGCATTTTATCGCCATCTGAGGTAGGTTATTCAGGTGTGTGCATATTTACGTATGCCGATTCCGAAGTACCGAACATAGAATACTCATCATTGTATACGTTATCATCATCATAACCTATAGCAGCGTATGTAAAAGTGGGAGTTTTGACAGTTTGGTTTTTGTACAGAGTAGTTAAGTTAGCATTCACGGAGGATTGTGGCTCCAAATAACTTTAAAGCCATCCCAAATGAGACTTCATCCTTCTTGAAATAAATGTACTCCGTTGCCCCCCTCCTTTATATCCCCCAATATAAATTATATACTCCAATACAGGCCAAGGCAAAACAACATCACAGAGAAAACAATCGCTACAAAATAGAGGCCACAACCATAATTGTAATTTCTATTACTACTAATGTCTTCCCTATCACTATCTACATTTGTGGCGTTGTTAGTGAGGCCCCTCCTTTCCGTCAAATTTGCACCTTAGGGGGTGACATAAATGGGTTAAGTACACACAATAATCCACCTTTCTTTTCTTTCATTTTGTAACAAATCATTATATTCATATGTGTATTCATATGTTCATATGTGTGTATATATATATGTATATATATATATATTTATTTACCATGCACATTTTTGATGCAAAAATAGGCCATGACAGAATGACAGAAAACACAAAAGAATTGTCGAGATAAAGGGATAGAGAAACATAGAGAAGGAGAGAGAGAGCACGAGCGAGAGAGAGTATATACATATATATATATATATACATATTTATAATCTCATCCTAATTATATTGATTGCTCATCACTTTTATCTCTGTGTTTCAGCTCTAATTTTCATTATACCCTTTATTTCTTTAATGACACTTTTCTTTAGGGAATAGCAACCTCCTGTTCCAGTGGTTGTTCGCTCTGGGGCGGGGTACTCTCATTTGCCTTTCTTACATCTGAAAGGTTCACCCAGTATTTCAATCCTTTAAGTGTTACAGCTGAGGGTGTACAGTAAATCACTTCATAGGGGCCATGAAATCATGGGGAGTTCCATCCCCGCATGAAACTGCGCACTTATACGTGTTCACCAGACATTAGTGGGGCTGTTGGGCTATCTTGTGCAGGTGTCTTTGTATCAGTTTTGTTTTCTTGGCTAAATGGAGGGGCTATCTGTTTTGCTATGCTCCTCACTGCTCGTGTTAATTGGTTGAGATATTCCTTAAATTCATCCCCCAGGACTGTGGCAGCTCTGTGAGTGTCTGATGCTCTTCTTACTGGAGATAGTTTGAATGTGCCTTCCCGTCACTATTTCGTGCGGGCTTAAATGGTGGTCCTTACTTGGCTGTTTTCTGAGGTGGAACAGTGCTAGGGGCAAGCAATATACTGCATTTTTCTTAAGAGTGTGACATAATTTAGACAAACTGCTATTGAGGACGGCATTTATCTTTTTCATCATCCCGTTAGCTTGCAGGTGATAAATCGAACATAGGTTATGTTTCATACCTAACAATGTGGTCACTTCTTTAAAAAGATCATTTACAAAGTGCGTGCCGTTATGTGAACGGATCACATCACATATCTCCCACCTCAGGAATACCTTCCTCACCAAAACTTTGGCTGCGCACTTGGCATCTGGCTGCGCACATGCTCCTGCCTCAACCCAACGTGAGAAGGGGCACACTACAACTGTGAGATACCTGGCTCTGTTGCATCTTTCCCCCATGTCGGCGTAATCTATGTGTAGTTCTCAAAATGGTCCTGATGGGCGTGGCAGTGTTCCTCGCAATTTTCTGGGTGTCATCCCTGAGCTGTATGTCTGAAAGGTGGTGCACTCTCTATCAGCTTTGTTAAGTTTTCCTGAAGATTGGGAATGAACCATTCTTCTTGGATGTCTGATGCAATGTGCTGTTTTGTTATATGTACTGGAAAGTGAAGTTGTTGGAACACTATCTGTAATAACTCTACTGGCATCACCACTTTCCCTGTCATTTCCTGGCGCCACAGTAGGTCAGTGGGCGATTGTTTGGACACTCTTTTTTCCCATATGTCCTGTTCATTGGTTGGGGCGCGTCTCTGTAACTCTATTATCTGAAGTATGGGTGTGGAACTGTACCCGTCTTCCTTTTCGTATGGTGCTAATGTTTTTATTATACATTCTGTGATTAGCGGGATGTCAAAGTATGCTGCTTCTTTTGCAGCAGCGTCTGCTGCCACGTTCCCGAGTGAAATTGCATCTGTGTTATTCGTATGTGCCCGGCATTTCACTAATGCCACTACTGATGGTGATGCTAATGCATCAATGAGGTCGTTCAATAGTGCTGCATGTTGCACAGGGGAGCCATCCGCTCTCCTGAATCCTCTTCATCACCACCGTGACAAGCCTGAGTGTACTGTTGTTGTCACATATGTCGAGTCAGAGTATATAGTCACTGCACATCCCTTAGCTGTATGTAATGCTTCAATTAATGCGATGAGTTCTGCTGCTTGTGCTGAAAAATGTGAGGGGAGGCGCTTCTCCACTATTACTTCATATTCGTCCCCCCTTCAATTCTTACCACAGCTGCCCCTACATGTTTTTCTCCCATTTTGCAATCGATAGACGCAGACCCATCTAAAAAGTATATTTCACCCCCTTCTAAGGCATTTTCACTTGCTTTAGGGATGTCATCTTCCTCCCCTTCATATGTAGTGCAATTATGCGCTTGCATATCCTCCACTGTGCAGGGCTCAGTAATGAATGTGGCTGGGTTCACAGTTTTGCATCGTACAACGTGGACATTTGGGCTTGAAATTATTATCTCATACGCAGTGGCCCTCTGTGTGGTGAGGGTGGATTTTGACCTTTCTAGTATGGCAAAGAGAGAGTGTTCAACAAACAGTGTGACTGAGTAGCCCATCACTATGGTGGCGCTTTTCTCTATCGCGAAGGCAGCGACTGCGACAGCCTGTTCGCATGCAAAGTGTCCCTGTATTACAGAATCTAAGGTGCCCCTTTAGTATGCTAATGGCTTGTGACCTAGTGAGGTTTTCTGTGCGAGTACTGCTGTCATTAATGTTCCATCGCAATGAGAGAACAGGTAAAACTCCTGATCATGATCTGGAGTCGCTAGAAATGGTGCTAGCAGATTCAGTAATGTTATTGAATCTGCTCTACATTGCTCTTCACTTTCACTGAAGATGAGATTGTCTACATACTGAATTATTGTGCTTTTTACGTCGATATTACCAAGGTCTTCATGTAAAAATGTTTTGAATATACTGGGACTTTCGCAGTACCCTTGAGGCAGCCTGCAATGTTCATACCTTTTTCCCCCTAAGGTGAATGTTGTCAAGTATTGGCAACTGGGGTCGAGTGGTACTGAGAAGAAAGCATTCTTCAAATCCACAACTGTGAAACACGTGGCATTTTTTGGGACGCTGCACAAAATGGATGCAGGGTTTGGCACTAAGGGGAACTCCTTCTGTATGACGTCATTAGGTGGGCGGAGATCCTGTATCATGCTCCACGCCCCGCCCTCGCCTTTTTTATAGGATAAATCGCCGTATTGCATGGTGAATTCGATGTCACAATTATACCTTGTTGTAGTAGTGCATTTATTGTTTTTTTATTCCCTCTTCTGCTTCTCTGCACAGTGGATATTGCTTCACTCTGGGCGGTACTGTGCCTGGTTTTCGTTTTATTTTTATGGGTGTTACCCCTTGCAAGAGTCCTACATCATGGGGCCCTGTTGTCCATAATTGTGGTGGTACCTCTTTCATATCTTGATCAAATATGGAAGGCGGTGTACTGACACTGGCCATGAGGGGGTTATGTATTTCTCTGTGTTGGATCATTATATCACATGGCATGCATATTTCCATTATTATTTCCCTGTCAGTGTCATTGTCAGTAAACAGCTCCTCATCTGTTAAATCTCTCAGCGGTATGTCTGGGTCTATGCATAATACTGTTCTCCATTCATATCCGTGCGTGTCCAGCCCTATTGCCACAATACGTCTCCCTGATACATGCATCCCTTGTAGGTCCATTGAAAGGATGGTGCCGGGCACAATCTCGGGGCTTGTCACAGGGCAGAAAACAAAATCAGATGGCACCCTCCATTCTTTCTGGGTGATCTCTGATATCATTCTAGCCAGACCCTGCATCCCGTAGATAAACATGTCAACATCCGTGGGCACCCCTCTTCCTGAAACCTCGTTTTTCATGGTACTGATTATTAGCATCACTCGCACTGGGCATACCCCTGGAGTGGAGCAAACTATTCCCCTTTCTGTAAAGGAGATGGTCATATTAAGCTTACTAAGGAGGTCTCTCACAAGCAAATTTATGGGAGAATCTTCATGATACAGTAGGGGCGCCCTAACCGTTTTCCCGCCCACTGTTATGTCCAAATCTTTTGTGTAAGGAACTTTTAAAATTGCCCCAGAAAACCTCTGCATTTCCAGATTTTTCCCCGAGAGGGGAAACCGGCCCTCCATGGGGCACGGTTTTTCCACTCCCGAATCCAGCAAAAAGATGAACTGTTTTTTTCCTATCTCCGCCCCCACTAATGGTTCCTCTTCTGCACGTAGGGTAGTTGATAGGACTGGACACGCAAGTGCTTTCTGTGGGCTGTCATAATCGTGGTATGTTTTTGTTCCTGGGACGTAGAAAATGCTTTCTCCAACTACTGCTGTACCGCGAAATGGTGCCGGTACACCATTGGTGGTAGTAGTGAAAATATTAGGATGTGTGTTCCACATTGTATTTTGGCGTGTGGGTTGGGGCTGCATACATTGCGGTTGTGCCTGTTGTCTATGTTGGACATTTGTGTTCCTTGCTGGTGGTTATTATAATTTTGCTCTTGTTGTCCATTTCCTCCCATTGGCAATCCATAGGGGCTGCCTGGGTGAGGGTGACCAAATTGTTGCTCGTTTCCCATGCGAGGTGGTCCTTGATAATATCCCATAGGTCGGGCTCTGCATTCTCGTGAAAAGTGTGCCCACCTCCCGCAATTCCAACGGGACCCTTGACCTCCTCCTCTCATCCCTTGTCCTCCAACCCCTCTGTTTCCTTGACCTCCATACCCCCCTCTCTGTCCCCTGTACCCACCTTGTCCTCTTGTGGGCCTCCCCTGCCATTGGGGTCCTTCGAACTGCTCCTCTCCCGCCCATTGCTCTTGTCCCTTTGCAGACCATGCTGCTGCCATCCTTGCTGGTGTACTTCCTGACCCCTCCTCCACTCCTTCCTGTCTTTCCGCAGGTACGGCTGCGTTAATCGCAGCGAACTTCACCAATTTATTCTGAACAAGCTTTGCTTCGTCTGTCCACCTCCTCTTTGCTATTTCTTTTTTTCTCTCTTTGATCTTCCTACAATGATGTACTATAATGCTCTCCTTCCATACTTTGGTTTCTATCCCAGCTATTTTGTCCAAGGCCTTCTGCACCTCATTCGGGAGACCTCTCTTGATAATAAAATAAAACAGGGCAGTGGATTGGTTCAAGCCGTGCCTGTTTCTGATCTCCACAGGTCGTGCACCTGAGGAATGAACTGCGCAGCCTCTTCCTCCTCTCTTATAGTGCACTGCATTACGAAGTGTAAGTCTGGAGTATCTGGAAATATTTTCTGCAGTGCATCCCACACTTGGGCCCTTACATTGTTAAACGACGACCCATCATGGCGGTCACAATTTATTGTTATTCCTGGAAAACCTGCTTTCACCCACACCCCGTCTGCCTGATCTCCCACTGCAGATACTAACAAACTCTTTACATCTCCTATGGCTAGGGGCACTCCTGCTGTATTCTTTTCAAACGCGTGTATCCACCTTCCCGTCCCAGCTGAAAGTGGAGAGAGGAGCTTCAACAGGTTGTTTTTGTCCATCTTTGCACATGGTATGTAATGGGGTCTCCCTGCTCCTTTGTGTGTAAGGGGCATTTGTAGTTTCTCTTTTCCTCCCTTCTTACTTACTATTCCTTTCTTAGCTTTACTTAGTGACATGTTTCCTACCCTGCTTCTCAGCCTCCCCTGCCACCTTTCTAGCCCTCCCACATCTTCTGGATCCTCTCGTAATGGGAGTGATAGTCCTGCTGCTGCTTCCCCTTCTTCATATTTATCTAGGTCACTCCATACTTCATCTATCTCTCTATCTGAGTCTTCTCCTCTGTGTCCCTCCCCTTCCTCGCTTTCTGCTGGGTCCGCCCGCACAATCTTTATTGGTTTGCCATTTAAGTGAAAGAAAAACTCTCCTGACTGCCACCCATTTTCAGACCCCTTAGGCATATTGCCTTGAGTCTGTGGTGAAGGTGTAGACCCACCCACTATACTGGGTGGGGGTGTCAGCTCACTGACTGCCTGGGTGACACTTCCCCTCCCCCGGATAACATTTGTCCCCTGTCACACAAGGCTCTTAATCGTGTCAACTCCATTTGTGTGCTAGCGAGTTGTCGTTCGAGATCTCCAGTGAGGCGTGCTAGATTTACTGGAGGGGCACCAGTGGGTCAACCACTGGGAGAATAAGGTGGTGGGGCTGTGACTGCAGGGGTGGTTGGGGCACTAGGCGCAGGCACATATATTGGGTCACTGTACCCTCAGCGGGCTTAGTTAACAGTGGATAGAGCCTTGTGAGGTCATTTTCCCATGATTTTGTTGTGGGGTCCACTACCGTTACTCCCTCCTCCCCTATCAGGGGTGTTGGTGCTTCCGGAGATATCTCTTTGGTTGCGTCATTATTGGGGGTGGCATCTTAAAACATCCTCCACAAATCTAATATTTCACGTCTGTTCTGGAGCTGTTTACCTCAGTACTTGGCCAACAAGTGGGTTGTTACAAGATCTAGTACTCTTTTATCAAAGGACCCTTCTTCTGGCCATATTTGGGATGATCCCTCTCCTTTTATTTCCGTAACCCATTGTTCGTGGTATTTTTGTATTTTCTCTCTGTATAGGCGGAGATGCCGACGAATATGAGCTAATGGTGTATCTCCTCCCATGGCTCTCTGTCCTGACTTCGTGTTTGCTTGGGTACTCAGTGTGTCACACAGTGTAGTTGGAAAAACACTTGTAATTGCTCTATTACCATCTTCTGCCCCACACTGGAGTAAACCACAAAAAAACCTTTTTACTTACGCCTCTTCAGAAACATCAAAAAATATACTTTTAAATCAATAACCTTTACCTGGACAATATAAATACACACAGACCTTTAAGCAGACCGACACATTTAACTTTGACAACATTTAACATATAACATGTACTATCTCTCTAATACTCCCTACACTTTTACCCTATTTTAATTAACTTCGCCCTTAACCTATTATTTCATTCACTCCCTTCACCCGAGTACCCTTTGGCCTCTATTCTACAAGAATTCTGCTCACGCGGAAAAATAATTTTCTAAGTTACTACTCCGAGTCTACTTCATATATGAGACTCCTACGTTTTTATCTACACTTATTCCCAGCACTGGTCAAGACAATGCTATGCGGCGCAGCCTTCTACCCCCCTTCGGAGCTAGGTTCTCGTACTCTTCCCTTATTCCGTTACCTCTGTATCCACAACCTAATGGCCATATAAAGGAAAGATAAGGAAAAGCCTATCAATTACATACACACAGTCCCTAGACCCAAAATCTGACTCCCCACTATGTTTCTTACTACGATCCTTACACCACTTACGTTCCCCTTCTTTGAGGTTCTCGCACCCAGTACTCACATGTTCAAGGTGATCCGAGAGCCTCCGTTCACGGTCTATCCACAATCGGGGCCGCACCCGAATCAAGCCGTGACCCGCCGTGGCGAGCAGTCGGGTATTTGCCAAGATGACAGGGACCCTTGGAACCTTTCGTTTTGTGCACACACTGGTCAACCTCGGAGGCAATGGTTTTGCTGGGGGGCGTCCCGGGTCTCGCCGCACGGCACGGGGGCCTCTCTCAGCGCACCTTGTCGATCACGTTGCAGGGGTCACCAAGTGAAAGTACTCACTCCCCACAGTACAAATAAGACCCAGAATAAAGGACACATCCCAGTAGGGAATGAGACCACGAGAATGTGATTGCGAGTTGTCAAAGATATATATAGAATTCAGCATCCAGAGAACTCTGCCTCGAGAGTGCTCTGGCAAACATTACACTTACAATGGATTATAAGGCAAAAAGCATCATCAGTGATGTCATCTATAAGGGTTACAAAAGTACAATGTTATTGGTTGTGAGGCGACGATGCATAGGTGCCTGTAGGTGCTGCTTTGTCAGGATTGGCTGCTCCTTTGGTGGCAGGAGGGTGAGCCTCAAGTGGTGCTGCTGGCCTTGTCCGGGCAGGGTGAGAGTCAGGTCAAGCTAGAGATGCGGTTGAAACTAGCTAAGCTGGCATGAACATTTGTTCTGGACATATAATAAACAATGAGCATCTTTGAGTAGATCTTAGAGGTTTATAAGCCGTTCATGCATAACTACATCATTTCACATTGGGTCAGTCATAGGGTGAAGAGTGCGGGGGTCTTACTATCTGCGATGGCCTGGACACTGGGCTGGTCTGGCACATCTGAGTGAAACGAGGAGTGGAGAGACACATGTTAGTTTAAGTCAGGATATACTGTGACAGTGGTCTGGGTTTATTGGGGGCACTCTGGGATGGTCAGCACAGTGGGGGCACACTTCTGTTACATCAAGAGAATACCTTGGGAGGGCACAGGGTTGCATAAGCAGTAATTTTCCAACAGAGAGGGTGAGGGGTGCAAGAGCAGGTTGGTGGATATGGATGAGCTACAAGTCATGGTTTGGGCTGGTTCACACACAGTACAGTGATCTCAGAGGAAGAGTAATATGCTACATTGTTTAATTGTATCAGTTAGCTTCAGCGCATCTGTGAGAAAGGGACTTGGGCCACGCAGAAAAGGTGGGGGCGGTTGGTGCTCGCTGGGCGCGGCGCTGCAGAGGGCAGAGGGGAGAGGAGACTTTGTATTACAGAATTGAGGCCTAGTCCAAAGATGGCATTGGGGGCACACAAAATGGAGTCCAAGTGTGTCTTGCAATACTCCCACCTCTGCTCCAACTGAGGCCTTATTCCTCATGGCAGCAGAAGGGCGATGGAGGCGTCCCCCGCTAGTGCAAGAGCAAGCGGCCCATCTCGTGTAGAATGTATGGGGGGACTAATTCACCCCTTCCTTCCTTACACCCTCCATCACACACTAACATCTGCTGAATGCTACCCTTCGCCCACAGCTTGTCACACACATTTCCAGCAACTTCTACTCAGTTTTGCTCTCAGGACAGGTCTGCTTAGTAGCAAGCCAAGCAGGATACTTACACATGGGTTTCTATTCTGGTTACACCTACCAATGGTCCTCACCATAACACACATACCAGGACACAGGGCATAGTTTCTTCTGGTCTGCCTGCATCTGCATTTCATATTTCACATCTCGTCCCTCCCTTGCCTCTCAATACCTTCTCGCCCCCCTGCTCGTAGAGCTTCTAGCACCAAGGGTCCATAAAATGCCCTCACTTCACTCAGGCCTATTAACTTGGGCCAAGGGCTGTAAGATCCGCTAATGGCCATCAGAATGTTGCATTAAAACATCATTTTTGGAACAATGATTTTGTCAAAGGTTGTTGTGAAAGTTGTGTTAACGTGCTTCTCATCGCAATATTATTGTGCAATTATTAAAGTAATAGTTTAATCCAGGGTTTAGGAGCGCCTTCTTTTAGTGTTTTGAAGATTTTGTTTTACTATGGTTTAACTCAGTGAAATACATTAAAATAACCCATGTTTAAGGAAGCCTAGCTCAGAGGCTCACCGATGTCTGTTGCTTGTGTCCCAGGCGGTGGCTTTATGAAGTCTTATTGAGGGTACAGGGTGTTTTGTATGCAGTGAACCCAAATAATGTCTTGTGGCTCTGAATGCTCCTGTGCCTGTATTCCACAATCCAAAACTGGAAAGATTTGATTGTTTGCCTTTCCCCCTTGAAACTTGGCATCCTGGTGTGCTTTCTGTTTGTAATCCGCTACAAATTATTAGTATTTTGCCTAAACCAATTGAAGGGTTGCTGTTGTGTGCAACCAGTTGTCCGTTATAGTGTTTGTTTCAGTTTGTGATGACTCTGTAGTGTGGCGCAGTGGCAGGTCATCACAACCCTGGCAACCAAAAGGAACTGAATCCCTTTTGTCGCCATCTGCATCTAGAGAAAAAGCGATGTCAATCCCCTCCCTATTGGTGGGGAAAAGAACTAAAAGGGTTGTGCACACCCTCCCGTTCAGGATCAAATGGGAAAACAGTCTCACATAATGCACTGGTAAAGGAACTAACTCGGCCTCATTACGACCCTGGTGCTCCTGTAATGAAGGGTGCCAGTACTGGACCAGCACCCGTCATTACGGGAGCACCTATTATGAGGTTCCCTTTGCGGGACCCGGAACAGACGTCTGGTAAAACCAGACGTCCTTACCGGGTCCCGCGAGGGGAAGAGGGAGCTAATAACGGGCCATTTGTAATTTGCCCGTTATTACCTCCCTCCCCATTGGGGATGGGTTCCAGCAAGGAGGAATTACCGGCTTCTCCTGTGTTGGAATGACCCGGTAAGTCCTCATTGCAGGAACCCGGTATTGGAGCCCGGTATGGAGGCAGCCATGGCGCTAAGAGCACCATGGCTACCTCCATACTCGTAATGAGGCCCACTGTATGGCTCAAGATGCACATGTATGGAGGAAACCAACACAGGTAGAGTTCTTGTATAGGGAAGACAACAGGCTGCCTGGAGACGAGAGAGTTGTACTTCTGGGGAGCAGAGTAAATACCAAGGGCTTGGAAAAAGCCTGGGTAAACAATGCTCCGGAGAATGAGCTAAGAGTGAGGGGCCTTTCAGGAGAAAAGAAAGAGACTTTGGGGGGGGTTACAAGTGGGAGATGGGTGATAAGAGGAACGTGCCCACCAATCCTTTCGAAGATACTCATTAACAGAGTGAGGGGGACAGATAATTAGATAGCATACCCACAACAGGCCACAATATTGAAAAAAAACAACCAATTAACTCAGTGAACCACAGAGACACTTAAAGTAAAATGAATTTAATTCTGGGAGTCATAGTTTACTGCATCACAAGTGACTATAAAGACATTTCAAGCAAAGTGAATTGCATTGTAGGAATTGTACTAATCAGCCCATTTTCCTCGAATCCATTTCCTCGAAGGCCGCCCATCGCAAAGCAGCCTGTCGGGGAACTGCGCATATGTTTACCATGCATAGAGGAAGTGGGCTGATCATGACGGCGGCGCGGACTGTGAGGTAAGGGCAGGGTTTGCAGAGGGGTGTGTCTGTGTGTGTGTGTGTGTGTGTGGGGAGGGGGTGGGGGGCGTACCTGTGCGTGTAAGCATTTCGGGAACTTGAGAGCAAGGGTTGAGGTGGCAGAGCAGACGTCTGGGCCTGCAGGCAGGGGGCAAGGGAGGTATAAGGGGTTGCAGGCCCTCCCCCCCTCAATGTGAACAGAGAGGGAAAGGCCCGCAGAAAGGGAAAAATGTTTCCCACAGCTGCGAAATAGAACCAGTTATATTTTACTGACGCACAAGCAGCTACCGAGACATTTCAAGTAAAGTGAATCACATTTTGGGAACTGTAGTCTGCTTTGTGGGAACCGTAGTTTGCTGCTGCATAAGTGACCGCAGGGACCTCGGAAATCAGGAGAGGCCAGGAAATCCTAGGTGCTATAATATGGGAAAGGAAGACGCAATAGTGAGTTCCTTTGTTTGAGGTAAGGGGCGAGCTGTACACCACATGGCAGAGACAGGCTGGCATCAAGCGCTTCTGCGGGCCGTAGGTTGAGAAGCCTGGATGAATAACGGTGTCAGAAACATACAAGTATAAGGTGACCATGTGGGATTCCTATAGATCCCTGAACATCATGCCCTGTGGATTCAGAATAAAAATATAAAATAAACATTTTGAGCATCTGACTACCACATTTGTGGGCCATGCTTTCTCAGTAGTAAAAATGTCTTAGTATTTTGCATATTTTTAAATCATTCCCAAATCAATCATCCTGTAGCTTTAGGTAATGGTATTTACAGTGGTGAATTGTGCCAGGATTGACATCTTCAACTAATACTAATCCGGCACCTGAGCTGCCAGTATGCTGTTTATCTGCTGCTCTTGACTTCTTGCTTATATTGTGCACATTACAGCTTCCAGTTGGCCAGAACAGGGGGGTGTTCAAGGCTTTGCTTCTGAAAGAATGTTTCATGTTTTGTGCAAAATGTCTTTATGATTTCGCAAGAAACATTTATATTTTCTTTTGAGTTTCTGACTGCTTTGACTCCATATATTTAATTTGTATTTTTAGGATTTTCTTTTAGGTTTTAATCTTTTTGTTAAGGGTTTTGGCAAAATGAAATATTCAAAATAATGACAAACCTGTGTAGTGCAGATGTAAACTGTGCCCCACTGTAATGTGAGAAACCACTTTAGCATAATCTGTTCTGTTATATACAGTGGATATACAGTGGAGCACCTATACATATCCTAGGGTGTGGCTTGACAAAGGTGGAGTTAAAGGACCACAATAGCGCTGTAGGTTACTCAAAGAGTAGTGTCTAATGCAGCCGCCTGGAAACACCAAGACATTCTTAAGATGCTATTCTAAACTTGGGAGTTCAAGCCAATCTCAGATGTGGGGCAAAGGTGTCAGGTGATACCTCTTTCAGAGAAAAACTGGAAAAAATAAAGGGCGTCCATCAGTAAGTATTTTGAAAAGCATTCTTAAGAAAGTGTTTCATAAAGTAAGGAGGACGCTAGGTCTTGCATGTCTGCATACGTTTAGTGTTAGTCTCTATAGAATAGTCATCACGCAGAAGTCATCTGAAAGAGGTATGACCTGACACCTTTACCCCACATTTGACATTGGCTTGAACTCCCAAGGTTAGAATAGCTTCTTAAGCATGTCTTGGGGTTTTAGACTCGGGAGGATAGCTCAGGGGCAACGTGCTTGCCTTGGAAGCAAGACAACACAGAGCAACACAGGTTCGAGCCCCAGGTCCGCGTTTAGAAACCTCTAGGTAATAAGCGTGTTATAAATAACCAATCATATCATATCAAGCCTGATTATATTTTACAAATGAGTGTGGAGCTCTGATACCTGAACAATAACAAATGTGTGGATCGGGATCCTTCACTAAACATTGCAGAGATGTTGCTGGAAGTAGTCTGGGTGTCAGCGTGGTTAACCACCAGCAACAACGTTTGATGATCTAATTGATTGGCATCCAAAGTCTAGATACCTAAGATGATTAATGAATCTACTGTTCTCTGCAAGAAATAGGTGCCGCTTGGCTTGGGATCAGCAGTCTTCCAAAGGGGAACACATACATTATTTGGAGAGGTAAAGGGACTTTCATATTATTTTGGGAATTTCATTTTGGTGATTGCTGGTACAGAAATCGAGTATGCTAAAGGTACATTTTGTTCATCAAAAAAGAGTTTTTATAGTAAGAGAGCTAAGTGCCAAATGAAAGTGCAGAATTTGCACAACTGGAAGACACAGTTTATAGCTATCAAGGGGTTCAGCCAAAGGAAGAAATGTTTGAAGCCATATTATGGGCACAGTCTGCGGATAAATCGGATCAACTGAATCTTGTGTGCATGTGCATACCTGCGTAGGCACGCGCACGCGTGTGTCTATGTGTGTGTGTACAAAAAGGGGATACAGTAGAAAGAATCAATAGTATGGATACAATTAAAGAAATAAAGAGATAGATTATGTAAGCATACAGTTAGGAAGATGTAGATAGATGGGATTAAAGAGGTTTACAGGCAGGTGAGGGAAAGGCAGATTTAACCACATCTATTTCAGGTCAATTAACCACTTGTTGAGGGAAGGGTTCAAGTAATGGAACACAGCCCAGTGAATGGAATACAATCAGGAAGCTTTTTATAAACTCAAGAGTGATTTCAGCAGAACACCCACATTGCGGGGTTTTACAGTGAAATGTAAAATAATGTTTACTGTTAATGCCAGTGCCTATGGACTTGGTGGTTTCCTTAGCCAAGCAGCTGTACAAGAGAAAGTGGTGATCACTTTTTACGCGTCAAGACCGTAGAGGCAGAGTACTCTGTCATAGAATGGCAGACCTGAGCATGACTCTGGTGTCCAGAACATTTAGGAACTTTTTGGGTGGTTATTCCATATGTGATCAGGATGGATGCAAATCCCGTTAGGCCACCTTTAGACTGTCAGAAGATCAGGTGCTGCTCAAAATGAAAGGCACATGCTCCACATGCACACAGACAGTACCAGAAAAGGCAGGCCGTCCCGCCAATACGATATGTCCCGCATATGCTACCTTTGTACCATTTTTCCAATAAATGGTTCACCAGAACATTTCTACATTCAGACAAATAAGCCCTCCTACAGAATCCAATTTCCCATTCCACTGGTACCCTACTAGGCTTTCATATTCCTATGGTTGACCTTTTACATTTCACACAGTCACAGTCCTTCCTGCTTCCCGCCCTACATTTCTAGCCAGCACACAACTGATGGACACCTTCATAAAGCACAGCCTGGTATGATATGATACGATGGGTTATTTAAAACGCGCTTAATACCCAGAGGTTTCTAAGTGCAGACCTGGGGATCGAACTTGTGTTGCTCCGTGTCGTCTTTCTTCCAAGGCGAGCACACTGCCCCTGAGCTATCCTCCCAAGGCAAGGAACAATGCCACAGGATGCAAGGGCCCACATCTAAAAGCAGTGGAGTAACCTTTCCATCACAGGCTATGATAAGAGTTAGGCGGTACAACCACCACATTCCTCCAGCTCTGGGCAAAATGAAATTCTGTCAGTCTGAAACCGTCCGCTATTGCCCAAGCAGACACAGAGGCGGTTGTCCAACCCTAGGGTCAAATGCTACCTTTTGTAAGGAGGATGTTTGCAAACCAGGTGTGTGGCTCACGTGTTAAATGCTCACCTTCCGACACGGGGAAGGACTCCACGCTCAAAGCCCAGCTTGCCAATTCAGCCCTTCTTCCTTACTTGCATCGATTAAGTAAGCCCTGTTAAATATGATAATAACAGATATTACTACAGCACTAAGAAGCAGGAGGAATTGGGCATGAAGCACTATATTACATCCTAATATTATCATTAGGGAAGGTTAAAAAGTGCATCATTCTTCAATAACATCCACGGGGTTAAATAATGCCTAACCTTCCCATACACCTCTCCAGGGGCTGGCACCCCTCATATGGTTATCACCTTGTCCTGCTGGAGAGACTCGTCTGTGAACACACCCCATCCATGTATTCAGAGAAAAAGCAAAGCTCAGGCTCATCCTTTCTGAGTAAGCTATTAGGAGCATGGATAGGGCACGTCGCTTAGAGCCATGCCCTTATTCCTTTCGCCATTTTAGGGCCAGGCACTCACTGCGTCCTATTGAGTCACGATGAGGTGCTTTTTTACGGGGCTCTCTCCTTCCTAACTTTAAAGAATTGTACCCCGGATTAGGAGATGTCTTTTGTAACTTTACCAGCACGCGTGAAGCCTTGCTCCTTTATCATTGGCATTTCCATGCCAACACTGCAACGATGTGTCATTGCAACACGAGAAAACACTGAAAACCAGGAACGCGTGGGATCCAAGGCAAGGAGGATAATATTAGCATCTCAAGCTTTTAAGAAATCATAATTGCCTTCCCACTCCCCGGCAAAAATGTGCATGTTAAGACAAGGCGCAGAGGCATACATTATGCAATTTGAAAGCCTTGCTGCTACTACAAACTCTTTCCCACTGTACCTTGCTCTTCAGAAATTGCTTTCAAACGCTTACTCAACCGATAAGTCATTTTACTAGTATCTTGAATCCTACCTCAAAATAAATGTACTTTTGATGCTATTGATCGCCTTTAAAAGTCAGCTCCCTACAATGTAGTGAGTTCACCCGCCACCTTCATCAAGGAACGAAGGTCACTGATTTGACGACAAAGGTGGCCATAAGAAGCATACAACTGGCAATTGCGGCCGACCGCAGGCTTGCGTGTTCTTCCAAAAGTCTAATTATATGTGGCTTTGCCCACTTTTCAATAACGTTTTATCCTCACAGTTGCATGCACTCTGAGAAGCACTAACCCAATTAGCAACATTCAGAGCCCTAACATTGGAAGCTCTCTTATATAACATGGAACAGAACCTTGTTAATGTTGTCAAAAGTGTAGACAAAATCAAAAAAACATTTATTCAACCACTACTAAAATGAATGGAAGACCCCACTAAAATAATACATAGGTCAATGGTCTGTGGTTAGGTTAGCCCAGAAATGGGCTCTGTGGTTATGGAGCTTATGAAATGGAAGATCAAATACCATTGTACTTTACCTTTTGGCCTCCTTTTCACCTAGGAGGGTACGCAGTGACGTATCACTGTGGTAGGGGAGGGATTGGGCCTTCCTACAAATTGAAGAAGAGCCCTTGGAGGGGGGCTGCCTCTCTGACACATACAATGTTTTGAGCAAAAACCCATGGCTCTGGTCCTAAATTCCATCAGGGACTAGGGAAAAGAGACCAAAACATACTTCAGACACCCCCTCATGATGTGCATCGAGAGTCTTCCCACATCCCCTCTTGCTGACTTTGAAAGCAGGCCCTTTCTTGGGTACACTGTGATGCTGATACCGGGTTCCTGGAAGTGTATCAGAGGGTTTTTGGTATTGCTATAAAGACCTAGGTCATCCATATTCTTTTCTTGAAGCAATGGGTGGTGACCTAACCAATGCTTCAGGCAGTTGTACTGTTAGTTTGGATCCCTATGGAGAGCCTTAGCATGGTCTCATAATATGAAAAGGCTTTAACAGTCAAAATCTGAGTTCATGGTCTGCTTAGTTTTCACTTCCTTGTTTTTAGTTGTGGGTCTTATGCTGTGTTTTCAGGGGTACTATGTGGGGAAAGGAAGGTGGGTGGGTTTGTTGTTCAGTACCGAGAACTACAACTCCCTGCTATTACACTACAAATACATCCAAGAAGGGGATGGCCCTAGCAATGCGCAATACCTACTAAAGAGAGATGGGGGCATTGGTGTTTCTGTGAAGCTCTCCAGAGAGAAATGGTAAATTCGTACTTTCAACACAGAACGTAAGGGGTCTTAATTCCTTAACGAAGCGAAGGAAAGTGGATCCGTATCTTAGAGGGTGGGGGCGGATGTGGGTGCCCTCAAGGAGACACATGTTTCAAAAAATGACAGTTCGAAAATAAGGTTTAAACACTACACGAGGATGGTACATGCAACAGCTCAGTTCTTTTAGTTTTCAGGAATTGTTTTCATATACAAATTGGGGAGACAAAGGAGGATAAAGAGGATCGATTTTTGTTTGTTAATCTACTTAATGGCTCTCACAAACTCACATTGGCTACACTTCATGCCCCTAATAAGGGGTAGGACGGTTTTATTAGATCGACCCTAACTCAGCTGGGGGATTTCGCAACAAAGGATATAATTCTTATGGACGATTTTAATATGGCTTGGTCACTATCGTTGGATAGAGACCAACGCAGGTCCCAATAGGATAGAGCACCTTCCAAAGCTATTCAAAATAGCATGGAAAGACTAAAATTGAGAGCTTTGTAGAGGAAACTAAGGGCCCACTGAAAGGGTTTACTTTTTATTCGAACGTCCACAAGTAATTCTCAAGAATAGATTACATATTGATCTCGGCCCAATTGATAGGGAGATTGGAGAAGGTTCAGTTTCGTTATCAACCATGCTCCATTTCAAGCTAGGATTAAAAGTGAGAAGCAAGATGTGGAAGTGGAGTTTCCTGACAGAGCTAATTATTGGGGAATATTTTGCAAACAACCCACCTCAAAAGGCATGAAGCCAGATGCCTCAAAGCGGTTATCCAAGGTTAAATACTTCCCCTGAAATCCCAATGGGACAAACGACTCCGATCTCTGGTGTCAGATATAGAGGAGGAACTGCACACTATCAAACAGGCAAGGCTAGATAATCCACATAGAGCAAATTCGAAGGCCTACAGAGCTGCAGCAGGACAGCTGGATCTGTTGAGACCCAGATAAGCTGAGAAAGCGATACTACACCCCAAGCACTATTACTATATTTGGGCCAACAAAGCGGACACGTTATTGTCTAGATCCCTTAGAAATCAAAGGAGCTCCAGAACGATCACTGCATTAATTGACAACAATTGTAACAAAGTTACAAACACAACGGGGATTCATGATCAATTCATTACATTCTATGAACAACTATATGCAATGGTTTATCCATCAACAGTCATGCAGAACGAATATCTTCAAACGGTGCAGTTGACAAAGATTACCCCGCAGGACCGGGAGAGGCTTGAGGGAGTAATATTCGAGAAGATGTTTGAGTGCTTATCAAAAACCTACTTATTAATAAATCCCCAGGTCCTGAATGCTACCCAGCCCTTTTTTATAAAAGATTTCAGCCTATATTAATCCCCAAATTTACCATACTTTTCAACTCCTTCCACTTACCCGGCCACATTACGTCTATGGAGGAGGCCAAAGCCATCCTCATCACTAAGCCCTTCAAAGATCCGATCACGTGCAGTTCCTGTCGCCCTATAGTCTAAGGAGGTTTTTTGTTTCCCTACATGACATCTGTTGTCAAACGTTATTATATGATGTCATGATGAAATCACACACACGTGATGACACTATTACATTTTTTTAAAATAAACAAAAGACCTATAGTGTGTGTATCTCTTTCGCACTGAGCATCATCCAGTGATTTGGTCCTGTGTCACTCCAGACATCGATACCATTAAGATACAGAGAGTAATTGGGTGCAGATGCCCTCATTCGCTACTGGGATGATTCTTATAACTAGTATATTTCCCTTTTACTATATCTCAGATTCCTCAACATGACACGTTTAAAGATTGGGTGCTAATACCAAGGGGGTGGGGAGCATAATCTGGATTACAACAGCTATGCTCCCTGAAATTATATTGTCTTATTTGTTCTTGCTTACCAAAAGCTTAGCCCATCTTTATTTGGTAGCTGAAAAATAAACACCTTCTTTATAATGGTTTCCTTTTGTTACCTCACTAGACACATCTTCCTTACATTGTGCCAAATACCATTATGTGTGTGGTATCTACATACCAATATTTAAATACAAAAAGTAAAATATTTTCAAAAAAGTGAGGACCCAGTTTTGGGCGTAAAATTCGAATAGATTTCTTATTAATTATCTAGGTAATGGGAGTACTTTAAAACCTACACCAACTGATCATAGTTTTACATCGACCCTGTTATCATAATTGATTGGGAACTTTTAAGCACTTAATATTTAGCATCACTTCTTTGTCTATGGTGTGTATATTTTATTAGCTTGTGATGTTCTACTTGGAATACCTCCACAGAAAAAGGCTTTGGAATTTTGTCACTTTGTCTTAAAACACTGTATATGCTGCTATTATGATCTGTAATTGTATTATGTTATGCTGTTTCAAAGAAATGATGACATTTCAGATCCTTAATTAAGTTGGATAAAAGCCTTTGTGCAAAATGATTTGCTCTTATCATTATCTGGTGAAACGAATAAAGAATAAAAAAATTGAATAATTCACAACTTCAATATCCTTAGTATGTAATATTTTGGGATACTAATCATCAGGAAAAGTACACAATTATTTGACTTTTTGAACACATAAGTGCTTTATGCCTGATTAATAATTTCCCGACAGGAACCTTTCATGTGTGTCAGTACTAAACAGGGCTGTCCCTGGTCTCCCTCCTTTTTGCTGTCTTTCTGGAGCCTCTCCTTCACTGTTTGAGGAAGAATGGTGAGATCAGAGGTATTCCATTCGGAGGTGAAGAACACAGGGTATCAGCTTTTGCTGACAACATGCTCTTGTACCTAACAGACCCAATAAACTCCCTCCCGGCGGTACAGAGGGAACCTGAAGCCTTTGGGCACATCTGGGACTTAAGGTCAATATAAACAAGTCTGAAATCATTACTCTAACTGTCAAAGATCCTGAATTACTCATACCTCGATCATCCTCACCCTACAAGTGGGAGAAGGAATGCATAAAATATTTGGGTGGAATGAAAAAAGAAAGGACCTAGGCTTTTGAGCCTTCGGTGTGGGCCGCACACCTGTAATTTCCCACTAGGGGTTAAACATTTGTTGATGTGTTGTTGAGGATAGTAAAAATCATTCGCAAAACGTTTTGTTGCTTTATAGGTGCTTTTATTCAAAAAAAGTGTTTGTTTAGTCACTTTGCATAAACAATTGGTTAAACATCACCAAATTGTTTGATGCAGCTTATTTTGGCAAATGAAAAACCCTATGGCTGATGCATTTCGGAAATGATATTCCTTCCTCAGAGCCGGGTTTGCCTACACAGTAAATTTAAACAATATTGCGTTGCAAATATTAATAGCAGTTAGAATCAAACAGGGTACCCACAAGTGACATACAGAAAACACATAACACGTAAAAAAAGAGAAAGAGCATGTATAGTTACAAGAAAATGTTTGCTATGCAATTTGTTATTGTACTCCTCAGGTCCCATAGGGGTATTTAAACTCTTCTGTGCTTTCGCTGTGTTAATGCAATCACCATTGTAGAAATTAAGTCGAATAAGTAGCTACATTGTTGTTTGATAACTTACTTTAAAACATCATTTACGGTGACATTTTAATAGCTTGTAAATTACCTGCATCCTCCATGTTGTAACACTAACCTGATAGAGTTACTTAAGATGAGCGCTGTTAACGATGGAATGCTTAATGCCTCAGCATTTGCAAAACGCTGTGAAAACAAAACGTAGAGAGACATCTTAGACGGCTGTGGCTGTTAAAGTACGATCGTAATATAAAGTGTACTTTCTGACTGTGGGAGTCAGTCTGTATACTTCTTCTCGTCGGAAAAACTGTATTCACTTACTGTTAGAAGACTTCGATGCGTTAAATAAATGCTTCTAACTATGGCGTTCTGCTCCGTTCTGCAGCCAGAATGCTGTCTGCAAGTCCTTGCGTTGCCGTGGCAAAGTATATATAATGGACGTTCCTACGAGTATGTGATGTCGGCCATACTGGTGTGGGCACAGTGCCAAGTGCCGTTCTATGCTAATGTATTGTCTATACTCTGTGACTGACTGTATGTAGATGATACGTTCTTTGATGAAAAAACGTACTTAAGTGCTAAGAATATGGTTTTATAAACACATGTTGAATGCTAAGAAACAGCGTATTGTTACGGAGGCCATGTTTGTACAATAAAACGTTAGAAGAGCCATAGAAAAAATACTGTGTTAAATAAAGAGCTAAAAACTAAATCGTCGTGTTGAATATTAAACTAACGTGAAGTGCATATAAAAAAGTTATTCAACCTTGAAACGCACGCTTTTACTGAAAAAGATTAGTTAACCTGAATAGGTGGCTAACATAGATTGCTGTTGGAATGCTTGTCTGCATCACAGTGAGAGTTGACAGATTATAGTATTAGTATTGCAATAGTGGAAGAATGCATAACATGGCCAATGTTGTTTTATGGACATGAAGTGTTAGTGTGTTACAAGAGAGTTCCATATGTAAAAAGCTCTCCCACCCTCTTTTCAAACACAAATGATACATCATAGAAAACAATTAAGATCAAGTTCATCATTGATTCCTCGCAGTGATAGCGCTTCGAGTCTATCAATCCAGTAGGCTTCCCTCTGCTGTCTTTTTTTCTTAGTGTCTGTAGCGTTCCCTTGAATGACTTCTAGTACATTGTTTGTACATTGTTTGAATGCATTCAAACAATGGTGGCGGGCGGGCTACACTAAACTGAGGAATATGTTCCAGGCATCATAGATTAGATCATTTGAGGAATGTACACAGTCCTTTCTGATAGGTGAAAAGGAAAGGTTTCACTATTTTCAGCCACGTCACTGGGCCCTGAACTCAGATAATAAAGAAGCCACCTTGAGTGTGTTCACCGACATTGAATAATTCCTGGTAACACAGCCAGGATCCAAAAAGCTGATCTCTTCCATATGCAACCTGTTAATGGACTGGTCCCCCAAGATAATATGACGGTTCTAGGTCAAAGTTTCGAATGTAAAGGATCAAATTACCAAAGGGTCGAATCAAAAGGACCGAAAACCAAAGGGTCAAATTTGATTTATTTATTTATTTAATTTTTTGTATTCATTTTCTTGGGCCCCCTCCTCCCAAACCCCCCTTTTTGTGGTAAAAAACACTTTTATTTCCGAAACGGAAACCCAAAAAAAAAATATTTTTAAAAAAAATGCAACCCTTTTGTTTTAGGTCAAATTGACTCGACCCTATGGCATTCGATCCTTTTGGATTCGAACCTTTAACTGGACACCTAATATGACCATATATGACTAAATGGGAGACCACGTTGGAGAAACCTATTCTGAGAGAAAACTGGGACCTTCGTTGGAGAAATATTCTTAGACTCAACAGATCGATACAATTGAGAGAAATGTGGCACAAGATTATGACATAATGGCACTATATTCCTACACGATTACATGCCATGTTTCCACAATCGTCACCCAACTTCTGTAGAGGTTGTGCAGACAAGGGGTATTGGTTACACATGAGGTAGTCCTGCCTGAAGGTGGAGAGGTTTTGGTTCACGATATTGAAACGGATGTGTGGAATGTTTGGTATCCAATTCACTACCCGTCCACAGGTTTGCATGCTGGGTCTATGGGGATCCGATTCCACTCTGCAGAGGGGTGGCTAAAAACATCATGATATTGTTATTGGCAGCTGACCTACTCATTGCCCAGAGGTGGAAGTGGGAGGCACCACCGACCTTTCGCGATTGGATTTGGAAAATTTGGGATTTTAAGGCAATGGAATGGGTTACGTATTCCCTTTAGCAAGACTATGTGGCATTCCGATCAGGCTGCGAGAGAGGGATCACCTTCTTAAATGATGATTATGCACTTTGTCCACAGAGGCTAAAAATGAATATCATTGACTGATTCCACTTTAACACTGTCAGTTGAGATTTCATTTTGGTCCTTTTGTTGGGGGGCAGGAGGAGGGAGAGGGATTGAGGGGGTGTTTGGGAGTTTTGTGAACGTTGGGGAAATATTGTTTTGAAAATAATGTAATGAAACCAATTTTTTAAAAATGACTCCTAAGTCCCATGCCAAGGAAGAGCGTGGAAGAGGAAGAGATGGGAAGAGGAAAATAGAGTATAGAGAACAGGTGAGCAGCCAGAAAGAAGTGTCCCCCCATCCCTTTCTTTGGATTGAGATTGGTAGGGGGAAGCCATCGAGAAGTGCAGAGCATACAAATAGCTAGAACAAATTCAATGAGAAGCTGAAGTGAAACAAGAGAAAGACAAAGATTTGATAATTATCTGCAGATGGGGCCGCCCAAAGGAAGAATTGATTGCTAACATGGAAATGTGGAAAAAGAGAATAATAACAGGCCCAGCAGGAAGCCTTGGGTAAAGCTGTAACCTGAAGGGAAAAGAGTTTGAGGAGTGAGCAGCTCAGCATTCCAAGAATGAACAGAAATGAAAAAGGTCCACACTTTAGTGACTACTTAGGATGGTGGGTGGGTCGGAAAGAGGAAAGAGGGCCAGGCTTCAGCAGCTGCCACAATCTTGGAGAATTCATATATTTATTACATATATGTATACAACTATAAAATTAATATAACATAAATAAATGCATACAATATATAATTAAAATATATTATATATTTCTGTGTGTGGCCTGTAGAACTACTTCCATATATACATGCTTATATATGCGATGCAAAACATTTTAAATTAAGGTTACAACTGTTTTCCAACTTGTGATGTTGTGGAATTCAGAAGTTGAAAAAAATGTTGCCGCTTTCTGGCAAGTTCACAGAATTCTGCCACCTGAAAAAAACAGCACACCCCATTTTTATGCAATTTAGACCGCATTCCAGGTTTGGTGGTATTTTGGTGGTAAATCCACTGAAATAATGCCAAAATTGGTTACCGTTGCCAACACTTGATCCTGCAAGTTTACCACGGGATTACAAGTGATGGTAGCATGGTGTTAGTCTCCAAACATGGGTCTTCAGTGAAATTACCAAATGGTAATTCCACTGGTAAATCCTCCCCTTTTCCTCAAACAATCAGCAGAATTAGCACTCTATAATTTGGAAATATACAAAAATGTCGCCCTCAGTAGTGCGCCCCCGCAGTTACTGTGACTTTGGGGGAACACAAAATACTGACTTCCATTACTGTGCACCCAAGCAGAGCGAGGGTTGCGGGCGTGTCCTCCGCTCTCCTTGGACGCAGTAACGGGAGTCGGGGATTGCAGGGTTGTCCCCCGCTTACCGTTGTAGTAAGCGGGGGAGAAAAAAGTAAAAAGAAAAAACTGACCGACCCACGGTAAATGGGAGGAACCGACGCTGCAGGGATAGCAGGGAGTCAGTGGCGCACACAGAAGCCATAAAGGTACGTGTGGTTGGGGGGTTGGGTAAGGGAATGCTGGCCGGGGGCCAGGGGACATGGTTAAAGTGATCTATTGGATCACTGCTCCGCACCGTAATTGGCGTTGACATTTTCCTCGGCGCAGTTACAGGCGGCACAGTAATCACTGATTCTATAATTTCACCAGTGGTAATTCCACTGAATTTGTAATATGGCAGTTCGGAAAAAATGGCAGTAACAGAATTATTGCCACTTTTTTTAACACCACCATACTCGGAATGAGGCCCCATTTGTCTGTAAGTCCATTTGGGAGAAAATCAATTTGTTTTTTAATGAAAGCTACCCTGAGTTTTTAAAGAGTTTCTAAGAGTAACAGCTTCCTGTAAACATTTCACTTACCTGTGAGCCTGTTTTGGAGCAAATTAATTTGTGTTATAATCCCATTTTTTTTAAAACTTTGGGCTTGGAGACTGCCCTGCGTCCCACCCATTTCCAGCCTACTTTGAATCCCACCACATACTGAGTATTCATTGATTTGGTGGAATATAGCAAAATCACTCCCAGATGTCAGTTTATTTTCTGAGGGTGGTGAAGTAAGTTTGACACAGGGATCTGTGACCCCGCAACCCGTGCAGCCCTGTTCAGTATTATGGGCTAACGTGCATTCAGCATTTTAGACACAATCTTTTCGTGCAATCCCACCTCACAGTACTGATGGCGATGAAAAGGGAAGGAGACTTGGATGTGGCAGATTAAAATTGTAAGCACCAATATGCCCAAGGGTCTTCACTTAAGGGCCAATAACAACCATTTCTATTGCAGGGATAAGTAGGTGACTCTGAAGGCAAATCCCTATTAAGGTGACCTTCAGTATTTAGGTTTGCTGATGAGATTTCAGCCCTGAGACCCTTCTTGAGCAGTCATTGGCCATGCCAGCAAACCTACTGTGGTTCCTCAGGAATTGTGGGGAATGGGCCCCGCTTAGGTAGTTGATGTACTCCAATGTGAACAACCTTGACAAATAACACACCTTTTCAGCCATTTCCTTGAATTGCAGTTGCCTAATTAGTTAACAGATGTTAGTAGTGTGAACTCAGATAATTTTGGAACTTTGGAAAAAGAGCTGAGTTTTCTGAACAACCTGCTACTTGTACAGCACTGAAGTAGACCAAGAAATGTGTGGTCTGGTGCCTGAGAAAGAGTACTACAAAATCCTTCCATACCTTTGCAGAGGCTTATTTAAAGGAAAACTAAGTTATACATAACACTGGAAATGGGGAAGAGATCAGGAATGGATCAAGCTGTCTCACTCTGCATGATTCAGGTGACTCTTTCATGTGGCAGCATGGACTGGGCACGGTTTTGCCACCCTAGCATTTCCCCTATCACGCTGCACAACGGTTTGCCACCACCGCATTTCCACTACCACACTGCATGGAGTCTCTGTCCTCAGATACCCTGGCACGGCAGAAATCACGGGATATCCTATTGCTAGTGCCTTCAGACATGGCAAATGAGGGATTCCCCGGACGCTGCTGTCTCCTTTTGCGGACAGCATAGTTAGACAGTCCTTCTGCAGGAAAGACCTGAAGAGAAAACTATGGAGCGGTTTCCCTCCAGGTGTTTTACAATGTTGCTGGTTGTAAAGTGGGGCCCTCTTTCCCGGCCCATGATGACCCAAGTAGAACATTTGACTGGGGTAGCCTTTTTAATCAGGGGTAAAGCAGGTGAAGCAGCACAATGTGACCTCATTTTCCTTTGCTTGGTCCTCCCAATGGAATCTCCTTCATCGCCTTGTTGGTCGGACTGTGAGAAAAAATAGGCCTGGGTACCACAATAAAAAGGCCCACATGTGTGAGATGCAAATTGCAGTTTTTTTTAGGCAAACTGGCAAGTGTCTCTGTGGGGCAAGGGGGGTCATTTACTGAAATATATTTGGCAAATGGTGCTTTTTAAAGCACATTGAACGGGTAGCTTTGGCCAAAACTATCAGTGATAATGTTAAATAAGACAAAGTGACCCTCATTGGGCCACAAAATCAACCCACACAAGTCTATTAGACGGCCCTTTTGGAATTGGCGTATAGGTCAGTGTGGAGAAATAGGCACCTGGGCTTAGAGACTTTTGCAACCTCCATAGATCTCAACCATGACACAGAGTTTCTGTTAGACAATTGCCTGGACAAGTGCACGTGACATCGTTGAGGTAGGATTTTTAGCCTCAGTCTCTGGCACCTGATAGTATTTTACTTTGATAAATCCACTGCAAATACTGAATGCATTGCAATGTCTCCTAGGGTGATGCTAGCAATGTTTATTTATGTAACGCAACCAGATGGCTGGAGACTTGGCAATTTGTTAATGCACCTTGACCTATTTTTAATCAAAATGAAAGTATGACTGAATGATGTACCATTATGAGAACTGTAGAACTCATCTTCTATTTGCTGGAGTGTCTGCAATGTCCCAAGCGTTCACTGGCATATGTTCACCCTCAGCCTGTACTTATTCACTGGAATAAAATCCCATAGGTCACCGTCTTGAATATATTAGCATGTCACACTTTCATACGAAGCTTAGACACCTCCTTTCACCCTTGCTAATTATGCCAAAACCTGATTTACTGGGTAATTGATGATGTACACAATTAATCAAAGTGGAAAATTACTGGACATCTAGGCTGTGCAAATACATTTTACCAGCAAGTCAAAACTCAGATGTGTAATATGCTGGAGTTCATGCTTAATAATATTCCTTTGCCTGCTGCCATGATAATCGGTTGTATACTAATTGTTCGAAGGGCAATTGTCCGAATAACAATTGACCTTCTGCACAATTGACCACATTTAAATGGTCAATTAGGATATATATGTGGGGGAACCTCCCCCCCGTAACCCTCTAAAATATCCAACCCCCCACTCAATTCCCTTATATTAATATTACCCCAACCCAACTCATTATATATATAAAAATGACCATACGGTCAATTGTGCAGAAGGTCAATTAGGGCCACTGTAATTCAAACAATTGTGGCATTCGGTCAATTGTATTCGAACAATTCGGGAAATACCTGATAATCACTTCCATGATAGCAGGTCTGAACCCCCAATGAGTACGCTTCGCTGCACATCAGGGTTAAAAGGCAAAAAATGGATCTCTAATTGCTTTGTGATCATGAGCTGTCATGTATATGTTACGATTTCTGACACATTAAAAGCATCAGACTCGCCCCCACGCTCCTACAATTCAGAAAAGAACTCAAGGTCCACCTCTTCAATGAGTCTCTCCTCCTCAACACCTAATCCATCACATCGCCCCCGCGTCACCTAACTAGCTAGGTGACATCTGCGCCTCTCCTCCCTGCCACCCTGTACAGCTGCACCCCTCCTCTGTGCTCCTCTGCATCCTACACCCCGCTGTATATCTGTTCTATTTTTACCTCTGAAAGGCACTCTGTTGTGTATTTGTATTGTTGTATACCCCTGTAAAGTGCTCTGTTGTGTATCTGTATTGTTGTATACCTCTGTAAAGCGCTCTGTTGCTTCTCGAAGACAGGTCCAATTACAATAAATACAATAATAATAATAATAATAATAATAATAATAATACTTAAAATAATGTCAGGACAAGGAAAAACTATACAACCCGCCACCAACACTTAAACTGATTAACTCTGGAGAAACATACCACTGAGGTGTTTTTTTTCATAGCATGCACTGGCAAATTTTCGTTGCTCGCCTCCATTCATCCAACTTCAAGTGCACATTCACTCATGCACCCATAACTGCTTCCATAGCCTCCTGAAGACTCCCTACCACACCCCTGGCAACTTCTTGTAATGTGTACACTAACAAGGTCATCTTTCTCCGGGGATCCGCCTTCTCTGCTACCCGGCACAGTCGAATCCTAACTCTGGAATATGTGTGCAAGCGAAACAGAATGAAAGAAAGGGCAAGGGACTCCAAATATTCGTGAACAATGAGTGCATTGATTTCAATAACATACATGTATTTTAACAATCACAAAGTTCCCACATGCTAGTTCACATCCCGATTAGTTACGCAGCATGTACTAAAGATTGAAATTGGATCTCTGGCATTGCGTCGCTTTGAGATTTTAAAAAATGTTGCACCATGGGGAAAGCCCCACATGCCTCCCTTCTACTGACCCCATGCTCCACAATGTCATCTCCCCTTTTCTCTGCTTCCTGTCCCCCGCACCTCCCCCCTAAAAGTGTTGCCAGAAATGCGGTGAAATGTCCCTTGACCAAATGCGGTGAAAGGGCTGCGGTGGCTTGGAGGAAACCAACTAATTGTCCTCCAGAATAATTGTGTCCTTATCTGAGTGCTCTATGAAGGGTGTAATCAGTGGTGGACAGGCCGAGGGGGGCACTGGAGATTTCACCTTGGGCCTCTTTTGAGTGCGATGAAGTAAATAATTTGCTACTAAGCCTCAATTATATGTTAATATGGGGCCACTCTGAAAAACATTTCCTGGGCCACTTTTGGTTCGCAGGCCAGCCCTGGATGTCATTTATCATAAAGGGCAGAAAAAGATAACAAAGCAAACCCATCTTTACCTAAAAGAAAGTGTCAAATATGTGTTGATGTTAGGTGTAGAAGTGCCTGAGAAGTGCATTGGGGACCCAATGACGCCCAACCCTTCATCATTCCAGGGTAACATTCTGTTGATTATTAAATGTGAGTACCAATGCCATCTATTATGACAATGCTTACAGCTAGTAGTACTCCATTACACAGCTCTATATACAAAATGTTGCTTTACATTTAGTAAGATAGAAGGGGTAGAGGGTCTGTGACATGTTAACTTTGTGGCACCATGATTGGCTGAGTTAATCAATACACATAAGCCTCCATAGCCTCCTGGTATTGTGGATAAGGGGCCTGAGTTGCTGGTTAGGCTGTATCTCTGTAAAGGAAGCACACTTGGCTTAGGATGGAAGTGCTCAGGCCTATGAGGCTGAACCTTGCCTACAATTATTATAAAAATGCTGTGAGAGGCTACAACTGGCATAAAATGGCAGTACCTAGAAATATAAAGCTGTACTGGTCTATTGTGGCAGTGCTCATCATTATGATGTTTCCCCTGGCTATGTCATTGACATACAATGACTGCACCCAGGGCATAGCAAGACAGAACCCTGAGTGATATATGGTTAGAACCCACAAGAAAAAAGCCGCATTGTGAGAACTGGGTGTCGGATATGCGGACACTCTCTTGGTATGAAAAGACTCAGGCTATTCGACAACATCGAGAAACTGCGTATGAGGAAAGATGGGGGTCATTTGGTGATTTATTTGGATAAGGTGTAGGCTTTGGTTTATTTTTTATGGATTTTGAGGTGGGGGAGTTGGTAGGGGTGTATGTTTCGTTTTGTTGTTGTTTTTGTTGTGTTTTTGTGTTGTCATGTCTTGCTATGGGATAGGAGGGTGGGAATGATTTCTGATTTCTTTCTGAAATGCTGTTAATTTAGTAGTAATTTACATTTTGTTAAGCTGCTGTATATGGAGCATTCTCTCACTTGTTCCCATTCTGATGTTACTCAGATGAACTGTTTTCTTTTCTTACTGTATAATTATTAACTAGAGTTGGTAAAAATAAATTAACCACAAGAACCTTTTGTCCCTTTAATGTATTCTTATTGTAGAGGTTTTATACCAGTGATGCCACTTCCTATGATTTCATCAAGGTCATAGGCCATGTGACAGCAATTCCTAACATGCAATGGAGGTCATAGGTCATGTGATGTCACTTCCTCTGATGTCATTGGGTGAGTGAGGTCACTTCCACCACCCCTGAATTTTTGGTGAAATTGATTTTATTTATTTGTATTTATTTATGCATTGTGCTTTTGTTAGGCGCGTATACAGCAAGTAAATTGTGTTTCAAAGTGCCCACATGGCAACAGGGAGGGAACATGCAATTGAAAAACAATACATACGCTGGAGGATAATAATGGACCTACTAGGCCTTGTGAGTATTCAGAACGTGCAAGTGCAGAGAGAGAAGAAGGGAAGAGGGAGTGGGGGCTAAATGCTGGAGTGTCCGTGCTTGTGAGTGAGTAGCAGATGTAAGTGCCAAGTATGGTAAGTGCTAGAGAGCGTTGAGCTGCAATAAGTGGGTAAGTGCAGGCCTACAATGGCGTGGGCCAGTGGCTGCCGAGACAAGTGCTGTAAGTTGGCAGAAGCTGAGGTGATTGGGTTTGGGAGGCCAGGGCCCCAAGCACACATAAGGGTCCTGGTCACCAAACACAGCGACTTTGAGGTTAGCAGAGGAGGGAAGAAGGGAAGGAGAAAGTGAAAAGGAAGGTCTTGAGGAGATTCTGGAATTTTAAGAGGTCTGGCTCAAGATGAAGAGGAAGGGGAGGTGGTTCAACAAGAGGGAGCTAACTGAAACAAGAGATCGAACTAAGGTCCTCTGTTTTTAGCGAAACGCTTCACATCCAAAGTTGTTACCAGAGGAACGTAGCGGCCTAGAAGGAAAATATTTAGTCATAGCAAGTTGTAGATAGTAAGGTCCCAGGCCCCAGACAACCTTGTGGATGATACAGACGGATTTGGATTTAATCCGTGCAGCAGCCGGGAGCCTGTGAAGAGTTTTTAGGGCAGGAGAGATGCAGTCCCTGGGCTTGAGGCCAAGGATACATCTTGCTGCCCTATTGTGGATTAGCTGGAGGGGTTATAGGGAGGAGGAAGGTAGATTTAAGAGAAGGCTATTGCAGTAGTTAAGCCTAGAGAGAATCAGAGCTCTGGTAACAGTGAGCTTCTGGGGGAAAGTGAGAAAACAGGGAATTCCTTTGGAAAGGAAGAGTTGAAAGTTGGACTTCTTGGCAATGTCCTCGATGTGAGGGAGGAAGGAGTGAGAGGAGTCAAAGATGACTCCAAGGTTTCTGGCTTCAGATGAAGGAACAGGGGCAGTTCTCATAGAGGAGGGCCACAGTGAGGGGAGGAAAGAGGGAGCAGGGGTCCCAATAGGAAGGATCTCAGTCATGCTGGCATTGAGACAGAGATCATTCGAAGTGCACCAGGACTGGATGGCAGATAGGCAGTCTGGGATGATGGATGAAGCATGAGAGTCAGCGGGAAGTTTGAAGAAGAGTTGAGTGCCATCTGCGTAGCACTGGAAGTTGGGGGAGAAGGAACAAATGATGCATGCCAGCGGAGCAAGGTAAGTGTTTAAGAGCCAGGGGAGAAGTTGGAGCCCTGTGGGACACCACAGGTGGAGATGGAGGTAGGTGAGGAGAAGGTGCCCAAAATAACCTGGGATGGACGGTCAGTTAGGAAGGAGGCCAGCTAGTCCAGTGCCCGCTCCGAGATACCCAGGGTATCATGGAGCAGTCTTATGAGGATTGAGCGGTTGACCGTGTCAAAGGCAGAGGAGAGATCAAGTAGAATGAGGACAGCTGAAGAGTTGGAATCCAGGGATGCAAGCAGTTCTTCACGGGTGTTCAGATGAGCAGTTTCTGTGCCTCTGTATGCTCAGAATCCAGATTGATGGTCGTGGAGACCACCAACAAGTTCAGTGTGTGATGTAAGTTGGGGGAAGGTCAGCTTCTCCAGGAGTTTACCAAGGAAGGGGGTGATAGAAATAGGGTGGTAGTTAGCTGGGCACGTAGGGTCTGCTGAAGGTTTTTTTCAGGAGGGGGTGCGCAAGGGAGTGCTTGAGGGAGGAGGGGAATGATCCAGTAGCAAACGGTTAGTTGCAGAAATCAGCAAGAGCAGGGGCAAGAGAGCCAGTGTTGTCCTTGTTGGTTCTGGAGGAGCAAGGTGAAACCTGTTTGGAGGAGACCTTCATAGAGTGGACAACTCTGTTGCCCTCGTCATGTGTGACAGGGGAAAAGGAGGAGACTGAGAAAGAAGGAGGGTGGGAGGCCATAGGAGGTAAGAGGGTGGGGGACAGGTTGGGGAGAGGGTAGCAAGGGTGTTCAGGATGTCCAGAGTTATATTGGTGAAGTGTGCGGCCAGTGCATTGCAGAGGGTCTGGGAGTTTTAGTGGTGAAGTGTGTGGCCATTGCATTGCAGAGGGTCTGGGATGGAGGAAAGGAGGAGGAGGCGAATGCAGAAGGGTTGGGTTGGCTAGTTCCCTTCAGATTTTAAAGAGTTCAGCCGTGTTGTTGGATGCTCCAGATACCTAGGCCTGGATGTGGGCCCATTTATTGGCACGGATAGAGAGTCTGCATTGCCTTTAGAGCAGGCGGCAGGCCAGTTTGTCAGAGGGTGAGCCTGAGGTGTGCCACTTCCATTCTGCAGCTCTCCACTTGCGTTTCAGGGCTGCAAGTTCAGAGTCATACCAGGTATTATGCTTAGAGGTGGGTTTCAGGCGGATCCTCATGACTGGAGCAAGAATGTCCAGAGTGTTAGTAATGGCCAGATGGAGGTTGCTGGGAGCAGAGTCAGAGGTAGAGTCAGGGATGGGAGGCAAGGGGAATGAAGGTGGATGCGAAGCGAGCAGTTGACACTCGTTTCATCGGACGGATGTTCGTGAAAGAGGTTGGCTGGGCTGGATGAGGTGCAGTCAGAGGGCCGAGGGGGCCCAGGTGAGAAGATAGGAGAGGGTGGTCTGACCAGGAGTGAGGTGTGATCAGAAGAGGGGAGAGTGAAAGAGCAGAATGGATGAGGGCATCAAGAGTGTGTCTTGCCAAGTGGGTTGGTCCAGACGGGAGAATGGAGCGGGAGAGCGAGGTGCAGAGGTCAAGAAAGAGGGTGGATGCTGTGATAGAGCATTCGAAGTGGATGTTGAAGTCGTCCAAGAGAAGGAGTTTGGAGGTGGTAGTGAGGAACGAGGAGCAGAAATCAGCCCATTCAGAGAGGAACGGGGTGGTAGTGTCAGGGGCCCTATGGATAGTGGAAATGGTGAGAGTGGAGGAGGGAGAGATTACCAATTTGCAGATCAAGCTTTCAAAGGAAGAGTAAGGTTGGTTGGGTATGAGGGAGGAAGGAACCCACTCAGGGGAGATTAAGGCAACCCCACCACCAGCACGGTTAGGTTGTGGCTTGGAAATGATCTTATAGCCATCAGGGAGAAGGGAGTCAAAAGCAGTGACTGAGCTGGCATTGAAACATGTCTCGGTAAGAGGGAGAATGTCAAGGTCAATGTCTTCAAGAAGAAGGCAGATGTCGGCGGAGTGTGTGTTGGCTGAGCAGGTGTTAAGTGTGGCCAGGTAAAGGAGGTCTCTGCCTTTGAAGATTTTCCAAGCAGGAGTACAGGGGCGTGGTACACCAGTCGGAGGGGGAGCGACAGAGAGAGTGGTTGAGGGAGAGGCAGGTGAGGGAAGTAAGTTAATGAGGGACGGCAGGCACCGGTCAAAGAGAAGAAGGTTAGGTTGAGGACCCTGAACCAGGATAGTGCCAGTGTGGTAAACATTAATGAGACAGCATGATGCTGAGAAGCCAGCCAAGAGGACTTCCCACTTGGTGCTAGCATTTCTTGGAATGGATGTGAAAGCGAAGAGAATAGAGATAAGATGAGGAGTCCATAGATCTGGGTAGGGGACAGAGAAGAGGATATCAGTGAAGACCTGTCTGGAAGTTGCACTGACATATGTGTCTGCGATGGGTAGGCCAGGGTTGGCACTCAGGATGTCTTTTTTGTGTTTATTTCTTCTAGACCTCATGAGAAAGGGAGGGTAGGTGATAGTGTAGCAGTTAGAGAAGATAGGAGAGATGGTAAGTGCCATCAGAGTGGCAGAGGATAGTTGAAGGAAAAGAAGGGTGGCTGCACTGCACAGTCCTATCACGCCCTTGCTCTATCTCTCCCTTTCTCTCCCTGTCTCTCTCTTGCTCTCTTTTCTTAGCCACTCCCTGTTTCTAGAACGTCAACAGGAAAAAGGAAGTATGTCAGCTTGTACCTCATGGCAATTGGAGACATTGTAGTGTCTGCTGGCTTGAATCACGTAGAATCTGCTAGCGCTACTAATAAAAGTCAAATGATATGACTTGGAGTGGATTAGAAATGGTTTGAGCCAATTCATGCCTATTGGTTCATTGCATGTTGAATCAGAGTATGTCATCGTAACTGGATGATATATTTCCGGGAAGTATGCCAACCATTGATTTTATTGGCTTCTACTGATTTGACAATCTTCAAGCTAATTGGTGTATAAGTGGCTGGAGGTAGTATCGACACTTCATGAAAAACATTCTTCCTGTTTCTTTTCTATTAATGAGCTGATTCAAACCCCATACGAGTCGCATCAGGCATATCGTGGTTCAGTTCCAATCAGCCTGCAAGTCAGCTCGATGGAAGCACAACCAAGCTGAGCAAATTGAAACCATTTTTAGATTTGGCTATAAGGTGGTTCTATAGCACCACCTATAAACTGAAACTATTGCATTGGAGTTCATCTAACGGTAAAATGGGATTTGAGGAGGGACACACAACTTGTGGGTGTTATTTGGTTATTTATCATCCATTGACTGCCCATGGCCATGCTAGTCCTTGTGGCCATTCCCACCCACTACCAGCCCCTCCACGGCCATAACACATCCTCCTAAGTTCTCTTTGAATTAGGCTTATCAAGCAGTAACATCAAACGTTGGCCTGCCGGTGTTCTTTCTAAAAGTCTTTGGAGAGTTAATGGCTTTATTGCAGTTGCAAATGTGTTACTGGTGCAATAAACATGTATTAACCAAGTGTGCCTTCAGTCACTTGATTAATAAGCAATGAGCATGTGCTTGCACTGAGGGCCTGTTAAAACCAAGCATTGGATAAGCCAGCAGTTTTGGCTTGGGTATAGTTATTAGATAGGCATTTGCCAGGAGCTCCTATCATATATCCAGGTACTTGCGCCATTATCCAGCTTTTACCATCCTATGTCTAGGTGTTAATTATGGCAGTGCCTAGAAAATGGCTATTCCATACCTACAGAGCCCACAGGTGTTAGCTTTGCCAATGCTTGTTTAAAGCGAGTCGAGCCGCCATCTAGCACTTTAAGGCTCGTCCAACCCTAGTTAAAATGCCACTCTTAAGCAGCCTCTGGCATAATACAGGTCTTTCAGACACTTGATTCCTACAATGTAGAGCATGCCAGCAAGCAGCGCTGAATTAAAGTACTTAACTGGTCTCATTTTCTTTTGTGTAAAAGTCGTCTAAATTAACAGTAACATGCTGTTCATTTTGGTTTGGTAGTTCAACGATCAGTACTAGGACCAACATGTTATTCATTTTTTAAGATGATTTACAGAACATTGTGACATATAAAAGTAATGTTAAAAAATATATGAATAAGGAGAACATGGCTGCCTATAAGATGCCCACCTTTTTTAGGCAGAGGGAACAGTTGGCAGGAATGGCCAACAGACCGGATACAGACACGCAGCCACCGGGGTTGGTAGTTAATTTATCCAGTGAGATTCTTACAGATGATGAAGAACTCTGTCTGAATAAATGCCTGAATTTTGTGGTATCTAAATTTCACGATCTGTTTGAATTTAGATTAGAATTTAACACTTTTATGCACAAGGTACATTTAAGAGAATTTTTTGAAGATCAGTCTGCCAGTATACAGACTAATTGTAGCAGGTTGAGAAATCCTTCCACTTGGTGTCCTCCTCAACATTCTCATTCCCCTGAATCAGTGGTTTTTGAGAAAAAGGTTCTACAAGAATTGAAGAAACTTGAAACCAAACGCATTCCTAAGAATTCCAATTTGAGCCAGCAGGAGATAGGAATTTTGAGAGGTTTAGGCAACAATGATAAAATTGTTATTCGCCAGGCAGATAAAGGAGGAGCGATCATAATCCTGAGCAAGAGGGATTACATTGATGAATGTCATAGACTATTGGCAGACAACATCAGCTATCAAAAAATAGATCAAGATCCGAGTCCTACACTTATCAAAATGATAACAGAGAAAGTTGAAAAAGCTGTAGATTTACATCTAATCAGTAAACAAGGAGGAGATTATTTGACTAGGGAAACTGCTAGAACTCCGATTTTTTACATTTTACCCAAGATCCATAAAAATAAGGAGAAACCTCCAGGCAGACCCATAGTGTCTAGTGTCGATTCCATTTTGGAACCTTTGTCCAAATTTGTTGACTTTTATTTGCGTCCATTTGTAATGAGAATGAGAAGCTATATATAAGATACCAGAGATGCCATTGAAAAAATTGAAGGCTTGACCTTTGATTCCACCGGAGACATACTAATTTGCCTAGATATACAATCCCTGTATACCAATATCCCACAACGTGCTACTCTTGAAGTTGTGGAGGAGACCTTGTTACAACATAATGATAATGATCCTGCGAGCAACGCCTTTATTTTATGGTGTGCTGAAACCGCTTTAGTGAATAATTTGTTTCAATTTTTGGGACAATTTTACGTACAGGTAGAAGGCACGGCCATGGGTGCAGCCATGGCTCCTAATTTGGCCAATTTGTATGTGAATATGGTGGAAGAAACTGTAATCTACTCAGAGGTCAATCCCTTCAAAAATCAAATAACAAAATGGTTGAGATATATCGATGACGTGTTCATGGTGAGGCATTGGGTCGATGGATGAGGCTAACAACTTTCTGATGTGGTTAAACAATCAAAATAGATACCTTAAATGTACAGCTTCTATGAGCTCTGTTGAGATTAACTACTTGGATTTGACTATTTATCATTGAGACCATCAACTCTGGGTCAAACCTTTTGTCAAAAGTACCGACAGAAATGCACTTCTTCATTACAAGAGCCATCATGCCAAACATGGCCGTGATAACTTGCCATTTGGGCAATACTTATGTCTGGAACGTAATAGTCTAAACCAATGGGGTCCATACTGCTATAAAGTCAATTAAGGAAATTAATGAATTATTTAGTAAGTGTACCAAAGGGGTATCACTAAGCCAATGAATTAAGGCTAAGACAAACTCAGAAAGCAATCAGGGTAGCCTCATCTAAAAAAGTGGTGAACATGTTTATTTCACAATAAAATATGACCAAGAGATACATAAATAAATAAAGAAAAAATATGATAAACAAATAAATACAATTGTCTGTTAGTTAAACAGTTGGTCATTGAAAAAACAATAATCGTATTTCAAAAACATAGGAACAAAAATAGTAATCAGACATTTTTGAGATAACAAAGAAACTGCCAATTCTGAGTGATGACCTGAACTAAGCCAACAGTCTCTCTGTGGATGTGATTCCCCACTCACACCAACACGTGCTAAATGAGACCCTACACACTGCAAGTAACAGCTCTGCAGGAGCTGTTTACAAAATTATGGGCCCTGTTCTCTCCTCTTTTTTTGCTTTTTTTACTTTTTTTGCATTCAAGCCAAATTGTAACGTCTACTTTGATCACTCTTCAGTTTGCATTTGGGTTCTAGTATTCCCCACACATGCCTAGTGATTTAGCACTCGTCTGCCTTTACTTGCAATTAACAAATTTAATTATTCATTCATTTGTTTATTTGTTGCATGTATTGCCTTGCAATCCCGTCATTCATCTCTTCAGGATTGGTCGGCCAACTTTCAACTGATCCCTTTTTTTGTTTTTTGAATATTTGCCCATTTCCGAGCAACAGCAAATCCTATTGTGCAGGGAATCAGGCTCCTCCTTGCTCACTTGCATTTTTAAGGTGCACCTTTTGTATTCAAATTCACTGCAAGGATGTTTCATTCCTTTCCGAACGCATTCTGCTGGCGACCGGATTTCAATTTGTCTATTAGAGCTCTGACGCCCGTTGATAGGGGAACGTCGATCCTCTTGAGGCTCGGCAGCCTCATCCAATCGCATCTCTCATGTAAGAGACACTTTGGCCCTGAGGCGGTGAGCGTGGAGGCTGGGCGGCGAACACCCAATCAAATTTGTCACATTAGGAGGTGCGTTGACGTTGAGCCTATCCTGGCTCCCGTATGACGGGTCCAATAGGAGGCGCGTTTGCAACGTTCGCCTTCCTTTTCTCTATTCTTTAGGCTCTGCATCTGTAACCTGCCTACACACGCATTCGAGCGTTCTGCAGAGCAGGCACAAGTCAGGTGCTAACGAAGTGAATACTACACAGCGATAAGAAGGATTTCCAGCCGTACTCTAGACTGGTTTTGCACGCGAACCGCACCGTCCCTTTTTCCAATTTAATGTAATTTATTTTCTTTCCCACTGCGGGCTTGATTAACAAGAGCGTCTCCTTCCCTCTTGTTTTCTCACTGTAGAGACAGCCTTAATTAGACGCTGCCAACTGCTCTTTTGAAAGTTTGAGGATTGTTTTTCCCTTTGCCACAAGCAGCATGTTCAATCTCCAGCTGCTTTCGACACTATTTTGTTTTTAAGGTAGGACTTTGCTATCTTCTCACTGGGCCATTCAGCACCTATATGTTTTTTCAATATTCAGTTAAAAAGTTTATTTCAATATTTCACAGGCTCACCCCTTGACCTCAGGATTCATTCCCAGTTACGCGGAAAAACGCCATTTCAGCATTTAACTGTTCCTACATATATGTTAAAGCAACTTTGGCTAACAGGTAGTTCTGCATTCCTTTTTTACACTTATTTGGAACACCTGTTCTAGTACCATTATAATAATGAAAAATAATGTGTCTGCAATTTCATTTTCTCCAGAGAATGCCCTTTCCAACGCCATTCCTCTTTTGACGATGCTGCGCTGTTGTGGGTCGCCCCGGGCCTATTTACCCAGACGCTTAGCACTGGTTTCTGGTTGACTGGACCTGGTCAATTTTCACTAATCCACAGCTCCTCTCACTTGTAATAATCTTTATGCCCCTTTTTTTGGCCTAAGCGATCTCTCTAAGCAATTGCGGTAGAATCTCTAAAAGAGATTATCCTTTCCATATCATTTACTTTGTTTGTGTCTGCTTCCCAACAGGGTCCAATTGTGGTGTGTTATTCTGCCCTGAGGAAGGCAATTCCAATTATGTCATGGAATCATTTGCCAGACAGGTGGCTCCTGTGCCGAAACGTGCCTAAGATGTCTATTTAAGTTAATTCATTGTTCTTCATTGTTTGACACGAACACGTAGGCAGATCTGTCAACAAAACAATTTAATCCTGCCAATCTTAAATAAGGTTGTGTAGTGGCTTAATATAAGCCAAATCCAAGAGTGTTGGCTTAGTTCAGGTCATCACTCAGAGTTGGCAGTTTCTTTGTTTATCTAAAAAAATTCTGATTACTATTTTTGTTTCTATGTTTTTGAAATAAGATTATTGTTTTTTCAATGACCAACTGTTTAACTAACAGACAATTGTATTTATTTGTTTATCATATTTTTTCTTTATTTATTTATGTATCTCTTGCTCATATTTTATTGTGAAATAAACATGTTCACCACTTTTTTATATGAGGCTACCCTGATTGCTTTCTGAGTTTGTCTTAGCCTTAATTCATTGGCTTAGTGATACCCCTTTGGTACACTTACTAAATAATTCATTAATTTCCTTAATTGACTTTATAGCAGTATGGACCCCATTGGTTTAGTCTAGTTTATAGTCCCTCTCCATTACTGCTTTTTGGGACCATTCCCCTTCTCTTTGTATTTATTGAAACGTAATAGTAGCACGAGACAGGATTATGAAGAAGGAGCAAACAGATTCATGGCCAAACTGATTGATAGAGGCTACCCTGCCAAAATAGTGAAACTATCTGCGAAACGAGCATTTAATAACAATCTGGAAGCCCTGTTTGAGAAGAAAACCAAAGATAACCATGATACCCCACAAGTGTTTGTAAATACGTTCAGCAATATGTCTTACAAGGTGAAGAGGATTATATGTAAGAACTGGAAAAAGACTATGGGCTTCATTACACGGATGGCTTAAGGGTTTACCGGTACTGGTATTTTGTTTGTTTGTTTGTTTGTTTATTTATTTAGTATAGCGCGCAAAACCCAGGGGTAACAGGGCGCAACAGAGGTCAGGAAGATAGGATTGCATAAAAACTTGGTTACAGAATAAGATAGGCATGAGAAAAAGAGCATTGCATTTACAGTTACATTGTGTGGGATGTGCATATATACATATAATTGAGCGAAAGCTTACAGGTTTACATATTAATACTGTGCATAGGGGCAGTTCGGTTGCATTTACATATTTACAAATTAAGGCTGTACATGGTAGTCAGGTTATAGCACTGGCATGATCAGATTAGATGGCAGGGTTAGTCGTGAGGATCATTGGCCCGCAGCCAAGTGAGGGTGTTTCGCCTGAAGCTAAAGTAGGATTGGTCAGTCCTAATGTGGAGTGGGAGGGCGTTCCAGTGTTGGGCTGCCAGGACAGGGAAGCTGCTGCCGCCGGTTTTCTTTTGTCTGAAATTGGGTACTTGCAGGCAGTAGGAATTGATCGATCTGGTGGGGCGGGAGGACGTTTTTTTCTTTATTCTGGATGCGAGATAGGGGGGGGCTGTGTTGTTTAAGCATTTGTGGGTGAGTGATGCCGTTTTGAGGGAGATGCGGTCATGGATTTTAAGCCATTTGTGTTCTCTTCTTTTGTTGGAGATGTGTTCCTTAGAGGGTAGGTTGAGGGCTGTTCTGAGAGCGTTGTTTTGTAGTGTCTGTAGTTTGTTGGTTATGCATTTGTTGGCTCCTAGGTACATGGCGTTGCAATAGTCCAGTCTGGATAGTATTAGGGCGTTGGCTATGATGATGCAGCTAGCTTGGGTGAGGAAGGCTCTACTTGCCCTAATTAGCTTGCATGTGTAGGCGGTGGAGGATGCTAGTGAGTTGACTTGTTTTTTTAGTGACATGGTTGCATCAAGGTGAAAGCCTAGTGTTTTCACTGTTTTGGCCACTGTGATGGTATTGCCATCAATGTTGAAGGCCTTGTAGTTAGAACTGAGTTTTTTGAGATTGGTATTGGATCCGAGGAGCAGGATTTCGGTTTTCTCATCATTTAGACATAGACCGTGTGTGGCCATCCATGCCTGAATGATGAGATATATTTTGTTTACCAAGGCCGTATCTGAAGCGTAGTTGCCTGAAAGGGGTATGAGGATCTGGGTGTCATCTGCATAATTGGTATATGAGACACCCAGTCTGTCCAGCTTGTCAAATAGGGGCTTGGTAAAGATGTTGTAGAGGGTGGGAGAGACGCAGGAGCCTTGGGGCACCCCACAGGTTATTTTAATGGGGTCTGCTGAGGCTAGGGTGGAGAAGACCCTCATAGTTCGGTTGTCCAGGAATGATTGGATCCAGGCTATAGCCTCTTTCGAGAAGTGGGCTGCTGAGGCCAGGTGTTCGCACAGGACTGCGTGATCCACCAGGTCAAATGCTGCCGACAGATCGAGGAGTAGTAACATGGCAGTGTTCCCTTTGTCGTTAATCTCATTGATCTGGGTTTTAAGATCGATTAAGGCTGTCTCGGTGCCGTGCTTCGGTCTGAAGCCTGATTGGTGGGTGCCTAGTAGTTTGTGAGTTTCAAGATATTGCTGAATCTGCAGGTATGCTACTCTATCTATTATCTTTAACAGGAATGGCACCGTGGTGATGGGCCTGTAATTGGTGGGGATAGCGGGGTCTAGGGTTTGCTTCTTGAGGAGAGGCAGGACCCAAGATTCTTTGAGGTTGCTTGGTATGGTGTTGGAGGAGAAAGATGCGTTGATCAGCTTGGTTATAAAGGGGGCTAGATCCCTAGCAGCATCCTTGATTATCTGGGGAGGGCAGTTGTCGCCTTTGCAGTTGGATGGTTTAAGTGAGGCTATAATTTTTTCTGTTTCTGGGATAGATATTTTGGTAAATCTGAAGAGATTATGGCCTGGGCGGTTGGCTGTTTTATCGTGGTTGCTGGGAGATGTTTCATTGGTGGTGAGAGAGTCTTTTTTCAGAGCGATTTTGGTTTGGAGACTTTTGATTTTATTAGTTAGTGCGTTTTGGACGCTGGTGCACCATACTTTATCCTTAATTATATTGTCTGGTGGGGGTATCGGGGATTCTAGTTCCCTTAATATAGCAAATAGTTCTCTGGTGTTGGAGCTCGATTTTTCGATTCTTTCATTGAATAGTTTCTTTTTGGTGAGTAGGATTTCTTTTTTGTAGTTGTTTGCACAAAGTTTGAGTTGTGATTTGTTCTCTTCTGTGGGGGAGTTGCGCCATTGGCTTTCAAGTTTCCTTTTGTGCAGTCTAAGTTCTTTCAGATGTGGGGTGAACCAGGTGTTCAGGTGGGCTTGCTGTTTGCTTTTTTGCAGTTTTAGAGGGGCAATGATGTCTAGTCCTTTTTTTATGGTATTGTTATAGTTTTCTACTAGGAGTTCTGGTTTTAGATTATCGGGGAGAGCATTGAGGGTTGGCAGTAGTAGTGGTAGGAGGTTGTCGGGGGTTATGTTTTTTTTTGCTCTAGTGGGTAGTGGTGGTGCCATGATTTTTCCTTTGATGACTTCTTTATTGAGAGATAAGGTGAAGTCAATGAGGTAATGGTCTGTCCAGTGCTGGGGAGTGGTTTTGGTAATGACGGTGTCGCAGTTTAGAGTGGCGATCCAGTCCAAGGTCCTACCTTTATTATGGGTGGGGGTGAGCACTCTTTGGATTAGGCCGTGTTCATCTAGCATGTTGGCTATGGCTTGTGCTGATTTGTCGTCAGGGTCGTTTAGTCCTAGATTCAAGTCGCCTAGCAATAATATTTGGGTGGTGTCTTTTATGTTGTTGGCTAGGAGGCTGGATAGGTCTGCTTCGAATGAGCCAATGGGGCCGGGTGGCCTATATATTAGAAGGATGGTTAAGGTGCGACAGTTGGAGATGGGTAGTTTGGCTGCTAGGAGTTCGCAGGATTTGAGAGGTGCTTGAGGCAGTGGTCTTAGCTCGAGGTTTGTTTTAGCTATGATGGCTAGGCCGCCTCCTCTGTTGTTGGGCCTGTCCATTCTGATTATTTGGTAATTTTCTGGAATGGCTATTGAGAGTGCTGGGCCTGCTGCTTCATGCAGCCATGATTCAGTGATAGCTAGGAGGTCGAGGTTGTTTGAGGATAAGGTGTCTGCTATTTCTGTGGCGTGGGCCATTATTGATCTGGCGTTGATCAACGCTCCGGATATAGTGGTAGTGTTGGGTGTATCCTGGATTGTTATAGGGATAAGTTTGGGTAGGGTGGAGTTGTAGCAGGGTGTGATGTGGCTCGGGTGGATTTTGGTGTGTTGCAGGGTGGGTCTCTTGTTGTGGTAGATGGGCTCGTAGAGACGGGGTAGTCTGGCTCGTAGTCTAGTGTTTCTTTCTAGGGTTGGACAGGGTGCATTTTCTGCAGGGTACATAGTTATGGTGGCAATGAAGGTGGTAAGGTGTAATATATGTATGAGGAGATACAGTAGGGTGGTTGTTTGGCTCTTGCTGAGGTACATTGTATGGTTTGGCATGTGTAGTTAGGCAGGGGGTTTACCTGAATTCGCAACTCAGGCTGAGAATGGCATGTGCAAGTAGATGCAAGTAGGCAAGGGGTTCACCTAAGAACAGTAATCACATTTAGGTTGAAAAATGGCATGCGCAAGCAAGTGGTCCGTTAGCGACCATAAGGCACAACATAGTTCAAGTGGTCCGTTAGCGACCATAAGGCACAACACTGTTCAAGTGGTCCGTTAGCGACCATAAGGCACAACACTGTTCAAGTGGTCCGTTAGCGACCATAAGGCACAACACAGTTCAAGTGGTCCGTTAGCGACCATAAGGCACAACACAGTTCAAGTAATCCGTTAGCGACCATAAGGCACAACACAGTTCAAGTGGTCCGTTAGTGACCATAAGGCACAACACAGTTCAAGTAATCCGTTAGCGACCATAAGGCACAACACAGTTCAAGTGGTCCGTTAGCGACCATAAGGCACAACACAGTTCAAGTGGTCCGTTAGCGACCATAAGGCACAACACTGTTCAAGTGGTCCGTTAGCGACCATAAGGCACAACACAGTTCAAGTGGTCCGTTAGCGACCATAAGGCACAACACAGTTCAAGTAATCCGTTAGCGACCATAAGGCACAACACAGTTCAAGTGGTCCGTTAGTGACCATAAGGCACAACACAGTTCAAGTAATCCGTTAGCGACCATAAGGCACAACACAGTTCAAGTGGTCCGTTAGCGACCATAAGGCACAACACAGTTCAAGTGGTCCGTTAGCGACCATAAGGCACAACACAGTTCAAGTGGTCCGTTAGCGACCATAAGGCACAACACAGTTCAAGTAATCCATTAGCGACCATAAGGCAACCGGTACCGGTACCAGTAAATCCTTACCGCCTTACTACGAGGTCCCTTTGCGGGTTGGGGAATTTAACGCCTGCTTTTTGCAGGCGTTAAAAACCAACCCGCAAAGGGACCAGTGGAGCTAATTACGGTACCGCAATTTGCAGTACCGTAATTAGCGCCTTCCCCATTCCCATAGAGCCCTATGGGGCAAAAATGGGAATGGGGAAGAGCAATGGTGGAAGGGGGAATTACCGCCCCGCCAACCTTGGAATAGGGCGGTAATTCCCCTTTCCACCAAGGCGGGGGCCAGTATTTTACCGGCATGAACCATGGCGCTAATAGCGCCATGGTTCACCGCCATCCGTGTAATGAGGCCCTATGACTGGTCCACCCCCTGTGGTTGCCAAAAAAAAGCACTAATATTCGTAATATGGTTATGAGAAATGATGTCCACAAGACTGTTATCTCTGAGGGCATGCAGAGTAAATTGTGGGGTCTACCTCCAGTGGTGGGACACCATCCATGTGGAGAATGTGTCATGTGCCCATTAACACGCAAAACAACTTCTGTAAATCTTGGATTGAAATCAGAATGGACACTAAAAGAACACACAAACTGTAAAACATAAAATGTAATATATATGATCAAATGTCTGTGTGATTTGTTGTACATTGGGAAAACCAACAGGAAGTGCAAGACTCATATGATCGAGCACAAGAGCTGCTTAAAAAAACATACTGATAAGGCCCCTTTAGTGAAACATTTTGTAGAAATGGGTCACTCATTCGTGGACTTTGAATGGTGTATCTTAAAAAAGGGTAAAGGAAGATCACAAGATGAAATCAATAGGAAATTGACCAATCTGGAGCAAAAACGTATCTTCCTTACCAATAGCCATGTAACTGGGCTAAATGAGAACATCGAACTGCATAAGATTAAATAAATGTCGGAATTATTTTGGGACTCTGTGCGGTTTTATATGCAGTCTTGCACTTATTTATTTACAAATGAAGAAATGACTACCATGTTGTCATTATTTTGTAATAACCAGAGTGTAAATATATGCCATCAGATGCAGCAATTGAGTATATCAGCTATATGACAATTCAGATTAAAGCTGATAGAAGGCAGTGCTACTTGGGTTCATTTGTAGTTTCATGAGACTGAGAGACCCAGGTGGCATCAGCTTCTCCCCCTTTCCCCCATCCCCAGCCGTGGATGAAGACCGTTGGAGGGGATGCTTGGCGATAAAATAGTGCCAGAGTATAGATTTTAATACACCATTTTTGTCCTTCTGGCTAGATAGCACTTTTGAACTCTACGATCGCCGTTCCATTTGTTAACTGTGTGGCTGTAGTACAACATTCCCCATTGCAATACAGTGTTTTTAGTTGCTTAGTTACTGCGCCGTGTTACGCCATTGCGCTGTACTTGACGCGATGACGTCAGTGTGACACGCACGGACGTGATGAAGCGTTTTCAATACGGAGGACCGTTGGAAGAAAGTGCATTTCGCTAGAGCCTTACCTGCGTTACCAGCGTTACTGGGTGTTATCTCATTGATTTAACGCTTGACTGAAGATTAGGTAAAAGAGAATGTGGTAGCCAGTATAGATTATGAGCACTTGTAGTTTTTTTCCTTAATGAACAAGATTTATGTAAGAAGGCTAATATTACTCTGGGGACCTTTCTGTCTTTTCTGTTTGTGCTTTTTCTGGCAGGTCAAGTAGTGTGACATATTTCTACTTGGAGGTGTAGACTTGTGATTGTAAGAAAGTCTAATTGGTACTGATGTTTCGTTGTTTTGAATGGAGCAGTCATTTAAGAAGAAAGGTAAGGGGCTGCTTGGGTGGTTTACCTATATAGAGACCCTCTAAACTCAAGGAGACTTGAAATTGATTATGATTCTCCGTTGGTTTCATCTTTCTTGTAGAAATTATATGATTGACATGGATGAAAGAGCAATTAATGATGGAAGACTTTTCCTGTAATTGAATTATACCAAGAAGATGAGATAGTCTGTTATCTCAGGGTGAACTCTTTATGGATGTATCCCTATGGGGGCATTACAATTTTCGAGAAGAAACTGTCAATGTCAAAAAATGTTATTGACTAAGCATAGTTGTGTGTATTGGTCCTAGGTCCTGATGCTCTGAGCGAATTTCCCAGTCCACTAGAGAGGTGAAGAGCAAGATTTGGTTTTGCTATCAAGTCAGAAGACATTTACTTCTTCGGACTGTTGGTATAGGTACATGAAATGTTTTATACCTGTCCACCCTATAGGTGATTAGGGATTGGCTAGGTTGATTTATTGACCAAAGATGCCCATGTAGTAATGTGTGTTTTTTATGTATCCTTAGATATGAAAATGTGGTGTATAAAGAAATGAGAAAAGATCCACTTGAAGCACAAAACAACTTTTCTTCCCCTGAAGAATGTCCAGTTACCTGCAACATATAGAACAGAAACTTATATAAGTTGGGCTATTCAAACACTGTGGGGAATTAGATGAATTGAGTTGCCACTGGTGTTTTGGAATTAAGTTATTTGTGACTTTAAATTTGTGAGGTGGAGTCATTTTATGATGCAGAATCTTTTGTTATGTATATATGTTTTTTAAATGTTCATGTGATTTGTGCTTGAAATTGTAAAATGAATTAAAAATTATATTTTAGGTAATATTGTTGGTTATTAAGTCTACAACATGCAACTCATATTTGTTTAATGGTTGCTCTAAGACACCATATTCTGATGTTATATTAAGAGTGTCACATTGAGAGTGGTTTGTTTTTTCCTTCCTTTGGTAAAAATATATATAATATATCCTCACTTGGTAGGAGGGAATATCACCTAAGTGTGAGACAACCCCTGAATGATAGAACTTGCCTATAATAAAAGCCATGCTTGTCAGGCCAGTTTTCTATTATGCACATTTTCTTAACAAAGGCACATGCACCAGCTTGACTGTCACAGTATCTGCCCCCAGACATCAGGAACAGACCAACCAACCCAGGGTATTGTCACCCGTGGGGACCTTCAAGGCCCCAAAGGATTCCCTATTGGCTTCCTGGACTCAGTCCTGGCACCGTTGGCGCCAGGCTCATGCTGCCATCTCAAGTAAGGCAGGTTTCAAAGGGAGAGAACCACGTGCAGACCAGTCTGAGGCAGGCTGAAGGGACTACTTTACCAAGGGACTACTGGCTAGGGTGTGGTTGGAGGGACTTCTTTACCTGGGGACTACTTCTTGAAGGCTATATAAACCACGCCTTCAGTACAGAACACGCTTCGCGTTATTCTGCACTCCTGCAGTGTATCGCTCACCGTGTCTGCAAACTCCAGGCCTGTCTTCAGCCACGCCCGTCCCGTCCTCTCGAGTTACCTGCAAGGAAGAAAGAGAGAGAAGAGAACAGAACAAGACTCTTACCTGATGCTCCATCTCGGTCGCTTCTGCTGAGCTGCAAGGAGAAGACACCAGGTTAGCTGCGCAATGCTAATACTTACCAGAAGGCTGCTCATTCCAGCGATCCATAGAAGCACCATCACTCGATCACCACTCCATCATCCGATCGCCGCTCCGGAGCTGCCGCATCTGTAGAACACAAAGGAAGACATCAGGTTAGCCGCGCAGTGGGGGTAAGGCCTCATTCAGACTTTAAAATCTTGCGCAGGGCCGCTACTCACCTGAAGGCAGCCCTTCCTCGCGGTCCCGCAAGTCATCACCACGCACTCTCTGTCTTGGATATACCGCACCTGCAGAATACAAGAACAGCAGGTTAGGTGCGCAGAGAACCAATACCGTGTAGACTATTGCATAAGGCGGCCGCTAGACCTACTTTGGAAGCCAGCTACCATTTCCGGAAGGGACCCCGCTCCATATTAAGCACCGAGGGGAAACCTGTAGGGAAGAGGCACAGCAGTGAACTTTTGGCAACTTGAACTCTTAAGCAATCCATACTTTGGAATAAAGACTTACCCATTGAGTCACAGTTGTCTGGAACTCTGCAGGATCAGTGAAGTAACTAGATCCTTGAACTACTACGCACCCCTGCACACAGTCGCAGGATGGAGAGTCCGTCATTCATAACATAAAGGTGAGACATAGCAGAGGCGTGCAAGAAGAGGTCACGGAAGGTGGGAGTTGCCCTCGTCTTTATGGTTGGGTAACATTTGGTTTAACCTTTTAGGCAACCTGCTTTTGCGACGAAAAGGTGAATCAGAGGGGGACACAAGGAACCACTCAACACCGGACCATCCAGCTCCGTTTGGCGCCCCTGTGGAGACCAGGTGAGCGTAACAGAATGCAAAGACTACCAAAAACCTCTACCTGGGCGCCATGCAAACCTCGGAGACGGACCAATTAGCCCAGCTTTTGGGGGAACTCAGAACAGAGGGGCATTCGGCTCGACAAGAGACTAACGCTCTAAGAAGATAACTGATTGTGGCAAAAAAGCGCACCAATGATCTAGCCTGGCAACTACTCCAAGCCCAGGCTGGCCACACGCCGTTGCCAACAATGGGGGCATCAGTCCCAACTCAGTCAAGTAATCCAGTGCAAGTGGTCCTTCCGGGAGCCATACCTTTGGCTCCACCTGAACGCTTTGCGGGAGATCTTAAAAGGTTTGCGGTTTTTATGAACCAGTGCCGCCTACACTTCCTATGCAGGCCAGGGGCCTTTCCGAATGATCAAGCAAAGGTGGCCTTTGTTCTTTCATACCTCAGTGGCAGTGCTGCAGATTGGTCCATACCACTAGTTAATCAAGACGACCCCCTTCTTCCAGGGGTTTCAGCAGAATATGGAGAAGCTGTTTGCCCGGCACTCCCAATGCCAAGCTTTAGATAACAAACTGTAGACTCTTTGTCAAGGGAACCAGGATCTGTTAACTTATATTGCAACTTTTAACAGATTAGTGGTGCAAACCAGTTGGCCTGAAGACAAAAGGACCACGTTATTTCATCGTGGGTTGAGAGGCGAATTGAAAGATGTCTTGGCTCAAGTGGTCAACCCACCCCGGGATTGTGCAAAATACATTGACTTAGTGGTACAACTAGATCATAGACTGCAGAACCGGAAAGCTGACCGAGCTAGAATTGAGAATCGAGTGTTTGTGCGTCCGAAGGATAACACCGCCAAGACTACAGACACTTCTAAATCCATGCAAATTGGAGGTGTACAGGGGCCACTATCTAAATCTGAAAGGAAATAAGAGAAGACAACAACAATTGTGCCAATATTGCGGCACGGCAGGCCATTTCCTCCAAGACTGTCCAGTGAAACTACCCAAGAAGGCAGTCGGGGTTGCCGACAAGGTCAGCACCGAACCTGAGCCGGAAAACTACTCTGCCCGGCAAGCGTAGAGGTCCGCTTGTCGAGCGAGAAGAAGGACTCCCAGACCTCACATCTAGCCTTACCAATAATCCTCATTAGTCACCAGCACCCATCTCGTATGCACGCAGTCAGAGCTTACATCGACAGTGGAGCCATAGGTAACTATATGGATCAAGAATTGGCTTCAAGGATGTGTCTATCTCTTTGCCAAAAGGCAACAACTGATTTGGTCACCACCGTCGACAGAACGGAGATCTCTTCTGGTCCTGTAACGCACTCGATGAGGGAGATGACACTGTTGTGCCAAGACGGGCATCGAGAGACCATTGTGTTTGACTTATTCAAGGCCCCCCAATTTCAAGTGATTCTGGGTATGCCGTGGTTAGAAAAGCATAATGCTTGTATAGGCTGGCGTGATAAGAGGTTGACCTCCGCAGACTGTGCTCATACCTGCTATCCTGAAGAATCCCAGAGCAAGACAATTGCAACAGTCACGAGTCCGGCAAATCAGCTACCCCAGGAATACCAGGACTTTCAGGATGTTTTTCAGAAGGACCAAGCCAATACCTTACCACCCCATAGACCATATGATTGCCAAATCGACCTAATACCTGGAGCTCAGATGCCATGCAGTGTCATGACCCACAGAACGCGCCCCTTCTGGACTTTCTGGTCCTTGGCACGGCGGGGCTTACATTCATTGTTTCTCCCAACATGGCCGTATCACGTGACACGCCTCGCACCAGCCTTCACGGCAGATGTAGTACGTTCCATAAATATGCCACGCCCACGCAGCCCTGCGCGTCTCAATGCTATTGCGAAAGAGTGACCAGACGCGTGTTCCGTAGCTCACGGTATTGTTTCCCTTGCTTCTTCCACTCTAACCCAATTCTAGTCCCTTTCCTTCCTTTCTTGATTCCTGGACTCGTGTGCTAGTTGCGCACCCTGTTATTTCCTGGATTCCCGGATCCCTGCATCCCGGTACTTGAACGCACGCTGGAGTCGGAAGAGACTTGCGCAGCCTTATTCAAGACTCGAGCAGTACGCAAGAAGGCATCGGTCAAGAAATCCAGCAAAGACCGAACTCAGGTGAGAAGGGGGGAACTCCTTGACAGTTTGAGACGACAACCGACCAAACTCAATATGGACATGGAAGCGGCCGTCCAGGACCTGATGCGTGGCATGCAAGAGCTATCAACCGAGGTGCAGAATGTAAAGGCGGAAAACGCCGCTCTCAAACAACCAGTTCTATCCCGCGATTCTGCCACAAAAGAAAGTGTATTGCTGGGCGGTATAGTGGACAAATACGATGGCTCACCAAAAACCCTTTGAGGATTCCTGGATTCATGTTTGGTTCACTTTACTTTTAAGCCCTACTACTTTTCAACTCCCAGGACTAAAGTGGGCTTCATAATTTCCCACCTTTCAGGAAACGCCTTAACCTGGGCCACGCCCCTTGTTAATTCCAGCGACGTTCTTCTTGATGACTATGATGGCTTTATCCAAGCCCTTAAGACCATGTTTAACCGTCCAGAAAAGGTCTATAGTGCCCAGGAACGCCTGTTAGACTTTCAGCAAGGATCCCAGGATATGCTCACCTATGTTACCCGATTCAAGCAGTTAGTCAAGGAAGCTGATTGGTCCCCGGAGGCGAGTTTTACCCTTTTCAGGAGAGGACTGAATGAGGAGATTAAGGATGAGTTGGCCAGAGTGGCTTGCCCAAACTCATTCCAGGCACTAATAGACCTTGCCATGCAAATAGATTTTCGTATCCAGGAAAGGAAGGCAGAGAAGAAGAAATCCAAAGCTAATCCTCCGAAGCCGTCCTTTGAGAGTACCACCAAGGCGGACACAAACCCAGGCTCAATCTCTGAACCAGAACCCATGCAGCTAAGAGCCTTCCGTGGACCTATATCCCCGCAAGAAAGAATGAGAAGGATTCATACGGGGTTGTGCATGTATTGTGCCTCAGACAAACACCTGGATAGGGAGTGTCCCCTGGCCCCTCCTCGGCGTTCGGAAAACGCCAGCTCCCGATCCTAGATGGAGCAGAGCTTCGGGAGAGAGATATTTGCTCCATATCAATTCCATCCTTGAACTCTCCTCGACAAAACAATTTGGTGATACTACAAGCCTTCCTGTCGCCCTCCAAGAATAAGACCTATCCCATTCTGGCCTTGGTGGACTACGGAGCTATGGGAATTTTCATTGATCAAGACTGGGTTGTTAGTCATCATATTCCGTACGAGACACGAAGCACCATGCAGCCGGTGGAAGCAATCGACGGAAAACCCCTCTCTTCAGGACCCATAAGCCTGCAGACAAAAGAGATCCAACTTTCCATAAACCATCACCAAGAGCGTATTACATTCGACATCATTAAGTCAGCCCATTACCCCATGGTATTGTGTATGCCCTGGTTACAGAAGCACAATCCGTATATCAATTGGACAGCAGGATCGCTATTCCTAGGCTCAGAGTTTTGTATGTCCCACTGTCTAATCCTGGATCCCTCCTCGACACCCACTAAAGAACCACCAAGAGACCTGAAAACACGGTTTCTAATATCATACAAGTCCCAGAGGCCTATCAGGGATATGCTGATGTAGTTTCAACTGCCATAGTCCAGGCCTTACCCCTTCACAGACCTGAAGACTGTGTCATAGATACAGATCCCTCAGCAGTGATTCCTTTTGGCAGAATGTTCATTCTTTCCGAACCCGAGAAAAAGGCCCTCAGTGAATACCTGGATACCAACCTTGAAAACGGCACCATAAGACCCTCAAAATCTCCAGCGGGTGCTTCATTGTTCTTTGTTCTCAAGAAGGACACCAAGGAACTCAGACCTTGCCTCGACTATCGTGGCTTAAATCAATGCACGCTCAAAGATCGGTACCCACTACCCCTGATCTAGGATATCCTGGAAGCTGTCAGAGGCACCGTAGTATTCCCGAAGTTGGATCTCCGGGGTGCCTATCATTTGATCCATGTCCGGGAAGGAGACAAATGGAAAACATCCTTTAGAACACCCTTTGGTCACTATGAATATCTAGTCATGCCCTTTGGACTAGCTAATGCCCCTGCAGTTTTTCAACGTTTTATATATAGGGTGTTTTCTGACATGTTATTCCTTTTTGTCATTGTCTATCTGGATGACATATTGATCTTTTCCAAGGATCCTCTAAAGCATGAAGAGCATGTAAAGGCAGTACTGCAACGACTCCGTGAACACAAACTTTTAGCCAAACCCGAAAAATGCTTGTTCCACCTTACTTCTGTTCACTACCTGGGATTCATCCTTAGTCCAGAAGGAATTGGTATGGAACCTTCAAAGGTAAAGGCCATACTGGCATGGCCTGCTCCCACGTCCGTGAAACAAGTTCAATCCACCCTGGGGCTTGCCAACTTCTACCAGAAGTTCATTTCTACCTTTTCCGAGATCGTCCAGCCGATTGTTGCTCTCTTGAAGAAAGACACTCCCTTTATCTGGTCTACACCGCAAGACAAAGCATCCCAACGATTGAAGACAGAGTTCACGCAAGCCCCGATCCTGGCCCAACCAGACATAAATCGCCCATTCCTAGTGGAAACGGATGCCTCTAACTACGCCATAGGAGCGGTCTTGAAACAGGAACTTGAGGATAAACTGGAACACCCCATTGCTTACCTCCCACGAACCCTGACTCCCAGTGAGAGACACTATTCCGCCCTGCAAAAGGAACTGTTAGCCATCCGCCAGGCCTTCACTGAATGGCGACATCTACTTCTGGGTGCTAGATATCCAGTTCAGGTCCGCACGCACCATCGGAATCTTCAAATTCTACAATCATTGGAGTGCAGGAACAGTCGTCAGGCGCGTTGGGCCTACTTCTTTGCCCAATACCAAATTCCAAATCACTCATTTTCCCGGATCACAAAACATGATTGCTGACGCCTTATCTCGACGTCCTGACTATGTAACTACTGAAGACAAGGCCTACCTAAAATGTTTTCCCACACGATCTTTGTAGCTCAAGCAGTCAACCTCCTGGAAGAAATTCGAGTACAAACCCAATTCTCTGACCTCTGGAAGGATATTTCAAGGAAGAATCCATGGAACCTAAGACTTAAGGAAGGATACTTATTCAAGGACAATGCACTGGTCATTCCTACACAGAAATTACAACAAAGAATGATAAACCTCTGTCATGATACCCTTCACTCCAGACATTGTGGCATAACCAACACCCTTCGTCTTATACAAAGACAGTTTTGGTGGCCTGGAATGAAGATCGACGTACAGCAGTACATCAAAGCTTGTGCTGTCTGCAGTCAAAACAAACATGATAACAAGAGAACGGCGGGTCTTCTAATGCAACGATCGCTGCCAACAAGGCCATGGGAATTCATTGCTACGGATTTCATTGTGGAATTACCACCTTCCCGAGGATACACGACCATCATGGCTACCATAGATTTGTTCACTTATATGGCTCATTTTACAGCCCTGTGTAAGTTACCATCATCGTCCGAACTTGCTGGAATCTTCCTGGAACACATATTTCATTTACATGGACTCCCTTCCAAGATCATATCTGATCGAGGACCTCAGTATGTTTCTCAAATCTGGAAACATCTCTGTCGCATTTTGGGAATCCAACGCGCCCTCTCATCTGGTTATCATCCCCAGACCAACAGGGCCACAGAACGTGCTAATCAGACCCTGGAAGAGTATCTTCGATGTTTCGCCACCAAGGTTCAGGATGACTGGTCGCTCCTGATACCTGTGGCTGAATTCGCCTACAACAATTTTGACCATTCAGCAATTAAGACCAGCCCCTTTTATTGTAGCCAAGGTTTCCATCCATCAGTTCTACCCTCTGTTCTCCCTCATCCTACACCAGTACCTACTGTCGACTCCTGGATTGAAACCCTCATCAACGTACACCAAGAGGCCAAAGAAAATTTAGAGAAGGCCAGAACACAGACTAAGAGGTATGCAGATTTAAAAAGGAGACCAGGTCCTTCTTATGCAATCGGTGATCAAGTCTGGTTGTCCTCGAAATTACTACCCCGGCATCTACGGCCAAACAAGTTGGCCCCCTCGGTACTATGGTCCATTTCCCATCAAGGAAATTATCAATCCAGTTTCATACCGGATTAGTCTACCAGACTCTTGGAAGAAAATTCACCCAGTATTCCACACATCCTTATTAAAACCCTACCACCAATCCTCCCGGAAATCCTACCAACCTCCTCCTCTACTGGTCGACAACCAATTGGAATATGAAGTATTTCAAATATGTGACTCCAGGTATAAATGGGGTCAGCTTCAATACCTGGTTGAATGGAAAGGATATCCTCCTAGTGAAAGAACCTGGGAACCACTTTCTAATCTCAAGGCCCCTCGACTACTCAGAAGATTTCACCTTATACACCCGGGCAAACCTGGTGGAACAGGTTTTCAGAGGAGGCATGCTGTCATGACCCACAGAACGCACCCCTTCTGAACTTCCTGGTCCTTGTCACGGCGGGGCTTGCATTCATTGTTTCTCCCAACATGGCCATATCACGTGACACGCCTCGCACCAGCCTTCACGGCGGACGTAGTACGTTCCATAAATATGCCACGCCCCCGCGGCCCCGCGCGTCTGAATGCTATTGCAAAGTAGCGACCAGACGTGTGCTCTGTAGCTCGCGGTATTGTTTCCCTTGCTTCTTCCACTCTAACCCAATTCTAGTCCCTTTCCTTCCTTTCTTGATTCCTGGACTCGTGTGCTAGTTGCGCACCCTGTTATTTCCTGGATTCCCGGATCCCTGCATCCCGGTACTTGAACGCACGCTGGAGTCGGAAGAGACTCGTGCAGCCTTATTCAAGACTCGAGCAGTACGCAAGAAGGCATCGGTCAAGAAATCCAGCAAAGATCGAACTCAGGTGAGAAGGAGGGAACTCCTTGACATGCAGAAGAATCTACGCCCTCACGTACCCTGAAAATCTTCATCTAAAACAATACTTAGGTCAGTACCTGGCTAACGGCTTCATTCGTCCATCCAAATCTCTGGCGGCTTCGCCCTTATTCTTCGTCCCTAGAAGGAAGGAGACCTAAGGACTTGTATCGACTACCGCACGTTAAACCAGGTGACAGTAAAAAACCAGCACCCCCTGCCTCTAATCCCAGAACTGCTGGACCAAGTAAAAAAAGCCCGAATTTACACTAAGTTGGATCTCAGAGGGGCATACCATCTCGTACGAGTTAAAAAGGGGGACGAATGGAAAACCGCCTTATGCACTAATTATGGGCTGTTCGAATATCAAGTGATGCCCTTTGGGGTTTGTAACGCCCCGGCAGCGTTTCTTCATTTTATGAACAATGTCCTTCGAGAGCTAATCGATGTTTGTGTCGTCGTTTATATTGACGATATCCTGGTGTACTCAGCTTCCGAGCGCGATCATGTGAAACACGTCCGCGCAGTACTTGATAAACTTCGACAACATAAGCTGTATGCTAAGTTGGAAAAATGCTTCTTCCACATTCCAAAGGTCGAGTTTCTTGGTTTTGTCCTAACTCCATGTGGTGTTCGTATGGATTCGAGGAAGGTGGACGCTATCCTCAAATGGCCCTCTCCAACTTCAATCAAAGGAGTTCAGAGCATGCTTGGATTTGCAAACTTCTATCGTAGATTCATCCCAGGTTTTTCGCATTTGGTGCATCCCATCACATCCTTATCACGAAAGAACAAACGATTTCAGTGGCCGGATGAAGCAGAAAAGGACTTCCAAGACTTAAAAAGAAAATTCACCTCAGCTCCAGTCCTGAAACATCCTCGCCCAGATCTCCCGTATGTGGTAGAAACTGATGCTTCCAGTTTGGCGATGTGGGCGGTTCTTTCTCAGAAGGACCCTGAGACAGGTCAACTTCACCCAGTGGCCTTTTGGTCACGAAAATTCACAGCACCAGAACTGAACTATGCTGTAACCGACAAAGAGCTTCTGGTCATCAATGCAGCATTCAAAGCTTGGCGACATTATCTCCTAGGAGCCAGACACACCATTACAGTGATTACTGATCACCGAAATTTACAATACCTAATGTCGGCCAAGGCTCAGTCCTCTCGTCAGCTCCGATGGACATTATTTTTTGCTTTATACGATTTCGTGATTACTTACCGACCTGGTTGCCGAAACGGCAAGGCTGAGGCGCTGTCCCGCATAGGAATGGAAGAAGCATACTCAAATCCGGACCCTGTACCGATCATTCCAGGGAGGAGAATCCTTGGAATTACTACTACACTGACCCTGGATGACATCCACAAGGACATTTTGCATCTCCTCGATTCCAAGGCCTTACAAGACTGGTCAACCAAAAGCAAATATCATTCGGTTGCTAATCATTTACCTTGTTTCCAAGGACGTCTCTACTTACCTAGTAAGGAACTTCAAAAACAGGTCATCTCAAATTACCATGAGTCGTTGGTGGAAGACCACCCGGGAATTGCAAAAAATGAAGCCAAGATCAAGAGACATTTTTGGTGGCCGACTTGGCGTAAGGACATCAAACAGTTTGTGCTTTCATGTGGCATTTGTGCTCAGAACAAGGCCCAGAAAAATAAACCATCTGGTCTACTTCAGCCTCTAGATATTCCACCTACACCCTGGCATACAGTATCCCTTGATTTTATCACAGATTTACCTCCCTGTAACAGCCTCAACACCATATTAGTGGTGGTAGACTTATTTTCTAAAATGGCCCATTTCATTTCGTTAAAAGGTTGGCCCTCCGCTTCAATGTTGGCGAAGGAATTCCTAGAACAAATTGTCCCAATACATGGATTCCCCTCCGTCTTAGCCTCAGATCGGGGAAGTCTGTTTATCTCACAGTTTTGGAGAAAATGTTGTCAGTTGGCCCAAACTGACGTAAGACTTTCGACCAGCCACCATTCTCAAACGGATGGTCAAACCGAGAGAACTAACCAAACTTTGGAGCAATACCTAAGATGCATGTTGCATCAAACTGAAAGCAATTTGAAGGACATTTTATGTATACCCGAGTATGCCTACAATAACTCTTTGCATTCCAGCACAGGGAAAACTCCATTCTATACAATATATGGAATACACACACGTACCTCAGAACTCGACCCACCTCAACATCTGGAAATGCCTGCCGTGAGCAGTCTGCACACAACCATTACTCAAGCCTTCAAGAGGACAACAGAACATTTAAAACAAGCTAAAGAAAGATACAATAAATCTGCAGATCAACATAGGAGTGAAGCTCCAAAATACCAGATTGGAGATGAGGTTTGGTTAGCCTCAAGACATATACCACTAAAAGGAACCCACACATTTAAACCCAGGTATTTAGGACCATACACCATCAAGGCCATCATCAACCCTGTGGCAGTAAAACTGGAGCTACCTCCAAACATGCGAGTCCACCCCGTATTTCACGTTTCCCTTTTGAAACCAGTGCAACCAGGAACTCGGATAACAAAACCACTAAGACCCATTTTGCTAGATTGTGAACCGGAATTCGAGATGAAAGACATTCTGGACTCAAAGTGGGTCAAATCAAAACTTTTCTATCTAGTTGATTGGAAAGGCTATGGTCCCCAAGAAAGGTCCTGGGAGCCAAGTGACTTTGTTTATGCACGTCGCCTAGTAAACCGTTTTCATCGAAACTACCCGACCAAACCCAGACCAGCGGGACAAACCACCTTGGGAGGGGCCTTGGGGGGGGAGTGCTGTCACGGTACCTGCCCCCAGAAATCAGGAACAGACCAACCAGCCCAGGGTATTGGCACCCATGGGGACCTTCAAGGCCCCAAAGGATTCCCTAAGGGCTTCCATGCTGCCATCTCAAGTAAGGCAGGTTTCAAAGGGAGAGAACCATGTGCAGACCAGTCTGAGGCAGGCTGAAGGGACTACTTTACCAAGGGACTACTTGCTAGGGTATGGTTGGAAGGACTACTTTAACTGGGGACTACTTCTTGAAGGCTATATAAACCACGCCTTCAGAACAGAACACGCTTCACGTTATTCTGCACTCCTGCAGCATAACGCTCACCGTGTCCGCAAACTCCAGGCCTGTCTTCAAAACGCCCGTCCCGTCCCCTCGAGTTACCTGCAAGGAAGAAAGAGAGAGAAGAGAACAGAACAAGACTCTTACCTGATGCTCCATCTCAGTCGCTTCTGCTGAGCTGCAAGGAGAAGACACCAGGTTAGCTGCGCAATGCTAATACTTACCAGAAGGCTGCTCATTCCAGCGATCCATAGAAGCACCATCACTCGATCACCGCTCCATCATCCGATCGTCGCTCCGGAGCTGCCGCATCTGTAGAACACAAAAGAAGACATCAGGTTAGCCGCGCAGTGGGGGTAAGGCCTCATTCAGACTTTAAAATCTTGCGCAGCGCCGCTACTCACCTGAAGGCAGCCCTTCCTTGCGGTCCTGCAAGACATCACCACGCACTCTGTCTTGGATATACCGCAACTGCAGAATACAAGAACAGCAGGTTAGGTGCACAGAGAATCAATACCGTGTGGAAAGACTATTGCATAACGTTGCCGCAAGACCTACCTTGGAAGCCAGCTACCATTTCCAGAAGGGACCCCGCTCCATATTAAGCACTGATGGGAAACCTGTAAGGAAGAGGCACAGGAGTGAACTTTTGGCAACTTGAACTCTTAAGTAATCCATACTTTGGAATAAAGACTTACCCCTTGAGTCACAGTTGTCTGGAACTCTGCAGGATCAGTGAAGTAACTAGATCCTTGAACTACTACGCACCCCTGCACACAGTCGCAGGATGGAGAGTCTGCCATTCATAACATAAAGGTGAGACATAGCAGAGCAGTGCAAGAAGAGGTCACGGGAGGCGGGAGTTGCCCTCGTCTTTATGGTTGAGTAACATTTGGTTTAACCTTTTAGGCAACCTGCTTTTGTGACGAAAAGGGGAATCAGAGGGGGACACAAGGAACCACTGAACACCGGACCGTCCAGCTCCGTTTGGCGCCCCTGTGGTGACCAGGTGAGCGTAACATTGACCTATTATGCACGTATCATTTTCTTCTTACATCTAGGCACCCCAGGTACAAAAACTGCATGTACCAGGTTATCCAAGGCACAGATCCCCCCGATGTATTTATTTATTTGTTGTTCGTTGTTAGGCGCCTATACAGTAAGTAAATTCTGTTTCCAAGTGCCCATAGTGCATGAGGCAGTGGACATGGGAAAGAGACACATTAAATGTATAGAGATATGTATAGAGATATTAAATATAGAGGAGAGGAAAAAGGACGAACTTACTATGCCTTATGAGTATTCAGAATGTGAAAGTGCGGAAGGGAGGGGGTAGTGGGGGTAAGTGCTTGGGTGCCCATGCTTGTGGGTGAGCAATAGAAGACGTGCAAGGTATGGTAAGTGTGAGGCTTCAGGACCTAGGGTGTGCTGATGCAAATTCTGAGGATAGACAGAATCTGTGGCCGATTTGGTGTGGGGGGTCATGGCTCCGATGATGCATAAGGGCCCTGGACACCAATCAAACCAAATGTGAAATTAGCAGAGGAGAGAAGGGGGGAAGGAGGAGGTAAAGAGGAAAGTCTTGAGCTTCTGGAATTTAATAAAATCCTGCTCAAGATGCAGTGGGCAGGGGAGGGCTGTTCCAAAGAAGGGAGCCAGCTAAGGAAAGCGATCAACCTCCTGTCCTCTGTTTAGCTACACACTTTACACACAAAGGGTTGGTGCCAGAGGAAAGCAAAGGTCTAGAGGGAGAATATTTAGTACGAGAGAGTTGCAGATAGTGTGGTCCCCGGTCCCAAACAGCCTAGTGGATGATACAGAGGGATTTGAGTTTAATCCGGGAAGCAACCGAGAGCCAGTGAAGACTTTTTAGGGCAGGAGAGATGTGGTATCTGGGCTTGAGGCCAAGGATAAGTCTTGCTGCCCTCCCTGTTCAGGATTAGCTGGAGGGGTGGAAGAAGGCAGATTCGGGAGGATGCTACTGCAATAGTCAAGCCTAGAGAGAACCAGGGATCGGGTAACATTGAGCCTCTGGGGGGAGAAGAGAAGTGATAATTCTGCCAACAAAACAAACACACGCACATGTGCTTATATTCAGCTAATCAATTTCATGTTACTTAGTGTTAAAGTAGGAGTAAAGGTCATGCTGAGTTTAGCGTACTTTGTTAGCCGTGCCTGTTGCTTGAAACTGTGAATTAATGTTCATTGCTTTTTCAATACGTCAAAACTTTGATCCATTTTCTCATCAAATTTAAGTTTCACATGAAGTGAAATTAAATATTATTACGAGTTTCTTATGTCTGTTTTTTTATATTGGTTGCATATATTGTTGGTTTAAAAAATAATATTGTACGCTCACAAAGAAGGCAACCCTGGCAAGGAACACCAGACTTGTTGCCTTATGTAAGATGGCACCAATGCCCACAGGGATAAGCCAAAAGCTGCAGCCCATTTAAACACACAATGGGCCTCATTACGACCCTGGCGATAGCCGTGCCGGTAAAAACGACACGGCTGCCGCCAGAGTTGTTTTTTTCCCGGCGCCTGGCAATGAGGAATTACCGGGGCATTAAAGCCCCGGCGGTCCCGGTAATTCCCCATAGCCAGGTGCCGTAAAAAATTACTCCCCATTTCCATTCGATTCCCATTGGACTCAATGGGAATGGGAAGGACGGAAGCACTGGCACCGTTGGTAACGGTGTTGGTGCTTCCGTCAAAGTCTGAGAACGTGTGCCGGTCCTCACGCTAGGTCAGACCTGGCGGGAGGGACAGCACTCGCCCGCAGAACTGGGAGTATGCTGGTCCGGTAACAATGGTGCCGGTAGCTTGCTGGCACCGTTGTTACCGGACCGGCATACTCATAATGAGGCCGAATGTTCGTTAGTATGCTATTGCTCACAAACATCAACAGACCCCTATTGATATCATACACACTGGCAAACTGATGGTAACCTGCAATACCAGCAATGTAATTATCCTGCTCCCTTCCGACACCTGCACTGATTAATGGTATGTGCATGTTTACACTCTTGGATAGCTCCCCATAGACACTGGTTTAAACACACACCGCCTGTGTCACCTGCCTCTGAACTGCTGCCAAACACAAACTATTGGGTGCATCACAAGAATTTGATTTGATTTATTTATTCATAGAGCGCTTTAAACCAAGGCGCTGATGGCAGAGCGGGCAAAAATTGGCGGTAACAGAATTACTGCCAATATTCCTGCTTCATCATGCTACAAGTATGGCCCTAGAGTAGAGGATGCTGGAGGTAAATCCTCCCACTCTGCACCAAACAATCCTCAAAATCAGCAGAATTATCACTTTGGTAATTCCGCCAAAAAAGCCTCACAGAGTCATATGGACTCATAACAAATGGGAATTTACACTGCCACCTCCACTTGTAATCTGGTGGCAATTCCACTGCACCAAGTGGCGGTAACAGTAATTCAGTTGGGCGGTATTCCAGCGGATTTACCACCGGTATACCGCCCAACTCGCAATGAAGCCCTATATTTTTTGGGGTATTAGACTTGCAGAACTGGTGAGATCAAAAACTAAACACACTACCACAGATGTGACCTTCAAAACTACAAACAATGCTCTAGGTGTCAGCTCCAGAAACAGAAATGATAGACAAGACAGATGGATGTCTTTACTTCTTCTGTATTCACTTTGACACTTAACCCGTTATACCTTTACTTCTTCTGTCTTTCACTTCATCATTACAGGGGGAGACCCCCTGCGACCCTCTTCTTTGCTATCTCATGTTCTGCCCCTAACCCTCCTTAACCCCAACCCTAATTTACTTGGCTTGCCATATGCCATATGCTTTGCCACTGTGACAATGTGAAAATGCAGACAAAGCAAATGCATGAAGAAGTGAAGGTTAACGAGGTAAGTGTAGAAGCTGTTTTTAGGCGAAGTAAAGGGGAGATGCCTGTCATGATGGAGTCTTTGAAACCAGACACTGCTCTGGAAGTGAGCGTCAGAAATTGTGTCCTCCATCCCTAGTCACAATACTTCAGGCGACCAACGCTGCAGCTCCGACCAAAAGCACAGTTGAGGCTTTGAGTAGTGATCACAGTACTCCAGACCACGACTCTGGTACTCGGTCTAATACTTTGTAATTACCCTGCAGAACAGAACCCTGTATTCCAAATACGAGTCCTTTATAACTGGACAAAACATTCGAGACGGGGCCTTACCAGTGCGTGACTTCTATCGCGGAATTTCTTTAGAGCCTTGGGAAATCATTCGCTTTGCATGCGACCGTGTCCCGCCTCCGCTCAGGAGTGCAGCGTTAGGTGTTTGCAAGGTACACGAATTGCAAGCAGTAGCGGAACGTGCACGGATCCCCGGGGGCGAGCACGGTGACACTCATGATTAGCCCCGAAGTGAACCCGTTATACCTTTACTTCTTCTGTCTTTCACTTCATCATTACAGGGGGAGACCCCCTGCGACCCTCTTCTTTGCTATCTCATGTTCTGCCCCTAACCCTCCTTAACCCCAACCCTAATTTACTTGGCTTGCCATATGCCATATGCTTTGCCACTGTGACAATGTGAAAATGCAGACAAAGCAAATGCATGAAGAAGTGAAGGTTAACGAGGTAAGTGTAGAAGCTGTTTTTAGGCGAAGTAAAGGGGAGATGCCTGTCATGATGGAGTCTTTGAAACCAGACACTGCTCTGGAAGTGAGCGTCAGAAATTGTGTCCTCCATCCCTAGTCACAATACTTCAGGCGACCAACGCTGCAGCTCCGACCAAAAGCACAGTTGAGGCTTTGAGTAGTGATCACAGTACTCCAGACCACGACTCTGGTACTCGGTCTAATACTTTGTAATTACCCTGCAGAACAGAACCCTGTATTCCAAATACGAGTCCTTTATAACTGGACAAAACATTCGAGACGGGGCCTTACCAGTGCGTGACTTCTATCGCGGAATTTCTTTAGAGCCTTGGGAAATCATTCGCTTTGCATGCGACCGTGTCCCGCCTCCGCTCAGGAGTGCAGCGTTAGGTGTTTGCAAGGTACACGAATTGCAAGCAGTAGCGGAACGTGCACGGATCCCCGGGGGCGAGCACGGTGACACTCATGATTAGCCCCGAAGTGAAAGCTCAGCAGGTTTCCTCAGCTTTCACTCTGATGTTTACAACGTCCCCGCGCAGAGCCTGGGGGAAACTGCGCAGAAAGGCTTCCTCGTGCTGGAGAAAGCGAGTCGGCGCGGCGTCCCAAAGGGAAGAGGGAAGCCGAGGAAAGAGCCGATGCCTGCAATATCCTTATAGCGGAAAACGGGAACAGCAGAAAAAAGGAAACAAAAGGTGGCTACGAGCCACGGTAACTCACTTTACGGCAGGACAGCAGTAAACGGCCAGCTGGACTTTGATAAATCACTCTAGGTCAGAAAACAGGTTCACACACTGCAGGACCGAATATGTAAAAAAACACTGTTCTGGAACGGAGACTAACCCCAGCCGGACTAAAGTTACACGGTACAAAAGATCACAGGCTAACGGCGTGACGCAATATGCAATTAAACACTCTGGGCACAATTCTGGGCTCGTGCTAGGAGGAGTAGCGATAGGCGATATTCTCCCCTAGGAATTTCCAGAACCACCATTCTAAGGTGAGCGGAAGGATTGGAGGAGGGATATGTGGCGATTTTTAGTAGTAAAAGCTGCTAAAATCTCTCGTTGTGGGAGAAGTATGTGCACCAGTGCCAGCATTTTTTAAAAGACACTTTTCTAATTTGCGAAAGTGTCCTTAAGCTTTCAGAAAACTAGAAAAGTGGTGCTGCAGTCTGGAAATGCTATTTTTATAAAGGGAAAACATGTGCAGGAAAGGTTGGAGAACCCCCTTACAGTCCCAAACTTGTATTCCTGATGGTTACCAGAGCCCTTGCGAGGCCGTAAATCAGGCACATGCAAATGCTGAGGCGTTCATGTCCCTACATCACATTCTTTCTTTGTCAGAATATGGTGTGATTAAGTAAAGAGTCCTTCCATCATGTAAGAACACTTTTGCATTATGGCATGCACCCCAGCATTGGATCCTCTGTAACCCAAGTCCTTACACAGACCAGCTTACACCCAAAATGCTGCCAGCTTAACTGCATGTATTTATCTCAAGACCTTGTAAAAACGTCAAAGTTCATGCTTCCACAAGCGAATGTGGCGTTCAGGTCATCTTTCTATTTGATGGTCCTCAAACAGATTGCCCCGTTCTTGTCCACAGAAAATCGCACTATTATTGTTCAGGTCATCATTGGGGCTAGACTGGATTATTGGAATGCTCTCTTTATCGAGGCAGAAATCCACACTGCCGCATCGCATTTCTTAATTCTGCGGCTCACACGGTTGATAAAACTCCTTCGGCGGACGCACATTTCACCTATTCTTCGGAAACTACACTGGCAACCAGTGACTGCCAGAGTAGAGTTTAAGACAATGTTTGGCCTCATTACAAGTTTGGTGGTAAATTGGTGGTGAATCTGCTGAGATACCACCAAACGGATTTACTGTTGCCGCAACTTGGTCCAGCGGAATTACCACAGGATTACAAGTGATGGTGTGGCGGTGTTAGTCCCCATTTGTGCAGCCCATAGGACACCTTGGAGATTTTGGCAGAATTACCACTGGCAGTAATTTCACCAAAATATCAATTTTTGGGCTGTAAGGTGGCAGAATTACCTCCAGCATTTTGCTTGATGTTTTTTCTATGCCTTAACTCCAAACCCATAGTTCGGTGGTGCGGTAATGCAGTGGTAACTCAGGTACCACAGCATTACCACTGTTTTTCCTACACAGAATTGTATTTGGTAAAGGTCTGGCCTATCTGCGTCATTTGATCTCGTGGTACACCCCAGCCTGGAATCCTAGGACCAAGAACATGTTTCTGGTCTCTGTTCCTTTTTTATTTTGGGCTATTAGGTGGTGCTCACCACCTATAAGTCAAAACTATTGCATTAGGGTACAAGTGGGGAGAAATGGCATATGAGGAGGCACACAAAGCTTGTAGGTGTTGTTTGGGATATTTACCTACCAATTGATTGCCCATGGCCGTGCTAATTTCTGTGGGCATTCCCATACGCTTACTGCCCTTCTCTGTCCAAAACACATACTCCTGGGATCTCTTTGAGCTATGTTTTCAAGCCTTACCATCAAACATTCTGCTCAAAGTGCGTGCCAGTATTTTTCTAATTAGTCTTCTGAGAATTAATGATTTAATTGGATCTATACACATGCTACTGGTGTAATAAAAATGTCTTAACCTGGTTTGCCTTCAGCCGCTCGATTCATAAGCACTTTGCGTGCCCTTCACTGAAGTCCTGTTAAAAGCAAGCATTGGCAAAGCCAACCGTTTTGGCTTGTGCATAATATGAGGCATTTGTCAGGATACTGGTGTTATATGTCCATTTTGCAGCTGCTACCATCGATGGCCAGTTAATACGACTATGGAAGCTCCTGGTGAATGAAGTTCCCATGCATGCACAAAAGGCAAAACTTTTGGGATTGCCAATGCTTGTTTAAACATACAATAGACAAGATATATGGCTAATTCCACGTTTTGGCAGCGTCTCCTTGGAATTCTTTTCCCCTTGAAATTCATGGCATCACCTGTCTGAATGCATTTCGGCAGAAGGTAAAGACGTTTCTCTTCTGATCCATTTTTCTGATCTGTTTTTGCATCATGTTTAGTTTGGTTTCTCCCAATGCTTAGATACCCTTTGTGTGGTTAGTGCGGATGCAAAGGCACATAAACAAAAATGAACCCCAGCTGGATAGTTGTAATTAATTGTACTGCAGAACAAAAAGGAACTTGTTTTACAAATGAGCATAAATTGCCCGCAGGGGAAGGCTTGCATTTGCACCTACATGCAAACAGGTCCCCTCCAGGAAATGTTCCTCACTTGCACTGTGGAGTGCAAAAAAGAAGTGTAAAAGGGTGGCGGAAGCACCTTCACACCCCACATATGTACTGTGCAGTGCAAAAATGAGTAAACGCCACCTGCCATCTACTCATGGCATGCAGCGTTTACAATGATTTCCTGCTTTTTGCTGGTATCAAAAGCAGGCGGATTACATGGGGTCGTTAGGGCTGTGCGGCCCTGCAGGAATAAGCATGCACACCAAGGAGTGGAAACGGAACGTCTTTCTTTATTAAAAAACGAATAGGAACTGCCGTTCTCCCTTTGATCCTCCCTCCACCCCCATCATGGCCCATGTGAGAGGTGTCATGTGGGTCTGTCTCTGTCTTAAAGAGACATTAGGCCTCTAACAACACCCCAGGACAAATGTCCTTGCTTGCACTCAGCATTCTTCAACCAGCCGTGGTGACCTCTTGATGGTCTGTTGTGGCCGACCATTGAATCCACTTGCGGGGCCTGTCTCGGGGCTGTCGGCCGGATCTGCCAGATGTCGAGCCGGGTATGCAGGAAGAGCCCACAGACTGTTTCTGGCATTGTAGGGCTCTGGGTCCGGGTCAGAAGGCGGAGGCCTCTTCTGTTCTTCTCTCACGGCATGCTTAAACAACGAGCTGTTTCAAGTTATCTCTTTCTCAGCGTTCACAGCGGTTACCATTGTCCCTTTGACAGCTGTGACCTGTAGTGGTTTTGGGGCGAATTATTAGTCGGTCTTTCTGCTGACAGCTTGTTGGACCCAGACTTCATCCCCTACGTGGAATTCTTTCGGTCAGGCTCCTCTCCTTTCATCTGTCTCTAATTGAGTCCTTTCCTTCCGCTCTGTGTCTCTTCTTATGACCTCCTGGTCTGCTTGTCGCTGACTTGCCGGGTGTCTGACGATTCGGATGCAGACCTGATACTTCATCATTAGTTCCGCTGGAGTCTTATTCGTGGCTTCATGAGATGTGTTGCGGTAGTCACTTAGCAGTCGGCAAAGCACTTGGTGGGGATTAGCGCCTTCGATGCGTACCCTCTGTAGTGTTTTCTTGATAGAGGCCATGAATCTTTCTGTCATCCCATTGGCCTGGGGCCAGCGTGATGTGATTTTCTGATGGCTGAACCCCATGTGTTTGGCAAAGATTGCGAACTCGTGGCCACTGAAGGGTGGACCATTGTCTGATTTGATGGTATCTGGGATTCCCCATTTGCCTATGACCTCATCGAAAATAGCTGCCACTTGGGCAAATGCTGTGGATGTTGCCTTCTTAACAGTCAGGAATCTCGAATGTTTATCGATGAAGAGTTGTAGATATTCTCCGGATTCGAGGGGCCCATGGAAGTCTACGGCGACCTTCTCCCACAGGTCTTCCAGGATCTGCGTCGTTTGGAGTGGAATCAGAGGTTCAGCTCTGGCCGTGCATTAGGAGGCTACAAAGTTTTTCACCCTCCAGTCTACCATTGCATCTAAGAACGGGAAACACAGGTGCCATCTGAGCTGCCTATTGGTGTTGTCTGCCCTACGGTGGCCTTTGTGAGCCGTCTTGATGACTTCAGAGCTGAGGGTTGCCGGGATAACCAGTTGGCACCCTCTCAGAAGGATTGTCTTGTCTTGTACTGCTAGCTCTGTGTGTACTTTGGCTAACCTCTCCAGTTCATCTTTGCAAACTCCTGGATTCCTCATGACAGCCCAGTGGTAGTCCTTCCATCTATTGTTCTCTGATGAGGCCATAGAAGGGTCCAAGGCTGAGGCTGATGCTACCGTCTCGAGTGAGATGGCTGGGGGGAGTGCATTGGATGTCACGTAGCTGATGTATTCAGCGTCCCCGGGTCTAGGCATGGGCTTGCTAGTGGGATGCCTTGATAGATAATCAGCCGGGTTATTCTCACCTCTGGGTCGATGAATAATTTTGAAGTTGTACTCCTGGAGTCTCTTTTTCGGCCTGTGAGTATGCTGGTTCTGGTGGGGCCAGTGCCCTGCTAGCATACGCCACAATGTGTCTCGGATGGGCGTGGAACCTGTTGGTTTGTGCTAATATGGCTCCCAGCCCCATGAGGGTCGCGTCCACTATGATCTCGGTGTGCCAGTCTGGGTCAAAGCAAGCGAGCCTCCTGGCCTTGGCCAGGGCCAGTTTGATGGTGTTGAATGCTGTTTGACACTCAGCTGACCATACGAACAGGGTGTCCTTCTGTAGCAGTCGCCGTAGCGGTTCCGTGATGGTGGCATAGTGTGGAATATACCTGGTGCAGTAGCTCGCCATCTCCAAGAATGATCTCACATCCGCTGTCTGCCCTGGTTCTTGAAGGTTGAATATGGTGGAGACCTTGACGGGTTAGGGGTCATGCCTTCAGCTGAAAAAATGTGTCCGAAAAACTTCAGTTTAGTTTTGGTGAAGTGGCACTTCTCTATATTGAGGGTCAGTCCTGCTCCTTGAATGGCAGCGCAGGTAGCTCGCAGGGCTGAGTCATGTTCTTAGTGTGACTTTCCAAACACGAGAATATCATCACTGTAGTTGAGTGTCCCCTGTATCAGTCTGATGACTTGCCTGATGGCCTCGTGGAAGATTTCAGCTGCCGACAAGATGCCAAAGTTTAGGCGTTTGTACCGGTAGAGTCCATCATGGGTGGCAAAAGTGGTGATGCCTCTAGACTCGGGTTGAGTACCATCTAATGATATCCTTGGTTGAGGTCAAGTTTGGAGAAGAGAACAGCCTTGTTGAGTTGTTCAATCATATCCTCTATTCTTGGTCCAGGGTGTCGCTCTCTCTGGATGGCGGTGTTGGCCATCCTCATGTCCACACAGAGTCTCAGGCAACCCCCTTCTTTTGGTACGATCACAAGTGGTGAGACCCATGGGGTCGGGACTGTGGCTGTCTCACTGATGTCATCCTTCAGGAGCTAACTGAGTTCGTTGGACACGGCTGCCTGCAGGTGAAACCCAACTCTCCTCGGATGCTGTGGGACAGGGCAGACGGATAGATCTATCTGCAATATTACAGGGGGACCTTTCATCTTTCCTAGTCCTTTGCACAGGAGCGGGAATTCATTTAGTATCATGTCTTCCATGATGGTGTGTCCAGTTGAGTTACTGTTCGCTATGTTGCATATCTGGTCTTTCGACTCACTGGTGGGAGCAGTCGAGTGAATGGTGGCACCTTCTTGGACGTGAATGTCTATTAAGCCTAGACAGGAGGCCTTCCAGTAGCTTAGGAGGCATCTCCCTTTGGTTGGACTTCAAATCATGTGGATGACCGTTGTCGTGGACTTCTCGTCGTGGATGATTTGACGCCTGAAGGATCCGATGGAGTGTAGCGGGACATCAGCTCCCCATTGAAAGATCTTGGATGTTGTCTGTATTAGCATCGGTTTGTCGGGGATCTGTTGACATTATTTCTCTTGCATGATGTTCACAGCGGCTCTGGAATCGACTAGAAAGCAGAATTGTCTGCCACATATTTCTACTGGTATTCGGGGTGCTTCTTTGGCTTCTCTTTCGTCCATGATGAGGTTTAAATATTCATCTTTTGTGTATTGGTCATACTGGTCACCCTCATGTTCTTGGCCCTGGGGTGCTGTTGCGTAGTATCCTTGGCATAATGGCACATCCTATTCATCACGGATTTGTGGGTTCTGGTCCTGTGGCTCCAGTTCTTGGGGATAGTCATCAGGGTAGAGTTCTTCCACGACTCTCACATATCTTCTCGGTCTCTGTTGGTATGGGCGCATCTGGTATATCTGGCTTTGTGGTGATTGGTTGTATGACCTGTACTGTGGCACTGTCAACACTCACGGCATGGGGAAAGGCTTTCTCTCTCTGCAGACTGACTGGAAATGGTCTTCTCTTCCACAATTTCCGCATCTCTGGGTGACTGCGGGGCATGTCCCTGAGTCGGGAAAAGCCATCCCACAGCGGTAGCAATATCATTGCATTCTCGGAGTTGTCGAGTAGGCGTTCCCCGTGTTCCTGTCCCCAGCTCTCGTGTTGTTTGTTTGAATGGCCGCTCTTTGTTCATCTCTCTCCTGCTTTGGCGTAGCGGTGCCTGACATCTGAGTGGCCTGTATGTCCACTCTTTAGAGGATTCTGGCCATTTCAATGACCTCTTCGATGGTGAGTGGTTTCTTGAGCAGTTGTTTCTTGAGCGTTTGCGACACACATCCTTCAATCATTCGTAGGCGAATGGCTTCATCTAGTGAGAATGCGTGAAATTAGCAGCATGCTCCTTTGATTTGCAGGTGGGTAATGAATTCATCTACTGTCTCATCTATTCTTTGGGTGCATTGATTAAAAATATACCTTTCGTAGTCTCTGTTTGGCTCAATGACAAGTCTCTTGTTGAGGGCCGTTAGTAGTGACGTAAACTCAGGGTGTTCAGCGGCTGGAATGGTCTTTATTAGCATTTTAACCTCGTTTTTGGCTATATTTAGGAACATGCTGCACAATTTAGGGGAGTTCTCTTGACCCGCTGCTGCAATGAAGTTGTTAAAGTCCTCCAGCCACTACCCACCGCCGGCCCTTGTCGGCTTGCAGGGTCATCGAAAATGGTGGAGGCATGCGCCATGCCACGGCAGTGGATTTTGTAATAGGAGCCGGAATCGGTTAGGCTTGTCCAGCTGGATCTGGGGGCAAGCTCATGATGGTTGTGGTAGATAGTAAGTGGTGAGAATGCCTCGGAACATTAAAGAAGGCATACACTGTTATGGCTGTCTCTTCCGCCTACATTCACGCTCCGAGCAATTCCAAAATGAGGCTTTTCCAAGCTGGACTCTGGTAAATCACAGCATTGCAGAACTGGAGTCAGAACCGAGTGTGACCATCCTAGCTCACTCTATACGGAAACACTAAACTGAATCGTGGCAACACAATTGTCTGTGGTAGGAATACCAGCTCTGTATGTAACGTGCCAACTCAGTGGTAAACCCAGCCAGAAATGTGTATCTCACTCTGCAGACGAACAGAAGCTAACATGTGCCTCTCAACTAACTTGCATTTGGAGGGTGTCTCCCACCATGGATACCTTTTCACCTCCCAGAACACCACCTGTTTTCCATAGACTTCAATGAACTCCCCAGCCCAGGAAAACCTATACCAATAGTCTCGAATGCATACATTCTCAAAGCACATCTACCAAACACACTTAATTTCACTTGCCTTGGGGTGTCAATAGGTTGAGAGGTATGTTAACACCCAGTGGTTCAACTGGGTTTGCAAGCAAATGAAAAGGAACATTATTTTCTTCGTTACGATAGTGCAAATCTTGATAAAAATAAATAGAAATAAATAGGGAGGGCATAGGGGTTGGTATAGTTTATTGTGGGCCGCAAGGGATTGGAACCTACAATAAACTAATCGGTTGAGGGTGGAGGGGGATCCCCCATTAGAAGAAGGGGTGCAACATTAAAAGTAAAAATGCAAATTCGGTAACAGCCTTTTCTTTGAAAGGGCAAATATTATAGTACAAGTTTTATATAGTGTAAACAACCTTGAGGTATTGAGTGTTACAGAGCTGTTGCAAAGGTCATCTTGTAGAGTGAACAAAGTTAGAGGAGATTACAGTCATTTTGCAAGACATTGACAGAAAACTGCAGTTTTCAAAAAGAAATGTGACCTAAAACAATTGGATTCAAATCTAAGATGCACTGCAGACTGGTCCAGGTTTGAGCTCCCTGGATGGGCAGATGTTTTCCGCCCACTATTGAGCTATTCAATCTGGGAGGCTTGATTACAGCTTGGGTAGAGAAGCCAAGGGACCTCCGTGGCTTGTACCGGGGCAGCCTACTTGTAAACTAGTTGGGGGGCTGGTACGCATCGGCACCAGTGTGCTAATGTTGCTGGAATGTAAGTGATCCTGACCTGTAACAGCAGCCAGTGGAGTCTACGCAAGATGGATGTGGCATGAGGTTAAAATAGCTGTTGGTTACTGTCCCTGCCACCTTGTTCTGTAAGACCAGCATTCGATGGATTCAAGTCTTGGTAGCCCCAATGTACCGCAAGTTACCATTGTCCAATTAGGCCCCTACATTTCAGTTGGCAAATGTTTCAAGGTGAAATTTCCCCCCGCCCTCAGCACTATCTGAAATGTCGTCAGGCCTAGTACGATAGTCGCTTGTTATGTTACCCCCCTCCCTTTCTGCACCCCTCTCCCTCACCTTTTGTTTTCTCCAGCTGTACCAGAAATGTCGTCAGGCCTAGTACGGTAGTTGCCTGGCTGTTTCCATTTCCTTCCCACTCTCCCGCTTCCTTCCTTATCTATGTCTTAGCTCTTGCACTATCTGAAATGTTGTCAGGCCGAGTATGATAGTTAATTTCACATCCTTACTGTTCATGGCCTGTAAGAATGTCATTGTATTTTCCCTTGTTCCCTCCCTTGCCTTGAAGCGCTTTGAAACACATTGTGTATAGGCGCCATATAAATAAACTATCATATCATATCTTGATATGGGCTTATCCTTCAGAATAGCCTACGTGCTAGATGGTGGTGCTCACTAAGGAATTAAGATTGACATTTATTGTCAACTGGAAGTCCACAAAGAAAAACATTTCCTATAAAAAGCGGGATATGATCGAAGACTATGGTGAGATGTGGGGCACGTTTAATGAACTTTACGGTTGATTGAACTGGAATATAGTGACAATTTGGTTTTAGTCATTTGTTCTGCCTATACCTTCGTATCCTCCTTTCCTTTTGCATGCATACTCCTTGTTCCATCTGTTATGTAGGCCATAATATGGATGTGTTATATTACTTTATTGAAACCCTAATAAAGTTCGTTTAACAAAAAAAAGATCCTCAAGTGTTGACTTGAGGCATAGTGGAGAAAGCCAATGAGTCAATAATTAAGGTACGGGACTGAGTTCTGCGTTTCTTGGCATTAGTGCTGCTACTAATGAGGGCTAGTTCTGGCTTATTGCTGTTGAGGGTCAGCCAGTTGTGCAGATTTATAGAGCCGAAGACCTCACTGGGTCGATAATTGTCTTAATCCACTTTCTCGATAGTCTACAAAACAACTGTGAATCGTCTCTGTAGCAGTGGTAGCCCATAAGTAAGGTGTGGAGTAGGTTGCAGGAACACTTTCTATACATGTTAAATATCAACGGGGACAAAGCAAATCCCTGAGGCATCCCGCGCTGCACAGACCCCACACAGAACAGCCAAACTCTCACAGCTATTACAATTCGAGGTAAATGACTCAAACCGTTTATGGCAGCGTCTGAAACCTCGACCATGTATCATAGTCTATGAAGAATATTCCCAAGATCCAGGGTATCCAAAACCGCTGACAGGTCCAACATAATCTGTAGTGAGTCCTGGTTTTTATATGCCATAAGAGAGTCACATACTAGGAGTGCCATCTATGTGCTCTACCATAGCCTATCAACTAGGTGGTAATTCACCTTAACAAATGTCCTTATTGTCCAACCCTCTTCTAAATCAGGTGCACAGTTCCCTGGTTTTCGTATTAATTGATGTTTACAGATAAATAAACACAGAATTCTAGGACCTAGCATTGATCTACTAAGTACAAAAAACGCAGTATGTATAGAAACACTAAACATCTTGTTCTCTCCTGTGAAGCTACAGTGCATATTAATTATAAGCACCTTAGATACCTCAATGAATTTCATTCTGTAGATGCAGATGACATTCTGTGGTGCAACTTGATGGTAGGGAACAGCATAGATCAGCTGCTAGTTCTATGTAGGTTTTCAATTACATGCTAAAAATACAAATGTAATGATCATGAATTTAATAGGTAAGTATCCTTTTATAAGGTATTGAACTAGTTTTGTTATCTATTATGTACATTTATGGATTATGTTTATTTCAAACACTTACATGTGTGAATGGAATTTTGGATATATTTAAATTATGGTATAAGATCTGATGATAAGTACTATTTTGTACGTTAAACATTTTCATTGTATGTCTTAACTTTATCTTTTTCATTTTCTGTCATATCTCTTTTATGGTGTGAAAAGGTTTAAATATGTCAAACCAACTCACTAATAAAAAAATTAAAAAAAACTTTTTTTTAAAGTCTGAAAGAGATCTGCTTCCTGTCTCTTATCATTTTAAAAAATAGAAAATAATGATTAAGACGATCCCTCTGCTTGGCTCTCCAAGCTGTCAATCATGGCTTGCAGGTCAATGGCATTGCAGGTTTGCAAAACAGAGAGAGCAAACTTATTCACAAAAATAGTTGTGAAACTATTTGAATGGCTGACAAGATATACCTTAGACCAGCAGCAAACACAGTATGCTATCATTTGTTTTTAATGTAAAATTGAGCTGAATTTGATGACTAATACCCAAGTTACTGTATCATTTGGCACACGTGTTTTTTAAAAAAAACTTTTTTCATCTGAATAAATTCAGAGAAATACGGTTTGAAATGATTTTCTTAACAGAACAAACAATAAATAATGACCAATACATATAAAATGCCTGAAAATTAAATATGGTTAAATGCATGAATTAGAAGCCTTAATTAAGAATGGTGTGATGGTATTGGGTTTATAGTTCAAAGATAGATCAGGATCCAAAGGTGGATTTTTCAGGAGAGGTGTAATTCATGAAACCTATAGATTATGGGAAACTATGCCCTGTGCAAACGAGTCATTGACAAAAGATATTATAAAAGGTAGGAGGTCTACCGATGTAGTCAAGATCCAAAGGATGGAGGATAGGAAGAGAAATAGCATGAGGTGAGAACGATTGTAGAGAGGGTGGAGAAAGTGCTCCGGACGAAAACCAGGCAGGTGAACACGATGGCTCCATTAGATACAGAATAGCTTATTCTGGGAGGGCAGTTACCATTGGCAGCTGGCACCCGGATTAAATTTAGAGGAAAGAACATAAAGAAATGATTAGCCAATTTAGAGATTTAACAGGACTATAAATACCTGGGTCTGGCATTGAAAAGTTGTTTGCCAAGATTCTTTGATGGACCTGTTTGTGGCCACATTCCAGCCCTTTGTTGATTCTTCGTTTGCTACTTTGGGTCTTCTTTGTTGATGGCTCTGTTGACCCTCCATCCTTCTCCTGGGTCGAAGCTTCAGTCTGCTTCTGCTTTATATGCTTCTTCCATCTCACCTTTGGCTTTCCTGCTTTCCCTCACTTCTGGCCTTTTCTCTGCTTCCTCCACTCCCAGACCATTGTGTGTCTTTGCGGAGTTCTGCAATCTTTAATCTCCTCTGGGGATATTCTTACCGGCCCAATGTTCAGTCTGGCACCACCTCTATGGCTTTCATGCACATGTGTAACATAGCTGCACTGCTGCTCTAGTAACACACAGCTTCAGGTCCAGGGCGCCTCCTTCTTCACCACAATCACTCTTTACTTGTGCATGCTGTACTCTCCTGCTTTTGGCTATCTGACACCTTAATGCTTACTTCTCCTTTGAGGGCCTGTACTCCCTATGCTAGCCTTGATATTTAATGGGCAGTTTTTCCCTTGTCCACCAGGGTTTTCCTCTGCCACTGTACCTTGACTATGGTGAACAGAGAGGGGAAGATAGGTGTCGGTGAGGGACTGCACACGTACGCCCTCTACTATAAACCTTCTACTATATTTGCTTGCTTGGTGGTGTTACGGATTTATCCCAATAATTGGCTGATGTTCGATTACACTTACGAGAGATCCTGTGACGGTGCCTCCTACTGACCTTCCAGTGATTAGACGTCTCACCTTCCACTGGGCAGTGCGGCTACGGGGTTTGCCATTCAACCAGGGGTTTGAAGGTTTGTTGGTGGGACAGAGGATGGAGTCCGAGTCCAGAGATGCTAACTTTCAGTCATGACACGGGGGCTGACAGGGTAAGTAGTAGGGTGTAACTTTGAAATAATCAATGTTATATTCACCATTGTGACCCATGGAAATCAAAGGGCAGATCCTGTAAGTACATATGCCGTAAAACAGGAGCTACCTCCCAGTTACAATGTAGTAAATTGATCCATGCATGCATGAATAAATACTCGAATAAGCCTTTTAGGGCACTAACCTACCTATACAAACTACAATGCAAACTTGTGTCTGTGAAACAATTTATAGCAGTAAGCCTGTGTACAAAGGCAGGTTTTCAACAAACATCTAAACGCTTCTATTAAATTAACTGGATGTAGTTTGAAGGGAATTCCGGAACCCCTTGACTGCTGCCCCACCTCAGATTCCCAGACCTCCTGGAATATGATCTCCAAATGCAATTTGAATGTGTGTGTATACATGTCCATAGACAAAAAAAAGTGACAATTGTTTTCAGATATGTATACATGCGTCCTAAGGGAAAACAAAAGGTTAAGGAAGGATCTTGCACGTCAAAGTCACAGCCACTAAAAGTGGCACTCTTATGCTCATTATCAGGGTAATTCATGGAAATTCGCACAAAAGTGTCGCACGCGGATGGCGCACAGCGTGCCCGTGCGAATGTCTGTGCCAGCCGCGTGCGATAAAACCAATTTCCGCGCACAGCGTATTCATGGATTCTCGCCTCCAAAAGCAGACGTGGCGCAGAGTGGCGCAGCGACCCTGCAGCAGCGCCAGTTACGCCTCCAAGAACGCCCTCGCGCAAGGAAAAGCCATCAAGATCGCAAAACCATCGCAAAGGGCTGCGCCAACCCTGGACCAGTTTACCGGACGGGCAAACAGCAAACGCAAAGCGGGGAACGTGTATTACGGGTTTCGGGAACACGCGTGCGCGAGAAGTCTCACACGCGATCGGGCCTGGGAGAGCGTGTGCGTGTATTTCAGGGGTGCGTGAGAAGTTTTACACGCAATTGGGCTGGGTGCGTGTATTTCAGGGGTGCGCGGGAAGTTTCACACGCGATTGGGCTGGGTGCGTGTATTTCAGGGGTGCGCGAGAAGTATCACACGCGATTGGGTCTGGGGGAGCGTGTGCGTGTATTTTAGGGGTGCGCGAGAAGTTTTACACGCGATTGGGCTGGGTGCGTGTATTTCAGGGGTGCGCGGGAAGTTTCACACGCGATTGGGCTGGGTGCGTGTATTTCAGGGGTGCGCGAGAAGTATCACACGCGATTGGGTCTGGGGGAGCGTGTGCGTGTATTTCAGGGGTGCGCGAGAAGTTTTACACGCATATGGCCTGGGTGCGTGTATTTCAGGGGTGCGCGAGAAGTTTCACATGCGATTGGGTCTGGGGGAGCGTGTGCGTGTATTTCAGGGGTGCGTGAGAAGTTTCACACGCGATTATTTCAGGGGTGCGCGAGAAGTTTCACACACGATTGGGATGGGTGTGTGTATTTCAGGGGTGGTGGGAAGTTTCACACGCGATTGGGCTGGGTGCGGGTATTTCAGGGGTGCGTGGGAAGTTTTACACGCGATTGGGCTGGGTGCGTGTATTTCAGGGGTGCGCGGGAAGTTTCACACGCGATTGGGCCTGGGGGAGCGTGTGCGTGTATTTCAGGGGTGCGTGAGAAGTTTTACACGCAATTGGGCTGGGTGCGTGTATTCCAGGGGTGCGCGGGAAGTTTCACACGCGATTGGGCTGGGTGCGTGTATTCCAGGGGTGCCGGGGAGTCCTACATGTGATTTGGCAGTGTGGGTCCTCCCAGGTGTTCCCTGCACACCCTCCACGGCTACTGCAGGCAGCCCACACCACAGGGGACTACCCTGCATCCCTGGTCATGTCCCACAGGCAGCCCACCCAACATGGGCATGCCCCCCAGCAAAGGCACATGTCTCCTTGCACTACTGATCACCAACTCATGTCCCCTTGGACCCCCACCTCGCAGCATTGCGGGGCACCTGCCAGCAGGCCCCCACTCATGTCCCACTCATGTCCCCCTGCACCCCCACCCCCCAGCATTGCGGGGCACCTGCCAGCAGGCCCCCACTCATGTCCCACTCATGTCCCCCTGCACCCCCACCCCCCAGCATTGCGGGGCACCTGCCAGCAGGCCCCCACTCATGTCCCACTCATGTCCCCCCGCATCCCCACCCCCCAGCATTGGGGTACCTGCCAGCAGGCCCCCACTCATGTCCCACTCATGTCCCCCTGCACCCCCACCCCCCAGCATTGCGGTGCACCCTCCACCAGGCCCCCACACATGTCCCCCAGCCAACATGTCATCACAATCTAGATCCCTGGCCTTATGGTCAGCCTCCAAATGCCAAACACCCACCCGAGTATTGCATCCACCCACTTAAAAATGGCAATAACATGATTGAACCCCAATTGCAAGTTTGGAAATGAACACATGTCCCTCACATACACCCAATGGGTGTCAGTGAATCTCAAAACCCCTATCATGATATGCATGATACCAATGAGATGATACTACACATTGAAGTTTGATGAAAAAAATTTATTAAAAGCAGCATAAATGGTATTAAAAATAAACAAATGACAATGGGAATCAAAAACCAAAAGCAGCATGTCCGTAAAATAATGAAAAACCACAAATCATAATCCAAAGGAAAGGTGTCCAAAGTCACAGTTCAAGAAAGTAAATCCAAGGTAAAAACAAAACCGAAAACCATTGCTCCATGGGTAAATCCAAAAAAAAAAACTAAAATCCAACAGTCAACTATATACAGATAAACAATCCAGGGTCCATGATCCCAACTGAAGAAATGAAACCTATATAAAAATACTACCTAATAAAAAAACTATATACAAAAATGTGGTCCATTGTCCAAAAGGTCCAAAATAAATAAAAAAGCAAAGGAAACCTAACACTAACTATATAACTATTTACAAGGGCAGCGGGCTAGTCCGACGGCTCACTGGTTGTTGTCATGGGCCAGGGTATCATCGAACTCCTGTTCAATGGCTTGGAGGCGGGCATGTTCCCTGGCCCCGAGGTCTCGCAGGGATAATGGAGTGTCCAGCTCCAACTCCCTGCGAAGACCCTCGAGGCACTCAGCCCGCCTCAGCGCCCTTAGGAAGCCACTCCCATTCCAGGGTTCTCCTGCCCTCAGGCCGATGCCTGTACCCCTGATGTTGATGGCCCCGAGCCATGATGCCTCCCACGTCGAGCCTGCCGCTGCCTCCGACGCAACTGCCTGTGCCAGCACGACGGCATCCAGGCTGATGGAATCCACTGACGCCGTCGTGCACGTGCCCTGCCCGATGATGCCGTCACATCCTCCATCTGCTGGGGTCCAGTTGCTGGTGTGTCCACCCCTGATGGACCTCTGACTCCCGACTGTGGCAGGGATGGGATCCCCACCGAGGTGGCTGCATTGGTCGGGGCAGGTCCACAGGGGGCCCTGGTGGCATCTGGGCCGGAAGACGGCATGGAGTACGACTGGCGCATAGCCTCCACAGAGGAGGAGAGGGTCGCCAGAGTGCCCGACACATGTACAAGACCCCCGACCATGACTGCTCCCAACTGGGCCACGTTGCCACGGTGCTCTTCGTGATGACGTGCGTGCTCCCCCCGGGAAGCACGCACCTCATCACGAATGACAGCCGTGCGCAATGCGACACCAATCAGGACCTTCTCCATACGGCCAGGGGTCCCCTCGTCCGCAGGTGGAGGGGAGTCAGATGACATGGACATCCCCCCTACCTGCGGACGGGCCTGGGATGGGGCATCCCTGCTGGTGCATGGTGGTGCAGTCACAGTGTCAGGGACAGTGACATGCACAGGCACCTCCCCGGCGACCTGTGCTGCCTCCTGCCCCTGCCCCTGGACTGCACCACTTGCACCAGCAGGGATGCCCCCACCAGGCCCCATGTGCGGCTCAGTAACGGCCTCCTCCTCCTCTGTGGAAACCACCAACCTGGATGGCTCCACACCGTCTTCCGCCGCTGCAAGCCCCTGTGGGGGCTCACCCACCCCTTCCGCTGCAGCCGTGGGGGCATCCCCGCTGCCTAGCTCCACAGCGCCGTCTCCGCCCTCTTCTTCACTTTGCGCTGTTTAGAGGGAGACATAGAACACAAGCATCAGGGTACTGTACAATGGTCCCCTAGACAGGAAGCAATAGCAGATGAGTGGCACTGTCAAAGATCACTTCCATCATGTCCCTCCACAACACATGGGTCAGTGCAGGCAAAACACATGCAGTAACAGGCATGGCGCATGCTATGGACATAAGCAAACATGTCCAAGGGACTCTTGAAGCATACAATGTTGTTTTTGGACTCACATGCATCATGGGTCATGCCTATCACATGCAAACTCTTCAACGTACTTTCATTCATCTGGACTCGTACGCCCCAGACACAGTGGATGCAAGGATAACTAGGCTGCATCAGTGATTCTGAACATTGTCACAGACATGTGTCATGCATCCATGGCATTCACAAGTCACAGACACGCAGGTCAGAAACACAGACATGGACACCATACATGTACATGGCATCAGCACCCATCCCTCACCCCCACCCATGTCCAGGAACAGACACAGGCATGCTCTCATGTGTCCATTCCGCATAGGGCTCCCCATGTTGCATTTAAACACATACACCAACCGTGTGCTTCACACATTACTGTTCTCACATGCATGACCATGATGTCCCTGCACACACACACGTGTACATGGCCCATGTCACACATACAGGCAAGTATCAGACAACCAGCACACTGCAACATGCCCTGTCTCACACAGCAATACTTGGCCACTTACCGCTCGACTCCAGACGGGTCTGCCTCTCAAGGATCTGGGCATGGAGCGCTGGGCGTACGCGTTCCAGGACCCTCAGCTGGATGGTACTCATGCTGCCCCGGCCCCCCTCTACGAGGCGCCGGGCCTTTATGAGGGTCCTGGACCTGAAGTCCTCCCAGCGCTTCTTGACTTGCTTGATGTTGCGGGTTGCCACCCCCTCCGCGTTGATGGCAACCACAAAGTCGTCCCAGATCCTGTCCCGTCCTTCCTTGTCAGCACGTGGTGATCCGAAGAGGGCATCATAATGCCCCAGGACAAGCTCCACCAGGACACCAACTTCCTTCTGACTGAAGCTGGTGGCCCTCTGCCCCTCTGGCTGGGGGTCGCCAGTGGTCTCGGATGGTGTTTGGCCCGACATGGCGATCCCCGAGGCAGGCGTGGGTGGGCAACTGGGTCCTGGGGCTGGGCTGTGGAGCAATGGTATCCCAGTCGGGAGTGTTCTGTTCCAGCAGGGGTGGACACAGCAACTGGACCCCTGCAGATGGCTGATATGCAGGCACCAAATGGCAGGGCACGGTGGCAGCAGGCAGGCAGGCAGGCAGCAGCAGATGGCTCGTGGGAGGCTGCTCGGGGCTCTGGGGGGCAGTAATTAGGCCTTTTGGGCAGGAGCGTGGTCTTCCGTGTGCTTATGCGTGGCCAGCTTGATACAGAGTGATTTGGCACGTGAAAATTCTGCACGTCAGCGTGTAATTCGAGGAAAGGCCCTTAGCGCGTAAGCGTGTCAGCACGCATACACGATTCCATTGGACCAAAGGCCCTTACGCGCGTATGCGCGTCTGTGATGTATCGCGCACGGGCGTTGCTTTTCGTGGGGTGCGGTGCGTGTGTTTTGCAGGCGTTGGGGTTCACACGCTATTACTTCACAGCGGGTGGGTGTTGGCTACGCGTTCTTCTACACGCAAGGCAGACTTTGAGTGGTACCCTGCTCCCCCAGGCCCGATCGCGTGTAAAACCACCCGCGAGCCCCTGAAATACACGTACCCCGCTCCCCCAGGCCCGATCGCGTGTGAAACCACCCGCGAGCCCCTGAAATACACGTACCCCGCTCCCCCAAGCCCGATCGCGTGTGAAACCACCCGCGAGCCCCTGAAATACACGTACCCCGCTCCCCCAGGCCCGATCGTGTGTAAAAGCACCCGCGAGCCCCTGAAATACACGTACCCCGCTCCCCCAGGCCCGATCGCGTGTGGAACTTCTCGCGCACCTCTGAAATACACGCACACGCTCCCCCAGGCCCGATCGCGTGTGGAACTTCTCGCGCACCCCTGAAATACACGCACACGCTCCCCCAGGCCCGATCGCGTGTGGAACTTCTCGTGCACCTCTGAAATACACGCGCCCAGGCCAATCGCGTGTGAAACTTCTCGCGCACCTCTGAAATACACGCACACGCTCCCCCAGGCCCGATCGCGTGTGGAACTTCTCGCGCACCCCTGAAATACACGCGCACAGGCCAATCGCGTGTGAAACTTCTCACGCACCTCTGAAATACACGCGCCCAGGCCTATCGCGTGTGAAACTTCTCGCGCACCTCTGAAATACACGCACACGCTCCCCCAGGCCCGATCGCGTGTGAAACTTCTCGCGCTCCTCTGAAATACACGCGCACAGGCCAATCGCGTGTGAAACTTCTCATGCACCTCTGAAATACACGCGCCCAGGCCAATCGCGTGTGGAACTTCTCGCGCACCCCTGAAATACATGCACCCAGGCCATTTGCGTGTAAAACTTCGCGCGCACCCCTGAAATACACGCACACGCTCCCCCAGGCCCGATCGCGTGTGGAACTTCTCGCGCACCTCTGAAATACACGCACACGCTCCGCCAGGCACGATCGCGTGTGGAACTTCTCGCGCGTGTAGAACTTTGGCGCACATTTTTTTCCTGCACAGGGACGCTACCGCCTGCTTTCGTGTGGCGGACATGTATGGGCCTGTGCGCGTCTTTGGCCGTGCGCTGTTTTTCCCTATTCCATTCCATGAATACGTGTTGTAGGCGAGCGTGTGGGCGTTCCGCGCACTTGCCTCCTGTACTTCCCCCGTGACGCCCACATTTTCACGAGTTATTCCCCATTCTGCGTGTAACGCCCCGTGTTACGCCTACTTTTGTTATGTGCGCCGCGCTATGTGCGAATTCGCTGTGGCCTTATCGCACGGCGTTCGATGACCTGTGCGCCAGCGTGCGCCAGCGTGCGCCAGCGTGCGCCGCGCACTTTTTCAGCGCACATCCCACATTTTGCGCGTGCACAGACTTCCATGAATAGATGTGCGCTGTTTTCTATGTGATAATCGCACTTGCACTGCGATTTTCGCTATTTCACTGCGAATCGCACGTTTTCGCATGCGTGTGCCGTTTTTTCAGCGCACATTCATTCCATGAATCGGCCTGAAAGTGTCTTAACATATAGCTTAACCTTACCCTGAACTAAGCTTATGCCATGGCAGACAGGAAGAAATGATGATGGCACAAAAACCTTTTAAAACCTTGTTGCTATCAATCAAACATATTTTGACACTGCATATCCCACCTTATTTCACCCACCGAATACAATGCCAAAGGATGCTGTTCTCCATCTGAGGGTCCTTCCTCAATACAAAGCTCCTGGGGCTTACAACACCTAGGATCCTGCCTGCAAGTATGATAGCTATTTTGAACACTTGGATTACCTCCTTGAGGTTCATGTAACACACTGCTTCCTTTGCTATTGGGTTCCCTTGGGCGCACAGCCCTTGCGTCTGCAGTTTAGGGCTGAAAACAGCAAAGGACAACTCCAAGTTATGGCATGTTAGGGCCAGTAAGGACCCACGGCCAGATCCCATGCTCAAGCCAGGACTTTACTGGGCTTGCCCTTTTCCTCACTTTTGCTTCCACACATAACAATCATTTGACCAAGTGACTCCCCATTCATTGCTTTGCTGCTGTAACCTTTGTGATCCAAGGACCATCCCTGTTTTCGGCCATTTAACAAATTATTGGTTACCTATATCTCCATTGTAGCCCAACTCAGATCTTACAACTTCCCAGCCAACCTTTGAGTTCTTTGCTGTCTACTAACCCACCTACACACTCCCTCTTGGGCTGCACCATTCCTTCAGTGTCCTCACTGTCTTCACTTGCCTATTTCTTCTACCCTCCATCATCCACCTTGACGGTGCTCTATTCTCCTCCCCTTCTATTTTAGCCCTCAGCCACTACTTGGTCTAACTCCTACCTCACGGTACTCCTCCCCATCGCCCTGCTCCCTCCTTGTAACTGAATCCCTCAAACCTGATGCTCCGGTTCTCCCAGGAACTCCAACCTCATCTATCCCCTTTGCCTACCGCACAACCTCTGCTCCTCTCCCCCACATCCTAATACTCTTTCACTTGGCCTCTGTAACGCACAATCCTTCTGCAGCAGGTCTTCATACATCACAGAACATTTCAACTTTTAACAACCCCAGCTTTCGCTTTGGGCACAGAAATCTGGATCCCCCTCATGACACTGGTACACCAGTGGCTCTCCACAATGACTCTGCCACGTTCTTCCACTCTCCCGACCTGTTGGGAAGAGTGGCAGTGTAGGGTTCCATACCAATAAGGCCCTTACCACTGCCCCCTTTAACATCACCTCTTCCTCCGATCATCCCTCATTCTCCTCTCACATTTGTGTCTCTCTATTAACCCCCTGGTCCTCTTAACTCCTTTGCTGACCTTAACTTGAGTCGCTTCCCACCACCATCTCCACTATTACGCTGGGGCACTTTATTCTTCCGAAGCCCCCAAGCCAGCTGACTTTAACTTAACTTCCTCCCATCAGACCACTCCCTTTACTCCGTTCATGATCAGCCTACACAAACTGCCTTGACCTTGATTATCTCTTTACGTTGGTCTCCTCTTCTCACCTCTCAAATGACCACTCTCCCGCTGAAGACTCCATTGTAAACTTTGACATTTCAGCTCTGCCATTCCCTACTCCATTCTCCTCTTCAATAACAAAGATGAATTCAAACAGGACTCTCTTGCCCCTTACCTTGATAATGTCTGGGCCTCTCTTCAGTCTCACTCACTTATTCATGCCTCTTGCATTGATGGTGCTGTTTCTGACTTTCACTAGGCACGTATGACTGCCTTTGACCATCAATATCCTTGACACACATTCATATCTTCCTGTGCCTCTCCTCAGCCCTCGTTGGCCTCTGAGAGCCGGACCCTTAAAACAAACATGCACCATGACTTATTATGCTGGTGCAAACCACTGACCTCCAACCTACACCTAACTAACAAAATGTCCCTTGCTTCCCTCACCTCTGCACTGGAATCTGCTTAATCCTCATAATTCACAAACATAATCTACTCCCTTCGCAATCACCCCTGGAAACTCCCATCTACCATCCAATCTTTGCTTACACTTCTGATGCCAATATCCACCACCTTCTCCCTCTCTGCTACTTTTTCTCTAACATCCCTCACAGCCCCCCTCCCCACCCTCCTTCTGTCTACCATCTCTCCCCCTACCATGTCCCCTCTCAACTACATCTCCCCTAGCTCTCCTACTGAAGTAACACCCATTCTTTGCAATGGAAACTTCTTAAAATGGGCAAAGACATAGGGCCTCATTACGAGTTTGCCAGTCCGGAAACAACGGTACCGGTAAGCTTGCCGGTACTGTTGTTTCCGGACCTGCAAACTACGAGTTCTGCGAGCAGGTGCCTTTCAGCCCGCCAGGTCTGACCTGTCGGGTGGAACGGCACCCACTCGCAGACGTTGACAGAGGCACTGGTACTGTTGCACACAGTGCCAGTGCATCCGTCCTCCCCATTCCCATTGAGTCCAAAGGGGCTCAATGGGAATGGGTGTTAGGAAAGATTTCATAATTATAGGTAATTTTCTTTCCATGTGGCAACCCCTAAACTTTTTGCTGTTGTTTTTCACCTTGTTCTTGACTTTGCCAGAGAAGTGCAGCCTTCTGCCGCACTCCTCTGGGCTTTCGCTCCTTTTCTTATGGGGAAACTGACATGCCCTTAAGACAGTCAGTACCGGGGAACGCTGTTTCCCGTAGTTTCTGTTATCGTGTTGCGGCTTTAGTGCAACATGACACAAGAGGGCACTGTAAGCTAAGTTACAGCTCTCTTGGGTCTCTAGCTTTCTACAGGCCCTAGATACTCTTTTAGGATGGTATTTGATCGGTGCAAGTCATTCAGGGACTCGAATGGTGGCAGCGATCGTTTTGTTTATTTTGAGCTCCTTTTGGCGTTCTGAGCACGTTTTTCGCACTGAACCCAAAATGGTGGCCTGGCTCCCAAAATGGCCAGACCACGAGGCTCCTTTGTCTTGTCCACTGACCGTCTTGCTCCCTTCACCTTCCCCAGGTCGAGCGACCCGGGGCCTTCCTTATTTGGGCATGTACTTTCCCGCGAAACGTGGTTGCTTTCGCGGGCTTCTACATGTCGTTTGTGTGCCTCCAGGATGTGGGCTGGGATGTCTGGTCCCAATACACATCCTGGGTGCCAGAGAGTCTAGGGTGGTGTGAATGCCTGGGACCACCGTGGTCCGTGATTGGTCCACGTATGGTATGTGTGTTGATGAGCGGATCTCCCATTGGCTCCCTCCGTTTTGGCGCGAAGGGAACCGTGGATAAGAGGGGGCTAGAAACACCACTACCATGTCGATCTCCTGAGTTCTCACGAACGAAGGAATACAGGAGCCAAGTATCCTGCAACCAAGAGGCTGGACCGAGGAATCGCTGGTGACCCGCTGAAGGAATCCTCCTTTGCACTGCTGTCGTCCTGTGAAACCCTTTCCTCCTTTGATCGAACCAGAAGGCCTGTACTGGTGCTTCGACCTTTGGAATAGCAGGAACAGCTATTCCCGGCGACTTCATCATCTCCTGCCAAGTAAGCCTTCGGAAGTGTCTCTGGGCCATCCAGTTGACTGACCAGCTTACAAGGGAGTCCTGCTCTGTAACTGCCGCCAGGTTGTGTTGTATTCCGAGTCCTTGTCACTCTCCCACGCTTCGTACACTTGGCGTTCCCAAGTCTGAAGGGAGGAGTGTACATTTGGCTCGAATACACACGGCCGCTCCGTTGTCCTGCTGCGGCAACAAACTGTGCTGGTTTCGTCGATTGGGACGTCTTTTTGCTCTACACGACTACGAGGCGTTCCCTGCTCTTCTGAACCTGCCAGCTGCTGAAAATAACATGGAGAAGCCTGGGTCTGCTTGCTTCGGGGACCGGTGAGTAGTTTAGCTAGGATCTGGTCGCCCTCCTGCAGTATCCCATTGCTTTTCCCTGCTGTGTAAAAACAGCACCCTTTTGGCCGTACTCGCGCTCTGCTTCTGCCCGCTGTGGAGGCTGCGCTTGAGTTGCGGAACCTGTTCTCCTTCTGCTGTGCACTAACCCGAACTGCCTGACTTCCTCCGAAGAGCTTCCCCTTTTGCCCGTTGGCACCGGCGTGGCAGGTACTTTGAGCACAAGGCTCCACTCTTCGCAGGGCTCGGACTTCCATCTAGTTAGGTGCCTCTGAAGGCGAACTGAGTCTAAAGCGTTATCGCACTGCCTGTTTTCCTTTCCTTTCAGGTGAACTACATATTTCGTGCTTTAAACACTTGCGACTGTGTATTTGTATATATATTGTGTTGATATGGTATGTGTTGGTTTAATATTGTGATATTGTGATTTTCTCGCTACGGTCATTGTTTTAAAGGCCTTAAAATAAATGTGTATCTATTTTTGATATAACAACTGTTTGGAGTAGTTTGTAAGCGCTCTTGCTTTGTGTGCTCATTGCGGGCTTTCAGTCACCCTCACTCCTCTTGAGACCTAGTCTTGACCGCCGCGATCGCTACCTTGATTGGTCTGGCTTGTCCAGAGGTTACCCTGTTCCAAGTAATTAGGTTGGCCTTCTGAACTTCTGCGCCACCAGGACAGAGTTCAGAAATCCGTCTTAACAAATTGGTGTACAGCGGTGGGATACGACTGAAGGTATCCAGTGTTGCGCTCGAACTAAGGCATTTCAGGTTATTCCAAACAGTACACGTAGTGAATTGTTGTAGTATAACTTTAAAAAGGCCATAGTCCTATCAAACAGTATGGAAACAAATACCTTGTTAACTTTAAATGCTTCCAAATCAGAAACGCTGAAAATGATGTGTGCGGAGAGAGGTGTTTCCTCTCAAGGCACAAAATTGGAAATGATCCAAAGAATCGTGGCGTGGCAAGAAGCGCAGCTTGACGCTATAACTTCTGAGGACAGTGCAGAAGGTGGTGGGGCTGCTCTCACTGGTAGAACCGACGGTTCTGCCGCTGCACTGATCCATCGCGACCACGAGGACAGGGAGGACGAGCTGTCTAATGTTTCCTCTGCCAGTGTTGATGGGGAGCCTATGCTTGAATTCAAGAAGCAAGAGCTGCGGTTTAGGCAGCAGGAGCTTGAATTCAGCATAGCCAAACTAAAAATCGAACAGGCAGAAAAACAGAAAGACAGGGATCACCAGTTGGAACTGGCCAAGCTTCAGGTTGCAAATGGGTCCAAGGGTCCTGGACATGGGTCTGGGGCTTCCTCTCATCCACGGTTTCCGAAAGATCTGCTCAGTGTGTATGAAGAAAGGAATGACATTATGGACTGGCTGAATGCGTTTGAGTATGCATGCGAAGTTCAAGAAGTTGACAATGCTGATAAGATTGCGTGGTTGCTCAGTAGACTGCCCCATTCTGGCTGTAGTGCCATTATGGAAATGTCGAAGGCTGAGCGAGCTGATTTCGCAATGTTAAAGCAAACTCTCATTTTAAAGTTTGGGAAGACTCCGGCCCAATATTTAAAGCGTTTTCGAGAGTATAAGAAAAAGGAAGGTGGTACTTGGGTATCTTATGTCGCTGAATCTTTGAAAAACTTAACTGGCTGGGTTGAAGGTTATAAGGTTTCTACCTTCGAAGGCATGATAAATCTTGTCATGCTGGAACACATTTTTGCTTCTTCTTCCCCGGAGCTTAAGCAGCATTTGGCCGATTCGAAGGAGATAGATCCTAAGAAGCTGGCCATTGCAGCAGACTTATGGGTGTCACATCGAGTGTCCCATAAGGACAAAACTCATCCTGGTAAGCAGGAGGAAGGGAAAAAGTCCAAAGATATGGAGGGTGGGGAATCTGCTAAATCTTCTTCCCATAAGGGCCACAAAAAGAAAAACAAGGGTAAGACACAAGAGAACTCACAGGGCAGTGGAGGTCCGCCTCCGAAACAGAACTCTGGTTACAATAAGCCTCCCTACGTAAACAGACCCACTGGGGCTTGTTTTTCTTGTGGAGCAACTGACCACGTGAAGGGGGATCCCCGTTGTAAGGTTAGACCTTTGGGGGTCCACTCCGCTAATCTGGCCTTCTCCTCCTACGAGGAAGAAGAGATTACAGGAGCATCCTTCTCCTCAGACTCATTTCCCAGCGGAATAGAGGCTGAGGTAGTTTTAGTGTCCCTGGGTTCCTGGGAGCCTAAAGTCGCAGAGGCTTATGCTAGGATTCCGGATAATACCAAGCACTACTTTAAAGACAGTGTGCTGATCAATGGAGTGGATACTCCAGCTCTTAGGGATAGTGGGTGCAGTCGCACTGTAGTGGATTCTACCTTGGTAGACTCAGAGGAAGTTGCCAGAGCTACTCTGATGCCCACTAAGTTAGCTGACGGCCCCCTCCGTATGTTTCCAGTAATACCTGTAAATCTTACTTTAAATGGTACAGCAGTCAGGATTCCAGTGAGCATTCAGAGAAACGTCCCGGGAAAGGTCTTGTTGGGTAATGATCTCAGAGCTTTAGGGCTCGTAGGAGACACTGCCGAAAGACCCTACACACAGTCTCAAGCACGGGCAGCATTGGCCAAGTCCAATACGCCGCCCCAGCCAAAGGGAAAACCCAAGGCGAAAGGAGTCTACAAGTCAAAACGAGGGAAAGAGAATATTCCCCCGAGCTCGCCTACCACTGCGGTGGAGGAAGTTGGTCAATCGCCCGGGCCTGACGAGGAGGTGGCGATGCCTGAAGTATTCGACCCCAATGATCATCCTGAACTAAAAGACTTGTTAGTTGAAGGAGGTCCTGATAGGGACGAATTCAGTAAAGGCCAACGTGAGTGCCCATCTCTGGAAGGCCTAAGGAGACAGGCCTGCTCCCAGCTTGAGGGTGAACCTCCTGGGAAGCATAGGATTTATTGGGAAGGTGGACTCCTGTATAGTGAGCCCACAGAGTCTACAGAAGGAGACCATAGGAGGTTGGTGGTTCCCCTTGCTGTTAGGCCCTTCCTCCTGCAGTTGGCGCATGAAGTTCCCCTTGCTGGTCACCTTGGTATGAAGAGGACCAAGCAAAGGTTATCCATGCACTTCTACTGGCCCAAGATGGGGGTGCAAGTAGAAAGTCACTGCAGGAGTTGTGCCTCCTGCCAGTTGTCTGGTAAGGTTGGCGCGACAATCCAAGCTCCGTTGGTACCGCTCCCAGTTGTGGGGGTACCATTTGAAAGGGTAGGGATCGACATCGTTGGTCCCCTTGACCCGCAAACATCCTCGGGCAATAGGTTTATCCTGGTGCTGGTCGACCATGCAACCAGGTATCCTGAGGCCATCCCATTGAAAACTGTAACTGCCAAGTCAGTTGCAAAAGCTTTACTCGGCATATTTACTAGGGTTGGCTTCCCTAAAGAGGTTGTGTCAGATCGTGGCAGCAACTTTATGTCGAAGTATATGCAGGCTATGTGGAAAGAATGTGGGGTTACCTACAAGTTCTCTTCTGCATACCACCCCCAGACCAATGGTCTGGTGGAACGTTTCAACAGAACATTAAAGAGCATGATTGGGGCTCTGGAGGAGCCTCAGAGAAGAAAATGGGATCTTCTTTTACCATGCTTACTGTTTGCCTACAGAGAGGTACCACAGGAGGGTGTTGGCTTCAGCCCCTTCGAACTTCTGTTCGGTCATCCCGTACGGGGACCCTTAGCCATCGTCAAAGAGGGATGGGAGATGCCCACTCCCCCTGTTACTACCAATGTAGTTGATTATGTGCTAGGGCTCAGAAAACAGATGGTACTTCTGATGGGCTTGGCTAGTGATAAATTGAAGGCAGGGCAAGCGCTGGTGAAACATTGGTACGACCAGAAAGCTTCCCTCATCAACTTTACACCTGGTCAGCAAGTCCTGATCATGAATCCAATAAGGCCTCGAGCTTTACAGGACAAATGGTCAGGCCCTTACACAGTGGTGGAGCCCCTGGGTGAGGTGAACTATTTAGTGGACCTTGGAAGGCCTGGACAGGCTCCAAAAGTGTTTCACGTGAATAGGCTGAAGGCTTTCGTCCCAAGAGTCGAAATCGCAGCACTGCTACTGGCTTCAGATGTTGAGGAAGAGGAGTCTGAACCTCTCCCCGACCTGTTCCAGAGCGGTCCTTCAGATAGCTCCTTTGAGGGTGTCCGAGTGGCCCCTCACCTGACTTCTGATCAGCAGGCTGAGGTGAAAAGTTTGCTTAGGCAGTTTTCCCCCCTGTTTTCACAGTCCCCTGGTTTGACACCTTGGTGCAAACATAACATTGACACAGGAGACAGTGTACCTACCAAAAGTAGGGGATACAGGATGTCAGATAAAGTACGGTCTTATATTAAGACCGAGGTCAACAAGATGTTAGATCTTGGGGTGATTGAACCCTCTAGTAGTCCTTGGTCCAGCCCTGTGGTGTTGGTTCCAAAAGCAGGCACTTCTGAATTGAGGTTCTGCGTGGATTACAGGGCTCTGAATGCTGTCACCAAGACAGATGCCCACCCCTTGCCTCGAACAGATGAGCTGGTGGATACTTTGGGTGCCTCCAAGTACCTCAGCACGTTTGACCTCACTGCTGGCTATTGGCAAATAGCTTTAGCAGAACATGCCAAGGAGAAGACAGCATTTTCTACTCCAGACGGCCTTTACCAATTCCGGGTAATGCCGTTCGGGTTGAAGAATGCACCTGCCACTTTCCAGAGGCTTGTGAATCATGTGTTGAATGGGTTGGACGAATTCTGTCTTGCATATCTGGACGATATAGCAGTTTTCAGTGCCACCTGGGAAGACCATGTGAAACACCTCGGGATTGTGCTCCAGGCTCTTCAGAAAGCCCACTTGACCATAAAGGCTAGTAAATGCCAGATTGGACAAGGCTCAGTGGTTTACCTTGGACATGAAGTAGGTGGAGGGAGGATACAGCCTCTACCCAGTAAAGTACAAGCAGTACAAGACTGGCCTACCCCCACTACGAAAACCCAAGTGAGAGCCTTCTTAGGACTCACGGGGTATTATCACAATTTTATGGCAGACTATGGCACCATAGCTGCTCCTCTGACTGCCCTCACAACTCCGAAGAAACCCAAGAAGGTAACTTGGACCGACGAGTGTGAGAAGGCCTTCAATGGCTTAAAAGACTCCTTGTGCCAGGCCCCTGTCCTTAGGGCCCCTGATTATCAAAGACCTTTTATCGTGCAGACGGATGCCTCTGACACTGGGATAGGAGCTGTACTATCACAAGTAGATGAGAAGGGTAAGGAACACCCTATCGGTTTTATTAGTCGCCAGCTTAAGGACAGAGAGCTCAGATGGTCCACGGTAGAGAAAGAATGTTTCTCTGTTGTGTGGGCCCTAAGGAAGCTGAGGCCCTACCTCTATGGGATCCACTTCACTGTGCAGACTGACCATAAGCCGTTAAAGTGGCTAATGAACATGAAGGGGGAGAATCCAAAGTTGCTTAGGTGGTCCATAAGTCTACAAGGCTTCGACTTCACTATTGAGCATAGGCCAGGTGTCCAACATAGCAATGCTGATGGGTTGTCCAGAATGTTTAACCGACCTGAACAAGAGACTCATCCAGGGGTGGATTAGTTCCCCCTGTCCATAGTCTGGGAGGGGCGAGTGTTAGGAAAGATTTCATAATTATAGGTAATTTTCCTTCCATGTGGCAACCCCTAAACTTTTTGCTGTTGTTTTTCACCTTGTTCTTGACTTTGCCAGAGAAGTGCAGCCTTCTGCCGCACTCCTCTGGGCTTTCGCTCCTTTTCTTATGGGGAAACTGACATGCCCTTAAGACAGTCAGTACCGGGGAACGCTGTTTCCCGTAGTTTCTTTTATCGTGTTGCGGCTTTAGTGCAACATGACACAAGAGGGCACTGTAAGCTAAGTTACAGCTCTCTTGGGTCTCTAGCCTTCTACAGGCCCTAGATACTCTTTTAGGATGGTATTTGATCGGTGCAAGTCATTCAGGGACTCGAATGGTGGCAGCGATCGTTTTGTTTATTTTGAGCTCCTTTTGGCGTTCTGAGCACGTTTTTCGCACTGAACCCAAAATGGTGGCCTGGCTCCCAAAATGGCCAGACCACGAGGCTCCTTTGTCTTGTCCACTGACCGTCTTGCTCCCTTCACCTTCCCCAGGTCGAGCGACCCGGGGCCTTCCTTATTTGGGCATGTACTTTCCCGCGAAACGTGGTTGCTTTCGCGGGCTTCTACATGTCGTTTGTGTGCCTCCAGGATGTGGGCTGGGATGTCTGGTCCCAATACACATCCTGGGTTCCAGAGAGTCTAGGGTGGTGTGAATGCCTGGGACCACCGTGGTCCGTGATTGGTCCACGTATGGTATGTGTGTTGATGAGCGGATCTCCCATTGGCTCCCTCCGTTTTGGCGCGAAGGGAACCGTGGATAAGAGGGGGCTAGAAACACCACTACCATGTCGATCTCCTGAGTTCTCACGAACGAAGGAATACAGGAGCCAAGTATCCTGCAACCAAGAGGCTGGACCGAGGAATCGCTGGTGACCCGCTGAAGGAATCCTCCTTTGCACTGCTGTCGTCCTGTGAAACCCTTTCCTCCTTTGATCGAACCAGAAGGCCTGTACTGGTGCTTCGACCTTTGGAATAGCAGGAACAGCTATTCCCGGCGACTTCATCATCTCCTGCCAAGTAAGCCTTCGGAAGTGTCTCTGGGCCATCCAGTTGACTGACCAGCTTACAAGGGAGTCCTGCTCTGTAACTGCCGCCAGGTTGTGTTGTATTCCGAGTCCTTGTCACTCTCCCACGCTTCGTACACTTGGCGTTCCCAAGTCTGAAGGGAGGAGTGTACATTTGGCTCGAATACACACGGCCGCTCCGTTGTCCTGCTGCGGCAACAAACTGTGCTGGTTTCGTCGATTGGGACGTCTTTTTGCTCTACACGACTACGAGGCGTTCCCTGCTCTTCTGAACCTGCCAGCTGCTGAAACTAACGTGGAGAAGCCTGGGTCTGCTTGCTTCGGGGACCGGTGAGTAGTTTAGCTAGGATCTGGTCGCCCTCCTGCAGTATCCCATTGCTTTTCCCTGCTGTGTAAAAACAGCACCCTTTTGGCCGTACTCGCGCTCTGCTTCTGCCCGCTGTGGAGGCTGCGCTTGAGTTGCGGAACCTGTTCTCCTTCTGCTGTGCACTAACCCGAACTGCCTGACTTCCTCCGAAGAGCTTCCCCTTTTGCCCGTTGGCACCGGCGTGGCAGGTACTTTGAGCACAAGGCTCCACTCTTCGCAGGGCTCGGACTTCCATCTAGTTAGGTGCCTCTGAAGGCGAACTGAGTCTAAAGCGTTATCGCACTGCCTGTTTTCCTTTCCTTTCAGGTGGACTACATATTTCGTGCTTTAAACGCTTGCGACTGTGTATTTGTATATATATTGTGTTGATATGGTATGTGTTGGTTTAATATTGTGATATTGTGATTTTCTCGCTACGGTCATTGTTTTAAAGGCCTTAAAATAAATGTGTATCTATTTTTGATATAACAACTGTTTGGAGTAGTTTGTAAGCGCTCTTGCTTTGTGTGCTCATTGCGGGCTTTCAGTCACCCTCACCCCTCTTGAGACCTAGTCTTGACCGCCGCGATCGCTACCTTGATTGGTCTGGCTTGTCCAGAGGTTACCCTGTTCCAAGTAATTAGGTTGGCCTTCTGAACTTCTGCGCCACCAGGACAGAGTTCAGAAATCCGTCTTAACAATGGGGATTCGCTTTTTTCCGCTGGAAAAAAAATGACTCCGGTGTCAGCCGTGCCAATATTTACTGGCACGGCTACCGCCAGAGACATAATGCCCGCCATAGTCTCAGTCACCTGCCCTTATAACTCTGAGCTCTTTTCTCTCTCTCTCTCTCTCTCTCTCTCTCTCTCTCTCTCTCTCTGTGTCTCTCTCTCTTTCTTTCTCTCTCTCTCTCCCCTCTCTCTCGTCTCTCTCTTTCTCTGTCTCTCTCTCTCACTCTCTCTCCTTACTCTCTGTTGCACTCTTCTCTGCCTTCTTCATTTCTGAAAAAGTGCACCACTTTTGAAAAAACACTCTGCTGATCTAAACTCACTTATGAACAATGACCCAGTTTCCCCCTTTCTCCATTATTAAAAGGTCCGTAAGTGGGTGGTCTTTGACCAGATTACAAAGTACCTTGAGGATGAGGGCCTTGGTGATCCACCAAAATTGCACTCATGCACATCTCCAAGTTTCTCTATGATGTTCATCACACCAAACTCTCTTCTATATTCATTTTTTTGGACCTCTCTACTACTTTCAAAACTGCTGACCACTTCTCTCCTCCTCACGGATTGCCAATTGTCTCACTGCTTTCTGTCACTAGGTGGCTCTCCACTGCCTTATGCAGAACCCTTTGAAAACTGACGTCCTCCATCGCCTGGCGTCCAATGCCACCCCTTTACTCCCCTCGCCTATCATATTCCCACTTGAAATGCGTACTCCCTTGCCCAAGATTCGCAACCTTGGGGACCTCATTGATAGTATCTTCCAACTGCAGCAACGTATGACAACTACTGTCTCTACTGCGCATATTAATCTTGATAACATTCAGCAAATGTGTCCATTTCTTACTGATCACGCTCCAAAAACCCTAATCTCCATCCCTGTGCTTAACAAACTCAACTACTTTGACTTTTTTCCCTGCTCCTTATTTCCTCTACACAAAGTCCTCAACCTCGCTACCCGCACTCTCACAGTCTACCCATATCCTCCCCCACTTCTAGCTGCCGATATAATGCAGTCACTTCATGCACAATTGCTGGCTTTTTCGGTTCCTTCTTCTGCTCTAGAAAGCTGTCAATGGTCTTGTCCCGCAGTGCCTGGCGGGTGGATCTCTGCCCACTCACCATCTCATTCCATGTGTTCCTCTTCTGCATTCATCTCACTGTCCCATGTCTCAGTGCTTCCTTGCGCGTTGGCACTTTCTTTCTACTCACCCAGCTCCATTGGAAAACACTACCCATCCCAAAGTCATCCCGAAATTGGAACTGTATAAATATCAGCTTAAACTTTCCTTACTTTGTAAAAAGGGAGCTCCTCTTGCGCCCCCATTCTCCCTACCTAACATCACCACCCCCTCCAGAGGCATGTGATAATGTAATAATATAATTTTGTATATTCGTACCATACTTCTCATTAGTTTCAAGCAGTTGCCCCCCCCCCCCCCCCCCGACCCCCAGGTTAATGTTATGTTTGTAAGTCACCTGTTTCTTATATTTTTATTATTTGTTCACTCATCAATTGCTCACCTCTTTGTGTTGTTGTACAGGCACATTTCAGGGGAATGCCTATGCCTTCTGTAAATGTGTTATGGTGAGTCATTTCTGGTCGAAATTTGCACCCCTTTTCATCAAATAAATACAAAAATACAAATACAATTACATGGAAAAGTGGGCATTTCGAGGGGGTAGTCTGGAAATTAGACAGTTAATGATATAGATGAGTGAGTAAAACGCATACCTAGGATGTGCATGCGTGACATGCAGTCACATCTTTGAATCCCAGCAGGTTCAACTCAATCCTTCATCCAGGTTGACAATTTGTGTACCTTTAAATTGGGCAATAACAACTATTGCAGAAAAAAGGGGCCTCTTATTTGTTGACTTCTATTCCATTTCAGAATATGTGTAGAATTGCTGCTTTCAGTCTATTAAGTCTGTCTGTTCAGACTTACAATAGTACAAAACAAAGAATGGTTTATAGATTGTATGGCAATTTTCTTCTAGGTTATACTTGAGTCAATCTTAAAATTCTTCATAAATCATTTTATTGAACATTCATGAACGTTTTATAGAGCATGCATCCAGCAACTGGCCTTTTGAAATATCAACATAGATTCTTTGTTTTTTTTTATCATGCTTTTAACAACATGTCCTTGTTTGATATTCTCATATTTTCAACAACCCCACAGTCTCAAATGTCTTTTGGTAACAGCACTTTCCAAACCGTGCCTTTGTTTGAAATTCTAAAAATTCCTAAATTCTTGAAATATAAAGAATTCATTCTTGTTTGGTGACCTCATAGCCCCAACAGATTTTTTGCTTTTTAAAGTAGCTTCTTAAGGATGAGTCTATTAATGAGGTTATAGACTCTAAAAATAAAGAGAAGAAAGGAGGAAAGTTTAGCGAGCATTCTCATGATACTAATATGGTGTGTCCCTGGTATACCTTGTTTAATATAATAAGAGGAGAAATAAGTGCAAATTGGTTATAAAGGACCCCTAATTAGCTTGGTTATGTATTTTTACTTGATTGCCTGCACATCTGTTCTGCTATTTGAGAGCAAGCACACTTGGGATTTAATGCTGTACTGTATAGAAGTTAATATTAATGTTAATGTTAAAGGCTTTTATACCGCGCACCAATGCCACTTGTGTGGTCTCCAGGCGTTCAGACGGATCTGCAATGCAAGGGGGGAGGATGGGTGGTTAGTATGGTTGAGTGGAAAAAGAGCAAGAGAGCTGTAATGTGCTGTTGGCAGCTTCAATTCGGAAACACTGTTTACTGAGCATAAATGTGATTTTCGGAGGTTGGCAACCATGTGCTGTTATGCGAAATTATGTGTGGTTTGTTTTGTTGTTGTGGTGTTTGCGAAGTATGTGCAGACTGTGGTGCCGTCGAGGTCTTGTCGTGTTAAGTCTAGAGTTTGAGAGGTGTATGCAGAGGAGTGAGTTTATTAATACGGATTGTTGGTGAAAGTCCTGGAAATCCTTCCAAGTGCTCCACAACTCCCACCCCCGAAATCCACCCAAGTGCACTGAATCTCCCACCCTAGTAAACCATCCAAGTGCGCCACAGCCCCCACCAAAATAAATCCACCCAAATGCACCACTGCTCCAGCCCAGGAATCAATCCAATTATGTCACACCTCCGAGAGGGGCGTGGCTATGAAGCCATGTAGAAGGACATGTCCGACCTGGGCTCCGGCTGATCCGAACAGTATCCTTCGCAATTCGTGCTACATTGGTATCATTCAGCCCATAAAACATATGCCCGTGCAGGGGAAGCAGCAGAGCATACTTTGCGAAGATAATACGTGGACCGCTGGTGTCGAGAAGGCAACCGGAGCCTGCTTTGTAATGCGGGGGTCAGCGATACATGAAGGGAAAAATGGCCGCCGCCTGACCCGCCGACAAACAAAGGAGGGACTGGCCTGTGTGAGGCCTGTGCCGGGGGAACACAGGGAGAGCCGGGCACCCGGAACGGGGGCCCGTGGCTGGTCCTGCAGTACGGCGTGTTAATCCTGCGCCGGGGAAGCCAGTGAGCGCCTGCGAGAGCTGTACGAGGTCTACCCACGGTGAGGGGCGCTTCGCGAGGACTGAAGAAGCCGGGACTGCTCGGAGTGCAACATTGTCCCAGTCATTACAGGCCCGTCGAACACACTGTAAGAGATGCGCGCCGGGAGGGGAGGCCGCCAAGAAGAACGAGGAGCAGCCGTTACATATGTATCCAGGCCACCCCATTGCGGCGTGAGGAACAGAGCACCGCAGCTTGGAACTTCGCCTGCAGGCAGCTGGGAGCGTGCAGGTCTATAAGACCTGATCGAAATGTGGAACTGTTTCACACGCACAGAGAGGAATCCAGCCCTATGGGCAAGCTGGAGCAGCGCTGGAGCACTCGGGTGCAAGTAAGGCGCCCACACTAAACAGTTGAACACCGCTGACAGCCCCTCAGGATTACGAATAGTGCACAGTTGTTATGTAGGCAGGAGACACCCCCTAGCCTAAACAGTAGGCGAACAGGGGAGCACAGAGAAGTGCGCTGGGTGCTGAGCTCCTCAACTATTACCCAGGCGCAGGTGGCAAAGGGGACTTGGCAGGAAGCAGGATCGCACACGTTGGGCCAGTGCTCGCACTCAAATAGACCCATAGGCACTGTGGTGTGTGCCCATGGGCCTGGTCCAGCGGCGGCCTGGACTGGCAGCCAAACCGGACTGACTTGCCCAAGAACAATACGTGGGAGGACACAGCCCACTCCAGGAGCAGATCGGGCTATACAAGGGATCTTCTAATACCGCTTGCCAGGGCCAGGGCACCAGAAGCAGTCTAGCCTAGCGGAAGCCAGAGACCACACGCTGCCGGGCTTGTGTGCACAGCCTTGATACACCGAGATGTCCACCAAACTGCCCAGAGCGAAGGGCAAGCAGCCCACGCTGGATGAATATGCTAGAACATCACCAGGGGCAGAAGGGGCCAGGAGCAAAGACAAAGCCCCTCTGGGAGCACAGACACTATGGGCGGAGACCAGGGGATCCTTGCTGCAATCGCCGACCTAAAAGTGGCTTGGGAAACCAAACTGGGACTGGCCATGAACGAGCTGAATGCGACACTAGAGCTCAAAGTCGGGGCAGTACAAGAGGAGGTGAACCTCCTCCGACAAGATGTCAGAGCGCTGGATGAATGCACAGGTGACCTAGAGAAAGAGGTGGCCCCGGACACAGCTGTATGCGCAGCCCACGAATCCGAACTTCATGCTCTAGTATAACGAGTGGGCAACCTGGAAAGTAGGGCGGAAGAGGCGGAGGGACGTACCTGAAGAAATGATATACGCATCGTTGGACTGCCTGAAGGAGCTGAGGGACCTAACCCTACGGAATATGTTGAATCAATGCTGCTGCAGGAGATAACCGGGGGAGTGTTGTCCCAGGGGTTTGCCGTGGAATGGGCGCACACGGCCCTGATGAGGAAGCCACCCGCGAGAACCCCCCCAGACCGGTGATAGCCAAGATATTGAACTACCATGACCGGGAGAGAATCCTAGAGCATTTCCGGAAGGGCGGAACGATACGAAGGGCATTGGCAAACATAACGGCATACCCGGACTACACCCTGCAGGTGCAACGGCAACGCATGAACTTTGGAGCCGTGAAAAGAAGGCTGTGTGAAGCAGGCCGCAAATACATGCTACTCTACCCGGCAAAACTGAAAGTGATCCACAAGAGCAGAACATTGTTTTTTGAAACCCCTGAAGATGCCATGGAATGGCTAGACATGCAAAGCTGCCCCCAAGAATCGGGCATCCAGAAGGAAGATGGCACAGATAAGTAACATGCGACTGCGGCACCTAGAGTGTCGCAGTATAAGACATTGGGACTTGAATATAGTAAGGGATATAGCCTGGTGGAGGCATGTGATTAGGGCAACACATATACATATGATCCTCGAGCACGAGGAACCTAGCTAATGGTGTAGGAGCCTAAGGGAACCAGTCCTCATACCCCCACATTGAATAGATTAGTAGGGTCACCGGTAGACCAGTGACACCCTGCGGGGTCCTGCTCTCGGCATTCCGAAGCTGGACCAAACGCGGGGCAGCCTGAGATCCAGGGATGGAGCTGGGCACTTTTTGGGGCTGGGTAGGGTGGAGGGAGGGAAGAGGTTGTGTGCAGTGTTGGTAGCAGGGCAAGGCGGGGGAGGGGGGTTAGTTGGGGAGTTTTTGTTGGGAGTGGGAGGGGAACGAGCCCAATCTTGTGCCAAATCAGGCGGGAAGGGGAACTGGGAGGGGAGGCGGGATGACCCACAGATGGCGTTGGGTAGCCTTAGAGTGGTGACCTGGAACGTGAGGGGCCTTAATAGCTATTTGAAGCGGAATAAAGTAATGATGTACCTAAGACGGCTAAAGATTGACATACCACTATTACAGGAAACCCACCTCACTAGAGAGAAGCTGGAGGTGGGTGTACCACGGGAGCCACATACTCAGCATATGCGAGGGGGGTCATCACGAGGGTGCCACCACATGTACCATTTCAACTGCTTCAGACCACGACAGAATGATGGTGGTGAGGGGGGTGCTGGAAAACAGGGAAGTGAGCATTATAAATTTGTACGCCCCTAACCAAGACACAGCGACCTACTTTAGGACCCTGTATGGCAACATTGGCCCCCTGTTGGGCGGTGCGATTTTATGGGGAGGGGACTTTAACTGTACATTAAACCCTAAAATGGACAGATCAGATGGTAAACCAGACAGACCCACTCCGGCTGCAAAGGCATTACAGACTCTATTGAGAGACTTGGGACTCGAAGATGTCTGGAGACAGTTACACCCAGCAGATAGGCAGTACTCGCACTATGCGGCCCCACATAACCTTCATATGAGGCTGTATTACTTTTTCGCCGCTTCGCAGCTGGTAGGCGAGATGACGGGTGCGGAATACAGGGCCAGAGTGCTCTTGGACCACTCCCCCTTGGTTCTGGAGTGGCGACACCAACCCCTAGAGCAAGAATCCCGACATGGAAGCTCACAGCTGAGGCCCTGCAGGACTCGGGATTCCGGGAGGACTTGAGGGAGGCGATCACTGAGTATTCTGACACCAACACAGGTAGTGCTCAATCGGTGGGAACCTTGTGGGAGGCATTCAAAATAGTAACACGGGGTGTGGCTATATCAAAATCTAGAGGGCTCGAAGGGGACATAGAGCGAGAGTTGCAAGAAACAGAGAGCGAGCTGGAAGACATAATGTTTAAGGGGGGCACCTCACAGGAGGATGTGGAAAGGATGAAGCTTTTACACCAGCGAGCGATGGGATAGACTATGCAAGCTGAGTTACAGGAAATACGTTGATAAACCAACACGCAAGTGGAGACAAGCCAGGCAGGCTGTTGGCCTAGGTTATATAAAAATGAAACACCATGGCCAGTGATCAGAGAAATTAGAGGGGAGGAAGGCCAGTGCTGGGACACCCAAGAGGGAGTAAATGAGGGATTCCTTAGATACTATAAACGCCTTCATGAAGACGTAGGGGAGGGGACGGCTCAAGAGATCCAGGAAACACTAGAGGACATAGGCCTGCCCAAATTAGACGATCAAGAGCGAGAGGACCTGGACGCCCCAATCACGTTAGAAGAATTGGAGGTAGTGGTTCAGCACCTGCCCACGTGCAAAGCCCCGGGGTCGGATGGGCTCCCCAGCGAATTCTATAAAACGTACAAACAAGAGGTGCTCCCCCCGCTGTTGGACATGCTTAATGAGGCGTTTGAGCATGGCAGGTTGCCAGAGACCCTACGGGAGGTGGTGGTCATCCCGCTCTTAAAACCGGGTAAGCCAACTACAGACTGCGAGTCATACAGACCCCTATCAATGCTTAATCAGGACAGCAAAATCCTCACAGCAGTGCTAGCGAATAGGCTTAAGCGAGTCATTAGCAAACTGATACACCCTGATCAAACAGGCTATGTTCCTTGCAGGAACATAACCGACAACCATAGGAGACTCCAGCACATCATTGACCAAACTGAGAAGGACCCAGGCGAACTGGTAATAGTCTCGCTGGATGCAGTGAAGGCTTTCAACTCAGTGAGATGGCCCTGGTTGATGGCGACTCTGAGAGAATACGGGATTCGGCCGGGATACCTGAGGTGGGTTAAAATGCTATACAGCTCCCCTATTGCCAGGGTCAAAACGGGCGCTACAATCTCAGATAAATGGCAACTCAGCAGGGGCACCAGACAGGGCTGCCCCTGGTCGCCCATGCTGTATATCCTTGCGTTGGAGCCACTGGCAAACTGTCTCAGACAACAATACGGGGAGATAGGGATCCATACTGCGGGGGGTTTGCATCTTGTATCATTGTACGCCGAGGATATCCTCTTATATCTGCGCTTCCCAGAGGAAAACCTACAATATGTCCTGGAGGTGATGGAACGTTATGCCACCCTCTCGGGCATAGCAGTGAACCCCCAAAAATCTAGCATGTTCCCCTTGGGGAGGTACAGACGCACCCTGCCTAGGAACCTACCGGTCTTGCCAATACCCTACCGGTATCTAGGATTCAATATATATCATTCGACTGAGCAGGAACACAAACACAACCTGGTAAAGGCAGTGGACGGTATTACGAATAGTATGGGGTTTTGGTCCAGAATGCCCTTGGCCCTGATGGGTAGAGCAGCTTTGATTAAGATGGTAGTCCTGCCCAGACTGTTACATTGTTTTGTACATATCCTGTATGCGATCCCCAAACGTTTTTTTGTTCAACTCCACAGCTTGTGCAGGGGTTTCTTATGGCACAACTCCAGGAACATGGTGGTCCTGTGGAAACTGCAGAACTAGTGTGACAGGGGGGGTATAAACCTGCTGAACTTTGAGTTATATTAGTTGATGGGACAGCTTCAAAATGTGGCCAGGTGGTTGTCTGAAGATGAGACGGCCGAGACCAGGCTGTTGTGTAGGGACCCCGCACCCTTCTTCCTTAGAGAGACAGTGTGGCTGCTGAAACCAAAGATGCTAGGAATGGCGAGGCTGCTGGTGCTAGGCTGGGAAATGTGGCGCAGGGCATGGCGAGTGATGGGAAACCCAACCCCATTCTCAGTGCAGGCGCCGCTAGTGGCGCAATGCGGGGAGGACCCCCAAATGATAAAAGGGATCCGCAGATACTGGGAACCGGTGGGCCTGGCAACCCTCGGGGATGTATGGCAGGAGGGGGTGGCACTGGACTTTCAGAGGCTAGTGGAGGACACTGGGGTGCATAAAGGCCAACACATTACTTATACTAGAATTATTAGAAGGGTGCGAGAATGTTGGCCTAAGACAGTGCTCATGGAACAACCTGATGCAACCATAGAGACGATGTATGACATCTCGGAGGGTGGAAACAAATATCCCGTCTATATGAGCTACTGGGGACTAGGGTGGGGAAGGAGCCACTCCAACTGAGGCGAGACTGGGAGGAGGAAGTGGGAGAACCCATGTCGGATGGGCATTGGGACAGAGCCTAAAGGTATCATAAGAAGGTGTCCCGAAATACGAGGTTGCTGCAGATTCAATTGTATGTCACTCATAGGGCATACATGATCCCCAGTAAAATCGCCAAGTTTGGAGGCCCGATAGCACAGAAATGCCCACGGTGTGGGGAGGAGGGGGCGGGGATGCTGCACATGTTTAGGGCTTGCCCAGAGGTGGGGAGGTTTTGGGCAGAGCTGAAGACACGCCTTGCGGAAAAAGGAATTACTTTGGAGGTGGAGTCAGCTTGGGCATGCATGCTGGGGATTTTCACCAGACCAAGTAACTTGAAGCACATCAGTAAGATAAAAGACCTGGCTTATATTCTGGCCAAACAGAGAATTGCAATGGGCTGGAAAGCGGCCAAACATCCTAGAATTGAGATGTCGTGGGCGGACCTCATGAAATAGGCAGAGGCAGAAACGGCTGCTTGGTATGAAGCAGTCAGCGGGGGGGGGGTGGGACCCCTGATGGCATGGAGACAACTGGTGGCCTCGATGATAGGGCTCTCCCAGGCCAACCATAGTGAGGATGATGCGGAAGAGATAACTAAAGTAGTCACGCGTAGAGATGAGTAAAACAGCGACATGTAAGCAGGGGCTTGAGTTAAAGGGACGGGAGGGGGGGGGACCGAAATGTTTAATTAGTAATATAATGATGTGAAACGCAAATGTGGAGGTCCTCAAAGTTTGTAATGTTTGGAGTTTTTGTTGATAAAATAATAAAAATTATTTAAAAAAAAAACAAAAAAAGTATGTCACACCTCCCCCACTAAATATCCATCCAAGTGCATCATATCTTCCACCCCTAGAATCAATCCCGAAATTCATGCAACTGTGCCACAACTCCCACCACTGAAATCCATCAAGTGCATCACACCTCCCGCCCCAATAATGAATCCCAGTGTGTCATACCTCCTCCCCCATGAAAATCCATCTAAGTGCATCACCTTTCCTACCCCTGACATCCACCTAAGTGTGTCAGATTCCCTAACCCTGACATCCAACCAAGTGCATCACAATTCCCACCCCTGAAATCTGTCTAAGTGCATCACATTTCCTACCCTAAACTTCATCTAACTGCGTCACCTGTGGCAGTTATGATCTTTGTCTCCCCCATAGTTGCCCTTTCTAGGTTTTACCTTAATTGTCACCTAAGCAGTCATGATTCCAACGCTTCTCTAGAATTCGTTAAGCTGTCTGATTTCTTAGTACAAGCCCTAATTCTAACTAGCTGATGTGTTCACTGGCCTAAGGGGAATCCGCAGTGAATGGTTAGTTGTCTTCCTTGATACCCTATGGGCGTTGTCTATTGTCTATTGGGGAGGGTCTGGTGCATTACTCCTATTCACTTGTTGATCCTCAGTGGGGGTATGACCAAGCTGAGAGTTTCCTTTACCTGATTTTCCCTAACCCGGTTTTGTATCAGGCCCACCAGCTATTCCTGTTTCTTATTAGTCCCTCTTTAGGGGGTAGCGGGAGTGGGTGTCTCTGTTTAAGGTCTCTCGTCCCAGTTCTATCCCTCATTCCTCTATTGTTCCCAGTCTACTTTTCCTTTTTTCAGTACTTGGCCGGATACAAGCTATGCAGGTGCTGTTCAGTCAGTTTCATTGTGTTCGTAGCTGAAGAGCCAGGTTTGAAGAAGTTTTCTGAATTTTGTATGGTCCTCCATAGTTCTTATTTCCCTGGGAAGGGAGCTCCATAGTTTCACAACTAAGCAGGAGAATGCTGATCCACCCAGTTTTTTCTTTATGTATTGTTTGGGTTAGGTGGATGTTATTGCAGGATCTCAGGGTTCTAAGTGGTTTGTAGATGGAAAGTTTCTTTTGAATAAATTCAGATCCCTGGCCGTGTATTGCTCTATGCATTATGCACATTGTTTTGAAAGTGATTCTTTTTTTGACTGGGGTCCAATGTAACATCCTAAGAGCTGGTATGATGTGCTCTCTTCTGTTGAGTTTAAAGAGAAGTCTGGATGCCACATTTTGTATTTGTTGCAGTTTCCTTAGTAGGTAGTCTGGCACTCCAAGATATATGCTGATATCATAATCTATCCTTGACATGAGGATTTGATGGCAGTGTTTCGCGCTTGAATGAGAGGAATGGTATAGTTTTTAAAAATCGTTTGGAGGTGGGAGAAGCACCTCTGGTTTATCGTATTAACTTTGGGTTCTAGTGTTAACTCTTTGTCCATGATGATTCCAATGTTTTTACAGCTGCAGATGGTGTTGGTGGGTTTCCCAGTTATATGGGGCATGGGATCCACTGATTCTGTCCTCTGTCTTCAGGTGTAATCATGATTTCAGTTTTGTCTGGGTTAATTTTGAGTTTGATGATGTTCATCCTTTTGTAAAGCTCCTTGAGCCACTTTACTAAGGGTGCGTTCTCTTCTTGCATATCACAGTATTTGAAGATGATTTTTGTATCGTCTGTATAGTTGTATCATGTTAGTCTGTGTTTTTTGATGAGGTTGATTAGCAGTGTCATGTAGGTGTTGAAGAGTAGCCGTGATAGTCATGAGCCTTGGGGTACTCCGTAGTTGGTGTCCCGTGGTGTTGGATTTGAAAGGTTGTAACCATACTGTTTCTGTTCTTTCTGAGAGGAAAGATTTGATCCAGAGCAGCGCTGTGTCTGTGAGCCCTTCCAGTCTTTTTATTAGGATGTTGTGGTTGGCTGTGTTAAAGGCAGCTGAGAGATCCAGCAATATCAGTGCTGATTTGGTGTTGGAGTCTGCGTGCGTTCATCTCAAGATCGTCCCATATTGAGACTAGTGCTGTCTCTGTTCCTCTCAAGTGTCTGAAGCCTACTTGTGCCTGGTCCAGTAGATGGTTATTTTCAACATGCTCCAGTAGTTGTTCATAGACAGAAGTTTCAAATAGTTTTTTATTGTTATGCGATGTTTGAGATTCGTTTACAGTTTGAGAGGTCTTTCACATCGCCCGTTGTGCCCTTGATTAGAGGTTTGATGTAGGCCGTTTTGAATGCTCTTTTATAAGTGATTGATTGAAGAACTTTAGGTAGTATTCCGATAGTGTGTACTGTACAAGTATGGTTTTATCGATGTCTGGGGACAAGGGATCCATTGTGGAAACTGCAGTGTTACTCTATTTAACCGGGCATAGTAGTTTTTCTATTGACATCTGTTGGAAGCAGCACACTTTGGTTTGCAGTCCAGGGGCTGGTGGTAGCTGGTGCATTGTTTGGTCAATTGTTCTGCTTTGTATGATTTTGTTCTTGAAGTGATCTGCGAGATCGTCGCATAGTTTTTGGGAGGGTTCTGGTGAGTTGTTGCATCTGGGTGGGTTTCTCATCTCATTTACGATATTGAATTAACTCTCTTTGGGTGTTGGTGGCTTTTCTGATCTGGTCGACGTAGTGATTCTTTTTTGCTTTGAAAATATCCGATTTGTATGATCGAATTTATAGTCTGTATTTTACTCTTTTGTCTTGGTTGTCATTTTTCCTCCAATCATGTTCTAGTTTACAGTTTGTTCTTTTCATTGCTTTTAGGTAGGGGGTGAACCATCTAGCCACTGCTTTCTTTCTTATTGTGGCAAGGCGCTTTTCTGGGCAGATGGCATCTATTGTTTCTGCAATCCATTCTGGATCAGGTTTGCTTTTCCGTCTATGTCTGTTGCATCCAATGATATGGCAGTTGGCTTCGCGGTTTCTAGTTGTTCTTCTAGGTTACTGTTCTTGATGGTTTTACAGTTTCTTTTCCGAATTGGTGGGTATTTTAGTGGGTTTTTGGATGGGTTTGATGGTAATTGGATCACAAAAGGGATGGTGAAGCGGTCACTCCATAGTATTTGGATGGGTGGTGCTGTTGTGATCAGGTTTTTTTGGGGGGATGATTGCGTCCAGGGTGTGTCCTGCTGAGTGCGTCGCTCCTTTCACCATCTGTTGAAGGTTCATGATCTCGAGTTGCTTGATTAAGGTCTTCTGCTAGTTGGGGTTCTCTTCTTCGAACCATATGTTTATGTCCCCGAGAATGATCATATGGTCATTTTTGATGGGTAGATTAGTGACTGCTTCTTTGAAGGTGTCTGTGAATGCGACGTTGTAGGTTGGAGGCCTGTAAATGAGTATGAATGTAAGGTTTCATTGTGGGAAGATGGATTCGCTGTTCAGGATGTTTAAAGGCAGCGCTGTTTTAATTTTTAGGTGTTCTTTGTAGGCTACTGCAAGTCCTCCCCATCTTTTTCCTTTTCTGTTTGCCTGGTTGCATTTGAACTTATCCGGTAGGCAGCTGCATAGTATGACTTTGTAGTTTTCAGCTAGCCAGGTGTCTGTGATGAATAGGATGTCAATTCCCCCGTTGAGAGTAGGTCTTAGATATTGGTTGCGTGTTTGGACATAGATCTGGCGTTGATTAGGTTGCAGTGTAGTTTTGCTTAATTTATTAAAGAAAAACGCCTTTGACTTGGTGAAAATGTAAGCAAATCCAGTTTTGCAGGTACATATGCCTGTATCCTTGCAACCCCCGAATTATAAATACTTGAAAATGTCATGTTTGTATAATTGGCAAGAGGCTAGGACAATCCCTGCAGTTAACAATTCCAATTCTCCCCAACCAATCTCAGTCCTAGGGATGGACCAATGCTGCACAGTGCAGCCATTGCACCAGGCACAATGCAAAACAGAAGGGGGGCAACCAATGCACCCTACCCTCATGGGAAAAACATAATAAGTGAAAAGGTGTAGGGGTCTTCTTTGGTAAACCATCACACATGTATTCATTATTTCCTTCAAACCAAATAATGTTTACATGGGTGCACTCATACCATGAAGCATACCTCATAGTGCAATATCGAAAAAGCTGAGTAATATAACGTTTTCTTTCTATTATCATGCATTTGATAATTATATCTTAACACAATTCAATCAAATGAGTACATATTTCATTTGATATATACAATAATGAATACATTTCCATAAACAATTGTCCTTGTAGGACAGTGGCCTGGCATTGAGAACTCATTCATCTATAAGCACATAGCAGGTTTCACATTCTGTAAATTAGAAAAACATCTTCAGTACTGTTTGTGGAGTCCTTTAACTCTATGTACATACACTGACATATGGTCAGTCACATGTTTCAGCATAGTCTGATCCTCAAACACTCATCATAGAATTATGGGTCATAAGATATAGGACTCTACAAAGATGTTTTCAAACAACCTTCAGTCTTGCCCGAGAGACTACAATAAAAATAACAAATAGTCTTGCCCGAGAGACTACAATAAAAATAACAAATAATCACCCATGTATACACTTCCCCACTGTATGAGGGGAAGAGCAGGAATGCCATATGGGGTTGCCAGGTGTAGCAGCTGGCTCTGCCCTCATCACCATGCAGAAGTGACTTCCCTTTTTGTGTTATCTCCTATTAGTGGAGGGGGCATAGGGGTGCCTCTGTTTCATGGGTAGGAGGTTCCTTTTTATCTGCTGCTCATGTTAGCAGGTTTTCTTCTTTTAAGACACCAATAAGATAAAACATATTAACTGACACATTTCTCTCTCCTGTAGTATACAGGCGTACCGCAGCTAGCCTCCATTATTTCACTCTACTGTACATCAAGAGTCTATTTCTGGTTTCTCACTCTACCATAGACCACATGCACAGAACCAGCTGCATTGTGATATGTGACAAAGCACTTGTAACGACGGAAAATAATGCTGTGTCTTAAAATATATGATCCTGCAACCTTTGCATCTCATAAAGTAACAGTTCCATGGCATGGATCCATCTAACAACCATAAACTGACAACATTCCAAATGGCCAACTCACTTTATATCACCTGATCGTCTCTGGTCATGTGACAGCAGTTGGAGAGCAGATCAGGGTGGGAAAATGGGCTGAGCTGGAAACCCCAAAGCCAACTGAATTTGAAAGAAATGAGAGGGAAGCTATCTACCAATCAGGAGTCAAAAGGAGGAGTGTAAAAGTAGCAGGTTTGCTGGAAGGGTTATACTAAGTTGCTGATTTACCGCCCCACTGTGCATGGTCTGTGAGCCTGGCACACTCCCTCTGGGCACATTGGAAACGCCCTTGGTGACTAGGGCTGCAGGGCTAGATTTCCCAGGGTGGCTTTGCACCAACATGTTCCATGATCCAGTGTGAGGCTTGCGTTTCCGGGCCCCCGGAGTGTGTATGCGCAATATAGGATCATGGTGCAGGCACGCATGCGCAAGACAGCGTCGAGGTAGTTAAATGAACAGTAGGTACTAATGCTTACCAACAAGCTCCCGATGCCACTGAGTAGCGATCCATGTTGTTCCCAAGATGTTCTGTGCTTCTCTAAAACCTGACCTTGATTTTGTCCCACTGCCTTAGTGTTTGTTGATCTTTGTCTGTCCTGTGACCCTTCTTTGGATTACTTATGAACTTGTTACTCACATATTGCTGATGTTGCCTGTCTCATAGACTGTGTTTTGGAATCAAAATTGTGGCGTGTTGTTGACCACAGTTTACCAACCATGCCTCCCTCACCATTCTTCGGGATTCTGATTTGTCCCAGGGTTTATATTGTTATTCTGCTTTGCCCTGTCTATCATTGCACTCCTCCTCTAATCTCACTGCTTCTGGATTATTCCAGTCCTTTCGATCCTCCTCAAGCCATCAGGGCGGTCCAGTGGTCTCCAGTTTCTTTTGGGGCAGTTGGCAGTCAATGTGGCAGGCACCTCTGGCGTAAAGACCCTTTTAGATGGGGTTCTGGAGAAAACTACTTATGTGCAAGGATATTGATTGTTTTCCCAAAGGTGCTTGAGTGTGGGAGGGTGAAAAAACAATAGCATTACCTGTATTGGGTGACATTCGTGCTAGAATTGCTTTGTTCTTTTCTCTGTTCCTCACAGCCTGGGAGGGAGCATGTGGTTTCTTCCTTGCCAGCTCTTCCCTGATTTGTGACAATGGCAATCATATGCTTCGTCTGAATCATTGGGCAGGCGGTTTAAAGGGCTGGCTGCTCTGCTAAGAGGACGATACAGATGGCCCCTGACACCCAGTACCTGGCTGCCATGTGGAGAGGACCTACTGAAATATCTGAACGTGCCTAGCATGTGAGAAAACCTGTGAAGATGCTGGGCAGTGGGGCTAGAGGGTTTGGCATTGAACCCAGGGTTTGAAGTTTTATGAAATATGAAAGGGTCACTAAGAAGTGCAGATTTTGGATTTTGGCCCTCGCAGTCACTTAAACTGGGTGGAATTCTACAAAATCTGAGACGCCAAACATTTTAGCCAATAAGTGCAGACGGCAACGTTGGCCATTCATAAGGCTCTGACTGGCCAGGATGTCTGGGGTCCCAGCCAGTCATTTTGAAAGAATGCTTCAATAAATCAAAACCTAGCTTGGCACCTAAACCATGCCGGAAAAACTTATAGCAGGATTCTTGAAATTCCACCCCGTGGTCAGATCGTAATTGGGGCTCACAATCTACCTCGCCACATCAATGGATGGGTACACGATGACTCAAGGTTACTGATTTAAATACAGAGGTCTTGCTCTTGCCCCAGCTCCCTCTACTTTAAACCCAATTATTGCAGCTCTTTCTATTTCGTTCTCCATGTGTCCTTCGCCAAATCCTTTAAGAATTTAGGTATATGCTGAATAATGACTGTAAGTACCAACTGAAAGGTAAATGCCTTCACTAAAGGAGTCATCTTTCAACATTAGTGCTGCATAATCTTCGTCTACATTATCCTTACACTTCACATTGTGAATGCTTGCGCCCTTGTGAGTGCCAAACATAGCAATGGCAACTTCCACCAGAGGAGGCCTCCTGGATACCATATGGAACCAGTCCTGGGAATTCAAAGATTGTAGAGGGGGTAAAAAACCCATGACACTTTCTGATGTCCATCTTCTCCTGAACAGTATGGAGACACCCTTTTTGCTTGGTGTAAATGTAGAAAGGTACGCCTGCTCTACCCACCCACGTTTGAGTCTACTAGCTTCTGTTTCATCAAGGTGGGTTTCTTGGAGCATGGCTATGTCACAGGACATTGTTTTCAAATACGACAACACCTTAGTACGCTTAGCATGGATGTTTAACCCATTAACATTCCAAGAGATTAATTTCAAGAGATCCATTTTTTTAGAGTCCATCTTCTGTCAGTGATTGTACACACTTGTTTGCTAAACATACAAATGTCTGTCACAGTTGACCAGCTGTGAGACTGGTGTAGGGTATGCATGTGAATGAAAGAGTATGGATTTTGCTACGATGTTTTGAAAATGTAAAACATTGCCTTTTGTGTTGGTGGTCATTTCAGTCATTTCTGTTATCTTTGTCTGTTTTTGGACATATTAATTTTACTCTAGCACAAATAAATAAATATATGTGTAATTTAATATGGAATTTTGTATACTGACATACAAGTTAGTATCAATATGGCAGATGAGATTACATTTTTGTGTTGTCTTTCATTCTCCACTCATCTCTATGCCTACAAGTGAAGTCTGTGGAGCACCTCACATCTTTTGGTATTATTGAGCAAAGCCCGTGGCTGTAGAGGTTCTTGTACAAAAAATAGTCCGGTAATAAACCAAAATATGTTATAAATAATTGTTTCTAATTTCCTGTCCCCCGGTTGAGGGACATAGTTCTAATACAATTAGTTGTCTAAGCCAACTGGCAGACGTGGCAGATCAGGTAGGGCAGAGGGAGCTGGCTCTGGAAGTCCATCCTAGGTATGTCAATGTTAGATACTCTGAGTTTCACGGAGCCCAAATCCAAACTGCCATCAGTGGCATGACAACCTCCTATATGCAACAGGGATTATCATCACATAGTTAGTGTACATTATGGACAGGAAAGATGCCCAGCCATATCACAACCTTAATTCACTGTTGAAATTGCCAATAACCACTCAGTCCTGAAAATGAGAACGAGGGCATCTACATCAAAATAACGTGGAGGTTGAGTGTGGGAGCTGCTCACCTCTCAAAAAGTATCTTGACAGTGGCCTGACAATTTTTGATCATTTTCCCACAACCATCAGAAGTTACTATCACAACCGAGAGGTTGTTTTGGACTAAAAAGAAGGGGGTTTTCACTGAATTACACAAGCACGCATTGAGAGAATATCTGCGAGCCAATATTATCCTCTTAGGCCTGTAAATACAGACAGCACCAGTGTTGTTTTTGGAAGATGATGATTACAAAATTGGCTTCAGTCAGATAGCTACTAAATATTCCTGTGTCCTCATGATACACACTATTAACACAGCAGAAGGCCTTGCATCAAAAATAAAGCAGGAATTAGAACTACAGGAGCACGCTTTTGCGCATAATGCATTAATTGTTCATGTGCAAAGTAAGTTGGATGCAGTAAGGAAAGATGTGGAAGAATTTAAGAACCTCAATTTGGCAACAAAATCTACCAAACTGAGGAGATATAATTAATTATAATTGTATAATTAGTATCTTCTCCAAGGAGAAGACTTTCCCTTACCTTGCATCCAACAATATTCCACCTCCCAATCGCTTAGTAACTTACACACTCCAAGATGGACGACCTGTGCGTCCACGTTCAGGGCCCGGCCTCCCAGCTTCTATGGAAATAACTAAGGGGGGCCTGGGAGACTCTCTGCCAGACATGAGTCCTGGTTACAAGAGCCTTACCCAGAGTCTTTAGCTCACTATCTTTCACAGAGGAGAAATATCCTAAACATGTCAGTCTTTGTCCTGCCCTGGGGCAGTCCAGCACCGAAATGCTAGGCAATTCTCCTCTGAACAAGAGTACCAACAGCAACCCAAGACACGTGTTTTGGTCTGGTTGAACCTCATCAGTAGGGTGTAGCTGTGCCGCTCTAAGAATAGTGAGCAAGGGGTCCACGTCTGGATTCCCCTAGTAACTTAGGGTGAGACCCCAAGTTACTTGAAATATGCAAATAACAAGGGGGGTCCTGGGAGACTCTCTGCCAGACATGAGTCCTGGTTACAAGAGCCTTACCCAGATTCTTTAGCTCACTATCTTTCACAGAGGAGAAATATCCTAAACATATCAGTCTTTGTCCTGCCCTGTGGCAGTCCAGCACCGAAATGCTAGGCAATTCTCCTCTGAACAAGAGTACCAACAGCAACCCCAGACACGTGTTTCGGTTTGGTTGAACCTCATCAGTAGCGTGTAGCTGTGCCTCCCTAAGAATAGTGAGCAAGGGGTCCATGTCTGGACTCCCCTAGTAACTTAGGGTGAGACCCAAAGTTACTTGAAATATGCAAATAATAAGGGGGGTTCTATGGAGCTACATGCACAATGTGGCTATGGTCCATTGCCTAGCGACCACAACGCTGGCAAGTTTACTTGTATCCAAAGGGATACTATTTCCACCACTAGCGCGGACGTCAAGTGGTAGTGTCTGACCAAGTTACGGGTAAGCCGATCGTATCCAGATGATCACGGGGAGTGATTCATGCACTGCATCGATTTGGGCTCAGCATACACCGGCACGTTGCAGCCTTTCTGATGGTTGTTGCTTTGCCTTTCTTCCGTCTGCTCGTCTGAGAGCAGCCAGCAGGCTAATTAATGATGTGAACACTGCACATCCCCTAGTGTGGCTCACCGCCGCGGGCTGAGTGTGCAGCATTTAGTGGCTGTGCATCACAGCGGTTTCAGAGTCCTGCAACCCTGTCACTCAATGAGGGGTAGCAGGCTGCTGTGTCACTTTACTGGACAAGGTTCACACTAGTTTGATACTTGCTCGACTTTGATTTCACCTCCTACGTTTCAGCCACAGTTTATAAATGCTCAGATGTTCCCTGTCCATGGCACACTGCTATTAAATATGCCTTTCATTCCATTGTTAGGTCTACCACATTGAACAAAGCAGGTCACTTTTGGGCTTCCGCAGATTGACTCTGGCTAAAGTGGGTATATGCTGTGTGCTTGCAGGAACTGGACAAAGGGGGTAGGTTTCCCTGTATGTCTACATTGCTCAGCACACTATTTGGATAGGCAGGAGACTGCCTGGACGGATTCTGCCTCATACAGGCCACACCTGCTTTCTTTTGCCTCTTAGAGGATCATGTACTCTGCCATCCTGCGTACATCGTGGCATTAAAGATACTTTTTGAGAGGTGAGCAGATCCCAAACTCAACCTCTGCATTATTTTGATGTAGATGCCCTCGGTCTCATTTTCAGGACTGAGTGGTTTTTGGCAATTCCAACAGTGAATTGAGGTTGTGATATGGCTGGGCATCTTTCCTGTCCATAATGTGCACTATCTATGTGATTATAATACCTGTTGAATATAAGAGGTTTCCTGGCCGTTTCCAGCCCCCCAACAGTAGCTGGTCTGCTACTGACACTACGAGGTCTGTCCCTTGGATATGACTACCTTTGAATTTTAACAGGTACTCTCTGAATTCCCTCTATATTTCGCATTTTTGTGAGTTGACAGACTTTTAATGTGGCTTTTCTATACCACTGTTATATTTCTTTTCCAATTAAGGTAGCTCACCTACCAGACTAGCAGAAACTTGAAGAAGGCTGGGCTCATCACAATAGATCGAGCCAGTACACCCAAAACTCCAGTAGGCCGTACTACAATCAGGTTATTTTAAAAGAAGATCGAGAATTAACTGGCAGACTGAATGTAGCAGCTTTGCTCTGTCAAACATTTTAGTTTTGAAGCTATTAGGCAATAGGTTGGACTACATCACGATTCATATCAAGAATCATATTCTGCCATTGAATTGCAGTTTGTTTTAGGATTGTCTGCTTATCTATGTATTTCTACTGTTCTTGTACAATAACTACAATTTGGATTGTTTTTTGAAGCCATGAGTGCTTTTCTTCTGTGACACCACTGTTTTATGCATTTGGGTGATGTGTGTGGACCAGCTGTGAGACTGCTTTAAAGGAGAGGTTTGCTCAAAAATGTTACTGTCCCTATCATTCGGGCATGTATTTTTAAGCATTCTTTGATCGATCTTAAAAGATTTTCCTATGCATCTTACCTTAGTTTTTCTCACTTTTACACATGTGAAAACAACGGGTTGGGCGTGGCCATCTTGTGCTAATCTTATCTGTTGATGCAGCACCTTAAGTTCAAGTGCCCTCACGGCAGGAATACAGATCGCCCACACCTCAAACGGACATCACTAGTCCAAACGATATGCTCCACCTATTTTCATGAAGTTCGTGGCTAGCATAGCCAAACGTGCCCCGTCATCACCCACGCCATAACGTTACTTAACGTAGAACCAGGAATATAAACAAATACATGCTCGCTCAGTGCGTAACTTTTCTTTCTTGTCCCAAATAGGAGAGCAACACATTATTTTTTAAGGAAACATCAATAGTCTGCAATGTAACAAGTGCTTTTATTTTTCAAAGAACGCTCACAAGAGAATATTAAATCCACAAAATGAACGATGTGTTTTTTCAATACAAGTTATAGCTAGTGAACTTTGCATGCGTCGGATGTTGTTTATAACTTCCTCATGATGCACAGATTGCGATCAGCGATCAATCAATCCCTGTACTCTAATTCTTGTGTGTCCTTTTGTTACACCAGCAAAACTTTCTAATGACACACATGGTGTTCTGTTTGTGAGATGATATGGATTCTTTGCACTTTCAAGCGCAACGCTTTCGCATCAGCCCGTTTTCAGATCATATACCCTGACAGGTTGCTCTGTAATGCTGATACCGCCAAAGGGCAGATTCGTCCCTGTCGGGCATCCCACATAAAAGTGATCAAATAAGCGCAGTTGATGATTATCCTCCAATCTGATGGCAGCTGGAAAGTATGGCAAGCGCAGAACGGCACAATATAGCTGTGTAGATAACAGAATAAATGAATATATTTTAGTGGCCGTTCTGTAATCAAATATAACAAGCTACTGTATAATTCATAACTAGATGAAACCTAATCATAAACACAAACCACACAGAATGAACACAGACATGACAACATGGGGGAGTACATGAGACACGGTGTGAATGAAAGGTTAGTGCTGTGAAGTAGGTATAGCTCACAATGAGATGGAGAACCAGATTCACCCGCTTCACATAGAGGGCCCTACCAGAAAAGAAGGACAGAGATAGTAAAGTTTTATGTTGAACACAGACAGATGGCATTATAATGGAAATTGTAAGAGTAGTGATCGAAAAAAGAACCAAGTGCCAATGGAAAAGGCTCAGCCCCTGCCCCCATCCCCCACTTTATGGTGCACAAGGATGCAACAGTGACAGCACACCAGGATATCCCACGGGATGAAGTGGTGTAGATATCATTAGCCTGCATACAGGTTGTGGTTGCGGGTCTTCGAGGAATAATCATCACAATATGGTCCATCTAACAACCCATAACTCTGCACAGAATATATTGGTGTGCAAGGCCAGTAAGCAATACGTCAAACAAATCATAACTCTATTCACTCCTCTTTAAACTGTACACAAATAACAATCATTACTAAACAGATAAACATACCGCGAGTTACGCACTTTGTTTTTTATAGTGCGCATTATAAATATAATTCAACATAACATAACGTACTGTGATAATTCTTTTGGTCAAATCGCACAATCACTTTTCGCTGTATTAGTCATTATGCATACAGCACACTTGCTGTTTCTAATCGCATAAATATTATGTATAGTTGAGCTTACATAATTTCAGGAAGTTCCATTCTCTCGATGTCAAGTTGACTAACCGCCCCAAACAACAGATTGCAGAAATGGAAACTAAATTCTGATATGTTGGCTTTCAATACAGTAAATGTTATCATTTTTTTTGTGTGTATTCGACACATTGTGTCTTTCAAACAGTTGCTGACTTTCGCCCAAGGCCAAATAACAATAGCAGCTTGTTTTCAGTGATTGACGCCAGGGACAGGTAGGTTTCGATTTTGTGAAAGAATGCCACAAAACAAACTGGACAAGACGCTGCTTCAGGCAAGTGGTTCAGAAAACCAAAGACAGTTACAAACAGCTATGTAAAATATGTTTCGTGACAGGAACGTAAGAACAATCCAGAAATGTATGTGTTGCTGCTACCTCTGGGGATATTTCATCTCTAAGAAAATTAAATCGAAACCCCACCCCTCCCTCTTCTAGCACTGTTTCATGGCACAAAGCATACCCCTACTCCTAGTGTGCTATATACCAACTGCCCATAATTACTATGTCCCTGTTCCGTCCTTAAATCATTTGTTTGCTACTTACACTTCTGGCATATATTGCACAACGCTTACTATTATTCATGCATCTCCGTTCATTCTCCCTTGCGCACCTGAATCAGCCCTCTCTACCATCATGCAAGACAAGGTGACATTGCATCCTCATACTAAATAGGTCTACAGTGTGTTCATGATCATGACAATTTGCGCACGATGCACAGGTTGAACATTTGTACCGCACATTTGACAACAAAATAAATTCTATTTCAAAGCGCCACAAGCCAAAATGGGAACGGAGGTTGGTGAAAAATAATTCCGAAATGGTAAGTTACATTCATGCTGCGACTAGGCCTTGTGCAAATCAGATTTGCTAGTGCATAGGGAATGGAAGGAGGAGCATATGGATGTAGAAGTGCTGGAGGAAGGTGTTAAAATACATTTCTAAACTCTTACCTGATGGGCCGAAGTTTAGGAGGCCACCCCTCGGTTTAGTGAAACAGGGGAACTTTCTGGACAAGCCAGACCAATCTAAGTAGCTTGGCAGGTGGTCAAGACTAAGGGCCTCATTCCGAGTAGGGCGGTAAGGGATACCGGGCACCGGTAAGGAGACGGGTGCTGGTAATCCCTTACTGCCCTACTACGAGGTCCCTTAGCGGGTCCCTTCCTTAACGCCTGGTCAGACCAGGTGTTAAGGACGGGACCCGTTAAGGGGCTTCAGAGCTAATAACGGTACCACAAATTGCAGTTCCGTTATTAGCTACTTCCCCATTCCCATTGAGCCCTATGGGGGCTCAAATGGGAATGGGGAATGTTTTTTTCAATGGGGACTTACCGGTCCCGCAAAGGTCAGACCACACTGGTAAGTCCCCATTGAACGAGACCGGTGCTGGTACCGTTATTGGATGCAGTCATGGCGCAAATAGCGCCATGACTACCTCCAATCTCGGAATGAGGCCCTAAGTCTCAGGAGGGTTGATAGTGGTCGGAAGCCCGCAATGAGCACACACAGCAAGGAAGCACAAATTACTCTTAGACAAGAGTATATGAAAGATATCTATACATTTATTGTCGGCTGGACCAATAGACACAAGTAAACTTTAGTTATGCGAAAACAGTTACCACACACAATACTGTACTATACAGCATATATACAATACATTTCCTAATGCGACAAATGAGGAAAACACAGCCACAACCTGTAAAGAGAAGACATGGTTAACACACTAGGAGCATTGGACATTTGGAGTCATTCCCTAATTTTCTATTCCAGCCCTAAGAAGTGGGGAGCCTTGTGCTCAACAGTACAGTTGTGCGTCAAGGCACATGATCGCGCAGGTGAAGCAAAAAGCAGGTCTTTTTGGGAAGGCTGTAGCAAGTAAGGAAGGGGCTTGAGGCGATGAAGAATTGGTTCCCACTCTTCGAGTAGGATGTGCCCTTGGCAGCAGAACAGTTTTCAAAAGGTGAAAATAGCAAGGGAGCACAGGCTAACCCAGTCAGCATCAAATACCTTTATGGGATATTCCTACATAAAAGGGATCAGTTGTGCTGGTGGGAAACGGTCAAGTGATGCAAGTGCTTGATTCATGTAGCCAAATGGAGCCATGGGATGGATTATATGTCTGCAATGACATTCTTTTTACCCCTTTCCATTGCCCTTTCAGCAAATTTATAGTGTCGACGGGACACATCTCCACTTCGTCCATATAAAGAAACATATCCATTATTGGAACGACTTTTTGCATCTACTAAGGGGAGGCCATCAGCGCAAGTGCCATGGAGTGCATGTGTGCATGGAGTTTGGGTCTAGCAGAGGGTTCGACAGACACCATAACAGTCTTTCTCCCACCCAAATGGGCAGTCCAGCACCGAAGTGCTAGGGCAATTCTCTTCTGAACAAGAGTATCGAAAGCAAACCCAGACACGCGTCTTCTAGACAGAGGATAAGCAATATAAATGAAGGAAAGGTAAAAGATATACATAAATGCATCATAAACCCGATTATATCAGCGTAAATAAATACTTTTTAATACATTATCTAACATTGAAATCGCAAGTGTAATACCATTAGATTGTTTCTGTACGAACATTTTATTCTGAGCAGATTTTGAAGACAGCTACAAATTATTTAAATCTGTAAGTCAACTTTTCAACAAGTTACAATTTTGGAGGACAAGGCTCGTTTGCAATGTTTTGTAGCATTGTATGTGTCCTCAGAACAAAATCAGGATCCATTTCATGAGTATGCATGGCCAACACTGCCAATGTCAGATCTTTCACAAATTCAAAATCCGTTTCCTGGCAGATTGGCTTGGCCACCCATTGTTTGCTTCGATTTGCAAAGGCCGTGAGGTAACAAAGCATCCTGAAATTTCCTGCAGTTTTCACTTGTTCCCTCCCAGCGTTCTTGTTGTGCACAAGTACAGCTAGTTTTGTTCTGGTCTCCATACCGTCTACGGCAAAATGCAACCTTTTGGGCCTGTACTTTAGGCACATATTATGGGACACCCCCAAATCTCCAGTATGACAGAATTCGGTGAGTCCCTTAAGGTCTCTTGAAAGAGTTTTATAGTACACAATCTTCTCAAGTGCTTTGTGTGGAGGGGAACATGGCACCAACCACTTCTCCTTGCATTTCTGCTCCTTCAATAAAGGTCCCTGTGCACATTCGTGGAAATGTTGGTTTTCTGTCCATGAGTGTACGTTGGAACGATGGTGCATCAATGAACGCCATTTTTCAAGTAGAATTTCTATAGATCCATCACATGTTTTAGAGCTCCACCAAAGATGGTTGCTGATAGACTGAAACCACCTTAAAAGGTTTTCCAAACCCTTTTTTTTACCAGCAGCTGGAATTTTTTTATTTACTCATTTGGCAACGTGCCATACATCAAATTGATGCCAAATGTGTGGAAACTGCTCTCGCATGGCCTTGGCTATTGAAACGTGCCTGTCACTTGCTATTATGTCTATTTGCATTCCCCTGGATTGCAGATGTTTGATGGGTTTAAATAAACCATGTTTCTCCATGGCCACAGACGATATACATTCAGACATCTGCACGATGACCGAACTCACAATTTGTTTAATTTCGATGTCTTGAAAGTGGTAAGTGCAGTACTTAGCGGAAAAACCTGGACTGTCACACTGCCCGTCGCCAGCTAGCCTGACACGTTTGCTAGAGAATGTACTATCCATTGAAATCTGTTCGAGTTTGCAGGCATAACTAATAGTGGGGAATAAGAATTCCCTCGGATATTTGTAGTACTGTGTTTTAGCAAAGAACTCAAGTCCCACAAATTGATAGAAACTGGAAATCTTACTAAAAGTCAATAGGCTGAACTGTAAAGTTGCTGAACAAAGTACATTTCCAGCAGGCACTTTGCCGAGCATCAGTTGAGCATACCATGAAAACCTATTATGGAGGTGGACACAGGTGGAATGCATTTTCAGGTTGGTGCTTTGTAATACATGAGACACATTCACCAATGGCTCCCCGCATATGTTCCCTCTTAATTTATGACCACATGTAATCATTTGTACAATCTCTAGCAAGCAGCTGTTGAATACAATGTATTTTTGCTCCTTTAATAGCCAATCATCCTGCAGTACTGTGTTTTGCGACTCAACGGTAGCGGACAATTCCCCACAAACTAGGCAAACTGAAGTGGAGATCTTGAGCAAATTCCTCAGTCAATTGCACTGAAGCTTCAGCCTCTGTTAGTTCAGGCTGTGATATTTCCACATGAATTTGAGAAACAGGTAACACTGAACGTTTGTTAGGTGGAACATTTTTAGAGGGTCTAGATTGTGTCAAAGGGTCTGCAAGCAATTGCAATGAATCTTCATTGTCTTCAGTTTCATCTGGGTGATTTTCCACAAAGTAAGAATGGTCCATGTTAACTTTGTACGGTTTGCAGATGAGAATCCATTCATTTTCTGGCCACTACCCTTGTTTTCTTAATTCGCTTCGAAACCGTGGCCTTCGCTTTGCTGACCACAACATCAAGCTGAAAAACGAGCATGTTTATATGGTGTAAATCAAGCAAATTTCTTTTCCACTCAAACAAACGTATGTACATATATCTACAACCAGAACTAACTTGCCAAACTTTAAAACATTACAACATTATAAAAATGTATTCCCAATCCAATGTGATGCTCAATTGTATTTCATATTAGGTTATGTATGCCTCTGGTCCATGTGCCTCTTCTAATTCGACATCTTGAGTACATTCCTTGGAGAGACTAATAATTTTTTTTAAAAATGTCAATCGAACTGAAATGTAAACTCTTTCATTGCACAGAGCACTTCCTCACATAGTAGTTTAAAATGATTGCCCACATTATACTATAAGCTCTGTTGTTGCAACACAAATAGAAGATTTGTATGAACATTACCTCGAAAACTGTGTACCTGATTTGGTCATAATATACATTTCAGATTTCACCTGAAAACCTTCCGAGATGAGACATGGACTTGATCTGAAATCACACTGCAAAACATAGTGATTATAATGTCGCCTTCAAAAGTAGTTTGCTTTGTAATGTTTTCTTTCAAATCTCTTCTGCATTAGGGAGGAAGTGTAACCAAAATCACAAAAGTTTCAAACAGTGTAAGGTTACATGCATTTCAATCTCAAAGTATATCCTTTGTAGGATTTAATTTAATTCTAGCAAGGAACCCGTAAGTACGCATTCCTCATACTCTGGACCTGTTGCAAAGGAGCAAGTGATTGTAGTCGAAATTCCAGCATCCTTGTTTTAATACAGATGAAAAAGCGAAATGAAATTGAAAACATGAGATTCAGACGATGCTACAAACTGAGAGACACCCATGCATGCCACTTTGTGTAAATAACCAATACTGTACATAATAATGTTCAATATGTTTAAATTCCAAGCATAACACATGCATGTATTGTTAATTCGCATATAAAGGACTAGTACAATATAATTACTTGATGGGCGAGTGAGGTTGCTGTTGACTCCGGAAAAGTAATTGATGAAGAATGTTGTTCCTTCATTTTCAGCACATTGGGCCTCATCACGAGTTGGGCGGTAACGCCAGCGCTAATAGCGCTGGCGCTATCTGCCCTACTGCCAAACCCACCTGCGCTATTAGCGCCAGATCACGGGTTTGGCGGATTTGGAAATCCCCATTCCCCAATGAGCCCATTCGGGAATGCCCCATTCCCCATTGGGCTCAATGGGGAAATTCGCTCATACCACCGGCGGATTTCCCGCCGGCGCTATGAGCTTGAATTTTCAGCAGATTTCCCCCCAGCTCAGAGCTTGGGAGAAATCCACCAAAGCCCTGATTTGGCGGACCCTTAAATCCGGCGGTAACAGCGCTACCGCCGGATTTAAGGGTTACCGCCAAACTCGTGATGAGGCCCAGTGTCAGAAAAGAGTACAATAGAAAAAGTACATTAGTATTTAAAATGTGGCCACATCCAACGCTCTAAAATATCACTTTGTACATGTCGGCTGGGTTTACCATTGGGATACTAGACGTGTCGGTGGTTTCGTCAGTGGTGAGGGGCTGTGCTTCCATCAGTGAGCTCTACATAAACAAGGACATGTCAACCAACACATTTCAAAAACATTAGGCAACTTTTAAAGGGCACTATGGAACTTTTTTCTAAGGGTCACATTTCACTGATTTATTATAGTGTCTTGTAAGCAGGGATAGAGAAAGTGTTCTAAAGTGAAACATTTTAAAAGTTGGGTAATTCCGGTAACTATGGGAACTTGAGTAATACAATATTGATGGAAATAAACACTGAAAACTCTAAATCGTTCATGAAGTTACCTTTTCAATACACTATTTTAAATTAATCGACAGATCATTGAGAAGACATATTTATACAGTTATTTATACAGGTTTATTGGTATGTACACTGTCCTACATACCAATAAACATAACAAATTCATCTGGAGACACAGGATCTGCTGGGAAAGCCATGTGAACAATGGTCATCGTGCAGAAGATCCCTTTGAGGTGTACATGGTGTTTGTCAACTTGAGTGTTCCCGCCCACCCAGCCCCCTTGGTGTGAACAGCCATTGATACTGGAGGGGGGATGGATAAGCATGAGGCAAGCCCAAAAGGCCCCGAACACTGCTGAAAGGACACCCACGTATGTTGATTGTTGGGGTGGGGTCTTGAAGATGGGAGTCTGGAGACACTGGGTCTGGGGAGGCCATGTGAACAATGGTCATCATGCAAAATAACCCTTTGCAGTGGACATGGTGTTTGGCAACTTGAGCGTTCCCATTCACCCAGCCCTCCTGGGAGCAGACAGTCATAGGTGTGAACTGTCATTGATACTGGAGGGGGGATGGACGGGCATGAGGTGAGCGCAAAAGGCCCCGAACACTGCTGAAGGGACACAAACATATGTTGATTGCTGGGGCAGGGTCTTGAGGAGGGGTGTCTGGAGGATCCCTTTTGAGTTGTACATGGTGTTTGGCCCCTTGAGCGTTCCCACCCACTACTGGAGGGGGGATACTGGAGGGGGTATGGATGGGGACAAGGTGAGCGCAAAAGGGCATCAACTATTCTTTCATGACCCTCATAGACGATTGAGCATGTTCTTGACGCACTGGAAAATTCAAACAACTATATGCTCATTTGTATTTTATTTAGTTTGGTGACGTTGATGGCGCAAACAAACTACAAATTGTATACTTGAGGTTGCAGCACAGTGTGTGAAAATCCCCTGTACTGGCTGCTGTCACTGGGGAATTTGGCGCATATGGCTCGAACGAGGCAGGTGGGAATTACTTGTCGAAGGCGGAATCCAAGGCTCCCATAAAGCCACCATATAAATGAACGATAGACCACCAGTCTGTACCACCTGTGAAAGAGAAACATAAATATTTCAATTGAATGAACCAGATAAGTGTACCACCTTACTTGAAAATGCATCCTAAATTCTTTGGCATAGTTGCCCTTAGAAAAGTAACTTTCTGGAAAAAATGTACTTGGGCCTTGAAGTATCGACACATTACAAAAAGTGAACACCCATTCAAGCTAGAACGGTTTGGGCCATAGAGAAATATAGTTTTTTAGTTGAAATTGAAAGACACGTAAGCAATGAACACGCTGATTTGCAATAAGCGGGAGAAATGTATTCAATTTACAGACTAAATGAATTCGTCATTGATCGATCAAAGTTACGACAATGTAGTAGAAAAACATGAAATGTAGTCATCTCAGTGGTCAAAATTACATCACGTCTAGAGTATACTTACTGTTTACTTGCATTGCGAGGGTGAACGTTTGTGTGAAGTTTGTTCATAAGCACCATCATATTCCTCAACACGGACCATGTGAGGCAGGCTGCCCTGAAGCCATGCAGCTCGGTAACACATAGCGGTGGTGTGTCTTCTTAGGCTATGTAGGCCGAGCACCCAGAATGTTCTTGGCAGCAGCAGTTCTCCACCTCGGTTGGCATGACCTTGCAGCGATTGCAGGTACACCATGTGGAAATGTCTTCCATGTGACTAGGCTCAGGCTCATGCTCCGGTGATTCATCCTAACCAACTATTGTCCGATTGTCCATTTCTTTCTCTTTCTCTTTCCATTAGTTCCTCTTCGGAATACTCAGGCTTGTACTGGTAGGGCTGTATTGTTGCCATAGTTCCTGAAAAATGAATAAGTACAAAATACACAGTTAGAAGAAAAATATGTTTTTGTTTGTATGTAGGAGCTACAGGTAAAGAAGGAGAAGAAAATACATTGCAATGTTAAAAATACCCATAGAGCAAATAAATGCACAATCAGTACAAACTATGACATTTTAAAATGATATAAGGTTTGGTGAAGATATTGATACACTATATAACAAATATTTAAATAAAACGCAAGTACCCAGTTAAATCAGTTCTGCTAGTGTAAGTACCTGAACAGAGCAGAAACGAGTCATGCACGATCAAAACTAAATACAGTGAAACGATTGAAAAAGCAACCGCAATGTTGTCTACTCAGAAAGGGTCTGTTTATGCTTGTCAAGGAAAGAGGCGTTCTGGCATTTGCATGGAGACACGTCAGTAGCTTGCGCACAGAGAACGTTTACACCAGATGTGCACTGGCATTGTCAAAAGGGGCGTAAGCGTCTAGTGATGTCAGTAGGTGGGGCGGACGATCTGTATTCTTGCCGTGAGGGCACTTGAACATAGGGTTATGTTTCAATTGGTAAGCTTAGCACAAGATGGATGCGCATAACCTGTTGTTTTCTCATGTGTTAAAGTAAGGAAAACTAAGGTAAGATGCCTAGGAAAAATCTTTAAGATCAATTACAGAATGCTTAAATATACATGGCCGAACGATCGGCACAATAACAATTTTGAGCGAACTTCCCCTTTAAGGTATGCATGTGAATGAAAGAGTATTATTTTGCTATGATGTTACGAAAATGTAAAAGAGTGCATTTTGCGTTGGTGGTCATTTCAGTCATCTCTGTTATCTGTGTCTGTTTTTGGACATATTTATTTTACTATGGCACAAATAAATTATTATTTTTGTAATTTAATGTGGAATTGTGTTTACTGACATACAAGTGAGTATTAATATGGCAGATGAAATTACATTTTTGTTGTGTTTGGTTCTCCACTCATCTCTATGCCTACAAGTGAAGTCTGTGGAGCACCTCAAGTCTTTTGGTACTATTCATAGACTTTGCCATGTAGAGTCCCCTCTGAGGTCAAGCAAATGCAGTTGCTCACAGTGCCATTTTTCCTTCTTCCAACGAGTACCCCTGTGGACAATGCTGTAAGGGCAGGAGTGTGTGTACGCTTCTGCTCCTAGTGGTGGCCATCCACAGTGGGCCTCTTGAGTTCTGTTTAACTTTGTGCAAATAATAATTTCATGGTGATTGTCAGAAACCCAAGAGTGTTTAACCCGCTAGTCCTCTGGGACTTGTTATCCAGGTGGCCAGGACATGGCCATCGCTTTTGGATCCAGTTCCTGGGGGTGGACCAGTGCGGGGGATCGCCTGGTGGAAGGGTCTTTGGGGAGTGGGGGTGGGGCAGCCGATGGTGAGATGCAGTATCCCGCCTCTTTTGTTTATCCAACCCCTCCTATTCTTTAGGATTCACTGAGGTCCCAACTCCCCCCCTTTTCTACACAAACACTGGGTCGAGGAAGAGGGTGACTGAGAGTAACAACATTAACTTTCACACATTGTACTGGACATGTCCTGCTAATCAGGTCAGGCAAAGTCAGGTCCTTGACTAGTGCATACACCAGATGCCAATCAGCTCTCCTCACACAAATAAAATTCAGAACCCAAAAAACACTCTGAGCAAGGCGTAACACGAGCACAAACAAAATCTCAGGGACAAAGGAAAAACTACTAGAGCAGAGCGATGCCAAGAGGCAAGAGAAGCGGGTCAAAAACCCCAAAAGTTCCCTACAGGAGGTCATTGCCTCCGACAGGCCACGGAAAACACGTGGAGAACAAGTGAAGACTGCAATGTGTTTCAAGGACGCCAGCGACCCTCCCGGGTGAACGACAGAGTTGGGGAGGCGAGACCAAGCCTGTGGTACTAACCTTGACTTGTGAATTGGATATCGCAAAACCAAAAAAGAGACGCACACAGCAGGTGAGTTGGCAAGCGACCTGAGAGATCAGTGTGTGTTAAAGTTTGAAGTAGCAACATTATATCGCAAGTGAAGGCTGAACACGTGTGGATGGGACATGAGGAAAGGCAGGCCTGTAAATTAACTTTGAAGTAAAAGACAGCTGTGAAATCAGCAATACTAAGCAACGGAGTGGTCCGGCGAAAGGAAGTAGCTCACTTGAAAGTCTCCATGAAAGGTACTTTGTTTGAAGCGATAAAGTGAATGAACAGCAAAAGTGAAATAAAGAAGTTTAACTCCTAGAGAAGGGGAGAGTGAAAGTTAAACTGTAAACTTTGAGTTGAAGTGGTCCTGCGGTGGTCTGTAAAGAAAGGCACGTACATTCGAAAGTCTTCGACATCTGAAAGTGAGCCGAGCCTGATGGAGGGAGACCGAAGTATAATAAGCTTGGGGAAGGGAGACCCTTGCAAGTTTGTGTTGAACTTTGTCGTGAGAGGTCTGATCTGACAGAGGGGGACCTACGTGAACCGTGTGTTGAAAGGTCTGAGCCCAACAGAGGGGGACCATTGTGAACTTTTTGGTTGAAACATTATTTTGAAAGTCAGGAAAAGAGACTTCAACGTGGAAGGCCAGGCGAGCCTCAATCTATGTTTTTTTATTGGTTTATTGTGTTGGAAACCGAGCCAGAGTGTGTCATCCTGCCTACAAGGACCGGCTTACTTCGTGAGGTCTAACGTGAGGAGAGCTGGTTAAACCACATTTATTCATTTGAACACTGATTTTTCCTTTTGCATACATTTCTCCTTTTTAAACTTTTTGTACAAGAGATAGGGCAGGCATTAGGTTTTGTTAGCATAGGCCATTTTGATTTGATTGACACCACTAGGACTGCATTCTTTATTATTTGATGGTCGAGAATACTCCCATTTTAGTTATAGGGCAAAGTAGGAGTTCATCAAACAACTTCAATAAAGGTTTCACAAACTGTACCCATTGTGTCAGTTTCATACCTGTGATACCATGCCGCCCCTACATGATCCAGTCATTATTGTGGATTGTAGACATGTTTTCTTAAAGGTAAGAAAAGAATTGCCGATTAACTGTATTATAAGTAACTTCATTAAGCAGCATCTTAAATGCTAACAATATTGGCAGACCTATTAGAAATTTAGTTTGGTCACATTGGAGATTTTGTCTATGCTTCTGAACTTACCAGGCAAGTGGAAAACTTCCACGTAGTGTAAACTGGCTCATAGACCAAACTTGTATGCCATGTACAGACCGCTTGGGGTGGGTATCATTTAACATCTGCCAAACGCAACCCTCATTTTTTCAAACTGCACAGGTATGACAGGGGTCACTCCCTTGGACAGCTAAGATTTGTGAACCAAACATGCATTTTTGTGGAAGCTATTTCACTTTCTTTTGGCCTCTAACTTGAATTGTGACCAGAGAACAATTTCTTCCAAACCCCTTTTTTTATTTAACAGATGTCACACTTGGGTTTTGTATCTGACTGTAGCTAGAATTATAACAACATTGGTTTTGTGTTAATAGATCTATAAGGAACGTAGGCTCTGTTAGATCTGTGTCTTCAGCACAAGAGCACAGGCTTTACTGAGGGAAGGGGTATTTCTCGCTGTGTCTAGGTTCCTGAGCATGAGACTGCCACACAATCCTTCCTTGCCCAAGCGGTCTAGAACCACGATAACAGTGAAAGTGCTCAACGCACAGCTGCCAAAAGTCCAAATAAAGTTATTTTCAGACAAAATATGAATTAGTCAAGACAACATTTGTTCCTTTGACTTGTCCCACACATCAACCCCTTAAAACCTCCTTGTTGATTTTGTACTTCTTGTGTTAGATGAGCTCACTTTATTAATATGTGCTACCAAGCCTACCTGTTATTTGGATGGCCATTGTCCCACTATTAAGATAAAAGATTGCTTTGTCCTTTGTTCCCCATTGTGATTCAAATAGATAAACTTTCTCCCTGATTGTCGGAAGGTCAAACACGTAACAACCTACTAAGAAAACATCCCTAGGCCCTATGCAACTAGTGATTGATGACCAGTCTCCCATTTTTACGACAATTTTTTGAGGAAGTTGTTTTGGTCTATTTGAACCAATTAGTGGAGGATTAACATTTCCTGGTCTCTTCTCAGTTTGGCTTCCAACTTAGTTGCAGGATTGAGACCCCCACTTTGCAGGTACTGGATGATGTATTTCATGTGCTGGACAAGGTAGGGGGCTTTGGCTTGCTAGTGTTGCTGGATCTCTTAGTGGAGTTTGGCACAATAGACCAAGGGATTCACCCAGAAATCATTCTACAACAGATGAGCTTCGGTCAGAGGGTCCTTCACTGTTTCCGGTGCTTTTTGGTTGATTATCAGCAACTGGTCACCGTGGGTTGGGAGCACTCTCATCCTTTCCCTATGCCACTTTAAGTGTTCCTGGGGTCAATCCTGTCACCCATGCTTTTCAACCAATACATGTAGCAACTGGGGGATTCTGGCTGCCGACTTGGGCATTCCTATATGCTGATGACGCCCAGTTATACCTGCAAAATTACTTTCAGTAGCAATGTCCATCATCTTCGTGACTGCCTTTGTGACTGCCTAGGAGATTGAGAGTTCAAAATCTTCACACTTTCTTAGACTTATTACATATACGACTGAGTTTCTTTTGTTTCCTCATTCACTGCCGAGGAACTCTACACTTTACTGATCTTCCTTTACTGATCTTCTGAGGCCTCTCTTCCCGGGGTGTCTTCTGTCTTTGCTTGTTCTGTAAAATGTCTTGGTTTAACATTTGATTCTTTTTTCATTTGACCCTCAGATTAATACTTATTTGAAGGCTGTTAACTTTAATCTCCAATCTTTAAAATGTAGTAAACCTTTTGCTTCCTTATTGTTAGTCCAGGCCTTGATTATTTCACAGATTAATTTTGAGAAATATGTTATACTGGGGTTTCCTTCTTCCAGTCTCAATCCCCTGAAGCCAGTCGTTCATGCTGCAGCCAGTTGCGGTGGACAGGGAGTTCAATCATGTTACCCTCGTTCTGGATCAACTGCACTGGCTCCCTTTTGGAGCCAGAATACAGTTTAAGATTGACTGTTGGACTAACAAAGCCATACACTCACATTTTATTTGTAACCAGGGGTTCTAAGCTGATGATCTCTGTGGTTCCGGGTTCTTCAGAACAAGGAGATTTTACAAGTCAAATTCTGTAGATTTATTCTAAAACACACTTTCTCTGTGGGCGCTGTGACTACCTGGAATTCCATTCCCCAGGGATACGCAATGCCCTGCTTCAATTTAACAAAAATGTGAAGAGCTGGTTATAAAAAATAGTTTTTGATACCTAATAGGTTTCTAGAGTTCTTTATGTACTTTTGATTCAACGTCTTTTATGAAATAATTGACAATTGTTTTTCATAGCCTATTTGCAACCTGTGTTGTCTTTCTGTGTAATATTTGTTTTTATGTGCTTGTCTTAGGTATTAATTGTTATTTGAAAATTATTTACTTTTTGTACAATGCTCTGAAACACTTTAGTGTCCTTCCCATGCTAAAGAACACCATTGCAACTGTAAGAAGATTGTTTCATTCTTGTTATGGTACAATATGGCAGCATTGCCACTGTAAGTACAACCTAATGTTGGCTGTACCCAATAACGCACATATTGTAATTTTAAGAATACATTCCAATGCTGTACCAATATATGTCAGTATTGTATCTGAAAGAAACCTGTGCCCGATAATGGCAATAGTGCTACTGTACTTTGGTCATATAGGGAAGTATTGCCACTGTAAGAGCCCACATTTTGGGTGTTCCAAATAATGCCAATATTTCCACATAATAAAAAAAATGTCATGCTGGCTTCAACAAGATATCTCAAAATTGCCACTGGAAGAAGATGTCTTCATTGTACATGTAGCACCCTATATTACATTGTCCACCACATGTGCAGAATGTCTCCTAAGCAAACAGGGAGCAGGAATGCCCCTTGGATGCACAACACTCACATGTGCAACATGACCAACACTACACTCCTGCACATTCTTTTTAGGGACGTAAATGTGTGTGCGTGGCAGGGTTCTTTTACTCAGAATATTGTTGGGCTCTGGGGGAGGCATTCAGCAACTTACACACACTTTTCGCAGACTGCAGCCCATGTGCCACTCTTCCCACTGCCGAATCCCCAGAACCTATCCAGTTCTGCAGCTTTATCTTCCCTTGCTGTTTGAAGGCATTATGAAGCAAGACACAGACAACAGCTTCAAAGGTCAAATAAAAGACTATTAACTTACATGTCAGGATGCTGTAAGGCTAACTTGCCCTATGTTAAGGTGTGATTTCCCTACCTAAAGAAACTAATGACAGTCTGAGTCAGTAAAAAAGTCTGTCTGTGTCCAAAACCCTATCTTTGCCCTCTCAAGTAAAGCTAAACAATGTGATGGGATGTAAAACAACAAACTAAGCAGTGTTCCAAAATAAAGTTCTGAGCTTCTTCCAGCTCTTGGCTTACTTGCCAGCTCACCTTCCCCAAGTTCAAGACAGTTCCACAAAGTCTCGGTGTTCCATTTTGCAAGAAGAGAACAAAGTGCACAAGGTTTTAGGTTTCCCTTCACCAAGGCATCAGCTTGACCAGCTTGCCAACTTACACTTCATTTTAGTCTCTTAATATTCAAAACCAGTTCCAAGTCAACCTTACACTCATTCTAATTCCATAAGAGTTTACACAGATTGCTCTCTTCTGCTTACACTTCAGTAATCTCTTTCATGCATATCTGTATGTTTCCTTGGCTTTCAGAAACAGGGTATCCTCGGTCTAGTTGCAGCTGGTGGACCACATGGTCCACCCATTACAGGTCACGCAACCGATAACCGGTATTTCCCCCATAAAACGAGAAAAAAAATGCTGAATTCGTGTTTTCTGCTCATTCGGCATAGTTGAAAATGACGAATGCCAAAATGACGAACTAGGTGAGTGGGGGTTGCTGGGGTGTCCCACACTCCCTTAGTTCAGCTTTATGGGCTTTGGGGGGGCGGGGATGTCCCCTACATATATTAAAGGGAAAGGGGGGGACAAATGAACAGATTCTCAAAAGCTTGAGTTTCAAAATGCGACCAATTCAGCTTTGCAATTTTGAAACTCGAGCTGTTCGGAATGCAGGTTTTTAGCATAGACCCACAATAACTATTGGCTTTCGTGCCCACACAGGTTTCTCTGTCACTGTCCTTGTGTTTTGGTTCACTTTCACTTTGGTTTCTCCTTGCCAGTCTCTTGGCTTTGCCACAACACAGTTCACTCCATGGTGTCTACTTTCCTTCACCACATTACTTTCACTCTCTTCAGTAAAGTTCATCACTTGCTTTTCATTTTATTTCATAGGATTTGTTCACTGCGTTTCAGTATGTATTACATGCGTTTTACACATGCTTGCTTTCCATTCACAAGTTTCTCAAAGCTTTCCTTTATTTCAGTATTCAATAGTGCTTAATTCACGAGGCTTTCTCTCAAAGTTCAACTTGCTTGTATAACGCCTCACTTTTGGTTCACTTTCGCTTGCATATAGATTTTCGTTCACCCGGCAATTACATTTGCCTCACAATAGACACACGAGCACCACGGTACGAGTGTTCCCTTTTGTTCACTCACTGGACTTTGGCGGCTCCATTGGGAATTTTCTTTCCTTGCTCTCTGCTCTGCTTCCATGTCTCCATAATGCTGCGAGCCGCACTCACACTTTGGAAATCTCTCTGTGGATTGCTGGAAGCTCTGCTCCCCACTCGCGGACGCTGCTGGTAGCTTGCAGCAATGGAGTTTTTTCCGTGCCGCACAGGTTTGGCTGTGGGCACCCTACCAGGGAGGCTTTGACAGCTGTGACCCTCCTGCGGCTCGCTCAGGCCTCAGTGTCGCAATCTCTCCGGGATATTTGCCTGGCATCCTGGCCACCAGGCAGGAGCCTCCTCGGCAGCCTCCCTCTTGACATGATTTCTCTCCTTGCAGGCCCGACACAAACGGCCCAGCTTCTCTCCTGCTGTTTACCCTCTCTGATTGCCGGCTCCACCTTTTATGCACCTGCAGCCACTTAACAGTCTGCAGATGCGAATCTTTAAGCCTTGCCTGACCATACTGATGTTCTCTGGACATGCGTGACCATCAAAACAGCCTTCTGGCAACGTCCTTGTCTCAGTACCAGAGTGGTGAAATTACATGTTAGTGTGTACTGCTCATAGTCGCCTCTTCCTCGTCCCAGTACTATAGTGGTGTGACTGAGGGGAATGATAGAATGGGATTGGCAACAGCCTATAAAAACAGGGGGAGGGTAGGGTTTCCTTTCACAAGGAAAAGGGGGATACCAGGTCTCACCTGTAGATATCCTCTCCCCAATTCCCAAGGATCCTACACCCAGGTTATCCTCCCTCGTATTTCCACCCCCAGCGTCAGGAGCCAAAAGCGATAGCCTTTCCCTGGCCACCTGAAAAGAGGATCCAAGGGGAATAGGTGTCAGGACGCCTTCATTTTTCTCACAGCTGGCTCTTGGGATCTTCCCAACAGCATCTGCAAACAGGCAATGGCAGTTGTTGGGAATGGACCAGGTTTGTCTCCAGTGTGAACTGGAAGGGCAAAGGGTTAAGCCATGAATCATCAGAACAACATAAATGCAAACAATCACAAATTCTATCAATAAGTGCCAAACTCTATGCACATTGCAATGTTTTATCTCGTTTCCCTCGGATCTAGTTCACCGACCCTCCATACGTGTACTTAGAGGAGGGTAAAGGGGGGCAATTGCAAAGCTGTTTGCTGCTTTGCCCCCGCAATTGGTGGCCTGCCACCCCCTCTGTCCAGAGGCATTGCTAGTGGGGTCTGGGGGTCTATAGCCACGGGTCTTTTGGTTGTAGCACCAGATAGAAGCACAGGGGCTACAACCAAAAGGCTAGCTAGCTCCAAGTCCTAAAAGTTACCACACATTTTTAAAAAAAGTTACGACATCAGAGTAGCCTCTGATCTTTTCCAGACCTAGCAACACTCCTGCCTCTGGCAAAGATCTCTATCCAGGAATCTTAAAGATGCCCAGCCGTCATACACACGTTTGCAAGCCCTTATTTGCTTAGCCGTGTTCTTTCTTCTGCCCTAAAAGGGACACCACAGGAATCAATAGGCCATGAATATCACTGGTGTGGACGCCATCCCTGTTATAATCTGGGTTCCTACATGATGCGAATACTATTGTTTTCCAAATGTGCAGCTTACACTTTCATAGAAAAAGCCAACAAAGACATGTGCAAACTGAAACATGTTTCTTAAACTTACAATCAGTAGTTTTCTTTAAACTGTGTGACTATCACACAAATACCCTCTGATTTGTGTGCCCCTTACTTTGTGCTTAATCCCAAATAAATGATTCTAATGTGCTCACAGCAGTTATTAGGAAACTAAACTGTGGGATCATCGGTGGCAACTATTGATTTTCACTATGCGGGCAGAATTTCCCCCACCACCACATGGAATATAAATAAGCAAGCGACCAGCCCAACACATCCCCTGGCCAAACACATTTTATAGCACTTTATAGCACTTGTTTTTTTATAAGGAATTACAAAACGTCATACCATTAAAAGGCATTTTAAAATATATAACATCTCAGCAACAGTAACTCAGCCCCCTGAGCTACCCTGGTAGCCAAAATCATTGATCACCAACAGTGAAGTTCGTGTAACCGCACCAAAAAAACTGATTGCACCCATGGTATAACATTTTGTATACTTGAAACATAAACATTCACATTTAACATGGGCTGTGCTATAAAAAGACAACATCCCACAAGGTGGACTTGATATTGGGTCCCTCCTGTTCAAAAGAGAACAACTGTGGATTTTTGGTCTTGACACTGATGCCAAAGGTCTGAATGAGCACACCAGCTGGCAGACGCTATCCACATTGTGAACATATGGGACACACAGCACTGGCCTCCATCAGCATATTGTATACATGATTCATAGAATGCCACACATGGAGGCAAACTGACATCTACAAAGGTCTAATATATCTGCCCATAGGACCCCACACGAGTCATTTGCCTGCATACTACTGACTGAGGGACCCCCACCCATCTACTGTACAGCAACGTAGGAAATATGTTCTCTGCCCTTTGTGTGTGGGCTCAGAATACTAGCAACACTTGTGTTATAGCTGTGCCCCGGATTTTAGAGCAGGCGTATTTCCATGTGCCCTATGTGTGTAAGACTATGTTAGCATACTTAGAAATGTCACCAGCATAGTTTATAGACTATCCATATATATTTACAATTATGGCTATAGTTACCTTTTACAGAAATTAGCTGTGGTCCTGATCCACAGAGAAATGACTGTCCAGCACCAATGCGATTGGCCCGACACCACATAATGGTGACAGCCGCGTGAGCGGGCCCTGCCATTGGATGATTGAGGCAGTCTCATTCACAAACTAAATTAATTTCTGTAAATAGCTCTCTACAGACCGTGGAACTAAGATAATACCCTTACATCCCTATGGTGTCTACTTTCTTTTCCGACTTCCACTAATTATCATTCACAGTTTGCATTGACAGCACATCTTTCGCGTGGTAATACAATGCTCAAACACGCTAGTATAACCATGCACCCCCACAGCCGAACTATGGCATAAGTCATTGGTTCTACAACCGAGAGAACACTACTCGACACCATTTACAAATGACGTCCCTGTTTGACACCCAAATCCAGACATATCTACTCATGCATGTGTTTGCCTGCCAGAAATGGAGAAATCCCTTTTTGTGGCGTCTCTGGAACTGGCACGGTAAGAGACACATTGAATATACAGAGCATCGATGGTTGGGCGCTTTGTCAGCATCATTTATACAGAGTGAGGTATGTACACTTGATTCTGAACAAAAAGGGATAAAGAAACTGTTCTAACATTGCACTAAGACAATTTTTGTTTTCTTACAGTCCAAGCTGATAAGGCTGTCCACTTCCATTTTACTGAAAATGAAGCATAACAGTGGCTGAGTGCATCTATCCTTTTTAAATTGATATACTTGTGCCGCACTAGAATGTACAAATGTACCCACACCTATATGTGTTTTTTTTTTTGAAAATGTATTTTCAATGCAGAAATAGAAAGTATCAACATATAATACAAGAACATATTTACAAAAAATGTATATACAAAGTCACAGAAACCCACCCAAGAGTGGAGAGTGATCATCCAAGAGGGAATCGTTCCCCAGAATTATTGTCTCAAAATTAAAATCAATTGTCACATCCAGTATTTCATCACATATTTCACCAACATCGCTCCAAAACCCTCGAACCTTCACACAATCCCACATCATATGTTCCATCGTGCCATCCTCATGAACACACGCCCAACATGCTGGACTGTCCTTCAAACCTCTCCTCCACAATTGTTCTGGGGTGCAATAGACCAATGTCCGCCCCAATTCTCCGACCCCATTCAATTCTTAGCAAATCATTGCCTTTATATTTGAGAAGAATCTGCCTATACATCCGGCTTGCCAAGTCGCCCTCATTCACCAATGAGTTCCTCGTAAGAAATTCCAGATTTAGGCTATTCTGAAAATCAATCTCACCAACAGCCCGCTTCAGTTTCCTGTAGCCCGAGAATCTGAAACCTTCAATGCACAATTCCCTTTGTAAATCTCTAGCGCTTTTCCATTCACCCTCAGTGAAGAGATCACCAATCCAGCTGATACCACCCAAAAACCATTCAGGCCAGAAAAACGATTTGCCATTCAATTTAATAGATGGATTCATCCATATTGACGCATTTGGATCCCTGCATGCAGCCACACCCAACAAGACATTCAAATTCTTCCAGGAATTCCTCAATGAAGTAGTCAATACATCTTTCACACCTTTCGATATTGTGGTTAACAATGCCCTAGGTGACAGAGGACCATTAGCACTAGCCTCGGCCACAGCCCATACACTAGGAATTGTTTCCATGAAATCTACCATGAAAGCACAACTGAAGGCTAGATGATAGGCCCTGAAATTTGGTACACCTAACCCGCCCTTCTCCAAAGTTAATTGTATCTTCCACAAACTCAATCTTGCCGGTTTTCTGTCCCACATGAATCCTTGTATAAGCCTGTCCAATTCTTTCCAATAAGAAGCCTCAATATTCAATGGGATCATGCTTAAAACATAGTTGATTTTAGGGTCCGACATCATTTTTAAAGCATTGACCTTCCCCCAAAGTGACAGATTCAGTAATCCCCATCATTCCAAATCATTTTTAAAAGCCACAGTAATCACATTCATGTTCACTCTTACCAAGTCACAAATCCTCGGAGTGACCCAAATCCCCAAATACAACATCTTATCCGGACACCAACGAAACCCTAGATCAGTAACATATTTTCTGTTACACCCAGGAGCCAGCGGCATCACTTCCGATTTTCTCCAATGTACTCTATAACCAGATATCCCCTGGAATGAAGTTAAGACATCCATTAATGTTGGTAAAGACAGATGCAGGTCCCGCAGGATCAAAAGTATGTCATCTGCAAACAACCAAAATTTCTGTTGCAAACCCCAACACGAGACACCATCTATATCCAGTTCATTTCGTATGACAGCCGCCAAAGGTTCAATCGCCAGAACAAATAACAAAGGTTGAAAGAGGGCAAACTTGTCGAGTTCCCCTCTCTAGTCTAAAAGGAATAGAGCGAATCCCATTCGTGTTAACATCTGCTGTCGGTTCCGAATATAAGAGCTTAATCCATGATGTAAAATTCACTCCAAATCCCAATTTCTCGAGGACTAAGAACAAGAAATTCCATTCCACCCGATCAAAAGCCTTCTCCGCGCCCAATGAAAAAACGGCTGCATCTTCTGATTCGGCCGTTGCCTTATTAATAGCATGGAACAAACGCCTGATGTTGCTGGATGTCTTTCTCCCTTTCACAAAACCCGACTGATTTTCATTGATCAACTTTGGCAGAAGCACCTCCAACCGAACAGCCAAGATCTTAGGCAAAATTTTGTTGTCCGTGTTAATGAGACTAATCGGTCGATAACTCCCAAGGAGCATCTCATCCTTTCCCTTCTTCGGAAAGACAGATATCATGGCATGTCTAGTTGAAGCCGGCAGTAGTCCAAAGAGCCAAAGACACATACATGTCCTTAAGTAGATTCAGGGCCGAATCTGGCAATATCTTGTAGAATTCGACTGGAAAGCCATCCAGCCCAGGTGATTTCCCAACATTCAATTTGCTGATAGCCTTCTTAATCTCATGCACAGTCAGATCCTCCTCCAGTATTTGCGAATCACAATTCGAAACTCTAGCAAGGTTCACTCTCTCAAGAAAGTCTACACTCCCGACTGGCACTCTTATACAAATGCGTGTAATAATCCCGAAAAACTTATTAATTTCATTCAGCATAAATGTGAGTCGTCCCTCCGTATCCTGAATAGATGCAATCGACCGTTCAGATTCCTTCATTTTTAACCTATATGCCAACCACTTATCACACTTACACCTTTCTCAAAATACTCACATTTTAGGTTATAGTATTTTTTTTCCGTCTTTTCTTCAATTATATCATTAAGTTCTTTCTTTAATTTCTTCAATTCAGTTAGACCATCTCTGTTAAACGGGTCAGCCATGACCACCTTGGATAAATCACCAGTCCTTATTTCAAGTTCCTTCTGCCTATTAGCATTTTTCTTTTTCAAACCACACGTCAAATTAATCAAGTAACCTCTCATAGTGCATTTTAAAGCCTCCCACACTACCTGCGGCCTCAAATCGCCATTGTGATTTACTGAAACAAAGAAATCAATTTTTGCCTTCAACTTATCCACCTCCTTTTCCATTTTCAAATACGTATTATCCATTCTCCACGTATATTGTCTCTGAACAGGACCTCCCAAGTCAATACACATCATCACATGTGCATGATCCGTCAATAGGATTGTGCCTATTTCGCTTGATTTAAAATTCTTTGTCATTAGTCCAGCTGTCAATAACATGTCCAGCCTAGAATAAACCGAGTGTGCACCTGAGTAAAAACTATAATCTCTAGCATGGGGGTGTTGCAACCTCCAACAATCCCGCAAAGCGTGTTTCTCTAGCAAGTTCGTAAGAGAAACATAATGGCGATCACTATGCCTAAAATTTCCCGGCACACTCCTATCCAAATCCTTATTCAAAACAGTATTAAAGTCACCACCAAGAATGATGTTATCCGAACCCAAATCTTGAAGCATCTGAGCCACCTTCCTAAAGAACGAACCATCATCTACAGAAGGGGCATGAATATTGCATAACGTCATCAAACAACCTTGAATATTAACCAGCAAAGCCACCATCCTGCCCTCACCATCCGACATTTCACGTACAATCTTCAAAGGAAAATCCCTCCTAACCAAAATTGCCACACCTCTCGATCGAGTGGAAAAATATAAGCCATAGAACCTTCCAACCCAACCTTTTATAAGGCTACTAACCTCATCTTTAAGCAGATGAGTCTCCTGAATAAAACAAATGTCGCACTACAGCTCTCTCATGTAACTCATGATCTTTAGCCTTTTCTTTGAATTATTTAGTCCATTTACATTCCACGTAAGCACACGTAAATCACTAGCCATTTTCTCTGACCCACTATCAATGCCAAATTTATCAAAAATAGAAACCTCTACCAAACCAGAAAATCTTAAAAGGCAACCACAAGATGTGAACAAACCCCCCCCCCCTCTGAAATAGAAACATGTCAGCAACAACAGATAAATACTGTACACTAGATATAACATTCTAAATAGTTCAGTGTCCTGAACACCCCTCCTATAAGCCTATGAACACTTCTTTTAAAAACAACTCCCCCAAAATTTTCCAACAAGTCAAACGCTACCTTATGTAAAAACAATTCAATCATGACACTCACCCCAATAGTTGTGGAAATTATGCAGAACATAACAGTCTCTACACCTCCATGAACAGTCCACTCACTAAATAAACGTCCATCTCACACCATTGAGCACACCTCCACCAACAAGCTACATGTATCAGACATCCCCATAAAAAAATACTAACAATGCATGTTCAGGTACCATAAGGATAGATAACACTCACATGCAAACATAACCTCAATTACCCATATCAATTAAACATGCACAGAAATGTAATATACAATCAACACAGTCCCACACAAACAACAAGTGATCTAGGTATCGCCCACTCTTTAAACAACCGACCAAATCTATTAGGGTCGGGTTGCAAAGTAGACCAGACCTTATACATGTCTTACATTATGTACCCATCCAGTGCAAGAACAATAACAACCTAAAGTTATCACAAACACCCCAATATCGCCCATAAAAGCATTCAAACACTTTACCCTCAACAAATGATGCGACAGACAGTTCACCACATCATAATCCATCTAAAAGGAAACCCTTCACTGAAAGTGCACAATTCATCCATCCGAGATTGCCTCAACATATATCGCTTATATAATATAACTTTAAAAACACATTAGGACTAGGCCCAATCCCAGAATAGAAGTGGTTGATAATAAACAGGCATGGAAAATGGAGGACATGCAAGGATAAGGATAATCAACTTTGGAAAAACTAAGAAATGTAAAGGTGCACCCAAAGAAAAAATGGAATTATACAAACATACTTTATAGTTGGTATAGGTACCCAGTCCCCAGCAACCCATAGACCCCCCAGGGGTCACACAAACATCAAAATGAAGTCAACATGTACATTAGAACAGAGCTGTCAGTACCTAGAAAGAAAACATGTTAATATATAATCTGAATACTCTCAACAGGTCATGTAACAACTACTCGCAACCCCACCCCCATAACCCAGGACAATCATAGCCCAAATAATCCCCAGATTTATTATAACAGTGTAGAACAACATCCCGGGCCCACTCAAATCACTAACATTTTCATTAACCTTCAAAACAAGATCTAACAGTTGGAAATAAAAGGCTAGGTTACCCATCTAATAATAACAAAGAAACCACCTAGTAATAATAATACTACTGAATACACAGTCCTGCAATAGAAGACCATTAATTGGAGGGTATGCCACAAACAGGTGAACAAATAGACCAGATCATGTGGATGATGGAGTGTTCACTTTACCTAGACACCAAATAATATCCCAAAATCCTAATCCCTCCATGCCCTTCATTAATACACAGCCAAAAAATTCCATCCAGCCATTAATCCGGGGTCCAATAATTTTAACATAAGGTAAAGCCTGAACCTCATAGCCATGCTTCCACAACACACAGATAATAGACCCACCCATAAATTGCTATATCCATTAGGCTGCAGCCGGAAAAATACATATGGAATCATTTCCCAACATATACCATACACCAACAAAAAAAAAATATCAGTATCTTCCTCATCAAAGGCGCTGTAGGCTACAAATCCCAACTACACAAGCTATATGAGGAACATCATGCAGCCAACAGTAAAGCAGATAGCACCAACTGATGTCCTGTGGAGACACAACTGCCATAATGCCTAACAGAAACAGCCGTATGCACTAGAGATAGTAATGATCATTCATGGCCGTCAAACGTATAGAGCTCTGTACAAAGATGTCAAGTATATACTCATGGGCAGTCATAGACAACTAAAATCGCCCCATGAAAAGAGGCACTTTCAATAAGGCAGAAGGTGCCTGCAGCATCACTACATTACTCCCATCACCATATATGCATTCACATAATGAATCTAATGATTCATGCACTGAAGCTAATTTGCAGATGCCTGGAGTACAACTGAGATGGTCAAGAGCAAATGGAATTCACACACATGTACTTAAGGGCATCATTTGTCAATCCGCTCTTTGCTTCACACCATGCAGCTGTCTATTTTAAACCACTCAGTTAATGAAGAGGAAAGAGATCTATATATAGACAATACTGCTTTCATATCTGTATAGGTTAGCTTGGCCCAACCAAGGGGAAGACAAGTCACAACGGGTAGACAAACCCCAACTCCACGTTGTAAAATGGTCCAAAAAAGTCATAAAAGCAATGAGGACGTCTGTGAATTGCTGGACATTTATACATTGAACCAAAAACATAATCCACATGCCCACCAGTAATGGCTAAATCAGTTAATTCGGACCCCTCACATCGACACGCAGTAAGGCAATGTGATGAGTACAGCCACTGGGAGACGAGGCTTGATGCCAGTTATATTGTCTCTTGAATGCACTTGAAGGCCCAACTGCAGAACGATGGTGAAAGGCCAAGACCCCAATCCGCCAGAGGGCACAATCGTTTAAAAAGCACACCTGTGTAGGTTTTGCTGGCAGAGTGACCGTTATCTCCATGAACGGAGGACCTAAACCGTGGCTGGGTTTTCAAGATCTGCATGCGCATGGGTCCAAACGATCAGTGAATAATGTGTTTGATTTGTGACACTTTAACAATTATTTCTCATATAAAGTATGTCTGTATAATTCAGCGTTCTACAGAGATAGAACTCTTCCAGTGTACCATTGTTGCACCTGTCGCACGCCTTCCAGGAAAGCACTATGGCTTCATCAACACCCATAATGATCCCTTGAAAACAGCACAGTGAGTTGGGCTGAGTGCTAGAATCCAGCCCCTCGAGTTTGACAGGGCCAGGCAGTTTGCTTAGGTCAACGGCAGTGGCAGGGCACAATGGCAGCTTTTGTACTGAAAGAACAGTGCATTCAACGCAAATAATCCGACCATCTTCCCGCACAGCATCCTTGAAGAAGAGCACACAAGGCCGGCGCCAGCGAGGGTCTGCGTCACGCTGATACTTAGCACGCAGGAGCACTTTGCCAACACCGGTGCCACCCAGGTCATTGCCCTGGAGGTCCATGTCGGTCACAAGCTTTGAAGCTGTGGGGAAATATTGGTAAAGGGAGCACATATTGGTATCTCCGGCACGTCAGGTGATCAAGGCAATACGATAGTCCCTCCGGCACGACACATTGGGGCTTCGGGCATCGAATAGCGGATTCATTCCGTACTTCGCCACAATGTATGTAGACTTACCAGCATAACGCAGCTGTCTTCCTTTCAGCCGTGACAAAGCCGGTGCACCTTGCATTGAAATCGGAAACGAGGAAGTTTCAGTGCAACTCGGCAACGACACGGATGTGTCAATCCAACTTCCTGAAACACGTAAGGCATGCAGGAGGCACGGCACAAGGTGCTTTACTCTGAACTGCAGGCCATATTACGGAGCGGTGAATAGAAGATCAATGAAGTGAGTGCTCATTTAAAACTGTGCAAAGTTCTAAATCGTCAACTGTATTGAGGCGGCAGCGCCATTTTAAATAATGTAAATCAATGAGAGAGAAAAAAAAGAAAAGTTTCAGTAGCGTTTTGAAAATAAAATCATGCATCAAGCACATTTCACCCTCAATGGCTCCAGCCATTTCAAAGCCTCATTGGGGTCTGAAGTGGACTTCTCACCTTCAGGCAAAACTAAAGTCAGCAAATTCGCTCTGTTAAGTACAGCCTTAACACCCACCAATCTTGCCACATCTTTTGCCTCTTTAAAGGATTTTCTAATCAATAGAGTCTCCCTTGGGTAGTCCGGATACACAAATATTTGATGGCCTTTGTAATATGTGCTCCCTTTCCTCCTTGCAGCTCCTAGAATAGCTTCTTTTGTCCTGGTGTTCATCAGGGTAATTAGAATTTGTCTTGCCTTTGGACCAGCATTTTTCCCCACTCTGTATCGGTTGTCCACATCTCCTGGGATTATTTGGTCACAGCCATAACAAAACTTCAGTATATCTAGCACCAGCTGTATCAAATCTTCATTAGGATTTTCTTCCACTCCAACAAGCCTTAGATTTTTATTCCTGATCCTCAAGTCTAATTCCAGTCCGTTTTCTTTACCTTTTTGAACTTCCTCTCTTAAGGTATTGTAGGCTTTGAAGCTCCCAGTCATTTCTGAGGACATAGATGTAGATCCATTTTCCAAGACAGTAATCCTGCTATCCAATTGAGAGACCCTCTTAGGCAAGTCATCCATTGAGGTTTTGACATCCCCCACATCTTGGACCACTTTTCCCAAGTCCTGAGCCATTTTGAGCAACAAAGAATAAATGTCCTGAGTGCTAGGTACTTCACTCATCTCTGATGTTGGCTTAGATTTCTTTGGCAAGGGGTTTTCAGCAACTTCGATCTTTTTCTTGGTGTTCATAATCCACTATTATCAATAGCAGGAGAGGGCCAGGAGCTACAGGATTATGCTGCTGCCTCTGCTGCCTGCATTCTGGAATTCCACAGGGACAGGTATGGCATTTTCTATTGGGAATCTGTGATAAAGCAAGCATGATAAGTGCTATTATATAGCTATACTAGCATGTTTATGCAGCCAGTCTATCAATTTCTTACTGTGGGATGACATTTTGTATTGGGCATCTTTGATAAAGGAAGCATGAGAAGGGTTATTACATGGCTAGGATGACATTTTCGTACAGCCAGTCTAGCCATTTCTTATTGTGGTATGCCATTTTTTGTTGGGCATCTTTGATAAAGCAAGTCTGATAAGTGTTCTTAAGTGGTGTAGGGAAATCTAATTCAAAGAAAATATGCAAAGCAACGTGCTATTGTAAAACAAACATGGAAGATGCGATCTGCTCACAGCATATGAAAAACACTTGTGCAAGCAAAGTGAGCAATTTCCACTCACATCCGAATATAGTGACACGGTTCTAGATAAACATCTCAAGTACAAGAAAATATCTTGCAACTTATTAAAATGGAGAACTGATCCATCTGAGGTCAAAATTGCCACATTGCAAAGTGACAGATAAAAACAGATCTGTATTTGTACCTCTTTTTGTGTTTATTCTCCATTGCAGAAATCGGTTATGAAACCTACAGATGTTGAAAATGTGGACCTTTCATGGGAGTTTGATGGGACAGTACAATGGATAAAGTGCTGTGTTTTTGGTGATCTAAGATCTGCCGGGCCCTGGAAACTACAAGGAGAATAGGGTGGACAGTAGTCATAGACCCCAGGAACATAAACTACAAGGGCTGTTACCACATCCAGGCCTCTGTCATAAATACTTTGCTTCTCTGCATTAATAGTAGGGACACCAGATGCCAGGCAGAAAAAAAAAACAAGATTTTAGGTAATCTTTTGTGCATAAAAGAAATTCTGCATTTGATTCATATTTCTGGCGATATCCATATTTCACTTGGACCTACATGGAAGTGTACTCGCGTTTCTCGTGGATTTATTGGCTATAAGGAGTCAGTGCTGAGTCTTCACGAGTCTTCCAGAGCCTGCACGGAGCCAGCGGCCACCTTCCTGTATTCAGGTAAGCGCGCTATAATTAGACTTTACAATCTCACACGCTTAACCTCAGTTAATCACTTGAGACAATCCAGTGATATAATATTACGTGCGGCCAATTGCTGACGCAGCTCCTGAATAACATGGTCTCCTCAACTGGCCCACTCACCCGGCATCAGGCCAAACTGTGCACGAACCTCGAACCCGAAAAAGAAATGATCGGCTCTGCCGAAATCAACTTGCCCCTTCCACTTCATGAAATCATTCTCTCTTTACCTAAATTGACTCCTGACCTGGACGCGAATATCTGCAACCTAAAAACACCATGTCAGACACCAGCCCTCATGAACAAGTCTACACTCCTCAAAGAGCTCAGGATGAAGAGTTCATTCCAACTATTAACCAAACTCGCTATTTCGAAAAATCCTATATCAAAATAGAATTTGAAAGTAGAGGAAACATTTTCAATGAACTGCAATGTCAGCGTTAAGCTGTGATCCCGAAGGTACAGTGTGCTTAAAATTGACCCAGTAAACTGCCTGGCACTATACCCACTTATGAAGAATAGATCTATGCCGATACAGAGCAAGATAAAAGTCATCCAAGCTATAATCAGGCCCACCTTCACCTACACCTCACCAGTCTGCAGTGGCTACCATGAGCAACATGGCAGCATTCTCCAAAGGGCCCAAAATAAGGCACTAACAATTGCAGCGGGTGCTCCCCACTGGACAAGGACAGCAGCTCTCCATCACGACCTGTGTATGGAAATGCTAGACAAACATCCCCTGAAACTGAACAGAATATTCTATGAAGAATTGAATAGGAAAGAAAACCCCCTGATCAGGAATCTTGCTGGTATCACCACAAACCCATTTGACAGCTACCCACGGCCAATTGCAGCACTGAATTTGTGAACTCTGCATCCCCATTGCGTAGAGATGTAACGGAGTCCAAGATGTGTTCCTCATGTGACTTAAAACTTCAACCAGCTACATTGAAGTAATAAGGCGAAAGCCTTGGTATCCTAAACAACACAGAAGAAGTCAGGTCAGGACGCCCGGCAGTTTCCTCCCAACTCCTTGCCCGAGACTCATTACTGCGGCCCTGTCATGCAGCATGTGCAGTACAACGGACATGCCGCTCAGCCTCCCTGAACTATTATTTGAAAATGTCCTTTGAGTGGAGTTCAACTGTCAGTTCTGCCCCTCGTAACTGTACTACCCCTCCTCCAAGCTACGGCCCCAGCCCTTGTGGGATCACCCTTTATATTGTTTCCAATTCCACCCCTGGTCAGATCCCAGGGGTCCAGTGGAGAGGAATCCCTGTGTATTTCCTATACCACTACTCTATAGTCTTCCAGCACCTTCATAACTTACCTAGAAAGATAGTGACACACAGAAAATGTGTTCCTCCAATCTGCACTCATCAACACTCAAGTGTTTTTAATCTTGTCTCTCAACCCCTCCCTCCTCTAACTTCCTCTCACGCTCTTCTCTTACAGAGTCTGGCACCAAAAGACTGTCAAAATGCCATATATTGTGCTAGACAAGAACACATTGAATTACATTAAATCTACCTCTGTGGATAGGTCGATGCCATTGTGAGATCAGATCCTCTGTAATGCGCGTGCCCAGGTCTTCCTGCTGTTGGCACTAAAGGAAGCCATCTCTGTTTTGTTTTCTATGCTGCTCAACAGCCAACATGCATTTTGTTACAAAAAATGCGTCCATAGTTGCCAGCTCGACATTTTTGTAGGTGCGCTTTTGTGTCGTTGTCAGCATTCTCACTTCTGGGCAATTCATGGTTTTAATGTCAGGAGCAGACAGGCAATTTTTCTTCCAAATTCGTGCTTTGATAATTGATGACATTTACCTGTATGTAATTAATCAACGCACACGTGTGGCTAAAAAAAATACGCTGCGTCATATCACGCTCTGAGGCTGTAATGACGGAGATTCCTTTTTCTTAAGCAGTGAACATGGGCAGGTGATGAACCTCGGTTATTGTAGTTGATGAGATTTGGGAGTGCTGCAGTCGTTAGGGCAACACGATTATACAGTCGTTGGAACACCAGCTGTCCATCTTTGGGTTTCATTTTTAAAATAATGTATTTCGGGATTTGAAGTTTCTATTCACTTGTATTGTAGAAATTGGACTTCAACAGTTGACACCAATGATTTGAAAGCACAGGACAGGAAACGGTGAAATTGTGTCATCGGGTCACCGTGGTAACGATGCCATAATTCATTCTTAGATGTATGATGGGTGTAGCCCCAGACCTAAACAAAACCGGGGCCTCATTCTGTATTCGGGTGTACATGTTATGTAAAAAACCGAAAATATCTCCTACTCCCAAGTGTGGGTTTTACCTGAACTATTTTCACCTCGCGCTGTACTTTGGGCTTTTTTATGTCAACAAAGTTGCTATATAATGACACTACTATTAGGAAGAATTACTTATGTTTTGGGTGTGGTACACAAAAATAATTAAAAAAATAAAAAAAAAATATATATATAGTGTTACTCCAGAAAAGACAAGATGATGCCTTAGTTACGCTAACAAAGCCATTCCTTTATTTGCAAGCTTGTGTAATCTTCAGATTACTTCATTAGGCACAGGAAGAATGAGCCTCATGGAACAGCACTACACTTCAAGGAACCCCCCAAGGCAGAATTGCCCAAGCCCCTCAATCGGCAGTAGAAGAAGCCACCTCATCTCGAGCACTAAATCCAGCAGGGAGCTAAGGCGTCACTTGAAAGGGAAGTGAAGGCCATACTCGCAGTGAAGTAACTGATGGGGAAATAAAAGGCACTGGACATCATCTCTTCATGCACAAGCAATGCCTGCGCTCTCTGAGTCAGACAACAAAGTGGAAACCCCCTTCTTTTTATTCAGCAGCAGGGAGTGCAGAAACAAAATATTGATTTTCCATTCGACATTCGCTGGAAACATCAACTCGAAATTCTCCAGGAAAAGGGAAGCAAGAACGACCCAGATGTTAGAAATGCACTAATCTTAAGTCTTTTTGCCTACAGAAAAGGCAGGGAACTGGGGAGAGATATAGGGCTTTTTCTCACCAAACTTCCATACCACGTGGCATTGATTCAAAATGGCCACCAGCCTTTTTAAAGCTCCTTTCCAACCTCAGTTTTGACTTACAAAGCCTCACTCACAATCAGATCACTGAAAAGAACTACCTGATCACTGCAGGATATTAGGGAGCAGACACCAGGCACAAGTAGTACAAAAGAGACTCTGTTACCTCATTGTGGGTGGGGGCAAACTGACTTGCAGAGATGTGCCAGAACAAGGCCCAGAAGAGCTGGACGGTGCTAATTAGACACTGCAGAGACCAATGCCCCATAACCCAGTGCTCCTTCAATCTTGAAAGGTAAGGAGAGCAATATGGAGAGGATGGAGTTAAAGAAGGAGGAAGGCTTGTGCGGAAGAGGTTGGTGTTCAAGGTAAACAGAGAGACAGAAGGAGGCCGAGACACAGTAAGGTGAAATACAAAGGGAATGTCATGTTCTATTTTCCAGGTTTCAGTAGTATGGTTGTAGCTGCCTGTAAATCATTCACCATGACCACAAGAAAGGCATCAAGAAGGCATCAGGAGAGACAAATGAAGTATTCAATCTTATATCCTGAGAAACCGCACGTGGTGTACTGGGGCAGGATGCTATTTGCCCTTCTGGAAGATGCTACTGACTTGATATGATATAGCATTTATAACGCGCCTATACACAAGTGTTTCAAGGTGCGATGAGGCAAGGAAGGGGGAACTAAAGGGAAGACAGAAACCACAATTTTACCAGGGCAGGTGACATTGAGATTGTGCAAGTGCGGGGGGGGGTGTACATGGGATCACACAGTAGAACAATAAAAAGTGCGGCCAGCTGGTGGCAAGTGCAAGGGTAAGTGCAGACATCAAGTGTCCAAGTGCTGGTAGGGGGACTGTAGGGATACAGATACAGACCCCAAGTGCAAGAGTTGCCAGGGGGGCAGTGCAGGTGTGTAACTGGTGGGGAGAGGACCTGGGCCTGACATCAGAGGGTGGCCAGGTGACCATTGCAGTTTCAGTTCCAGCCAGGAGTTCAGCAGGGGAGAGGAAGAAAGAAAGCAGAATCAAAGAGGAAGGTCTTGAGGTGCTTCCAGAACCGGAGATGGTTCTCCTTAAGGTTTAGAGAGGCAGGGAGGATGTTCCAGAGGGAGGCCCCAGTCGAAGAAAGAGATCTGCCACCAACTCGTTGCTTGGAGAATTGACTGACATGTCAAACTAGAAATTATATCGTGCCTCCTATTGCTATGAATATATGTATATTGGCCTACGCCAAGCTGCTAACAAGCTGCTTATAAACTCGCATTGCAAGGTCCTGACCTTAGAAACCATGTAAATTGTCATTTTGGGTCAAGCCGCCATTTTAGGTTTTCTTGTTCTATAAAGTCACCATGTGAGCTAAAATGGTAGCCTATGTTATTCAGAACAGAACTTGATTGTCATGACCTCTGTACAGCTAATGTATAACTTGGCTTCAGGCCACTTGTTAGGGTCATGAGCTGAGACCTTGTCCTTCTGCTGACCTGTGTGTAATGGATTACCTGTATCACCAAAACTGATCTATAATTGAATGAGAACACCTGCTTAACTATATTGTATAAATTAAGTCCCGCATTGTAATGTTAGGCCTAGAGCATACATTATTACCATTTCTTCTTGTTAATGTATAAACCTAAGATGAACTAGATTTGACCTGGCAAGGGACCCTAGAGCAGTAACTTATTTATGGAATGGTTAACCTGAAGAAAGGCTGGACAACAGGCTGGAGAAATGTATAAAAGCCTGACTGTTTCAATGAATATTTGCACTCACTGAGCACACCGAACCACGCCGGAGTTTGCTGTGTTGTACTGAGGGTCGATAGCTATCTGAATTTTGTTCTGTTCTTTTGTAACTGGATTCAGTATAAAATAAAGTGCTTTGTATGTTCCTTTGTGACCTGTGTTTGGTGTGTTTCCTTTTTGGTTACCCTGCCTCATATTATTTCCTTGTTTTCACAGTTGGCGCCCGGAATAGGGACCCTCAAGATTGATGCCGGATTATTGAAGGTTGACGCACGCTATCGGACCGGGATCGGACGGTGTGACATAACGGACCCGACTGAATGAGACGCGACACCTCAACAGCACTGCACGATCCGTTCCCTGGACGATAGCCGTGTGGTCTGAGACGGCATCTTGACGAGGGTCAATTTTTTGAGGCGGGCAGATTTGCCGAAATCACCATACACAAGGTAAAATTCGTTAGGTAAGTCCTTTGTAAACCGATCGGTCCTCCTTAGGTTTGGTCAGGCGAGTCGTTACCCGACTCTTAATTCAACCCTGACAATTTGAATTTGGCGCATTGTATCTGCAGACACAATTATTGACCAGGTAACACCGAGTATTTGAGAAATGCCTGGGAAATTGTCTAGCTGCTTTAGGGCATTATTCCGCAGCGATAGACAATCTTTGGAATTTAGCCATCCGGCACCACAGGAGGGGTCACCGGCATGTACTATGTACTGTAAGCATGGCATTGGAAGTGTAGTATTTAATAAAATTTGGCACAGACAAACCAGACATGCCTCCGAACTTCAGTGGCCAGTCAATGGTAGTTTTGAGATCCCTCGTATTGAATATTTAGAGTCAGTCTTGTTAAAAAAGAAGGCCAGACCTGCAGCATTTGATGTTTTGCAAAATTGGAAAAGAGAAGCGTTGCAGCAGCTTAAAAGTAGGGAAAAACATGCGCGCCGTCATAAAACAAATGCTGAAAAGGCGTTGTTATATGATCAGGACAAACAGTCTGAGTCGGTTAGGAATATGGACAGGGCTTTCTCACTCGGTATTCAGAAAATCTATCCTTCTAAAGATCTTCATGTTTCTGATGAGTTTATCGACAAATTGTTAAATGAACGAAGGCCTGGTGCCTCTGCACCACCTCCGTATGTTCCTCTTCCTCCTGCTGTACCTCTTCCTGCTGTTATTCCTGCTCTTCCTGCTCAACCTGTTGTTCCTATTCCTCCGGTTGTTGTTCCTCCACCTGCTCCTCTGCCTCTTCCCATTGCACCAGTAATAGTACCTCCATTGAATTTGCCTGCACCCTCACTCCCAAGTAGTTCTGTACCGCTTGTAGTTGATCAGGGTGCGGGGTCGAGGATTGTTACTCGTAATACTGTTCCTACAGAAAAGAAACAGGATTTGTTTGCATGGGCTAAGCATTGTATGGAGAGAGATGATCGAGCTAATGTTCTTGCCACACTTTCTAATATGGATAATTTTCCTGAGAAAAATGTTTTCATTGAAGGTTTAGGGATTCATTTATGTGTAATGTGGGGTAAATTAAATAATGCAGACCTCCCACAAGGGTTGAGGGACCTGAATACTTTAGCGTTTTCAAGAGACACTGTGGAGGAGGTACATGAGCATGTTGAGAGGATATTTGAGTATAGAAAGGAGTTGGAAAGTTTACGGAATGAGGATGACGAAGAAGAAAGTATGTATGTATGTACAGAAACGATTTCTTCCGTGTCATAAATCGACATCTGAGGAGGCGCGAATTTGTACAAAAGATGCGATTAGATGGATTTCAGACATATCGATAACTCCAGTTGAGGTATATGACACATACAGTCAATATACGCTAGAAATGCAGAGGAAAGTGATACAGGTAATGGTAGAGTACCTGCAGGATGAATGTTTAAAGAGAAAGGTTAGTTGTCCCACAGAGTTATTGAGCATTTATAAGAGAGCTTTTTCACTTGACACTTCTTCAACTGCTTTATCGCTCGACTTAGCTCTGTTGCTTAGTAAGCGTTCGGAGTTGCCTACATCTCAGTTGCCTATGAGAGAGGTTCCTCCGACATTTGTCCCAAAGGTTGAGATTCCTGCTAATGCTACAGCAGGTACACCTGCTGTGGACATTTCTGCACATTATGTATCGCAGTTTGTTCACGTCCCGTTTTCACGACAGGAAGTGAATACTATTAGACAAACTATTCCTGACATTAGGAAAAATCCGACAGGGTTCTATAAAGAGATAGAGTCCGTTTTGCAGTCCTCGGTGTTTACCCTAGGCGACATTGATTTGCTATTACCTGTACTCCTGCCTGTAGATTTGTGGAAACAAGTTAGAACTATAGACGATGTACCAGGGTTGGGAGATACATGGGCTAACATAGTTAGGCTTGATGGGGAAAGGCCAGCTGGTGAGAGACCACCTCAGGTGATACTAACTTTGCCTGACAGAATCATTGCAAAACTGAAAACTATAATCCCCGAAAAGAGAATTATTTGGGACAAGCTTACGGCCTGTGTCCAAGGAAAATCTGAGGGTGCTACCGAGTTCTTTAATCGGTTCGAACAGGTATTCTCGGATTTCAGTGGACAAGACTTAGGCACAGAGTCTGGGAAAAGATTATTTGTGGACAAATTTGTACGTGGATTGCTGCCTGACATCCAGTCACAAATTATGTCTTCTGAGAGCGCTTGGCAGGCGAAATCCCAATCAGAAGTACTGCACATGGCTCAGTACTACGAGAACCGTGTCAATAATGAAAAAGATAGAGTCGAGAAGAGAAAAGGTGATTTGAAGACTAAAGTATTGTTACAGCAAATTGTTAGAGGCCCCAGAGGGGGTAGTTCGCAGATTAGAGGTCAGTATGTTCCACAAGGGAATGTGCCCTTGGGTCCTGTGAATATTAACCAGTGTGCCTATTGTCGCCAGGAGGGTCAATGGCGTGCACAATGCCCCGTCCTTCGACAGAGGTCGAATAACACATTTGGAAATATGGGTAGACGATCCAGAGGTCGCCCGGGTGTAGGGGGCCCTGGTAGAGGCCAGTTTTCGCAGGATCCCCAACAACCTTTTTCACAGGATAATCAGACTTCGAGTGTGGATACTAGAAACATATTTGATCATCCTTCTGCTGCATATCTATCTGAAGGGCTTCCTTTTGATGATATTTTGTTTCGTTAGGATTGCCCGAAGCAGGGTTTGGAACCTACACCTATTCCCGTTAATCAGAAAGGTCCCTACGTTGAAATGGTAGTGGGAAATAGGAAAGATCAATTTTTGATAGACACTGGAGCACAGAAGTGCTCCATTGATCATTCTCGGGTTCCAAACATTCCACTGTCAGGGCAAACTAATGTTTCTGTAGGGTTTTCTGGCACACCAGTTGTTTGTCCAGTTTCTTCACCGGTACCTATTTCTTTGGGTCCCTTTACGGACCACTGTCCATTTCTCTTGACTTCGAATTGTGGAGAGAATTTGCTGGGGTTGAATCTGTTGAAGAAATTAAATGCGGTAATTCATTGTTCTTCTGATGGAGTGCGTTTGACGATTTCACCACAGCAATGTTCTGTTTCGCAATTCTTGACTAGACCTTTGCCGCCAGAATTCAGTAATGTACCAGAGTGTTTGTGGGCAGTTGATGACAATGATGTCGGTGTTTTGCGGATTGAGCCTGTTAAAATAGTTTTGAAACATGGAATTAAGCTGCCCCGTATTCCACAGTATAAGATCTCAGTTGAAGGCGAGCGAGCTTTGAAGAGCATTGTTTCCGATTTTGTGCATCGTGGGGTAATTGAGGAGATTGCAGGAAGTTTGTGCAATAGTCCGATTTTACCCGTGTACAAAAAAGGCGATAATGCAATTCCATTTCGTTTTATAATTGATTTACGTGCCATTAATAAAGTCGTCGCTCCGCAATTTCCAATTGTGCCTGATGTGACGACAATATTAACCATGATTCCAGCTACGGCTACTCACTTCAGTGTTGTGGACCTAAAGAATGCTTTCTTCAGTATTCCTATACATGGGGATAGTAGATACTTGTTTGCGTTCACCTTAGGGGGACGCTCATTCACATTTACTCGTGCACCTCAAGGTTATACTGAGAGTCCTAGTATTTATAGTAGGGCTTTGAAAGAGCAGCTTGATACCCTTGGATTGCCCCCTACTTGTACGTTGCTTCAATATGTTGATGATTTGCTTTTAGCCGCTGACTCTGAGAGCTCTTGTAAAGAGGGCACTGTGTTGTTGCTCATCCATCTAGCTAAGCATGATCACAAAGCTTCGCTTAAAAAGTTTCAATATTGTTGCCAGGAGGTCGCCTATTTAGGCTATCTCCTGTCAAAGGAGGGAAGAAGATGGACACCTGAAAGAATAAAACACATTTCTGGCATGTCTGTCCCAAATACACAAAAGGAAGTTAGAGCCTTGATAGGTATGGCTTCTTACTGTAGGTTATGGATCCCAAACTTCTCACTAGTGATAAAATCGATGTTGGCCTTGACGAAGAAGGGTATTTCTTCGCCATTGCCATGGAATACGGAGCATCAACATTCATTCGAGTTGCTCAAGACTGCATTATGTTCGGCGCCAGTTTTGGGCACACCGAACTATGAGAAGGCCTTTGTGTTGTTTGTGCATGAATGTGATGGATGTGCTTTGGCTGTATTAACGCAGGAACATGGAGGGAAGAATAGGCCATGCGGTTACTACTCTTCCGCCCTTGATCCTGTTGCATGCGCTTTGCCAAGATGTTTGCGCGCTGTCGCTGCTGCTGCTGCGTCTGTAAAACAGAGTGAGGGAATGGTCCTAGGCCATGATTTAACCCTGATGGTGCCTCACTCTGTAGATATTCTATTGAACAAAACCCAAACGCAACACCTCACTTCCGCACGACTGACAAGATATGAATTAATCTTGTTTGCTCCCCACATTCAAATTAGGAGGTGCTGCGTTCTTAATCTGGCTGAACTCCTACCTTTCCCGCAAAATACTGTTTGCGGTGACGAAGAGTCACATGACTGCCTGTATACTACTGAACAAGATACAAAAGGCAGAGTTGATTTGAGGGACACTCCTTTGGATAACCCACAAGGGGAGCTGTTTTGTGATGGCTCCTGCTTCAAACTACTGGATGGTACATCCACAGCTGCTTATGCAGTCACTACATTGAGTACGGTTGTGGAGACCAAGAGAATTACGCATAACTCTGCGCAGGCCGCAGAGATTATAGCATTGACTCGAGCTTGTGAGCTTTCCGAAGGGCTAACAGTGAACATATATACTGATAGTCAGTATGCCTTTGGGGTGGCTCACAACTTTGGGAGACTTTGGTCAGAGAGAGGGTTTTTAACTTCGCATGGCACCAAGATCCAACATGGCTCCCTGATAGTACAATTGCTTTCAGCGCTCGCGCTCCCTAGTCAGTTAGCGATCATTAAGTGCGCAGCACATCGCAAGATTATAGATGATGTAGGGAAAGGGAATGCTTTCGCTGATCAAATAGCTAGACAAACTGCCTCTGATCTCTTCACGGAGATGTATGTTTCAAGGGAGACTGTAGATGCCTATGCAATGGATGAGGGTGTTGGGTCTGTACGGGATATCCAAGCCGATGCCACATTAGAAGAATCCAAGAGGTGGGCTGAGGGCTTGGGGAAACTCGATGATGATGGGTGTTGGGTGGACATGGTTGAAGGGAAATGGTTGCTTCCTAATGCCTATATAGTAATGATGGTTACCATGGCACACGGTCCCACACATGTGTGCGCTCAACAGATCACGAGAATGTTAGAGAAAGTCTGGGTAAATGATAAGATTTCAAAAATTGCCCAGCATTATGTCCAAAATTGCATGATTTGCCTACAACACAATGTGGGAAAGGGGACAGCAACTCCAAGAGGTAGCTTTGGGCCTCCTTCTGTCCCGTTTGAAGTGATTCACTTTGACTTTATTGAAATGGAGCGATGTAACAATCTAAAATATGTCCTTGTGGTCATTTGCGCCTTTAGTAAGTGGGTCGAGGCTTTCCCTGTTAAAGACGCTACAGCCATGACCACTGCAAAGACCATGTTAAAGGAATTCTTCCCATGGTTCGGTTTGCCGAGAGTTATCTGGTCGGATAATGGTCCGCATTTTATCGCTGCTGTAATTCTACAGCTATGTACGGCATTGCAAATTGACAAACGATTCCATTCGGCCAGACATGCTCAGAGCGCCGGATTAGTGGAAAGACACAATGGTATCATAAAAAACAAGCTCGCTAAGACGTGTGCCGGCACCAAACTAAAATGGCCGGACGCCTTACCGATCGTGTTACTAGCCATGCGTACAACCCCTCAAACTAAGACTGGGATCTCTCCATTTGAGGTGGTAATGGGGAGACCTGTCAATATCTGGGGTCTTCCGAAGCCAAGGGCATTGAGGAATGTAGAAAATGTATTGCTTTCAGACTATTGTAGCCAGTTGACTAAAAACCTGTATTTCATTTATCACCAGGTACGAGACGCTTTACCCGCGCGATACGAGGGCCCAGGCCACAGTATACAACCTGGAAGTTGGGTTTTGGTCAAATCCTTTGACCGATCTTCCTGCCTTGCACCTCGGTGGCGGGGCCCGTTCCAGGTCCTGCTGGTCACCCAAACAGCTGTGCGTGTCGCAGGCCGGAAGCATTGGATCCACGCGACGCATGTCAAGAAACTTCCTCACCCAGTGCCACACGTTACAGAAGAAATAGAACCCCTCGCTAACACTGCAACCAATGATCCCAAAGCAGTGAGTAGCACTGAGAGTGCGTCGGAGAATCTTTCTGAGCCCGTGAGGCTTGGGGAAGCTGCCATTTTGTCTCCGCACTCTCTGAAAATTTTGCTCCCGGAAATTGCTGTTCCAACTTCACTTGCCTCTGATACGTTGCTTCCAACGGGAAGTGACGACATCTTGTTCTCGGATCAAACAATACCAGGCACAACAAGATACAACTTCCGGCCACGAAGATAGACATACGGCACGGTTTTGTTGTGCATCTGATAGACATACGGCACGGTTCGGCTGTGCATTCAAGGAAGGAAAGGATCATCAAGGGCTTGCTTTTGCCCAAAAAGTTGAGGAAGGGGATTCTGTTGGCTAGGGGTTGTGGAAGGACTAAGAAGCCGCGCGACCGTAGTGTCGCCAGCAACGAACATTGGGGTCGTCAATTGAAAATCTACAATGCCTGCTACCACCACCGCTGCTGCTCGTATTGGACTTATAAATAAGGGGGTGACCAACTCGGACAATGAACAATGTGCCTGGGCCCCGAAAACGTATTGCTGTGTTTTTATGATAATATTTGGTTTTATAATAGTCACTGTCTTAGGCCTTTGGTATTTCGAAGAAACTCATCCTTTAGAGTCTTTGCTGCCGACTGAAATTGTACCCATTGTTCCTACAGCTTTTGTACATTTGCATACTCTGTCACCTAGGGACTCACAGCATAAACAGAAGTATCACAATAATACCTTGTTGCTTATAATGAATGCAACACATGCCATTTTTAATAAGACTAATTGTTGGGTCTGCTCACATTTACCGCAACATGGGGATAAGGGGCTAGGTTGGTATATTCACCCTTTACCTTTGACAAATGCTTGTTATGCTTCACTTAGAGCACTGTTCTTTGGCCGATGGAACGATAGCATCTCGGGGAACTTTGATGGCACTAATTTAAATAGTTTTGAGAAACGTGTTCTGACTCCCCTGGGATGCTCGCTTTTCGCAAATAGGAGTAAGCTCAATATTGCTTCTATTAGGCCTTCTGATAGACTGTATCGTCCTTTCCAATCTTTGATTTCCTTTAAAATGGCTCCGATAGGCAATAAGGATGCCGTGCCTCCTTCTTATACTGTTAACCATAGCCCCGATTCAGTTTCTTTCTGCATACAGAGGAATGGCACCCGGTCAATGGGAGATTTTAAAGGTTGTGCCAACGTTGCAAATTTGACTGGGGAAGACAGACCTTTGTATGTAGGCAAACCTATCTATTTTGTTTGCGGTAATGTAGCATTTCCATGGTTGCCCAGGGATTGGCAGGGAACTTGTTATCTAGGAATCCTGTTACCTGGGGTGTTTATAGCAAGTACTGTAGAGGTTTCGAAGGCTCGTCCACGGCGGGACGAGAATGGCGACACTCCAGCACAGGTTTTAGGAGATGTAGCGAAATCATTTCTTCCATTCTTTGGGCAGATAGCGAATTCCGAGGATATCAGGAAACTAGCGAGAGTACTGGAGAGAACCATCAACCGGACCACAGATATACTCTATAATATGACTTTAGAGCAGAAAGCGATCAGATTGGTAGCGCTTCAGAACCGGATCGCATTAGATGTCATTCTGGCTGAACGTGGTGGAGTATGTAAACTAGTGGGGTCCGCTTGCTGTGTTTTCGTACCGGATTCCTCCCCAACTATTTTTAAGGCAATACAGAATCTGCACATTCTTAGTTCAGAAGTGCATGTTCCCGAGGGAAATTGGGATCTTAGCGCTTGGTTCTGGGACTTCTTGCGGTCTTGGGGTTGGAAAGTGCTTTCAGTCTTGCTGATTATTTTGGGAATTCTGCTATTTCTTTGTTGTTGTATCCAATGTCTACCAAGTATATGTTCAATGCTAGGGGGATGTTGCGCTCAGGCGATAGGTACAATAGGACATAAAGTGTATGCCCCACATAAAACCTCTAAGGAGTATGTACTGAAAGAGATCTTAGTAAAAGATCTAATGGCAATAGATATTTCTGACAGCTATTCAGGGTGTATGGACGATGACACATGGAGTTATTTGCAGGGAGATCCCTAGTAGTTTAGCACTTGTCATAGGCCAAAAGGAGGGTTTGTCAAACTAGAAATTATATCGTGCCTCCTATTGCTATGAATATATGTATATTGGCCTACGCCAAGCTGCTAACAAGCTGCTTATAAACTACATGTGAATAAACTCGCATTGCAAGGTCCTGATCTTAGAAACCATGTAAACTGTCATTTTGGGTCAAGCCGTAATTTTAGGTTTTCTCGCTCTATAAAGTCACCATGTGAGCTAAAATGGTAGCCTATGTTATTCAGAACAGAACTTGATTGTCATGACCTCTGTACAGCTAATGTATAACTTGCCTGCAGGCCACTTGTTAGGGTCATGAGCTGAGACCTTGTCCTTCTGCTGACCTGTGTGTAATGGATTACCTGTATCACCGAAACTGATCTATAATTGAATGAGAACACCTGCTTAACTATATTGTATAAATTAAGTCCCGCATTGTAATGTTAGGCCTAGAGCATACATTATTACCATTTCTTCTTGTTAATGTATAAACCTAAGATGAACTAGATTTGACCTGGCAAGGGACCCTAGAGCAGTAACTTATTTATGGAATGGTTAACCTGAAGAAAGGCTGGACAACGGGCTGGAGAAATGTATAAAAGCCTGACTGTTTCAATGAATATTTGCACTCACTGAGCACACCGAACCACGCCGGAGTTCGCTGTGTTGTACTGAGGGTCGATAGCTATCTGAATTTTGTTCTGTTCTTTTGTAACTGGATTCAGTATAAAATAAAGTGCTTTGTATGTTCCTTTGTAACCTGTGTTTGGTGTGTTTCCTTTTTGGTTACCCTGCCTCATATTATTTCCTTGTTTTCACAGACCCTTAGGGAGTTGAAGGCGGATGAGCGAAGAAGAGCTTGAGAAGGAAGATATTTACGAAGAGAGAGTTGAAGAGGCTGTTGCGGCAGTCCAGCCTAGAGAGAACCAGAGCTCTGGAGACAGTGAACATCTGGGGGAAAGAGAGGAAAGGAAGAATACCTCTGAGGAGGTGCAGTTGGTAATGTGACTTCTTAGAGTCGTCAGACATGTGAGGAGAGAAGGAGAGTGTGGAGTCGAAGATGACATCAAGGTTTTTAGCCTCACAGGTGGGAGTAGGGAGAGGGCCAAGCGAGGCCGGCCAAAGAGTGACAAGAAAGAAGGGAGCAGGTGTGCCGATAAGGAGAATTTCAGTCTTACTGACATTAAGACAGAGATCGTTGGCGGCACACCACTCCTGGATAGCAGACAGACAGGCAGAAATGAGAGCAGGAGAAGAGGTGGCAGAAAGGAACCTGAAAATGAGCTGAGTGTCATCCGCATAGCACTGAAAGTTGGAGCAGAGAGCAGCAATGCGGTTGGCAAGAAGTGCCAGGTATTGGTTGAACAGCCAGGGAGAGAGGTTAGAACCCTGGGGGACACCACAGGTAGAGAGAGAGATAGAGGAGAGGAATGACCCTAGTTGGATCTCAGAGGGTCAATCAGAAAGGAAAGAGGTCAGCCAAGCCAGAGCCTGATCAGTGATACCCAGATTATCACAGAGACGGTTGAGCAGATGGCATGTTTGACCGTGTCAAAGGCAGACATGAGATTGAGTAAGATGAGGACACAGGGGGTGTTAGAACCGAGGTTGGAGAGCAGGTCTTCACAGATGTTCAGAAGAGCAGTTTCCATGCTTCTGGCTGCTCTGAAGCCAGACTGATGGTCATGGAGACAACCAACAGATTCAGTGTGAAGATTAAGCTGGGAGATGGCCAGCTTTTCCAGGAGTTTGCTCTAGAAAGGAGTGATGGAGATCGGGAAATAGTTAGCCGGGCAGTAGGGGTTGGCTGAGGGCTTCTTATGAAGGGGGTGCACAGGAGAATGCTTCAAGGGGGAAGGGAAGACTCCAGTGACAAAGGAGTGGCTGCAGAAGTCAGCCAGAGCAGGAGCCAGTGTTTCAATGTGGTCCTTGATGGTTTTGGAGGACCAGGGGAGAACCTGTTTTGACGTGACTTTCATAGATCGAACTTGTCTAGAAATCTCATCTGGAGAGAACAGAGGAATGGCAGAGAAGGAAGGAGGAGAGGTGGCTACAGGGGGGCAGGGGAAGAGCAAAAAGCAGAGGCGAGAGAGGAAGAGAGAGAGCAAAGGATTGTAGAGAGGGAGCTAAGTATCCCCACCTCAACCATCTCCCTCACAGAACCTGTATGTTGGATGCCGGAGTGTGAAACAAGTGCGGTATCAGTGAAAATACTGATACCTAACAGAATCTGGGAGGCAAGGTTCCCATTGAGGAAACCATATTTGCATATGAGACAATACGATGGTCATCTGAATGAAATTCCGGAAGAAACAGGACGGTTGAAGGATGAAGAAGAATAGTGACATCATCACCACCACTGTCATACAGAGCAAGGTTGATGTATAAGGGAAGAGATGCAGAGACTAGAGAATGTAGACATTTCTATAAGGCATTAAGAAAGTATCAAGATAAATGACATCTTGGGATCAAGATGAAGGATCTTATGCTGCAGACATAATGAAGAGATCAAGTTATTTCACACGTATATACATGCAAAGAAACGCAAGCAGATGAAGTATTCATAAAGGCTAGCTAAATAATAAATAGATTGCGGCATGCCCGAACATGAAGATATACATATATATATTGGAGTCAGTAAAAGACGGATGTTCTCACTACGTATGATAGCAGTACTGAGCAAAAGAAGGAAGGCTTTCCCAGTTTCCAAGTGTAGCGCAGTCAGAAAATAAGTGAATTACAGGCGAAAACTCAGAAAGGCGAGGTTGGATGAGCCACGAAGCCAAGGCTATATCAGACGGGGGTGAGCTGACATTGGATACAAAATTGTGTGAAAGAACAAAGCTCCTGTTCAGAAGGCATGGACAACAACAAGAAGACATCAGAGGTCTATTAAAGAATAGTGTTTTAATACACTGAAAGCTCAATTTCATGGTCTCTACTCACATGGGGAGGAGAAGTTGGACAAGCATTATGGTCACACCTACGCATGAGGGCAGAGCGTGCCTTCACTCCCGTTAATTCCCCGGAGCAAAGAACATGTTCAAGGCCGAGTTCAAAGACCTAAATGACAGTGGACCATTGGGTGATGATGGATGGATATGCTAATTGGTGGGAAGCTATGGTTAAGACGAGCTCATCTGCACCTGGACTTTCAGCCTGCGTGCTGCTAACTTAGGTTGAGAGGGTATTGACGGAGTTGGAAAGTACCAAGTGATAGAAGACCGCATGATCAGGGGTCCTATAGTTGTGTAGCCAATTAGACGTTGTATATTTATGTTCATAGTGACATATTTTAAGGGAGGGGCTTAGTTGCCTCACCTGATGTTAGGAAACAAATCATTTTCTTCCACTGCCCTAAACGAGTATGGATTGTATACCTAGATGATCCTTGTAGGACCTATCGCACTCACCATTAGATTTTTGTAGTTTGCCACGTAGGATGACGTTAGTAATACGCAGGTTAAACGTCCCCTATGATGATTATTTTACTATAAGAATGTAATTTTTTATGAAATGCTTTGAGAAGTCTAGAGAGAGATCATGATGAGGGATGTCTGGTGATGTCAGTTGTGTTCCCTGTTTTAGATAATTGACATTAACATGTCCTGAGTTTTAAAGATGAAATGAGACGCCAGGGCCATGCAGAGGTCCTGGGAGTGGACAGGAGTGGTTGAGACTGCAGTAGGATTGGCCAGCTCATGGCAGATTTTAGAAGACGGGTTTGGCCGAGTTGTTGGATGCCGCAGAGACACGGGCTTGGATGTGGGCTCTCTTCTTGGTGCTGACAGAGTGCCGGTATTGCCTTTGGAGCAGGAGGCAGTCCAGTTTGTCAGAGGATGCACCAGAAGCACGACATTTGCTCTCAGCCACCCTGCACTTGCGTTTAAGGGTGATGAGGTCTGAGTAGTACCTGTAGTTGCACTTGGCTTTGGGCTTCAAGCAGATCCTCATGAGAGGGGCAAGAACATCAAGAGTATCAGAAATAGCAGAGTGGAACATGGAAAGGGTTGTGTCAGGGTGTGAGTTAGCCAAAGGGGCACAGGGGTTGGGGGGGTGAGAAAGTGGCGGTGAAAGCCTCAACTGACACACACTTCATAGGTCAGATAACCGTAAAGGTAGGTGGCAGTGCTGGAGTTGGCTTGGCCTAAGGGGTGGAGAGGGTGAGATGGGAGGAAAGGAGAAAGTGATCACTCCAGGAGAGGAGTGGTGAGAGAGAGAGAAAGGGGAAGGTGTGTAGAGATCAGAACATCCAGAATGTGCCCTGCAGAGTGAGTCGGGCCAGGGGAAGGATAGAGAGTGAGACTTCCTCGATATATTACCATGAAGGTCGGTCAGGACCTCTAAAGCTTCACCCAGAAGGGACAGCGAGAGACCATGGTCTACTGTTTAAGGAGGTCTATAAGAAACATGATTTAACCATATTGTGGGCTCTAAAATGCCAGAAGCAACAATCGAGAGCCAATACTGTGGGAGATTTTATGTTTGCACTAAGCCAGTTGTTGTTAGCCCAATAGATGATTTGCATCCCCAGTGCATCCCAACTGGTTCTATGTTTGAGAGTTGTTTATTTTGGATTTCTGAATAGGTTGGTGAAAATGCTGGCTTGGGAGCTTTGAGGAGTGAGCCATTTAACTTGCACTGACACATTGTGTTGCTCCGGGGAGGCGGAGTGTAGACATTTCACCTTTTACACAGCTGTACCTGCGCGTATCAGACATCCATTTAGGGATTGACAGAGGGCTATTATCTGGAGATTGGTGGAGGACAGGATTGGAGCATACGACCAGCAGAGCTAAAATTAGGTATTTGGCATGGAATATTAGGGGCCTGAATCAGCCTCTCAAAGCTTACAAGGTTATTATATATTATCTTGAGTGGCATTGGATAAGCTTAGCAATGCTACAGGAGACTCACCTGTTGAAACCCAGTAATGGCTTCTTTGCTAAAAATGTGGTTGTCACTGCTATTTTTCTTTAGTTTCATATTTCTGGGGTGTCGCTGTTCTTTTACAAAAATACAACTCCAACTTTTGCAGTGTGTGTTAGAGGATGTGTGTCTTGTGAACTTTCAATGAGAAGACCAGTCTAGATACCTTTGTGGTGACAGTGGTAAAAACGACGGATCCTGTAGAAAATGGAAGGTGAAGACACATCTGTTAAAGTTTTTTTTGGTGTGTTGTGATCTACACATATTTGGTGTCAAATTATACCTTCCTGGTGCCCAATGAATGGCTTTGTCAGATGGATGATGCGATCCGAATAGAAGGGTTGTCTCCAGAAGTCTCCATTGAATGGAACCTGAAGCTTGTGCTTTACGAGATTCCCATGAAGATTTATCCCGACCAGGAATTACCTTATGTTCCAACTTGGAAGAACAGATTGCCCCTGATGAATGTCAGACATTAAATGGGTCACTGGACAAGAAACATGTGGGGTTGTGTTTGAATATCACAACTAACTATCTTTTCGTTTGGATTTATTTATGTTTCATGTTGGTTGTGCAATACTAGGTTATTGTTTCATGTTTTTATGTTTTCAATTTTATGTTGCACGTTATTGTCATCTATGTATAGACCTGGTTTTAGGGTTGTTCTATGAACACATTATGTGTTTTAATAATGATAATTGATGTGTATTTCTAATATAATATGTATTTTTGTATCTTTAAGACTTTTGTGTTTTGAGGGGACAACAGGACGTTCCTTTTCCTGTGGATTTGTTTTAGAATTTGTTCTGTTCTCTTTGTATATTATAAAGGTTTTGCCTTATAAGACCCTAGGCGGTAGAGATCAGTAGGGTTTCGCAATAGACCCTCTGTAGGGGTCTGTGTCTTTTTTGAAAGGTACACCATCCTATGCTTGGTTAAGGCATCTAGCCCCATTGGCTGAACATGAACCACCAAAAAACTAATATCTCCTTTTGCCTTCCATACAACAATGCCCCCACCGTCACCTAGGTAGTATCTCCCTCTACCTTCTGTCCTAACACATCTCTTCTGTACAATATATATTTCCACGTCTTCCTGGGTGATACCCTTTGTTTCTTTTCCAATGTGACATTCCTTTCTCTTCTTCCACACAATCTCTCTCCTCAAACAAAGTAGGGTTGCCTGTGTTTCTTTCCACAACAGACTCTTCCTCCTTCAATCAAACCAAATCTCCTGTCACAGCAACATCTGTCTCTTACAAACCGGAATCACCCTCCTGCACTAGACCACTAGTACTATTCTCTTATTACACAAACTCTATTTCTACCAGAATATGTCCTTTCTGACTACTTCACACGTCTCCCCATTACTACAGATCAGTGTCTCCTCCTTCTGGGTCTCTGCCATTATGTTCTCCTCACTTTGGGTCTCCAAGACATGGGTTTCCCAGGGACTGCTATTCTCCTCCTTCCAGCTCTCCCAGGGAACTGTCTGGACTAGCTGGCGTTTAAAGCCTAAACTCTTCTCCCCATAGGTAGTACTTGGGGATATTATCTGAACCTGTGTAGTGTGGGCTGGGCTGTCTTGGGATTGGGTCATGTGACAGGAGTCATGTGGGTGGGAAGGGGTTTGGCTTGAGGTTATATTAAGGTATGCATCCATCTTTCATTTCAGAAAGGCCTTGGACATGTGTGAGGTTTCCGGCCCTTCCCCATGAACCTATGCTAATGTTAAAGCAGATCCTTTAAAATAAATAAAGACATATTAGCCCAAAGGAGAAGAGATAATTACTCTTCCTGGTGATATCACAACCAGAAATAAACATGCAGAACAGACTGTTCCAGAATTAATTAATTCATTGTATTGGTGGAGGTGGGATAAATGTACCAGAAGGCCTGGCGGTAGCTTTCTAGATCCTTCTCAGGTTGGGTGACTTGCACTCTACAAAGGTAAGGAGTCTAAAGGGCAGGTCAGAGTGCTGTTTCGGGATTTGCATGCCAATTAATAAAATGGCTCTGTTTACAATCACTCAAAATTGATGTGTGAGCCTGATGTCACCAACAGTTTTATTGTCTGCCTTAATCTGCTCTGTCAGCTTTTAAATACAGAGTTAGAAAACTGTCTGGTAAGCATGTTCAGCTGTTCTGTGTACTTGTAATTCCTTATTTGCAGGGAAGTTACTACTTTGAAACCCCCATGGATGCTAGAAGGAGAATAGTATTTGTTTATTTTCTTCCTCGCGTGGACAACACAAGTCAATTTCCCATTGTTCGGGTGCAACTTCGTATCACCCGGACTTCTGCAGTTTGTGCGATTATGGCTCATATTCAGAAATAATTCCTTTAACGTCTGTTCTGAAGAAAGAAATGCACCTGGCTGCTCACCTGTGCCGTTGAAATGGTGCACATTTGTTTTCTTAAAGGGGAAAGCTTGTTTTCCTACACTGGGTTTTTGGTGCTGGCTCAAGGGTGCTTCATGCTCGCTCCATGTTATTGGGGCTTTTGCCTTTAAGTTTCTCTTGGGCAGAAAGGATGTGCTTTTGTGGCGTGTGTGACTATTTTACAGTGGTCCCTTCTATGACAGGGCAGTGGGTATTAACCCATCAAGGGAGATTGCGAAGTTGAAGGGGGTCCCATCGCTCCATCGCTAACTCCATGATATTACCGGAGCTGCATATGCACATGGGTGTCCCTTTCTCTGACCTGATGCCCATGATCCTCTGTCCTGGCCATGTCTCTCTCTCTTCTCTTCCAGGTGGTTTGCAAGATACTCTAGAAACCAGAGGGCACTGCAATCCTCAGTCACCTGGGATGGATAATAGTTCCTTGAAAGCAGCACAACTAAGATAAAAACTACAAGTACAACAATGCACCTGGACCGAACAGACAAGACCCAGTCTGGAACAGACTGGTTACCCAAACAGGAATCAAATAGGTTTCCCTAATTCAGGAGCCATATGGGATACCCAACAATTATCCCACAAACCACAGCCTTGCTGCAGGTGACCAACGGGGCAGCTGAGGCAAAGCATCAACTAGCAAGAGACTGGCCAAGAGAAGGGGAGAACTATGAACACTCCCAAAACCCTATTGGACCACTGACTTACCAAGTGAAACTGGCACACAGAGGAGAAATGACCACAGTGACCACCTGTAGTGCATGGCAAGGATAGAGGCTTAAAAGGGGGGGGCATGGCTAGAAGTCCTTATTTATTTATTTAATGTATTGGTTATTTGTAATGCACATTACACAGCAAGAATTGTGTTTCAAGGTGCATCAAGACAAGGGGGTGAAAGGTATAAAACCAAAAACGTTCTTAAAAGGTATTGAAACACTCAGAACATACAAGTGCTATAGTGTTAGATCAGGGGAGAGGGGAAAAGGGGAAGTGAAGGAAGGGGGTAGAAGGGAAGAAAAACAAAACAAACATTCTCACTAGGTCGTGAGACGATTTACAACATGCAAGTGCTGAACATGAAAAATGGGGGATTAGGGGGAGAATGGGGGATAAGGGGAAGAAGGGAGGTGCAGGAGGGGAGGAAGGTGATACAAACATGATACAACAGTCATGACGCAACAGTAGTAAGTAGGCCGCAGTGAAAGTGAAAGGGCTGCAGAGATAGAATGCCAACATCTAATGCAAGGAAATACAGAGTACACAATAAGTATGCAGCAGCAGAAGTGATAGGGCTGTACGGATAGAATGCCAATATCTGATGCAAGTCTTAGAAAGTCTTCCATGGGAAATCCCGGCCCTCAAGGGGATGGCTCAGCTAGTGTTTAGTACAGGGGAGTAGTTGACTTGAGAAACCAATGGGAGAACAGGGGAACTTTCTAGGAGGGAAAGAGAGGGCTATGAAAAGAAGCCAGCAGAGTCAGTTGACAGTGAGAGTTGTACGGATGAGGTCAGAAAAGGAAAGGGTGGGCCAATAGACCACAAAGGAGGTGGCAGCAGGTGGATGAGACTGTTGGAGTATTTAGAGAGAGTTAAAGAAATGTGTTTAGGGAGTGGTATCAGTGTGCATGTGAGGGTTTGAAAGCTGTTTTGGAGAGAGAGCAGGGGAAGTGATATGTGGAGGGAAACAAATAAGATCAGGAGGAAACTGGAGGGAAGAGAGTGGTAAGACCAGGAGATGGAGTGTGTAGAGGGGAGCTATCAGGAGGGAACTGAAGGGTGGAGACAGGAGAAGGGTGAGAGAGCAATACGAACAGTAGATGAAGTGTAGAGAGAGGAGAGATTAGGAGGGAGCTGGAGGGTGGAAACCAAAGAAGGGAGAGAGAGTAGTCGGACCAGTAAATTAAGTGTGGAGGGAGAGATGGGTCACATAGAATGTCCCTTAGGAAGTCAGCGAGATAAAGCCCTCCCTAAACCAGTGATGACCAGACAGAAGGGGTACCCTAGCTCAAATGAACTGGCTATGCATTCTGACTTGTAGTAGGAAGATTGGGCTGAGAGGTGTGGGTTGAGGGCAAGGTGTATGGGGATCCCATGTTGACTGCAAATCACAATTGGCTGTTTTTGTAACCCCATTTGTATAAAACATACTGAAAACCTGTTGGATTTGTCTTGTATATTTGTGTTATATAGTGCTGCTGAGATATATGTCATTTATAATAGTACATTAGTTGATCTAATTTTGTTAAATGATGTTGGGTTTGGACATTATCTGAGTGGGAAAAGGGGTGGCCCCTGAGGACACATTGCCAATGAGCTAATAACATGGCCCAAAGTAATTTGTCTTTTCCAAATGTGCTGTTTTCTCCCACTCCTGCAGAACATCCAAATTTATGATTGAAAGTATGTTCCAAATATGACATTATCTGAGCGGGAAAAGAGGTGGCGCCTGAGGATTCATTGCCATTCAGCTAATAATTTGATTTGGTGGGGTGAGCGTGAATCTTTAAAAATCTTTCAACAGCTATTTATGTTCTGAGATGATGTATTTGGGTGGGGCCAGAGTGAGAAGAGGGGTGGGTTTAAGGATCTGCTGCCATTCGACTAAAACAATGGCATTTGCCCACTACAATGTCTAAAGAAGTTACTGATTTATAAATGAAAGTATGTTCCAAAATGATGTGTTTTGGTGGGGTGTGTTTAAATATTATAAAGTGGCACCTTTTAACAACAATTTTTGTTCTGATCTGTTTGGGTGGGGCGTAAGTGAGAAATGGGCGGGTCTCTGGATTTGCAGCCGTTTGCAGCCATTCATCTAAAATAAAATCTTTTGTTGGGTGTGGGTGAATTTTTTAAAGGTGGTACAATTTAACCTCTATTTTTGTTTGGGTGTAATATACGTTAATGGTGTGACGAGTGCTTGCTGCGGGGGCTAATATGGTGTACCATAATGAGATATGCATTTCCATGTGTGTTTGTGTACGTGATTTTATTGTTCAAGTGTTGCATGATGAAGTGCATGCATGCTTTTTTGGCAGTGGACTTGTAGGCCTGTCATAGCAAATGCCTAACCACATACCTGGTCCACTGTCACACTCAGCAGCACTGAGGAATTTCGGGGTATCTAACATGCTGTAAAACAATGGAAGAAAGCATCATGTTTTGAGTATTGTATGGGCATTGTAATAAGATCCCCTACCTCCATTTTCAGGCCAGAGACGGTACTCATGGGGCCTGGTGCGTCACACTTGAAACAAAACTGGTGATGAAAGTAAAGTCCAAAGAACCAGAAACATCAGAGAATGATGTGGCTGGTAAGAAGTTTCCAAGTACAGTATTCGGGTGCTTGGTTCAAACATTACAAATCATTGGGCCTCATTACGAGGTTGGTGATAACCCGCTCGTGCCACAGGCGGGTTGCCGCCAACCAGGTAACACTGAATCCAGTGCTTGACTTCCCGGTGCCACGGGACAGTACAAGACCCAGCCGCGCGGGAAGTCAGAAACGGGATTTTGTAAGTCACCATTCCCATCGAGTCCCCCGAGTGGGGAGACGGAAGCACCGGCGCCGGTGCTTCAGAGACGACTCTGCCTACAGGGGCCGCTACATCCATCAGGGCCAGACCTGTCGGGCGCAGCGGCCCAGCCAGGCAGAATCGTAGTGTGGCGGTCCAGAAACAAGGGTGCCAGTAAGCTCACCGGCACCCTTTTTTTCCGGACCGCCACACTTGTAATGAGGCTCAATGTCTCCCAAATGGGAAATTGCTAAGCATGGATAGAATGTGTCAAGGAAATCAACAGAAATTGCTTTGCTTACTGAAGCATTCCAGACACACGGAGATTTGTCCAGTCACTTAAGCACACAAAGGGAACAGAAAAGAGCAGAGGCTCTAACTCCGGACTTATAGTCTGCGAGCTAGTTAATTATTTCTTCAGGTATTCAATCTATGGCTCTGCATTGTCAAGACTTTTCCCTAAATTGTCCATGTTTTCCACTAATGTGACATCTTCCTCTATTCTCTGTATCAATTCTTGCACAGTCATCTTACTCTCATCATCCTGCATTCGAGCATGTCTCAGTTACGAGGTAAGATGGTGTATTTGATTAATGGCAGTATCTTTCTCATGAAAGAACTGAGCCCTTTGCTTCTCCGGGCCTTATAGTAAGCCATCAGCATACATGGCTTGGTTAGTTATTGTGACCTCCATTCCATCATGTATCTGGAGGCACTGACTATGGATGTCATTCCGATCTGAAAGTTCAGCATTTAGTTACTGTTTGGCTTCTTGAACAAGTGCTAATTCTGCAAAGGCCTCTTAAGTATTTTATGTAAGGTGGTGCAAATAATGTGAGCTTCCTGCTACCCTATTCTCTACCATGCAAAGGTGAAATAAGAGATGCGCCGAAAAATGTTCGAGTGTCAGCCACTCATCAGTTTTGGTGGAAGTCAGGTACAGTTTTTGAAGAATCTCATCCAGCTGGCCCTGTGGGGCAGATTTATCTGATGCCATGCTTTGAACTATCTATCACATTTCATTCTGCCAATTTTCCAGATCCTGCGCCTGCCATTCACTGTGCAAGAAGTATCTAGTTATTGCATGGTCAAGGGCCACCTCCAAGTCTGCTCCGATGCTCTCTGATGTCATGGCTGTATTGTATTTGGCTACAAATTTAATCTATCAATATATTAGATTTACCAACCTCCAATCACATTACAATTCACTTTGAAATTCAAAATTAAATTTTAACTTCCAATTTCAAAAATACCATTTACAAACAGTGTATATATACTCTATGAGCCCATACAAAAAGATCCATCTAATTCCATGCACTACTGTAATTTCTCACACATGTTTGATTTTGTGCATAGTCTATGTTACTCGATGTACCAATGCATGGACACCAGTCATGTCATCAACCCAACATCTCACCATGTAGAATTCTTTTTCTTAGGTTTTCATTTACAGGTTTTGCTAGTGCAACATGCCTGATACCATGCCCCTGGGTATACAGCCACAATTCCAAAATGTATTGAAAAGAATAAAGTAACTTCAACTAAAATTACACCATGGAAACCACCACAATGTTCTAGACTCAATTGTAATTTGTCAATCAAACCAAGTTTTACCAGATTATAATAATGTTGCTACTGCTTTTTCACATGCAATCAAAGCAACTTCATATAAATATATATGTATTCTAAATGATATTCGGCACTCATAACATTTCTGTTCCTTCTATTTAAACACATAACCAATTTCCAGGAAAACATTGCTGCTTTTGGGGGGAGGGTGTGGCCATCAGCCATGGAGTGAGGAGGCTTCTTAGTGAGCTCCTGCCTGATCCGACACGATCTGCTGAAATAACACGATCTGCCAAATATATCCAACTTTTAATTAGAAGGAAACCTGCCTAAGCACTTGCAGAGTGCGTTCCTCACCAGTGCAACAACCAGACCCTGCTGATCGGCAGAACAACGCCTTGCAAGTTTTGCTGGCTGCCTGAAGGAGCTAAAACAAAATGGTGCCTGCAACCACAACTCAATGAGATCTGCAACGTTTAGAATAGAAGGAGAAGTGGCGCACCTGCAACAACAGGGTGACATCTAGAAAGTGGTAGGCCAGGTGATGGCAGCTCGGACACACACCAGAGTATACAAAGTTGAGCCTTCGAAGCCCGGACATCGAAATAGCACAGAGGACTTTCGGTGCACATTTGCGTCGGCTTGCACTCACGCAGGGCCAGACGGCGACTCGCCTGGCTCCTATAAATCAATGCCCAGTGAAGTGGCGAGGTCGCCACGGGCCGCTCAGGCACTCGCTGGCCAAAAGCTGCCGTTTTTTATAACGCAGAGTTCGCAAACCCGCAGGCAGCACATGTCACCACTGACTATTATTAACCCCAGCAGTCTGGTCAAGCTCAGCTGGACACAGATCCAAGTTCCCTTTTCAGTCAAGGGGAGCACACTGTCTAATAAGGAACCAGGCACTCAGAGACAATACCATGGTGTGGCGGGCCCTGGGAACACATTGGAGGAGACACACTCTCTGCCCACTGTACTACTCCAATGGCGCATGAGACTGGCTCTGATGCCCTGAGGATCAATAGAAGGGCAGTCCACTGATGAGCCCACACATGAGGCTTCTCCCCCTTCAATGCTCCAACCACACGTAAGGGATGCAGAGTCAAAAGCCAGGAAATACGGCACAGTCACACGTTGAATTCAGCTAGCCACTCTTTGGTAGCATAGTGGACATACTCACGTTCTGCGCACAAAACAATAGATAGCTACACCAAAATCCAGTCGCAGACACCCACTGTCAAGATGGCGTTGACACAATATAAAGTAAAAGAAGCTGGAGAGCCAGACAACCAAATCCTGATGGCTATCGCAGAACTGAAAGCCTCACTGTGCTCAAAGATAGACGGCGTCATAGTGGATCTTGGTCTACTGCGTCAAGATGTCAGGAAATTATCTGAAAGGACCATGAACTTGGAAAAACAACTGACAGACAATACTGCAATGATTCAGGAAATCCACCCTGAGGTTCACATTTTGCAGCAAAAGGTTAGACTACTGGAAAACAGGGCAGAGGACGCAGATGGTAGTGCCCAAAGGAATAACGTCTGCATCGTCGGGCTGCCAGAAGGCGAAGAAGGAACAGACCCCACATCCTATGTGGAAAATATGTTCTTGCAAGATATTGGACCTGGGAACCTCTCACAAGACTTCACGATAAAAAGGGCACATACTGCCCTAACCAGGAAACCACCGCCGGGAGCCCACCACGAACAATAATAGCAAAAGTCCTCAATTTCAAGGATAGGGAGAAGATCTTATCCTATTCAAAACAAGGCGGCAGAATACAAAGAGCGGCTGGTGGTATATCCTAACTACACCTTCTAAGTCCAGAAAAGCAGGGCTCAGTTCTCATTAGCCAAAGCCAGGCTTCGGAAAGTGGGCCTGAAATACATGTTGGTGTACCCTGCCCGACTAAAGGTCCTTCACAAAAACCGCCCCTGTTCTTTGACCTCCCAGAAGAGGCACACACGTGGATGGATAGGGAAAAAATGTGTCCCCTCACAGAGGGTAACGCCACTCCACCTAAACACAATAGATTGCTTGCTGACATTGTTACTAGTCTGTTTTAAGTCACACTCATATTTTATAGGTTTTATAACTTTGTTTCTTATATTATATTTCAAAAGGGCTTTTTTTACTAGCTTTGTGTATTTCATTGCCCCTGACACGTGTATTAGGCTTTACATGTGCTATTTTAGTGTCTAAATGCGGTCGCAATTTGAAACAGAGTTTCTAACTCTGCATGCACACTGTTACCTGCTGGAACTACAGTTCCCCAAGGTATTGGAGTCCACTGAACTTTAAAATCGAAATCCAGGCACAAATGTGCCGGCGTGAATAAGTCTGTGCTGGTCAGTGCTGGACAGGAAGGCAGGAAGCCTCGGCTCTCTGTTTGTGGCTTCTCCTGCTCACATAATGGGAATTGCTGAAGTCTTAGCAGCCATTGCAGTGGCCAGAAAGATATTTGCACATTGTGATATGCCGACTGATCCACGGTCTACGGTGAGTCAACACTTAGGCAGCACCGCTAGTTGTACTGTGGGGGCAAGCATCTATAGCGTTACAAAACCACAAAAGTACTGCACTTCGAGAGGACCTTATGTCGGAAGGTGTAATTACACCCAAGACACTGAACAAGATTGTGGTGGATGCCCATGCTAATCTGGAAGCAGTTGCCATATTAAATAGTACCCCTACATTGAAATTCAACTAAGAGGCTCCCCCTGTAGGAGCAGGAGATATTCCTATTCATGATGACTTGTTAATGATACCAGAGAACATTAATCAAGACACAGAGGGAACGTTGCGGCCCTCCTGGTGTAGAGATAGGAGCCCCCCTGTCTCTGATCTCAAATGCTTAATGCTAAATATCAGATCATTGGTAAAACATGCAGTTGAGGTAGCAACATTCATAGTTGATAACAAAATAGACGTGTGCGCCATCACTGAAACCTGGGTTCATGAGGCTGCGGGTCCTTCTTTGAATCTAGCCATACCGGAAGGCTACTGCATGCTATGCCAGGATAGAAGGGATGGGAGAGGGGGAGCATTTATTTTTTAATCGTCTTTATGGATGGGATTGAGTCAATTTACATTAAAATAGGTCTGAATGCTGAAGCAACTGTTAATGTGCACTTGATCTATAGGCCCCCATCCATGACTGAGGATTTTGTCATGGTTCTATCAAATTTCCTTATCTCCTCTTTGAAACCTAACACTAACTTTATAATGCTCGGTGATTTAAATTTTTGGCTGGGGCACGATGAAGATAAAATGGCTTCTGATTTGCAGTTAGCTTTGTCTAACCTAGGTTTTGATCAAAAGATCTCTGTACCCACCTATTGTTTGGGCCACACTCTAGATTGGGTTTCCACCCTGAAGGTTGTCACCAGCGATGCTCAAGTGTCGCCATGGCCATGGTCTGACCACTATTTTATACAATTCGTAGTTCAGGTGCAATTTCCCACGAAAATGAAATGTGGAAAAAGCAAAAGTAAGTAAGCGCTGCCAATAACATGTGGTCTAGACTCAGAAGCATGGTGGAACGCCATGTATGTTATCCTTAACAAAAAAAACTTTCAGAGGTATGGGTATATTTCTAGAAGTCACACAAAAAAGCTTGCCGGGCAAGACAAACAGGAAGGACTGTGAACAGTCTTAATATTATTCACCTGGATAAAACAGCCAAACATAGAAGGAACAAAAAACTATGGAATGAAACAGGATCCATAAAAAATCTGCAAAAAGTTGGCTTGGTGATTAAGACAATTCATTGGAAAATTAAGTAAACATTGTATTAGTTTATGATAAATGCTTTAAGAAAAAAGAAAGTAAGTCCTCAAGAAATCCTTGTTGAGCCCTCTGGCTGCCATCTCTGACCAGAACTCCTCTGACGAATTTGCGAAATTGCTTTCCACTAATCTTCATAATATTTCTAATACACTAGCCCCTCTAAAACAGAGAAGTTGCAAGGATAGGAATAAAAGTAACGCATGGTTCTCCCCCGAATTAAAAAAAACGTAAAGCCTCGACACTCAAACATTTTTATAATTGGAAGCTTAATTCCACCCCGCCAGCATTGGCAACCTATAAAGGAGCAGCCAAATCCTATAGGCTGGCGATAGTCGAAGCCAAGAAAAACTCTTTTAATGCTAGAGTACATAACGCTCAGTCAAATGTTCAGGAGCTGTTTAGGACTCTTAAGGAGCAAGAACATACTAATTCACCTGATTCCTCTCAGTAAGTGAAGGATGCACACTAGTGTTCTGCAATCCAGGATGCCATGCAGGGCAAATTGAATAACATTATGGCTGATATCGCTACAAAGAAAGAGGGGCAAATCATAGCAGCAGGAGGTGGCTCTACTGGGATTCCTGTTACACGCACCCCCATTCCGCAATTTAGCTTTTCTGCTGTAACAGTCACTGAATTGGGCACCATAGTGGAACAGCTGAAGGCCGCTAAGTGTATGTGTGACCCTTGTTCAGTGGTTATTATCAAAACATGTCATCCCAGGCTTCTAGAAGCAATTTACAAATGTATAAACCTATCCTTTATGGAGGGTTCAGTGCCCCAAGACCGGAAGAAGGCATGGATAACCCTGATCCTCAAAAAACCTGGGTTACCTGCCGATGCCCCTCTTACTTATAGGCCTATCACCAATACCCCATTCTTACTAAAAATCTTAGATCGAGTGGCATATATTCAAATTTCAGTGCACCTCAACAAATTTCGCATCCTTAATAAACACCAATCTGGTGTCAGACAAGTGTTTGGGACAGAGACAGCGCTGCTTGAACTCAAAGCTAGGCTCATGGACGGACAGGAATTAAGCCTCTATACTGATGCTCCTGGACTTGTTTGCAGCCTTTGACCTGGTAGACCATTCCATCCTGGTCACCAGGTTGAGGGAGGTTGCTAACTTCTCGCCGGCAGCAGCTCAGTTGCCCATCTTCATTCATAAGTAACATTGAGAGCAGAGTATTCTTTTTTTTGGAGGCCGTAGCACCACCCTTAACCTTAAAATACGGAGTCCCGCAGCGTGCGTGCATCTCCCCATGTTTGAACAATATCTTTACTGCCCCATTATTTGCTCTCCTGATTCAACAAGGGGTGATGTTTACAAACTATGCGGACGACACGCAATGTGTCATCCCCGTTTCTGGGACTCAACATAATAATGAAGCGCAGTTTAATAGGATCTACTCCATTCATGAAAATCAGATGGCTCTTAATAATCTGGCCCTGAAAAGAAATAAGACAGTGTTGCTAATTGTTGGAGCTCCTAATATGATCAAGAAACTCGGCCCCGCCTAGGAAAGTTTCCATATCAGCGACTCTAAAATAGTTCTGCAAAAAGAAGGTCAAGACTTTAGGTGTCATTCTTGACCAACATGAAAACCCATGTTGGGATCTTGGTATCATCATCTGCCTATTATAGTGAGCTCCTTTCTCATCTTTGACTTTTTATTACCAAATCCAATGCAGAAACCATTGCGAGAGCAATTTTGGGGGCCAAAGTGTACTATTGTAGTAGCCTACTAGTGGGTATTAATAAATCAGACTGCAATAGACTAAACGTTGTCCAAAATGGGGCAGTGCGTGTGGTGGTGGGACTTGGAAGAAGAGACCATGTCCCAGCTGAGAGATGGGCTTTGCATTAGCGGCCTGTTGAGTCACGAATCCGGTTTCCGTTTGCTATCACACACAAACGTAGACTGGGTGTTATGTCGGCCTACCTCCAAGATCTCTTAACTGAAAAAACTCAAAGGACAGTATCGAGATCTAACAACCAGGAGCAATTGTCTACTCCTAGATGTGGGACTCTGAATGCCTCAAAGGGAGCCTTTCATTTTGCTGCCCCTAAGGCCTGGAATAATCTATCTCTGGAACTTCGGTCTCTAAAGCAGACAGATCTTTTAAAGAGGAAATTTAAAACTCTTCTGTTTACCTGACGTTGTCTGCAATAGTTAAAAATTTGGTTTACAATTCCGGCCCATGTTTCCTGTTTGTCTGTGTCTTTTGCGCCCGTAAGCCTACAGGTCAATGGACTGCGCAATACAAATATTTAAAGTAAAGTAAATAATACTCCTGAAGTGCAGGCAATTATGGACTAGAGACTGTGATGCCACTAACCACACTTCGTCAAGTTTGAGCAACGCCGACTCGGCGCCAGCAGGGAACCCCAGGACAAGCGGATTGCCGACTAGGCACACTGCCTCACAAGATAGCAAGACATTACTTTGCTTATTTTAGTGGCAGGACCCACTTTAAGTACGTAACCATCGTAACGGAGGGAGAGGACCCAATTGCGGGCTGCTGCCACCACGCCCTCAGAGTTTTTCTTCTTGGGACGCTTGTTTCTGAGCTCAAGCGTCCGGACCGACACTGGAGGAGGACGCGAAAAGCGGATGCGCCTGAGCATGGGTAATAATGCTCGGCGATTTTTGTTAGTTGGGGAAGTTATTGAGTATTTTGTCTTGCCTGTACTAGTGGTCGGACTGCAATTCCATCCAAGATTCCTGGCCCATCTTTTAAGGAGTAATGAGGGGGAGTTGTCTGCTGGACCTGAATATGGGTCCTTGTTACAACGAAAGGACAATAATTGCCAACAACATAGACTTGTAGTGGTGAGTCGGCATAGGGTAGGCTGCCGGACCAGTATACTTAACCCTGCCAAAACGAATAGACTATCATGGCTAACGACATAAAATTGCTTACTTAGTATGTCCGAGGCCTGAAAAGTTACGTGAAAAGGAACCAAGTCTCCACATACCTACGCAGACACAAAATTGACATTGCCCTATTACAAGAGACACACCTCACAGCAGACAAACAAGTGGTGATCGCTAGAAAATGGGACAAGCGAACTATAGGCTCCCCATACTCGGCGTACGGCCGCAGAGTGTTAATTTGGATAGCCCCTGCTGTGCCCTTTCAAATGACTCAGTTTAAATCAGATGAAGAAGGCAGAATGGTGCTGGTACAGGGGCTCCTAGAGAACATAGACACCTGTCTAGTTAACACATATGCTCCCAACCATGACACAGCAGCCTTTTTCCAGACACTATATCCACGTGTTGGGCCATACCGGGAGGGTAAGAGCATATGGGGAGGAGACTTTAACTGTATTATAAACCCACAAATGGATAGGTCATATACCAAGTTCCAGAGACCTGCCCCACCAGCTTGGTCCCTGATAACACTTCTGACATCCTTTGAACTGGTAGACATATGGAGAATGCTCCACTCAAACTCCAGACACTATTCACACTTTTCGGCACCACATGCTGTCCACACCAGACTTGATTACTTCTTTGTAGGAAGAGACCTAGTTGCTGAACTTGTAGCCGCTGAATATAAGAGTACGGTCTTATCAGACAATGCCCCCCTCTTGTTGAAGTGGCAATATGTACCCCCAATTCCAACATGCAGACTCAGGAGTGAAGCACTACAAGACCCCCTTTTTTGAGACCACATCCAAGACAGTATTTAAGAATACTTTACACAAAACTCTGGCAGTGTCACTAGCACTGGCACTCTCTGGGAAGCCCTAAAGGTGTTCATCAGAGGCACAGCTATTCCCAAGTCGGGAGGCAGACAAGCTTCGCTACATAGGGAACTCACCTCCACAGAGGAAGCACCACAAAAGCTTGCACAGTCAAACTTGGGCCAACAAGAGGGGGATGCAAACGAGACAGCACTATGACAAAAAATGTTTGGATGCTGGTAAAGATTAGGCATGTATAGGTATTCTAAATATATCGAAAGACAATTGCAGAAGGTGACAAACCGAGCCACTGCTTGCCTGGCTATACAAAAGAGAAGAGTAACGAGTTCCCATCTTCCTGATACACACACAGCAAGGCACCACACGTAACACACAAGGGGATTAATGTGGTTTTTCAAGAGTTCTACCGCAACTTTTATCACGAAGAGCCCATGTACCCATGCGCATATATGTAGGAAGTGCTAAGTGAGACCCGACTCCCTCAACTCGATGATGCAGCAATCAATAGTTTGGACGCTCCCATCACGTTAGAAGAACTAATAGGCACAATAGGTTCACTGTCATCAAGGAAGACTCTAGGCTCAGTCGGCCAGCCCAGCAAGTTCTACAAAGGATTTGCAGCGGACTTGGCACCTCACCTCCTGAACATACTAAAGGAACCATATGACACTGGCATCCTTCCTCTTAGCCTAAGGGAATCAATAATCATACCCCTTCTCAAGCCACACAAATCACCACTAGGATGTAGATCGTACAGGCCATTGTCCATGCTGAACCAGGACAGTAAAATCCTGACAGCACTTTTGGCCAATAGGTTGAAAAAGGTGATCCATACCCCGGTGCATTCTGATAAAACAGGGTATTTGCCAAGCAGACATATGTCTTGGAACCTAAGGCGCTTTATTGATAGCACTGCATCCTGGGACACTCCATCCGTGATAGATGCGTTGGATGCCATAAAAGCATTCGACTCCATAAAATGGGATTGGTTATATGCCACGTTATGCCAGTTTGGCTTTGGGCAGACGTGTATCAATTGCGTGAGGCTAATATATACCAAACCAGTGGCAAGAGTCAAGACAGGCAAACACTTCTCAGGGCCCGGGGTTCTAGAGAGGGGCACTAGACAAGGTTTCCTGCTATCCCAGCTGCTCTATATTTTGGCAATGGAGCCAGTAGCAGTATATCTAAGGGCAGAATACACAAATGCAGGCATACTAATTAATGGAACACGCCATCTAATATCCTTGTACGCCAACGACACACCCCTATATGTGCAAAACCCGGAAGACAACCTGGAACTTAAAATGGAGGATCTAGAACTTTTTTCATGGCTTTCGAGTATCACAATTAGTATAGATAAGTCATCTCTGTTGACACTGGCAGCCTTAACCAAGATATGCCACGATATGCTTGGTCCCACTTGATGCCCTTTTTGCCCCACCCACCCCTTTTCAGAGCCCTCATATTGTCTGTCCGCCCTGCTTCCCTGTTCTGGTCTCTTCTCCTCTCCCCCCTATCCCTTTCTTCCTAACCCCCCACCTACACCATGTCACTGCTGGAGGTGTTTTGATTCACCATGGTTTCACCAACACCAACCTGTTGCCAACACTTGGATTTGACTTTATGGACACATTGACTCTTGGTGCTTCACCTTCTCAACTCTCATGCTAGACCGCCCCTGGATCTAATACTCAGCGTGCCCCTGAATCATGCTGTGCCCATTGTCATCTTGAATCCCTGCCTATATTTTCTGTTCTCTGCAACATTGTGTTTTACTGACCTCTGCAATTGTATTCACTTTCCCCTCTGCGTCTCTGCTCTTTTTTACAGTTTATTCTCTGTTCTCTCCTCTCCCTTCTACCTCTCTCTTCCCGCGCTCCCTTACTTTTTTCTATGCACTTACTCTATCAGAATTGTCCCTGGACCTAGTACGATAGCAACAAATGTTTGTCTCCTCCTCGACTCCCTTACTTGTTTTCCTCCCCCTCCCTCCAGCACTATCTGAAATGTCATCAGGCCTAGTACGATAGTCGCTTGTTTTGTTCCTCATTCGCCTTTCTCCTCCCTTCACCCTCTAGTAAATCTCTGGCTCTTCCTGAAATGTCACCAGGCCGAGCACGATAGTTAATTTCACATTCTTGTTGTTCATGGCCTTTAAAGAATGTCATTGTATTGTCCCTTGTTCCCTCCCTTGCCAACAAGCACTTTGATAAACATTGTATATAGGCATTATAGCGCTTTGGATCAAGGCGCTATATAAATAACACATTATCATTATTATATCATATCATAGACTACTAGTCTTGGGTTTACAATGGAGCACTGACACATTAAGATACCTAGGAATCAATATATACCACGACTCTGTGCTGGAACATGTTAACAATACACAGAGAGCCCTATATGGTATAAGAATATCAATGAAGTTCTGGACTAAGCTACCCCTTTCATTAATGGGCAGAGTTGTATTATTAAAGATGGTGGCACTCCCCAGGCTCCTACACCATTTTGCAAACATCCCATATAACATACCCAAGACTTTCTTTAAAACTTTACATTCCCTATGCAGTGAGTTCCAATGGCATTACAGTAGGTAAAGAATAGCATTAACCTCCCTGAAGGGGCCTTATGAAGAGGATGGTATCAAAGCTCCCTTTCAAGAACTAGTAGATAATACCGTCCTATACCAAGGTCAATATCTGTTGCTTCGTACCATCCAGAGTGCAAAATTGCACTGATGGCCAAAATATAGTGAAATAATGGAAACACACTCAGTAGTTGACATCCAGTACGACAAAGCTGAAGGCGGTCATGCATATCCAGGTTATAAGACTTTCTCTTGACCAAAGGACCAAAGGGCTTTGACGATTAGAAGCAAATGGGAGGAGGACCTAGGAACCCCATTGCAGGATACAGACTGGTCAGATATATTGTGGTATCATAGGAAAGTGTCTCGTAATGCTCGATTGCAGCAGATCCAATTGTTCATCACCCATAGGGCGTACTTGACGACCCTTAGAATTTCAAGATTCCCCGGCACAGCCACACAACACTGCCCTAGACGTGACGCCTCAGATGCCGTTTACTACACATGTTTGGGCATGCCCTATCATTAGAAAATACTGGGAAGACGTGGAGTCCAGATTGAGTAAAGTAGGTCTTATTACAAACCTGTCACCGCCATCTGCTTGCTTGGTGGGATGCTTTATGCACCACAAACCTGCACTGTATGCATCCAAAATGAAAGACCTAGCATACATACTGGCTAAATGGAGGATAGCCATGGCATGGAAATCCCCACGTGGCCCCAAAGTAGAGGATTGGTGGTGGTGTCTTAGGAAATGGACAGTAGCTGAAGCAGCAGCCTGGAGGCGCGTGGTACAGTTGTGCCTGTCTGACACCAACAAAGACATTACATTATGGAATGAGCTAACACAGTCATTATTTGCAACAGAGGCTGAGGGCCCAGAGCTAAAAGACACACCCCTGCAGATGACACCGGCAACTCAACCCTAGGGAATTACCATATACACAAGCTAGGCGTTAATACTACAGGCAACTCAGGGGGGAGGGAGCAGCTTGGGGGGGCTGGGGGGAAAGTTGGGGAATAAGTTGCTAGTGACAGGCTTCGTTTATGCCAATAATGGACACGTTAATTGTACGTATATAATGTTCCATACTGTACTGATGATATATATGTAATACAACTAATAAAGCCTGTTTAAATAAAATTAACATTGCAGCTTTTTGGCCAGCGTAAGTATTTGTCGATTAGAACAGTTTCGAGACACTTGATTTTCTCCAATATAAAGACAAGATAGATGTCAGAGAAAAGCTACATAGACATATATTTATCAACACATATACATTCACCCTGGCTAACCCGTACAAGTGTGAGGTAGTGAATATATAGGATAGATTTGAATTAGAAACCAATACTTTCAATGATTCTTGCAATCTGCTCTGAACACATGTGTGCGGTCTTCTCAGAATACATATGTGTAGCTTTCAATGAACATATGTGTGTGACTTTCACTAAACATGAATGTGCTCCTTTCAATCTTTAAATGTGTCTGCATTTGAATACAGCTGCATGTGCAGATTTAAATACATGTCCATGTGTAATGCATTTACTCCTTTTGAATTTTCCGGGGACGTAATCTTCCCCGGTATCATGAACAATTTTAAGGCCCTTTCCCCCCTGCACTTCCACCTTCCACAATTTGGCTGTCAGTGTATTAAAAGATAAGGGACTGCAGGGGCTTAACAATGTATGCTATTTTCTAAAAATGGGTTTGCTGTGCTAATTTCAGTTTTCACAAACATATCATTTATGGCTAGACTCACCTCTGCAGGCAGACATTTGTATGATATCATGCTAGGGGATCGTGGATCAACTTCAATACAGCTGGGCCAGACTTCACTTGCGCGGTGTGAGTCAAGGATTCTATTTAGTGGTACTTAAGTATACAAAAACAAGTCTGCTTTTATGTGCACCAAAGTTACATTAAGCTTTAAACCTCACCCTTTCAAATCATAAACACATTGGGTTTTAAAGAAATAACATCTCACTTTATATTCACTTCAAAAGGGAAAATACAGGGCCTTTTGAATACACTGCACTTGTGTTCTTGTTCTTAAATTGCATTTCCCTGGACTTGTTGCCCTCTATGCCTCCAGCTATTAGTCTGGACAGTCTACATGGATACTTTGGGGACTTTGGGGTTTTAATTCCCATTTTGAATGTGATGTCCTATTTTGGAGAAACAACAGGGAATTACTCCCTCAGCAAGCTCTCTTTTCAACTAGGTGATAGAAACCAATGTGCAGCATGGATTGGTCATCCCTCTGTCAATGGGCTGGTGTCCAGTCTTCATGGGGTCAGTCATCCAAATAGTCTCAGCTCTGTTCAGCCATCTCCAGTTGTTTCCAAAATGCCTTGCTGCGGCCTCACATTATTCCTTAGAAATAAACGATATGTTATGTGTACATTCTACCAGTCTCATGACACACAAAAAGGGAGGGGTGAATCCACTCCCAATATTAAAATGGATTTGGTAGATATAATTTCTAGCTACAAAATGCTATTTGTTTTGTGTGAATTCGACCTTGCATCACAGTTACAATTTGTAAAGATTAAATATTTGGGTTTTAACAGGTACACATACTTTCCTATCCAATTAGTAAGTGAAGAAATGTTGACTTTGTCCTATAGAGGGCACCACATCTAATACATAATCTTTTTGCATGAAATCAATGTGTCTATGTCGAATTCCTTTTGCCTCTCATGAAAATTGGATAAACTACTGCATGGATTCCGCTAATGGGTTTTAGACAGTCATTGGGCCTCATTACGAGTTTGGCGGCAGCCATGGAGCTATTAGCTCCATGGCTGCTGCCAAACCGGGCTCCTTTACCCGGTTCCCAGAATGGGGAATTACCGGGCCATTCCGAGTTATTTCTCCCTCTGGAAACCCGGGCCCGGACCTTCCCCATTCCCATCTGAGCCCCCATAGAGCTCAATGGGAATGGGAGAGGGAGCTAACAACGGGCCGATTACGACCAGCCCATTGTTAGCTCCCTCTTTCCCTCGCGGGACCCGGTAACGACGCCTGGTTTTACCAGGCGTCCTTACCGGGTCCCACGAGGGGACCTCATAATTTTACAGAACGGGTTTAACGGGTCCACCTCCATTAGCGGAGCCCATTAACCCATTCCGCGAAGGTCATAATGAGGCCCATTCAGTCAAAATACTTTCTTTTTTGGTTGTACGCCATAAAAGTCAATACAGCAACAGACAATATACACATCAAAAGATATAAAAGTCATGTTAGACAATTGAGATAACTGATTAGGCTTTACTACAAGCAGAGCATTTAACAGTATTTTAAAAACATTGGCCCAAAATCACAGTTTATACATTGATACATAATATATAAGGTAGAGATGTAAAGTGCAATTGCTCTGGTATGTATAAACATATTTCACAATTGCAAATGATACATTAACAGAATTAAAAGTAGGAGTATAAAGTGCAAAGGCTTTACAAATGTTAACATATAGGTTAAAATCCATTCCTACAAATAGATAAAACACCACTAAACACATAAAAATATCAAATTCATTGTTCAGTAAAAGGTGATTGTTTTAACACTTAGTCTTCATTGGATAGACCGTAAAAGTACAGATCTTTTTAATCAGGATCTATTTACATATTTAGCTACCGCAAACGCATTAACCGCATTATCAGCGCGTCTGCAAAATCTCATGGCTTCACTTATCATGCTGATCCTCAGCAAAAGTCTCCTTGATCTCATATACATCTTTCTAAAATACAGGTAAAGAGGGCGTGCTAGAGGAAAATGCTCTATGGTTTCAATCCTGTCTATGTGATATGGGCATTTGGCGGACACAGATGAATCACATTTGTTCTTCATCTGGGACACTGGTAAAATGTTGAACCTTAATTTGAGATATAAGGACGTCTAAATATGGTTCGTAGCCCTTAGTAGTTTTAATTTCCAAATAGATGGTCAATGTAGGAGAAGCATGATAAAAGCCTCAGGAAATCCTGCTCGCATTTCTACAGGCAGGCTGCCTTAATGATTTCCTTTGCGTTGCCTGTTATTAATTTGGGATGCAGCCATAGTTCACCAAATCCAATGTTGTGTAACACTCTTTTAATACGAATGAACCAAGGAAGGGGCAAGCCACCTGACTGCCCTAAAACATCCTTAGCTGCTTCTATAAACGTATAGAGTTCGGGACTGCTCCCTAACCTAGTCGAGTACAAAACTGACCTTATGGCCACAATATGCTCAACTAGAGGCAGGCCTGTTTCTTCGGGAATGAGGAAGTACCTCTATGGAGGCCTACATTTTTCTTTAAAAAGCCATTTTCATTCACAGCTAGGATATCACAATTAATGTGTCTCCATAGTTCTGTTCCATAGAGGGCAGCATGACTTGCTTGAATTTTGTATGCCTGTTATAGTGGATCCATTACCCCGTCACCATATTGATATGGACATTTAGTAATAGCCCCAGAATACCTGGCCAGCGATGCATTTGCTTTGTTCAGTTGCGAGATCCCACTTGCAAGAACTGTCAAACCTCACTTCCAAATAACCATAGGAGCCCCCTTGTTCGATAAGTTCTTCTTCAATTGTTAGATTGCACAGCATTTTTTCCTTTTCTTGGAGAAAACCATAGATTTAGTCTTACTAGCATTAATTGAGAATCCTCAATCACTGCATAGTTCCCGGAAAACAAACAAATTTGCTGCTAAGACCAGAAGGAGTTTGACAAATGAAAATTGCATTATCTCAACATAATAACACTGGATACTCTTTTCCCAGCAAGAGCCAAGAGGCTTCTGTTGGTGTTGCCAAGATTTTGTCAAATAAACCATATATATGTATACAATAGAATTAGCGCGGGGGCCAACACACATCCCTGGTGCACACCACTTTGTATCTGAAACGGAACAGTGGTTTCACCACCCAAACCCCACCTAACTATAGCTTCATTAAAATATTTATCTTCCTCAATACCAAAAATGTCGCCATTATTAGTGATAATCTAAAAGATCTACAGTGCTTATGCCCTCTCTAAATGCTGCTTACATATGGCCAATAAAATTAAGGTCTGTTACTGTTACCCATTTATTCAAGTGACCAAGTGGAGATTTAGCGAAGATTTTCCCAGATGAGTTGAGTAATGAAATTGGTTGATAATTACCTGGGCCACTTATCTTGTACAGCAGAACAATTTCTGTGGAAAACCATGATTTAGGGGCAAAATTGAAACTGGTCACTGCATTAAACAGTTGCTGTAGGTAGCGTGCCCATGTTTGCACTTTAGACTTTAAAAAATCTTCTGGTATTTTATCAGGTCATGGGGCTTTATTGGTTTCTGTGCCAGTATCACTTCAGTAATCTCACTGAGAATAAAGATTAAGGGATTAGGTACTTGAGTTTTGAGCTGTGTAATTTCAGTAGACAGGAAAGTCCTTTTTCCTCTATACAAATTACTAAAATAATCGTACCAATGCTTTTCACTAATATTTCCCTGGATTGATGTTCTCTCCTCCATATTGGGTGCAGTCATCAGTTTCCAAAACATGGAAGGATCTTAATTCTGGATTGCTTCATAATTTGATCCCAGGTTTTGGCTGCATATTCTTTCTTTTTGCCAGCTATGATTTTCTTATAAATTAGCCTTGCCTGCCAAAGCTAATTTCCTCCTTCATTATTAACATGTTTAACACACAAAATACTTTTTTGCCTCCCTACACTCCCCATCATACCAGGAAATGTTCTTTATGGTTACCTCCCTAATCACTTTAACAGGTGCAGTCAAATAGTTTTTGATTATATTACTTATAGCCAGAATTAGTTTCAGGATTTTGAGATTTGGGGCATCATGGTTACAAAGTACACACCTACGTGGTGCCAACAGTTCTCCGTACAAGCTTGGTAATACTAGCTTTAACTCCAGGTTGGCCCATTTGACAGACCATCTTGCATGTTTCACAATATGAATTTCATTATTTGTTTTGCTATTGCTGTCAAATGGCTGTGGATCTACACCACATATCAGGGATAGTACCAATTGTCTGTGATTGCTTTCACACCTAGAGATCACCTCACATTTCGTAACCATGGCCCAAGATTGTATGTTGAGCATGACATCATCTATGTGGGTTGCAAGGCTGTCTGCAACCGAGGTAGGTTTTGCTGGTATGGCTCCCTCCCTTTATCCTGCCGTTGCATGCTCTTAAATTTAGATTGAGCCTTACACATGCAATCTCCAAAGCATTCTTACGCTGTCTCTTGAGATAAGTAGGCACCAACTCAGGTATGTCTGAATTTTGGTCCTTCTCGTCCGTCAGACCGTTGGTTACACAAAGGGGCTCAAACTGTACATTCTGGTCACCCACTTCAATGATAGGTGTTGTTTTACATGATTTGCTTGCCATGTCTTAATTCAGTCATCTATTAGCAAAATGGTTCCAATACCATTTACAACTGCCTGTCTATTGTATTGGTTAAACAGGAGCAGGTTGGTGCCATTACTTAATTTAATGTAAAGTTCTTGAAGGTCCCTGCAATCACAATCTACCTCAATGATATTAGAGATTATAGAGGACCTAGCCCATATTAAAAGACCCCCACTCGGTCTGCCACCTGTGCCTTTCTCAGCAAAACTATTAAAAAGATGAATAACCTTGATGTTTCGGCTGACCATTGCCCAGGTCACCTGTAAGCAAAGGATAGGATACAAGCTAACAAAATTACAGCAGCCATTGTCCTGCATATTCTTACTTATGCCCACAATATTCCAAGGCAATACACATAACTTGTGCACACGTGGAATGTCCCGTCTCAAGCGAACGGGTGATTCCGATGGGCAAGGGGCACACAATAGATCATTACACATCATCCAGGTTCGGGGTTGCATGTGGTTCCAGAAGTAATTTGCGTGTATTGCCTCTAGTAGTTGGAAGGGAGGCTGTCAGTGCAATATTCACTCCACTAGGAGGAAATTACCTTAGCTAGAGCCCAAAAAGGCCTTCAGCCTGGTAGCTAACTGCAAAAGATACACTAATGGTATCTTTCAAGCTCTCAATTGTATAGAGATTACGGACACTATCTATGATATCCTCTTGAATTACTGAGCAGCAACCCCTGCGAGATCCAGTGAATAACCTTATTTCTGAGGGCATCTCTGGTTTCCTTTGTGCCCTGATTTAGCTACGGGACTTTCCTTAGGAAGACAGTATGTGATGGTGGATTTACCAATGCTTGCACTAGGGATTGGTGCAGTTTCTTTCCACTGTTAAAATTCCGAAAAGCACTATCGGTAGGGCTGTACTCTAATATGCTCAACCCTAAGGGTCGACCAATTTCTCCCTAATTGCATTAAGTTCTTACCCTGGCATACACTATTTGTTTGATGTTGTACAGTTACATTGCTGACCTTTTAGACCAATGATCAATTAGTTACAACATTGGTTGGTGTTGTTCTATCCTTACAACCACTTAGCTGTGCATTTTTTGGAGTGTCATTAGACCTGGGTAGTAAGCCATTCTCTTTGGTACAAACTGACAATATAATACTGTGGGTAACATTAGGATGGGTACTCCTAGTTACAAGCTGCACTATGTTTACGGTCTCAAATAGAACATATAAGAATTTCTCCTTAATTCATATTTCTCAAAGTATGCTTTTTTTTAAAGTGCCATTCATTCTCTCAGGGTCAGTTCCACACTGCCTATGAAGATGCAATTGCAATGGCAAGTGTAGTTTGAATCGGCCTGAGCATGATTACTCAGCCAATTATCTGGCAGTATAATGGCATGGTCCTTAGGGATTAGACTAGCTGTAGCCAAAGTATTAAATATGATTGTGACGAATTTCAGGAATATGTTCCTTCTCCCCAAGGGGTATCCCCCTCCCTATAAAGCTAGGGAGGTGAGCCACCTCTGCAACATCATCCCTAGGGGTCGAGGCAAATGGGACTTCACCAGGAGAGACTCCTCCTTAGGGGATAAGTACTCCGATTCCTATGAGGATCCCCCTAAGAAACCTTCTAGTAATACATCTTCAATCACTTCCAGGAAAGAAAAGTGGGAAGAAACCACCAAAATGTGTTACTGTTGTCCAGAGGTTTTGACCACTCCTCTAAAAAAGAAAACCCTTTTGACTCAGATGAAGAAGATCCATGGAGGTTATGGAGAGTGGGAAACAAACAGAGACGACGGAATATGAGTTTATGCATGGGGAATCTCACAACTACGTCATAAAATGAAGGGGAGGAGGATGGACCGTGAGAGGACATGCAGCATACTATGATTGAGAGAGAGGAAACCCGAGAAGCAAGAGAAACATCTGGCGGCACAAGGTAACGGAGTACCGAAAAGGAACCCAGTCATGGTGTAAACACAACTGAAGTGTGGTGCACCAGGGTCCCCAAAAGTCATGCCGATACCACTTTGCATAACGTGCATACCTGCCTACTCCTGCCAGGCAAGAAAGCAGTGCGGGAAGTTATCATAAAACGTACATAAATGAATTCAGAGATAACAATTCAGCACCTAATAACCTAACGCCCACTACTACCACTACCTATACTAGCAGGGCGGTACCCGACCTCAGCTGCCCATCAATAGATATCAAAGATACCACTACCCCTGACAAACACATCCTGAAGGTAACAAGTCCCTCGCTACCTGTCTGTGCATTGGACAAAATGGACAAATCAGCCTTCCTTTACTCCTCCATCACAGAACCGACCGACTTGACAACACCTCTGACCATACAACCTGATTATGAGGCCAATGGCGGTCTCTCTCTCCCAACAGACTTCTGAAACATCATAGAGCGAATCTGCCAATAGCACCTATCGATCATATAGAAACATCTAATAATACCCCTGCAGGGCAAAATTTCAGGGCTACCATGTTCTTCAAGCAAAACGCAATATTATTGAACCCCCATGCCATTGATGTACATGATTATATGTACATGAATATATATTAGAACAGAATGTTGACCTATTGTGACTCACAGAAGCAAGGCTTCAAGACTTCAATAGCCCCGAAAATTCATCTGACAGTGCCGGATCACTATGTGCTGTTCTCACACAATCAAGCAACTGGTAAGGGAGGGAGGGGACATTACAGCCAGGGAAGAATTGTATTTTTACAAAATCCCTATCATCTGTTCAGGGTGTGAGATTGTCCACCTTAAGTGCACCACTACTCACACCTCCTGTATCAATATTCTTCTGGTGTATCGCTCTCCAGATAAGATACACAATTTTAATGAAGAGCTCATCCAAATACTGCAACCCCTTAATAAATCAGTCATTGCCACACTAGTCTTCAGAGACTTCAATCACTGGCATGTAGATACCTTAGACACGGAAGCAATCATTCTAGAAATAAGTCTAAATAACAGCGATCTCACTGTACTAAATAAGGACCCCACCCATATCAGTGGCAAAGCGCTTGACTGGGTGATCAGTTGGAACCTAGACATCAGAATGACGGAAACCAGGCCGTGCATTTGGTCTGACCATTCCTTCGTGAATTTCAAATCTTCCCTCTGCAACAGTTACAAAATCAACCCAAGCCATTAAAAAAGTCCAGAGTAGGAAGCTTAAATAAATCACTCCCTCTGACCTCTTTGAGGGGGTCACCACGTTACTCAGGGATATCACTGAGGATGACTGCCCTAATACTCGGCCAGCCTCCTATAAACTGCATATGACCTGCATGCTTGACAGGATCATGCCACTTAAAATCATCACAGTGAGAGAAGGGAACTCACGTATTAGTTGGTTCACACCCACACTTGAAGAACATAAAAAGAAGAAAAGACAGGCTGAACATTTCTGGCTAAAAACAAATTCTGATCAACATAAAGCAGCTTGGCAGGTTTTGGAAAAAACCTATAAAATAGCCATTGTGCCAATCAATTGTTCAAAATACTGAAAAAACTAGAGAAACCAAAGGTCCAACCTCAGACTTCTCCAGAGTACAGCGGGCCGTTACAGACAGAATTGAAGCTGCACAGGACAAAATAAAATCCAATTCCCAAATTGACCATACAATTTCACCAACCTGCACTATCAAGACTACCGCCATGCTAGAAAAACAGGAAATGGCAGCTGAACATCCAACCTTCTTTTTCAAGGCCACCACCACTTCCGAACTAATGGAGGCCCTTACGAACATGAACCCTACTTTCTACCCCCCCCCCCCCCCCGAGACGTCCTACCTTCTAAGCTTATCCTGGACAATAAAGGACTCTTTTCCCCTTTCCTCACCTGTTTTGTAAACTCCTCCTTCAAACAAAATATTGTTCCCGACTGTATCAAAAAGGTAAATGTCACCCGCCCCCCTTTTTAAGAAAGCTGGACTCAGTCCAATAGACACCACCAACCTCAAATCCATCAGCAACTCTCTCTTTCTCCTGGGGATGGTGGACAGAATCACCACCAGGCTGTTCCAAGTTTTTCTGGATCAACACTCCATTCTCCATTCTACATCCTAGGCCGTTCGGTTTGAGGGCCCAATACAGCAACGAGTGTGTCCTATTGGATCTCCAAACCAATATGCTAGATATGGTAGACAATAACAGGTGTGGTATTTTGGTGCTGCTGGATCCATCAGAAGCATTTGACCTGCTAGATCATGACATAATTCTCCAAACACCCAAAAGGGTCAGCAGATGCTTTCGCCAAGTGATATCATGGATCCAGTCCTTTCTATCTGTTAGAGATTCGGCAGTGCTCACATACAAAGCATTTTCCATTGTTATTTACTTGGAATGAATTAAAGGAGTCGAGACATTAATATATCTGTATATTGTGTATTCATATTGAAATTGTGAAATACATTGATGACAGGTAATCAACTGCTGTACAAATTTCACAATAGCAAATACGTCGATCTTACTTCTTATCCAAAATTCACACAGCTCCAAGAAAATATGTCCAATTATATAATAAGTTTTCTTGTGTTTTATTAGGAATCGTTTCCTTGATACTTCCCCCCAAAACCAAGGCAGAATGTGGTCTTTGCCAAATGTCTCGATCCAAGAGCATGATCAAGCTATTTACTTATATGTCTTTGGAGATGCGTCATTCCTTTACTGTTCTTGTATGTTTTGTAATTCTTAATAGAACTATAGCCATATATCTACAGACTTTCCATAGGCTCACTGCTTTTGATAGTCAGGAAAGATAATAGGCATGCTTGCCCTGCTGTGTCTTGCCATGTCATTGTGATCATTTGGGAGGAAGACATGCAAATGCTGATTAGAAAACGCCATCTGGAGGAATACAAGTTCTGTGACAATGGCGGGATAAAGAAAACTTTAAGATTCTGCCCTTTAGTATCCATGTCTAATTATTTGCTTTTTGAATTAGTTTATAAATGCAGTTAAAATAATGGAATGATTCAGAAATATAATATTTCATAACTATTATCAAGATTAAATAACTAATTGACAGTACAGTTACTTTCTCCATAGTGGATGTGCTCTCTCATAAAAAATGTTTAGTATACAGGTGAGTTTATGGGTCAGCTATGCTCTGATGTTCTATAATGTACAACCAAACTACACTGGTTTCTCTAACATTGTTTATTCATATGCTGCAGAAAATAACGGTGTGCCTGACACGTCACCTGTTAGTCTTATGAAATCTGTATATCAAAACACAAACAGCACATGCCAAATGTCAGTTTGCTGCACTAATTCTTGTTTTGTCTAGACTGTTTTATATGACATGCATTCCCGTTTTGTTACTCCCTTTCAAAGGAAGAACAATATTTCCTTGGTTGTACTTCTTAATGTGTCTTTTTTTATATGAGAATCTATTTACACTCCAGTTTTAACTCAAGAAGCTACGTTTCACAGAATGGCTTTACATTACTTTTTTAAGCCATTCCCATGAGCTTCTCCAGGAGCACATGAACCTTTTATTCACCCGTTTTGCCTTCCAAGCTTTTTAAAGTCTTGTTATTATTTTCCTTTTGATACTCAGTTGTATTCCTTGATGTGCTGTAGTTCTCTGCTTTCTTACTAGTATAGTCTTATGTGTTCTCTAAGTATTCCAATGTATTAACTTAATTATTTTTTTATTTATCTTTGTTTATAGTTCAAAAGAATGTCAACAAACATTTTGTATGAACAGTAAAACGGTAGAAATTCACATAACTCTTTCACAACATGAATACACGGATAATAAGTAATAAATACACAATAAATACACACATAATTTTCATATATATAAATCCATACAATTTGCCACTATGCTCTAAAGACCCATGTAAAACTCTAAAATCATGATATTTTAAGTACTGAAGAAGAATAGCAGCTTGTCCATATTGGTAACTACATCAGGATTACATGTGCCTTCAAACCTTCTTCCACTCATTTCCAAACCCACTAAAGTGCCAAGTGCATTTCATTGGATTCTGAGTTGAGACAATACAGCCAAATATCCTCAGTTTTAATTGCTTTGTAGTTGTTAACTCTATCCCACATCAAGCACATATAAATAGACCCAAGGGCCCGACACTCAGTCATAACATGTTGCGCTGTTTCTAGACAGCCAGGGGATTGACACAATCGACAGTCCCTTGAGTGCTTTAGGATCCCCCATTGCGTGCCTCTAATTGTCAGCAACGGGAGCTGGTTAGTCTTGAGTCTCAACATGAAGTACTGAATGCCGGGGTTAAGGCAAAGCAATAGGTACCTTTGGGGCTTCATGTACCTGTGCATGACCCTGGATACCCAAATTCCCAAAATTATGCAATTTTGCCAAGTGGGAACAGTTCTTGGCCCAATCTCATAGGTCCGCCTAGTAAAGAAAAGGGAGGTCTTTACCACCTCAAAATGTTGCCAAGAATCTTGCTTTGCGGACCAGTTAATATCCTGGAAGAAGTCCAAGTTAAGTGTTTCAAAACTCTTCCCTTGAACACCCCACTCGTATTCTCAGTTTTTGACCCAGTTTCTTTGAAAGAGGGCATTGCAGATTTGTTTTAGACTTATGTATTATAGCGCTCCCCATTTTTTCCGTAGTTGGTTACTCAGTGAGACGATCCCAAGTTCAAGCCTCAGATATTCCATGGACACTGAAAGTGCTAAGTTTAAAGCTGTATGCGAAAGCGACCCTCCAAGCGGTCCAGCCAGGTCAGGTCCTTAATAGGCAATGCCTTCAGACCGTACAGTAACATCAGGCTGAAACACTGCTTGTAAAATATTACGGTTCCCGTAATGGTGTAACCTGCAGTTGACTTAATGAACTTATTTACAAGCGAGATCAGTTGTCTTGCCTTTCTTGTCTTGATCTCAATTATGTCAGTATAGCCATTCTTATTGCTCATCTCAAGACCAACATAGACATAGCTCTCCACATAATCAAGCGTGCCCATTTGCTTTTTCATGGAAACCTTGTTTACCGTTTTCCCTGTCACGAGCATACATTTGGTCTTAGAGATATTCATCACAAGCCCATTTTCAATGGCATACTCACTCAGTTTATTTAGCATGTTTCTCATGCCTCTTTGTGTATGGTCGAATATCACAAGGTCATCAGCATACAGCATACTAGTTATGTGTTCTGAGCCAATTTCTGGCAGGCAATTTGACTTGCCCAACAGGCAGGCAGGTAGATCAGTCAGTAGAGATTAAATATCAGGGGAGCCAGCACACACCCTTGCTTGACTCCCTGCACCAAACAATCCTGACATTGTCCCATGGTTGTCCAAACGTACTTGGGTGTTTGTGTGAAGTAACGGAATTGCATGGACCAGCTAGGCTGGGCATCCCATTTTTTCTAACTTCTGCCACAGCTTGGCACAATCAACACAATCAAAGTCAGCTTTAAAGTCCACATAGGCTGTATATAGTGGAGGCCTGTTTTCCCCCTGGCCTTCCTGACCACCATGTCCAGCATCCTTATGTTATGAGTAGTTGCAGAGCCTGGGCGAAAGCCTGTCTGATATTTATACAGGGCTCCAGATTCCTCAGCCCAGTTCTGCAACTCCTTCAGCAGGAACGTTCCAAACAGTTTACCAGTTACGTCCAACATAGATAGCAGCCTGTATTTGTCCGGGACATTTCTATCACCTTTCTTATACACCAGTACCAACACAGATTGCTGCCATGAGGACGGTATCTGGTGTCCCACACAGATCTTGTTATACATCAGAAGAATGGATGTCCATGCTTCTTGGAGTTTTTCAACACCAAGTTGGACAACCCATTTGTACCAGGTACTCGTGAGGTCTTAAGATTTGCGATTGCCTCAGTCATATGATCTAACGTGATATTTAATGGTCATACCTGCATAGGGGCCGGGTCACTGGGTACACAAAAGACTCAAGCAGTTCCCCAGATTAAATGGATTAAGGATCATTTTGGTGTTACTGCCCTTGGTTTGCGTTAGGATCTGCCATATGAAGCGAGAGCTCCTCGATGTAAGGGGCCTCAACATTTGCGGCCACTGAGCATTCCTAATGAAATTCTTCCAGTATCTATGCCAATTTTGATAGCTGTCTCTTCCTTTTTAACTAATGCTGTTCGTTCCTGCTGATTAATATGGGCCCTTTTAATAGTTCTTAGATCTCTACATAGTTTTCACTTAGCATCTTGAATAGCAATGTCAAAGGTTTTAAAAGATTTGCCATTTACAGTTGCCCAGTGACTACCTTTAATCGCATCCGCTCCTTCGGCAACTCCCGTTAGCCATTCCTCAAATTCATCTGGGGTTAGACCTACTACAAGCTCCTCTATTTCACTATTGGAGACCTGAATTGTTACTTGGGAAGCCTTCTGCAGGTTAGCAGCTGTCCAATGGATGCGACTTCCAGCATGATTACAGTCTAGCCATCCATTTTTCATCAACAGATTTCCACCCCCTGCGGTTTAATTGTCAATGAAAGTATTGCATGGTCACTGTTTACCCCAGTGATCACCTCAGGTTTTAAAATACTCTCCATAAGAATATTGTTGCCAAAAACATAGTCAAGCGTGGCTTTTGTTTTTCCATTATCCCATGTGAATTGACCAGGAACATCACCACTCACTCTGCCATCTAAGAGAGCGATTTCCCAATCTTCCATGAAGGCCAACCACTGTTTCATATTTGGATTACCCTTATCCTGCAACATTTCACTTTTCAGAAAGACCTTATTATACACCGGTCCTTCTGAGTTATCCAAGCATCTGGCATTAAAGTCCTCACCCACTAAAATGGCCCCTTGACTTTGGATACAGTCCCAGTTTGCTAGGGCTTCTTCCAGTGCTTCAAAAATGAATTCCCTGTTCCCTTGTCCCAGCGGGGAATATACATTAATGCTCAGTAGTTTATCAATGCCAATTTCCTTCATGCATTTTACATTAACTGCCATTAGATTTCCAATGACACAGGCTACCTCTTGGAGCGGAAGACATTTGAAACACCTATTAGTAACCCCCGAACGGTCTTCCCCTGGGTCCTTGCTTTACTAACTCCTCATAAACCTGGAACTCATCAACTGACATCTCAGAACTCAGCCAGGTTTCCTGGCGTATAAGAATATTGTATCTCATTAATGCTTCTAAGGAGGGTGATTGATTAAATAAGTGTGTGTGGACCCAGGTGTTACAACTTGTAATCTTAGTGGTTCATTTGGTTTCTAAGCCGTGCATGCGTAATAAACACTTGAGGCAAGACCATCCTTTTGCATAATCATTTACGAATAAGAAGGTATCTTTCCCCTTTTGTTCCCCAGGCCTATCAATCGCAATCTGGGCCAGACATTTATCACAGCAGCCACTTGGTGTCATCTTGTCAACTTCTGTATCCATTACATAGCCCAGGCTAAGTAATGTAGTCTTATGGGTACAAATAAGTTCTGCTATTTCAGGCAGCCCACAGTGTATACGAGATACAGTACCACTTTTGTTCATTAACGGTTTGTCAAAGTCAGACGAATTCAGCATTCGAAAATAAGGAATTCTGTGCAGAATACTGATTTGTTCACCATGATTAATTCTCTTGTCTCTTCCATCATGCTGCACTTTATCAATCGTAAATGTTTTTGGGTCAAGGGGTGGTTGAACCATCAATGGAGGGTTTGGGACTCCCCCGTCTTAATGGTGAGATGGAACTTTTGTATGTGCCCATTCTCCCTGGCCTCTGCGACTGTGGCACCAGCAGGCTTACTCGCAATGCTCAGCAAGGGGTCAGTTAGGCTACAAGTTTCATCAGACACTATCTCCTCGATAAATTCTGTTCTTTTATCATGCAGTATCCAGCTCGTAAGCAGTCTCCTATTTAGTCATCTGGACTCTTTTCTTCATGTTCTCCGCGTCCGGAGTCAAGTTGTAGAGTTGATGGTAGAATTTACACTGGGTGGAAGGGGACACCTGGGGCCCTAACTTTTCTTTTTTCCCTTTGCCTCTTAAGGTCATTTAGCCGTTTCTTTGCAATTCTTCGTTGCTTTCATGTCTGAAAAATTGTGGAGTCCTCTATGGTCTCTGAACCGCCAGTCTGGGCTTCCTGGTTTAACCCCACCACTTTCTCTGCTTTTTCTAATTCTGCTGGCTTATTTTTTTTACTTATTCCACCACCAATCGAATTGTGGCACTCTGTAAATGTAATTCTTGTAGTATTGTACCGCACAGCTTCAACAAGATTTTTGCAGCAAACTGCAATGTATTTATATCTACCGCACAGTCCGACTATGCGTAGTAAAGTTCAAACTTGCAGTTGTGTGCACTTCAGGTTCATCATTTGATGGAAATAACACAGGCGTAGTTGACATCCTTTGAAAGGGAACCTAAACCGGCATACGAACGTGACCAGGGGATGAAATAACGTCAGTCTGCAAGGGAAGACAAACTGATTGTCCACTTGTGGTTTTGTGCTTTTTTTATGTCGAAATTTCATTTTTATTTGTGGTTATTAAATCCTCTTGGATGGTATTTCACTCTATTCTTTAGTTCTGCACAGCTGGTACTAGCGCTCAGAACACAAAACATTTTTTCAGTTTGTGTTTTACAAGTAGTAATTATCACGTACTAGCTTTCATACCTACTTTGTCTCACCCTGTATTTTCCATGTATGCCAATTACTAATTGTTCGACCATGAGGTTACTACTACCTGACCATGTCGTGCTATCATTATTAAAACTGTTATAATACCCATTATTCTAATCTCTTATCCTGCCAACTCCTTGAAAATCATTATGCATTCTGTATGCCTTCTTTCGACTTCAAGATAGTATGCGAGTACACTCATGCTGCTAAAATAATATAAAGGCATTGTTTTTAAGATATTATAATATTGGGTCTTCATGTAAACCACTAGGTCTACAATCCTCTTCTTCGTCACAGTACCTTTGACATCCCAAGCACCTTTTGAATAATGAAGTCTTAATTAATCACCATTATGAGTTTTAATAAGCCACGCACATTTAGAAGTACATTTATAATGATATTTTCTTAATTTCTTTCCAATTTAGCCGGATAATGTAAAGATGCATAATATATACTTTTACTGTGAATTGTAAGGCCTACAATTGTTTGTAGTACATGCTGCATATATCCATATTGCAAGGCGAAAGTCATAATTCTGCTTAGTTTGTTACCACCATTACACTGGAATAAGTTGTAGAATTTGTAGACCACAAGGCCAAATGAGTGACTGCATCACACACCTTTCAAGGTCTAGCAGAAAATTAATGGTGCTGGGTTGTGGTGGTAGATAGAAGGGCCTTGTTGCATATACTTTGGAGCTTCTTGAGGGTATGTCTTTTTTGGAAAGAGGTTTTAGAAAGGATAGATATGGTTCTTAATAAGATCAGTAGAGCACATGCACACATGATCTTGTTGCATTGTGGGAGGTGAACGATTGCATGAGATTATGAAGAATGGGTTGATAAAGCTCTGGTGGCTGCAGCAAAATTGAGCTTGAGTCTGGAAGACTAGAAAAAACCTAATGTGGGTGACTGGTTGGTGGAGATGCAGGTTTTATCCAATTATGAGAGTGTCAATGTTGAATAAGGATCGAGAGGATTTATACCTTATAATGTGGAGTCTGTTTAATGCATTATATGAGTGACTTTTATTCACATTAATATTATTACAGGGTTATGCAACAGTTGATAATTAGGAGTATTTTTGGTCTTATATTGTAAGTGTGTGTGTGTCTGTGTTGTGATCTATCTGTAGGAAGATTATGCTGGATTTAGTATTGGATACTGTTATTGCTGTTTTTTATTAAATCGGAATTGTTATAAATTAATTTGAGCATTCTACACATAACATTTTAGCTTTCTACACAATCAATTGATGTTAGGACTCACTATACTCCAGTTGTTCACTTTTTTATTCATCGATTGTATGATTTTCAAGTGTACTGGATGTAAATTGCTATAAATAATTTGTTTTAGAAAAGAAATATAAAACACCTTTCAAATTAAAGAATATAGGACAATTAATGATATTGATACAGTAGCTTTACTACATGATTTGCCCTCTTTGACCTACTTTTTCCAATATTATTGACTCACAGTGTCATACTTTCCATTACAGCTTCACCCCATAGAATATTTTTGGTATTTATTATACTTTCCCTTCTTGGCTCAAAAGCCCACTCATCAATGTTCATACTTTCACCTTGGTAGATAATGTCAATTTTATAAAGGTTTAAAGTGTTGACTGAAATGTTTAAATTGCAATGAACATTATGGCTGTGATGTTTTCTCACATTGTAAAACAGGGAGCACTGTCAATGGTCAACGTGATGGTCCTCGTTACAGGTTCAGCGGTGTGGCTAAAAACAATGGTAATGCAGTGGTAACCGAGTTATTCCCATTCGATATGGAAAAAGTTACCATCTGCTCGGTCACATCGCAGGCATTGCTGGTGGGCCGCCTGACCACATCTAAAGAGCAGCGCACAAGAGTAATATGTTTCGCACAAGATCTTGAGTTGGATCAAGAGAAACCGGGAGGAAATCGCTACTTCTCTTAGGGACATCAGGGCCTCCACCCAGTCCTCAGTGTCTACAACTCCCCGCTCTGCTTTCCACCTGCAGTACAGATCAATCAGTTCCGGTGTGGAGAAGGCGGAAATACATTGATACATGACTGAGGTAACTTTTCTGTCTATTCATTGCGCCACAATGTTGGCCTCTAGAGGGGACAGGGTGGGACTGCGTGCATATCAGTGAAGGAACAAGTTACATACCTGTAACTGTTGTTCTCCAGCATGGGTCTGGCATGGATTCACATGCTCATGAATATTCCCCGTCGTCAGTTTTGTTTCTGAACTGTCTTTCTACTAATAACCAATCACTGGTCTCTGGGTCATACTGCCCCCAGCCAATGACTGCCCTCTACCTAAGCCCCTACTCTGGCAGCCATCTTCAGAATTGGTAGCACGTAAAGTGGCAATAGGACCAAGAAAAGAGGGGCAGGCGGGAGAGTTCGCATGTGAATCCATGCCAGACCCATGCTGGAGAACAACAGTTACAGGTAAGTAACTTGTTCCTTCTCCAGCATGGGGTCTGGCATGGATTCACATGCTCATGAATATAAGAATACATAGCAGTACACATATGCACAACCACAGGAAGTGGCAAAAGGCTCAACATTAAGCATTACATAAACTCAACATTAAGCAACTTTTACCTCCTCAACAGGCCCACCTTAGGCGAACAGGTTGCGCAGCACTGCTTGGCCGACTCTGGACTCCTCCCTGGAATCCCGGTCGACGCAGTAGAATCTCGTGAAGGTGTTCGTCGACCTCCACATAGCAGCCCTGCAGATGTCCAGCAGGGGCACTCCAGACAAGAACGCCGTAGTAGCAGCGATCGCTCTGGTCGAATGGGCTCTCGGACGGTGCATGATGCAGCCGGAGAGCCATCTGGAAATGGAAGCCTTCGAGAGAGCCTTCCCTTGGTTCACAGGTCCAAAGTTCACAAATAGCTGTGATGTCTTCCGAAAACTCTTCGTACGGTTCACGTAGAACTTAAGCGCTCTAGCTACATCTAGCTACATCCAGCGAGTGCAAAGTCCTCTCGGCCGGCGACGAAGGCGACGGAAAGAAAACTGGCAACACCAAGGGCTCGTTAAGATGGAAGTCCGACAGCACCTTGGGCATGAAAGAGGGGTGCGTCCTCAGCACCACCCTCGTATCGTGAAAAGTCAAGTATGGAGGCTTGCAGGATAGGGCCTGAATCTCTCCCACGCGTCGTGCGGAGGTGATGGCCACAAGGAACGCTGTCTTCCACGACAGGAACTTCAACGGAGCCGAATGCAAAGGCTCGAATGACGGTCCCATGAGCCTGGTCAGTACCACATTGAGCTCCCACGCCGGGGCTGGAGCCTTCACAGGCGGGAACGATCGGAACAGTCCCTTCATAAATTCCTTCACCAGTCGATGAGACCACAAGGACGGCCGTCCTGTAGTTCTGGTGTATCGGGAGATCGCTGCCAGATGTATCTTGATGGAAGCGTGAGCTAGTCCCGCCTTGGCCAGCGACAGTAGGTATGGTAGAACTTGAGGTGCCGTAATCCTTAGAGGGTTAATCTTCTGTGCACGGCACCAGACAGAGAACCTCTTCCACTTATGTCCATAGCACTTGAGAGTTGAGGACGCCCTGGCCTTTGAAAGAACCTCTCTGCAGTCTGCCGGGATATCATACCCTCCAAACTCTAGTGCTGCAGGAGCTAGGCCTGCAAGTTCAGCGACTCCGGGTCGTGATGAAGAATGGCGCCTCCTTCTCTGGAGAGAAGATCCGCGTCCGTCAGCAGCTTGCCTGGTGGGGACGTTGACAAGTCCAGAAGGTCCGGGAACCAGATCTGTCTCGGCCACGCTGGTGCGACGAGGATCATCCTGCACCGGGACCTCTTGAGTTGGTTGATGAGACGGAGCAGCAACGGCAATGGAGGGAACGCGTACAGGAACAGGCTGTCCCAGGGGAATGAGAAAGCATCGCCCATGCTCCTCGACTATGGAAACCTGCTGGCGAACCTCTGGCACTTGGAGTTCGTGGCTGTCACAAACAGGTCGATCTGGGGTTTGCCCCAACGTCGGAAGAGCCAATCCACCTGATCCTGGCGTAGTTCCCACTCGTGGCACGAGCGTAGCTCCCTGCTGAGTGAGTCGGCAATGGTGTTTTTTATTCCTGGCAGGTGGAAGGGAACCAGAAACATCCACTGGGCGATGGCCCAGTGCCACAGATCCTGGGCCTCCTTGGACAGGGCTGGGGATCTGGTGCCTCCCTGCTTCCAGATGTAGAACATCGTGGTGGTGTTGTCAGTGAAAATCCTCACCACCTTGCCCTTGAGGGACGGGAGGAACGATCTGAGCGCCCAGAACACGGCCCGGAGCTCCAGGATGTTGATGTGAAGAGACTTCTCCTCTGGGAGCCAAAGGCCTCTTGCGTGGAGATCTCCGGTGTGAGCACCCCATCCCTCCAGGGAGGCGTCCGTCGTCACCGTCTCCTGATACGCCGGGGTCTGCCGTGAGGTGTGCACGGGTGCCCCACCACTGAATCGCACAACGGAAGACCTCGTTGAGCAGGATCCTGTCTTCGAAGCTGCCCGCCGCCTGCATCCAGCGGGCGTCGAGGAACTCTTGTAGCGGACGCATCCGTAGTCTGCAAAGGCGCACTAGGTAGATGCATGAGGACATCATCCCGAGGAGGGACTTGATGGACCTCACCCTGGCCCTGTTCGTGACTAGCAGGCGCTGCACCTTGCCCAAAATGGCCTTCGTCCTCTCCTCCGACGGAGACGCCAATCGCTCCACTGTGTCGAGCTTCGTTCCCAGAAACAGTGCCACCTGCAACGGAACCAGGTGGGATTTGGGTTAGTTGATGGCGAATCCCAGCTCCGTGAGTAGGCGGACGGTCCTCGCTGTGTGCTCGACGGCGAGTTCTCTTGTCCTTGCACGGATGAGCCAGTCGTCCAGGTAGGGGTAGACGTGGATCCCCTGCAGGCACAGCCGCGCCTCCACTGGTGCTAGGCACTTGGTAAACACCCTGGTTGCTGACTTCAATCCGAACGGCAGAGCTCTGAATTGGTAGTGACGTCCCTGGACTACAAATCTGAGGAACATTCGGTGTCCTTTTAGAATGGGAATGTGGAAGTAAGCATCCTCCAGGTCTAACGACAATAGGAAGTCGCCCTCTTCCAGCTGTCCCAGCATATGCTGGAGGGCGACCATCCTGAACTTCTGTGCCTTGATGAACTTGTTTAGCCGACGTAGGTCCAGGATGGGGCGCCAACCGCCGGTCTTCTTTCTGATGAGGAAGTATCTTGAGTATACTCCGGAGCCCCGGAGCCTCTTGGGGACGAGCTTGATGGAACCTTTCTTGAGCATCACCCTTACCTACTACAGCAGTTGAGGGACGTGATTCTCCTTCCTGGCCACGGGAGGAATGCGGGGACACTTCTTCAGGAATTCTAGCGAGTGCCCGCGGGCCAGGGTATCCAGCACCCAACGGTCGGTGGAGATGGACTCCCACACGCTGACGAACTTCGTCAGCCGGCCTCCCACCAGGGTGCTTCGGTGGGGGCCCGACGCTACGGCCGGTTCAGTCTTGTCTCCTTGACGACGGCAGCGAGATCCTCCTTGTTAGCCGAAACCTCTGTAGGCCTCCTGGGACGAGGAGCGGGCTGCCTGGCGGTACGTAGAGGAGCCACCGCTGGCTCCCTTGGAGGCCCCTGGTCTGCCTCCGGTGCTCCGAAAGGGCAGTCGTTGTTGCAGGTCTCCCAGGGCTCGGGCCGTCTCAGTGTCGGTCTTGATGGCCTGGAGCGACTCATCTACCACCTTTCCAAACAGGCTGTTGCCGTCGAACGCCATGTCCAACACCCTGGTCTGAACGTCCTCGAGAAACACTGCTGCCTAACTGGCAAAATCCGGTGTCGGCAATGTCCGTTGCCACCGTTATGGCGTAGTCCAACGCCACCTCACCTTCCTGCAGAATCTCTAGGGCCTCCGCCCTCTTGTCGTCTGGTAGGAAGTCCAGCAGGGGAGCTATTTGTACCAAAGCTCCCTGTCGTAACGGGCCACAATCACTTAGGCGTTGGCCGCCTTAATTGTCGTCGCTGCTGACGAGATGACCCGTCGCCCCATGGTGTCCAATTTGTTTCCCTCGCAGTCCAGTGGGGAAGTGGAGTTTAAAGCCGCCGTACCCGCTGCTTTCTTCTTGGCCGCTGCTGAGACGACCGAATCCGGCGTAGGCTGGGCCCTGAGGCACAAGGGGGTGGTGTCGGGGACCCTGTACTTCTTCTCGTACCGGTCCCTCTTGGCAGGCGGAGTGGAAGTGTTCTTCAGGACGGCAAGTCCCTCGTCCCAGATATCGTCGAGTAACGGTACCGCAAGGACTGTCTTTCTCTTGGCCTCCCACCGTTGGTAGAGGAAGCCTTCCTTCTTCTGTTCCTCCGGGCAGAGCTGGAAGAGCTCGGATGCCCTGGTGATCATTGCGTGGAAAGAGCCAATTTCGTTGGGCGGAGAAGCCCGAAGGGGTGGTGATGGAAGGTCCGTCCCGTCGTCACCACCGTCATCATCCGTCCCTGTCGCTGTGTCATCTCGGGGGTCCGGCGAGGTGGATGAGGGCTCCACAGGCCTTGTGGGCACGAAGGGCGGGGTGGGGTGGACTCTCCTCCGCTTGTTCAGAGGGCTTCCCGACGGTCCTGGTACTGGATCCTGCGTCGGGGCTCGTGGTAATCTCGTCCTTATCTCGGTGCATAAGGATTGGATTGCCAACAAAATGGCCGCCGAGCTGTCCTGAGGCTCGGGCAATGGCTGCGACGGGCGGGAGGGCTGCTCCTCCACTGTGCCTTCGTCATCGCTTTCTTCAATCACATCAGCAGGATCTCTCCCGTGGGATCGTACCTCCTCGAACCTCTCGTTGAGGCCCTTCACGGCTTCCACCAGCTCCTCCTCAGAGGCTGAATCCGTGTCCGTAATGGCCACCGGACCCCCCCCCCCCCGTCTTTTTCCACCGGGGTCTTCACGGGGGTCTTGTCGATTGGCTGGAAAGAGGATTCCCTCCGCGGTGGCAGGGAAACTCTGGTCCCCGAGGTCGCCTCCACTGGCGTTGTCTCCGCCGGCTTCGCCAGGACTGCTGCGACTCCCTTGATAGAGGCCTTCGCCAGTTGTATCAGGGCCCTCACCACCAGGTGCGTCCTGGGCCTTCACCTTGTGGGGGAGGGTCACCGCCTTGCTCCCCCTCGGCTCCCTTCGAGATCGACCGGGGCCTCTCCAGAAGCTTACCCGGGTTCTTGGATTTCCTCTTTCCCGAACCAGAGCGTTGGCTCGTGGTTGATGGTGCCGGGGAAGGCGCGCCCTGCCTGGCAGCCGAAGAGCCCGACCGTTCGGCCCTCCCGGTGCCTGCGGACTCGCGGTGCTTAGCCTTCTGTTGGGCCCCTGTCGCCGGGGCGCCCTCACAGGACTTAGAAGACCGCTCGGACCTTTTCTTCTTCTCACCTGCTGGGCCTTTCTCCAGCCAGCTGGCGAGGCGGGTACGACGATCCCTCATGGTCCGTTCTGATAGGTTCTTGCAGAATGCACAGTCCTTCTCCACGTGCGTCTTGTCCTCATGAAGGCAGTAGAGACATCTAGAATGCTCGTCCTCCTTGAAAATTATTCTGTAACCCGCATTCAGGTCAGATCCTGAACAGCTTGGATCCGGGCGTCGAGCTTCCCTTGTCCTGGGCCATGTCCAAGGTAGGCCTCGGATCTTCTGGAATCCTCCAAGAAGCGTAACTCGACGGAAACTTCACCCTTGAGGGGTGTAGAAAATTCGGAAACGGGTCCCTGTTGATCGGAAGTAGAACGGTGGAGCTTGAGGCTCGATTTAACCGAAAAATGAGAAAATCTCTTTGAAAAAAGCGTGAAGCTCAAGAGCTATAGCACGAGCACTCCCAACACTTGAATGTGCGGTAAAAATCTGAAGATGGTTGCCAGAGGAGGGGCTTAGGTAGAGGGCAGTCATTGGCTGGGGGCAGTATGACCCAGAGACCAGTGATTGGTTATTAGTAGAAAGACAGTTCAGATTTTTTCTTTACCGAGGATTCCCAGCCTGATGACGGGGAATATTCATGAGCATGTGAATCCATGCCAGACCCCATGCTGGAGAACTGGACACATAGTGCATTGGTAATTTGTATAAGGTGAAAGCTCTCTGCCACCGGGAGCCCACAAGAGAGCTGTAGGATGGGAAAGGGAACCACCCCTCCCCGTCTAATACATGGCCATGGGTTAGAATACCACAGCGAGCCCATGTCTCAAACAAACCAATCTTATTGAATTCACGCAGGAGCAAGTTTCGGCACAGAGGCTGGGCCAAAGTCGGTCTCCCATCCCATCCAATGTCCCTAAGTGCAGACACCCAAACCTTAACCACCTGTCTGGTTGGTGTCGGAAAAGCCGGGTCGTTGCCACCCCATACAATATTTGGATCAGCGTGCCTTCTCCCCGCAATGTCAGTTGAGCCTTGACATGGGGAAAATTCGGGCCCCCATTTAGCCAGTCATTTATCAACGCCATTTGGGAGGCCCTGTAGTAGTGCAGTATATTTGGAAATCCTATACCCCCTTCCCACACTGAACGCTGCAGTGTAGACAGAACAATCCTGGGTTGCCTCCCACTCCACAGCAGGTCTATAAGGGCTGAGTTCACCCTGCCAAACTCCGTCCGAGGCGCTGAGATGGGGGTGTTCTGGAGGAGAGAGATACCTAGGAAAGATGAGCATCTTAAATAGCACTGCCTTCCCCACAAGTGTTATTGGGAAAGTGTGCCAAAGTCTCACATTCTGCAGAAACTGCTCTATAATTGGATGTAGATTGCAAGAAAGAAACTCGAGGGGATTGGGAACAATATGAACCCAGAGGTATCAGAAGCAGGCCGGCAAAACATCATAGAGGCAGGCAAGGGGATATCACCAGATCACCGCCGTTTACTAGGAATAGAACTGATTTATGCCAATTAAACCTAAATTCCATAACTGCTTTGCTGCCTCCGAGACATTGAATTTCAATGGAACAAGAAACTCTCGGGTCGCCCAGAAATATCAACAGGTCCTCAGCATAAAGGGAGACCCTGTCCTCATGGTCGGTCGGTTAGCGGAAACCCCTCCATGTCTGTTTGGGGCAAAGCCATATAACCAGTGGCTCCCCCATAATTGTAAACAAAAGGGAGGGGGAGAGTGGGCAACCCGGTCAGGTCCCCCACCCCAAAGGGAAGGATTTGCTTACCTTGACCACAGCAACATGCTCCACGTATAGAAGTTTGACCCAAAGTAGGAACTGCTCCCCAAAGCCAATCCCCGCCAACACCTCACACGGGTGCTCCCACAAGACAGAGTCAAATGCTTCTTCGAAGTCTACAGCAAGGAGAGCCAGGGGCTCAGGGAGAACCAAAGCGGGGCCCATCGTCAGGTGGAGGTGCCGGATATTCATTCAGGTGGAGCTGTCTGGCAGAAAACCACACTGGTCTGGATGTACCAGAGAGATGATCGCCCGCAACAGCCGGTTGGCAAACACCTTAGCAAGCAACTTGGTTTTACCATTTACAAGAGATAGGACGATAGGACGAGCACAAGGTAGGGGGTTTGTCTTTCTTTGGTACACTATTAATCACATTTACAATGCCATCCAGGATTGCATGATTACAAACTCTCTTGCACTCAATCCTGAAAACATTGAACTTCTGATCTTAGTATCTAGACAAAGATTTAAAAAGTTGCTTCTGGAATATGAGAGTTTTTCTATAGCCGGCAATCAAATTCAAGTATCGAGAAAGGTGAAAACAGTGGGTGTGGTATTGGATGGAGAACACTCTATGAAACCCCATGTTGCCACCGTCCGGACTTCCTGTGGTTAGGTTTCAAAACTCCTGAACCATATTAAGCCTTATATTTCACTAAAAATCAGATCCACTTTAGCCACTGCCCTAATCAATTTGCGACTTTATTATTGCAATAGTCTGTTGGTAGGGACATCCAGGGTGTATTTTCAGGCACTGCAGGTTGTACAGAATGGACCTGTTAGAGCTGTCCATGGGCTATTTCGAAGGGAACTCGTCACTGATGCTAGACGGAGTATACATTGGCTACCTGTCAAACATCGTGTCATGCAAATGTTACTTTCTCTGATCATTAAATGTATTCACAATAAAGCTCCTCAATACCTCATGAACCACCTTATTACCCCTCCCAGTAGGTCATCATTTGCAGTCTTATGACCCAATAAAACGTTCTCAGCCAAGGTATAACCTTAAATGCTTTTGCGGCTCTACCTTTGATGTTCAGACTCCCTTATCCTGGAATAAACTCCTGTTCGAACTCAGGCACGCCAAGTCTTGCCGTGAGTTCAAAAAGAGTCTTAAGACCCATTTGTTCAATTTAGATCCAGATTAGGTCCTAAACAACTGTTCTTATCAGCTTAGACCATGGTCTCATGTACCCTGCCCGGCAATTTGCCTTGTATGTCTTGTTTCTGTTTGTGCTTTGAGGCCCATGGGCGAGTAGCGCTATATAAGAATTATAAATAAGAAAACTCAAGACCTTCATCTTCTCTCTCCGTCTCCCCTGCAAACGTCCGTTCTCCACCCTCCTTCCTCCTTCGCCTCCCTAACGCTGTCCAGTTTTTACTGACTGGATGCTTGGTTCACCTCCAGAGCCTTACAGGTCCCAGGCACCCCTGCCTGTCCTTTGCACTTGCCTCTGTGCCGCTGCACAATGTTCAGCACTACTGCACCTTCAGCTTACGCTCCATGAGTGGGGCAACCTCTCTGTACTTAATCGAGGACCCTGCTTGACTGGACACACTTGTCCCCTCCACCCTCTTCCTCAAACCTCCATCTGTACACATGCATGACTTGAATGTACTAGGACAAGTAAAGTTTGTTTGTCCTGTCTCCCCACCCCCCCCCTTTTTTGTTCCCCTTCCCTAGCTTGGTTGTGACTGTAACACTTATGCACTTGTACTAGGAGAAATGCCGCCAGGCCTAGTATGCTAGTTTTACTGTTAGAGCATTCGGAAACTTGAAGGCCTAAGAATTACTACAATATTCCCTTGCTCCCTTCCCACCTTGAAGCGATTTGAAGCACTCCACCTGTGTATAAGTGCTGTATGAATAAACAATTACATAATTACATGACTATGGTGGCACGCCTTAGGTCTGGGGGCAGAGTGCCCTCCTTGCTACAGTGTAGGAACAGATTAAACAAGTGTGGAATGGTCAGGCCACCCGTTGTCTTCCATACTTCCACTGGGAACCCACTAGGGCTTGGGGTTTTCTGAGATTGAAGCTGGAAGGTGACCTCTGCAACCTCTCCCACAGTAATCTGGTTGACTGTTCTGCAGAGAGACGAGGGTGCGCAATGCCACCGAGAGGGCAGCAGTCAACCTGTTCAGTTCTCACAGGAGCCCAATATAACCTTTCGTAGTATTGCGCAAAGCATTCTGCAATCTCAGAATCTTCTGTATGGCCATCCCGTCTCTCGTCCAATATTTCCTGGATTTGCCAGTTTCCCCTCCTTGCGCCGTTCCAGCCAGGCCAGCATTTTCCCAACCTTATCTCCAGTGTCGTAAATTCTACTCAGCCTATCCCCATGTGCTTGCCTGGCATTATCCAGTTGGATGTTCGGCAGTGTTTCTCGAGCCGCCAAGAGGAGTCTGTGTGTGAAAGGGGAGTCTGAATGGAGAAATACCTCCTCCAGGTTCTCAGCTGCAATTTCAGCCTCTCGTACCTGCTGTGACTGGATCTTACGTTTTGCTGAGACCAGGGATATCAGTTCGCCTCTCAGAACCGCTTTGTAGCCCTCCCAGAGCATCGCCGGGTGATCAACCAACCCTGTGTTTACAGTCAAATATTTTTCGGTTTTGGACATAATACTTTCCGAGATGTCTGGAATGCCAAGGGTGTAGTTGTTAAAATCCCCACCCAGTACAATAACTGGGTCTGCCACTCTCTAGTTCAATAAGGAGCGGGAAGTGGTCAGAGACCCTCTCACCATGAACCCAGCTGACACAATCAGGTGAACCTTCAGTTGCAGAAGAAATAAATAATCTATCCTAGACATAGAGGCGTGTGCCCCAGAGTGGAAGGAGCCCTTAATGTGTCAGTTGACCTTTCTCCACACATCACACAGGTCGAATGAGTTTGTGACGGTGCACAGTTTCGTGGGCACAGTTGGATCCTGATCCCGAAGGGGAGTGTGGTCAAAGGACAGGTCGATGACCTCATTAAAGTCGCCGCCCAGGATCCACAGTTCGGGCTGATGGGAGAGTAATAGGCTCTGGATGGTGTCTAGGAGGTTCATGCACAGCGACGGAGGGTCGGAGACGGCCAGGATAAGAACAGTGATCCACCATAGTTCTCCAACCACCAAATCCAATCTACCGAAGAGGTCTTTCTTGGCTTGGAGGACTCAAAGGGAAAACCGCTTGCGAGTGAGTACTAGCACCCCACAGGAGCCTCGGAAAAAGCATGCATGTGTTGTGTATGTGTAGTTAGTTCACCTGAAAAAATTGCAGTTTGAACCTACTAGGTGTGTCTCGAGGAGGAGAGCTACGTCTGGGGAGCACCTGTTCCAGAACTGTAGAACCAAGCCTTGTTTAATCAAGGAACATAGGCCATTTAAGTTCCAGGACATCAAATTGAGTTTCCTGCTTAGGTCAGTGGTCCCCATCATGCCCGGAAGAGGGGGAATATATTCAGACCTAGGGCGGTACCCTGAATAACCCAGAATGCAACCTCCCTATCTGTACGTCAACATTTCGTGCTGCATAAAAAACATTATGAACCCCAACTTTCAGACCACCCCACACCCCGTACTTGGTCCCAACTGGAAGTACCTCTCGCCCAAACATGTGATAAAATAGTCACCAACGAAAGAGAGAATGCAGTGGCAAGGGATCCACAAGCCAGGTCCAAAGAAATAAGAGAAGCATGTGACAAACAGTAAAAGAAGAAACAAAAAAGCAAGGGGGGTGTTCCGTCATCTTCATCACAGTCATTGCAACCAGTTCGCCACCATGCAAATGGGCAGCATCTATAACTTTCCCGTTTATCAACACTGGGGCAGCAACTTCCATTCAGTTCAGGAGGTTTCAGTCTGCACTCCACGATGACTGTGAGGTGTCCGCCAGCACCGCAGGTGATAGAGATCGTGGTGCAGAGGGTACTCCCTCGTCTGTGCCCCCCCCCCCGGAATCTCTTCCCAAGTGAGTCTCCACGTCGCTTGAGGATCTGCAAAAGTCTGGATCGTCCCATTGTGGCATATTTTGAGAACAGCTGGAACGTAGAGTGCAAACTTGACCCCGTGTGTATGGAGACATTTTCTGATTGCATCAAAGTACTGGCAAGCCCTCTGGACTTCTCTAGTGCAGTCGCGGAAGGAGATATTGGCACCATTGTATGTTATAGGACCTTTCACTCTGGCAATCTGCAGCAGGGCATCTCAGTCCTGGTACTTAAGGAGCCTGGCTATCACAGTGCGGGTGGTGCCCCGGAAATTGGGGGGCCTGTCAGGACTTGGTGTGGCCTTTCAATAGAAAAGAAGTTCGAGAGGGTCTTAGGTTTCACTAGGTCCGTCAGCCAGGATTCTAGAAAGAGCTCCATGCTGGGGCCTTCAGATTTTTCAGGCAGGTCCACAATATGAAGATTGTTCCTCACCATCTTCAACTCGGTCTTCGAGGGCCTTCATTTTTGGATGACCTCGGGAAAACAATGCTCGACTGCAGAGAGTGCCTTCAGTGTCGGAGATTCGGCGGTTCGCTTCACCCATTCTGGATGCAAGTTTGTGTAAATCGTGGTGAAGCAGCGAGATGTCAGAGCTGAGTCCATCAATTTTCCCCTCCATGAGGTCCTAAAGTCTGCAATGGCACATCTGCCAAGGAGAGGGTAGCGGTGGGAGCACTGTCCTCCACCAACCCAACATCCGAGGGGGCAGACTCAGAGGCCCTAGGGTTGGACACTGTGTGTTGGTCCATTTTGTTCTGGGTACCCAGCTTTCTGTCATGATGCCTACCTCCAAGGAGCCAGGTCCGACCCAGCAACCCCAGGGGCAGGCATCATTTCCCCCAGGGAAGTGCCAGCGGGCCCAAGCTGGGGCCCTTTGGACACAGTCCTGGCGCCTTAGGCGCCAGGCTCATAAAGCTAGACATGTGTTCAAGTGTTTTAAGGTGCACTTACCTGATGCCGGCCATGCTGCTACATCCAGGCCCTCTTGAGGCCTGAATGGAACTACTTTACCTGTGGAACTACTTTCCCCTGGGTGTGGTCGGGAAAGGATACATACCTGATCGGTGGAAGGATACATATCTGGAACTTCTTCCAAAGCTATTTAAACCACGCCCGATCAGCAACTCACGCTTCGCGTTGTTCTGCTCCTCGCAGCTGGACGCTCACCGTGTCAGCTCCTGCATCTGGACTTCAGCCACGCCGGTCACCTTCAAAGAGAGAATTGGAGAGAAATAAGACCTTACCTGCTAAAGCTGCATCACGGAGACTTCACATTGACGATCCTGAAAGGGAAGACATCATTTTAAAAGCATTTTGCTTCGATCGCTGCAGCGCTGCATTTCACTCACCTTTCCTGGGCACCTCCATCTTCAGCAGCGATCATCCGGATCCGCAGCCACTTCCCAGAGCCTAGAGAGAAAAAGACAAGAACACAAGGTGAGAGAAGGAAGGGAATAGGAAAAACTCAGTTTCCTTCTAAGACTTACCTGTTGGGTCATTCCCATTTCATTTCGGGTCCTGCCGCTTCCTGGCATTCCGGACCCCGGCCCCTAGGGGGAAAAAAGACAAAGACATTGAATGAGCGAATGCAAAGACATTACCCAAACGCTCATCCAGAACTTACCTGTCATTTACTGTAACTGCATGTTTCACTTCGGGTCGGCGCCATATCTCCGGCATTCCGAACCCCGGCCCCTAAGGGGAAAAAGACATAAGCGTTAGCGCTTGCTGCAATAAGACAATGAACATTATTTTTAAGCTTGAACTTGCTACAGAACTCAAGATGTCATTACTACAGTAGATGGAACCGAAATAGCCTCAGGGCCTGTAACGCATTCCACTGTTGAAATGACACTTGTGGGTCAGGATGGACATCGGGAAGCAATCGTGTTTGATGTGATCAAGGCCCCACAATTTCAAGTAATTCTTGGAATTCCTTGGTTAGAAACACATAATCCCAGAATTGACTGGCGAGCAAAGAAGATACGTTTTCCTGATTGTGAACCAACTTGTTACCCAAGAAATCCAGTTATGGGTCTAGCCTCAGTAACTTCCACCCCTGTACAGCTACCGTCAGAATACCAAGAATTCCAAGACGTTTTTCAGAAGGAACAGGCTAACACGTTACCTCCCCATCGGTCTTATGATTGCCAAATCGATCTGGTACCCAATGCTCAACTACCTTGTAGTAGGATTTATGCTCTTACGGGACCTGAGAACCTACATTTGCGTCAGTATTTAGATCAGTAACTAGCCAATGGTTTTATTCGCCCGTCCAAGTCTCCTGTCTCCTCAGCTCTGTTCTTTGTGCCGAAAAAAGAGGGCGACCTTAGAACATGTATAGACTATCGCGCCCTAAATCAAATAACGATTAAGAATCGTTATCCTCTGCCCCTGATCCCTGAGCTTATCGACCAGGTGCAAGACGCTTGTGTGTACACCAAGTTAGATCTCCGAGGAACTTATCACCTGGTGCGTATAAAAGAAGGCGACGAATGGAAGACTGCATTCCGCCCCAAATTTGGGCTCTTCGAATATCAGGTGATGCCCTTCGGTTTGTGCAATGCACCTGCCGCCTTTCAGTACTTTATGAATGATGTTCTTCGGGAACTTATCGACGTCTGTGTCATTGTTTATATTGACGACATCCTGGTGTACTCCTCTTCAGAATCCGATCACAGAAAACATGTTAGGGCAGTTCTTGAGAAATTGCGCCAGCACAGACTATTTGCAAAGCTCGAAAAATGCGTTTTTCATACCACAGAAGTGGAGTTTCTCGGATTCATCCTGACACCTCAAGGAGTCCGAATGGACTCGCGAAAGGTGGACGCCATCCTCAAATGGCCATCTCCTAGCTCGGTGAAGGGAGTTCAGAGCATGCTCGGCTTCGCCAATTTCTATCGAAGATTCATCCCGGAATTTTCCCGAACAGTCCAACCCATCACAGCTCTCCTAAAGAAAAACAAACGCTTTGAATAGACTCTTGAGGCCGAACAAGCCTTTCAGGACCTGAAAACCAAATTCACCTCTGCACCTATATTGAAGCACCCGCACCCAGATCTCCCTTACATTGTGGAAACCGACGCATCCAGTTCGGCCATGGGAGCTGTCCTGTCACAAAGAGACCCAGAAACTAACCAACTACACCCTGTGGCCTTTTGGTCCAGGAAATGTTCTCCTCCTGAAATCAACTACGCAATTACCGACAAAGAGTTACTGGCTATTAAATCTGCTTTCAAGGCTTGGCGTCACTATCTTCTCGGGGCAAGACACACCATCACCGTAATTACGGACCACAGAAATTTACAGTATTTAATGACGGCCAAGGCTCAATCTTCACAACAACTCCGATGGGCTCTATTCTTTGCGGAATTTGATTTTGTAATTACCTATCGCCCTGGCTGCAAGAATGGTAAAGCGGACGCCTTATCCCGGATTGGCATGGAAGAACCCAATTCGAGTTTAGAACCTGTGCCAATCATACCTGAACAAAGTATCTTAGGCCGAACTTCATTGCAAACTATTGAGGACATCCAAACGCAAGTAAAACAACTTCTAGACTCTTCAGCCTTACTGGAATGGAGTCAAAAGGGTCCTCATTACACCGTTAAGGATGACTTACCCTACTTCCAGGAGCGGTTGTTTCTGCCTAGTAAAGAATTGCAATGACCACATTGAATGATAGGAATACACATGGGGTCACTACTTAGATGAGTAGGTTCATCGGAGCACTATATAGTTTTTGCGGTCACGTGAATTTGTGATGAAGTGAGGGAGTAGTGGTTGTGTTGTTCACACCACTGTTTGTTTGTTGTTCCTTTCTCAGCTGTAATCAGGTTCATGGTTACCAAAGAACCATTTATAGAACAGGATCAGACTTATTGAAAGAGGTCGGAGGGCATTTGGGTGCACTGTGGCACACCTACACTGCAGCAATCCTACTTGTGAGGTATGTAGTGACCATTGGGTTCAATTGATCTTGCCAGTATATAGGTACATATTTGAATGTTACTGGAATATAGTTAGCATTATGTAGCTGACTTATGTATTTGTGATGATGTTGATCTATAGTGATACCCTATTTTTCTTTGTGTATTGAATAATTATAGGAGTACGATTTGAAGAGTACTGTTGGGGCCCTGGATTACATGGTGGAGAAAAAATTAAAAGTGTCTTCCCCTGAAGAAGGTTCATGCATTTGGTGCCAAGAGGAACTGAAACATGTCGGGACTGTTTATTCTGAGTTAATAACACTCAGTGATTGGAAATGTTTAAATCATTATATAAATTTTATATGTTGATGTATTGTATTGTCATGTTACAGGAATGGATGTGAGTGAAACTAGTAATTTGTATTGTAAATGTATCCACTGTATGTTGTGTTGTGGGGTCCTTTTTACTGAAAATACTGTTTTAGAGTTAGTTTTATAAAAGAACAAGTTGGGTTGTGGTTCAACCTATTAAAATAAACTATTTTTGATATTATAAAAAAAACAAATAAGTACTAGGTCTATTTTTTCAAGACTATTGGTATAAATAGGGTTTTTCAGCATCACACGATATGTAAAGATCACTGTTGAGTGGGGAATGTATTTTCTGTCTCCTTTATATGATGATTATGTTGGTTATCCCCTAACCGTGAGAGAGAGGGAATGTTAAAATAAGGGGAACGGTAGACCTTTGTAAAGAAAGAACTTGTTATTGCCCATCATCATGAATCATTAATGGAAGGACACCCTGGTATCGCTAAAACGGAGGAAAAAATCAAACGCCACTTCTGGTGGCCTTCTTGGAGAAAAGACAAAGTCTTTTGTATTGTCTTGCGGAATTTGCGCCCAAAACAAGGGTCAAAAGAAAAGGCCAGCCGGCCTACTTCAACCCTTGGATATTCCACCGGCACCATGGCGCACCTTGTCAATGGACTTTATAACTGACCTGCCTCCTTGTGCTGGTTACAACACTATCCTTGTAATTGTGGATCTATTCTCCAAAATGGCCCACTTTATCCCTTTAAAAGGTTTGCCTTCAGCTTCCACCTTGGCCAAGGAATTTCTGGAGAATATAGTTCGCATACATGGTTTCCCTTCAATATTAGTCTTGGATCCTGGAAGTCAATTTATCTCCCATTTTTGGAAGAAGTGTTGCCAACTAGTACAAATAGATGTGCGGCTATCCACCAGCCACCACCCCCAGACCGACGGACAAACCGAGAGAACCAATCAGACTCTCGAGCAATATCTTCGGTGCATGTTACACCAATCCGAGTTAAATTGGAAAGACATCCTTTGGATCGCAGAATATGTATACAACAATTCAGTGCATTCTGGAACCGGACAAACTCCTTTTTATACTTTGTATGGTCACCATCCTCGGACCTCTGATCTAGATCCACCTCTGACCCTGGAAATGCCTGCAGTAAATCATCTGCATTCCACAATAACCCGAGCCTTCAAAGAAGCTGCAACTCATTTACAGCAAGCCAAGAAAAAGTATAAAGAAAACGCTGATTTGCACCGAAGTAAAACTCCTCCTTACCAAGTAGGAGATCAGGTATGGCTAGCAACGAAACATTTACCCCTCAAGGGCCCACGAACCTTCAATCCCAGATTCATAGGACCTTATCCCATCAAGGCTATAATCAATCCTGTGGCCTTTAAACTGGATTTACCGTCTAACATGCGTATTCATCCAGTTTTTCATGCATCACTTTTGAAGCCAGTACAACCAGGGACCCGATTGTCCAAGCCTCCAGACCCAGTTCAAATTGAAGGGGAATTAGAATTCGAAGTTAAAGACATTTTAGACTCCAAGGTGTTAAAGTCCAAACTCTTCTATCTTGTTGACTGGAAGGGATATGGACCTCAGGAGAGATCGTGGGAGCCTAGTAACCATGTTCACGCACCTCGATTAATACAAAGGTTCCACCGGAGATTTCCGAACAAGCCAAAACCCCCGGAGGGAACAACCTTGGGAGGGGCCTTGAGGGGGGGTACTGTCATGATGCCTACCTCCAAGGAGCCAGGTCCGACCCAGCAACCCCAGAGGCAGGCATCATTTCCCCCAGGGAAGTGCCAGCGGGCCCAAGCTGGGGCCCTTTGGACACAGTCCTGGCGCCTTAGGCGCCAGGCTCATGTTGGACCCCTGTCCTGGCGCCTTAGGTGCCAGGCTCATAAAGCTAGACATGTGTTGAAGTGTTTTAAGGTGCACTTACCTGATGCAGACCATGCTGCTACATCCAGGCCCTCTTGAGGCCTGAATGGAACTACTTTAGCTGTGGAACTACTTTCCCCTGGGTGTGGTCGGGGAAGGATACATACCTGATCGGTGGAAGGATACATATCTGGAACTTCTTCCAAAGCTATTTAAACCACGCCCGATCAGCAACTCACGCTTCGCGTTGTTCTGCTCCTCGCAGCTGGACGCTCACCGTGTCAGCTCCTGCATCTGGACTTCAGCCACGCCTGTCAGCATCCTGGGTCACCTGCAAAGAGAGAATTGGAGAGAAATAAGACCTTACCTGCTAAAGCTGCATCACGGAGACTTCACATCGACGATCCTGAAAGGGAAGACATCATTTTAAAAGCATTTCGCTTCGATCGCTGCAGCGCTGCATTTCACTCACCTTTCCTGGGCACCTCCATCTTCAGCAGCGATCATCCGGATCCGCAGCCACTTCTCAGAGCCTAGAGAGAAAAAGACAAGAACACAAGGTGAGAGAAGGAAGGGAATAGGAAAAGCTCAGTTTCCTTCTAAGACTTACCTGTTGGGTCATTCCCATTTCATTTCGGGTCCTGCCGCTTCCTGGCATTCAGGACCCAGGCCCCTATGGGGAAAAAAGACAAAGACATTGAATGAGCGAATGCAAAGACATTACCCGAACGCTCATCCAGAACTTACCTGTCATTTACTGGAACTGCACGTTTCACTTCGGGTCGGCGCCATATCTCCGGCATTCCGAACCCCGGCCCCTAAGGGGAAAAAGACATAAGCGTTAGCGCTTGCTGCAATAAGACAATGAACATTATTTTTAAGCTTGAACTTTTGAACTTGCTACAGAACTCTTACAGCGCCTTACCTGAATAGTCAAGCTTATTTGAACTCCCATCAAACCTCAATCCAGTGAAGTAACTGGGTTTCAAATCGCCCCTGCATCAGAAGCAGGATGGAGAACTCATCCTTCCAGACCCTAAGGTGAGACTTCACGGGGAATCGAGGAAGGGTATCGTGGAGGGTTGGAAGGGAGTGAGAGGCTTGAGCATTATTCCGTCAGTAGGTAATACTCCCTTTTCACGCACAGGGGAATATTCCTGCGAGCCAGTGAGTCCATCTTCAGAGTCCTGCGCTTCACCATATAAGAAGCATCAGCACTCAAAGCCAGACCTGCGCCTCCGTGGGAATCAGGTGAGCGTGACACTTTCTGTTTTTGTCTTTGACCATAGTGCATGACTCAGGGTACAAGCCACCCAACACACCAGTGATATACTGACCAGGTCACAGGCCCCCCTGGGGTACCCAGCAACAGCAGCGCACCAGAGGGATGACAGTCGTGAGAGTCTGCAAGGGAAGCGAGTAGCAATGTGGAGGCCAACACACACCGCCCAAGGAGCCACCAGATCCAAACACAGCAGTGGTCAAACGTTACAAAGAGCAGAATCAGGGCAGAGGGGAACACAACGGTGGGGCAGAGGTGTGCCTGTGGCTATGGTGGCATCAACGCTGGCCACCACAAGCATAGAGAGCAGAGGTGATAGGGCCAAAAGAGGGCACCACCTCGATGACAGTCCCGGTCTCCCGCTCCACACCAGGAGTATATGTCTGCTCCAGAGAGCCAAGGAAGGATACAAGCATCGAGGGTGCCCGATGAGAGGTCGCCCAGGAGAAAGCGGCAGGGGCCAAGGTTGCAGTGAAGCGCTGGTATCCCCACACTAGCAAAGCAGGCCTGTGCCACCTGATGCCAGTGTCCTTTATGCAGGTGCAGCACAGAACAATAATGAAGGAGTTTGTGGGCGGGGGGAGGAATGTCTACGGCAACTAGCGAACTACAGCGTGCACCTACAGTATACACCCGAGTGTGGGGCATGTCAATGTTCTCCCCTCCCCCACTGCCACCATAGGGATCCACAGGATGTCAGTGCAGTCCCACTCCGGAGGCCAGTTAAGTCTCAGTGGTCCCGGCAGCCGAGAGAGTCACCAGGGGTGGGGTCCCTGCTTCTCACCTTCTCAATGGGGGCTAATACACCCACGTTGGCTGTCACCAATACTGTTCGAGCCAGGGTGTAGAGGATAAGCAGTGACTCATGTCCCCAGCAGAGGCACGTGGCTCAGGCGATCTTCGCCAGCGCTACGCCAGCCCACCAGGAAGTGGCATTGCAGGTCTCCGAACACTGCAGTGCCCAGTCTCCAAGGGAGCGGGGCTGCGGGGCTGGAAGTCCGGTTTTCCAGTGCCAATTCGGACTGGAATTGCGGTGAGGCTGTCTGGAGTCATTACCCCTCTCCAGAGAATGGGCAGGGTAGCCGGATCTCATGGCCCAAAAAGATTTATATTGAAGGATATATTAGGCCATGACAGAGCACTCTGGAGCACATTGACATCGCACGCTGGCTCAACAGCACTCAGAACATGTAATCCTCGAGGTGGAATTGATTTGACAAAACCATGCTTCTCCATGGCCTCAGAGGATGTACATTCAGTTACCTGGACCACCACTGAGACTATGATTTCTTGAAGTGCTCAATTTCTGGAGCTGATAAGTTCAATACTTGGCAGAAAATCCAAGACTGTTGCAATGTCCATCACATGCCAGCCAAAGCATTTTGCCAGCAACAGCAGTGCCCAGTGCCACTTGACCACAAAAGGCTGCAGTGCTGGTCCATACATATTTCTTGAATGATCATGTTTGTTCCAATTACCTGTCTTTTAAAGGTACCAGGTAATATTATCCCCATATATATGGTCGCCTTATATAATATCGCCGGGAAAAGGTTGTGGCGATATTATATGGGTGACCATATATATGGGGACAGGGGCAGCAAAAAAATAAAAATAAAAATAAAAAAAATAAAAATAAAGAAAAAAAGGGTTTGGGGGTTGCAGGGGTGTTCCATGCAATAATGTCCCCACAAAAAAACGGCAATTTTTCGGCAATATTTTTGCATGGCGATATTTTTGAGGGGAAATTATTACATGGAACCCTTTTAAATGTATCACAGGTTTTCCACAACTGTAAGCATCTGTTAATGCAATGAATTTCAGCATCTTCAAAATTTCAAGTAGTCAGCAGTCAAAGGCGTTGCATTTTTATTCCTACAAAAGCCACCTGTCAGGCAATTCAGTTACCTCAGCTTCAAAGGTTGTGGTTATTTCCTCCACACTCGACATGCTTCAGTCAGGATCTTTGTCTTTTATCAGCTAATTCTGTAGTTCTTACCAAGATTTAAAACAGGGATTAATCAGATTGTTGTGATTCAATCAGCAAAACAAGGTAAACAACCTCAGAAACTTATATTAAGCTTTTCAATGGTGTTGGATTGCATTACCTGATTAGCACAGCACGGAATGAGATTCGCCCATCACTTTTTTGGTTATAGTTTTTCTCTCAGTGTGCAATAGGGTATGCCCAGACATTGGTCCATTGCTCGCTGAGTCACAGGGTACCAAGCTGCACATCACTGATGAGGCCTAACAAGGAAGAAACACATCTGGGGTTGCTTGGGTTTCCGTGCAGAGGGGAACTGGCTTAGCAGTTTGGGTTGAGCTGCTCCCATTGGTGGCAGTACCTGACTGATTTGCACATGGCTGGAACCCTTTTAAAACGGCGTAGACAAGCTACAAAAACACTGGTGTGGAAGGTTGCCCAGAGAAGGTCCAGATTTATTCTATTCAAAACCTTCACCCGTAAATGTTTCGTTGTAGGTTGCCTCTTCTGTTGGCAGGTGAGGAAGACATGTTGTTAAATAGCAACGATTCTTCATTACTTAACAGATCTCCACAGCGGTGTTCCATAAAAATTCTGGCCCCTGCACATGGGCATCCGTCATAACAACATTGGGTAGAGGTTCAGAAATATGAAACAGTTCCTCCCAAGCCACCATCATTTGGCTTCTAGCATCCCTTGTTTGTTGTGTGGTTCCGGTTATTCTTTTTCCAAAGCCTCTATTTTAAAGAAAAAAAGGATAAGAATGGTTGGAGAGTCTCAACTGTAAAAGTTCAAAAGATAGCAATGCAAAATCTTGATTCAGAGCATATCTTAGAAGGCATTATACAAGAAACAGTGAATTACAGATCTATTTTGTCATCAATAATACATAACCACCCTCGTTTTCTGATGCGCTGGGTAACAGTGAATGTTCCTGTGCCTGGCACATCCTAAAAATGGAGAATGAAAATAACGCAAAGTTGGACAAGCAGTGTATATTGTTGACAATAGATGAAACACAATTTTAAATTTCATTCTGTGTGACATTTTCATCTTCTTTAATGTTTTCAAAATAAATCAACTGTAAATTAACAATTCTTATACATATACAATTATTGTGAACAGAAGTTTCAAAATGCTAATAAATTTAACAAGCATGTCACACATGTGCTACTTCCGTGGTGTTCTGTGGTTCTACATCAATACTCACCATCACATTCTCATCCTGCTGTAAAAGGAACGAACTTTCACTTTAATATACTGGAAGATTAAAGACATAAGTACAGGGCATGACTTTATACATTCAAATTGGCATACACAGACAACTATGACACCAAATTCTAGACTATGATAAAGAACCACCAGAAAAACTGAAAATCAATACACCCGGAATACCAAATTTTTCTTTGGTTGTGTCATAGTGCTGCAAGGAAGGCATAGCATAGTATCAACAGTAAGACAGACACAAGTGACCACAGTTCAAGAGTGTTTATTCAACTTCAAAAAGGGCTGAAAAACACCCATCTAATGCTAAATCTAAAGACGGGAGCAAGCTACGACCATCAAATAATAATAACGCAGTCCTAGTGGTGTCTTGTCAAAATAAAAGGGCCTATACAAATAAATCTATTGCCAATCCTGACATCTAAATACAAATAGTGTAGGAAACAATGTTATGTAAAAGAAGAACAAGTTACTTTCTTACCTGGTAACGTTCTTTCGATGGGATGGTCCGACGACGTATTCCATATCTATGACAGGTAATGTCCACAGCTGTGCTGCTTCGGAAAATCTTCTGCGTCCTGCATCGATGCGCCGTCCCAGAGGATCTCCTCAGACGGCCGACGTCACCCGATGTGATAAGTAGGACACACGACCCCTGTAGCCTCAGTTGTAGTTTTTTCCCCCAGAACGTGTGACACCAGTTTTCTGCCAGTCAGACACACAAGGCCTTGCGGAACGCAAGCTGCAATCGCAAAAGAAATTCTGCAGCAGGGAAGGCAGGGAGGGAGCGATATGGAATACGTCGTCGGACCATCCCATCGAAAGAACGTTACCAGGTAAGAAAGTAACTTGTTCTTCGAGGGGATTGGGTCCTCCGATGTATTCCATATCTATGACAGACTCCCAAAGCAGTACCAAGCAAGGAGGTGGGAAAAGAATTTAGAACACACATTTAGCATGCCCAATCAAATTGCGGAATAAAGGACTGCCTTGCCAAAGGCCAGATCCTGCCCTCGGATGGAATCGAGGGAGTAGTGACGTACAAAAGGATGTACTGAAGCACAGGTGGCTGCATCACAGATGTGACGAATAGGAACACCCCTCTGCAGGGCAGTAGACGCAGCCACTCCCCTGGTAGAATGGGTCCGCAAGCCAGCCGAAGGGTCCTTACCCGCCAAGCGGTAACACTCGGAGATAGCTAAAATAAACCAACGAGACAAAGTCTGTTTCGCCACAGCTTGTCCCAAACGCTTTCCAGTGTAACCAATGAAAAGTTGATCGTCCACTCTGACCCGGGACATGCGCGAAATATAAAAGCTCAACGCTCTCCTAGGATCAAGCCTATGGAGCCTCTCCTCTTCCTTACCAGGATGTGGAGGAGGATAGAACGCTGGAAGAACAACCTACTGGCTCAAATGAAATTCCGAAACCACCTTCGGAAGAAAGGAAGGATGAACTCTAAGGACAACCCTGTCCTTATGAGACACAGTGAAGGGTGGCTTAACTGAAAGCGCCTGTAACTCACTCACTCTGCGAGCGGAAGTAACCGCAACCAAGAACACAGTTTTCAGAGTTAACAGTCTCAAAAGGCAAGAATGCAAAGGCTCAAACGGAGCACCCATAAGAAACTTAAGAACAAGGTTCAAATCCCAACCGGGCACCAGAAAAGGTGGCAGAGGGAACACATTAGTGAGCCCTTTCAAAAACTGAGAAATTAAAGGAATCTTAAAATAGGAACATTCTTCAGACGAGCGCTTAAATATGGACAGCGCCGCCATGTAACCTTTAACGGTCCCCACTTGCAAGCCCCTGTGGGCCAAGGAAAGCAAAAAAGACAGAACCATGGGAATGTCACACTCAAAAGGATCCACATTCTTAACTCTGCACCTGTCGCAGAACTTTCTCCAACGGTAACGGTACAGAGACTTTGTTGCCGGCCGCCTGGCCGAGAGCAACACCTCCATCACGTCTTCAGGGAGGTCCCAATCCTTATACCTCAACCTTTCAGAAGCCAAGAGTGAAGGTTGAGGGATCTGACCCCTGGATGGAGAACCTGACCCCCCCCTCCCGTGAGAGCAGATCATCTCGGTAGGGAAGACGACATGGAAGGAAGATGGACAAGTCGAGGAGGTCCGGGCACCACGTCCTCCGGGCCCACGCCGTGTCACGGCTCGCTCTCTTCACTCCCGTTCTCGCTCCCTTCGTTCCCGTCCCCGCCACTTGGGGGCATGTTCTGGGGTTTATTCCTTACTGGACATTTCCTTCGAACCCTATGCTACAGTGTTCTGATGAATGGGGAGCGTTAAAACCTTATTTTCCCAGTTACTTCCCTTCCGGATCCATTCCTGGTTTTTGGCAGCCAGCATGCTATTTAAATCAAATGACTATGTTTCCCAGAATGCCTTGGCTCACTGTTTCACCTCCTGCTTCCCAGAATGCCTGGCTCACTGCTTCATCTCCTCCCTGGCATCCGGCATGCTACTTAAATCAAATGACTATGTTTCCCAGAATGCCTTGGCTCACTGTTTCACCTCCTGCTTCCCAGAATGCCTGGCTCACTGCATCGTCTCCTCCCTTGCAGCACAACGCTGGGAGGAGGATAGGCAACACCTGTGGCTGCAGGTGCAGCAGGCGGCACGCCTGAGGGGTGTGCTCGTTAAGCAGCTTTAAAAGCCTCAGTTTGCTTCAGTCCGGCGCTGGTCATTGTAGCAGTGTTCCTGTTGTGACTAGTCCCTGTTTCCTGTACTTAGTTTCTGTGCCTTGTACCTAGTTCCAGTTCCCTGTTCATAGATATTGAGCCAAGTATCTATTTCCAGTTCCTTGTTCCTAGTTTCTGTGCCTTGTACCTAGTTCCAGTTCTTTGTTCATAGATATTGTGCCAAGTATCTAGTTCCAGTTCCTTGTTCCTAGTTCCATGCCTTGTACCTAGTTCCTGTTTCTAGCTTTGTGCCCAGTTACTAGTTCCTGTATCTTATTCCTCTGTCCTGGATTTCGGATTTATGCGCTTATTTGATTTATGCTTTCTGAATTTACCTTTCTGTCTTCCTCTGTCTGCAGACAGCCTTTCTCTGTACTTTACTATTTGATGCAGCCCAGTCTGCTGGTGTTTTCTGTCCCTTTATGCTGTCCTGGTTACTGAAAAGCATGATGTATTAATATTTACTTTCTTAGAATTAGTACAGCCTTTTTTCCTTGGAGTGGGTGGGAAAGATTTCCTTTTGTGATATCATTTTCCCTGCTCCTGATCCTACTTTATTGAGATTCCACTCCATGTTTTCCATTACACTTCTGCATTCATTTTCCATTGATTATTAGGTGTGGGTTTGTTGTTACAAGTTCCAGAGTGTTCCCCTTTTAGTTTTCCTCACGATTTATTATCACAATTCAGACTTGCCTTTTACTAGGGTTTATGTATATCATTTTCCCTGCTCCTGATCCTACTTTATTGAGATTCCACTCCATGTTTTCCATTACACTTCTGCATTCATTTTCCATTGATTATTAGGTGTGGGTTTGTTGTTACAAGTTCCAGAGTGTTCCCCTTTTAGTTTTCCTCACGATTTATTATCACAATTCAGACTTGCCTTTTACTAGGGTTTATGTATTTTGTTATCTTTAACCCTTTTGCTTTTACAGCCTTCTGGGTCCCTGTTTGATCTACAGTGTTCGTGAATTACTGACATTCAAGTGGTCTTTCCGGTCCTCGTGAGTACTGTTTATAATTTCCTTATTCAGTATTCTACAGATTGTCAGTTCACAGAATCTGTCCTTGCTTGCCCGCTACGTGGGTTTAGCGCTGTCAGTATCTGTAAGAGCATAGTGGGTAAAGAGTTTGCCGACTTTCCTTTCAGTCATAAGGAGGTCCTAAGTGTTTACCCCACATCCCTTTTCCTATATTGGTAATACTGTTTTACCTTATTGACGTTCCTGGGTTTTACATATATACACAAGACTTGGGTATTATATACACGTTGTTAGATTCAGAGTTGTTCACAGTGCAACTGTGTGCATTTTCCCTTTTGCCATAGTATGCCTTCTTCCTTTCTTAACAGAATGACCAGCCCTTCTTCCCGTTTGTATACGGCCAGATCAAGAAAGAAGGGTAGCAAGGCTACTAAAAAATGTGTACAGAAAGTTTTGACTACGTTTGCCTGTGATAATCAAAACACTGATCCAGACTTAAATGAACTCCTTGACACGAATGGGTATTTACGTGCAAAATATTATACCCATCGCCTGGCTCATCATACATTGCCTGATCCTAATTCTGTTTTTAATTTTGATCCAGATATGTCCGCACAAGCCTTAGCAGCGGAAAATAAAACACTGTTAGATTTACTAAATATGAGTACATCTGTTGTTGAACCCCATGATTCCGGTTGTGCTTTACCTCAGATTGAACAGTTTCATGATTCAAACATAAAGAATGAAGGGGTTCATTACATAACTTCTGTTTTCAGCCCTCAGCCAACTGCTTACTCCTCTGCACAAGTACTTACTGTAGTCCCTAATGTCAAGAGGTCTGATGTCAGTAGTTTACTTAAGGGTAACACAGACCAAGTCGGTAAGCGAGAGCATAGATCACAAGACCTGCAAGCAGTAAATAACGATGTACAATCAGTACACGTCCAGATGACTAGGGCAGGTTCCAACCCCGATGCCACCATGCCTTCCCTTGTGACTACTGATACGGATGTACAGTTAAGCCTGGGCATGTTAAGAGTTGAATTTGAGGAATTAAGACGAGAATACATCAGTTTACTAGAGGAGAATAAAACTTTACGAATTTTTCTGACTACACCTCAAACTTTATCCGTTGATGAAGTGAATACTGTTCAATCTCTGAGTGAGGAGGTTTTAGTAGGTCATGATACTTGTCAATATGAAAAACCTATTGGGAGTGAAAGTCCTCTTTCTTGCACAACACTTATTCAGAGCACAGATTCTGACAATTGTTCTACCGTTGGTCAGGAATTGCTGTTAGTAGAAGATTTACAAGTCACTCCTTTGCCTAAGAATTCCTCTATAGCAGTCATTCATAATTCAGAGTTTGAACACATACATGCTTCTGTATCCCAAACACAATCCACAATGGTTGCGTACACAGAATCAGTCATTACTGTAGGCTTAGGTTCAGCCCTTGATCCAGCTGCTGAGACTGAAGTAAACACTCAAGCTGATGTGGAAAACGATGCTACCTCTGTGTTCCCTCCTCCTTCTGCCAATTCTTGTCACAATGAACAATCAAAGACAGTACATAATTCTTGTTTTGATGGACTCATTCCACAGTATACTAAAACAAGGACCAGGCAAGCGATTCCTGAACTGTTGATTGATAATCTGCCACCTTCAGAAGTTAAGACAAAGGAATGGACACTTGACGAAATCCCGATTAACAGAGACTTTGGAAATGACTCTGTGTCATCCACTAAGGAAAGGTACGGCATGGGTCCAGCTCAGTCTTTGGTTAATGGTGTCATGGAGTCAACCGCCTTAAAGGTGCTTTCCATTCCTGAGCCACAAATATGTCTGTCGACTTCTGGGACTTCAGTCTGTCCTTCTACAACTATTGACTCTTCGACTACCCAGTCCACGGCTCTGCAGTCATCATTGTCAAACGTGTCTTCAATCAATGAACAATTGCTATGTCTGCCAGTCACTCAAGAGCCTTCACCATGTACGTGGTCAGAGCCAAAGACCTTGACAAGTTTGTCTTCAGCTAACGAGACGGCTCCAGCTTGCATGCCCTCAGCCTCTGAATTTCCTCTGGCATGCCTGTTTTCAGATACAGTGACTCATCCAACAGTTTATCCTTCAGCCATGAAGCCTCCGGTAGCACATCTTGAGTGCCTGTCTCCGGTCCCAGAGCCTACTGCTAGTTTGGCTTCAGTTCATGAAGGACCTGTATCCTGCTCAGCCTCGCTGCCAATATCGGAGGTGAACCTGTCTGCTCTGTTTGATCATGTTGCAGATTCATCTACTTCAGAGCTACCTCCTAAATCCCAGCCATTTATTACGGATGAACATCCAATCTGCCCATCCTATGCTTCAGGAGGATCACCAGAAGGCCTGCCTTTTACACAAGCTAATTCCTCCAACTGCTTGTCTGTAGAATTAGCACCTCCCGCATATGCTACATCTGAGTCTGAGACTTCTGCCAAAAACATCAAGCTGGTTCACGACTTGGGAGAGCCTTACATGCAAGGCCGTTGGACTTGCCTGGAGTGTTACAAGAGGGTGACGGATACCATCAGCCATGGCCTAGACATCGAACAAGCAGCCAACCAGGATAACGGGCCGGACGGTTCACATTTGGGGGCCGGTTTGGACAAGCCGCTTGACAGCCCTTTTGTTGCCGGATCTCACATGAGCCTGAAGGAAGGGACGGGCACGGTTCCCCAACTGCTGCACCATTCGGGTGCAAGTAGCCAAAGGGAGGATATGACTGCTGCAGTTCAAGATGTGCCTGTTATTGCTCCAGCTGCGAGTGTGCCTGATGTACCAAGTACTGTGTCTATCACTCCTATCGGTATGCCAAACGTCCCTGCGGTTGTATCCCACGTGCAACAAGGTGGCCATATGACTGACATCAGGAATGCCAGCCTTGTACAACCCATTGGACTTCCAGACCCCCAAGGTGTGGAACAAATGCAATCAAACCTTGGTCACCCTCAACCACAGGCCTTGAACCAGTCACCACCTTCTTTGTCTGAACATGAACATTGTCTGAAATCCGCTGTTTTCTCACCTCCTGCTTGTTCGCTCTCAGCAGGGGGTCTACCAGAGAATCTATCATTGTCCAAAGCATGCACCAGCCAGCCTCCCTCCTCAATGATGTATGAGTGTTCGCTCCCAGAGACTGACCTTCCTGGACTTTCCAACTCTGCTTCGGGTCCTGCAAATCCTTCATGCTTTTCTTCAACCCATGAGTCCTTTCCTCACCGAAAACCTGCCTATGACTCTTATAGACTGCAGCCTGATTCTATTCATTCCAGTCCTTCTGCTTCTGCCTGTGGATCATTGTTTTTGTCAGTGCCACCTCCAAAGACAAAGCGCTCCAGTCATGGAAGGAAGATGTTTTGTGCGAGTAACGGCCGCCTGGAGTCGGCCGTGGGAGGGGGTATAGTGTCACGGCTCGCTCTCTTCGCTCCCGTTCTCGCTCCCTTCGTTCCCGTCCCCGCCACTTGGGGGCATGTTCTGGGGTTTATTCCTTACTGGACATTTCCTTCGAACCCTATGCTACAGTGTTCTGATGAATGGGGAGCGATAAAACCTTATTTTCCCAGTTACTTCCCTTCCGGATCCATTCCTGGTTTTTGGCAGCCAGCATGCTATTTAAATCAAATGACTATGTTTCCCAGAATGCCTTGGCTCACTGTTTCACCTCCTGCTTCCCAAAATGCCTGGCTCACTGCTTCATCTCCTCCCTGGCATCCGGCATGCTACTTAAATCAAATGACTATGTTTCCCAGAATGCCTTGGCTCACTGTTTCACCTCCTGCTTCCCAGAATGCCTGGCTCACTGCATCGTCTCCTCCCTTGCAGCACAACGCTGGGAGGAGGATAGGCAACACCTGTGGCTGCAGGTGCAGCAGGCGGCACGCCTGAGGGGTGTGCTCGTTAAGCAGCTTTAAAAGCCTCAGTTTGCTTCAGTCCGGCGCTGGTCATTGTAGCAGTGTTCCTGTTGTGACTAGTCCCTGTTTCCTGTACTTAGTTTCTGTGCCTTGTACCTAGTTCCAGTTCCCTGTTCATAGATATTGAGCCAAGTATCTATTTCCAGTTCCTTGTTCCTAGTTTCTGTGCCTTGTACCTAGTTCCAGTTCTTTGTTCATAGATATTGTGCCAAGTATCTAGTTCCAGTTCCTTGTTCCTAGTTCCATGCCTTGTACCTAGTTCCTGTTTCTAGCTTTGTGCCCAGTTACTAGTTCCTGTATCTTGTTCCTCTGTCCTGGATTTCGGATTTATGCGCTTATTTGATTTATGCTTTCTGAATTTACCTTTCTGTCTTCCTCTGTCTGCAGACAGCCTTTCTCTGTACTTTACTATTTGATGCAGCCCAGTCTGCCGGTGTTTTCTGTCCCTTTATGCTGTCCTGGTTACTGAAAAGCATGATGTATTAATATTTACTTTCTTAGAATTAGTACAGCCTTTTTTCCTTGGAGTGGGTGGGAAAGATTTCCTTTTGTGATATCATTTTCCCTGCTCCTGATCCTACTTTATTGAGATTCCACTCCATGTTTTCCATTACACTTCTGCATTCATTTTCCATTGATTATTAGGTGTGGGTTTGTTGTTACAAGTTCCAGAGTGTTCCCCTTTTAGTTTTCCTCACGATTTATTATCACAATTCAGACTTGCCTTTTACTAGGGTTTATGTATTTTGTTATCTTTAACCCTTTTGCTTTTACAGCCTTCTGGGTCCCTGTTTGATCTACAGGGTTCGTGAATTACTGACATTCAAGTGGTCTTTCCGGTCCTCGTGAGTACTGTTTATAATTTCCTTATTCAGTATTCTACAGATTGTCAGTTCACAGAATCTGTCCTTGCTTGCCCGCTACGTGGGTTTAGCGCTGTCAGTATCTGTAAGAGCATAGTGGGTAAAGAGTTTGCCGACTTTCCTTTCAGTCATAAGGAGGTCCTAAGTGTTTACCCCACATCCCTTTTCCTATATTGGTAATACTGTTTTACCTTATTGACGTTCCTGGGTTTTACATATATACACAAGACTTGGGTATTATATACACGTTGTTAGATTCAGAGTTGTTCACAGTGCAACTGTGTGCATTTTCCCTTTTGCCATAGTATGCCTTCTTCCTTTCTTAACACGCCGGGGCAATGAGGATCATCCGGGAACCGAACCTCCGTAACCTCCGCAGTACTTGCGGGATGACGGGGACTGGAGGAAACGCGTACAGCAGTGGGAATGACCACTCCACCACGAACGCGTCTCCCAAGGCTCCTTTTGGAGGAAATGTCCGCAAGCAGAACCTTTCGCACTTCCGGTTGACACTGGAGGCGAAGAGATCCACTTGAGGGGTCCCCCAAAAGGCGAAGATCTCCAGGAGAATGTCCTGAGCCAGATCGAAACTTCCTGCTGTATGGCCCAGACCTCGAGCTGCATCGCCTCCCTGCACAGAGGAAGTGACCCTGCCCCCCCTTTTTGTTGAGGTAGTGCATGGCCACCATGTTGTCCGTTAGTATCAGGACACTCTTTCCTCGCACAGTCGGCAGAAAAGCCTTCAGGGCTAGCCTGACGGCCCTCAGCTCCAACAGATTGATATGGAGTCTGGACTCCGACGGAGACCAACGACTGCTGACTGTCAACTCGTTGGCATGAGCTCCCCATCCCGTGAGGGATGCGTCTGTCACGATCGTCACCTCCGGCCAAGGCAGCCAAAATGGGGCCCCCTTCATCAGATTGCCTTCGACGGCCCATCACAGAAGGTCCTGGGCGACCGAGGGCGGCACCTGAACAGGGTCCGACAACCTGCCGAAGGACTGAGACCACTAGAGCTTCAGTGCCCATTGCAAAGATCTCATCCGCAACCTGGCCTCTGGCACCAGAAGAATGCAGGATGCAAGAGGCCGAGCAGTCTCAAGAACTCGGACGCTGGGAGAGTCTGGGCAAGCTGAAACTTGTGCACCATCTGCTGAATGTGATGAGCCCTCACCTGGGGAGGAAAACACAGCCCCAGGGATGTGTCGAGCACTGCTCCGATGTACTGGAGCCGCTGTGTTGGCGTCAAATGGGACTTCTTTAAATTGAGGGAGAAGCCCAGCTTGTGAAGGGAGTGGCAGGTGATGGACAGATGATCCAGGACTTGCTCGGGAGAGCTCCCCCTGATCAACCAATCGTCCAGGTAGGGGTAGACGTGAATCCCCCCTTTCCTAAAATGCGCGGCCACCACCACCATGAGCTTGGTGAAAACCCCCGGGCGGAGGTCAATCTTAACGGCAGGACCCGAAAATGAAAGTGCGAGTCGCCAACCGCAAACCTCAGGTACTTCTTGTGCTTGGGATGGATCGGCACATGGAAGTAAGCATCCTTGAGGTCGAGAGACACCAACCAATCCTGAAGTTGAAGGGCGTGGAGGACTTGAGAGAGAATAACCATCTTGAACTTGTCCTTCCTGAGGAGTTTGTTCAAACCGTGTAAGTCCATGATGGGTCTCAATCCCCCGTCTTTCTTCTAAATCAAAAAATAAGGTAAATACCATCCCTTGTTCCTCTCCGCTACAGGCACCAGTTCTATGGCGCCTTTCTCCAGCAGGGCTTGAATTTCCTGCGCAAGGAGCGGATCCAGACTCTTCAAAGAGAGGTTCCCAGGTGGATTGTCGTGAGGCCTCTGCCGAAAAGGAAGACAGTAGAAGTGGGTTATGATCTCCAGAACCCACACATCTGAAGTAATGGCATGCCACTCTACAAGATGCTGCGCCAGCCTTCCCCCAACCGGCGAACAATGGGACCTGGCCTCATGACTGAGTGGTAGCGGCTGCGGCGTTGCCTGAGGGCAAAGAGGCAACTGCCCGAGCGGCCTTGGCACCTCGAGTACCTTGTTTTCCACCTCTTTGACTGACAGCTCCTTTTGCTTTACTGAAGGATGAGTAATAGCGAAAGGAACCTCACCTCCATTGTTGTCCCCTAGGACGAAAAGGCGGAGGTTGTCGAACTGCAGCGCCCAACGACTTCACTGCAGCTTTGGAGGTCTGCAACCTCTCCAGGCTCTCGTCAGCCTTGCTGCCAAAAAGATGTTCACCATCAAAGGGCATGTTGAGGAGCCGGGACTGCACATCAGGAGCGAACCCAGACTTCCGCAACCACGCAAACCTGCGTATTACGATGCTCGCCAACATGGACCGGCTGACACAATCTGCCATGTCCAAACCCGACTGAATGGCCTCAGACATGGCATCCTTGCCATCCTGAACCATAGCAAGGAAACCATCCCGTTCGTCCCCTTCGGGAATATGTTCAGCCGCTAATGCAATACAGTTCCACAGAGTGTGTGTGAAAGGAGACAAGGCACTTATGGAGTTGGCCGCCTGAAGCGCCATACCGCCCTGAAGAAAACACTTTCTTCGCCAAGCCGTCAAAACGTTATTCCTCCCTATCCGGAGGGATGGTAGGATATGACCCCTGCTTTGCCGGGGCAGTAGCCGCCTGCACCACCAAACTCTCCGGAGTGGGGTGCCTAGACAAGTAGCAGGCGTCGCTACTGGCTGGACGGTATTTTCGCGACAAAGACTTTCCCACTGCCGGGAGACTCTCCGGAGCAGTCCAAGCCACCGCCACCCTTCTCTGCAGAGCCATATGAAACGGCAGTAGCGGGTCATTGGGGGGGATCAAGATCAAGGATGTCCTTGAGATCATCCTGAATGAACTCCCCTGGGGGAGCCGACCATCCCAAGTACTCGGTGACCCGAGACATAAGGCGCCGGTATGAAGAATCGGCATGAGTGCCAGACTCTGGCCTACAAAACTCCACCTCCGGAGAGGTGTCCAGTCCACTGGCATCATGCAGTGACTGCCTCAGGTCATCAAACTGGCTATAGCCCAAGAGAAGCTCATCTGGTACCGTAACCGGAACCAAGCCTTCATCAGAGCCTTCATCACCCTCTGAAATGTACTCCAGGCGGTGAGAGGAAGACACCTGGGGACCAAAGCTATGCCTGACCTTAGCCAGAGCCTTTCTAGGGGCCAACCCCGTGCCATGGGGCCCCTCCGACACCACCGCCTCGAAAGGCGTCGAGGGCGCTGAACGAGTCGGCGCGGGCGTCGAGAGAATCGGCGTTGAGCGAATCGACGTCAGCTGCAGCGCCGCCAGCATCGACGGCGTCGACACAGGCCTCGAAGCCGGAGCTCCGAGCGTGTCTCTCGATGACCTAGGTGCCGACAGCATCAACGACCCCCTCGGAGGCGGAGCCTCAAGAGAAATCGTCGACGACCTCGGCACCACAGGCGTCGACGTCTTCCTCGAAGACGGCACAGGATCATGCGGTCTCGAGCGCGTCGAGGACCGGGACCTGGAAAGGGCATAGCGAGAACCGCTACCCTTGTCCGAGCAGGACCTTTTTCGCGAGCCGTGCCGACCACCCGAGCCCGAAGGCGTACGAGCGGTGTCTCTCGACCGGTGCCGACCGACCCCACTCGGAGATGCGGATGGACCGGTGCCCTGCAATTCAAGAATCGCTAACATCTGCTTCCCGAAGGAAGCCCATTCCTCCGGTGTCGCTTGCATGGTGTGATAAGCGACCCGCCGACAGGCGGAGTCCTCGGAAGAGGATGGGGAAGGCGACCGATGCCGGGGCTTCCGGGAATACCTCGAAGAGGCGGAGGAGTGGCGAGACCGACTCCTGGAAGGAGACCCACTGGACTTCCGTCCATGATGCGGAGAGTCGCCTCTCGAGTCATCCGTCGAAAGCCCCGTAGACCGTGACTTCCGGGGCTTAGACACCCGACCTACCGACAGCTTCTTCTTGCGCTCCCGCAAGGCCTTGGCCGTGAGCGACTGGCAGTCGACACAGTCGTCCGTATCATGGGCCTCCCCGAGGCACCAGAGGCAGGCGTCGTGCGAGTCCGTGACCGACATCTTGGACCCACAGTCCCCGCATTTCTTGAAGCCCGGACGCGGGATTGAAGACGAAGTAGACATCGTCACGAACAGGTTTTCACAAAAACCGAACAGTTTCAACGAACCGAGAAGAATACAGCAAACTCCAAAGAGTCGAGGCGTACCGAGATTCACGAAGCGAACACGTTTGCGGAAAAAAACGGAACTGAGGCTACGGGCGTCGTGCGTCCTACTTATCACATCGGGTGACGTCGGCCTTCGGAGGTCCTCGGGGACGACGCAACGACATCATTGACGTAGGACGCAGACGCCAAAGATTTTCCGAAGCAGCACAGCTGTGGACATTACCTGTCATAGATATGGAATACGTCGGAGGACCCAATCCCCTCGAAAGAAGTGTTTAAGAAATTATAAGTCAGGATATTCAGCGTGTTGGCCTCCCTTCCCAACGTTGTCAGCAAGGGATAAGGCGACGCACTCGAGCTTACCACAGTCTCTGTCTTCTCTAGCATGAGGGTGCAGTTCAAACATTAGCATAAGGGTATTGCGTGCCCAAGTCTCTTTGTCTTTCAACGTCTCTTCTTTCAGAGGGCCTTTCAGAGGGCCTGATGCGACAAACAAGTTATTTTCCTCTCAGGATTTCACACGCACTCAATTTCTCAGGTGATTCACTATTCACCTCAGATGCCCCTCAGCCGGACTCAGATCCTCTTTAACACAATGCTCTTAGGATTCTCGTAAGATTTTCATATATCCAATTTCTTTGGTGATTCACGGTTCACCCCGGATTCCCCTCCGCCGCACTCAGATCCGCTTCAACACAATGTTCAATCAGTCTCCTGGACTCGGACCAATTTTAATTTACTTTAATACAAACTTGCTTTATCCAAAAGCTCTTAGCTGATCTCCCTCGTTTGGGCTCGGAGCAATTTTATCTGCTTTATCATCAACTTTCTTTACTCTATTAACATTGAAGACTTTCGATTGTGCACAGGATTTTGCTTGACCCGTTGCAGGACCACTTCGATTCACAATCCTTTATTACTCTGTCGTTTTTGCCACCTCTCAGTTGGATACCTTACAGAGACCTTTCGAATGAGCACACACAGGGTGCCGGACTACTCTAAGGTATCGTATATTGGTTTCAAAATTCAATCATTCACCTGTTGTGCAATTTTACTCATGTTGGTTATCACATGCATTTCACACACTGCTCACTTCATCATTCACCATACAATGTTGCTTCTTGCAACCTTGGCTTCAACACAGACCGGTCTGGTAGCGGCCTCCCCAACTCACATGCTGTGTTGATTTCACTGGCGCTGCTTTGTTGTAGGAGTCAAGGACAGTACCACGGCAGCAGACGATTCTTCCTGCATAGATTATCGATGCAGGAGCGCCCCCGGTACCTCTGACACAATGGAGGATTCTTCAGCCTGGTTTCCTGGTCTTACACTTTCTATTCTCGAGGTTTCGTGAAAGTAAGGGTTCCTCGTAAAAAAAAAGTCAAGGGGACTTACCTCTTTGCGGCGGGCCCCTTCTGTTTTGCTGTTTTCACCTTGTATTAAACTGCCATCTTGGAACTGCTGCTTCCTCATGTGTTTTGCCTCGCTAAGAGTGTACTCTCCTGCTCTGCCTTTATCTGTGTGGGGAAATGTAATGGAAGTCAGGTGTGTGTGATGGTCAGTAAATGTCTGACCCTGCCTATCGTATTGCGACATGTCAGGTATACGGCTCGGGTGTTAGTCCGTTTTCTCTCATAGCGTGCTGTCTGTGAGAAAGTGTTTGTGTTGTAATGGGGGGGTTGAGTTCCTAAATATCCTGTTAGGATGGGGTAAAGGTGTTCCAGGGAAGGGGCTACCACGTCTCGCTAGCCAGTGTCCCACTCCGAGAAGACTCCTCACCCAGGTGATCCTCCTGCAATGGTCCACCCCCAGGAACTGGATCCAAAAGCGATGGCTGTGTCCTGGCCACCTGGATGACAGATTCCCGGGGATTAGCAGCAGAGATGCCTTCAGTTTTCTCACAGTGATGCGATAGTAGTCTATATAAAGGTAGACTCCTTTGGAACAAGATCACAGAGGTAAAAAAGGGCACACTGTTCACACAGAGAAAAGGCATGTTGATATGCATTTTAATATGGCAATCGAGAGAGCAGTACCTGTGAAATGTTCACTTTCAACATGCCTAAAAACCATATCCAAGGAAATGCACAAGGCAAAGACTACCGCCATATACCTGTTCTCCTTGGGTGTAGTTGTATGTTCTGTATAGACGACTGCCCCTCACAGTATCCTCTGTCACAACAGGAAGTGAAGAGATAAGTGAAAAAAGGAAACATAAAAAGTACAAACTGTGCAATTCTTTTGATTTTTTTTATCAAAGTGAATCACAGGAATTATTTTCTTACGTTATGATAGTGTGTCGTAATTTACCATCAAAATGATGTGTAAGGAGACTGGTCATGTGTGGCAAGCAGAACCAAACATTTGTTTCTTTGTTCAGACAGTCTTCAAAGGACTACCTCGAGACACCGTGTCTGGGGTGGCCATTATGGGACTGGCATATAAATCTTGATTCATTTGTGTTGTTAATGGACTGTCAAAGGAGCGTCATTATAGCTTCCTCCAGGACTAATGGTACACCCACCTTGTTAGATGGTGTTTAATACAATTAGCACTCTCTATAGTATCAAAGAGTAGATGGTCTCAAATTGATAAGTGAACATATGCCGGTGGCGAACAGGTCTGTTGACCTATGTTTGAAACATACCTTATTTAATGAGATTGTATGTATATCATTTGATGAACAAACACTTTGTGGTCTATATGATGTGGGGCTCTTCACAATGTATAACATACTGACCAGCTTCTACCGCTAACCCATAGAAATCTGAGAGGAACTTGGGAACTGAGTACTTCCATCCACACCACATGTTTTGCATCTCAAACTGTTTGAAAAACCATAACCTTTTTTCCTACAGAGCCAAGTGCAGCGAGGCTAACTAGTGACAGAAGGATGTTATACAAATTCACTTACATTACATTTCAGAAGTGATGGCGCTAATTGGAGCCTGAAGGTACAGTGGTATCTGTAAACATTAATTAGCATATACGACTGTCCCAGACAATATAGGGATATGTGGGCGGTGGCATTTATTTACATTCACTGTGTAGTACTTTTTTTTTTGTTTTTTTAAATATAATGTTTTCTATCCCAGTAAGGAGGAAATAACATTTCTGTGGTAGCATTTATGTACATGCCACGTCTATATAGAATCTTTAGGAAATAATGTAATATCGAAACAATGGCATTGACTTTTTCAGTGGTGTGCTTTAGGCACGTGCCACTCTATTTCTTATCTTATTGGCTAATGGATATGTGTAGACTGATAAGCATGAGACAATATATCCAAGACAGCCCCATTTTTAACTGATTAATGCGAAATGAAATGTGCACTGCTGGCACAATCTCAAAAACGGCTTCAGAGCAGAACTGAACAAACTCACAGCCACATAAGCAATTGGATATCAGCTATAATAGTTGGGGCCATACTTTGCAATGTGACATGCCCATGTAAACAATGTTGTATGTTGTAGCTTAGAAAAATAATTCACATATAACTGTGTGACAAGCATCACAGTGAGTGATCACAAAAGGACTGCTTCTTTATAAAAGAAATAATGTGCACAGCAGAATGACAGTACACACATTATGTTTGTAGAAGGTGAGAGGTTGGCACCAGAAAGAATATGGAAAACAATATCATGATTTGCACGGAAGACATTTTTTTTATTTGGCATGTGTACAGTGAGAAAAAAAATAATATTGAAATTAAAAATCAGATATTTCATTAGACATTTTATTAAAAAAACGATATGCAATATGCTGCTCGATTTCCCCCTATGTCAACAAAGCCTCTGTAGTGACCAGTTGCACATGGACATTTTTTCCTAATGCCTCGTACAAAACACACTGGTATAACTCTACAGACTCTGAAATCCAGTCTTCAGTGAATCCACCAAATAGAGGATCCATACTCCACAAGCCTGTACAATATGTTTGAAAAAAATGGAAAGTAGTCATTTGATAAAAGAGAACTATAAAGTTTAATTTTTCAAGATTTCTTTTTTAAATGTTACATTCTGCTTGAGCTATGACAAACAAAACAACTACACATCAGGTGTCAAACCACAAATATACGTAAACTAAGAAATATTAAATGTAAATATGGGGCCATAGGAATCAGCAGGCAGCAGAACATATATTTTTAATTAGACATACTTATTTTGGGATTTTATTGTAATATGAAAAATTGTATACTCATTAGTAAAAAAACATAACACTAGAACAATTCAAGTTTGTTAGAAATGGCCAAACCACATAGATTAGATAAAAAAAGATAGAAAACACTTCAATCCACATGTCCAACAACTGTACAGTAATTTTAAACAAATTGCACTCGTTATTTGGAATGTATGGGCAAACAGTGCCATAAAGTTCATGCACAAGGGGTATAAGCATTCAGAGAACCAAACTTGTAAGGCACACTACCTTGAAGTCACCTTGCTGTGTTATGCATAATGGCAGAGGATCATCTTCAGATAGACAGACCATGTTGGTAGAGTTTTCAGTGCAACATTAATTTTCTACCAATGTTGGCATCAACAATGGCAGCAACAGCAAGTAGAAACGTCTTCCATTATACTCGCTTCTGGATCAGGAAGCTGCTCCTCTGTATCAGTGAATGCCTCCATTCCTGCCAGGCTTTGTCTGGATGCCATGTCCGTCTGTAAATTCAGGTTCATACATGACGCAATGAATTCCAGCTATGCTTGCTGTAGGGTCGACAAACAAGAAAAAAAAAACTGTTGAAAGGGAAATTTAACTGTATTAGATGAAATTTCAACATAAAATTCACAGTCTACTTACAATATCAAAAGAAGTTAAGCTAATTATGTGTTCAACCAAAGCTTGAGTTAGAAGGGACAGCGGCGCAAAAACTATTTCCAAACTTTTTTTGACGACAAACTTTGAATTTGTCAATGGGTTCATGCTGCCAAAAAGACATCTGTAGAGGCATACTGGGATAAAAAAGTTAATTCACAAGATTATATGACCAAGGAAGCAAGCCGTTTGTGGTAGCAGAAGCAAATAAATAAACATAATTGTTCAAAGTTTAACCGTTGTTGGAGATAATAAGAGTTTACCATAAATTACGATTCTGCTAAGGCAGAAAAAAATACAATGAACACTGAGTCAAGCATGACAATAGTGCTGGCATTAGAGAAAGGCTTTGTTGACATATTGTTTTTAAGGTGACGAGATTTTATTTCAATAATGTTATGTTGATTTATACCACACCGATACCACCCAAGAGCAGAAAATATCACCAGACAATAAATAATTTTAAAAAAACACTTCTTAGAAGAAAGCACTGCACATTACAAACATAATGACCAAGGGCATATTGGACCTTATGAGTGTTGGTAAAATCATTACAATAAAATATTAAATCATGAATTAATTCAGTGCATTACAATGAATTAGAAGCCAACATAATTTAAGACTGGCAATATATGATAAACATTATACAAAATCATTTTAAGACATCTACAATAAAGAGGAGGAAGGACACATCAGGATGAAAGCAAGTTCTATTAGACGAGAGCGGAGTTTGATACTAAGTTAACAAATACATTTGTTTTTTCAAAAGTAATTGAGAGGATGTAATACACGTTTCAAGTCTATGAATATTACAGACTAAATTCCATATTTTATAAGTGATACAATCCAGATGGAAGTAATGGTTTGAAAAGCAATAATTATCAAAAGGTCAAATAAAGAACACACCTTTTTCGAACAAACCATCAAACACTATGTGGTACCTAGTTATAAATGTTTAAAATGAAATGAATTTGAACTTGAACATTCGCATAATTATATTGCAGCCATTAATCCAGAATGACTTAACACATTAGCATTCTACAAACACGTGCTTGTAAGAACCTTCAGCTTCAGAACAAGAGCAAGCACTTATTATATGCCAAGTGGTTACAATGAAAAAACGTAGACTGGGTAGTAAATACCCTTTGTTGAAAGAAATACAAAGTTTGAGTCGCTGACGTGCTGGTATGCAAAATCCTGCACCAAATTCAGAGCCACATATTTTCATCAACTACCAGATCACACTCTTGCTCCCAGATTAGTTCAGACATCCATCAACATTCATCAAATGTTTCAGCATTAAGAATCGTATAGAACATAGAGGCTTTAAAATTGCAATTCTTCATGAATGTAAAAATGTGTCTTGAACCTGCAGTACATCACCACCCGACCAAATCAAAATATTATCCATTATGCATCCATAATCTTACCATTTTGAGTACAATAGGGAAAAAAAGGAAGGCAGAAGTTCATTTTAAATTCATTAAAAGAAATAAGAGCCCCATCCACCAGGATTTGACTAACAGATGTGATACGTTTACGCAACCAGGGTTTCCAAAAGAAAGGCTTCCCATTTATACAAATGTGCTTTTTAAACCATAAATATGTGGGAATATAAAATTCCTCGGACGATCAGCTGAAATGTTGATATTCATATTTTAAGCAAACTATTTCTACCCTTTACATAACAGTCTTCAAGAGACAAGGGATCCACCAATAATTTCTCCAATATTCACCATGTAGGCAAATCATAGCTATCAGCTCGCATAAACCAAGCATGAGTTTGTTTAAGTGTATATGCTGAATAATACAGCTTGAAATTCAGGAAATTAGGCTTCAGCAGCTCGTGTCAAATGCACGGGCATGTGCTATTATTTATTGCCATCAGGGCATTAAAGCTTCATTTCCTTGATCGTGCTGGAGTTTACCTTATCACAAGATGGTTCATGGATAGTAATTATAGAAAAAGTTATGTTTCACAGAAAAAAAAGCTTCTTACAGCGATATATGGTGCAAAGAGGATGGCATTATTTTGTTTAATTAAACATGTGGGTGAACCTTTCCTTTAAAAGCAATCATCATGCCATTAGGAGTGTGGCAGATCAATAAAATGCCTTTTGGACACTAATTTGCAGCAACATTATATCAAGGAATGGAGTACCAACTACTAAAGGACATGATTTAATTCCAAGATGATGTGCTGCTATACAGAAATAATGCACAGGCACGTAAAAGGCGCTAGACCAAGTACTTAAATGCAGAATTATGGAGTATTGAAACTTTGCAATGAAAAATGCATACTATTTCAAAAGTATACAGACTATTTGGGGAACACAATATTGGGCAAAGGCCTAACATCAAAACAACTTGGTTGCAGCTGTTATAAATGCTCTGAGAGTAAAGAACAAAGATCAGCAGAAATTGTTCTTAGGATTCCCTGACTATCATACCAAATTGATCATACACTTCTCTGAAGGAATGGAACAAATAAGGTGCCTACATAAATGCAGTTAAGAATTTGAATGGACGAAAGAAAGTGATGTTGCTTTTACAGATTCAAAATAAGCCATAATTAATGCTCCATGTCTCAAACCGTTTGACTCAGAAACACGCATTTGGGTGACTGTAGATGCGAGCACATATGAAATAGGCACATCACTCGCCCATCTCCACAGAACAAGCAGTGGCACATGCTTCAAACACACTAAATTGCTCGGATCTTAACTACTGCAGCCAACTCACTCGGAACTTAACTATTGCAGCATATAAAAGGGAATGTTTCTATGTGCATGAGCAACATCTTATTTCGGATCCTATTTCTTGGGAAACAAATGCATTGACCAAAAACCAACTATACAAATGCAGAACTCCGGAGGAATGGAAATGGACACACCTAGATTAGCTAGACAAGAAGCACAGCAGCAAGAGCTCACCTGTAATGTAGAAAGCTTACCTGAATAGGATAACAAACAAGCAGATGTATTGTTAGGGCTACCTGTGAAACGAGTACAAATGAAAAAATGTATTGTAGCTTCAAAAGGAGATGTAGTAACTGAAAGTGAAGGAGTGATCGGCAAACACATGTGGACAGGTTATTCAAAATAGGAGAAAACCATAAAACTGCTCTCTATGTACATAATCAGTTGTTGGCCCATGGAAACAAGTCTACCCTTGTACTGAACTTTTTTTTTTATAACGAGCTTCATGCAGGACTCCAGTCTCTAAGCGTGCGACTGGGTATTGAACTCCTGCTGCTCGGCATGGTCTTATTTCCAAGACGAGGGTGTTGCACCTGACCTATCTTCCAGGGTCCAACCCTCTATGAAGGTTAACATATGAACTCACTACTGAAGGCAACATGATTTTGAGAAAGCACGTGTTCGTACTGTCAAGAGGTATAAAAATATGCTCCTTGAAAAGGCTAATTAAGGACACCTGGGGGCAAAAATAACAAAACGTAGGTTAAGACATACCTAATGGTGGCCTGGAATGGATACAGAAGTGCAAGCACAAATTGATGTAAATGTAGACAGAAAGACAAAAGACTGCAGACAAAACAAGCGCCTATGAGCCAAATGACAATCCCATACAAGGTATGATAGTAGCTAAGACTGCACTTTATTGGTCCACTTCATAAAATGGATGACCCTTATAAATAAATGATCATTTTCATAGGCTATCTTTACAAATGGAGTTGCACATTTAACCACAAACATGACCGCTGAAAGCGTTTTTCCAAGAGAAGAATATCCAACGGAGATGGTTACGGACATTGGAATTTAATGGACAAGGGAAATAGTCCAGTATCTATGATCAAAAGGCATCAAAATAATCTCACAGCCCATTACCTTCAAGCCACTTCATTAATGCGAGTCTGCAACTAGCAGCTGATTTGGGATTAGAATGAAAAGAAATGTCGCTCAAAGTGGTAACTGTGACCAGAATGATGCCACATGCAAGGAAAGATGTCAGTCCATTTATACCGGGAGATGTGCTGGGTCAGAATTATTTTTACCATGGATACCGAACATAAAAGATCCCCAAAGATATAACCATATGAAGTAAAACACTGGCAAGTCATGCAGATAATGAAGTCAAAATTGGAATTCTGCCCAAGAACAAAGGCACAATATCCCACTACAGTAAAGCTCAGGTAGTAACCAAACAAGTGAAAAATACAGTCCTGTAAGGTAGATGGTAATGAAATATGGAAAAAGTGGCATTATACAGTAAGGAAAATAATCCAAATGGACGCCTTGTACAAGAAAACAACAATCGTAATTGGTCACCAAATACAAATTCAATTAAAGATCAACAATGGACAGTCAAAAAATCATGGAACAATCCGGGCCCTATAATGAAACAGCATCATTGTCAGAAACAAGCACAGTACACGCACTGGCAGGAGGAACAAGTGAGGTTCCCATTACATCAAACAGACCCAGGAGAGAATGAAGAAGATCAAAACGACTTAAAGACTGTGAGCTTTACTAACTTAAATCGAACATTTGTTTTGTCTTTGTTAAGCATGGGAGATGTATGCTATTCAGTCTTTCTTGTCCCTCCACACTCCCATGCGCAGCGCATCAGCTAAGAGGATTGTGTCCAAGGATGCAGAGAGGGAGAGTGAGATGCAGAGCCCACCACTTGGAGCAGGAGCACAAGCAGAGACATACACTTGCTGAAACTCTGTCTTGAACGTGGCATTCTCCCATATGCAAATAATACCACATAGATTCGAGAAACATCCAGTGATAACATGCATTGAACAATATGCAAACATTTCCAGAGCCCCTCCAATAAGAACATGGCAATTAACTTATTCTGTGGAAAGGTTCTCGTTCAGGAGAGTCTACAACCATGTTTTAGCTCACTCTTCCAGAAGAGGGCCTCTCACATTTTTGCAAATTTTGAAAGATTGGGGGTTTAACCTTAAATTGCTGAGGATAATCCAGGCGCCCAACAAGCGAGAAACACACATCTGGGGTTGCTGATAGTACTTTTGTTCAGAGGATAATTGCTTAACATTTCAGCACTGCACTTCCCGTGCATGTGGTGCCAGATTGATAAACAAATGAGATTTCCCCTTCCCTGAAAGGTAGTTAGTTAAAATGAGGTTTTGGACTCTCTTGAGTGGGAGCTATCCCATATAACATATTATTTGGCTGTATTCATTCTCACAAGAGGAACATTTTTGCAAATGTACTGAATAATGAATAAAGTTTATTTCAACATGATTAAATACTCATTTTTTTAGAATGAGCTTGCAGTTATAACATTCACATGGTTGGCTCCAAGAGCAAAGCCATATATCCTAGCTCGACTTTACCCACACATTTTCTGACTCACCTCAACCACAGTTAGAGACTGAGCAAGAGGTGAGAGAAGGCTTGGTTGCTACCAGAAAAAGTTGTAATGTCCTCTGACATTCATAATTACTGGACCACATGGATATTTTAAACAGAAAGATGGAAAGTGCAGCACAAATACATAGCTGCCAACTGATCCACGCCTCTTGAGTATGGCTTGCAATACAATTGAAAATAAGCAAGGCTGCAAATGTCTCCCAAAATGCACCAGGTGGGCAGACTGTGACAAAATGACTACTGCGCTGTAGGAGTACAGGGATGAGTAGTGGCTAGATAGCCTACTCAGTCTTACACTACTACAAACCAGGATACCAATCAAAAAGATGAAAAAGCCACAGCCTGACAGATACACCTGCTTCTCCTCTTTTGATAGCCCAGGCTGAAGGCAGGCTATATCTTCAGGAGAGGTGTGAGCTTATACACTTGCATCATATAAACAACTAATAAATGTGTCCAACTAAGGTTCTATAAAAATAGGGGCTTTAATGAAGCCAATCAAGGTAGAGAACAAATTAAAACCCTAAATAACCATCCCTCTAAGAGAACACATAGAAAGCAGACTATTGCTAAGAATGGGCACTCTGGGTTGATAAGAAGGATGGGGGTGTTCAGGCAAAGGATTTCAGCAGCAATGTCAGTGTTCAAATATAGGTCTTGAAATAAACTGACTATGCTTCTTTAGGGTGGACCAGGTGGATAGGGTCTCTTCAAATACTTTTTGTCTCATCTTTTGGGCTAAACCTTGTCGTTCTATGCTTCTAGTAACATTGCCACAATCCAGCCAGTGTTGAGTCAATACAATTGTGCATTCCCAATGCTAAGTTGGTTTAGAGTCAGGTCGGGGCACGCACTCCTGTTGGATCGAGGCTGTGTTGGAGATGAACAGGTCAGTGGCTTCCAATGATTTGGTGATCGAGTCTGCAGCAAAACAATGCTTCTGCAGAGTCGAGTCAGTGTTAGAGATGGCAAGAGGCTGGTTGAGTCTGTGTTCAAATCGGTTGCTTCCATTGAGCGGGCAATCAGGTTGATTTTGCGGTCTGCTACAATGGGTTGAGCCGGTATCTGGATGGCTCGAAAAGCAGATCAGCAGTGTTAAGAATACAGAGTGTCAAAAGCAGTACTGCTAGTCCTGTTGCAGCTCAAATTGAGTCGAGCAAGGGAAAAGATGGCTCAAAGATGACTTAAGGCATTAAAGTTCCAGCTGCTTCTGAAGCTGTAGGGGAATGGGGAGCCTAATACAGGATCAAGGGGGGTCCTTAATTCTGCACTTCCACTCCAAGAAGATTGTTTGCACTCTACAGTGGTCATTCACCTCCAGCAAGCAGGGTTATGGTTCCAGTGCATAGCCAACAGAGGGGCCTTGGTCCAAAACCAGTGTCTGCCCCAATGTACCGTAGGAATGGTTAGGCAGCAGAGCTCTCCTCTTCAGAGGCAGATTCTGTCTTCACCTCTAAGGCAGAAGACTTTGGAACAGAATGTATCCTCAACAGAGGTCCAGATGAATCCTCCTTTCAGAGCCCAACATGAATCCACCAAGGATAGGATTTCCTGCTCTATTAAAAGGTGAACTGCTACAGTGGACTGCTTTGAAGGAAGCCAGTTGTCAGGGGGTCCAATCTAGGCTGCAGGAACAGGTGTCATTTGCCTTCTGATATTATAATGAAAAGTCCTTGTCTGCAGGAAGGGAGGAGGAATAGGAAGTTGTATATCGCCTTAGCAGAAACCAAGATGATGGAATCCCTCTACTAACCTACCTCTCTCGTCTGGCTATTCTAACTCTGCCCCCTTCCCCTCTCTGCTGGCTTTAAGGAGACTCCGATAAACAGCATCCTGGTGTGAGAGTTGCTTTGTCATGTAATTGCATTATTCAAGTGAGGACTCATTCAAATGCAAAGGAAGCCATTCTTCCTTTTGTATTTGCTTTATGGCGGTCTTCATCTTTTCAAACACTCATAAGGCTCTGTCCTCCTGAGCACGACAGAAAAAGAAAACACCAGGCCTGCTACGCAGAAGTGTAGGTTATCAGAGCCACAATCACATTGTTACCGTATGGCCAACTTAAAACTAAAGATCAGTTTTAGAAATGTTTTAAAATAAGATTGCATTGGGGGACACGCAGGTCAAGGTTTAAATTTTGTTTGGTAGTACAGACATTTGTGTCTGTTATATTACATATTAATTAGTGGATTTTCCTATGTGAAGGAAGCCGTTCAAAGCCAACACAGAACAGTTTATCCCGTAGTACAATCCCACCATTTGCCAATGAAGATTACTTTCCTCCACCTGGGGTACATGTCACTCTACATCACACCTGCATTTTATATCAGAGACTAATGGGTAACCGAAAAGTAGAATACTATTCCTACTACCACTGGGTGACAAATAAGATGAAGTGGACACGTGTCAAACTAATACTCTGATTATTTACTGGTAAACTTCACTACTCCTTGACCCGTTTTATCGTCAGATTACTCACTTATTTTTTTGTTTACCTCTCTATACAGGAACCCATATCTGCTTCTTTTGGCTTAGCCCCCACCACCACCCCACAAGGTACCTCTTCAATCCCATAATCCTGTCTTACTTCTCCGATTCTGACCCCCTTTATCCAGCCTGGAAGAGGCAAGTCACAAGTATTATGAGGAGGAACAGTAGAAATTAGGAGTAATGCAGATTACCAGTAAGTAATTGGCGCATTATCTCCACATTACTCTTCCTCATCCAGGCATTTCATTTGAGGAATACCAACGACTTCTATTTTTTGTAAGGAAGCCCTCAGAACCAGTTACTTTTTATGTTCGAAGTGTTTGAACTCAGAACACCCAACCCACAAGCACAAGAGGTATGTGTATCCAAACGTAGCCAGTAGTGTTTTGTTAAAGTGTTAGGGTCAGCACAGGTGACCACCCTACAAAAGTCCACCAAGGGGACTCCTTGGGCGTCACCATACCTCTTGTAGATGCGCTCTGCAGACCAGCAGGGCCCCTGCAATTTCAGGGGCTAAGATAGCAGCATAAATCAATCTGCTAGCGGACACCACCAAAGCTTTCCTCCCTGCTGGTCCAAATGTGATAAAAACTGTCTCATGACAAAGAGAAGCTCTATCCTTGCATGTTACGAACGATCTTCTGACATCCAGTTCATGATCTTTTTTCTCTGGCAATATTGAATTTGGGAAAAAGGCAGGCAATAACATCTCTTGAGAGCAACATATTCAGGAGAAAGGATCATGTTTTAAAACCATAGCTTCTGGTAGTACAAACAAAAAGGGGTAGAGGATTATCCAATAATTCCCCAGTTTCTCCCACCCTACTAACAAAAGGTAGAACCACCAACAACACTATTTCAAATGTATGGAGCTTTAGCTCAATTATCTCTAGAGCCTCAGCGAGGACTGATGTTTTCAGCTTTCACTGCAGCATCATCTCCCATGGAAGAATGGCCTATAAAATTAGGGAGGATTTCATTCACCTGTATATTTTCAGGCATAGATTTTTGAAGCTTTGAAAAAAACCTTGGGATCACAATCTTGGCTGGGCTTTTCCAGTCTCTTAATAGCTTTCGTCTGAGAGGACAGTGTAAGATAATACTTTTTAGTATTCCCGCCTCTGTTCAGAAAATAACTTTAATGCAAAATTAAACACTAGAACAGAATTTTGTTTTATGCTCAGAGACACAGGTTTTTATTTCCTCGGCAGCGGACTCCACATGCTTGTATAATCTACCATGTGAACCACCTGGCCACTCATTATCTCGGTATCTGCTCTCCCCCATTCTCAAGGAGATAATTTCTACATTTTACATTTAGTGTACTCTTGCAAAGATCTTTGACCTTGGGCTGTTTCTGAACTCCGGGAAGGGTGTCAACATACACTCAGCTGTGCCTTTGCTATATAACATACTAAGCTTGCTTTGTAAGCACAAGTGGGCAGCTGAATCCATACATGGGCATTCTATGTTGCTGCAAGCTCAGGATTTCTAAAGCAAGACATGTTTGCAGTTACCTGTTTAGAGAAGCTGTGTCGAAAACTGCTTCTACAATATTTAATACACAGCTCACAATCGATCCTTTTTTACATAGTTCTCTTAAACACCTACTTAATCTGCCATGTCTACAGCTAACATTTCTCTAATCACTTTTTCTTGCATAATAAAATCATCTGAGGTGGATTTTGGAGTTACTTGTGATCTGAAACATGAGGCTAAAGTTTGGCATGAAGCCGGCACACAATACACAAACATATGAAAAGAAAGATAGCTAATAAACAAAAATAACAGAATAGGTTCCACCCAAATGTCAACATTAAAGACCATATAGATCCACCAGTATGTAATGTAACCACAGGGAAGTGTGCTTGGACTTCAATACTCTGGAGATTATTGATGGCATGCCACACTGAAGGGGAGGAGTTGGGTATAAACGAACAACATTTTTCCCCAATAATTTGACAAACTGCTCCTTTCTCTGACAAAATCATATCAAGTACTACTCTATTCTGCATTGCTACAAGGTGCTTCTCTGGCACGAGCTTACAGTTCCTTTTCTCTATATCAGGGCTTTCTGTGCCCAAGTCTTTTATCATGCACAGTCTCTTGCTTCAAATGGTCTGATATGCCAAAACAACAAAACAAAACGTTCCTTCTGTTAATCTTCACATCGGGTAATTACCCTTCACCCTTGGATCCCCCTCAACCGAGCCCCGATCTGTCTCTCAGTCGGGCTCAGACCAACCACTCACTGTGGACATCCCTCAGTCGGGTTCATATATGCCGCCACAATGTAGTTCACTTAACTTCTTCACAGAGTGGGATTCATTTCCCTATGCTTTTCTCTTGATGTCCCTCTGTCGGACGCACTACCATCTTTCAATCATCTCTTCATTTGTAATATTCTTAAATCTTAATTTCTTTTTAAACAATCGCACAATGTACACATTAAGTCCCCCTCATCTGTGCTCAGACCTGCCAAAGCACTTTGCCGTTCGGAAGTCTCTGTTTAAAAGTGCCAATCACGTCTCGCTGGGTCACTCTGTTGGCCTATGGAAAGTGCAGGTTCACAAAATTACAGTTTGCACAGCGTTCCCTTCAGACGGCGCAAACACCCGTTTCAACTCCCTCAGTCGCATTCCCAGTTTCTCAATTGTCAAAGCCTTCTGCAACCTGTCAAGGACTTTCGATTGTACAAGGGATTTGACTTGACCCTTGTATGACCACCTTCACACCTCACGCCGGCCTTCCTTATGGCCACTTGGTATTTGTAGTGTTAATATTTTTCTCAGTACAGTCTCTTTGTTCAGGAGAGGGGTAGCAGCTAGAGTCCTTCGAATGAGTGCCCATATGGCGCCACACCACTCTATCTCTGGTACTAAGTTCGTTCATAACAAAAGACCTCCATCTATTAATCTTTTGAATATTGCCACTGCAACCTTACGTCCAACACAGTCCGGTCTCCTATCAGGTTATTCCGACTCACTGGCTTGCTTAACTCATTGACGTTTCTCTTGCTGCTAGAGTCAAGGATGGTACCACAATGGTAACCACGTCTCCCCGCCCTGGCCATCACTGCAGGAAGGTTCCATGTACGGGTGACATCCATTACACTATTCGCCAGCTGCGATTCCCAGTCTTATTGTTCCTTTGTCAGAGGCTTTGCGGGCCGGAGTTGAAAAGGGCAAGGGCATTTCCCTCCTTGACATCCTTTCAGTTCTCACCGCCTTTCGCCTACGCTTGAACTGCCCTCCTGGAATAACTGCTTCCTTGTGCGTTTGGCCTTGCTCAGAGTGTGCTCTCTTGCTCCGCCTTTTATCCCGACGGGAAAGGGAAATGGCAATGTAGTTGTCGTCAATTGCCTGACTCTGCCTGACCCTTGTGCTGGGACATCTCAGGTAAATGGCTCAGGTCTTAGTCTGTTGTCGCTCACGGTGTGAGAAAGTGTTTGTGTTGGAAAAGGGGGCCGGTTGACTTTCTAAATATCCTTCTTGGCAGGATGGGGAAAAGGTGTCATAAGGAAGGGGATCCGTGTCTCACCCTTTAGTGTCCCACTTCCTCTTCCTGAGGACCTCTCATCCAGGTGATCCTCCCTCACTGGTCCACTCCCAGGAACGGGATCCAATAGCGATGGCCGTGTCCTGGCCACCTGGATGACAGATCCCCAAGGACTAGTAAGTGAGACACCTTAACGTTTCTCAAAGGACCCTTAAACACCTTGTCTGGTAGGTGCAACTTATAATTGCAGTTGAAGGTAAAACCTACATTGTTGGTACCATTGCTTGAAATACACATACTTCCTAAGACAGTATTATTCCTTATATGAAGATCTGGTGCATATGAAGGCAGTTGAGAGGCTTCATTGCTGTATACTGACATGTTCACAAGGAAGGACCATTCCTGCGATTCTCTAAGAAACAAGTCCATTAGCGGGAAGGTGCCATTAGACATTTTAACACCCTCACAGTCCTCCTTTTTTCATAAAGATATTGAAATGGGATCCGAGGCAAGTTTTGCTTGGCGCCAACTAATTTATCAAATATGCTGAAGAAAGGGAGGCCTTCTCCATCTACAGCTACATGCATTGCATAACATGAGGTGGAGAAAGGTAACGGGAGCTGTAACGGGAGGCCTTCATCCACACAAGCTGGGTAATTCAGACAGATAAAACAGTTGGTTCTTTTAAGAATTTCAAGTGCGTTATGTAATAGTGAAACAAAGGCATTTTCCTCTAGAACATTTTCCCTATGGTATTTCTGCACAGTGGATAAAATGGTCACTGCAATAGTGGTATTGTAGACATATGGAAATATTATATATTTTACCAATAACCATCCTCCAATAACATACAGTATGATGAGAATCAGCATTGCATATACAAATGTTCCTGTGGTGTACCATTCAGCCCTTTTGTCTTCAATGGATTAATTGCTTTGGAACGATATATAAAAAAGGTATGCTCTTGTCGTGGCACTTTATATTTCGAAAACAGTAACAGGTAAGGCAAAGGCACAGGTTGTAATCCCACTGTGATGTTATGTTATCATATCTTGTAAAGCGCACGGTCACCCGAAGGCATCATGGCGCTAGTGAGAGCAAGAACAGAAGCATAGCAGAATCAAAACAAGTGTGTTTTAACCTTCTTTCTAAACTCCAATTAGGAGTTTTTTTAATGACAAGCAGAAGACTATTCCACAAGGCAGCTGCAGCAACGGAAAAAGCCCGGCCAACAACCCGGTCACGGGTTATATTTAGGCACTAAGAGCTGTTCCGTAGTGGCAGAGTGGAGATTAAAGGCTTGATGGTAAAGGATAAATCTGGGCCAGAGATATTCAGCTCCTTGACCATGGAGGGCCCGGTGAGCAATACACAAGGCCTTGAACTCCACCCGCTGGGCCACCGGGAGCCAGTGAAGGGACCGCAACACCTGGGAGATGTGAGCACCATAAGGAGGATCAGTAGCTACCCAGGCAGCCAAATTTTGGAGCTGTTAGAGGCGTTTAATTAGGCTCTTGGGCTGGGCCAAATATAGGGAATTGCAGTAGTCTATCCGTGACAGTACTAAAGCTGCTACCACCGGGGGTGGAGAGGGCGCAGTGGAGCCGGGATCAGAGGCAATACCTTCCTCAGTATTTTAAGTTGGACGTGACCAGCCTGGCATACAGCAGAGACTTGTTGGTCCATAGACAATGCGACCGATAGCACGAAACCCAGATTTTTGACTTTTTTAACCAGGGACGGCAGGGGTCCCAGAGAGGGAGGCCAGAAGGAGGACACCCAAAGTGTGGGATCAGGGTGGTAGCCCACCATCACCTCAGTCATATCACCATTCAGCTTGAGCCAATTGTGGTTCATCCAGTCTCCAACAGCTGTCAGACACCCCCGCAGGTACGACAACACTTCAGACTGGTCAAGATCTAATCGGATCAGTAACTGAGTGTCGTCGGCGTACGAGTAGCATCTGACGCCGAAGGAGCGGATGAGGCACACAAGGGCCCAGATGTAAATGTTGAACAGGATCGGTGATAGGGAGGAGCCTTGAGGCACCCCACAATTGAGGCGACAAGGGGTGGACAGAAAGGGATGCATCGAGAGGGTCTGTGTACGATCCGCAAGGAATGCCTGGAACCATGCTAGCACCTGCACCGAGATACCAAATTGGGCAAGACGGGATAGCAAGATGGAGTGGTCGACCATATTGAAAGCCGCTGAAAGATCCAGCAGAATCAGGGCTCCCACTCCACCAGTATCCACTAGCCTGGTCATGTCGTCCAAAACGTGATCTTATGGAGTGTCTTTTTTTACTATCTCGCCCTTTAGATAGTCCATTAGAGTTGGCGGGCTTGCCCATCTGGTCGTTGTTCTTCACAGAAAGGGATTCCTTTTCTTAGTTTGCTGATTCGGCTTACAGCTTGCTGGGTCTCAGATTGTAGCGTGGTTCTTCTGTTGGTCCAACAATGTCTTTGGGTTCACTGGTTTTGTAAAGGTCACTAGTCTCACAACCACGAGGGGGATTTTTTATCTCCTTAACAGGCAATGTACTATCCACAAGGGCAGGCAAAAAGGAGGAAGGTGCACGTTTCATGTGACTGGAGTGGATCCAGCTTTTGTGGACACTGCACTACAGAGCAGTCTGAGTGGTTAGCAGCACCTGCGCTGGTCCCTTCCACTTGGGCTGAAACCCAGACGTTTGCTGGAACTTCTTTATGAAGATACATTCACATGGTTGGATGCTGTGTCCTGGCCCCTCTAGTAGTTTTGGCAATTTATCAGTGACCTGTTTGCGGAGAACAGATAATGTTTTAGACAGCTCCTTACAGTAATCTATCAACAGAGGATAAGGTACAGTACTCAAGCATTTAGGATCTGGCAAACCCCACACATTAGCTGGGCGTCCCAACAGCACTTAATAAGGCGACAATGCAACACCTGAATGCACACTATTTCTCATTGAAAATAACGCTAGTGGGAGTGCATCTACCCATCCCAAGGTGGTACTACCAAATATTTTTGCCAATGTAGTCTTTCCACTAATCGAGCTGCTCGAGGATGGTAAATAACGTGCAATTTCTGCCTGATGCCTAATACCTTACATACAAAATCCATTGTAGTATTGACAAAATGAACACAGTTATCACTCCATACTGTGTGCGGCAACCCAAATCTGGGCAAATATTCTTTAACTAAACCCTTGGCTGTTCTTAAAGCAGTATTATCTTTTAAGAGGAATGCGTCTATCCATTTGATGAACATACATACTATTACTGATGCATATTTCTTTCCTTGAAATGGAGGCACTTCAAGGAAGTCCACTTCTGGGACTTTATAAGGGAACTCTTGCGGTGAAAAATGTAATTTTGGTGCACCTTCTCCTTTGTCGATATTATGAACAGCACAAACAAGACAGCCTGTACAATACGCAATTGATGCTTGCCTTCATTTAGCATTGCGCCATACTGTAGTTGGCACATTAAACATGCCATCTGCTCCTACATGAGATGGACCATGGGCATAAGGCAACATTAAAGGTATGCGTTTGTTTGGCAACTTCCATCTGAGCTCATCCTGTGAATCCACCAAACATCCATCTATGCATTCCCCATAAAATTTCCAATCCTGAAGCTCTTGTTCAATGGCATCAGCCTGTTAAGTTCACACCATTTCAAGCGTATTGTCAAATATGATATTTTCTGGATGCATCATGTATGTAATATACATAGGCGATACGGGGGACTGCACGGTTGCCTTTGCAATTTGGTCAGCAAAAACGTTACCTTTCCCTATGTAATTTACAATGACCTTACTGACGTCACATTTTATGACAGACAATTTATTTGGCAAAGTCAATGCATACAATAAATTATTAATATACAATCATGCATTACTTTTAATTTATCCGATGGGAGGGATAGCAAGGTGGCAGGATTTAAAGTATTACAACGCTGTATGGCAATGTATGGGACCAATAAGTGTCAGTTCATATCTTGTTAAACTGGCATTTGTCAGGTATTCAAGAAAATAGCAACTGCATGTGGCACAGACAATGTAACTTGGTGTCCCAGTATTATGGCATCAGCCCGTTTCATAGAAAGGGCTGCAGCCGCTACACTCCATAAACAAATCACAAGTGCTTTTGCCACTGTGTCCAACGTAGAAGCAAAATATGCACACAGTTTGTTTTCCCCCTTGCTGTTGAATTAGTACAGATAATGCACAAACAATGTAAAAGGTTTTGTATAATAGGGGATGCCAAAAGCAGGTGAGTTACATAATGCAGATTTTAGATCATCAAAACTTTCTTGCTGAGCAGCAGTCCATGGCAAGGGAACTGGGGTGCTGCTCAGTGTTAGTTCTAGCAATGGCTTTGCTGCAAGTGAAAAATTGGGAATCCACTGTCTGCAAAATGAAATTGTTCCCACAAATCCTCTAAGATCCTTCTGTGTGATAGGGACAGGTATTCTCATTATAGCTTCTAGGTGTTTAGGGTGTAGTCTACGCTCTCCTTTTGACAATAGATGTCCTAAATAGGTAACCTGTGTTTTGCAAAACTGTAACTTCTTTAGGGACACTTTATGCCCCAGTGGTGCTAAAAATTGTAACACCCGTACAGATCATTATATGCATTGCTCTTGGGTGTCTGCAGCTATCAATAGATCATCAACATATTGGAGCAGTATGGTATTTGCAGTTGGTATATGTTTTCAATGCTTGGCTGTAAATACTTGACTTTCAGTGTAACCTTGGGGGGGCCCTACAGAAAGTGTATGACCACCCTTCTACATTAAAGGCAAAAAGATACTGGCTATCTTCATGGATCGGAACCCTAAAGAAAGTTTTTTTAATATCTACAACAGTGAAATATTGGGCTGAAGTTGGTGTCATTGTAAATAGGGAAGTCACGTCTGGTACAACTGGAAACTGTGGTTCCACGAATAGATTTATTGCTTGGAGAACAATAATTCGTCACCATTGTGCTGGAAAAGAGCGCTTCCCATCAATTCGTTTTTGCACAGAAGAACTGAGCTGTTGCAGGGACTACCCCGCAATTTCTTTTGGAATCCCTTTACCTAAAAAAATCACGTATTTTGGGCTTAATTCCTTCTAACGCTTCCCTGGGTAATATATACTGAACAATTTGTGGTAATACCGCATCTGGCTTAACCCTTATTTTCACTGGGACAACAACCAATCATCCTACATCATTGGATCCCGTAGCCCATATCACAGAGTAAATTCCCTTAAGGTCAAGTGGCGTTTCGTTAGTGACATTGACAAAACATTTTGAAAAAGACTCAGCATTACATGTTAGGTACACTCCATTGGGCATTCTATAGTGGCATGCAAAGTTTCCAGCAAATCCATTCCAAACAGGTTTAAAGCAGATTTATCAGTGATAAGCTGAGCCATGCAAGATATTGGACCTATGCTGAACTGTACAAGGTCAGATTTTGGACTTTGGACTGGATTGTTAGAAAATCCCACTGAAGTATTTACTTTCTTGAAGAGGGGAATATGGGGCACTAATTTGTGGGAAATTGATGTATTGGACACACCTGTATCAATGAGGAATGTTGCCCGTTTGCCTTGCACTATAGCCTTTACAAATAGCCCCTTTGAATCTACAGGAATACTTATGCGCCTTTTTCCATCTCCGGGGCAGCTCTATGATGTGTAATTCATTGCACTGTAATCAGCTTTGTAATATTCCCTAGCTGAATATTGCTGGCCTTGCCTATAGTCAAAATAATTATGCTGTTGCTCATTATTCTCTGCTGATGTCCCAGCATTTGTTACTATATTGCTCCCAGTGTAAGAATATAATAATAAAATGCAGCGTTCTTAGCCCTAAACCAATTCCTTTCTCACGATCGAAATCCTGTTCTTTAATATTCAAAATGGAGTCTCATTTGTCAATCATTGAGTAGAAACAAAATAGAACTGTGTTCATGGCTTCCTCTGTCAGTCTTTACAAGAAAAGGCTGGGTCCATAGAGAGGGCATGTATCGGTCGCCTGGCCTTCACCGATAAACTTAGGTTAGATAACATTAAGAATAGGTCCATCTGTTCAACAAAATAAGTTAAGCTGTTCCTATATGTCTCTATTATTTTCCTTAAATGCTATGCACATGCTGACTGCACGGAGCACAGGTTAGTTACACATTGAGTCATAGTATTCAGCCTTTCCACTTTGTTAAACGCATGAAAGGTATCTTTTTAAGATTGTAAAACTAGGGTGTCCATTGTTTGACAGGAGGGCAAGTGGATTTTGTGTTTAAGGTCTCAAACATAAGACATCGTCCATGAACTGGGCAAAAGAGTTTGTCATTAAAGCATTAAGTAAAGTAGAAACTCACAATAACATTAAGAACTGTTGAAAATGTAATTTGTACTGCCGTCTGGGGACTAGGGCATTATTATGTGTGTTGTTAACTCTTGTAAATTAATAACCACTGACCCATACTGATGCAGGCTTCATTTCCTGTATAAAAAAAGAAACTGTGTACTATTGAGGACAAAAAAGAAGGTGGGTGAGGCGCGCACTCCCGGTCCTGGTCAATTGAACCTGTTGCAAAAAATATATAATAAGTAGCTGGGTCAAATCCCAAAATGGACAAATATTCACAGGGTTAGATCCCTTGCTGCAAATCAGGTACTCAGTAATAACAGGGTTAAATCCCTCAGCTGCAGTTCTGTGGTCTGTAGTTCTCCTCCTAGCGCTTTCTTATCTCAAATAATCATCAGGGAGGCTGTTGAGCAGGTGTGTCTAATTAGACTCAAAGGATTCTGGTAGCTGTAGTGAAAACGTTTTTTTCTGTTCAGGTGACCAGCAACCGACACCCCTCCAAAGCACAAGTCCTTCCCAAATTTGGGGGAGGGGAGAGAACCATCTTTATGATTCTCCAAAGTGGGGCACAGTCACCCCGTGGCGCTGCCTCTGGAGCCCGGGACTCCCATAGCATTCAGTACAAAAAAGAAGGTGGGTGAGGCGCGCACTCCCGGTCCTGGTCAATTGAACCTTTTGTAAAAAATATATAATAAGTAGCTGGATCAAATCCCAAAATGGACAAATATTCACAGGGTTAGATCCCTTCTGCTGCAAATCAGGTACTCAGTAATAACAGGGTTAGATCCCTTGCTGCAAATCAGGTACTCAGTAATAACAGGGTTAAATCCCTCAGCTGCAGTTCTGTGGTCTGTAGTTGTTCTCCTCCTAGCGCTTTCTTATCTCAAATAATCATCAGGGAGGCTGTCGAGCAGGTGTGTCTAATTAGACTCAAAGGATTCTGGTAGCTGTAGTGAAAACGTTTTTTTCTGTTCAGGTGACCAGCAACCGACACCCCTCCAAAGCACAAGTCCTTCCCAAATTTGGGGGAGGGGAGAGAACCATCTTTATGATTCTCCAAAGTGGGGCACAGTCACCCCGTGGCGCTGCCTCTGGAGCCCGGGACTCCCATAGCATTCAGTACAAAAAAGAAGGTGGGTGAGGCGCGCACTCCCGGTCCTGGTCAATTGAACCTGTTGCAAAAAATATATAATAAGTAGCTGGGTCAAATCCCAAAATGGACAAATATTCACAGGGTTAGATCCCTTCTGCTGCAAATCAGGTACTCAGTAATAACAGGGTTAGATCCCTTGCTGCAAATCAGGTACTCAGTAATAACAGGGTTAAATCCCTCAGCTGCAGTTCTGCACTACAGCTACCAGAATCCTTTGAGTCTAATTAGACACACCTGCTCAACAGCCTCCCTGATGATTATTTGAGATAAGAAAGCGCTAGGAGGAGAACAACTACAGACCACAGAACTGCAGCTGAGGGATCTAACCCTGTTATTACTGAGTACCTGATTTGCAGCAAGGGATCTACCCCTGTTAATACTGAGTACCTGATTTGCAGCAGAAGGGATCTAACCCTGTGAATATTTGTCCATTTTGGGATGTGACCCAGCTACTTATTTTTTGCAACAGGTTCAATTGACCAGGACCGGGAGTGCGCGCCTCACCCACCTTCTTTTTTGTACTGAATGCTATGGGAGTACCGGGCTCCAGAGGCAGCGCCACGGGGTGACTGTTGGAGAATCTTTCTTTTTTGTACTGTGTACTATTCAGGCACTTCACTTCTCCACTCTCCATCAAATACTGGTCATAGAAGAACATGAAGTCCGCTCAAGTGTATTCTATGTGCATATTAAACCTTGCCTTGCAAATTTGAAACTCTGTCTCAGATTGTCTACTTAATTGGAATGATAGCACTTAGAAGACTCAAAATGGCACCAAAACGTGGGGCCCAACTGAGGATGAGGGCACTGACTAGACGTGACAGAGAGGAACCTGCCGAATGTACTGCTTGGTTTCGGGGATACCTGCCATCATATTTCCTCACAGCTGACATTAGCCCCCATCAGCGGACTTCTCTCCATAGGCGCCCTATCCCAGCTGTCGGCGCTACAAATTGCCCGCAATATTTCGCCCAGAGCAACTGAGACAGAACTTTGTTAGTAAGAATAGCTGTTTGGCAGATAAGACTTGGTTGGTGGGGTTAAACTGAAGATATTTGCAGAAAACTTCTCTTGCCAGGGGAAAGTCAGAATGTTTTGTGATGCCTGGTCCCAGTAAACTTTGTAAATGTTGGTCCGGTCTTTGTTGCATTTGCTCTGCGAACGACTTAGAATTTGGTCTGCCTGCACCCCCAGAAGGTAGCACGGCATAGGAAATGTATGTCAAATGTGGGTTAGGGCCAATCGTATTTAACAGTTCATGGCACACACTGACTAAAGAGACGCCTAGTTTATGATGGCCAGAAAATTGTTCTTTTGATGTATCCATAATTCAGCATTTCTAATCTGTATTACCAAAGAATAAGGCTAGTCCCCCGGCCGTTGATGTTATCCACGATTAGCGCACAGAAGCCATACAAAAGATCAAACGCGAACAGAAATTTGGTCGAACACACATGTCACAGGCTGATAAAGCTCTGGTTCATGATCAACAAAAATATCCACAAAATAATAGAGATAGACATTTACCCAGTTATATCTACTACTATGCAAGATACCATAATAGAACAGATCCTTAATAACCCTCGCCAACAACTCCTTCCCTCTACACCCCATCCTCCGTATGGTCAAAGAGTCCACTAGTACCAGGCCTCCCGGGCCTTCAACTCCCTCCCAATCTGACGTATCCCCCAAATCCTACCCCTCCATCAGAAGATGATGAAACATCAGAATCCTGCATAAATCCTCCTAGTGAGTATATATATATGTATATGGCCCAGTGACTAAAGAAAAGGCAAGGAAATTAGGACCTTTTATTAGGACTACACGAGCCGCTTGAATGCCTACCCAACGAAGGAAGATGAGAGAGCAGGCTGTTCAGTTAGTATTGAGCAGAGTCACACAGAATGTGGTTGATAAAGTACTTTAAGCCTAAGGTCCAGAGCGACTAATTTTGTTAGAATGTTTGGGTGATGAGATCCGAATCCAGTGGGAACAGAAATTGCCCTCAGCAGTTACTATGGAATTGCAAGATCTAAATTTAGCAGCCTTCTCTTGTCATACTGAGAAGGATGCCTTCCAGCACGTCAAAGTACTTTTGGAGATATTGGATGAAATGAAAGGACTAGAGAAAGCTCGATTGGGTTTAGTAACAAACTAATATTTCTGAAAAACAAAGAGGGGTCTAGGAGTCTCTCTACAAGCACGAACACAGCCCATTGACCTGTTCTTGGGTGGATGGCCCCTGGGAGAGTCTCAACCAAGTCTTTAGCTCACTGTCCCTTTCACAGAGGAGAAATATCCCTGCATATGAGTCTTTGTCCTGCCCAGGGGCAGTCCAGCACCGAAATGCTAGGCAACTCTTCGCTGAACAAGAGTACCAACAGGAAACCCATACACGTGTTTCAGCCTTGTTGGGCATCATCAGTGAGGTGGAGCTGTGCCTCTCTGAGAACAGTGAGCAAGGGTTCCACATCTGGATTCCCCTGGTAACTTAGGGTAAAACCCAAAGTTACTTAATATGCAAAATAAAGAGGGGTCTGGGAGTCTCTCTACCAGCACCAACACAGCCCATTGACCTGTTCTTGGATGGATGTTCCCTGGGAGAGTCTCAACCAAGTCTTAAGCTCACTGTCCCTTTCACAGAGGAGAAATATCCCTGCCTGCATATCAGTCTTTGTCCTGCCCAGGGGAAGTCCAGCACCGAAATGCTAGGCAATTCTTCTCTGAACAAGAGTACCAACAGCAACCCCATACACATGTTTCAGCCTTGTTGAGCATCATCAGTGAGGTGGAGCTGTGCCACTCTGAGAACAGTGAGCAAGGGTTCCACGTCTGGATTCCCCTGGTAACTTAGGTTGAGACCCAAAGTTACTTAAGATGCAAAACAAAGAGGGGTCTGGGAGGTCAATGGGCTATGTTTATGCGGGTAGAGACTCCCAGACCCCTCTTTATTTTGCATTTTTAGTAACTTTGCCATCAGATATTTGTACATCAATTAGAAAGGTCACTGACCCTGCAACTTTGGGGAGGAAATGGGATGCACGTTTTCAACTTGACACTGACAGGACAGCTAGCGAAAGGCCCGCTCCTGCAGTACTCAACCTTCCCACTATAATAGTTGCACAACTTAAAAGGGTGGTACCCTAGAAAAAGATTAATTGGGATAAGCTGACCGCCTGTGTCCAGAATAAAACTGAGGAGGTAACAGAATATTTGAATAGATTTGATAGTATTTATTGATTTTTCAGGAAAAGAAATGACTACGCCAGCAGGGAAACAATTATTTGTAGACAAATGTGTCCGACGATTGTTACCTGAAATTAGCGTTCTTATAATGCAATCCGAGATTGCTTGGCAGACTAAGACTCGGTCAGACATTTTGCATATGGCTCAATATTATGAGAATAGAGTAAATGTGGAAAAGGAGAAAACAGAAAAGAAGAGAGTGGATCTCAAGACAAGAGTGTTTACAGCAAATACAACAGGGAACTAGCGCAGGGCCATTTATTGGCTCAAGAGGAAGAGGTGTTGGTCCATTTGTACCATCTTTACCGCCAGGTCGTAACCAGTGTGCATATTGACAGGAGGGCCACTGGAGGGCATAGTGTCCAGCCTTGTTGAATAGGGGAAGTGGAGGTATCCGCGCATTGAAATGTGTAATGTGAGCTGTTGATGCAATGTGTAACGTGCCAGTCACTACTTCTTGCCAATAAAGAAAAATTTAAAAAAAAGATGGGGAAGAGGACATCAGGGAGGACAGGTAGGAAGTAGGGGTGGATGGGTACCACCTGGGCCGGTGATTGGCCCAGGTGTTACCCAACCCCAGTAGGTGGCCAGCCCCTATTAACTCCAATGTTTTTGATAATCTAAGCGAGTCTTTTTTCACCAACCAATACAATATTGAGGATTTCTCTTGAGATTTCTGAGAATAGGACAACCCTCAAATGAAAATGGAACCAATCCCTATCCTTGTGAATTAGTCAGGACCCTACGTTCACATGAGAGTTGGGAGACAGGAGCATTGATTCCTAATAGATACAGGGGCACAAAAGAGCTCCAAAGATTATGCTAATGTTCCAGATATTCCTTTGAGTGGGTATACTAATATTTCGGTAGGGTTTGCTGGAACACCTATAGTTAGTGAAGAATCGGCCGGAGTGCCCATCCTTTTAGGACCAGCAACCTAGTGAGATACCGTTCTTACTAACTATACAGTGTGGAGAAAATGTGTTGGGTTAAATTGCTTGAAAAAGTTGTGTGCTACAATTTATTGTACACCAGACAGAGTGCACATTACAGTATGTCCGTCAAAAAAGAATCTGTTTTAAGCAAAACCTTTGCCGTCCGAGTTTGATAATGTCCCAGATACTTTGTGGGCAGTATGGGATAATGACGCTGGTTTTATAGATATTTCCCCAGTAAAAATACAAATTCAAATTCGACAGCGAAAAATGTTTCCACATATTCCTCAGTACAAAGTATCGCCTGAAGGTTATTCAGCCCTTGAAACAATTGTCTCAGACTTAGTAAGACAAGGGTTCGTAGAAGAAATAATGCGGAGCATGTGCAATAGTCCCATTTTACCTGTTTTTTTAAAAAAGGAGAACGGTGTCTACCATATCGTCTTGTTATTGATTTAAGAGCGATTAATAAGATTGTTTTGCCTCAGTTTTCAATAGTTCCAGATATTACTACCACTCTTACCATGATACCGCCATTTGCAGAATATTTTTCAGTGATTGACTTAAAGAATGCATTGTTTAGTACTCCATTACATCCAGAAAGCAGGTTCTTTTTTGCATCCTCCCTAGGTGGGAGAGGATATTTTTTTACTAGAATAGCACAAGGTTATACAGAAAGCCAAAGCATATACACTAGGGCACCTAAGGAACAGTTGGATTCCTTGAAATTGCCTGAATCTGTTAAATTGATTCAACATCTTGATGATTTGCTTAAAGCAGCTCCCACGGAGGAGCTCTGTAAGCATGCAACTATATTGTTATCGTCACATCTAGCTTGCCATGGTCAAAAAGCTTCTTTGAAGACATTACAGTATTGTAGACAGGAGGTAGCTTATCTTGGGTACCTCTTGTCTAAGGAGGGTAGGAAGCAAGCACCTGATAGAATATAAGCGATTTCTAAAATCCCACAGCCGAAAATGCAAAAACAAGTTTTACAAGCTTACAGGCGCTGCCTCCTATTGTAGACAATGGATACCCAATTTCTCGCTTATTGTCAAACCTGTGATACAACTCACTACTAAAAATGTACAGGATCCAGTGCCATAGACTGTTGAACACCAGGAGGCATTTGTTTTGTTTCGCACAGCGCTTTGTTCTGCTCCCGTTTTAGGGACTTTGAATTATAACAAAGACTTTTTTTGTTTGTGCATGAAATTAATGGAGGTGCTTTGGCTGTTTTGACACAGGAACACGGAGGAAGGAATAGACTGTGCGGCTATGTTTCCTCCACTTTAGACCTGTTACATGTGTTTTGCCCAACTGTTTGCGCGCAGTAGAAGCTGCAGCTTTGTCTGTAAAACAATGTGAAGGTATGGTTTTAGGTCACTCTTTAACCGTGATGGTACCTCACGTGGTAATGTCCTTTTAAATAGGACTCAGGCCCAATAGATAACTACGGCCCGACTTACCAGATATGAATTGATATTGTTTGCACCACAAGTTAAGTGCTGCAACACACTCAACCCCGCTGAACTGTTATCCACACCAAATCAGGCTATCAGGGATATTGAGGCAGCCAACCATAATTGTATCTTCGCAACTGAGGAAGACACCAAGGGCAGAATCGATTTGTGAGATACACCCCTTCCGCAGGCGGAAGGAGAATTATTTTGTGGCTGTTTAGGTTTTAAAATGCCTGATGGAATTACAACCGCAGCCAACGTGGTTACTACTTTAAGAACTGCAGCAGAAACTAAACGAATACCCTTTAATTCAGCACAAGCAGCAGAAATTATAGCGTTGACTCATGATTGTGAATTATCGGATAATCCTTCTGTAAATATTTTTACAGACAGCATGCTTTTGGGGCAGCACATAATATTGTAAAACTATGGGCGGAAAGGGGATTTTTGGCTTCACATAGCAATAAGATACAGCATGATTCCCTAATATTACGACTGTTGTCATCTCTAATGCTACCAAAGAAACTAGCAATAGTTAAATGTGCTGTCCATCAGAAAATAGTGACTGAAATTCAAAAGAGAAATTATTTTGCTGACTCCATAGCTAAGCAAACAGCGTTAGATAGTACCTCAGGGATGTATAATGCCGAAAATATTAGAAGGGCTTAGGACATATGGAGGAAACCTCTGCCAGCATTAAGGAGATACAAGCAATGGACACTGAAGAGGAAAGCAGGGGATGGGAAGACAGCTCTGCCATGCAGTATGAAGAAGGGTGTTGGGTCACGGCGTCTAGAAAACAGTGGTTGCAAGCAAACGTGTATGTGCCCCTGGTTGTGCGTATGACCCACGGACCCGCCAACATACATGCAAAAGCTATTTGTAAACAATTGGAAAATGTGTGGTGTCATTCATAGATTACTGCAACAGCTGAAAATGTGGTTAGGAACTATGTAATATGTCTAAGCCATAATGTAGCTCGAGGGACTACGGTCTGTGCAGGAAATGTTGACCCTCCTATCTTTCCATTTGAAGTATTTCATTTTGACTTTATTGAATTAGAAAGATGTAATAATTTGAAATGTGTTAGTAGTAATCTGCGCCTTTAGCAAATGGGTAGAAGCTTTTCCCTTGAAAGATAATACCACCATCTCCACTGCGAAGGTTATGTTGAAAGAATAATTTCCTAGGTTTGGATTACCCATGGTAATTTGGTCTGATAATGGCCCCCACTTTATTGCAGAAATCATACGAAATGTGTGTAATGGATTGCAGATCAAAAAGAAATTTCACACAGCTAACCATCCTCAAAGTGCGGGGTTAATTGAATGTCACAATGGAATTTTAAAGAACAAGATCGCTAAAATGTGTACACACAGGACTTAAATGGTAAGGTGCTTTACCTTTAGCACTACTCTCTCTGAGGACTAAATTTGTGTCTAAATCAGGGCTATCCCTTTATGAAATTGTTATGTGCAGACCAGCTAATGTTTGGGGTGCTCCAAGACCACGATCATTGAAAGACATTGAACACTCACTGCTTGTTGATTATTATAAACAATTGAATGAACAATTATGTTCTATCCACAAGCAGGTGAAGGATAGCTTACCGGACAAGAATGTGCGAGAAGGACATCGGGTGAAGCCTGGAAACCTGGTGATGGTCAAGAACTTTCAGCGGAGCACTGCACTGGAACCACGTTGGCTAGGACCATTCCAGCTGTTATTGGCCACCCAAACTGCAGTTCGAATAGAGGGTAAACAGCATTGGATCCTCGCTGCTCGCACCACATTGTTTCCTTTGCCCTCACCCTCTGATGAACATCAACATCTTTTATCTGAAATAAAGGATTCTTGCACCGCTGCTAGTCTGTCAAAATCAGAGATAAAGTCTTCAATACAGACACCCATCTTCTTTGAGGATCATATGATTCCAGGAGCAATCAGATACAATTTAAGACCCAGGAAGGAATAGGAGTGCCCATATATCTGGTACAGAGAACAGACTGTGCCCACTGAAAACCTACCTGTGCGGGTTTGATATCGGGGTTAGCCTTGCAACTATGTAAAATCAGTGTTTCCTGATCCCTGTGCATATCAGTAGGTAATGGGGTATATAAGGACAGAAGAAAATCTGCTTTATGGAGTTGCATCCACTTGATGCTCAAATTCAAATGAAAGATAATGAAGTGAATTTACCTTCTTGCGCACACAAAAAATGGACGAAGGAAGATCGAATTGTAATATTGACATTTTGTACGATTTTAGTAGTAGGACTTTCTGCCTTCTTCTGGTTCCTTGAACATGATTCTGTGCATCTTTTAAAGACATTCCTTCACAATGATACTAAAGCTACTACAGTGATTCCTTTTACCCCTCATGTCTTAACCCATACTCATCACTTCTTGGATGTGTTTCAAAGATATGGGTACCGTAATAATTCATATGTACAGATTTTGGATAAAGGTCAAAAAGCCATTTATAGAAAAAAATGTTGGCTTCATTCACATGTTCTGCAGAGTGGAGATGCCGTAGGGATACCCAATTATGCAGTCCCAGTCAATAGATGACTATTGTGTGCTGTACTTTCTTTATCTCATAGCAGGTTGATAAATTATTGGGATAGAGCACAAGCTCCTCCTGGAAGGATAATGGTTAACACCACTATTAAAAGCCCTGAAGTATGTAATAACACCCTTAATAGCGATCGTTCAAGTCTTAATATGGTGTCTAAACGCCCATGGAGATCCTGTACTTCTTATATGAATGCTACAAATCCTTTATTCCAGGTAACTCATAGGAGATCCTGTGTTGTTATAGGTAGGGATAAATATAATATGCCATCCTTTGATACTATTGTAGATTATACCAATTATACTAATTCCATTCTTCCTTGTGGGAATTGGTATTATGTCTGTGAGGAAGGGAAAGTATATAAATGGTTGAAAAAGGGTTGGGCAGGCGTATGTTATCTTGCTTATATAGTTCCTGGAGTTTATATGGCCTCCACAGATAATATATACCAGCGTGTAAAATTGCATAGAGGAAAAAAAGAAGTGGACCAGACTGATGCTGATGCCCAGGTAGTAGCAGATTTTGGGAAAGGAACAATACCGTTGTTAGGGGTTGCTCTTAACTCTAGAAGCATTCATAGACTCAGTAGAGTGGTAGAAATTATGTTGAATGAGACTGCAAATATATTTGTGAATTTAACACCTGAACAGAACGCTATTAGATTGTTGGCACTTCAAAATAGGATGGTGTTGGACATTCCCACAGCTGCAAAAGGAGGGGTTTGTAAGTATGTGGGCTCTTCTTGCTGTACTTATATACCTGACAGCGCTAGGGATATCCTTGATGCTTTTGATTGTTTACACGTGTTGGGAGAAGCAGTGCATTATGAGGTGGGACAGGAGAACACCTGGTCCCAATGGTTTTGGAGTCTACATTGGGGATGGAAATTACTGTCTATATTTTTAGTGGTTTTTGGGTTATTAGGTTGTTGTCGTTGTCTTCAGTGTGGTCCTGTATGACATTCTTTTTTTTATCTCAGAAATGTGTTAGGGTAGTAAAACGAATTATGCCCTTCTACAAAACTAGTTATAGAATTAATACTACGATGATGGAAGAAATACAGCTCAAGAATTTAATGGACATAGATATTGAGTCTAACCGATTTGGCCGAAAAAGATTGAACTTAGGCTAAAAGGAGGGTTTGTTAGAATATAATAATAAAATACATCGTTCTTAGCCCTAAGCTAATTCCTTTTTCGCAATCGAAATCCTGTTCTTTAATATTCAAAATGGAGTTGCATTCAGCAGTCATTGAGTAGAAACAAAACAGAAACGTGTTCATGGCTTCCTCTGTCAGTTATTACAAGAAAAGGCTGGGTCCATAGATATGGCATGTAACAGTTGCCTATCCTTCACCGATAAACTTAGGTTAAATAACATTAAGAATAGGTCCATCTGTTCTACAAAGTAAGTTAAGCTGTTCCAATATGGCTCTATTCTTTTCCTTAAATGCTATGTAAACGCTGACTGCACCAAGCAGAGGTTAGTTACACCTTGAGTCATAGTATTCAACCTTTCCACTTTGTTAAAAGCATGAAATGAATCTTTTTGAGATTGTACAAGTAAGCAAATTTTGTGTTTAAGGCCTCAAACATAAGTCACCATCCGTGAACTGGCCAAAAGAGTTTGCCATTAAATGTTAAAAGGTATTTGTACCAAGCACCGTCACCAACGGAATTGGACCTCAGGCATTAAAGCCATAAGTAAAGCAGAAACTCGCAATAACAATAAGAACTGTTGAAAATGTAATTTGTTCTGCCTTCTGGGGATTAGGGCATTATTAGATAAGTAGTCTGAACATATTTGTGTCGTTATCTCTTGTAAATGGATAACCACTGACCTATACGGATGCAGGCTTCATTTTCTGTATAAAATAAGAAGCTGTGTACTATTCAAGCACTTCACGTCTCCACTATACATGAAATACTAGTCCTAGAAAAACCTGAAGTCCGCTCGAGTGTATTGTATGTGCATATTAAACATTGCCTTGCACATTTGAAATTGTCTCAGATACTCTACTTTTGTCATGGTCATGAAGTCAGGGGAACAGGCATGCAGGGGTCGAATGCACAGGAGACCTGGGTAGACACTGTCCTGGGGCCTTTGGCGCCAGGCTCATAAACAAAAGTAAACAAGAACATTCATTTAACACCAAAAAGCTTTTATTATAGACATAGCACTTCAGATGCATTAACATTGGTCATTCCATCCATTAAGCAGGATGCATTAACCTTGACCATTCCATCCATTAAGCAGCCCCAAGTGCATTCTTGGGTGTGGCTGCTAATGGATTGCCTTTGTGTGTGGTCACTGTCTAGGAGTGGCGGGGTGTGGCTGGAGAGCCGGCCCTAATGGGCGTGCCCACGATATCAGGTACATAAGATTCCCCGATCCTCAAGACAGACGCTTTGCGTTATTCTGCACTTGCAAGCACAGCGTAACGCTCACCGTCGCCTGAGGTCAGACTTACCTTTGAAGATCCTGCTTCCTGGGCATCCTGCTTCCTGCCAGCATACTTACCAACTGGGGGAAGCTGTTCTTACCTGTAAATCTCTTCAAGTACCCAAGTACCTGAACCAAGTATTCATCTTTACACTTTCCGGAACGCCGTTATCTTCATCTTGGCACCACAGCACGACAAGCTTCATCGTTGACAGCAGTGCCTGCAAGTAAAAACAGAAGACAAGGTTAGACATCGAAAAAACAGTCAGTTTAAGGTTGCGCTTCGCCATACTTTGCGATTTTCCTTAAACTATCATTTACCTTCTGTCGAACATTGCGGTAGAATCCATCTTCCATCTGGCCGCATCTCACAGATGCATTGAGGCCGCATTTCCATCTAAGGGAAGAAAACAGAAGAGAGACATTATTGCGGGCATAAATAGGAGCAACATATAAAGACATTAAACAGAATGAACAGCATCAGAAGAGCTCAAGAAAGACTTACCAATCATAAGGAGAAGCATTGTTGCAGCTGGACTGGACTAATCCTTATCATGGATCAGTGAAGAACTAGATCCCATTCGATGCACCCCTGCCAGAAGTAGCAGGACGGAGAGCTCCCATAATTCACATGTGAGCTTTATGGGCCGGCGTATGCTCACAGAAACCGTACTTAAAGACCGGAGGGGGTGGGAGGTCTGCACTTCCGCTCTCTATTTGGTAGAGGGGAGGCACAGAGACCCCTGCCAAGATTCTCTATTATTGGTATCGTGGTCGAGCAATCAAGGCCTAGCTTCTCAGGAGGTGATGCGAGCTGGTTCTTATGTACAGTGTAGTCCTCGAGCACCCACGAAGGAATGTCCACACACTGTATCAGTTAAAACACAGTCTTTATATAAATATTCAAGGTCATATACACGATAACTCACTTTGTACTCCGAAAATCAACAATGGGAAATATATACAATTCTAAAGTGGTACCGCTAACGTTATTAGATCTTATTCAAGTGCATACGGTCAGAATGACACACAAATCAAAATAAAGAGGAAACCAGCAGTAGAGAGAGGAAGGAAAGCAAGAAGGTTGAGCAATAGGCAGAATACTGGAAACTACTGTTAAATACAGCTCTGTGTGGTGATGCCCCCACCTGGGCAACCTGTAGAAGAAAGATACAAGCCCAGTCCATATATTGTTCACCCTAGACTTTCCAATTGTTCTGCAACCCCAAAGTACCTTGGCGTTGTAGCGTTCCTCATCGGGGAAATCGACAACCCTTCTTGAGTGTCCTCCCTTTCAGGCAGGAGTCAAGGGTCGAACGGCCGACAGAGAACAGGTCGAGCTACGACGGTGAAGTGGCTGCGTCGTTCCTAGCGGTGCTCGTTGACGGGGAAGCGTAAACGGCCTGCAAGGAAGAAGCGTGCGGGGCACCTCTGTGTTGATAGTTCTGGACCGCAAAGAGTTGAAGAACTGTGGCCCAGCAAGGGCGTCGAGTCGTCGGCGTCTCTGTGGTCTTTGGGTGGTGGGAAACCCACCGGTGGAGGCTGCTCGGAGCGTCAATGGTCAGGCCTTCTCCAGCAGGATATAGCGGCGACGATGCAGACAAGAGCGTCCTTGGATCAATGAAGTTCTTAGGCAACGGGAGCCCGGCGGCTCCGGTGGTCGGTGACAGTGGCGGACAACAGTCCGGGCGCTTCTCCTTGGAGTTCCGCACCAGTCCCCGTATGGGGTCGGCAGCCTGTCGAAGGTCTGCCTACCAGGGAGTTTAGGCAAAGGTCAGCTGTGCACGATGGTCCCTCGTAGCTCGGGAAGAGGGCGCCTTACCAGGTCCTCTCTGGGCCAGTTCTTGAAGCACAGCAGCTTTCAGATTGCGAAGGAGAGCAACAGTAATTCTTCTCGTCCAGCAGGGCTTCAGGCTCAAGCTTCAGTTACTCCAGTTACTCGTCGTAGTGGAATTCAGCTTCTGAACACGATTCCTAGCACTGAGAGGTCCCCAGATATACTGTTGATCTCCCATTCATTCCGCTGGGTCACACTCAAGCATCCACACCACCGCTCACAGCTTTTCTACTGAGGGAGAGGCCTGAATGGGGCGATTCAAGTTCAGGGAGGGCTGCAACCATGCCCCAACACCTCTGCAGAGACCAGGTGAGCGTAACAACTTTGTTTGAGTGATAACACTTAGAGGTCTCACCAGTCTCAGTTCTTACAAAAGATCCCCTTGTCATTCTTCGCCCATAGGAACGTCCTCACCCTCTCCAGAGCTATGGGCACTCCCTTATCCAATGGTCTTCTGCATTGCAGAAATGAGACTCAGTGTCTTTCATACCTTCTAGTATCTCTTCCACCTCTATACATAATTCTTCCTCTTTGCATAAGCACATTACCTCTGCCTCTTTCTGGAAAAGCCTGTTGCATTAGTGCTCTGGTTTTCAATTCCTTCATTTTCTTTTCCTTCTCCCTTTATGTTTATATCTAGCCACAGTCAGAATCTGGGCAGCAGTTTGAGTTGGCCATCTAGACTCATAGGTTTGTATATCATTCTTTAGGTGAGGCAACAATCCTTACACAAAATGGGAACAAAAGGATTTCTGTCCCCCCGGCATAGTGATGTCCATTCCACTAAACGAGGGAAATATGTTTCAAGAAAAGAAGATGCATATTTGAACTGACTCCCCTTCTTCTTGTCTGAAGTTAATTTATTCCAATTAATTTGCTTGCAGGGAACCACTTGCTGGATACTTGCTATCAATAGTGCTAGAAGAGCGGTTATTTCCTTTGACAATTCTCCAGTGTTGCCTCTTTCTTTTGCTGCCTCTGTCAACTCATACCATTTTAGGGGGGAGAGTGGGGTCTAAACTATCTTGCCTTCTGCATTGGCGCCATCTATCTGCTGGCAGAATACACGAAAACAACTGATCTATATCTCCAAATGTGAGTGGACCTGTTTTAAGTACCCAGTCTGTCTGGGTAAATCACTGGTCTGGATTTTGTCTAATAGCTGGATAATCTTTGGTAAAAGACAGTGGGCCTCATTAAGAGTCCGGCGGTAACCGTGCCTGAAATTCCGGCAGGTTACCGCAGGACTCGTATTACCATTCCGCCTCCGTGATTCCTGGAATTAACGGGGCATTACGACCCCGGTGACCCGGGAATTCTGGAGGCGGAATTCGTTAAATCCCCATTCCCATTGAGTCCCATAGGACTCAATGGGAATGGGGAAGTGGAAAGACTGGCACCATCTCGTGATGGTGCCTGTGTTTCCACGTCCGCCTGCAGGTGGGTGGTGTTAAACCCGCCAGGGCAGACCTGGTGGGAATGACACCTCCCGGCTGCAGAACTCGAGATCACCCGGTCCGGAAACAACGGTGGCGGCGGGTTTACCGCCACCGTTATTTCCAGACCGGGTGACTCGTAATGAGGTCCAGTAATTCCATACGGTTTCAAGGGACAAGAACATGGCGAGTCGGTTCTTAGTATCAAACGCAAGCTCCTCTCTCATTGGAAATGCTTGCGGTACCATAGACTTTGATGGGGTATTTATGATCCATAATACAAATGTTGACATTACTCCAGATCATTTTGTCTCAAGTTTAGACTCATTACCTGCTTGGTCTACTTCCTCATAATTATCTAGCAGGGGATACACTCCCTCCTTAACGTTTAACCTTTTATGCAGCTCCCACGTTTTCCCAGCCTCTGTACTATTGCAAATACAAGGGTATCTCGTTCCTGTTGCACATATACTTTAGCCTGTTCCACTCCTAGTAGCCCATTGTTTTATTCATGCTAACACTACGTTTTCTGCAGGTTCTGTGTCCTGGTTTGTAATCCTGCTGACACGATGTGGCAAGGAGATCAACTCATCAAAAAGTAACCAGTAGGTGACTGGAGGAGGCATTTTTACCATTAAACATTCTAACAATGGATCTCTTTCTACATCTAAGATCTTTTTTCTTTCTGGTGTTGGGGCTGGGGGTTAAACCCTGGCTACTTACACACATTCTTATTAAATCTTCACAGTCTTCCTCTTCTTAATTCTGAATGTTGTTCTCATTATCAAATGCACATGCGTAATCTCTTTCAGATTGTGGTTTACATTTTTTAATCTGTGCTTCCTTCGTAGATTTTTGTCTAGACAAATCTTCCCATTGATTGCAGACTTCCCATTGCAGGGGCCGGATAGCCATATCACCCATAGCAGTTAACACTTCCCTTAAATATTCTAGTTTTTATAGGACAAAAAAGCCATGCACTGGGAATTGCAAATCAGGGTTGTTGGCAGTGTATTCATGACATTTTTGCAAAAACACTAGCCCCAAGCCTTTTTTAATCATTAGTTCCCACCCTTGTATTCCTTCCAGTGGAGTAAACACATGTTTTTCTAATTCCTGTTGACTCTTCTAACATTTGAATCCCATCTCTTTATCGATTACTTTGTACCGTGTTTCCCCTTTTCTTTTGTGATCAAAAAAGCTGCTTTGATAATGTCCCACTTTAAATGCAGTGTGGCCACCATCAATGCAGTCTACATATTCACTTCATGAGTCCTCCCTCCCATGGTTTCAACTGTGGACACAGAGTGTATTTCCCTATGGTTCATTTTAGTAGTAAGCTTTCATAGAGAAACATCATTTCATTTCTAAGTGCATTCCTCATTAACAGTATGCTTTCCAAAGGGAACACAGCATTACATATTCAACTGTATTTCTCCATGGTTCATCAACAATATGTTCCCACAGGAAATACATTTCATTTTCATAATATCATACCATTAAATATCAATCTGGAACGGTCTCAACAAATTTTCTGCAGTATTCTGTGCCAATGCTTCATCAAGAATCTAAATCCCTTTTCCTCACCCCGATGGGGATCCTCAGTTGTAGGAATCAATTGTGTTGAAAGGGTGAGCTGGTGAGCGAAGGTGTGGCTGCAAGGAAAACTTCTTGTCCCGATAACAGCAGTGTGCCCCACGCCCGTCTCCCACCTTTGCCTGTTCTCTGACTGTGGAACATTTAGTCCAACTGGATCCTAACTGCGATGAGGTCCCATCTGGTGGTGACAATTGTAAGAAAATAATGTTTACTTTTCCCGCCTTTGTTCAGAAAACCTTTTAGGCAAAATGAAATACTTGAACAGAATGTTGTTTTAAGCTCAGAGACACAGGCTTTTATTTTCCCTGCAGCGGACTCCACATGGTTGTAAAATCTACCATGTGAACCTTATCTCTTTGTGTCTGCTCTCCCCCATTCACAAGGAGAACATTTGTACATTTAACAGTTACTGTAGTCTTACAAAGGTCTTTGACCCTGGGCTAAATCTGAACTCCAGCCAGGGCATCAACTTACTCTCTCACTGCTGTTCTTTGGCTATATGACATACTATGCTTGCTTTGTAAGCACAAGTGGGCAGCTGAATCCATACATGGCCATTCTAGGTTGTTGCAAGCTCAGGATTTGTACAGCAAGACATGTTCCAAGTTTTTTGTTTCAGAGAACCTATGTCAAAAACTGCTTCCAAAGCCTACAGTTTTTAACACACACCAGGTAATCCTGTCCTAGATGTATGCTTAAATTGTGGATTTTAAGGATCCTCAGAGGACCCCAAAGCATCAATAGCCTTGGAGGAGGTGGTTCCATTGCTCTGTTATGTATTGTCCATCTTGTTTCTTCCTCGAAAATTCCAACTCATTAGATGAGAAAACAGACAAGGATGAGGAGGATGAAGAAGAGGGGAACAAGGAGGATGAATATGTTTTGCTCTTCTTCCCTTTTCCTCCTCTCTCTTCCTTCAGAGTTGGGAGTCATCTGAAGACATCACCTTCATGACCATGTGCTTCCTCTTCTCCTTTAACTTTCCGCAGTAGCCCATTGAGCGCTGAACAAGAATGGACACAAAATAATTCAGTCAAGCTTTCACATTCTTATAATGCTTGGAATTGTCTCAGGAGGATAGCTCAGTGGCAACACGCTCGACTTGGAAGTAAGACGACGTAGAGCAACAATATTTTATCCCTGTGTGCGCGCTTTGAAACCTCTGGTTATTAAGCGCGTTATAAATAACCAATTACAATTGTTGCACATTCTCAGTGAGGGCGACCACTTTCTTACTAAATACAGCCACCAGCCTGCTACATGAAACATGTGCTGGAAGAAATACTGCATAATAGAACATTATCGGCGCACTACCAAAGACGTCATATTGCCATCTCTCGACAGCAGGAGGAAATACCTGAGCCAGGAAAGGGAAGAGAACCCCACCTACCAAGGTACCCTTTTCATCTATATAAGTGGTATGAAAAACTAAAGTAGGAGGTACCCTATTATAGCACACGGCTACAATCAGAAAAACTGTTGTTTTTCATGTACTGCTATCTTTGGCAACTATATGAATTGTGACACCCAAAGATAGTATACTGTCTCTAAACTTACACTGCAATAAATAAACTGCAGCTAGCTTAGACTTCTCCAGTCAGGACAAACCCCCCTCCTTGTACACACCTGGGAGGGAAGCAGCAACCGCTGACTCTTAAGCCCCAAAATAAGGGCGGCCCCAGGTCCCACCAGTGACCTATTGTCCCTGTTGAAACTATGACAGAACTAAGGATTATTGGATTGGGGAGGAATGTATCTCTCCTGGAGGGCAGGCTATGAAAAAAGAAGTGGATATGGGTTACTGGATGGAGAGGTAAACATCAAAAGCAAGTGCTGGGAAGTGGAGCTCATGGCAAATAACATTCAACTGCAGAAGTGTATTCTGGCAAATATACTTATTGACAGTTCACAAATGCTCAATAAAAAAATTCTCTACACTATTAAAAACGATTACAAAAAAGTCAATCAAAATGAATGGTGCTTCTGATGCAATTGGCTGCACTCAATGTGGCGATTCATAACGAGTACTTTTTTAGGTTGGTGGGACTATGCAAATAACCCAAATATGTCCATTTTTTGAAGGGTGTGTAATGGGGTTGTGGTTCACGCACAAGCAGTGGCGGAACATCCATTGAGCAGATCGGGCTTTATCCCCCATCCCTGAAAATGTGGGCTATGTTGACTTGACCTGGCTTACCTACAGAGCCGTAGCAGGACAGAACAGGTCAAATACAATGAACTGTGTATGCGGCTTCACAGCTAACAAAGGTCAGGCAATAACTACTGTAAAGCATTCATTAGTAATTGCATTCGTATGCATAGGTTTTTAGGCAATTGAAATCACTGAAGCTGCACTTGAATAGTAACATTCGAATGTGTAAAGCTAGATGACCCGTTAGGTCCCCAAACTTTTAGCCAAGGTGTACAAGTGGCCTTCGAGATCACTGTAAAACGTGAACCTAGCCTCTTCTAGTACAAAACGCAAGGGTATCCTAAGAACAATGATGATGTTGTAGTTTCAACGCAACAACCAGCCCCCTCCCCCCTCCAAATACAGCAATAAAACAACACCTGCAGTGCGCTCTGACCTCAACTGTTCCAGCAGCCCTAGCCTTCCCATCTGTCGCTCACTCTCTCAGTGAGCATGCGCAATAAAAGACAGACTACAATGCATCTAATCTAGCGTGAGATCTAAAAAGCAACTAAATATTGTTATGGCGCTACCGCTATGTAACCAATTCAAATCCGGGAATACAACTATAACCACAACTAAATGAGAGTCTACAAAGTAGCCAGGAGAAAATCGAAAACTAAATTGTTATTTTTTTAAAGGTAATACGTGTGTTAATTCTTTTGGAATATTTTTTTGATCAGGACGATATTTTATTAAAAAGAAAACCATGTAAAGCAATCCATTCTTTTTGATTTACGTTCAGAATTCTACCGTTTTCACACGGTTCAGCTTAGCACAGCGGGAGCAAATGGTACAGTCCAAGATGGCCATCTGATTTAACTCATCGACTAGTTGTTATGGTCCGTCGTTTACCTTAGACATTCTTTTCGGTGGCACAGCCGGACAGCCTTCTACCACGTCACTGGACAATGGGCGTGGGATGCTCGTATGCGCGTGACAGCTACACTGGCAACAAGGCAGAGAATGGGAGGAGCGTTTCATGGAAAGCTCTCGCTGGAGTGACGGCCCCTGCGCGTGCGCGAGACGAGCGCGTCTGCTTGGTGCTCACGCTGGAGCCGTTTGTTTGGCCGATGAGCGAGGGGGCTGGATCTGCTGAGTGCGCTTTGGAGGCAGCTCGAGCAGTCTCTGTCTGTGTTTCTGTGCGCGCGTGCGGAGCTACGGGAGCTGCATACTGGCGATCGCTACCCCCTCCCGTGCCGACTCTAAAGGAAAACCCTGGGAGGAGTGGGGGGAAAAGGTAAGAAATGGACGGGGGAACTGTGCGAAGCCTCAGGGGTTCCTCTGCACTCGCTGCTCCAATCGGTGTCCCCAAATTCTGAGAGGTCCATCTCAGGGTGCACAACACGCCTGCTGGTGTCACCAGCATCCTACACTTGTACTCAGGATGTGTGCGGATCTGGGTACCATTCTCCATCAAAGAATGCTACAGCCTCGCATTGTGACTAGAGGCTTCAGTGTGCACACCTTTGTGCACATAAAGACTCTATATATTACATAAAGTCCTATATGTTATGTACATGCATTTACAATCGCAAGATATTACACTTTGCAGGTACAACATATATGCTCGTTTACACATTTTGGAGCATTTTATATTGTGTTCCCGCACTTCTAAAGTTGCGTGTGATCATTTATATTGCGCTCAGCTGTAGATTTTACAGCCAGTGTATTTATGCTTTTATGACCCCATAACTTAGACATGTGTGGCTACATTATATGAGTGCATTAACAGTAACCAAATACTCCGCTGAATTATGCTATAAGGGCATTCTGTTCCAGGTTTTTAAATACCATTTACTTATTTGCATCAGTGAGCTCTTGCATCTGTAACACCATCAGGTTTGTGTATTATTTGTGCATAAAACGTTAAGTATGTTGTATTTGTGTCACAATAATACCAGATTTATTTTGCACCTCTTTATATTGTTTGCTAGATAGGATTATTTGTACCAACGGTGCATCTTTTATTTAGTTAAATGGCTTTGTAGTTTTTTGTAATCTCTTCCCATGTATTGTATGAGTAGTTGCGAGGATGACATTGAATCCATACATATGCCGGTATCCATAACTACCCTTTTGCTCCATGTTCATATAAGGCCTGAATAGAGGTACTGGTTACCATGCACTTATAACCATCCATTGACTTTTTATTTCCAGTAGAAAGCACATACCTTTTTATATACTTAGAATGTATGGTTGTACGATCCTAGGCTGTTAATGTATTTTTTTTAATTTCACATACATTACATCATGCATTTAAAAACACATTGAGTATAATGTAAACAATGTTCTATGCCACAGTTCAGATTAATGAAGCTCGTTAATCCTATGCATTCATAAAACGACACATTTTTTTAATTTGTGTTCCTCTTATTTATCAAGTGTATTCTATTCAGATTTTACAGTAGAAAGTCATGTTCATCTGTCTATATCAAATACACATGGCTAGCTTTGTATTGATAAAATATACAATGTGTAAACAACTAGTAGATGCTAATCCCATTGACAACTGGGATATGCTGTGCCCTCTGTGTTTTTTACTTGCTCTATCTTTGGTGTTACTGTAATATGCTGCCCTGCAAAATATAAATAGTAGGCCTCCACTAGAAGGTGTCCCCACTGTTCCCCCGATTGTTTCTGTTTATTTACCTATGCTTGACAGCAATTGGGTATTTTGTATTGACCTGCATATGTGTTCTGTCTTGGCACATTTTGGGAGGAAGAAGGGCGCTCCCACACTTAACCAAACACCCTGAAATCTCTCCTGCCCATTCTACCACTGCTGTGGATTACAAAATGGATATTATACCAAACATTGACATAATGTGGAGCCTAGGTAGTGACACATGGCCGCCACGTTGCTTGTGGCAGATGCCCAATGACCCCATTAACAGAACATTCTTATTAACTTTGGGGCAGTTTTAGTGATGTGCCTTGTGAGGATATCCTTGCCCCGTTGCAAGAAGGTGAGGATACTGCATTACTTTGCATCATAGATGGACGTCATTGAAGGTGTCGTATTACTGAATTAATAGACCTGCCCTCCACAAGAAATGTGACCAGTCCAATGTTATTTCCAGTTTACGTGATGGCGAATGTTGTATTATGGTACTTTTTGCTGGCGCGGGTGAGGAGTTCATTTGATCACTTGATAAACCACTGGACCAAATAATTGGTAGCCAGCAACCTACCAGTGATGCCCATTTGTATTTATTTTCATTGATTTAATGTTGTATATTGTTGTGCCACTTATTTTCATAGGTGCAAATTCAATAATTCCCAGGAATAAAGGCATTCTGAATTATACTTGGCAGATATTCACAGGTATGCCCCATTTCTAATGCATGTTTAGGATTTTGAGTAATTGGTGATATGTGAAATTATAAAAGACAAAGCACTGATCTAGACATTAGAGCAAACGTATACAACATTATAAAAGGGTCCTCACCATGACGCTTGCTTCAAAACGTGTGTGCGGCTAGAGAGTAAATGATGGGATTCTTGTCAAACCTTTTGTTCCCAACCAATGTCCTAGTTCTGGAAAAAGTCATCCATTATGTTGAGCAGATCATGAAGTAGAGTTTATTTTTTTTTTTTTTTGGGAAAAACTGCAAACCAGAAGTCGAACTGCACAGCCAGCACGAGACAACATTTCCACTGCATCTGCGAAGAAAACGTAGAAATACCCTGGACAAATTAAACTCTACACTTAAAAAAATGCAAAATCCCATCATTTATGAGTGGCTCACCAAAAAATGGTATGGGCTCACTGTCACACTTCCTGCATGAAAAAGCTAGCCAGGCTTGTTTTTGGAATTCTGGGACTTGAAGTTTTGCATTTTCCAATTTTAACATTTTTGACAACGAATACAAGCATTACAAGAAAAGCAAGGACCTGGGTGGCTTTCTCATTCATGGAAGTGGGAAACTTGAGAGATCTGATCATTGTGCAAGTCAAGACACACATTCGGAGAGGAGAGGGATCTGAAATTACGAGTGCTAAAAAAAACAGCCAACAGAACGATCTAGCTAAATAGCTATGTTTTTCCCAGACATCAAAATTCGTTAAAAGTTGTTTTTCAGATATTGATATAATTCACATATATTTATGAATGCTTGGCGCACCTGGCAGACACAGAGGGAAATCCATCAGGCTTGCTTACTAGTTGGATTTCCGCTGAATAATGATGATGTGATGGAGTGGAAAGCCTGCATTGTGTGCTAACTGAATTAACATTTACGAGAAACTGCACTGTCAATTCACAGTGAACCTTTCATGGCTTGTCTTGCGTAGATGCAAGATGAGGTTTGCTGCTTTGTTTCCTGTTGTGCTTTCCCCACTGTCCACTCCCCATTCCATCAAGCAGATTTTTCCTACATGTTTGGTTGGTTGAGGTGATGGTTTGGTTGAAATCGGCACATGGGCTATAATGGCAGTGGAATTACTTGCAGGCCAGGTACAATAGCAAAAGGCCTCAAAATGTGTGATTGTCACTAGCCGTCATTGGTTAGTGATAATTGACTCTTGTCGAGTAGGAAAAAGTGCTGTGTATGTGGAGAAATTAAGGGGCAATTGACTTTTTGTGCCTGGCTAGCAGCATCCTTCTTGAAAATGTTACCCCTGAGTTGGCAACATTTCGTACATATATCCGGTTTAGACTGAGCAGGTCACCTCCAGCACAGATTAGGATCCTGAAAGCCAGTGGCTTCCAACAAAGCAGTTTCGAGAGGGGACACTTGTCCTAATCGCTGGATGTGAATGGGTTTCTGAGGAAACGCTAGGGCAACTTGGTGGCTTTATGCTAGGGCCACTTGGTGGCTTTTTTCCCTTGTGGAAATTGCTTTCCATGCATGGCGGGGACGCCTTGTCCTAGGGGCCTGGAGTGGTCGAGCCCCATTAGTGTGTACCAGGTGCGCCCAGGAATCTATCGATGCTGATGAGGCTAGATTGGCTGAACGCCCTTTGTTGCAGATCTGCTGGCCTATAAAATGATAGCCCATACATTTGGCTTCCTTCTGAATGTTGTCATTAGAAAGGACTCTATGCTCTTGTTAAAGAAGTAAACTGGCGCATCCTTTTCTATGTGCCATTCTAGATTATCTTTTCTTAGCCATCAAGGTTGAAATTTTATTGCTTCATAAATATTGTTTTTCCTCATTATTCAAAGTCACGTGGATTAGCATAAACGTATTTTGGCCCCACATTTTAACCGGAAGGATTTATATTCCCCCCTGAGTTCTTGCCCTATCGAACGTCTGCAAGTGTGCACGCGAATGAAGGCGCACCAGCTGGGCCGATTCCTCTGTCAGTAGGTAACCAGTGTGCTGAGATGTTTTAATGATTAAAGAAATCCCGTTTTTCCTCTGCCGTTCGAACATAATGGAAATCGTCCAGCTTCTACTGAAGCCATTCGGTACAGATGCCTGCTCGGAGAGGAATGCATTTTGTCTTTTTGATACAATGACATATAGGCCCCCACGTATTTACCCTTGGGAGGGGGCTGGGTAGGAAGCAATTGGGAACATGCATTGCAAGCATGCCGCCGAGTCCTTGCCTAGGATTAGCAGACACTAACAGTTGGTCAGATTAGGCGCACAGATTGAGGTGGAATCGATGAAGTATCTTTCAATGCATACACTGTACATGCATAGTTGGCTTGGTAACTACTGCCTGTCGTGCTGGACAAGCCCCGACCTTCATCCCAGTTGCATGCAGGCGACCTACCGCCCCATATTGTTTGAATATACTATAATTTTTAAATCGTTGAACGGTGTTGCTTTAACCTCGTTTAGACTGGATAGATGAAGGGGCGAAGGCCAACATTTAACGAAACGATTCTGTGCCCTTCCTGATGTAGGCTGTAAGGAATCGGCCCACGTTCTCCACTGCCTTACATTTACTTTAGAGTCCTGTCTGATCGAGTATAAATAATGATTCCGATGGCTTTGTACCTCCGTTTTAGTTTGTGAACGTAGGCAGGTTCTTTCGATCTGTCACTAACGCTTTGTTGGAAGAAATGTTCGCTAAACGAGCCCCCTTTCTGATTGTGTGCCCTGCTGTTAGAGGACGTGCATAAGGCAGGAAACCTTCCACTCTCCTCTGAAAGCTAAACACAGGACCATCTTCCCCAGTGTGCCCGATTGCATGGAAATCCGTCCTCTTCAATCGATCCCCGGGAAGATTGTGCTTTCCTCGTGCGTCTTGAATAGAATGGACTCGTTCCCGGTTTTTCGTGGAAAGCTGATGAGACTTTTCATACACACAAGCCTCTTTCTGAACTGGTCATCAAGACCCTGTGGTTGGAAGCAATATAACTGCGTTTGATTGGTTGTGGCAAAGCACGGACACGTCACGTCACTATTATTCATTGTAATGAATCTTGTGAGAGGGCCTTGGAATTTTGAGTACTAGGATTTTTGTGCCATGCGCCACTGCATTGCAGATTGAACGTCTCGCTCGGTGGGCTGATGGCTAAAGTGGGAATGTGTGTGGCCGAGCACAGGTGCCCTCAGCGTGGCAGACTGGCGTAACACATTGTGGGGTAGCCTAGAGCTCTGTTCAGGTTTTTACGGTTCAAGGCAACAGAACTCGCTGGCTTTTGTGGAAGAAGCATTTTGCGAACGAGGGCATTCCATCTGGTGATGGGCTTGCAAAATATCTCTGCGTTGTTAGTGTTACTAAATGGGTAAGGGTGGGACCCAATTATTTCATGTTCCTCTGCTATAGTAGGGCATGTGGAGTAAAGTGACACTGGGCAAGTTATCACCTTGTCTGTTTCTACATGTGTAAATAAAGTGGAACCAAAAAAGTACAATTTCTAAGCTGATTTTTTTGATCAATATTGCAGAAGTCGATGCACAAGGGATATTTGTTAGTCCATAGAGGTTTGTGTACTGGAGGGATTTTCAACCTTTTTGTATCTCCAGATGTTTTGGACTACAATTCCCATCAGCCCAAACCAGCATACTCAAAGGCAAGGGATTATGGGATTCTTGGTTCAGACGGATTGTTGCTCACTTGTGTATCTTTTTAATCTCCATTTAGTGATTTATTCTTTATGATTTTTTTAAATACAATTTAGAATGTGTACAAAACATTCCTAGCAGCAAAATGTTAAAATGCCCTACAGACACACATTATACAGCCACATTGTATGCAATGTTTCGTGCATTCAAGTTAAGAAAACAGCTACTCTTATGTGCTACATTTGTTTCTGCTACTGGTAAATCGTGCAAGGCTCAATCTAGAGACGGGCATTTGTAGAATCTATTTGGATGTTTAATTACATATTTTGGTACTCGCAATCGCCAGAACAGGCTTCTACAACCTTTTGGCTCTTGAGATATTTTGGACTACGACCCCAATGACGACTCGGTGTTGCCTAGTGCTATTGAGAGTGGCAGTCTATACCATCTGAAGATACTACTACCACTACTGGTCGATGTTTTATGATGGGAAAACATAATGGAGGGAAATTAAGGGGAGCGATTGTGTTTCACATTGTATAGCCTTACTTGTTTAATCATTTCTTGTTTCTAGTCTCTTTCTTTTGAGGTAATGAATCACGTAATAAGTCAGTTATCATGTTGCAACTAGCTTGTAACAAACACGTTGCTTACAGGCTTTCATGAGAGTTTTGCAGGATGCCTGTATTTTAAGCAGCGCTGGCCAATGGGCCCTCTCTGTTGGGTCCGAGATCTGGCATCTGATATCTGGCCGGTTCTTGGGCCTGCAAAAGCTAAAGACCAAGTAGCAATACTAGGTCACACAGCCGCTCTCTTTTGGGCCCAATCTGGGTACGTAGTTATTCAAAGTTCAAAGCAATATAAACTGGTATCAAAAATGTATAATGCTTAATCAAAAAAATAGATGAGTCTGTTTCATGGTTGAGTATCCAAAACGATTATTTATCCAAAAGAAATTCAAAACAAAAAATGTCACTAATGAATTCTTAGTGAGGGAGCAATTGCAACAATTCATACATAATTCAGACTGAAATATATGCCAATGCATTTTCCTTCTTCAGGGCAAGTGTAGTAATCAGAGTGGATATGTACAAACACATTAGCATCATAATAAGCACATTTGTTGTGAAAAATAAAAGCAAATGTAACGTAACATAACGATCAGCAGTGTTTTCAATAGTTGGTGGATAGAAAAGACAACACAAGAATACCCTATAAGTGATATGAAATGTAAATCAATAGCAACATAAGCCAATTAAGTTTAGTTTTACCTTATTGGTGTGGCAAATGGTGTAGAACAAAGCGTACGTGCCCACAGAGAGATGGGCCAACAGTAATGTCGTGGATAGCGGGGTTTAATATAAAATCCAATTATGTTCGTAACAAATCGAATCTGGTAATCAAAAAAGAGGATCAGATCAGATGCCTCGTCATTACTGGCATATGCTTGTATTTAATAAGGTAAAAGCGATGAAATATACCTTTTTAAGCACGTGGAGTGTGTGGCTTCACTGCAGTAACTCGGACTGCCGTGTTAAGCCGTTGCCGAGACAACGGTACTTTTGTAGCACACGTGGCAAATCGAATCTAGTAGTCAAAAAGAGAGGATCAAATCAGATGCCTCATTTATTTACTGGCATACGAGTGTGTGTAATGAGATAGGAGCGGTGTGTTGAGCATGAATCAAATACCTTTAAGCACACGGAGCGTGCAAATCCTCCTGTGTGTGGCTTCAGTGCATAACTCAGACTGCCGCGTTAAGCCGTTGCTAAGACAACGATTCTTTTGTAGCACACGTGACCGCTTCGCAACAGCGAGTGGTCACGAATTAAGTTATGTAGCAGGTGCTAGCCTGCGGAAATGAAGACATTAAATATTTGAGGTATGCCCTATCTATGCCCACAATTGTGATAGCAAAAAATAGGAAAGAACAAAAATCATAAAAATGGAAGAAATACTTCATGGTTGAAGCGCAAGTAAAGGCAGCAGAAAGGGGTATTCGTAAACTCCATGAGAACACAAGTATGTGACCAACTGGATCAATACATGCATATCATATGAGCAAGTAAACGAATACAAACATAAACATAAACAACAGGCAAGTACTGCAATCAACCTCATATGCTAAAGATGATCAAGATACAGCCTCGTCGCGGAAGGTGACACCCGTGGGTGGCACATTGGGTCCCAGATGACAGAAGTTTCAAACTGGAAATAGTACGAATTCTCGGAACATGTAGTGAAATACACAATAGGAAGCACACTGGAGGCACAGACAGTAATGTATCTCAAACATAACAGTGATAGTTGATTTCTTCACTCAAACCATTCGGAACCAGACTGCAAAGTTTGTCGATCCAAAATGTCTCCCTGCGATTAAGGCGCAGGCCCAAATCCTCATGGGGATTGTTCTTGGTCAGAACTTCTAGGATCAAAAACTTGATTTGTGAGAGGTTATGATTGATCGAGGCCCAATGGCGGGCCACAGCTTGAATTAGGGTTGGAGTTGCGGATACAAGACCGGTGTTCGTTCCACCGTGTCTTCGCCGCTCTGGTTGATTGGTCCAAGTAGTATTTCCCACATGGGCATTTGTTTCCGTATATGATGTTCATACAGTCACATGTACCGAATGTCTTAAGGAGAATCTTCTTACCTGTTCGTGGATGAAAAATAACATTGCCTTTGATAACTGAGTTGCAATTGATGCAGTGTAAACAGGGAAATGTACCGGTACGCTGTGTGATCAATATCTTCAAGGGTGGTCTTGTATGTACCAGTTCATCCCTGAGGTTCCTACTTCTTTGATAGGCGAAAACAGGTGGCTCATTGAATAGATTTTGTACTCTCGTATCATTCTTAAAAATGCTCCAGTGTTTCTTGATGGTTTTCTTAATTTTATTACTCTGAATGGAGAATTTAGATACATATACTGGTGACTTAAGCTCCCTTGTTGGTTTCTTCGGAGCAGATAGTAGATCTTTGCGTTCAAGGGAACTGACCCTTTCAACTGCAGAATCTAATTCTTTTTGGTGGTATCCTTGTTTCAAAAATGTCTCCTTCATAGTCAATTGCTGTTAGATACAGTCATCAGGATCACTAACAATCTTTTTCACTCGCAGGAGTTGGCTAAATGGAAGGTTCCTCAATAGACTTGGCTGATGAAAACTAAGGCGGTGTAGCAAATTGTTTCGATCAGTTGGCTTCCGGAAAAGAGTAGTACTGTAACAATTGTCATTCCTTATTACCTGCATATCAAGAAAAGTGATCTTGTCACGTGATATCTCCCTGGTAAATTGAACCCGTTGGTCAATGTTATTGAGGTGCTCGAAGAAGGCATCAAATGCTGTCTCTGTGCCTGTCCAAACACCAAAAATGTCATCTATGTATCGAGTCCACATATGAATATCTTTCTTCCATTCTTTTTTACTCAAAATGTGATCCAGCTCGAATTTATACATAAAACAATTGGCGTACGTCGGCACCATGGTAGCGCCCAATGAGGTACCTGGGATTTGCAAGAAAAACTGGTTTCCATATTGAAAATAAGAATTTTCAGCAATAAATTGCAGTAGAGATAGTATAAATTCCTTTTGTGCTCGAACATCTGGTGATTGGAGTAACAGCCATTCCACTGCTTCGATTCCAAGATCATGTGGTATGGAAGTGTATAGACTCTTTACGTCTATAGTAAACATCAGCTGATTTTGTTGGAAAGTGGAAGAATTCAGTTTTTGTAGAAAATTAGTTGTGTCTCGGGTATTAATGGTTGCAGAAAGAAATCGATGTAAATACCAAGTGGCTGATTAATGCTGTCCATCCCTGTGACTATTGGTCTACCAGGGGGTTTGGTGGGATCTTTATGAATTTTGGGAAGGGTGTAGAAGTTTGGAATCCTGGGATGGTCATTGAGCAGGAGCTTATGTGTACGTTCATTTATCCAGTCCAATTCTAATGCCTTGTCCAGCAAAATGTTTAAGTTGTGTTTAATGGAGATGGTTGGATCGTGGTCTAGTGTAGCATAAGTTGTTTGGTCTTGCAGTTGTCTCAAACATTCAAAGTCATAATCCGGGGTATTCAGGATGACAAGGGCACCTCCTTTATCTGCGGGGCAAATTGTTATTTTAGTATCGCTGTATAAATCTCTGATAAGTCTCATTTCATGGGGTTTAAGGTTCTTATGGGGTGGACTTCTGTAATTGATCCGTTCGAGATCTCGAGTGACCAATTTCTGGAAGATGTCAATCGAAGGTACATTAATAGGTGGTCCAAATCCACTCTTGGCCCTAAATTCTTAGAAATCAGGCTTATTGGTGGGTTTCTCATAAATTTCCAATTCCTCAAAGAATACTTTCAGTTTGAGCTTCCTTACGAATTTATACAATTCGATCTTACTGTTAAACAATGTTGTGCCGTAGGTAGGGACAAAACTCAATCCTTTTTGCAGTGTATATTCCTCCTGTTTGCTGAGTATTCTGTCTGAAATGTTCATGACTAGGTTTTCTTTAATTGCAGACGTGTTTGAGGTTTGGCTCTTGGGTGCCCTCCTCCCCCCTCCGGGTTCTTTTGGGCGTGCGCCTAAAAAAGCTGAGGTGGAGGGTGCTTGTGCTGAAGGGCTCACTGGCTGGTTAGAGTTGTGAATTGTTTTTTTCAGTGGATGTAGCTGACTCCCTTGGTGCCTCTGAATCTGAGCTAGAAGTGTTGTCGAATGGATGTTTGTTAGATGGATATTTAAAAAGCTTTCTTGGTGCTACCGGGCCATATTTCTCCATCCACGTGTACACTTCGTTGTTAATATAATCATATGTGTCACGCTTACATTTCTTGACTTTCTTTTGTTCAAGTTTAGTTTTGTATCCTTCCAATTTCGTGTTTATATCTAACAGAATTGAGTCGTATTCCTCTTTACCCAATGAATCGACGAGTTCCCTTTCGATCTCCTGGATTTCTGTGCTGAGACTCACCACATTGTTAGAGAGTTCCTGGATGGTGAGTAGGATAAGGTCTAGGGAGCATTTATTTAGGATGGCCTCCCACCTACGAACAAACTCCTTGCTCTCTCTACATGGGGCAGTCCACCAGAGCGGAGAAGAAACGGTGGAACGAACACCGGTCTTGTATCCGCAACTCCAACCCTAATTCAGCTGTGGCCCGCCATTGGGCCTCAAACAATCATAACCTCTCACAAATCAAGTTTTTGATCCTAGAAGTTCTGACCAAGAACAATCCCCATGGGGATTTGGGCCTGCGCCTTAATCGCAGGGAGACATTTTGTCTCGACAAACTTTGCAGTCTGGTTCCGAATGGTTTGAATGAAGAAATCAACTATCACTGTTATATTTGAGATACATTACTGTTTGTGCCTCCAGTGTGCTTCCAATTGTGTATTTGACTACATGTTCCGAGAATTTGTACTATTTCCAGTTTGAAACTTCGCTTTGTGTCACCTAAATCAGCCTTGCCGCATGTCCCGGATGTCGTCTGGGCCCCAAGGTGCCACCCACGGGTGTCACCTTCCGCGATGAGGCTGGATCTTGATCATCTTTAGCATATGAGGTTGATTTCAGTACTTGCCTGTTTATGTTTGGTTGTATTTGTTTACTTGCTCATATGATATGCATGTATTGATCCAGTTGGTCACATACTTGTGTTCTCATGGAGTTTAGGAATATCCCTTTCTGCTGCCTTTACTTGCGCTTCAACCATGAAGTATTTCTTCCATTTTTATGATTTTTGTTCTTTCCTATTTTTTTGCTATCACAATTGTGGGCATAGACAGGGCATACCTCATAAATATTTAATGTCTTCATTTCCGCAGGCTAGCACCTGCTACATAACTTAATTCGTGACCACTCGCTGTTGCGAAGTGGTCACGTGTGCTACAAAAGAACCGTTGTCGTAGCAACGCCTTAACGCGGCAGTCTGAGTTACTGCAGTGAAGCCACACACAGGAGGATTCGCACGCTCCGTGTGCTTAAAGGTATTTGATTCATGCTCAACACACCGCTCCTATCTCATTACACACACTCGTATGCCAGTAAATAATGAGGCATCTGATTTGATCCTCTCTTTTTGACTACTAGATTCGATTTGCCACGTGTGCTACAAAAGTACTGTTGTCTCGGCAACGGCTTAACACGGCAGTCCGAGTTACTGCAGTGAAGCCACACGCAGGAGGATCTGCACGCTCCACGTGCTTAAAGGTATATTTCATCCCTTTTACCTTATTAAATACAAGCATATGCCAGTAATGACGAGGCATCTGATCTGATCCTCTTTTTTTGATTACCAGATTCGATTTGTGACGAACATAATTGGATTTTATATTTACCCCTGCTATCCACGGCATTGCTGTTGGCCCATCTCTCTGTGGGCACGTACGCTTTGTTCTACACCATTTGCCACACCAATAAGGTAAAACTAAACTTCATTGGCTTATGTTGCTATTGATTTACATTTCATATCACTTATAGGGTATTCTTATCCACCAACTATTGAAAACACTGCTGATCGGTATGTTACATTTTCTTTTATTTTTCACAACAAATGTGCTTATTATGATGCTAATGTGTTTGTACATATCCACTCTGATTACTAGACTTGCCCTGAAGAAGGAAATGATTTCCGAAATGCATTGGCATATTTCAGTCTGAAATATGTATGGATTGTGGCAATTGCTCCCTCACTAATAATTCATTAGTGACATTTTTTGTTTTGAATTTCTTTTGGATAAATAATCGTTTTGGATACTCAACCATGAAACAAACTTCTCTATTTTTTTGATTAAGCATTATACATTTTTGATACCTGTTTATATTGCTTTTGAACTTTGAATAACTACGTACCCAGATTGGGCCCAAAAGAGAGCGGCTGTGTGACCTAGTATTGCTACATGGTCTTTAGCTTTTGTTGGATTTTTTGAGTCAGGGTGTCTCCAGACTTATCACAGCCAGCTCCTTCAGAACTACTATTCTGAACATTTAACTTTTCTCCTTTTTTACATTGACTTTAATATTTAGAGTAATTTCTGAATTTTGTGGTGCCCACTCATCTCCGTTTGCCACGGTTCTTGGGCCTGGCCTGACCGGTTGGCTCAGTGATGAAATCTGTTCTGTGCAAGCGCATGCAGAAGATTACATCACCGAGCCCCCAGCTTCTCTGAAGGAACACACGCAAAGGAGTTGAGGTGAAATCTGCCAGCAAGGATTCTGGTATTTGTAGTGTCTGTCAAAATGGGGGGGAATGTCACAATTGTACACATTTTGCCTATCATTTCTCCTTATGTCGATAAAAGATGGCTTGAAGAGTACACAAACCATGGTAAGGTACTATCTGTAAATCCAATATTTGTCTGCGTACCTTACCATGGTTTGTACGCTTTCAGGCTATCTTCTATAAAGCAGAGCATTCTTAAAAGTTGAAAGCCAAATGAGGGCGGGGGGAGGAGGGGAGATGAATCGTGAATATTTGCCCAAAATGTCATGTGGCAAGAGACTTTACATCCAGGAGACTAGCGCAGTTATTTTCCCTGATTGTGGCCCTGTGCTGCTTTTCAGGGCACAAAGAAAGGATACATGTCGATGGTGCATAGTCACCTTTTTCCAGAAGGCAGACACAGCAGTGTTTGGGTATTTTTGTTAGCTGGCAATCGTACTCAAGTGTTTGGCTACAAGGATTTCACCCAGGTTGCATGTTCCCAGTTTTGACGCTTACCCACAAGACCACACAAAATTCTCATCAAAGCACACGTCTCAAATTTGGATTTTTTGTTTTCCAGGGAATATTGCACTATAGATTGATGGGTTTTAAAGGTGAGCACCATAAGTTGCCAGCGTAGCTATTGGAAAGAAGCAGCATGAAAGAAATGTCATCATTGTAAAACTATTATTTTGAACATTTCCTTTGAGGTGTTCTGCCCCCTCTGAGCTCTGCCTCCTCAGAACACCACCCACTTCTCCAAACTCTGCCCCCACCCCAGCCCTTGTGGGGACCCCCCTTTAATTTCTTTCCATTTCCACCACTGCTTATAAGTATATATACCCATTCTTACAATGGGCCCCCCGCAACCTCCTACATGTATTATATACCATACCCCTCTCTCACATATATTATGTGGTCAGAATTTTTGGCATTCGCAGTTCTAGGGGTGTAGTAATCGTATTATTCCATTAAATCACAGGCTAAAAATGAATACAGGCCAGGATCTCAGCTTACTCCATTCAGCTGTCGCTTTGGCTAATTTAACTCTCTGAAGCCTCCTCCAACAACACATGTAAACATGCAGACCAAACACAGACTTTGTTTTCTGTAAAATAAGCAGTCTTTAAATGGTGTGCACAGACTAGCTAATTAGAGAACTATTGTTCATTTTTACAAGTGCCTACAATATTTGCTTGTAATCTTCTACAATCTGTCCTTTTTTTTTAACATAGTTCTATAATTACAACGTATATCAGTAAGTAAGTCAATCTGTTACATCTTTGGCAAGGATATCTCAAACATTCTCTTGCATGATTAAACAATTGTGATGGCTATTGAAGTTGCCTGCTGTCGGTGACAGGGTGGCATTGGGGCCACTGATTACTGTAGCAAACAAGGATGGCACTACATAATATTCCAGTAATAACCACCCATCCAACACAATCAATGACTCCTAACAGTACTGCATATACAAACCCCTTAGAACAATGCCTTTGTTTTCTTTCACTGACAGGAGCATAAAGATGCCTGGACCCTCTCTGGGATGAAATAGCCATACACCTGTGGTTTGGCATAGCTTGTGTACAGAGCAAAAGAAATTCCACTAGGACAGGTTTCATGGAATTTAATCGCTTCTTGGAGTGTCTCTTTTTACTACTTCATCCCCCAAGTAGTCCATTTAAAGATGGTGGTCTTGCCCACCTGGTAGCTGTCCTTCACGGAAAGGGATTCCTCTTTGCAGTTCAATAACTGTTAGTTCACAGTTTCCGGAGTCTCAAGTTATATTGCGATCCCTCTGTTGCTCCAGCAATGTTCCTGGGATGAATGGCAATGATGCAAATGTCCAATGTCTCAGTAGAAGAGAAGGGGTGCTGTCATGAGCAATACCTATAACACCTTTTTTCACATGGGCTGCAGTCCTGATGCTCGATAAGTACCCAGTCCTTTGCCTGGATGCCATGTCCTGGCCCCTCCAATGGTGTTCGTAGACAATCGGTAACCTGTTTGCAGAGAATGAACACGTTTTTAGCTAACTCTTAACAGTAGTCAATTAACAGCAGATATGATTTGGCTCACCCCATACATTTGCTGGGCGGTCCATGACTACTTCGTAAGGAAACAATCAAACACCTGAGTGCACTAATTCTGTTGCATTATTTAACAAAATGCGCATTATTGTTGCTCCAAACAGTGTAAAACGGTCCAAATTGGGGTAAATACTCATGTATTTTAGCAATACTTAATGCAGTATTGTCTTTTTAAGGTAATGCTTCTACCCATTAGCTAAACATGCATACTATCACTAACATATTCTTTTCCTTGGCAGGGAGGCAATTTAATAACCCCTAGCTGTAATTCTTCAAAGGATATTCAGGTTGCCAAAAATGTCTTCTTGCGGCTCCGTCAGTCTTCCCAGTGTTAATGGATGCACATACTAAACAGTTTTTACAAAAAGCAACTGTGACTGGTCTTGGCTTAATGTTACTCCACAACGTAGTGAGCAACTTTACACATTCCCTCTGCACTTACATGAGATGTGCCATGAGCATAGGACAACATTAAATATACATACATACGTGGTCATTTATTTTCCCCTCATCTTGAATATCTAGCCAACAACCATCTACATATCAGTCTGTTTCCATTCCTGAAACTGCTGCTCAGCGGCCTCAGCCTGAATAGTTCAAACTGTTTCAAGGGTATTATCAAATATGATTTTCTCTGGCTGCATCATGAGTGTAACCTGCACAAGAGATACAGGGGATGGTGCAGTTGCTTTTGCAATTTGGTCAGCAAAAGCATTACCTTTTCCCATGTCATTTACAATGGCGGACAATTTATTTGGAAGGGTCAGTGCATGCAATCATTTTGAAATTCATGTACTATGCTGTATTTTTGTCCCATGTGAAGTTAAAAATCCCCTCTCAGTCCATACGCGGTCAAAGTTTAGGCTACTCCAAATGTGTATTGGCTGTCAGTGTAAATATTAACTACAAGACCGGAGCTCAACTCACATGCTCGCGTAAGGGCAATCATTTGAGCTGCTTGTGCTGAATGCTGAGATAACCTGCAAGCCTCAGCAATGGTTTTCAATTTTGTAATGGCACATGTTACTGTGGTAGTGCCATCTGATAATTTAAAACTCGAGCCATCTACATATAATGTACCGTCAGGTTTATCAATTGGAGTATCCACCAAATCCACTCGTTCCTTTGTTTCATCATCTGTTATTAATACATAATCATGTGTCACGTTTGATCATCCGATGGGAGGGTAGCAAGGTGGCAGGATTTCCAGCATTACAACATTGTATGTCAAAATTTTGAGTCAATGAGGTGAGCTCATATCTAGTTAACCTGTCATTTGTCAGGTGCTGCGTTTAGTTTTGTTCAATAAAATATTGCATGTGGCACAGGCAATGTAACCTGGTGTCCCAATATTATAGCATCGGCTTGTTTCATGGAAATGGCTGCAGCCGCTACATCCCTTAAATAATTTGGAAGTGCTTTTGCCATTGGGTCTAATGTAGAAGAAAAATATGCACATGGCCTGTTTTTTACCCACTTGCTGTTAAGTTAGTACATATAACGCACTGATTTGTTTTTCATGCACAAACAACGTTAATCGTTTAGTATAATCAGAAGTGCCCAAAGCAGGTTAGTACACAATGCAGATTCTAGAACATCAATACGCTCTTGCTGAGCAGCAGTCCATGGCAAGGGGACTGAAGTGCTACTCGGTGTTAGTTCTAACGGTGGTTTTGCTAAAAAAGAAACATTGAGAATCCGCTGTCTGCAAAATGAAATCATCCCTAAGAACCCTCTGACATCTTTCTGTGTGATGGGGACAGGTATTTTCATTACAGCCTCAATGCGCAGAGGGCGTAAACTATGCTCCCCTTTTGACAACAGGTGTCCCAAATAGGTTTCCTGAGTTTTGAAGAACTGTTGTTTTTCTAGGGACACTTTATGTCCCAGTGGTCCTAAAAAGTGTAATTACCACGTAGTGCAATCCATGCATTGCTCTTGGGTTTCTGCAGCCATCAACAAATCATCACTGTATTGGAACAGTATGGTATTTGCAGTTGGTGTAAACATGTCTAGATGTGTTTTCAATGCTTGGCTGTAAATACCTGGGCTTTCAGTGTAACCTTGAGGGGGGGGAGATCTACGGAAGGTGTAGGCCGCCCTTCCATGCAAATGGAAACTGTCTTCATTGATTGGAATGCTAAAGAAAACATTTGTGAGGTCTATAACAGTGAAGTATTGGGCTGAAGGCGGTATCATAGTGAACAGGGAAGTCATGTCCGGCACCACCAAATACTGTGTTTCAACAATTTTATTTATTGCTCGAAGATCAGCAATCCATCTCCCTTGTGCTGGAACACAAGGGTTTCCATCAATTTGTTTTTGTACAGGAAGAATTGGACTGTTGCAGGGACTCCCCACAATTTCTTTTAGAATCTCTTTAATTAATAAATCCTGTATTACAGGTTTTATTTCTTCCAACCCTTCCTTTGGTATTTTATACTGAGGCATTTGCAGTAATACTGCACCAGGCTTAACTCTTATTTTCACGGTATCAACTACCATACATCCTACATCATTAGATCCCATGGCGCATAGCACAGGGTCAACTCCCTTAAGTTCAAGTGACAATTCATTAGTAGTAGCGACAAAACATTTTGAAAAGGACTCGGCATTGCATGTTAGGTACACCATCAGGTGAACAATATATTTTTACATGCAAATATTTCAGCAAATCCATTCCCAACAGACTTCAAGCACATTTATCAGTGACAACAAGCTGAGCCATGCATGGTATAGGATCTATACTAAACTGTTCAGTGTCAGATATTGAACTCTGGACCGGATTATTAGAGAATCCCAATGATGTGTTTACTTTCCTGGAGTGCGGAATATGGGGCACAAGTTTGTGGGAAATTGATGTATTGGACGCACCTGTATCGAGGAGCAATGTCGCCTGTTTGCCTTACACTGTAGCTTTTACAAATGGCCCCTTTGAATCTACAGGAATACTTATGCACCCTTTTCCCTCTCCAGGGCAGCTCAATCCTATGTAATACTTTGTACTGTAATCATTCTCATAATCCCTAGCTGAATGCTGCTGGCCTTGCCCGGGGTCAAAATAATTATGCTGTTGCTCATTATTCTCTTCTGATGTCACAGTATTTGTTACTTTGCTGTTCCTGATCTCGGTCCTTCGAAAAAAGATCCTCTTGTCATTCCTTGCCCCAACTCAACCATAGGTGGAAACACTGGCACACTCAAGCCCATCTGCTGAAAAACTGTAATTCCAAAGTCAAAAAGCACAGTGGATGATATGAAAGACCCAGAAGGGTTCCATCAACCGGGCAGAAGGATCGGAGGTGTGTGATTCTCCCAACCAAAGGATGGGTATTTGAACCAAGAAAGTTGTTTTTTTCAATTCTTAACTCTGTGCCTCTACCCGGAAATTACATATTTAAAGAGCATTTTCGATCGGTGATATTTTGGAACCAGGCGAAGCGTTTTTCTTTGCATTAAAACACATTATTTCTTAACCTTTTAAAGACTCATGTTTAGAATCAGCACTTTTTTGCTGCGTCTGCATGCTGCACTTTATTAAGAAGCACTTTTTGAATGTGTGCTTTTTTTTTTGCCTGCTGCACTAGTGCAATTTATTTAGAAGTACTTTTTACACACTTTTTGTGGGCTGTTTTCTTTCGTTAAATACATTTTACAATTTCATCAGAGGATTGATGAAATAAAAAAAAATGAAATGAAGTTGCTGTATTTTAAATGACAGCGAGCATTAGAACTTTAGGACTCGAGTGGATTATGTGCCGCTACTCAGGCTTTAAATTTAGCGCAAAGACTAACTGGCTGGTTTTGCCAACTAGGCCAAAACTAAACTTGCAATTTCTTAACTTCAAGTGGCATTATTTTTTAACTTTAAAAAAAAAAACATTTTAAAGCATTCAATTTGTAATCTTAAAGACACTCCTACTACTTGTGGAGTTATGCGAATTTCCAACTTTTGCATCTTTGCCATTTTAAATGTGATGCACTGGTTGGTTCAGATCCTGCTCAATTCTTTCAGAACCCAAGTAAATTTGCATCATCTCTATTAGACATTCTACTGCTGTTGATAAAGATGTGAAAAGTACCACCAAATTGAGTAACAAGCGGGTGGAGAAGCGAATTGATTGTAAACATTTAGCCTGCAGAGCATGGCAAAAATAATCTGTTTTTTTAATGTTTACATGAGGCCAGTGCGTGAGGCCTGAGCCCTGCCCAACATGGCGCCCTTCATTATTCTTTGCTTCACATGCTCCCCCGGCCCCATTTTACGTCTGCAGGAGTCTGTCCTGATGGATTCTGGTGGCACCATCACCGTCTTCTGGCCAACTATGGATTTGACTTGTATGGACTTCATTGATTCACGGTGCATTACCTTTTCTCATGGTGGCCCTGAATCATGCTGTTTCCATATTCATCTTGTATCCAGGCTTGAAACATTATGTGTTACTACTGACTTCTGCAATTGTATTCACTCTCCCCTCTTGATTCTCCACTCTTTTTGACTGCTTAGTCTCTGTTCTTTCCTCCTTTCCCTTTCTACCTTTTCCTATCTCCTCCCCTAACTTTCTTCTATGTACTTACTCGATCAGAATTGTCCCTGGATCTAGTATAATACAACCTCGTCTGACCCCCGTCCCCCCCACCACTATCTGAAATGTCATCAGGCCTAGTACGGTAGTCGCCTGTCCGTTTCTATTTCCTTCCCACTCTTCCCCCCCTCCCTTCCTTATCTATGTCTTAGCTCTTGTACTATCTGAAATGTTGTCAGGCCGAGTATGATAGTTAATTTCACATCCTTATTGTTCATGGCATGCAAGAATGTAATTGTATTTTCCCTTGTTCCCTCCCTTGCCGTGAAGCGCTTTGAAACAGATTGTGTATAGGCGCTATATAAATAAACTATCGACATCAGGAGCGGAGTAATCGCCACTGTCCCGTTTGGGAATCAAAGCTGTAACTTCGCTGCTGAAAGCCGGAGAGCCACGAGATTGCTGCATTTGAATCTGCAACCGAATTGGACTCTACTGCTGAAGTGCACCAGGGGTCGGTGAGTAATTGCAACCCTTACCGGTGGCCCCTAGCGCATCCATCCATTTTTACGCAAGAGTGGCCCCTGATGGCCCTTCTCCTTTCCACAGCTAGCCTGAGTTAGCGACCAATTCCCAACTCTTGGAACCTGCTCTGCCCTGTTGGGGAGACCTTCCTTGAATAGTGGGAACCTATTCTGCATCACCTCACCTGCTTTCTTGAGCTGCTACAGACCCCACAAAAGACCCCGTTTCGCCCATCTGCACTACCGCGTGCACCAGTATTGCAAGTACATTTGAGCAGTAGGCTCCTCTCTTCTTAGGGACTGGACTGCCTTTCAGTTAGGTTTGTGAAGACCCTTTGCACTACCTGCTTCCTTCCCTTTTCTAGGTTGTGGACCCATTTCGTGCATCTTGTGTTTGAAACTCCAAGGCCTTGAATAAATGTATTTGTATTTTTTATATATATTATACCTGACTGGGAGTGATTTGTTAGTGTTTTTTACTCTGTGTGCTTATTGAGGTCTTTCGGTCACCCTCACCCCTCCTGAGATCTAGTCATGACTGCTGCCAATGTTACCTTGATTGGTCTGGCTTGTCCGGAAGGTTACCCTGTTCCAAGAAACTAGGCTGGCCTTCTGAACCTCTGCCCACCAGGTCAGAGTTCAGAAATGCATCTCAACACCCCTTAACCTCTTTAATGTGTGACCAGACAAACTATTTGCAAACCATACAATTTCCCACAAACTCATTTACTCGTTCATGTATTTCCCTCCTCTGTTGCTATGCTTTCTTTGGACGCATGAGTCTCGGAAATGCAGCTGTTCTAAAGCTACATTTAACAACTTTCTGGGCATCGCATGCTTCACTGTGCTATTCTGCTGCCATATCGGGTCTGTTGGTGACAGTGAGCACCCTCAATATATTCATAATTCTTTTTCCTCTATTGGCACTTTTCATTGCAATTCTATTAAGTGTACTGTGGGGGGGGTCATGTTGAAACTTTCCCTCCTTTCTTCCTTCCCCCTCTTCATTCTTCCTCCCCACTTTTCTATTATTAGTGGCGCCCTTTCCCCTTCCTTGGGATACCTCAGCACTGCCCCTTTCTCTGGTAAATATGCTGCTGCTTTCGCCGCTCTGTCAGTCGTTTTGTTCCCCATTGATACCCTGTCTTGTTTTCCTGTATGGCTGGGACATTTTATTATTGAATTTAATAGTTCTGCATGTTGTACGGGAGAACCATTACCTCTTTTAAATCCCTGCCTTTCCCACTGTGCTAGTCCCGAATGGATAGTCGATGTGACATAGCCAGAATCAGAAAAGATATTTGCTGCTTGCGCCTCCATCATTTTTAGTGCTCTTATCATCACCACTAATTATGCTTCTGTGCTGAAGAGTGTGAAGGTAACCGCTGCTGGGATGCTATTACATACTCCTCATTTATGCAGCATTCCACTGCCGTACCAGCACGCCTTCTTCCTGTCCCCGGTCAGTGCTTGAGGACCCATCAATAAAGCCCATGTCTGCTCTTGCTATTTCTTCCTCTTTTACCCGTATGTCCCCTTCCATCATGCCCATGTGTGCTGCACAGTCATGTACGTAATCCTCTTCCTCTATTGATTCTGCTAGGTAGATTGCTGGGTTCACACTTGGACACCTTACCACCTCTATGGCGGGGGTTTGTCAGTATGACCTCATATCCTGATGCCCTTTTGGTCGTTGGTGTGCTTTTCGATTTTTCAAGAACAGCAAATTAGTGTTCCATGTACAATACTACGGGACACCCCATGGTAATCGTTGATGCTTTCTCAATTGCAAACTCTGCAGCCGCAAGTGATTGTTTTCAAGTGTCCTTGCATTACTTGGTCTAAGCTCCCACTGTAGTAAGCTAGTGGTTGATGTCCATGTGGCTTCTTTTCTGTGAGGACAGCCGTCATCACTGAGCCATCTGAATGCGAGAACAAATAGTATTTCTTGCTATAGTTTGGTGTTGCTAACGCTGGTGTATGTGCTAGTGCGTCTTTTAGTTGTGCAAAAGTCTCATTCATGTCAGACGTCTTTTTATGTCCCTCTTCTCTTTCTGGGCTTCATTAAGGCCCTGCAAAAGGGGTTTTGTGAATGTGGCATTATCAAACACCCAAGCTCTGCAGTAATTACATAGACCTCGAAACATCTGCATTTCTTTTACTGTTCGCGGGCATATGGTTAAATGAATGATCTGTGTGCTGTCTTGCATTATTCTTTACCCTTCAAAGGATATTATGTGTCCCAAGTACACTACCTCTTCAAGACAATACTGTAATTTTTCCCTATCCATCTTGTACCTGTTTTTGTCGAGTAGTCTAAAAATGTGTACCAAGTCTGTTCTACACTGTTCTTCTTTCTCACAGCATATTAGCAGGTCATCTACATATTGAATCCCTGGGCCTGATGTTTGCACATTACATAGATCCATTTGTGTTTTCTATTAAAGATGCTGGGCGATTCACAGTACCCCTGGGGCAAACGGGAATATATTCAAATCTGATTCCATGATACTTGAAGGCGGTCAGGTATCTTGAATCTGGATGCAAAGGTATAGAGAAAGGGCGTTCTTCAAATCAATGAATGTGAAGTATTTTGCCTTTGTTGGTATATTACACAATATTGTGGTGGTTTTTGGAACCACAGGAAATTCTGCTTCTACCACTTCATTTAGGGGACGCAAATCCTGAATGAAACGCCATGACCCTTCGTTTGATTTCTTTATCGGGTAGATTACTGTGTTGAAGGTGGATGGTGATGTCTGAATTATGCCTTGTTGCCATAAGGCCTGCAGAGTGGAATATATCCCCTCATCTGCTTCTCTGATCAATGGGTATTGTTTTGCCCGGAGCAGCCGGGCCCCTTGTTTCAGTTTTATTTTTACTGCTCCATCTCTTTCAGTACCCCTACATTGTGAGGTGCTTTTGTCCGTAACCTTTCTGGCACCTCTTTGAGATCTGCCTCTGTATGTTTGTTTTTCTTCTTCACTAGCTGTGTCAGAACGCACACCAGTTTTCCCACTACCTGAACTGGGCAAGGTATCTGTATCTGGAACACCATTTCACCTTCTTCCTGGTCATCGGCAAACCGCTGTTCTTTAGACACTCCTTTACTTGTCAACGTGGGGTCACTCCATTTTGTCATCTGTGCCACACAGAATCACTGTCATTGCGTATTACTACTTCTTCCAATAGTAGCACCATTGTTTTCCCCTTTAAATCATCCTTTTGGCATTGTGGTCTGAATAGGAATTCTGAAGCCATTTGGAACAGCCTTCCCATGTATTCCTGTGACCCATCCTAGCAGAACTTCGACCCTGTACATGAACATGCTATGATATAGCTGTGCGCGCAAGGTGGTTTGTGCGTGTGCTGCTAAGAGAAGAGCTGCTACCGGGCATAATGCTTGGCATGGAGCACAGTATCCCTCCCTCTGTGAATGATATAGTTGCATTTAATTTACTGAGCAAATCTCTCCCCAATATGTTGATGGGTGTGTTTTCGGAGTATAGTAAGAGAGCCATGAAATGGTGCATCCCTATAGTTAATGGTCAATCCATTGTCACTGGAACCGTGACCACCGACCCAGAAAATCCCTGCGTATCCATGACTTTGTTAGGTAGTGGGAATCCCCCCCTTCTAATGCAGGATTTGGTTGCTCCTGTATGTATGAGAAATGAGAACTCTCTTGGTCCTATTTTCACTGCCACCTCCGATTTCTCTTCGGGGTCGTCAGTTACTGCTACGACTGGGCACGATCAGACTCTGTGGGCACCCCTATTGCTGTGTATTGTTTGATGGGAAGAGAAAGGGATACTCTCCTACCGTGCTCACTCCTGTGTAGTGGGGCACCACGTTTTGTTCCATCACCACTTTGGTTCCCACTGCTACTGTGGGTGGCTCGGTCACCACTGGGACCATTGCCCTGCTGTCAGTTGTTTCTTCTTGGGACTGCACTCCTCTCTGATGTGCTTGTATCTGCACCAGAGGGCTCTATATCTGCTGCCACTGGAGTCCTTGCTGTTGCACTACTTCGGTTGTCTGCACCTGTGCCAGTTGAAGAAATGGACAAATGCGGCTATGTGTCCCATGTTCTGACATATGTAGCAGGGTCCAAAGACCATTTACACGGTTCCGCAATTATCCCCCCCCCACCCTCCTTCTCCACTGTGCAAACCCTTTTCCCATAGGGAAATATCAACCATGCATGTAGTTCTCCTGTGGTAGCATTCCCCATTGTGGTCCATACTGTGGCTGCATGCACCCTCCTTGTTGTGGTGTTTGTCCTATGGGAAACCCTCCCTGCGGTGCTGGTGCCCCAGCAGCAGCGTCTGATGGTAACAATACTCCTTTTGCACTAACATGTTTTCTGCCTTTACAGCAATCTCTGCTGCCTGCCTCTTGCCCTCTAGCTTCCTTTTACAGTAGTGTGTTATTGTGGTTTGTATAATCGGGCCAGCCTTTAGCTTCTATGCCCACTATTTTGTCTAAGGATGCCTTTACTTCTCTTGGCAATCCTTTCACTACTATGTGATAGAACAATGGTTTACATTCGTCCCAGGACCTTTGTGTCTCTTGCTCCAGAAATCCTGAACTTTTTTTATATTTTCTTCCTGGTTGTATTCTCCTTTCATTTTATGAGTCATCACTGTCCCCAGATCATAGCTGTCTGGATACATGCCTCTTGGAACTTCCAAGACATGTGCTCGAGAATTGTTAAATGGGGCTCTGTCATGAGCATTGTTGCTCAATTTCGCTCATTTGTAATCTGCCTTATGTCTGCATTACCCCTGCTGTCTTTTTCTCGAGTGGATGTATCCATTTACTGGCCCTGGCCATGAGAGAAGGCAAACTATATTTTAGGTTATCCCGGTCCATTGTTTGCCAGGGCACTATCTGGGCTCCCTCTCACCCCTTCTGTAATAATGGCATTACCAGTATTTTTGGTCCTGCTCCTCCTCCCCCGACAACTTGTGTTAACCCCATGTTTACCTTCCCCCTGTCCTACTGCATAAGGAGATGGACCAATCCCTACCACAACCGTCCTGTCGTATCCGCTCTTTTCTTCCCCTTCTCCTTAGTTTATCGGGTGTCCATTCATCACTGTCTCCATCACTCCATTCGTCTCTTAGTGACCCTTCGTCTGAAGCTGTCTTCCTCCGTTTTTTTCCATTGCCACTTCTCCGTCCTCCATCTAGTTTTAATTTTATTCTTTCCGATACCCATTCCTCTTGGTCTCTCTTGTTCTTCCTTCTCACCCCCTCTTCGATTACCTGTTCCGCTTCACTGAACAGTGCATCCACTTCCTAGTGTGTGTTCTTTACAATGTCTGCTGGATATTTTCTTTCGCCCTGCATATGCATCTCTTCTCTTTGACCCTCCTTCTTTTTCCCCCGTGCTTTTCCCCTGATCCCCCTCAGATATTTACCGCCTGTGTTAGTCTACCCTGCGGCTCACTGTAAATTGGGATATAACCCGTAGGGCAGGGGTGGTGAGCTTGGTCCATCCCCTCTCACCGTCGCCTCTTCTTTCTTTAATTTGTCCTCTTGTCTCCTCGTATAGTTTCCAGAGACCCAATATATTCTGCCTGCTTTTTAGCTTGGAGCCTTTATATTTTGTTAAAGGGTATGAGAACGTATTCTCTATTATTTAACTATCAAACGTCCCTTTTTCTGGCCAGGTGTGGAAACACTGTCCTGCAGTATCCTCTGACCAAAGTTGTATTTTAATATTTTATCACAATACTGGGGCAATTTGTGATGCGTATGGTCTAAGGGGCTGTCCATATATGCGATTTATTTTTATTGCACTATTCTGTTTCCCCTTTTTTTCTGTCCCCCCCCCTCAATTATTCCCCCCTCCTTTATTCCCAAACACACACTTCACTGTTCACACTGGCCCTCTGCACAGGCCCGACCACTCACTCAATGTTAGTACTTGATAGCCCTCTCCACGGGCTCACCATTCCCTATGTTAGTGCAAGAGTGTCCAGTGTCTACCCATGCACTACCAACACACGCTTGCTCTTTACAAATGCAAAATGCCTGCTATTTTACACAAGATACCTCTGGGTGCCGACCCGTCTACCACAAGCCCTCACCGTTCAGTGACCAACTACCACATGCACGTCCCTCTCTACAAGGAAAAAAACAATACAATTCATACCCCAATGACGCAACTATAATATTGCCTGTACTACGCGCCATTCCTGTCTAATGGAGTCTGCCATGCACCCCTCCTGCTCTAGCGCAGGCGTGCCCACACCAGCTCCCACGCCCCATCAGGTGGTACGCTCTAATATCTTAACTACTACGACGGCCGATCCTTCTCTAGAGGATGCGTCCTATAAACCATCAGAAAAATCTACCCTTCCGCTTCTACTACCATACACCTATTTTGCAGCGTCTTCTTGCATGGCTAGGCTCCCCGTCCTGTATACTCTTGAGTCCCCTTGGTACTGAGCCTCCACCACAGGCTCGTCCTTCCATTGAAACACAGGATGTCTCGGGCCCTAGCAGACCTTTGTGAACTTAGTGTCTGCCTGGCCTCCTCAGTGATGCGCTGTGAACAGGTCTGCAGTCGCCACACCAATAGCCCCAGGCAGGGCGGCCTGGATACCCTCAGTAGTCCGGGGAGGACTCGGACATCTCGCTGCAGCCTCCAAAATGTAGTAAGGGGTCTGCTATTTAGTTAATAATAAAAACCACATACTCAAAACAATGGAGCACAAACCGGGCAAGAAGCAACGCTGTTTATTACAGCTGGGTGAGCTCAAAGCAAACGGAACAGTGGATTAGCTCTGATCGAGAGGCTGACATCCGAATGGACTACAACAAATGGTTTTATAACAAGAAATACATTAGTCGGAAGGTAGGAGAAACACTTGCAAGTTGGCAAATTATTTTTTTTCTGTGTTTCCCAGGTATTTGATTGGTTTGCAATCACCTCCCCTTTGATAGTTACATTAATTAGTGAAGACATCATTAAAGCAAACAGTTCAATGGCTTCCCATCAACTCCCCTCCCCATGTGGTACCACATTTTATTCACAACCCACCCCAGAACATAGTTATTAATGAAGCAACGTTTGTACTGACTGCCAGAACTTTAATATGCTGCCGTTGGTCACCACCATTGAAAACAGGACACAAGACACCCTGCAGCTGGTGGGAAAGAGGGCACGATAACTGTTGGATAATGACCTTTGTGAGCTTTGTGGTAGATACTTTGACGGCTGGCCACCTTGTCAGAGCTTAGAACTTACTCTCTGATTGGTCTCCATCCAGCGTTCCCTTCCCACTGCCGATGGGCATTGTTGGCCATGTGACCGGTACACTGGAATAGAGCCTTCCGTTCCCACTGCTGTGCTGTGCGGCTTGTTTGGCCGACCGCTCTGCAATTACATCACCCAGTTCTGGTTGTGTTAGTTCCCATATGATTAGCAAATTGAACATCCTCCTCCCTTTGCACATCCCTATCATTGCGGTCACGTGTTTTGAATTTAAAGTTCCCAGATCAGCCCGCCTCGAGGGCTTCCTCACTAAGCGTATTTGTGATTTAGTTCTATCCCTCCCTTCCTTTTGCTAATCATAGAGCAGTTTTGGACCAAATTTACATCGCATGTATCGCCACTCTGACCATTCCTGTGGAGTCAATCATACAGTGTGCCTGTGGCTCAGAATATCTGTATTATTCCCCATAATGGCCACCCCAACCCTGCTTCTTCTTTACTCCTGCAGTTGAATTAGCACCTTTAACACAGAGTGATGGCTTCCATTTCTGGACTGGTGTTCTCAGATTAAGCAACATATCTTCTATAATGTTAACTGGTGAAAGGACCTTACTTACAAGATATTCTGATGTAAGGGGGTATAGTTGGTCTATTAATAGCAGACACTGTTTGGATTTTTTCAAGCCAAAATATTGAAAATAGTTTGAGAGACGGAAGCTGGGTTATTTAGCTCTGGTGCATGTGAAACGCACATAAGCAGTCCTCTTCAATACTGAAAGCACACATGTGCAGCTGGGCAGCAATCCCCGCTTTCCCCATGGTTGTCAGACCCAGAAGGAGCAGGAAAAGCATTTATTATGCGCTGGAGCCCACAGGCATCAGGGCACAACACATATAACACATACAAGTACAACAGGCTTACAATTAAACAGTAACATCTTGAGACGTTTCCTAAAGGTGAGCATTCTTTCTCCCATGCGCAACTCTGGGGTCAGCTTGTTCCAAACCGAAGCAGCTTGTACCGTTAACGAGCAGCCGTTGCCTCTAACTCGTTTGCTTCTAGGCTGGATCAATAACAGAGCCCCTAGACCGAGGAACTCTAGTAGGTTTTGGAAGAATTAGTCATTCTTTTAGGTACTCTGGTGCTTGTCCATATAAACATTTATGAACATTCGTATTAATCTTGAAACATATTCTAGCTTTAACTGGAAGCCAGTGCAGCTCCCTCCTCTGTACAGAAATCTGGGCCCGTTGTGCCACACCTTTGACAATCCATACAGCATTGTTTTGAAGAATCTGGAACTTTTTGACACAGCTTTTGCTCGCTCCAATCAGTAATGCACTACAGTAGTCCAGCCTAGGCACTATAACAGCTCGAACTAGCATAGTGCAATTAGCCAGGGAGATAAGTCTTCACCAATCTGAGGAATCTCAGATGATATTGAGATTTGTTAATTACACTGTTAACATGAGCTTCAGCACACAGAAATGGTTCAAAACCCCCCTTTGAAAAGTCCCTTGAATAGCCCTCTGAACTGCTTCACAATCCTCATCTGTACGGTCCGGCTTGTTAACTTCAGCGCATGGTTTCTCCAAATTCCTAAGAATTTCAAAATGCTTGTTTGAGTCATTCTTTGAATTAATTATTTGTGTATTAAAATATTCTTGTTTAGTCCTAAAAATCTCACTCCGATACACTTTCTCTAAATAAGGTTGACGCTTCCTTACTTATCCTTGGTCAGCAGTATTCAAATTGGGTGTGACATTTGGGGTCAGTGGAGTAGCCGGCCTGTCCTCCTCATTCTTGGGTGTGGGGCAGATTACTGGAGACCCTGTATCTTTGCTCACCCCTTGACCCCCACCAATACTCCCATTCTGAGTAAGGAAGCACTAGCTCTCTTCTGCTCCCCCTCAATACACCTGAAGGTCATGGAGAAGGGAGGCGAGAGGAATCGCACAGCTCTTGCTCATGGAGCCCATGACTTTGCCTGCATGTGCAGCTCTTGAGCTGGACTAGCCAGGACACTCGAGTTCCTCTACATTCACACGAACACAGGATTTGTTCGATGCCCTGAGCTAGTAAGTGCCCCTAGTGAATATACTCGTCTGAAAATTAAACTGCTAAAATTGCGCATTTATTTTGTAAGGTTGGCTGCCGTCTAAAACATTGCAATTTGTTTGTAATATTTTGTGCTAGCATGGTGCCATTGGGCATACTGTTTGAATGGCTGCCATCAATATTGGAGGGATAGTATTATAACCCAGTCATTTTAAATATTCAATTTCATATACTGTTCATCTTACTAGATGTGGTCACCCATGAAATGAAAGAAGGAAATTGAGGTTTTGAATGAATTGCTTCCACTACAAGCTTTACCTCTCAACTTCAAGCATCAAGGAATTCAGTTTTTCCCAATAGAAATTACTTTGTGTGAGTTTGTTTTCCTACTAGGACCGAAAAACGATACCGAATTACAAAATATTGTAATGGTTGATTACTTCTGCAAGGAACGTATCTAGAGATAGGTTTTCCCATATGAAATTGTGTGGAAATAACATCTGTGAAATATGTCAGTTTCTCACGTGTGCTTTGTACAGATGTTGAAAGCAGAGGCAAATGCTAGATCAGTTCATTCTGATTTAAAGGAAAATTAAAAGTGCAGTACTGTTTTTTTGAAAAACATTCAAATGTGACAATTGTAGGCTTAAAAAGAGCGGTGGTATTCCCAGAAGTCTGGGGATTTTGCCCTAGAATGATTGGTAAGCTGAATACTACTTGGTCCTTCAATATTATTTCCTAGACATCCAAATGTTTTTTTACCAACTGTTTGGTTAGTACGCACAGGTTGTTTAAGGTCATGTGACCTCAGCCTTGTTCACCCGTCTGCCTTCACTTGCTGTTTTGGCCTCCCCAATAGCCTGCTCTCCAGCCTTCTTTTATCTGGCTGCAGATATGTTGATGCCTGACAGAGTGAGAGTGTCCGAAGGTATATAAGATAGGGGCCCTGATGCCATTCATCCGCTCCGTGATTCAGCACTAGTACATCCTGGTGAAACACTAAATAGTGGTGGTTATTTTGTAGGGCTAAGTGGAGCTGTGCAAGTAAGGGATTTACGAACAATGCCTTCAAAAGCCTGATCGGTTTCCCCTGCTTCTTAGTCTTTTCTATTTTTCACTTTTACGCTGCATTACATTTATTTTCTTTTTCAATACCTTTCCCCTGCACCGCAAGACAATACAATTCAAGATTTACAAAGTCTGACCTATTAGATTTGTCAATGCTCGTTTGTTTTAAAGTTGGTGAGCAGTGCCAGTGGATCGAGGTCACATGACCTGGCTCTGCCTGCCAGCCAAACACTGCCTGCCTTACTTGCTCTTTGTGTTTGCCTTGCTCCTTCCCCTTCCCTTCATAACCTGCCCTTTAGCCTTTTTCCTTTAGCAGTTGGTCAGTTGGAACAGGTGGATCAAGTTCACATGACCCGTGCCAGTCATTTGCTACTCTTTTTGCCTGTCCAACCCACTGCCATCCACCTCTTCACTCTTAGTTCTCAGCTGATCCCTTGCTCATTTACCTGAAGCAAAAGACAGCCCAGTGAAGTTCCTGCTAGGATATGGAAAGGGGTATGACCCTTACACTCAACACTTCATGGATGCCATATACCAAGTCTCTTGCCTCACTCCAAAGCCCATCTCCTCTATCACCATACAAGGCAAACACTGACACCACCAACAGTAACATGAACACTGCACCATAGCAACCTCATCCACATCACCCTCGACCCAATCTGTACATCCCCTGAACCCTCATGCTGTTGCTCAACGCTTGCTCAGAAAATCTAACATGAAGTTGACTGACCTCCTCACCATATGCATACTGCACACTTAATCTCTCAAACGTGGCCAACACCCACCTCATCCTGGCAGTCTTTTACCCGCACCCTGAGGGCTGCAGCAGACATAAACATTTCAAGTTGCAAGCTACTAACCAATTTCCACAGGCTTACTGGACATTGTTTTTTTCTCACCAAGAATCTATTATCTCTTGATAGTGATTGGTGGCGAGTGCGGATTTTCAATCCTGGCTCCACTTGAAACGCCTATATAGCCCTACCAAGATCAGGCGAGCACTCCCTATTATCCACACATCAACCCGGGCCCTGGATCAGACTGGAATTAGCCACCATCAGCTCCTTCAAGGCACTCTCTTCCCACTTTCAATCGCATCTACAAACCACCTAAGCCAAACACTCCAACTTCAATGCCCTGGTTACCACCTTGAGCCTTGCAAAGGCCAGCATATTTCTTCAGAGACTTCAAACTCCAAGGCATCAATGCCACCTGGACCATAAAGAGCGTACTCGGCCTTCTGGACAGACTCAACCTCACCCAGCACACAACAGACTCCACTCTCAACAAAGATGGCATCCTGGATGTAATCATCATAACCTTACCAACTCTATAATGCAGCACACCCATGCCTCTCAACTGGTCAGATTGCCACACCATTCCTAACTTCAGCACACATCTATAGCAGCAGCCTACGATATAATATAAACCCGGCTTTATACCCAGATGCAGCACAGGGAAAGCCTCCATCCAAGTGATAGACTGTGTACTTGTCAGTGGACTCCCCTGCCTCCTGGTACTCGTTATTTGTTCAGGCTTTGACAGATTAGACTATCAAATCCTCATCAGAACGCCCAGGTGGACATCTCCTTATCACCACTTATACCCCTCACCTTTGTAGTCTCACAAGGATCCGTCCTCTTAATACTGATCTTCAGCGTCTACATGGAGCCTCTGGAATCCCTGTCCACCAGCCACGTCTACCAATACAGACATGGTACATGACTCTACCTTTAAAATATCCATTGAGACATCCACCAAATCTAGGTCTGCCTCTTCCTGATCTAGACGTGGATGTACAGCCTCTTATTCCAACTGAATCACATCATAAAGGAATTCCTGCTCATTAGTAATACCTACTTATCCAAACTTAGTTGTCCTCCAAGATACTCAATGGCTTCACCATGCAATTGGTACCCCAACAAAGTATTTGGCTTTCCAGAGAAGCAGCAACATCCCCTCCTTCAAAACACACATACCAAAGGATACTGACATCATGATAACCTTCACTCTAGTTTCCGATCCATCTTACAAGCCCTTGTCCTATCTCACCTAGACAGGAAATACCCTCCTTACTGGCATACCCACCATTGCCCTGGCACCTATGAGAAGCATCCTCCACTCTGCTTCCCACCTCATCAGAGGTCTCTGCAACCACATTACACCCACGCTCATTGAAATTCACTGAGTACCTGTACAAGCCTGTATCAACTTTGAAGGCAGCGTCATCATATACAATGGCAGTTTCATTTGGATACCCCTCAATTTAGGTTAAGAGGGACCCTGGGAGCCAGGCACTCGAGTCTGCTGTCCAATTTAGTGAATGGATGATTTCCCAGGGCTCTTCCTCTTTTCCCAGTCCCTCGTGTTCCCTAACCCCAAAAGTAAATACTGTTCCAAGTCTCCAGAAGTGACACAGTGACATATGCAAGGGCAGGATAGCTTCACATTTTTAAAATATATTTAATATAAAATAATGTGACTAAATCTAGATCTCTAAGTGGGAATCTGCTAATTGGATCCTACTTCAATATTGCTACATGCTGAAAAGTATTGTGCAAAGATGACCCTCTGTTGAGCGTGTCTATCAACAACTCCCAGAAGTTAACTTTTTTAGTTTGGCAACATGCCAGTTTGAATGATATGCGCATTGCTACGTACAGCACTATAGAAGCCAGAGTTTCAGGAGCCAGTGCCTGCCTTTTACCGTGGGCAGCTCTGATCTGAAATTCTATAGTTTTCTAGTGGCAGATTAAAAGCCAGATCTAGTTTGACATGGTGGCCTCTGGGAACATAGAGTATTCTGGCCAAACATCATTTGGCGTCGTCGTATTAGCGTTTTGGTTGCTAGTAATACATTTCACTGACAGGGAATTGTGTATTGGTGTCTAGCAATTGGCTTCACCCCAAACAACCAAGGGAGCCCAGCGCAGGAACACCCCACCCCTCCACCCCCTTTGATTTCTCTGGGAAGGCTTGTCACCTTTCCCAAAAAATTAAAAATCACCTCAGGGCGGGTTAGCTGGGAACCACTGAAACAAAGGTAGGTCCTGCTAGCACAATAAAGAGCAGACACCAGGGTGGTAATTACCAAGTCTCTTTGATGCAGAGCATATAGGAGAACCGGTGTAGTTCTAGGAGTCAAGAGAGGAGTAACCGTTCAGAGAATGGTCTCGGCATCTTCAATTCTCCCATGGCTCCCACACTTCTGTGCCCCCTCTCCAATTACTGGAGATAAGGCCCTCTGGGTGTGACATCACCAGATCAGACTCTGAACCCAACAGCAGGGCTTGCAAAATCTACTAGCCCACTTGCATTGGCAAGTAGTTTCTATGAAGGGCGAGTACCATTTGCATGAGACTAGACCTTGCTGGCGTTTACCAGGATGTTGGAAACTTTGTTTCCAGTAAATGGCAAATGCAACTTTCACTGTGCATGCTTGGCAGCATTGCACCAAATATGGAGTGTACTTATAGCGATATGCACCATTTTACAAAAAGCACTGGTAAATATTTTGCCACCAGTCAGCTTGGGGCAAGTGCATTTCTCTTAGGTCGAGTATATAAACTAAGGAACTAACTCTGCAGCTCTAGTGGGTTTTCTAAGAATTTTGCAAGGCCCGAAGCAGTTTGCTCTCCTTCCAGCCTTCTGTAAGGGGGCAAATCATATCTAATGTTGCAGGTTGCCTATTTAAGGGGGTGAGACCACCCCCTCTGCTCAGGGCCATCTTAAGCACTTTTAGGGCGCAGGGCATGGACAGCTTTGGGGCCCTCCTCACTCCAACCAAACCAAAAGAATGAAGAGATCTGAATATCTGGTTGCACACCCCTCATCGTGATAACCATCCATAGCTTGATATGCTGCCTCACAGCAATCAAAATAAGCATGGGTACTCCCTTTCAGTCCCTTCGCCCTCTTCATTCTTCCTGTAATCAGAATAATAAAAGAGTAGCATATCAAGGAAAATATTCGTAGCCCATGACAAGCCTACTTGTGGTCCAGCATAGGGACAAGGGACTCTTTTTTTTTATTTTTTTTTATTTTTTATTTTTCAAAATGCAGGACACAGATCGTATCAAAAATGCAAAAGTGCTCAAGAATGGATACGGGAGACCAATTGGAAGCAAGGAGAAAGCTACACAGATGGTGGATGAAGATCAGAAGCTACAAGGGCTGTGTCTACATCCAGATGGACTGCGATTAGAAGAGGGACATGCTTTTCAAATAGCGTTGCCATTGGAGAGCAAATAAACCAGTGATTATGGTGTGCAATTTATACGTGATCACTGTTACTATTGAGGAAGTAACACTATAGCCAGTGAAACCATGAGTAAGGCTTTTCTGAAGATCATGCCTTGAGAACGAAATCTCGCTGGTGACAAAGGTTTACGGTGTGGTAATTTGGACAGGTTAGGCAATGCAATATTAAATGAGATGAGGATCACACATCGGCAAAGAGGTGACAGTGGGATTTGCGCCCAGTCTGCATTTTGCCACGTTCTTTTGCATTTCTTACCATTAACTAAAATAATCAAATGGTATAGAATGACTTGCAAAGTACACAAATCACTAAAACCAACACAACCTTTTTTAAAAGAAAATGTTATAGAAGCATATTATGCAAAAAAGAAATTATTCTTTCTTCATTGGCCCTAATTCACAGAAGCGTTTTATAATAGCAAAACCCCATTGGAAAACGCTCTGTGAATCAGGGCCATTGTCTACATCAAGGGGATAAGTACCAGCATTCTAATTGCTGTGATCTTAAAAGGTTGTATCTGGGTTTATCTTTTGTATTTTAAAGCTTTAAATATGTCCAAAACAGAGGATTGTGAAATTGCTATTAATAAACGTGCAGATTATTGTACAAAAAAGCAAACCGTTTTTTGTGTCATATGAGCAGACCTTAAGTATGCTTGCCAGATGTCTGCAATATCTAGTCCACTTTCCTCTGTCTAGAACCCCTTCCTCTGATATGGCCAATATAAAAAGAAAGATTAGGCAATAGGCTAAACAATGCCACCATCATGTGAGAAAGCAAACCTTCTCACAGAAGACAGAACAGTACTGTTGGCGACATGAGAATATTGTCCAGGATCACGATCCTCTGCTGGCAAAGACAGGTATACGAGAATTCACTCCTTCGTTCTACAGTCTTGAATTTTATTACCCAATCAGCGCTCCAGACCAACACTTTATGCTTCTCATTAGGGGTGGCTGCCTGGGTTTTAGAACCACCCATCGGAAGAAACCGATTTGGAAACCTTTACCATACTGATGCTTTTTGTTTTTATAGCAACCTCTATCTGGTGCAGGTACATTCCTGTTAATAGCACCTGACATGCTACAAAACAAAGTACATGTAGAAGAAGGGCTATCAACTTCAGACATAGGGTTGGCTGAGTTGGCCTGGCTGGAATTTGGTTTTCTAATCTTGCATATGAACTCAGAATTAGGCATGAGTGCTTAATACACAGAGCTTTCTTCTGAACCATCAGAGCACTCAAATGTATCAATATGCGTTTCAGATGTGTCTATTGCACATGATTAATATGATCCTTACAGAAAGCTGAGAATGCTACAGGAGTTGTGCCATTGTGAATGCCCAAACTATGTATACCACAGAACAGAGAAGGCATTACAGGATGAATTAATCAGAGCAGAATGTACTACAGACAGGCAATAGGTAAACCTCAGCAGAACGATATAAAATATCTTGATGTGTGATATTTGTTTGGTGCACAATGGAACCTGACTTCTTTAGATCAGGCAGCCTGGTGGGGCCCTCCTCCAATGTGTGGGCCCTGGGCAAGTGCCCCTGTTGCCCTCCCATAAAGACGTCTCTGCCTCTGTTTTATCGTTTTGGACCACCGAAGAAGGGTTTCACCTGGAATGGTTTTGGGGTTGTAGTCTGCTCCAAAGTAGTCTTCGATGATGGAGGTGAAGACAACGACTTAAGAAAGGAGCAAGCCCTTTCCTTCAACCATCCCAGAGGAACATTTAGGATGATCTGCTGACCAGATGAGGCCTGTGGCAAACAGACCACTAATCTTGGGAACCTCCTCATTTTGGAGGTAACTGCCTCTGTAAGTGCTGACTGGTAACCTTCCTGGCTAGAAAGTGAAGAGCAAGGATCCACCTTCACATTTTTTTTTTTGTGCATTTTTATAGCGCACATGCAGCCCAAAGGCATTGCAGCATTTTTACTTGTGGCAGTCTTAGTTACAAAAAGCTACATACGTGTAATAAAAACATAGCAGGAGTACAGTTACAGGGCTTGGGGTACATTATGTTTACATTATATACGCATTCAGATACAGATATTAGCTAAAACATGAGAGTGAGTAGAGTTTCTGTCTTGGATGAGTTTTAGTTGAAGAGCATAGTTTTCAACGACTTATGGAATGCTAGGTGAGAGACTTCTCGCAAGGGTGGTGGTAGGGCATTCCATTGCAGCACTGCTAGGTACGGGAAGCTGATCCCCCCCCCCCCTGCTCTGGCTCTCTTGACTCTAGGCATCGTGAGCATGTTTGCATATGGAGTTCTGGTCGGTCTGGTGGATTTAGTGGGGTGGATTCTCTCAGAGAGTTAGGGTGGAGCAGTGAGGTGGATGCACTTGTGGGTGAGGGCAAGTGCTTTAATAGGACTCTTTCTTTTACTGGGAGCCAGTGTGCCTCTTTCCTAGCTGACGTGATATGCTCTTTCTTGGGTATTCCCGTGGCTGCTCTCCAAGCACTGTTTTGTATAGTCTGAAGTTTGGTCATGTTTTTGGTAGAGGTTCCCAGGAACAGTGCATTACAGTAGTCACGTCTTGATCCTGTGATGGCTCTGGCAATTGTAATGCAGTTATCCTTCGATAGGAAGGGTCTGGCTGCTGTCAGCAGTTTGGCATGGTGTGCTGCTGTGGAGGTGATGGCGTTCACTTGCCTAGTCATCATTAGATTAGCCTCTAGATAGACGCCTAATGTTTTTACTGAGTTTCCACTGGGATTTTAAGATTATCAATCGTAAAATGGCTGAATTGGGAGTCAAGGTTCTTAAGTGTTTCCTTGGAGCCCACTATGAGTAGCTCGGTTTTGTCTGAGTTGAGGCTTAGGCCATTGGCTGCCATCCATGCTTGAATCGTGTTGTATATGTGGTTAAATGTCTTTGAGTCAGTGTCATAATCTCCAGTGAGAGTGAGGATGATCTGGGTATCGTCAGCATAGTTTGTGTACGAAATACCTAGGGAGTCAAGGATGAAGAAGAGAGGTTGTGTGAAAATATTGTAGATGGTTGGTGAAATACAGGATCCTTGCAGGACGCCGCATAGGATGATAGAGGATGAGGATGAGGCTGAGGCTAATGTCCGAGAAAACTTGCATAGTCCTCCTTTGCAAGAAGGAGGCGATCCATGCGGTGGCATTGGGAGAGAGGTTGGCTGTAATGGAAAGGTGGTGGCATGGGACTTAGTGGTCAACAAGGTCTAATGCGGCTGATAGGTCTAGGAGGAGGAGGAGCGCAGGTTTCCCTTTGTCTCTTGGTTTTTTAAGTCGGGTTGGTCTGTCTCAGTTCCGTGACCTGGACGGAAGCCTGATTGTCTTAGTCCAAGAAGTTTGTTGTCCTCAATAAATTGTTTTATCTGCAGATATGCTGCTTTGTCCAGCATTTCCAGAAGGAAGGGGACTGTGGTGATGGGTCTGTAATTATTAGGTGAACAAGGGTACAGGGATTTTATTTTATTTTTTTAATGAGGTGGCAGACCCAGGCTTCCTTTGAGGCATGTGGGAGTTTTACTTGCGGCAAAGGAGGCATTCACAAATGCTGTGAGGAAGGGGGCAATGTGGCTGGCACAGTCCTTAATAAGTGTGGCTGGGCATATGTCTCCTTTACAGTTTGATGGATTTCTTGATGTTAATCATGTCGGATTCTTTAATTTCTCAAAATGAGAAGGAGTTTGGTGCTGCTGGGGGGGGTGGTAGTGAGGAGGAAGGTGTGGGTTTGGGGATGTTGAGTGCTTGTCTGGTTGTCTGAATTTTGGTTTGGAGGGTGTTGAGCTGGCCGTTCATAGCAGATTGGATATTGTCGCACCAGGTTTTATCCTTGGTGAAATTCTGTGGTGTAGGTGTAGGGGTCTCTAGGTCTCTGAAAATCGAGAAGATCTTGTTGGTGTTGGATTGGGCTTCTTGGATTCTGGCCTCCAACAAGATGGCTTTGGCATTGATTATAGCTCTTTTGTACTCTTTAGCTGTCGATTTAAACTTGAGATTAGATTCATCTGTGCGTGTGGTTTGCCACAGCGTAAGCCTAGCATGCTTCTCAGATCGGAGGATGAGGTGGTCTGGGGTGAATCATGTGTTGGTGTGGCTGGTTGGTTTAGCCTTTCGTGGTTTAAGAGGTGCAATGGCTTCGACTGCTGCCTTGATGGCTGTGTTGTATGAACTTTCTAGAATGTCTGGGTCAGCTGAGAATGGGGGCCTGAATGCTGGTCCGTCTATGAATGGGAGAAGGTTATCTTTAGTGAGCTGCCTGGAGCGTCTAGTAAGTGCTTTGGGCAGTGGCGGCTCTGGTGTTTGTTTACTTCTGGCAGTGGGGATTATGAAGTGAATGGCATGATGGTCTGACCATGGGATGGGCGTGTTGGCTGTGATGGTGATGGGGCAGTTGTGCTGGGCTGTCCAGTCTAGGGAACGGCCTTGTATGTGGGTGGGTGGGTGTGGCGATGGTGTTCAAGAACCCAGGGGTTTCGAGTGCTGTATTGAGTGCTTTGGCTGCAGGGTCGCTGGTGTCATGAAGTCCAGTGTTGAGGTAACCTAGTAGGATGGCTTTGGTGGAGTGTTTCAGGTTGTCAGAGAGAAGGTCAGCGAGGGCAGTTTGGAAGTCCCCTATGGGGCCAGGTGGTCGGTAGACGAGGTGTAGTGTAATAGTGCAGTGGTCTGATAGTTTAATTCTGGTGAGTAGGTAGTCACTGCTGTCTATATTACCTTTTGTCTATTTTCCTGATTGCCAGGGAGTCTTTCGCTATGATGTCTACTCCTCCCCCTAGGGTGGTGCGATCATGCCTGATGATATTGTATCCTGGTGGGAGGGCTAGTGATAGTGCAGTGCCTGAGGCCTCATGAAGCCATGATTCGGTTATCCTAAGGAGATCAAGGTCATGAGTGCAGATGAGGTCATGAATATCTAGGGCGTGGGCATTAATAGATTGTGCGTTAATCAATGAGCATTTTAGATGCATGCTGATGAGGGGGCTTATGGCTTTGGTGTTGGCAGGGGCGACATTGGTATTCTTTGGTGGCGCTACAGCGTCGGAGATAACATTAGGATCATGGGTATTGCTTGCAGCAGTACAGGCATCATTCATAATGGTATTGGGCAGTGCTGCTTGGGACATGGGTGTGTCCATCCAGGCGGCATTGGCATTAATAGGTGGTATACAGCATCAGAAATAGCATTAGATTCATGCGGTTTGTTTACAACAGTACAGGCATCATTCAAAAGTGTTAGGCATAATGTCCTTGGGCAGAGGCGAGACCCTGGTGGCAGTATAGATATCACGTGCATTGGTGTATTGGACATTGATATGGGGCGAGCGTGCATAATATGTAGCACGGGTCTCCTTTTACCCATAGGCAGGTGGATTGTGCTAGGTCTTTTGTTCGTAGGTTGGGCTGGTGGGCGCAATCTGGTGCCAATATGATTGTTGCGGTGTGCAATAGAGGCGGGGTTACTGGGCAGCGATACCTTGTGGAGCCGTGATAGTAGACGCAAGCTTCTACTGGTATGAGATGGATGATATGAGTATGTGGGGGAATCGCTCTCCGGGTGAACACTGCATCTCACTTTGGTGTAGTTCATTGGTGACCGCTTCGAGTAGTCTGCAGGAGCTCTGCATGGTGTTGGGTCGGATGTAGCTGTATATCCTTACGAACCGGAACGAACAGGGGCAAACGGGGGGTGATGGCCTTTATCCTGGCCTTTATCTTGGCCTTGTTCCGCCGCCGGCTTCCGCCTGCCGGTGGGGCAGACTTCCTGATGTTGATTCAGGTTGCCTAGCAAATCAAGAGCCTTGCTCTCATGCCGCGTTGCGCCAGCCATTTTGGAAGGTCGGGCAGCAACGCGGTGTGGGCTCAGGGGTGCCTGGGTGCAGTTTGGGCACAAAAATGGCATAACCTGCTTGGGCATAGAAGGGGCACGGGCTGCTAGTGCTGTAAAAGTAGATCCAGGTGGATCAGGTCTGCTTGGCTGGGTCGTTGATGTAGCTGCAGGGAGGGGCTGCTGAAGGCACACTAGGGAGAGGGGCTCCAGCCCTCTCTACCTCCTTGGATCCCTGGATGTGGGGGACTCTGGGGCAAACAGGGGGTGATGGCCTTTTATCCTGGCCTTGTTCCGCCGCCGGCTTCCGCCTGCCGGTGGGGCGGACTTCCTGATGTTGATTCGGGTTGCCTAGCAGCCGAGAGCCTCGCTCTTTGTAAGAGCCTTGTTATAGTTAGGGTCAGTAACCAACTCTGGGCACTATTCTTGTACTTAAATCTGCTTTCGACCCGACTTGAGCGCTTTAATTTGCTTTTTGAGACACTGCGAGCAACTAGAGCTGCCTTTTACACTCAATGTTTTTTGTTCTGTCTTGATGCTGATTTGACCCAATGGAACCCATCGACTTGCTCGTCTCACCGCCGACTCGACTGGCTGGAAACGATCATCTTGCCCAACTTGATGCTGACCGGCTATGGGGGGAAAGCTTCTAATAATGTCGAGACATAGGAACATGCCTACCTAACTGGTCTTTTCTGTGATTTTGTTTACTTAGACTGCCTTAAAGGGCTCTAGTGGCTTTTTTAAAGATCACACACTTTACGTTTTTAAGCCCATTATTGAATTTGACTTTGCCACTGCAAATGTTGCCTTTGCACCCCTGTCTTCATCCCCAGTGTTCCCCCTCTAATTATAAAGTCTGCATATTTTCTGTCTTCCCTTTATAGTGGGGGCTTATAGTGTTTTTGCTTAATGTGTTTATATATTTAGTTTTAAGTCTTCTATCTTTATAGAATCTTGGTTAGATATTTTTATTTTGTTGTCACAGTACTTTTATTGTTTGGACTGGTTCTGTACTAGCTCACATCCCTCCTGAAGAGTATAGGCTGCCCTCGGCCCATGGTATCACTAGAGGTGAATAAGATATACCTGTCAGGCTGTGCCTTTTTCACCTTTGATTGGGATCACCACTGGTTTAGTAGTAGTGTGGGGGGGCAGCAGCAAATTAGGATTTTTATCCACTGCTCATCTCTGTACTCCTCCAGAACAGTAGTCCTTTTGTCACACGAGAATAGAGGTTTGCCATTTAGGGAAAGCAAACCCTATTTCCAGCTGCCTAGGAAGACTTGCAATGTGTTTGGGGTCATCTGTTGTCAACTCTGGTGTTGCTGATTGCAAGCACAGCACTACTTTTCAGGCTGACTCACGGTTGATAAACAGAAACCCCGTTGCTCCCGAATCACCATGGACCTGAACAGAATCAGTGGAGAGAGACTGAGCCACGCGGGGGTCCAGTACTTTCCTTTCCACTTGATCGCGAAACAGCAGATGGCTATTTAAGCCCACGGACACCGCTGCACCTGCACTATTGAGTACCATTCATTAGTACTGAAACAATGATGGGCTAAGTCGTAGCAGAAGAATAGCACCTGAAAACTGGGAAGACCGAGCCTTTATTGAAGAATCAAACTAATAAAGATGGTTATAAAGAGTTTAGAGCTCTTCAGTAGTTGCCACTGGCTGGGAGGAGCACGAGATGCAAAAGAAAAGAGAAATCTGACTGGGAGAACTGCTACTTGGAAAGTGCAGACTCCACCTGTTTGCCAATTATGGCAATGGCTACAACATGGTCTAACCAAGGCCTGGAACGACGCATAACAAGAAGCACTTCAACTGTCGCAGGGTGGTGACCTGGGCTTGTGGTGAAAATATTTGGCTTCTGAAGTTTACCCTGTTTGGTCATCTGTTTCCTGATTAACGCTGAACCACTATCCTGTCATGGTGCCTGGTCAAATGATGTTTTGTTGATGACCTGTTGGGCACTTCATTTTTTTTAAAGTCAATGAGAGTCTACTCTACTTTTAATTTACTACGTACCCTGCCATGCAGAGAAATGGTCTCCTCATGTGAGCAAGTAAGAAGTGCTAGGAAGATGCATTCTCGCTGAGATCAGTGCAAAACACGCATTTGCAAGTAAGTTTCCTTGCAGGGCAGGGCTTAAGTTGGACAATAATTATGTCATCTGGAAGTGGAAGGAATCTGGCATGAAGCACGCTATATAAAGCTATTTATATTTTTTATGTTTTATTAAGACTCTATTTAAAAGTAATTGCAACACATGTAGCTTGAGATTGTTGCTTCCAGCTATATCATATTCAGAAAATGCGTGCCCTCGTTACTTTTTTTTGCCAAATAGTTAATACAAACCCAGGTTGTTTTTCAATTTAAATCCGGTTGTGCATTACTTTATTATGCATTTCCTTCATTTTGATTTAACATTCCGCAGCTAGAATCCTCCTTGGGTTCACGTTTTTCCTCTCATGTTTCTCCTCGTCTTGCCTGTCTTCATTAGCTTACTATTATTATGTAATGCATTATTTAAGTAATATGCCCCGAGCAGCGGGTCATTACCGAGTCGGGCAATTCCCCGGGGGCCTTCGCATTACCAGACTCGGTAATGCCCCCTCAGCGAGGGGCATATTGCTATTAGAACCCGGTCCCGCGAGACCCTGGATACTAATAGCACTTTTTGAATGGATTGTGTCTTCCCACGTATTCCTCATATTGTCATTTTTTTTATCTCCAGCTTTGCTGCTTTGGAAAAAATGTTTTTGGCAGAGGGCGCTGTGCTCGAGGTCGTGGCGTTGATTGTCCCTCGACGGGCTTCGTACTGTGTCGACATCACTGTTGGTATAAATAGCTCGAGCTGCCCCCGTTGGCTTCAGTTCCGTATTTCCGATTGCTTCGTGAGCGGCGCGCTTCGAGATTTTCTGTTAGAAAATGCTGTCATCATCTACTGCTTGTACACCCAAGACTGGGTTTAAGAAGTGTATCGCCTCCGGTTCGAAGATGTCAATCAACGATCCTCACCACATTGCATCTGTCTTTGGTGCCTGGGTTCAGATCATCGAACTGGCGACTGTGGCTCCTGTCAGTCGATGACAGAGAAGGCCCTCCGTGAGAGGAAAGGTAAACTAGCGGTGGGGCGGGAGGCTTCGAAGGCCACTTCGAAGACCTCGTCGAAAAGACATAAAAAATCGTCCTATTCAAAAGAATCGGAACGTCACAAAAAACACTCTAAGAGATCCCGATCTCGTAGTAGATCGAGGCGATCTTCATCTTCTAAAAAAGTTAAAAGGAGACATAGATCTCCTCCATCATCATCCGATACATTGACCGAATTGGTTCGATGCCCTACTAAATCGGATTCCCCAAGAAAATGGGAGGACTTTAGAAGAAAGATGATGGAGGTCTTTGAGAATGCAGCCTCGAGCCCCTCAAAGAAACCGCAAAAGAGCCAGACCCCGGTCGCTCCATTGGACGACACAGGGAAGTCGAGAACTACTGCGGCAAGACCAAGTAGTATGGGTGAAACCCGTAAAACTCGAGTCGACAAGTCGTTGAGGAATCCTCCAGAGTCAAGTGTTTCACCGACACCTTATAAAAAACAGTTGTCGAAAACATCCGCAACTTCGTCGACGCCATCGGCGCCGACAGCTTTGATATCGAAGCCTAAAGCATCGAAGACTTCATCGGGGTTGTCAAAGATTCCTTCGACACCTACGAAGAATCCTTCCATTCCTTAGACGAAAACTCAGGAGGAAGAGAGGAGATTTCTCCAGTATGGGGTCTGGCATGGATTCACATGCTCATGAATATTCCCCGTCGTCAGGCTGGGAATCCTCGGAAAAGAAAAAATCAGTATCAGTTTCGTTTCTGATCTGTCTTTCTTAGTAGTAACCAATCACTGATCTCTCGGCCATACTGCCCTCAGCCAATGACTGCCCTCTCTTTAAGCCCCGCCTCTGGCAGCCATCCTCAGATTTTTACTGCACGCTCAAGTGTTGGGAGGCCTCGTGTTTAGCTCTCGAGTTTTTTACTGCGTTTTCACGTTTTTTTTCGGGAGATTTTCTCTTTTTTTTTTGGTTTAATCGAGCCTCAAGCTCCACGGTTTCTGCTTCCGATAACGGGGAACCATTTCGGAATTCTTCTACGCCCCTCAAGGGTGAAGTTTTCATCGAGTTTATACTTCTTGCGGGATTCCGGAAGATCTGAGGCCTACCTCAACGGACATGGCCCAGGACAAGGAAAGCTCGACGCCCGGATCCAAGCTGTTCAGGTGCTACCCTGGATGCGGATTACAGAACGTTTTCAAGGAGGACGAGCATTCGCAATGTCTCTACTGCCTTCATGAGGACAAGACACACGTGGAGAAAGACTGTGCGTTCTGCAAGAACCTTTCAGAACGGACCAAACAAGATTGTCGTTCCCGCCTCGCCGCCTGGCTGGAGAAGGGCACAGCAGGTGAGAAGGCGAAGAAGTCTGAGCGGGCTTCTAAGACCTGTGAGGGGGCCCCGGCGACGGGGGCCCAACAGAAGGCCAAGCACTGCGAGTCCGCGGGCACCGGGAGCGCCGAAAGGTCAGGCTCTTCGGTTGCCAAGCAGGGCGCAACTTCCCCAGCACGTTCAACCACGAGCCAGCGCTCTGGTTCGGGGAAGAGGAAGTCCGAGAACCCGGGTAGGCCACTGGAGCGGACCCGGTCGCTCTCGAAGGGGGAGCGAGGCGCTGACCCTCCCTCCAAGGCGAAGGCCCAGGACGCACCTAAGGTGGTGAGGGCTTTGATCCACCCGGCAAAGGCCTCTACCGAAGTGGTCGCTGCGACCCTGGCAAAGCCGGCTGAGACTACGCCTGTGGAAACGCCCTCCGGGCCCAGAGTATCCCTGCCACCGTGGAGGGGTTCCTCTTTCCAGCCCTTTGCTAAGACTCCCGTGAAGCCCCTGGCTGAAAAAGAGGGGGTGGGGGGGCGGTGGCTATTACAGACTCTGAATCAGTGTCATGTCTTCGGTACGTACCTCCGGCCATGTCCCGTCATCCAGCACTCACTCTCCTCCACCTGTCCCCCAGGGCTCAAACAGGCAACCCGGTGTGGCTCGCGCGCTGGCGAAACAATCGCCGCACGCTATTCAGTCGCGCCTGCGGCCGTTTTTCCATTGGCAGTTGCCATGGAGATTAGGCAGCCGCTCGAGCCCTCGTACCGTGTTGACCCGGTCACGTGACTCGTCCATACGGTCATGTGCCCCGGGGTCACGGTCGCGTGACTCCAATCATCGTCGCGTGACCAGGAGGTGAACGTATTTAAACCGGGCAGTACCTGTACTCCACGCTTCACAGCTGATTTCCTTGGAGACCCTGACTGGCGGCGAACTTACTCGTATTACTTACCCGGCTTCCTGAAACCTTGCTCTTGTTATTTGGACTTCCTGCGGATCACGTTTGGCCACGGCGACACCGGCTCCTCTGTTCAGCACGGCTCTTGACCTCGGACTGAATCACGGACTCCCTCTGGATCTTGCTCTTGGTTATTCCACGGAGGGCTCTTCCTGGCTTCAGACCCATCTTTCTGCTCAACGGACTTCTCTTGGATCTTCCAGATCCCCTCGCTGCACGGTGGGTCACGCCTCCCAAGTGGTGGTTGTAATCAGACTGTTGGGACCCTTTATTCCGGTACAAAATTCTTCAGGTGGAGACTGACGAATTACATCTGGTCCTATCCGGTCCCTTGCCTGAGTGAGTCCTGGAACCATCCTCCCTTTCAGGTTCAACGTCCTTCCTATCAAGTCCCCGGTAAGACCCTGATTGTTCTCTGTTTGATTACTCGTTGTGCCCTGCTAGCTTGGATTGTAATCATTGCCTTCCCTTACAGCTACCTGGGGGTTCCTGGTACTTCAGTTCCGGCTTCGGATCTTCTCCACCTGTGGCCTCAAGGGTTGCACAGGGAGTGATAAGTGATTCTCCCTGTGCGGCACTTGGGGACGGAGGTCTCCTATATCTTCACGACTCTCAACGCACAACAATCAGCCTCTGAGGAGGAACTGGTGGAAACCGAGAAGGGCCTCAATGAAAGGTCCATAGGCCTCAACGAAAGGTCCGTAGGCCTCAACGAAAGGTCCGTAGGCCTCAACGAAAGGTCCGTAGGCCTCAACGAGAGGTCCTTAGGCCTCAACGAGAGGTCCTTAGGCCTCAACGAGTGGTTCATAGGCCTCAACGAGAGGTTCGAGAAGGTTCGATCTCAGGGGGCGGTCCCTGCTGACGTGATCGAAGATGGCGACAATGACGATGAACAGGGCCCAGTGGAGCGGCCATCCCGTCCGTCGCAGCCATTGCCCGAGCCCCAGGATAGCTCAGTGGCCATTTTGTTGGCAATCCAATCCTTATGCACCGAGATAAGGACGAGATTACCACGGACCCCGAAGGAGGATCCAGAGCCAGGCCCGTCGGGAAGCCCTCCGAACAAGCGGAGGAGAGTCCACCCCGCTCCGCCCTTCGTGCCTGCGAGACCAGTGGACCCCTCATCCCCCTCGCCGGACCCTAGAGAGGATACAGCGATGGATACAGCGACGGGGACGGACGGTGGCGATGACATAGCGGACATCCCGTTGTCACCCCCCCGCGGGTGTCTCCAGCCGACGAAATTGGCTCTTTCCACGCCATGATAACCAGGGCATCCAAGCTCTTCCAGCTCTGCCCTGAAGAACAGAAAAAGGAGGGGTTTCTGTACCAACGACGAGAGGCCAAGAGGAAGACAGTCCTCGCGGTGCCTTTACTCAATGACCTCTGGGACGAGGGGCTTGCTGTCCTCAAGAACCCTTCCATGACACCAGCCAAGAGGGACAGGTACGAGAAGAAGTACCGAGTCCCCGATGCCACCCCCTTGTGCCTCAGGGCCGAGGCCACGCCGGACTCTGTCGTCTCGACAGCGGCTAAGAAGAAGGCAGCGGGTGTGGCGGCTTCAACTTCCACTTCTCCGCCAGACAGCGAGGGCAAGAAGTTGGACTCTATGGGACGACGAGTCATCTCGTCGGCGGCGACGACGATAAAGGCGGCCAATGCCTTAGCAATTGTGGCCCGCTACGACAGGGAGCTCTGGTTCAAGATAGCTTCCTTGCTAGACTTCCTAGCTGATGACAAAAGGGCGGAGGCCCTGGAAATTCTGCAGGAAGGCGAGGTGGCGTTGGATCACGCCATAACGGTGGCAACGGACATTGCCGATACCGGATTTCGCCAACTGGGCAACAGAGTTTGCCTCCGATGACAAGGATGGCTCAAGGCGACGGACTTTCACCAGGATGTCCAGACCAGGGTGTTGGACATGTCGTTTGACGGCAAACAACCTTTTTGGTAAGGCGGTGGATGAGTCCCTACAGGCCATCAAGACCGACTCTGAGACGGCCCGGGCCCTGGGGGTGCTTCAACAGTGACGGCCCTTTCGGAGCTCTGGAGGCAGACAGGGTGCCTCCAAAGGATCCAGCGGTGGCTCCTCCACTTACCGCCAGGCGGCCCGCTCCTCTTCCCAGGAGGCCTACAGAGGTCGCGGCAAGCAAGGGGGTTCCCGCCGCCAAGGAGGCCAAGGCGGCAAGGCCGCCTCCAAGCAAGACTGACCCGGCCGGGTTGTCGGGGGCCCCCACCAAAGCACCCCGGTGGGAGGACGACTGACGAAGTTTGTCAGCGTGTGAGAGTCCATCTCCACCGACCGTTGGGTGTTGGACACCCTGGCCAACGGGCACTCGCTGGAATTCCAAAAGAAGTGCCCTCGCATTCCTCCCGTGGCCAGGAAGGAGAATCCCGTCCCTCAACTAATATTGGAGGTAAAGGCGATGCTCATGAAAGGTGCCATCGAGCTCGTCCCCAGAGGGCTCCGGGGCTCCGAAGTGTACTCAAGGTACTTCCTCGTCAAGAAGACAGGCGGTTGGCGCCCCATCCTGGACCTGCGTCGCTTAAACAAGTACATCAAGGCGCAGAAATTCAGGATGGTCACCCTCCAGCACGTGCTGGGACAGCTGGAGGAAGGCGACTTCCTATCGTCTTTGGACCTGGAGTATGCTTACTTCCACAACCCTATTCTAAAAAGGCACAGGAAGTTCCTCAGATTCGTGTTTCAGGGACGCCACTACCAATTCAGGGCCCTACCGCTCGGATTAAAGTCGGCACCCAGGGTTTTCACCAAGTGCCTGGCACCAGTGGCGGCGTGGCTGCGTCTGCAGGGGATCCACGTTTACCCCTACCTGGATGACTGGCTAATCCGGGCAAGGACAGGGGAACTCGCCGTCGAACACACGGCGAGGACCGTCCGGTTGCTCACGGAGCTGGGGTTCGCCATCAACTACCCCAAATCCCACCTGGTTCCATTGCAGATAGCACTGTTTCTGGGAGCGAAGCTCAATATAGTGGGGCAATTGGCCTCCCCTTCAGAGGAGAGGACCAAGACCATCCTGGGCAAAGTGCGGCGGCGCCTGCTAGCCACGGACGTGGCCAGGGTGAGGTCCATCAAGTCCCTCCTCGGGATGATGTCCTCATGCATCTATCTTGTTCCCCTTTGCAGACTTCGGATGCGTCCACTACAGGAGTTCCTCGACGCTCGCTGGCTTCAGGCGAGGGGCGGTTTCGAGGACAGGATCCCTCTCGACGAGGAGTTCCGTCGGGCGATCTTATGGTGGGGCATCCATGCTCACCTCACGACAGGCACGGAATTTCAAATCCTGGCGTTTCAGGAGACGGTGACGACGGACGCCTCTCTGGAAGGTTGGGAGGCTCACACCGGAGACCTCCACGCAAGAGGCATTTGGCTCCCAGAGGAGAGGTCTCTCCACATTAACATTCTGGAGCTCCGAGCAGTGTTCTGGGCTCTCAAGTAGTTCCTTCCGTCCCTCAAGGGCAAAGTGGTGAGGATCTTCACCGACACCACCACCACGATGTTCTATATATGGAAGCAAGGAGGCACCAGCTCCCCAGCCCTATCCAAGGAGGCCCAGGATCTGTGGCACTGGGCCGTCGCCCAGGGGATGTTTCTGGTTCCCTTCCACCTGGCAGGAATAAAAAACACCATCGCGGACCCACTCAGCAGGGAGCTGCGCTCGTGCCACGAGTGGGAACTGTGCCAGGACCAAGTGGATCGACTCTTCCAACTATGGGGCAAACCCCAGATCGACCTGTTGGCGACGGCGACGAACTCCAAGTGCCAGAGGTTCGCCAGCAGGTTCCCACAGCCGAGGAGCATGGGCGATGCTTTCTCGTTCCCTTGGGACGGCCTGTTTCTATACGCGTTCCCTCCGTTGCTGCTCTGCCTCATCAACCAGCTCAAGAAGTCCAGGTGCAGGATGATCCTCGTCGCACCGGCGTGGCCGAGGCAGATCTGGTTCCCGGACCTTCTGGACTTGTCAACGTCCCCACCAGTCAAGCTGCCGGCAGACGCGGATCTTCTCTCCAGAGAAGGAGGCGCCATTCTCCATCACGACCCACAGTCGCTGAACTTGCAGGCCTGGCTCCTGCAGCACTAGAGTTTGGAGGGTACGATATCCCGCCTGATTGCAGAGAGGTTCTTGCAAAGGCCAGGGCGTCCTCAACTCTCAAGTGTTACGGTCATAAATGGAAGAAGTTCTCTGTCTGGTGCCGTGCACAGAAGATTAACCTTCTGCGGATTACGGCCTTTCAAGTGCTGCCATACCTACTGTCGCTGGCCAAAGCTGCACTGGCTCACGCCTCCATAAAAATACATCTGGCTGCCATCTCCCGATATACCAGGACTACGGGACGGGCGTCCTTGTGGTCTCATCGCCTGGTAAGGAATTTATGAAGGGACTATCCGATCATTCCCGGCGGTGAAGGCCCCTGCCCCGGAGTGGGAGCTTAATGTGGTGCTGGCCAGACTCATGGGAGCTCCATTCGAGCCTATGCATTCGGCACCTTTGAAGTTCCTGTAATGGAAGACCGCGTTCCTTGTGGCCATCACCTCTGCACGACGAGTGGGAGAGATTCAGGCCCTATCTTGCAAGCCTCCATACTTGACTTTTCATGACACGAGGGTAGTGCTGAGGACGCACCCCTCCTTCATGCCCAAGGTGCCGTCGGACTTCCACCTAAACAAGCCCTTGTTACCAGTTTTATTCCCGTCGCCTTCGATGCCGGCCGAGAGGACTTTGCACTCGCTGGATGTAGTTAGAGCGCTGAAGTTCTACGTAGAACGCACGAAGAGTTTTCGGAAGACGTCACAACTGTTGGTGAACTTTGGGTCTGTGAATCAAGGGAAGGCTCTCTCGAAGACTTCCATTTCCAGATGGCTCTCCGGCTGCATCATGTATTGTCACCGGTTGGCAAACCGACGGCTGCCCGGCCGTCCGAGAGCCCATTCGACCAGAGCGATCGCTGCTACCACAGGGTTCCTGTCTGGTGTGCCCCTGCTGGACATCTGCAGGGCTGCTAAGTGGAGGTCGACGCACACCTTCACAAGATTCTACTGCGTCGATCGGGACTCCAGGGAGGAGTCCAGAGTTGGCCAAGCAGTGCTGCGCAACCTGTTCGCTTAAGGTGAGCCTGGTGAGGAGGTAAGAGATGCTTAATGTTAAGTTGTTGTATTGCTTAATGTTGAGCCTGTTGCCACCTCCCGTGGTTGTGCATGTGTATACTGCTATGTATTCTTTTATTCATGAGCATGTGAATCCATGCCAGACCCAATGCTGGAGAAGGAACAAGTTACTTATCTGTAACTGTTGTTCTCCAGCATGGGTCTGGCATGGATTCACATGCAAACCCTCCCACCTACCCCTCTGCGGCTCTTCACTTGGTCATACTGCCACTTGGTGTGCTACCAAATCTGAGGATGGCTGCCAGAGGCAGGGTTTAGGGAGATGGCAGTCATTGGCTCAGGGCAGTATGACCCAGAGATCAGTGATTGGTTACTACTAAGAAAGACAGATCAGAAACGAAACTGATACTGATTTTTTTTCTTTACTGAGGATTCCCAGCCTGACGACGGGGAATATTCATGAGCATGTGAATCCATGCCAGACCCATGCTGGAGAACAAAAGTTACAGGTAAGTAACTTGTTCCTTACGCCATTACCAAAATCAGACTTTTTTAAGTCTATGGGCCTCATTACGAGTCTGGCGGTAACTGAGGCGGTAAAACCACCTGGTTACCGCCGGACTCTTATTACCATTCCGCCTCTGTGATTCCCAGAATTACTGGGGCATTACAACCCCGTTTTCCCAGGAATCACAGAGACGGAATGCCGTTAATCCCCATTCCCATACAGTCCTATAGGACTCAATGGGAATGGGGATCATGGAAACACCGGCAGCATCTCGTGATGCTTGCGGTGTTTCCTTGTCCGCCTGCAGGCGGGCGGTGTTAAACCCGCCAGGTCAGACCTGGCGGGAACATCACCTCCCGCCTGCAGGAGTTGGGATCAGGCGGTCTGGAAACAACGGTGGCGGCGGGTTTACCGCCACTGTTATTTCCGGACCGCCTGATTTGTAATGAGGCCCTATGTCTTCGATTTCTGAAGACACTGGCTCTGAGGATGAGGAAATCTCTCCTTTTGGAGTGCAATATGGCACTAGGCTAGACTAGTTCCAGAGGAACTTATAGACCCAGAATCTAAAATGAGAGACCTGTGCGAGACTCTGCATTCTGCTAGTGGAATGGACACGTCACCTAAATTAGAGTTTGCAAGACCTGACCCTGCAGAACATGCAGATTTAGGGTACAGGAGTTTAATGAACAGAGTGGTAGAATTTATGGGCTGGGGTAAAGCCTCACCCACTTTTGAACAAGATGATATGACAGACCTGTTTGTTTGGGGCTCCCAGAAGGATCCAGTTCTCCTCTTCCATGGGGCGCTTCAGAGAACAGTGGAAAAGAACTGGGAAACCCCTGACAACATTGCTGCGGTAAACAGCAATTTTCCTAAGAAGTATAGAACTTCTACTTCTGATCCCGAGTATCGGAATAGACATCCTACCCACAAAGTCTGGTTATTCAGGCTGCAACTACTTTGAGACAAACTGCATATCCAACCATACCTCAGGATAGAGAGGATAAGAAGGTTGATGCTTGGGCCCGTAAAGTTTTTACTTCGGGTAGCATGGCCTTAAAGTCAACCAATGTCCCCTGCCAGGGGACAACCAATGAACCCTAGCCAGGTTCACACATACCCTGTGGGAATGCATTTCGGCGGCGGCTGAACATATTCCGGAAGGCGAGGAAAGGGAAGGCTTCCTGAATATTGTCAAAGACTGGAAGGAGGCAATGGGGGAATGTCTCCAGTCTGGACTGGCTACTGCTGAAGGTATTAGCAGATCCATGGCATCAAGCACAGTGCTACGCAGATTTGCGTGGTTGAGAAAGTCGGGTTTTGCACCAGATGTGCAGGCCAGGCTTCTCAACATGCCTTTTGATGGCTCGAGGCTGTTTGGTAGTAAGGCTGATGAGAGCCTAGAAAAATTACAGACCTCAAAAGCGGCAGCTAAATCCCTTAGTGCCTCCATGCGACAACCTCAGAAACCCTATTCGGGCTCATCTTCCTGGAGGGGCTCATCCTTTTTGTTGCTACTCTTCTTTTGGTAAAGGAAGAGGACAGGCTTTTCAAAGGGGCAAAGGAAATGTCACTCGTGGTGGACGAGGAAAGACTACAAAGCCATCTTCAGGAACGGCATCTTTACCCTCAGACGCTCCTGCAGCCACCTCCAAATCACTCTGAGGCCTTATCATACCAAACACCAGCGGGAGGCAGAATTTTTCAGCATCTGAAAGAATGGCGGGGCATTACTTTAGATGCTTGGGCACTGGAAACAGTAGCTCAAGGTTGCTGCCTTCCCTTCCTAAAAAGGCCTCACGATCATCCACCAGGAGCCAACTCGACCAAAATTCCAGACCTGCTCCTTTTGCAGGAAATTTTAACCCTGCTACAGAAAGGTGCAATAGAACATGTACCTGTGGCGGAGAGGAACAAGTGTTGGTACTCCCCTTATTTTCTCATCCCAAAGAAGGACGGAGGAGTGAGACCCATCTTGGACTTAAGAAACTTGAACAAGTTCCTCAGAAAGGACAAGTTCAAGATGGTAACCCTTTCTCAGATCCTTCAGGCTCTCCAACTCCAAGACTGGTTGGTATCATTGGATCTTCAGAATGCTTACTTTCATGTGCCAATCCATCTCCAGCACAGAAAGAACCTGAGGTTTTCGCGGTTGGCGGTTCTCACTATCCGTTTCGAGTTCTGCCATTCGGGCTGACCTCCGCCCCGAGGGTTTTCACCAAACTGATGGCGGTAGTGGCAGCGAGTCTCAGGAGAAGGGGATTCACGTCTACCCCTACCTGGACGACTGGTTGATCAGAGCACGTTCTCCCAAACAAGCTCAAACCTCTGTCGATCACCTGTCACTTCCTTCACAATCTGAGCTTCTCCCTCAATTTCAAGAAGTCCCACATGATACCATCCCAAAACCTCCAGTTTATCAGAGCAGTCTTGGACACTTCCTCGGGCAAAGCCTCGCCTCCCGAGATAAGAGCTCTCCACATTCTGCAGATGGTAACAAAATTCCAGAAAGCCCAGCATCTGCCGGCGTTCGATTTTCTGAGGTTGCTTGGCCTCATGGCATCCTGCATTTTTCTGGTGCCAGAGGCCAGATTGAGAATGAGATCCCTTCAATGGGCCCTCAGGACTCAGTGGTCCCAGTTCTCGGGGAGTATGTTGGATCTTCTGCAAGTCCAGAGCGCAGTTGCTCAGGATCTTCTATGGTGGGATTGCAATGACAACATCCTCAAAGGGGAATCTTTTTGACAACCATGGCCGGAGATAATGGTAGTAACGGACGCCTCACTCACAGGGTGGGGAGCTCATACCAACGATCTGACAATCAGCGGTCCTTGGTCTCGATCGGAGTCCAAACTACACAGCAACCTGTTGGAGCTGAGGGCTATCAGACTAGTGCTGAAAGCCTTCCTGCCCTCTGTACAAGGAAAGAATGTCCTGATAATGACGGACAACACAGTGGCCATGTACTACCTCAACAAAAGAGGAGGTGTAGGATCACTACCACTGTGCAGGGAAGCAATGGAGCTCTGGTTCTGGGCAATATGGGAAGGAATTTATCGGCAGCTCACCTAGCCGGAGAGCAGAACACGGCGGCAGGCGCTCTGAGCAGGCAGAGCACAGTCTCCAACAAGTGGGAGTTAGCTCAGGAAGTCCTTCTGGAGATCTTCATTCTTTGGGGAACCCCTCAAGTGGATCTGTTCGCGACCGAGGTAAACCGGAAGTGCGAACAATATTGCTCAAGGGAATTTCCCCCGAGAGGAGCTCTAGGAGACAGGTTCGTGGTGGAATGGGAGTTCCACCTACTGTACGCGTTTCCTCCAGTCCCCATGATTCCTCAAGTAATCAGGAGGTTGAGAAAGTTTAGGAAAACCATGATCCTAATTGCCCCGGATTGGGCCAGGAGGACATGCTACCCGGACCTTCTGGACATGTCTATCTGCCCTCCAATATGTCTTCCGCAAAGAGAGGATCTTCTCTCGCAAGAGGAAGGTCACGTTCTCCATCCAGAGGTCAAGACACTCAACCTTCACGCATGGTTTCTGAGAGGTTGAGATACAGGGATTGGGACCTATCGGATGACGTAATGGAAATTTTGCTTTCGGCCAGAAGGCCAGCACCAAAATCCTTGTATCAGTGCCGTTGGAAAAAATTCAGTAACTGGTGCAAAGATAAGGATGTGGACCTTTTTTCAATGTGGCACCCCAATGGTGCTTTCTTTCCTATTGCATCTAGCCAATCTGGGGCTCCAGATCGGAACAATTAAAGGATATCTTGCTGCGCTGTCCATTTTTAAGCGCTCCTCGGAAGAGGTTTCTTCCTTCAAAATTCCATTAATCATTCAGTTCCTGAAAGGACTTACCAATGTATATCCACCAGTACCGTTTCATGTCCCAACTTGGGATTCAAACCTAGTTCTTAAATTTCTAACTTGTATACCATTTGAGCCTCTGCACTCCTGTCCATTGAGGTTTCTAACACTAAAAACTGTCCTCCTTGTAGCATTAACATCAGCCCACAGGGTTAGTGAACTACAGGCTCTCTCATGTAAAACTCCATATACCACATTTTACAATGACAAGGTAGTTCTTAAGGTTAAACCATCTTTCTTACCAAAAGTAGTTTTCTGACTTCCATTTCTCATAAAAAATAATTTTACCAACATTCTATCCTCCTCCTCATTTGGGTAAAGAAGAGGAGAGACTGCATAGACTGGACCCCAAAGGGGCCCTCAGTTTTTACATTTCAAGAATGTCAAAATTTCGTCAAGATAGCCAACTCTTTGTGGGTTATACAGGTCGTAAATTGGGGTTGGCGTTGACAGAACAAACTATATCCCGCTGGTTCATTCTAGCTATATTGGAATGCTACAGATTAGCAGGAAAAGACCCACCAGATGGGCTACGGGCCCATTCCACTAGGGGAATGGCTACTTCTGCGGCTTTGAAGAGGGGAGTCCCTGCAAAAGATATTTGCTTGGCTGCAACATGGGCATCAATGCATACCTTCATCAAGCGTTACTGCTTAGATGCCTCCTCCTCCAATGAGGGTTTGTTTGCCTGGGCGGTACTTCATTCCGTCCATGAAAATAATAACTAGTACTCCCACCTCCAAATTGACCACTGCTATGGGAGTCTATCACAAGATGAGGAATACGTGGGAGGACACAATCAGTTCGAAGAGCAAGTTACTTACCAACTGTAACGTTCTTTCGACTGGATGTTCCTTCCACGTATGCCTCATCGACCCTCCCAGCCTACCCCACAGTACAGTTTACGTTTTCTTACACTTTCCTCTCACGATGGGCTTTTCAGTCACAGGTCACGCCTGGGTGTTACTCGAATATTTCCTTGAAAAAAACGAACTGAAGCCAATGGGCACGGCTCGAGCTATTTATAACAGTGACGTCGACCCGGTACAGAGCCCGTCGAGGGACAATCGACACCGACACCACGACCTCGAGCATAGCGCCCTCTGCGGAAAACTTGTTTGCGAAGCTGGTGATGACGAATATCACAAGGTGAGGAATACGTGGGGGGTAACATCCAGTCGAAAGAACGTTACAGTTGGTAAGTAACTTGTTCTTCTGTTCCGAAACGTTTCAGAACAGAAAAAAAAAGTGCAAGGAAGTGGCCACCGGAAAGGGAAAATTGAGTCGGTTTTCCCGTTCTATGGCAGACATCTGGAGCGGACGCACTGGGAAAAGAAGTGTTCCCAACGTGTTCGCTCCAATGGGGTTGGGAGGGCGGGGAGGGTGAGGAAAAAATACTTAACTGAATCCCGGCAGGGGACAAAGGCGGCCTGCAGCCGTGTGGAGGCTCTGAGCGGGGAAGGCCCCACTTCGAGTCTCCTCATTGGCTGAGGGGCTGCTGCGCCTTCCCGCCGGGGTCAAAGCTGTGGAATCAGTGGGATTCCCGGCAGGGTAATTCCCCAGCAAGGGTCAATCAGAATGGTTCTTCCATTCTGATTCTCCCTTGCCGGGTACTAATTTTGAGTATGGATTGACTGGAGATAGGGTGGATACTCTGTGTATCTTTCCAAAAATATTATTCTGAATAAGGTGCAAGTATGTGGTCCTATAATTCTAATTGTTCTTTTGTAAAGCGCTTAATACAAACGAGTGGTTTCTAAGCGCGGGATCGGGATTCAAACCTCTATTGCATGTGGTCCTGCTTCCAAGACAAACGTGTTGCCCCTGAGCTATCCTTCCTCCCCAAACATATACCAACAGGGTTTGAAATTGAGATTTGATGAGCAGGAGCTAAAACCAGCTCCTGGGTGTCGGGCATCACCCAGGCGGCAGGAGCTACCCCAGGGGAACCAGGAGCTGCCAGATAATCTCCTTTAACCTTTTGTCCATTATGTATGAACAATTGTGTTTAAATGTGTATTAGATGTGTTCTAATTCCTCTTTATTAACATTCTCAAATGCTCAAAGTTAATGTCACATTTACATGTTTGCAAGGCACCAGTTGGACCTAAAAGCCAAAAGTAGCTCCTGGTAGCTGTTGGTGGCTCTGCTATGTTAGAAGCAGGAGCTAAATAGTTCCAGCTCTCAATTTCGAACCCTTTACCAATAACCAAAATAACACACTCTGCATTTTGGGTAAATCTTTAGCAATCCGTGTTCCAAGAACATTGTTTTTCCTGGTTGGAATTTATTTGTAAGTCTGTTCATTACCATGGATATCGTCTGCCAATACGCAGTTGCGTTGATCTACTGACGTTTTACGGCCCTGTGAGCGCCATGCTTACGCTGCATCTTGCTTTCGTTCTTTTCAGATGGTAGCTCCTAAAGGGAGTGCTTACCCCGGGGTGTACTTAGATGTACTACGTTTACATGGTTTGAAAGATGCTTAAAATAACATTTGCTGAGCTTGCTTTTCCATTTACTGACAGATAATGCAATATACTGTCCCTCCCCCCGCCCCCTTTGGTCATTAATTTTGCTGTCTTTGCTCATGTTAAGTTATTGTACTTGTTTCAAACCTCATGTGTAAAATGCTTTGGATAAAAGTGCTGTAGAAATAAAGTAATATTAAATGCATCCGGCGTGCAGGAAATGAGAGTAGCTCTTACTCCGTCTGTTGCCCCCCTCCCCCCCTTCGCCACGTTGACCCACATGGGCAGGGATATGTTTGTCTGCTTCGTGGTCTGATGTGAACTGAAGGTGCAGACATTGTTGAGCATTTTCTTCTGTTTTGGGATCTTCTGGTTCACTCTATTAGGTGGCAGCTTGAAGCGAATATGTTAAATAATGCGGTGGCATTCCAATGCTTTGATGGTCTTTGAGGGCGTAACGGAACCAGTTTGCTTTTTGTGTTTCATGCATTGAAAGATTTTCATTTCAATACTTCAAAGCATTATTGTTATGGCAGAAACGAAGTATAAAACAGGGTTCCTTTTTGTATTGTGCGTTTATGCACAGCCGAACAAGGACACAAAAAGATGCATTTGTACTTAAATATATGCGGTATTTCACTCCAGCAAGCACCAGTTGCCCGTTATCGAGATGGATATCCTTCAGTGCCCTCGGGCCCCAGAACGCCCCATGCCTTGACCTTCCAGTGAACCTTCCTTCACTCACCTTCTGCGGGTTTGTTCAATTGCTTGAATTCCTTTCCTCTTGCTCATTACGTCCTTTATTGCTATCCCTTTGCGCACCATCCTGCCCCGAGTGTCCCTTTACTTTGCGACCTGGTACAGTAGACTGACTCGGTGGGATAGAAGCGCTAATGTATCTTGTGAATACCCTATCCTGGCCTGCAGGATCACTAATACCTAGAGGCGCTGCCCAAAGCCTTCATAGAATAGTCATGGCAACGTATTGATGGATTAGCGAATGGCGCAGGGCCAGCATGGTCTAATGTTCCACAGTGGTTGACTAATTAACTTTATCCATACAGTGCTTGATTATCACAATGGCGTGATGTATTTAAAGTCAAGAAACATGTAACAGCTTGCACCCAACACGTGTTTCTACCATAGGTTGTTCTCAAGGCTGCCAATTAGGACATTATTGTTGTAAATTACAGTGTCACAGAGAGCATTTCATGTGGGTGTTGCCAAAGTAAAAATTAGATAAAACATTTGATGGTTACATGCCATATGTATACATGTCCAGCAGGGTTGGCGAAACAGACAGCAAACAAGGGACCGGAAATGTTGGCACTTGTTTCAACCGTAGGCTGTTCTCAAGGCTAGAGTTTATGCATTCGATTTTTCTTTCTGGCAATTGGATTTGCTTAATATTGTGTGGCTGTATGTCGTCGTCTAGGTAGCTGGCAATATATTTAAATCAGAAAAGCTTCCTTTATAGGTACCTTGTTAGGTGTGATCTGCTGTAGAGCCTGTTGCTCCTGGTACTTCGTACAGTATAGGAGACAGTGGCCCTCTTGCCCTACTCAACACCCACACAACTCGTCGAACGCTAACAACTTCAAACCTCTTCTGTTGCACTTTATATCGGAAAATACTCGACTGCGCCACTGTGTCGCAGCAAGTAAATTAAACAGCTTTCGCAGGACCCTTAGATTTACGCATGATACTAGCATGATTGCGGAAACATTTTAAGTTTATTTATAGACCGCATGGTGGGTGCTGTGGCACTCTTCACCTTTTAATTTCTCACAAATGAACCACACCTCCGAAGAGTACTCTTAGTCCGTCTCAGGCGTGTAACATTTGGGCAAGAGCAATTGCCCAACTGGCAAGTCACTCTTCTTAAACTACTCCTTGTGCAAAAGGTTTACTTGTCAGCCCCTGGCGACATAGAACTCCACATTCCAAAATATGTAAAGAGGATCCATGTTGGACTGAATTATTTATAGATATGTATGTACCTGTTGCGCAGGTGGAAATGACTCGGTTCACTTGTCTTCCTTAAGTTCATTTCGCATTCTTTTTTTCCTGAACCTGCTGAGTGACTTGGTTTCTAAAGTGTGAACCTAGGTGTCTAGCAGCCATGTGTTTTACAAAGAGGGGGCAGTTTACTTGAGGCGTGGAGTGCTCTGCCATCTCCCAAACAGCGTTTAGCCTTCTCTTACGCACAGTGCTAGTTGCCCTCTTCTCTTCAGGCCCGCCACTGGGATCTTTGGGCTAATGGCCCTCCTTTTTGGGTCTCCTGAGAGCGTGTGAAACGCTCTTGCTCCTCCATCTTTCTGTGGTCCAGCTCTTCATTTCATCCCTCTTTCTAAGAACAGCAGAAAGTATCCCTTTCCTTCCTTACATGTCCTAAAGTCAGGGATCTGCAACCTGCGGTTCTCCGGATGGTTTAGACTAGGACTCCCTTAGTGCGTCCTGCAAACATGGGATGGGACGGGACAAAGCAACGTTCAGTACAGCTCCATGTACTGAGCGGCTAGTGTTTCCTTTAAATATACCGACATCCAAAGCATTTAATTGTTCGGTGCTTTGGGTGAAACACACCTCAATATCCCGGCGAATGGTTCCCTGCTGGCTGCCACCACCACGACATGCACCCATGGAGCTGCGATGAAATGGCTGCGCCGGAATGTCCGGCCTCGGCAGACCCATGCTTGGAGGAATCCTAGCGAAGGCTCTTCTGGAGAGGATGGTTTTGGAATTGTGAAGCTTAGACTGTACCTGTCCAGTTGAATCGCAGTGCCCTAGAGGAGGCAGGGAAACGGGCAGCAGACCCGATATCTCTAAATGCAGCCACCGTTTTGTATATGTATGATTAAAAAGCAAGTTTGACAGTATTGCACGTCTTCTGGACTGTCACGGTTAATGCCTGAAAAGGAGCACGTGCAGCAGTGTAATTAATAATTGAATTATACCACTACCACTTGTTTTTAATTACTGTAAGCCCTTCGCACCTCTGCTCAAAGGAATGGGAATCGCTTCCTTCAGTCATGCATAGGCCGTGCGTGCAGAAGAGACAGGAGTGCTAGCTAGGACGTTTACACGAAGCGGGCTATTTTAGTGGAATAAATGGAATTTATTAAAGGTAATTGAGTTTCTGTAAATCTTGCTATCGGGCGACTAACCCGTATCCCTGTGCAGGCTTGTGCCATTGTTCTTAGTTGCTTTCCCAGGAGTCGAGACGGGCGTTGTCATGTTTTCCAAGGCATTCCGCCTACTTTATCAAGTCGACGATTTCCTTAGCGAGGCCTGGCTCTTGGACGTGCCGGCCCTCCGCCTCCATATGAGTTCAGGCAGGTCACTGGCCATCATGGGAGCCGGTTCCGTCAGTTAGCCAGTCCTCATCCACTCCCCCAACAGACAATACGGCAATGTGGTATCCGGCGACAAATGAGGCGTGGAGTGCTGGACGCCTTTTTAAAGCAGTCGTTTAATCTGGTTTTGGACCAGCGAAAGGAACCCATCTCTTCTGCTTAGAATACTTCTTTAATAATGCTAACAATATATAACCTTGGTAAAGACTTGCAAACCGTGCTGGAAAAATAAAATGAGCAGGTTAGGCGGAGCATATTGTTAGTGTATAGCGTGGCATGGGCAGAGTTTAAAGTTTATAACGTGTCCCGATGGGGGCTTGCTATATACCAGTGGTATCTTTTTTTTAATCTAAAATAATGCACAAGATGAAAAGTACAGTGTGTCGTCGAGTTGCTGTTAGAGTCCAAGAGTGCCTTCATCCGCTCTCCATGTCCGGCCGATTCAAGACTTAATGCTACAGGCTCATAGCAGCAGTTGCAGGCTATACAGATTGCGAAAGGCCTGCAAGCTGGAGTCGCAAGAGGCATTCACGAGGTAATGGCTGGTATTGCTGGAGGCAAGACTATTAACGCAATGATAAGTGGCCTGGGTGCCAAGTTTTCAGACCATAAAAAAATGCTCGCTCTCGTAATGCATAGAGATTGAAATGCAAGTATGAAACTTCATCTGAAAAAATTCTGTAATGTGGTCATCTGCACTCCTGTTTAAAACGGGAAGAGTCCTTTTTGATCCCGATTGGAGGTAGAGTGTGGAGGGGAGACCTATAGGGCAATTAAGAGCTTCAGGAGTAAGAGCTGGGACCAAAGAACAGGCATTGCAAACCACTGTGCACTATGCAACCTAGTCATTGCCTATGCTAATCTATGCCCACTGTGCACTATGCAACCTAGTCATTACCTATACTGATCTATGCCCACCGTGCCCGGCGTATCCAGCTCCACATCATGAGTATCATACCTTGCAGCCTGCTACTGTACCTATCTGCAATTATTCTCTACTATAGAGAGGACAGTAGCCTCCCTACTATGCCCACAAGGCCCCTAAATTCCACCATGACTACTGACATCAGTATGGAACACCCAGATCTGAATCCCCTATCCGAGTTTCTCAGCAACCCATGTAGTCTACTCTGTCGAAACTCTAGGCTTAGAGCTAGACTCTCGAAACTATATGAGCCTCTGACTAGAACCCTACCACCTAACAACAAAAGATCTTACACCCAGAAGCCCAACACCAACGCCCCCCCAAAAAATAGGAGACTTCTTCCCACTACCCAGACCAAAACTGTACCACCTCATCCGTCAAACTACCTACTCAAAGGTGGACTAATAAATGCAAGATCCCTGATAGCACATGCCACAGACATCTGTGATCTGATAGTGCTCGACAATCTGGACTTCATCGCCATCACTGAGTCCTGGCTGCACAACGCAGCAGGACCCCTACTCTCCTTAGCCATCCCAGAAGACTTTACCATATTCAGGCAAGATAGAAACAATACGCGCGGCGGTGGTATTGCCATCATCGCAAAGACCAGCTTAAATATGAGAATCTCACCCACAACAGCAGCTGATTCATGTGAATCACTTTCCATCAAACTTCCACTAGCTAGCTCCCAAACCATGACGATCCACCTTATCTACAGACCACCTGGTCCCTTAGGGTCCTTCGAGGAGGATCTCCATAATCTACTTTCCAACAACCTTAAAACTTCTTCACAACTACTTGTCCTAGGAGACTTCAATCTGGGCTTCAATGACCCTTTAGATAGAAATGCCACCATCATTGCCAACTCCCTCTCTAATCTGGGCATGACGCAAAAAACTCTTGAACCCACACATAACAAGGGAAGAATCCTTGATTGGCTAGTAGATTACAATTGCACTGCCAATATCAAAGCTATTATCCCTCAACCTTGGACAGACCACTTCTTCCTGTCATTTGAACTATCTACCTCCAGACCACCTCCACCAGCCTCCATTACGGCCCCGCCTTGCCCAACAAGAAACAAAAAGAGCATCACCAGAGACAAAGTGATCCCAGCCATTCTACCTACACTCAACGGATTAGCAGATCATCTAGACCCAGAAACACTTGTCAACGAGTACAACAAAATTATGCTAACCACCGTTGACAACATCGCACCCTTGAAACTCAGAAAAAGTAAACCCAAATCTCACCTAAATAAATGGTTTACCCCCGAACTAAAGGATTTGCGACTACTTAAGAGGAGCTGCGAAACAGCATGGAGACTCACCCCCTCAGTAGACCACAAAATGAAACTAACAGAAATCTCCTCCCAATATAAAAAAGAAATCCATCTGGCCAAACAGAACTCCTTTAATAAGCGGATCTCCAGCGCCAATTCAAGCATGAGGGAACTATTCACCATCCTCAAAGAACTAGTCACCCATCCCCATTCCGGATACATGCACCAAAGATAAAACTTGGTGCTCCAACATTCAGCTAGCCCTATCCAATAAAATCTCCCTACTCCAAACGAAAATAACCAAAAAGAAAGCTTCCCTTACTCATCACTCCAAGACTCACAACCTCATCACAGTCACTACCCCAAAGACCCAGGACACAGCCACACGGTTCATGTTTTCCAAAACATCGATTCTTGAGGTGGAGAAAGTCATCCTCTCCCTTAAGCCGTCTAACTGCCAGGGCGATTCTTGCCCTGCCCAGCTTATAAAAGACGCAGCTAGAGATCTCTCCCCGTTTATTGCCAAACTCGTCAACTCCTCATTCTCGTCCGGCACAGTACCCACCAATTTAAAACAATCCTGGGTACTACCTTTGCTCAAAAAGCAAACATTAGACCCCCTTATACCCACTAACTACCGCCCCATTACAACAGTCCCCTTCCTGCTCAAAATTCTGGATAAGATCGCCTACAATCAAATCCAAAGTTTCCTGGAACAACACAAACTATTAGGAGAGCGCCAATCAGGATTCCGCCCACAACATGGTACTGAGACTGCCCTTATCGACCTAAAGGCACAAATAGATGAAATAAGAGACAAAGGCAAAATGGCTCTCCTCTTGCTGCTGGACCTCTCGGCGGCATTCGACCTTGTAGACCATGGGGTACTTTGCAGCCATTTAGACTCAGCCGCACATTTCTCCAAGGAGGCCATATCTTGGATTGAATCCTTCCTTAGTGACAGGACCATGAGGGTGTTCTCCCCTTCAGCAGCGGCGGACCCAATCCCCATCCGATGTGGAGTCCCTCAGGGCTCATGCGTCTCCCCGACTCTCTACAACATATTCACTAAGCCCCTTTTTGATGATCTGGACCATCTTGGTATCACCTACACCAACTATGCAGATGATACCCAGATTCTCCTCCCACTTTCCGGGGACTACAACAAGGATTTGGCCTTGGTGAATAGGGTGTACATCATCGTCCAGGCATGGATGGCAACCCACGGACTATGCCTGAACGATGACAAAACAGAGTTGCTCATCCTAGGGACACATTCTAATATGAAGAAACTCAGTCAGGACTATACTTCATTTGAAATTGACGGGAACATTATCAAGGTTTCCAAAGATGTGAAGACACTTGGCTTCTATCTGGATGCCACCCTCTCTTTTGACAAGCAGGTGAAGTCATTGGCATCTGCCACCGCCCACACATGCAAGCTCATTAGAGCAGGCAAGCATTTTCTCTCCGATAACAACTGCCTTATCTTAGCGAGAGCATTAATCCTTTCGAGGCTTGAATATTGTAATTCCCTCTACATCGGAGCAAACAAATCCATCACCCACCGACTCCAAATTCTTCAAAACAATGCCCTACGAGCTGCCCTTGGTGTACCCAAAAGATCACATATCTCAAACATCAGGCGCCAAAACAATTGGTTGTCCTCCCAAAACAAAATCCACCTTAAAGTAGCATCCCTGGTTCATAAAGCCCTGAACAATGCAGCACCAAGCTATCTCTGCAATAAACTCACTAAAAGAAATAATTTACGCCCTGCCAGAACTGCTAATGCCAACAGCCTCAACATTCCCAGATTCAGGTTATCTAAGGCGGGGGGCAGTAGCTTCTCGGTGCAAGCAGCTCAATTATGGAACTCATTGCCTAATCCTCTACGCGAGGCACAGCCCTTCCCTAAATTCAGAATTAACTACATCAATCTGCTAAGGACTACCAATGAATAGCCTATCGGCGCCCACTTATCCCCCACCCCACCCTAGAATATACACTTCATTATGATCCTATGGTCCCACTCACTTTGCCCACCTGACCATTGAGCTTTCGCCCATACAGTACCTGTACATAGACTGTCTTGATCATATTTTGTATTTATTCTGCATGTAAATCGCAACTGCTGCCTTCCTGTGATATTTTGCAGTCTATATTTTGTATTTTGTATTTGTACAGTGTATATATCCCATGACCCCACCCTGCAACTTAAGCTTCGCATTTTCTGTACTGCTGCGCCCGGATACCTGCGGGTCTGGTGCGCATTATAAGTGAATAAAACAAACAAACAAACAAACAAACAATATTGCTAACCTACCCCAAGAGCCCCAGTAAGGTAGGGAGGAGTGAATTGGGGGATAGAGTATCCTGGAGCGACTGAAAGGACCGGGCCTGAGGGTAGGGCCAGGCTGCTGTTGGCTGGAGCATTGGGCTCTTCTGGTTGCTCATAACTCTGCACCAATACTAGTGGTTATTGCTTTAATTGTGATTGGTTGAAGAGATGTTCCCGGGTGTGTATTGTTTTCAAAGAGCTGCCTGGCAAAACGATGTTAAAATGTTGAATTAATCTAAACCATTGTGGTTTGCATGACATTTTAATTCGAAGACACTAGTTTTTGCATGTTCACCACATAATACCCAGTTTGAAGTACAGCTTGAAAAATAGTTACCAAGTGTGCATTACTGGTTCTAGCTTGGTCCATCCTTAAATCCTTTTGTGGTTCAAATTATTTTTTTTTTCTGGAGTGTAGCACGAAATGGAGTTTGGGTTGGAGTCAAAATAATGATCAGTTTCTGGCTGGGATCCAGGGGTCAAAGTTTCAGGTTGCAAGCATCTAGCCAGACCTAAAATGGCACTCTTCCCTATAATCCCACACAAGCACACAAATTCTTACTTGCCAAGAGTCCATTATCACTAGCCAATTGTTAGTGGTGAGTGCAAATAATGAGGTCTGCTGTACCCTATTGCATTTTTCTTGGAGGGTTTTTTTGTGCGGAATATTTTAAAGATGGAAAACGCAGTGTAGTGAAAGTGGTTCCCAAAGAGTTGCATTTTCCTATTCAAACTCTTAAAGGGTTTTTTGCTTAGAGCTGCAAAAAAAGTGTTGCATGGGCTGCCGACTGTGTAGCAGGCTCGTAGGGCATTATCGCACTTGACCCAAACATGTTGAAATGCCAACGTTTTCAGGGAAAATGGGAAAACTTGCCGACCATGTTCTCAATCGCAGCCATTTTGTATGTACAGTCTACAAATGAATGGCAGCTGTGCAAATGTACGTATAGCTGTGATACCTTGGGATGGGGATTCGTCTCAACAGACCAGCAGATACAAGGGCACATGTCTGTGAATAAAGTGATGGCTTATGCAGATATGTCCAAAACCTCTCGCTCATGGACGAAGTTTCTTGAGAACGTGCTGATACTGGCAAAGGCAATGGTAGTTTCTAGAGGGTTCCTACGCCTCAAGAAGTTTGAAAACATGGACAATGCTGGCAAATCGCATTATAAAACATTGGTTGTGTACTGTGGCATTGGCACTATGCAGAGGCCTCGATAAACAGCTAGTGGCACTACACCATTGTCATGGCTTGATGAAGGAGTATTGTATGCTTGCACATTGAACATTCAGTGCCTAGATGATATGGAGTCAGAACATACAATGCAGGCATTGCTGTCCTGCAAGCCATACCCTAGACTCCCCATCCAAAGACTGTGCCTTGTGCCAACAGGACATGGCCAAAGCTTTGCAGGTACCAGTAGTATTGTAGTGTGCCCAGGACCTAATTGCGGGCCATTCACCAGCCTCACTGGTCCAAAGGACTGGCCCCATGTGGGTTAGGAGTGGTACGCTTGGGGGTGTAAGGGGGGGCAGGAAATGGATGGTGCCAACCATGCCTTAGTTGAACTTACCACAGGTACAGCTCCAGGCCACCGTCTGTGGGTAGCATGCATAAGAGACGTGTCCAGGGAAATGACTGCAATACCCCAACTCAGAGCCCAGAATTTAGGAAGTGCAAATATAGTGTACCTTGTGCAGAGCAATACACCATTACACACAGGCATGATCTGCCGATTCTGACCACAGATCATGCTGGTGGAGCAGTGTGGGCAGGTGTATAGTACCCATGGCATGGCTACATTTACCTTGTGAATAGTGTTGTGCATAAGGGCAGTGGCCAAATGCTGTGTCCCATGCTAATTATGTGCACTGCATGGCTCAAGGCCATGCTCGGTGCATAATACAGAGGTAGTGACATTTGGGCCTGGCCACAGGCATATGGGCAGCGGAGGGGATGTGGACATTGATGAAGGGGAAGCTTCGTGCAGCCATTTTAATGATCCTCTACCCCACCACACGCCACCGTAGGCTATGCCCTGTGGGGTAATGCACAGTTACTGCACCCATGGCATGGGAACAGTGTCTCCTATAGATGTGCATTAGAGACTAGGCCATCTTTGCTGCCACCACAGTTTGTCTAGGTGAACTGCAAAGCGTTGCCATGAAGTCTGGCCATGTCAGCGAATAGTCATGCGTTGGGATGCTAGTTACCTTTGCACCCATGGTGTTTCTCACCCAGCTACGATCAGATCCGGTATTATGGGTCGGCGGACAAAATCTGTAATTGCTACAACCGTCTGTTCATTGCCAGTTCTTCTGAATACTTTTATGGTAAACTTGCTGTTACAGAAAAGGGTTTCATTTTCCATTGAGTTGATTTTTCTAATACATAACCAAACAATACATCTGCAAAATATTTTTTTTTAAAAACTCTTATTTGCAGGAATTTCTTTTTTTTTAAATTCAATAACAAATGGTATTCTACATGAAACGTGGAACGAGGCATATAAAAAAATAGGAAGAACCTGGGTGCTGTCGTCCTTTCTTTCTAATGAACGCTGATGGAAACTATAGGCACAATTACTTGAGAACCGATTGAATAGGATCATGGAGAAAATAGTTTCCCCTTGGCAGCAAGGGTTTGTACCAAGTAGAGCTACAACTCAGCCCACAGTTACACTTTCAGTGCTCTTGGAGGTAACGTAAACTTAATTACCTGCCTCTTTCTATCCTACTGCTTGATGCTGAGAAGACCTTTCATAGGGTAAAGTGGGTACTGGAGGAGCACGTATATATTGGATCTGTGCTATCTATGCCAATCCCAATATAGTTGTACAAGGTTAATCATACACTGTAGTACACATAACTAGATCCGTGGTGGGCAACATGTGGCCCTCCAGATTTAACCTACAATTCTCATGGACACGCTCCATTGAATATGCTGGTTAGGGCTGATGGGAATTGTAGGTGAAAACATCGAAGGGTCCTGGGCTGCCAACCACTAACTTAAGGCACCAGACCAGGCTTATCGCTCTCCCCACTACTCCTTGCCATAAACCTACAACCATTCTTTCAGGGGTAAACATTTGAATTTTCAAGCTACTTTCCAGCCATAAAAAGTTGCTCACCACCTCAGTTCTATACATACAGACAGCACAACATTTCTTACTCACGAGAGTTAATTAGTACTACCCAATGCCTAGTGGCAAGTGCACATTTTGTGCCGAATTAATGTATAACTTAATGATGGTTCAAGATATACCTCCACTCAGCCTGAACATGAGAAATTGAAATGCCATCATATAATGATGTGTCAATCTGTACTCCTGATAAATTAAATATGGTTGTTTGCCAACACAGGGCCAAATCAGACTACAAACTGAAACTCAATAAAACGTTTATTTATTTTTCATTGCACCTACACATTGAAAAACAGTAGTGACGGGGCTAAATATCTTCGCGTACCCGCTGGATGATGACTGAGCATCCATGCTCCATCTTAATTATGGTAAACTAATAATTAGTACTAGTCACCAACTTAAAAGGCTCATCCTCCCATTGCCTTTGATTAGGCATACTAATCTGCCAAAATGTAGGCTCTTCCCCACCATATCGTTTCAGGACACAGCCTATTTATGTTCCAAAGACTTTTCTTCCCCAAATACAATAGTCTGTGTCTATTTTTATTTGTCGCAAAAAATAATCAAGAAGGACTCCAGTTATTATGAATTGATTTTCGAATTTTTAGAATCATTGACATCTGTGTGAGACACTTTAAGTATCTCCAAATTTGTATCAGAGTTGTCAAAGCTTTACTTTCAAACTTTTTAAGACCGATAATCCACACCGTTCATCATGCAGCCGACTGAAAATGATTGGCATCCGGACTCAATAGAAAGCATTGCTGAATACTGGATTGAATGGCCTTGCCAAAAAAACTGAAAACTGGTCAACAATCCTTATCAACTTATCGACACTGGGATCAGACTCTGCTAGCTCAAACCACGTATTGCCTTTCAAACTCAAGATGCAACATTGCAACACAGTTCTGGTCTTGCATCACAGCCATCAGAAGCATGCTCGATGCAGAAGATGAGGGCAAGAGAGCCAACTGTCCCAGATGGCAAGCTGTGAAGGCAGATGTTTCTGCTGTTGTGGATCAAGGTTCTTGCTGAAATTAAGAGCATCACCAAAAGGGATATAAAATGTTGTCTGGCCATTGCAGTAATTGGGTGGCACAAGAATTTGCGTTGGGAACCCTTCTATCCTTTAGTCTCATCTTGATCGATGATTAGCGGCCACACGAGTCTGGGTTACTATTTTTTAGCCCGGTTTAGAAGCTGTGTCACACAGTATGACACAGCTATTACTTTGAGAAGAATATGTATAATCTGCAGGACCATCCTGCTCTCTACAAAGTTATGAGACCCAAAGCAGATTTCTTGGCAGAAAAACGAATGACTGATCTCGACCTCGAGGGGCATTATCATATTGTCTTTGAACCGAAGATAATCTGCTGCATTCATCTTCCTTGTTTTCATTTCATTGTCACAATGCTTTTTTTCTTCTTTTATTCCTGTGCCCTGCACTACATCAGTGAGTCAACAAAAAACAATTAATGCTGTTCATTTTCACTCTTTATTTTTGGGAAAGCAAACTTTGAAAAGGCAATAAACCGTGGAAAACACGTGCTGGCTAACTTTTTATTATCAAATGAGCATTTCGGCAAATAAGGGATTGAATGATAGTTATATATTGAAAATTCGGAGCTTAGCCAAATGTGTTTGATCCTGCTTGAAAACTAAGCATACAGACACTATCGCTAATAAAGTTTCACTTCGGTCGTTGAGCCACTTTGGCTGTACACCAAAGCCCCGATTCCTTAGACATGGGGTCTGCAACCTGCGGCTCTCCAGATGTTTTGCACTGGAAGTTCCATATTCCCATGCCATTGGGGCTGACGGGAGTTGTAGTCCAATAGATCTTGAGAGCCAAAGATTGCCGAGCCTGCCTTAAATGCATACACCGTGCATTTAGGACTATAGAAATGGGCTGATGGATGGCAACATTTTGTCTCAACTCTGAGCTGAACACCATGTATTGTGTTCTTTGCTTTTTTAAATAAGGTTTCACTTGTCTGTCTTGTTGCTCAAAGCCCTGTTTTTTAAACCTTCTTTTCCCACCGTTTGCTAGGTATTGGAACGGGAGCCCCTAGAACTGTTTGAAGTCTGTGATCCTTTTTAGTGTGCTTCTTTTCATCTCATGGCACCCTTCCATACACGTCTTGCTGACAGTCTTGGTATTATGGTGAAGGTGTCGAATTGGAGGTTAAGGCCAACCCATATTATCTTAATCCTGTAGAAAATTGTTAAGTGATGCGGTGGATCCAGCAATTGAGTGAGGTCATTCTGGACATCACATACAATCTCCATCACTTTAGGCACTGATGATATAGTGTTTCTTATGTGTAGTAGTAAAGTGCAGGCTGCATACTTCCAGATTGTGCCAGAATGTATCAAAGGTGTAGCACCAAATGGTGTGGCCTTTGCTTATGCCCTGTGGGTGGTGTTTGTAAGGGTACTGCACATGACCTTTGACCATGACGAAGTCCACAGTACTGAAAGGGCTTAGCCTGCATCCAGGCATTGTGAGTACTGTGGCTATGGCTCCAGTGCATTAAGACCAGGAGAGGGTGTGGATGAGGACTTTGCATGTCTTGATGCCTTTTGTGGGGCCACACCAGAGACCTCTTTCTTAATCTGATCCTCTGCATCCACCTTCCATCTGGAACAGGTTTGTTTGGGTGCCATTGCTAGGAAGATTGGGGGCATGGGGTTAAAGGAAGGTGAGGCTTTTCAGCTCCTGTAACTCTCGCCCTCTGGCCTTATGAAAAAATAAGCGGGAAAGAGCAAAAACACTAAAACTTTCAAGTGCAATCCTACAATGAGCCACTGAATTTGAAAATTCTCGAAGTATGGATTTTAAAATGCTCATTAATTCTTACATGTTGGCTAAGCCAGCAGTCCATACTCAACATGTACTTGGTCCCAAAGTTGATGAGGAGGGTGTAGTCCATATTGGGTTCAGCAGTGCAAGTCCGTTATTTTTGCTTTGAGGGGCCAGCTTCTTACAATACTCCTGGCTTTGTGTGAAGTCATTGGCTAGAACTACGTCTGATCTGCTTCAAGGCTGTGGATGACAGGTGTAGGAGGCTGGTGGAGGGCAACGGAAAGGCCCAAAGAAGGGATAGAAAAGTTATCTTTGAGATGTTAACTGGTCAACGGTCTGGGGTTAACTCCAACCCGCCCCCCATTCCATACCACCACCATAAGGTTCTCATGCTTCTATCGAGATCCCTCTGTGAGCTTCTAGTGAGGCCTGCCCTTCTGATATTATGATTTCTCTGGATCCTCTGGGGCTCTGAGAGACCCTTCTTGTGGTATCTCATCGTAGGCTTGATTTTCAGAACTAGGGACTCTTTGATTTTTCCGGTGCCCATTCTAGTAGTTCTTCTCTACTTCTGTCCCTCAGACCGTAGGGTTCCCTGATTTTTCTCTGGGATTTCATAGGTCCATCTCTGAAGGTCTGTCTCTCAGACCTTGGGATTCATTAAATGTCTCTGGCCAATTTTCTGAGTTTTCATTGGGCTGTTATCTCATGCCTTGGGAATTTCTGAATCCTTGTTCTTTGTTTCAATGCAGGTCTATTCCTTCAGACTTTAGCAGTTTGCTGCTTGCTCTAAAGAACTGGTATTTCTCCCACCTCATTGTGGGTCCCTCTCAGGTAAACCGTATTAATGTCCGTTGTTGGGGATCACCTCCCACTTAATCAAGCCTGGAAGATATGATATGATATATTTTATTTTTATCGCGCTCGTACACAAGTGTTTCAGAGCGCGACTAGGCAAGGGAGGGGAACAAGGGAGAACACAGCACAAAATAAAAACGATCTTAGTAGGCCCAGTGACATTGAGAACGCGCAAGTGCATGGGAAAGGGAAAAGGGAAAAAGTGCATGGAAGGGGGAGAGTTTAAAGTGCAGAAGCCGAGGAGCGCAGATAAATAAAATAAATATAAAATTGAGGCAAACTGTGGTAGTGCAGCCAGCAAGTGGCTAGTGCTGTGTTTAAGGCAGCAGACTGGGTAAGTCTGAATAAGTGCAGAAAAAGAAGAAAAATGGGGGGGCTGTATGGGTACAGATACAGTCCCCAGTGCAAGGGGTGGCCAGGAGGCAGTGCAGGAAGGCGGCAGGGTGAGCAGGTACCTGGGCTCAGTGGCCAGAGGGTGGCCAGGTGCACAGTGCCAAGAGAGCTGATCAGCAGGGGAGAAGGGGAGCGAAGGCAGAATCAAAGAGGAAGGTTGTGAGGTGCTTCCGGAACCGGAGATGGTTCTCCTCACGTTTTAGAGTGGCAGGGAGGCTGTTCCAGAGGGAGGCCTCAGCCGAAGATAGAGAGGTTTGATTAGAGACTTTTCTTAAGATTCTTCTTTTGGATTTCTCAACCGTTTTTATATCTCGGACTGTGGATTCTTCTGGATTTTCAATGAAAGTTAAGGACAATGTTTTCATCTGAAGTTTCCAATTCTGCCTTTTCACAACAGCATACTATGTACTTGGCCTCAGCTCTGCCTTCCCTGTAACATTATGAATGTACGATTTTGAATATTTATTTGTATGTATATGTATTTTTACATATAAAACATATACACAGCATTTTTCGAACATGGCAATGTCAAGTCAAGTGAAAAAAATTGAGTAACAATGGAGCAAAAGTTAAAGAAGTAGCACAATATATATACCTCTCATCTCCAAAATATAACTTTCCTGTTGCTCTCAATTATAGTTACAATTTTTAATAATCAATTGCATATATTCAACCCACAGTGGGAACAAGACGAATACAAATACTCAATACAAAACAATAAGGAAGTAGGGAAGGGATAATGGGACTAAGCCAAGCTAATACGTTTTGAAATATACCAACACATGCAGTAGTTAGGCAATTAAATTATTAAGTGTCTCAAATGTATTGATATCTGTCATAACATCTGTTTTTTCATGCAACCCACTTTTCCCTGGCTGTCGATGTTAACACAGATTGGATGCAATCTTCATGTTGAGGCTTCTCGCTACTTTTCCATTTCCTTAAAATCAGTTTTATTTGCTATTAATATTGCTTTATATATCCAAGTTTTAATTCAAGTGCAGAATTTCAGATCTGTCGGAAAATGGCCGAATATACAAAATGACGGGGTACGTGGTAAAGAAGATTGCATAATCTCCATTCGACATAAGAATATTTCTAAACATCTCCATACGCAGCAAACACTGAGGTACACATAACATATACAGGGACACTCTTCCTGTACCACACCAACTACATCCAGCTGTACAGAGCATTGCACTGAAAATGGACTGTTTTCAGAGCCGTTTTACCATATTTCTTTTTCTGTTGTTGTTTCCGTTCATGCAGGGAACAGTTTACAAAAGTTGATCTCACTATTGTCTTATAGCATACATACACAATAATGCTGTATTCCTATCTCTTGAATGCGCACACCTTATGGTTACATAACAAATGTTAGTACTAAATTGCTAATCAAATAAGTTTGCTACTCAAGAATATTTTAATTAGCAATCTTTGGTTAATTTCAGTGTTGGGTTTTTCTTTGGCTGAAGTGATATTATGGTTACAATCTGTATTCTGGGAATTCATGTTACTCCTACATTCTGTCCCTTTTCTTCCATACTTATGGTACAGTTTTTCCTTCAGGACATGACCAGAGCCCTTTTTCTGTAGTACCAAAAAACTTTGTCATTTTTTCATCTTTATGTGAGCACCGGCTCATGTACAGTCATAGCCCCACCTTCCTGTGCCCTGCCTCGAGCCTTATCTCTCAGTCCTTTTTTCAGCATTGCCGGTCCTGGCTCTCAAAGCCAGCTGAACATCATGAAAAAAAGTTTGTATTCGAACCGACACTGCTGTGTTGATGTTTTGTGAACAAAGTGGATGCAACCAAGTCTTCACCCCCTAATTCTACTAGCAGTACAGATTTGGGAATGGGCAATCCAGAGATAAATATGGCTACAAGCAGCTCAAATTCTGAGTCCCTTGCCGGGCAACAGTGAACCACGAATGGGAGCTGAACAACAGTGACTTGAGTCAGATCTTCAGTGAGTGGGAAGTTCCCCAAGTCTGTTTGCAACCTGCTCACAACAAGAAACTCCCCATGTATGCCTCCAGAGAACAGACTAGACTCAAACTCATTGTGAGATTCTCTGGAGATCTCCTGGGACAATGACTGCTGCAGCGTGTCCTTCTCTGCCTCTAATACTTTGAGAATTGTTGAAACTCGTTCATAGCCTCTTGGTGGCCAGCCTGGCTCTGGTTTTCAGACCTGATCAGCCTCATCAACCTATTGACGAATCTGCTTTATCAGAACAACTTAATATTGCTGAATGGCTTAATTTTACTTCACTCATCCCCACAATCGCTGAACTTGGCGGTGTCGTTCCTGAGATCAGATCAGATCAGGTCACTAGGTTACAGCCTTTGTGTGGATAACCTTTTGCATCATCCAAGCAGCATGCACATCCTTTATGCAAGTTCTGTATAAAAAGAAAATGGCCTCATTTTTGCCACTGGAGTCTAGAAAAAGGGATCTTCTTTGCAAGGTTAGGTTCTTTCGCTACTTTCGGACCTTGTGGCTGCGGGAATTCCGATAGATTCCTGCTGGACTTCTCCCTCAGCTTTGGGAGCATATGTAAGTTTGTAACCTTACTCTTTTGCAATGTCAAATCCTGCAGTGTTTGCCACCTTTTTTCTCAGGTTAAATCCCCTCAAGCTAAGTGGGATCTCAATGTGTGGTGCTTCATGCAATTGTCATAGCACATTTGAATCCATGGCCCTTACTGATATGATTGGTTTCTTACAATAGTGCCTTTCCCGTGGCTATCACATCTGCGAGAAGAGTTAACGAGTTTCAGGCTCTTTGTGCTGAGGAAACTTGCACAATCTTTCATCAGTGTAAAGTTGTCCTTTGGACTCATCCTACCTTTTTACCAAAGGTAGTCTCGGAATTTCATATCAACCAAGACCTTTCCTTACTGGTTGTCTTTCCTGTACCATCTGCTTATGAGGACAGGGTCCTCCATAACGTGGAGTGCTTACCTTCTGCTTTGACAGCAAAGGACTTCAGAGGATCTTAGGCTTTTTTTGTCATGTTCGCCAACTCTAAGAAAGGTGTTCAGGCATCTAAAGACACCGTCACCAGGTGGATAGTTTCCTGCATATTGGAGACCTGCCCTCTTCAAGGTGTCCCACCACCTACAAATCTTCATGCCCAGCTTGTGGCAGCAAAGGCAGCCTCACTTGCCTATCAGAAATGTGTCCCCTAATTGTCCATCGCAAACGCTGGGGCTCCCCATTGGGATTCTGCAAACACTAGTCTCTTGACTGAGTTCCAGAGCTGACTGTCAGTTTGGGCAATGTAATGAATTGAGGGAATTCATCCCTTCACCCCAAGACGTAGCCCCCTGCCCCCTGTGAGGCTAGGGCGGTGAGCCCGCTCTGCAATACCCTTCCTAGGGATAGAGGCAAGTGAGACCTCACCAGTATAGACTTTCTCCCTTAGGGGACAAGGACTCTATTCCCAGGAGGAACTCCTGGCAGCTTGACTTGCCATGGCCTACATGGGATGTTTTAAAACACCAGAAGATATGAACTTTCAAGACTGCGATGAAGAAACTCCTAAAGGATATTTTGTTATTTTGTGAGAAAAGGTTGTTTCCCTTCAAATCCGATGTCCACTTTACTGGGACAAGTATGTTTAAAAGCATTTATCCAAACAGGAAGGATAAAGAAGCAGGGGAACAGAGGGGATTGTAGACTCCTGCTGTGGGAGCTGCTCAACACTGGACAAGAATGAAAACTGGGAAACCTGCAAGTTTAAAACTAGCTTGAAGCTCCTACACAGGATGCCAAGGCTACAGCAGTCCCGAGACCCAAGAAGCCGACTGGGTGGAGACCCAAGCCCAAGCGGAGGTGGTGGCGAGACCACCGAGAATAATCTCTGGTTGGCCGTCAGTCCGAAGAACATCTCAGACTGCCAAGAACAGAGGACCACAATGTGTCTGTTAATGCCGGCGAGCATGGGGACACCGAAAGAAGGAGAGCAAGATCGAAGATGCGAACACCAGGGAGAAGAGACCGACCCCCCCGCCCTCTCCCCCAAGACCAAAACCCTCCGACAACGTTCTCCTTCAATAAAGGTAGTCACCGGGAGAACGGGCAGTGCAGCAAGATTCAAGAGGATCAGTAAATAGCACAGCTAACTCGTCACCGTAGAAGATATGAAACTCGGTCAACTTGGAAAACAAATGGATATGAAGATTGCGTACCAAGAGAAAAGGTTGATAAGCTGGATAATAAGAGCGAGAAATAGTGGGGGAAAACAAAGCGCCATTCTGCACAAGAACAATATAGTATTAAAGACAGGGAAACACTGGGCTATGATCCTGCAGATGTAAACCAAATACAAACCCCAGTGATCCAGAAAAAGTGGAATTGTTATAACCTTAAAGTAAAAGCTGAGGAAAAGCTTATTCTCTCAGGAGAAGGGTACAACCAGAGAACCTTAAACTGGCTAAGAGTGCTCAAAAGTGAAGAGAGAAAGTGCGACATCCCACTTGGGGAATTAAAGAAATGAAAACTGGATGTCACAAGAGACTATTTGTGGATTGTATATTAAAGACTGGTACTAGCATTGCCTCAGGAACACAGAGTAATTCTCCTGACCTAAGTTAGTTTTCTCTTAGCAGTAGGGTAAGTTAGGACAGTTTTGGACAGCAGACATGTTTCTTTGGACATTAATGACCACATGGGCCATACATAGTTGAAAGTTAGGCCTTCTACCCTTACTTTAATAAACACAAGTATATCATGTCCTCTACGAATCTGTGTCCTCCTGACACCACAGCAAGCAGTTCTAAAATAAGTGATCTGGAATTAGGACAAGCCACCCAATAATCCTGTTCTAGTGCTTGGGAATCTCTCCTCATTATGGAGGAAGGGGGATGGGGACGTAGGATTAAGAAAGTTACTCATTTTAGTGACTAACGTACTCCTAGTCCATCCCCTTTCCTCCACACCCCTGCCCGCCTTCCCCTTTAAAATATCCTTTAGTTGTTAATACATCACTGACCTTGATGATTGGAAAAGGACTGAAGGGTCAGGCTCTCGGTAGGGCACAGGAATGCAGGGCTAATGCTGCACATGCGCTGGCCCCCACGTAAAGATAAAAAAAGACAAACGTCTTTTTGGGGCTACAAAAAAGTGCTTCGGTTTCATTCCAAAGAACAAAATGCCCCATCAGTATGGAGGAAAGGGGATTCTGGACTAGGAGTATGTTAGTCACTACAGTGAGTAACGTTTTCCTTTAAAAATAGGATTCATCTAAACAAAGAGGTTTTTTTTTCTTCAGCAATGTCATTTGTTTTGCACACTCCTACTATTGAAACAGCCTTATAGCACTGTGTTTTATATGCATTATGCCTTTCTACATGGCCCTTTTTGGGGCAGAACAAAGTCTACAGCAGCAGTGCTTGTGTGGTTGTATTGTGAGTAGTTATGCGGCTGCATTGGGATTGTGTTACGCGGTTGGTCTGTACAGTGAAGTTAGGTAAGGCTTTGCTGGTAATCCACTGTGGGGGATCATTGGGTGTGTGCCGCCTCAGTGCACTTCTCATCTGTGAGGAGGACACCTCCTGGATAATGTTGTGTTTATGTGAACGGGTGAAAACTGAAATGCTAATATAGACCTAGCTTTTTCTCTCTTTGGTTGGAAATTCTATTTTCAGTATCTGAGTATAGTATAAATTATCAATATATCTTCAGGGCGGTGACAGGGTGGCAACAGCCTGCCCATAGTGTACAAACTTGCTCTGGCCACCTACCATAGAGGGTCTTCCATGGCTTGTCCTACAGAGTGATCCTGTTGTAAACCTGACGTGAAGTGCTCTGCATGATTGCACCACTGTGACGAAATGACTACTGCTCTGCAAGAGTATAGGGATGGGTAGTGACTAAAGTGCCTACTCAATCCCACACTACTGCTAAACCAGCATTGATCCCCAACATAAAACTGAAACGTTGCACAACATGAATGATATACCTCCTTTTATTATTTTGTTATTTTATTGTTGCATTTATGGGATACGGGGGGCTACATTAGGCATACAGATACATGAGTGTCAAGTTAGGGTAAATGCATAGGCTAGCAAAGCCACATCTGATGGGCTGAGGGCTGTGTCAAGCAAACAGACAGGCAGTTATAGCAATTGGGAAAGTATTGAGCAACGGGGCAGAGCAGAGGTAGGAGATAGAGGAACAATTAGGGGTCAGGCAAAGGAGTGTTACTGAGAGGGTGAGCAATTGAAGAAGCAACATAGGGAGGCAGTGGCAAAACATGAGAAGATAGGTAGACGTTGATTGGCGGTGCAGGAGACTAAAAGGGAACAGCACAAAAGAATACAGCACATTACAGGGGGAACCAAATGCAACAGTGGTAAACGAGCAGTACACAGCAATGCGGCACACAGGGAACAATACATGATGCTGGCCAGAAGGTCCAAGCAGCACTGAAGTTTGCCAAAAGACAACAGTAGGTAGCACATGTGTAAGGTTTACTAGGTATGAGAAAGATTCGAAGTATGACGAAGGCTGTGAAGAAGCTCAGGTAGACGAGGAGGGGGTAAGGGGTGTAGGTGGGTAGGAAAGTTGGCTAAGAGGGGTCAGAGAGGGAAGGAGGGAAAGAAGGATATGGGGGAAGATGATGGAAGACTGCAGAGAGGACCAACATACTTTTAGGTGTGTAGCAGAAGGTACAGTGCAAAATAGTGAAAGCAGACGAGCCCCTCTGCTTTGTTGGCAGCCGGACAGGGCCAGACAAGGGCTTTAAATAGGTGCGTTGGATGGATGGCCGGCAAGCCTGCCGGCTCTGGAGGAACTTCCTTATGTGATTGGCCTTACTCAATCGGAGGCGGCCCAGATGCCATAGAGCTGCCTGGATGCTCCAGAGTGTTGTGGGCTGCCGGATGGTGTCTCGGTAGTGAGGCCTCCAGCAGCCATTGTGGAAAGGAGAACAGGCTCTGTAGTATAAGTTGAGTTGAAGGCCTCAGCCTTTTAGGATAGCGCAGGTTGAGGGCAGGCTGTACACTTAAGGAGGGGGTGTGAGCTGTACAGAGGCAAATCGGTCATAACTGTTGTACCAAAATAAAAGCACGTCCAAACATGGTTCTTTAAAATAATAAGGTACTTTAATTAAACTAAGAAATGCAAACAAATTAGTCAAAAACATTACAACCCTCCCATACGAGGGAAACTTTCTGGATTGGAGATATGGGTGCACAGGCACTGATTCAGCATCTAATGTCTGTTATTTGAGATAGTTTTGTAAGTCACTAGGGCACTTTAATGTGGGCCTGGTGGACAGAACCATTAGCAGTGCCATTTATTCTTTCTTTTCGATGTTGAACCAGCAGTCTGAGCTGGGATTGGGTCATGTGCCAGTGGCAGTGGGATCAAACGGTGGGATGCATTTTTGGCACTGTTGATTTCTTGTGGGTCATAGTTGCTGAGAAGCGGTAGGTAATGTCTGGTTGGTGGCTTTGGAAGACTCTTCGGCCTTTGCTGTGAAGAAGCTAAGACTTTCCTTCAGTGGAGAGTTAGCGCATCTCGCTCAACACGGATTTGTGGTACTGCAGCAGCGACTGCTTGGAGAGGTTGGTATTTGTCCAGGCGGTGTCTAGTTTGGGATGCTAGAAGTTGAGGCAGGTCTCAAATGCAGACACTTCAGAGCTTCGACTTAGAGGGAAACTCTGAGATGCAGCAGGCGGTTATGCATCAAAAGTGCAGATAAATCAGGCTGTTTCTTTGCAGCAGCTTAGAGGGTGTAGGTGCTCAAACCGACATTGAAGCAGTTTGAAAATGCAAGGCGAGACTGGGGTCATTTATTGGTTCTTTGGTTGCCCAGAGACCCATCTCAGTGTCTCGGTGACAAGGTGACTCCTTTTTTCTGCCCTTGCCAACCAGGCACTTGTATGTTTCTGCCACCTCTAGTGAGCATGGTCCTGGGTTCCAGTGGTATCAGTTGCAGTAGGTCTCGTTGAGCATGTAGTTGCCCCATATATGTCCTTGACAAGTTTAGGGGAGAAGAGCTTCTTTCTCTTCCTGGGAGCTCCTGTTCTTCACCTCTACAAGAAGGCTTTATAGTAGATTGGACTAGTGTTTTAGTTTGGAAGCTGACTGGGATTCGAAAGATGAGTCCACTAAGGGGAGTCCCTCTTATAAAGGCAAAAAGACACAATGGATTGGTTTCCTTGTAGCCTTTTGTAAGGAGTGCCATCTAGGCTGCTGTAACAAGTGTCCTTTGCCTTGTTATGTCATACTCTGAGAGCTTTGTCGGCAGGAAATGGGGAGAGAGGAGCAAGAGGTTTGGGAGTACGAGAAAAATCTATGATGATGGGACCCTTCTGTGGACGGAAGCTCTCTACTGGGCTACTCTAACTATGCCCCTTCCTTTATCTCTCTATATCAAAGGACACCAGCAGTAAGTACCCTGGTGTGAGTTCCTTTGCACTGGTCTTTTGAAGCGCTGAACCTTTCTACCCCTGGGGGCTTGTCCTGCCTTCATGGATGGGGATAACAAAGGCTGTAGCTGGGGCTGAACCCATATGGTTGTTTTGGGTAAACTCGCCACAGGCAGGGAACACGAAGAAGGCCTTGATCAGGAAAATCCCACAAAACCATGTTGATAGCTCAATGACCTCAACACTCCCACCTAGTGCCTTAAGTTTCAGAGGCCCTGCAGGCCCAGGCTTTGGGACATGGGGAGCATCTTGGTGAGAAAACTATGGCAGCAGCGTGCATGAACATGTGTTGTACAGGAGCACTGCTGACCCTGGGTTAGGGGGTCACAATTTGCCTAAACTGACATTTCAATACCTTCAAGACCAATACGGTGGTGGTGTGTGCAGTATAAAAGCCAATTAACTAAATATATATTTAGATATTACTCATTCTTTTTGTGCCCTAAGAAAATAATGAAAGGGGACAGTGCTGGTGTTTGAGAACAAGCCTGGTTTCTTTCGTCTTAGACCCAGGGCAAAATGTTCTTTTGTTGGTAATTTTGCATTTTTTGGATACTGTCATGATTCCTGCCCCTCATGACCCCAGCCCTCCCAAGAGGTCAGGCTGGAGCCAGGCCACAATCGCCTACATGGCCCTCAAGGGCCTCTCCATCCCTCATAAGACTCACTTGGAGTCAGACGTGGCGCTTGTGGCACCAGACTCGCTCACTCCCATAGGATAACATTGGGGATTGGACTTGAAGTGCATTGATTGGGACAAGATGGATGCCCCCACATATTTCGGTTCCCAGAACTGCATGTGCAGTCTAGTCCTTTGGGTGTGGTTCAGCCCAGAGACATCTGGGATACCCAGAGACTATTTAAGCCACACCCAGGCTGAGAAACATGCTTTACGTTTTCTGCACCTGCAGCGTGACACTCGCTGTTTTCGGATCGGTCTCCAGTAGGCCTGCATCTTTCTTCTGCGCTCAGCTCCTGCAAGAACAAGAACACCGTTAGGAACAGCCTTACCTTGCGGCGCTTCTGCCCATCATTCATCGCTCCTTCTGTTCTGCGATCATCTTCGGCGGTGTCATTCCCATCCCGGCACGCCGCTTCCTAAGGAAAAGGAAAAAGAACAGAAAAAAGGCATTAGTAAGCATTCTGCAAATCTTCGCTTATTTTTAAATAATGTACGAGCTTCAAACGCTTACCTGAATCCCAGCCGCTCTGGGGGAACTCTGTCTCCGGAACTTCTCATCCATTTGCAAGAGGGAAAAGACACTCCAGGTTAGCGTGGAAACTTATAGAGGCGCCCCATACCGCGCTTACCCATGCATTTGTTCTTCATAACCGGCATCCACGCTGAAAACGTCGCGGCACCTAAAAGACACAGAAAAAGAACTCAGTTCAATGCAAATACAAAAAGGGTGCGTCGCGCATCGCGCGCTCACTCACCTTCAGCGCTACTCGTCTTGGCAGCACGCCGCCATCCCTGGACGCCGGCCCTCATCTAAGGAAGGAAAGGAACGAAGTTAGAGAACTGTTCAAAAGACTCATTATACTTACCTGTCAGACTCTTGCCAGTTAAGTAACTAGGCAGCAACGAGCCCGCATCAATCAACGCACCCCTGCGGTGAAAGCAGGACGGAGAGCACACTTTCCAAGAAAACAAGGCCCAGTCTCCAGTCGAATAGCCTCCAGGGAAGGGTTCGAGGTCATAAGAGGTCAGAACAGGCTGAGTGACGTCCCCGTGGATACCAGGTGAGCGTTACAGATACATTAAGGTCTTCCCCTGCAGAACTCGGGGGTTTGAAATTGAAGGGAGCTGGGAGCCATTTAGCTCCTGCTTGGTTTCCAGATAACCAGGCTCTTCTAGACTACAACAGCTACCAGGAGCTACTTTTGGCTCCCCCGGCCAACTGATGCTGAACACACACACACACACACACACGCACACACACACACACACACACACACCTATGTGAATGTATCTCTTTGCATTTGGGACAATCTATAAATCAACATTAGAGCACATCTATGTTACTTTGTTACGTTGCATTTATATAGCTCCTTAAGTACCATTTGGTATGGTCTCAAGGCGCTGGTAGGTTGAACGCCATCGGGAACCAAAGTTCAAGTCAGTTGAGAGAGTAGAGAGTCAAAGGTGCGTGTGAGCACCAGGTATGTGTGCAGCTGGTGTGGCATTTGTGTAATAGCTGCTTCATAGCAGTAGGTGTGGTGGTTGAGAGATCAAGAGTATGTGTTCGTCTGGCCGGTTTTATCCAGACCGGTTCTGGCTGTGTTAGGCCTGAGGAGAACGCCTGCTGAAGGGTGTGAAACCAGCAGTGTTTAGAGTGATGTGTAGTATGAGGCAGATGTTGGTATGAGGACAGCTATACCGAATGGTGTCATAGTATCTCTGTGTTCTAGTTGAATGGTGGTATAAAGAAGAGAGTAAGCATGGTGATGTGATATGATGGTGTACATGCTCTTTCAAACGTTCCGTGCACTCCAAACCATTCCATGTATGTCGCGCACTTTCATGCGCTCCAGTCGGTTCATGCGCTCCAGTCGGTTCATGCGCTCCAGTCGGTTCCACGCACTCTAGTCCGCTCCACGCACTCCGATCATTTCCGTGAATTCTAAGTTGTTTTATGCACCCCATCCACATATTTCACCCGTACCTTCCACATATTTCGCCCGTACGTTTCACATATTACACCAGTACCTTCCACATACGTCCTCCGTTCCATCCACATACGTCCTCCGTTCCATCCACATACGTCCTCCGTTCCATCCACATACGTCCCCCGTTCCATCCACATACGTCCCCCATTCCATCCGCTCTATGCGCTCGTCCGCTCTATGCACTCATCCGCTCCACGCATTCATCAGCTCTATGCCCTTGCCCCTTCCATGCCCTTGCCTGCTCTATGCCCTTGCCTGCTCTATGCCCTTGCCTGCTCTATGCCCTCGCCTGCTCTATGCCCTCGCCTGCTCTATGGAGGGCATAGAGCGCCTATGGAGCGCCTGCTCTATGCCCTCGCCTGCTCTATGCCCTCGCCTGCTCTATGCCCCCGTCTGCTCTATGCCCCCGATCATTCCACACACTCATCTGCTCTAAACAGTCCTTCGCTCTATCCACTCGACCATTCCAAGCACTCATCTGCTCTACACAGTCCTTCGCTCTATCCACTCGACCATTCCACGCACTCATCTGCTCTACACAGTCCTTCGCTCTATCCACTCGACCATTCCACACACTCATCCGCTCTACCCACTTATCCGCTCTACCCACTCATCCGCTCTGCACGCTTTAACCATTGTACCGATTTCATCCGCTCCACTCACTTCGTTCATTGATCATGCATTATCGGTTCAGGCCATGTCACTTGGCATACATACTGGATCCGTTACGTGCTGTCTATCTGTTTCATGCACCACATCCAACTCATGTATTTGAATTGTCTATTCTGTATTTTCCATTTATGCCATGCACTAATACATTCCATGTCATCCGTCTGTGTACTCATCAATGTCCTGCATTCATCTTTCCATCCTCTTTTCTTTATTCATTTCGTCCATTTTGTTCATTTTGACCATTGCAATCATTACATCCGTTTTTTTAATTTAGACTGGATTACTGTGTTTGTACGATTTATTCTTTTTATCCACTTCACTGCTTTGATGTACGTTACTCATTCTATACTGTTTGTCCTTTTTTAGTTTTATATTTGCGGTTATTGTCGATTTCTCGCTTAGATCTGGATGTTGAATTGTTATTTATTTTATTGTTATTCAGGATCTAGTAGTTTGTTGAGTTGGTGTCATTGAGATGTTGTTATTCAGTTTGAGTTAGTTTGAGTACGGGGTTGGTTTTAGGGGACATTAGATCTTCAGTTAGGCGGTTGTGGGGTGGGAGTGCGTTCCACAGAGTGGGGGCTAAGGCTGAGAATAATGATCCGCCTAACCTGGCTGAGTTTGTTTTAGGTATGACTAGAAGGCCGGCTGAGCTTGATCTTAGAGGACGTGGGGGTTATAGGGTTTCAGCTTGTCTTGAAGATATTGAGGTTCGTTTTTATGCAGTGCTCGGTGAGAAATGCATAAGGTTTTGAAGGTCACCCTTCGGGCCACCGGGAGCCAGTGCAGAGTTTTGAGGGTTGGGGAGATGTGGTCTCTGGGGCTGAGCGCTAGAAGCAATTTGGCTGCAGCGTTTTGTGCTCTTTGTAGTTTATTGGGTTGTTAAGCGTGGACTCCAAGGTAGAGGGGGTTAGCGTAGTCCAGTCTTGATATAACAATTGATTGGACCGCGGAGAGTCTGTTGGGAAAGGAGAGGTATGGAAAAATGTGCGCAAGAGTTTTAAGGGGGTAGTGGCAGGACTTTGAGACGTTGTTGACTTGGAGCGAGAGTGTTCGGTCAGAGTCCAGGGTGCATCCAAGGTGTTTTACTGAATTTGAGGGAGTCGGTGAGTTGCCCATGGCAAATGGCCAGGGTAGTGGGTGTGGAATAAGTTTGGAGTTGCCACATACCATGATTTTGGTTTTGGAGGGATTTAGCAAGCTGTGGTTTTTGGTCATCCAGAGCTCTGTCGAGGAGGCAGGAAGAGAGGTCAGGTTGGCAGTTGGGTTTTGAGTTCATGAGTTTTAGAATTAGTTGAGTGTCATCAGCGTAGTTGTAACACAGGATGTTGTGTGAACAAGTTATTGGTGGGAGGGTGATTAAGTAGAGATTGAACAGGAGGGCAGATAGGCATGCTCCTTGTGGAACTCCCGTGTCGACTGGTCGGGATTGGGAGGAATGGGAGGAGAGTTGCGTTATTTGGTACATATCTTTGAGGAACGAAGCTATCCATTTGAGAGCAGTTCCACGAATTCCTAGGGAGTGGAGGCATTCAAGGAGGATTGAGTGATTGATTGTGTCGAAGGCGGCGGATAGGTCGAAAAGGTTAATGCGGCTCATCCCGTGGAGTCTGCGTGATTCTAAGGTCATCCCAGATTGAAGTTAGGGTGGTTTCAGTTCCGTGTCGGGCTCTGAAACCTGATTGTGCGGGGTCTAGGAGATTGTTGGCTTCGACAAAGGCATTTAGTTCAGAGTAGGCGGTTCGGTCGATGAGTTTGGCAAGGAACCTGGTGTTTGAGATGGGGCGGCAGTTTTTGGGCATCAGAGGGTCGAGGGAAGATTTTTTTATTAGAGGTTTGACATGAACCGTTTTGAATGCGTCAGAAAAAAAACCTGAGGAAAGGGAGTCATTTATGATGGATCTTGCATGTCAATTAAAGCATAAGGGGTCCTGAATAATGGACACAAGGATAGGTTTTATATTTTATGTGGAAGTTAGACTTGTGGAATGTTATTTGTTAGCTCCTTGTTCCTCCATGTAAGCTCCTGGTCGATGGTTAATGCTGCATACCCAGGAGCTGCTTTTAGCTCCTGCTTATCCAATCTTAATTTCGATCCCTGCAGAGCCAATTGTAAATGATATTGCATTTGACCTTGTGCTGCAAAATGCATTGCTTTGACCGATTTCCGGCCAATTTGGCGAAAACATTTACCATTAATATCTATTGTTTTTTTATTAAATGATCCTGCGGTCACTGCTTTTGAGTAATGAAGGAGCCCATTCCACTAAGCTATGGTCGGAGATGAATAGGTGTAACTGGTCCATAATGTATATTTCTTCTGCATTTAGCAGAGTACAATGCCCAGTGCTCTACTATTCATTCCTCTCTGTGCCCATGTCTGCTAAAGAACAGTTTTGTACTCTAAGCGTGTTAATAATCAAAAGTAGCTGTAATACTATTTAAATATGTAACTTTTGGAAGAAATGTCTGCACTGCACTGGGGGCTGGATTGAAACCACCAGCCTATTTTTCCGGAGCACTGGAGCAAGTTACGCCATAAATGGTGCCACGTTGATTCAGATGAAACTCACCGAGTCTAGTGAAGATGGCTCAATGGTTAGGGAAAAGTAAAGGGAGCCTTTCACTTCTAGAAAAGCAATGCTTCATAATGACTATATCGTGCTCGGCCACAGGAACACGCGCTGCATTCATTTGACTGTTGGCCATGTCCAGTTATTTCTCAGATTAGCAAGTGTGCGTATTGCACAACTCTATTAGGAGCATATGATTGGAGAATACCATTAGTGCGTTTTGTGTTTACACTCGAAATGATGGTAGTCTGAGAGTATTGGTTATGGTGTCACATCTGTTCTTTAGAACCAGCTTCCGTTAGCAGACTTCTGTCCTAGGCGTTTGCTTCTTTTGAGTTTGCTGCCGTTGTACTATTTTTATTTATTTATTTTTTCATTGTGTTTTTGAATTCATATGACCTATTTAATTCTGTATAGGCGACTGCGCGTTATTGCACGGGCACAGCCATCTGCCGTCGTGGCTTGGTGCTTTTGTGTTCTAGTATTCGGGGCGTTTTTGTTTGAGGCGCAGTGTTCCAGCAGCGCACGCGAAATGTTTGATCGGAATGTAGATTGAATTAATCCGTGGTAATTGGAACAGATGTTCGGTTAAAAAAATACGTTAGGTTAATTTGTATTTCATTCGCTTTAAGGGGTTTGAATTACCAAAGCATTAGACTACAGTATCAAAAGAAAACCCTATGGACAATATAGAGAATAACGCTGATGTATGTTACAAACTGGACTGTGCAGCCAAAATCATAAAACCTTCATGGAAGTGCAAAATGCACAGCCACAACATAATTACACATATTTCGTGTCCGTTGTTTTTATTACAATGCAGACCGTTTTTACTGTAGTTTGGCCTTTCTAGAGTGCATAACTGCAGCAAAATTGGCAATATTACTCGTTCCACAATGTGTTTTATATTAAAAACATGAAAAGCATATATGCGGATAGAGTAATCGGTTCTGCCAAGGTATAAAGATAGTTGCCATCAGGGGGAAAAAAAGGTGCAAACCCCATGCACAGAGAACTGCATTTCTTACTCGCCGAGAGTGAATAATCACCGGCCAATTGGCGAGTGCACATTTTGCGGCTGCTTAGCCCTTCCTAATGCCGCTAGTCTATAAGAAGACACTCTAATGGCACAGAATACAGTAAATTTTTGAATCGGTCGACTTGCAGAATTCATCACAGGGTTTGCATTGGGTAGTGGTGCTGGTGATATAAGGGAACATTTGCATCTTTATTTTGGGCCATCGTGGCTGAACATTATGGATTTTAAGCAGTCGGGCACAGCATATCTGGTACATAATCAGGAAATGGCAAGCCATCATAAGCGGGCAGTGGCTTGGGTACGGCCTTGTTGCTTTGTGGCCAATTTTTAATACTGTGTAGAGTATTTAGTTGCAGTTTTGGAGGACTGTACACCACTCACTGCTGTTTCTCCTGGGTGCTCAGCTGTCCCATCAGTGTCACTTCTTCTCTCTGCTACTCGGAATCCTGGCGACAGGTTTCCAGGCTGCTGTGCTCTTGGAAAGCCGGCCATGCGTACTGTTGCTTTGCTCCTTGTTGTCACCGGGTAAAAGGCAGAAGCCAGTACCAGACCGTCTTTGCTTCCTATTTGGTGGTTTGTAGTCTATTTAAAATTCTAATCATGTTTTGCTACACTTTTATCCACAGCAGACTACTTCTCTGCATCTTCACTGGGCAGAACAGGCCTATCTATACCACCATGCTGCATCTTCCCAGCTTGTACACGCACCACTTCCTGCAGCACCACCGCATAGCTGCTTCAGTATATGCAGACCTCTCCGGGAGTCCCCACATCTTCTGCCAGCTAGATCTAGTTTTCAGTGTTGCCCGCCTTTGTATCTGCTGCAGAATGCGGGGTGCTTTCTTCTTTAGGGCACGATCGTTGTAATGTATTACTATATAAGTAGTCTTGCCAACTTGCACCTTGATATGGTAATTGCTATATTACTGTGTAGGGCACCAGGGACCCCTTCATATTTATTTGGCACCAAATGATACACCCTATCTTAAAAAGAACCACTTTCATCATCTAAAAACCCCTCTGGGAGCAGTTGCTACTGGGACTGATGGAGTTCCATGCCTGTGTTTTAAAACCAATCAACTTTCTGGCTCATGGCCTAGATGTGTAGAGGGAGTACGGGACATGTCATCACATTTTGTAATATCAGACTACATGTGTGTCTGCTGCGATAAAATAACCTGAATATCAGTGATTCACCCAGTATACACGTTTAGTCTGCCCACCCCACTGTTAATATGCTTATAAAAAACGAAGTTCAGACTCTGGTCACTCCACAGTGTGCTACCAGGCACAAACCGCTTGTCCGTTTAAGAAGTTTAGCCATACCTAACATGTTGCATTATCGATTTATTCCGCAGTGTATAATCTGAATGCCATCGCCAGTACAAAGTGATGTTCCGCGCTTTGTTAAAGCTTAGGCATGCTTGTACAAAATTCATAACCAGCGCATTGGAAAAGAACCTGGGTTGCCCAGTGTGCTGCTTTTAATCTCATACACGCTTCTTTACTTTTAGTGCATTGTTTGTGTAGAGGATCAAACTTACCTTTGGGGTGGTGGGGGCAGGGAACAGCCTTCATCTGGTTTTGAACCCATCCGTCATTGCTGGATATATTTATAATGTAACATTTTTTTTTAGCAGCAGTGGATAGCGTAAATGTGGACTACTGTAAATGCATGCATGGTGAGTCCTCATCAGGGTTTGCGAAACTCTCTGCCAGTGCTAGACTTTTTTGGGCCCTTTGTCCTGCATGATGTTTTGTGTGAAGTGTTGCCTGAGGAGTGGTAGGCGCTGGGAAGTTTTACTCGCATGCTATTTTAATAGCGGCTAGGGACCAGCTGATAGGAATCCTCTGTGCACCTCTTGGAAAGTGCACAGTACTGCATTGATCTTTTGTAACTCCAGGTTTTGGTCTCCCTTTGACCCCTTCCTGCCCAGATCTGCTCTTGCAAAGGAACACTTTCTAGCATTGTTCATTGCTACTTGTGAGCTTACCCTAAGGTCTACCCTGCATTACAGTTTTCTTGCTAGCAAGTGTACGTTTTGCTGCTCGGTATACATTCAATAAATCCAGCACTAGGCCCTACCGCTCTGAATTTCCATCACTCAGTCTGCTATGTATTACCACACTGGAGAAAGCGCACCCACAGAAGTGAATAATTTTCCAGACCAATTTGTGCTATATGTTTTGTGTTCTATAGGTGGGGGCTCTGTTGTGTACATGGGAAATAAAGGCATGTATGGTGCTGAACACTGGCATACACCCACGTCCTGTCTCGTATCCTTCATATCTTTGGTACACTCACTGGAGCAGTGTTTCGCAGCCCAAGTTTTTTTTTTACATTTTTTTTTTTTTACTTGTGAACCCGTGCATGCAAGATGGTAAATTATTCATGGAACGTGATCCCGGTGATCTCTTCTCGGAGGTTGCCACTTATAGTTGTCCTAATAACACTGGGGCTTCACCTAAGGCAGGCCCCATCAGTGAACTAATCTGTATAGCAGAGGTAACCTTTGAGGATCTTTGTTCAGGGGCTAAAACTACTTGAGTGGTCTTTGAAGGGCTAAAGAGTACTGTCATGGCTGGGATTTACCTCTTGGGGGTGATTACATCCTGGGCATGCTACCAGGGTCCTTGCCAATGGGCTCAAACTGACACTAGCTCTGCCAGGCACCCAGGCTCCAGGGCTAAACCAATTGGGGGTGGGGGGAAACCCTCAAGTTTCACTCTTCAAGGGCTCCCTGCTCTAGAGCTAAATTGTGCACTGGCCCCACTAACTCCATTTTCCGGGGCTGATTCTGCCACCAAGCAAAGTCATAATGCTGCCTCCTCACCAGGGCTAAATCAAGTGTGATTTCCCAGAGTGTAATTTGAAAAAGAAGCTGTCGGACCAAATTGCCACCACTCCCTAACTGGCCCAAAACCAATGAAACCGGTCACCATTCAGGAACTGCAAGTCTTTTCTGCCTTGTGTGATGTTTGTTTTTCCTCATGTTGCAAGATGTCAACAACATCATGGAGGCAAACCTTTTGCATCCTCCTTTCTCTGCACCGGGTCCCTCCTAAAGTTGACTTTCTGTCCACACCCAGAGCTTTATGGGGAAGATATCCCCCCTCCACCACCCTGCTCCTTGCCCCGAGAGTGGAGTGATTTTCTCTGATCAGGATTTCGTTGCCACCTACCCTTTTTCTTCCTTCAACGTTCTCCCCACTGTTGATGTAAATCTGTGGCTCGTTAGACCTTCTTGGGAGCCACTGTCTGTGGATTTATGGGCCCGCAAACTCCTTTGCAATGCTCTTGCCACCCATTATAATCTCCTTGGTCGAATCAGGCTTCTGGGGATTGATTCTTTGCACACTTTCAAAGCCCGATAGCTTCAGGATCTAGGAACATCTATTTCTAGGGTTCAATAAATGGAATCATTAGGGCTCTGGAGCCTAACAGGTATATGTTGATTTCTACTTCAGAGCCCACACTAGGGCCTTCATCTAAAGTTCATTCAGACTCCTCTGGTTAATTCTATGGAGGGTCTTTCGGGGCCTCTGCCACCACAACCCAATGCAGTGCTCCCTATTCCACCACTGGACAACATGCATGTGTCCTCTTCTCCTCAAGGGAAAACTCCTCTACCCCCACATTGAAGGGGTGTACAAGATGCCCTCTTCTACCCAGGCATTTCATGATCATCTTGTAAGCCTTATGGTATTCTTGGAGAATTCCCTGTTCAGAGGTGTCCTAAACAGAATTGGACATAATGGCTGCATCCCCCTCCATTAGGGGCTCTGAAAGTTCTGATGGTGTCCTGCAAAAGGATGTGTTGCAGAGGCTAGGAAAAGCTGGAGCAAGCAACATTTGGAACAATCGAGCAATAACAAAATGTGGGTATGTTGTCGGCCATAGAGCTTGCAACAGGTGCCTCTGACATGTCCCCAGACCTCTCCGTCTGTCATGACTGCGGCCATCCTGTTTTCCAGACTCTCTGCAACTTCTTAGGCTGCTCGGGTCTTAAAAAGGGAAAATCAAGCATTTGAAGTGGTGGTTAAAAATACTTTTGCCAATTCAGGCCTTAAGTTTAGGGAGGCTAATCCCTGAATGTTCTTTGGATGCTGTAAATCTAAAACGGTAGAGAAAGCTGGTAGAGTTTTACAAGGTTTCTTCCACCAGACAAGCTGGACCACATCAGAGTGGACTACGCAGCTGCTAATTTCATGTGCCAAGACATCCTGAATCTGTGACTCACCATATTGATACCTCGGAAGGATTGTTGCTCTAGGGCCAGATGTATGCAGACAGACATGGCTCCATGCCACTAGCTCCACAAAGGAGTTGCAAGAAGATGCCTGACCCCCCTTCAATGAAGAGGACCTCTTTTTCGGCTCCGCCAACGAGGAGCTCCATAAGAAAGACTAGCACTCTGACAGCCAAGTCCTTGTCTGTGTTGGCAAACCCCTCCATGGGTGGTTCCCAGCACAATTTCTGGTCCTTCTCTGGTTCTGATGATTTCAGGATCATGTGACTGGACAAACTGACCGGTCCCATTGTCTCCACAGAAAATAAACATTGCGCTGGTATAAGGCTTGTTTTTCTCTCAAGTCTCCTCCTCTGGTGTCACGTAAACAAGTCTTCCAAGTGACCGGTCTCTGATGTGGAGCTTGCTGACTTTTGACATTGGAGCTTGGTGGAGCATGACCTCTGTCCCCTGGTTTCGTTCACTGGTGAGTTAGGGGACTGAAGGGGTTTGTCATACTAATCCCATCCTCCCTTGGTGGAGATTGGTTCCAACCTTCTGATGCTGGAGGTCAAGAAGCTACTTTTGATGGGTTCTAAAGAGTTGGTTACCTTTCTACAGAGGAGTTGGGCTAAAGTCAAACAAGGCTGGCCTGCTCACCATCCTCTACCTTTGGGGTTTCAGCAGGCAGGCTTAACTGAGTCAAGGCGCGAGAAGCAACTGTCACTGAAGGAAGGATTCCTAAACCGAACCATTTAACAGAAATGCTGTGTTTTGAGGGCTTGGCAGAGTTGTAAAAAGTTATAAAACTTTAAAATGTCGAAAGGGAGTGAATTCCAAAATAAAGGAGCAGCAACTGCAAATCTGCAAACTTCACTTAGTGTGGGCTGGTCTATATTGATGGACCTTATTTTGCAAATATGTAGAAGTAAGCCTATGCAAACATTCGAAGACAACACGGAGTACATTGAAAGTAATTTGGCATTTCGTAGAAACCAATTATCGGAGTGACCAAATCTGTTCAAAAGGTGAAAAATCAAGTGGGTTTTAAACTTCTGAACTTTGTGCCATCATTCTAGTTGCTATTTGGGGGTACCTAGGTGCAGGGAGTTATAAATTGTCCATTCTGGAATTGATAAGAGAGCTGACAACCTGAGAGAAAATGCTTTTAGCTATGTATGGAACAATCGTTCAAAGCAAACTGAGATATAACATCATGCTTTTAGAAGGTTGTTAGTTTGGGCAGGTAGATCAAGGTCTTGTTGCCAATAGAAGCCAACGTTTCTTACCTTGGAAGCATAACTAGTGGGCATATTAAAGAAGGTGGGAGATTCGCAATAAGTGCGACATTTACTTTTTGACACAAGGAGGATAACTTTAGTTTTGCTAGGAATCAGTTGACGTGCGTTATCTAGCATTCAATAATCAACTTAGTCTAGACAATGAACAAGATTTGAGATTCAGATCAGGGACATCAACTTTGATATGGAAGTGGCCGTCATCTTCATATGAATGATACAGCAATCCGTACTGGGTGGGGGTGGGGGACTAGAGGGAGGAAATGTGGAAGAGTATTCTAACATAAATATTCAAGTAAAGGGAACCCCTTTTGCACACCATAAGTACATACCTTTATGAGACAGAAAAGGGCCTAACCTTGCCTGTTGCTTTCGTTCCTCCACAGAGAAGTGAAACCATTTTAGAGGATGCACTGAAATATTGACTTACTGAGCTGAACATGAATGTAAAGATCATGACCCACTGTGGCAAGATCTAACATCACTAGAAGAGCCATACCTCCATTATATGTGCATTCCAGAATATCATATCCGAAAGACAAGAGGGCAGTTTTCTTCTCATGTTTGGGATGGAAACCTGATTGATAGCCATCTAGAACAAAATAAACTTCTATGTCATTGAAGTCCCCACTGGTTCCAAGATTTTTGAGAGCCAAGAAAGGACTACCACAAGTCGATTAGTTATTCTGAAGTATAGTGATTTTCGTTTAGCTTTTCTTTTTCTTTTTCTTTTTTTAGTAACTGTGAGATATGGAGGATTTCAACTGGGCTAGGACTAAACCTTCTTTTACTGACTTGTTGACAAATGCAGTAATGTATTACACAATTGAATCTGTGAAATTCTCAACAGATGGAGCTGATCTAACCTCTCCTGGGTGATGAGTAGTCACTAGGTTTCCAAGTATTGAGAGAATCTGAAGAGACGGGCTAAAAATCTATATTTTAGGGGAAAGAAATCTGTTAAGTTGGTTGTAGAATAATAATCATCCTTAATGTTTGTTCCAGAATATTTTCTTTTTAATACGTAAACGTTTAAAGATATTATTAAATTATTCTGAGTGAGACAATGCTCCTCCGAGATAAGTGCAACTGAATGGGATTCAGATGGTTTTACTAATGATTGAATGATCTAAAATAACTTTCTCAGAGCATTATCTTTACTCTCAATTTCCTTATGTGGGAAGTATTTGTTTAGCTTCAAAAATCTCTTTTTCTGCTAGTCCGTACATAGATTTGACCTTTCTGAAAGAATCCTAAGAATTGCTATTCTTTCTTTCTGTTTGGAGCAATATTTTTGGGCCTCCCTTAAATGGGATAAGAAACCAAGTAGAAGATTTCTTCTTTGAACTGGGCTTTTGAAATGACGCAATATTATTACATCTATTGTCAAAAGATAATGATAAACATTCAGTAAATTCAATTGGCGAATCTTTATCATGATTTGGAGTTCTTGCAATAATTGAATTGACCAGTTTATTCTTTTTACAATAAAGGACTCCCGTTATCCGTTGCTCTAGGAGCAGAGGACAATGGATTCGCCATGGTAAATAAATCCAATATAATGAATGTTCCATGAGACTTGTAAAGTGTCATCATGCTGCATAGCAATACAAACACTTGATCTAGACATTGTCCTTTTGAGCGCGTAGGAACATTGGGAAGATGTTCCAACATGGTGTTTTTAAACAATTTAGCTTCAGTACATTCAGAATGTTCCAACCTGGAATTAAAATCTTTCAGCTCCTGCTCAACAAACCCTTATTTCGATCCCTGTGGTTGCATGCGGATCCTTTGGGTAGACCATGTGTCTGTTATGAAAAAAGTATTCTATATAAAGGTTTACTTTGAATGCCATATCCATGTGAGGCAGTTTCAAGGACTGATATTTATAAAATGTGTATGTAATGTTACATCCTTTGGTTGTGTGTGGGGATCGAAGGCCTGGAACTGCTTAGTTGGGATGATTGATTGTCATGTATCAACAACAAACCGGGTGAAAGGCATCTTACAGATCTGGAATGGTAATTCCAGAAGAACAGCAATACACAGACCAGGGACGCACCCCATAGTGCTCCTCTATCCTTTGCAGAAAAACTGCTGGAATGTATCAAACATAAATATGCCTAAGTCAGTAACACAATTTCATATGTCATGACAAAGTCTTAAATATAATTATATTTCTGAGGCTTGTGGAATCTGCTCAGATCACATGCTGTGCAAAGGCCGACATCTAGTGGAAGCTGTGGAGTATTAGTTTGTTTTTCGAAACTCAAAAAGGGGCGTCGAACCAGGGCATGCCAGTAATACTATCTCTAGTGTGACGTCGCCTGTACCCATGATCCCTCACGTGTGGGACCCTCAGATTGTTTTTTTCCACCATACTAGTCAGACGTATGTTGCAGAGTTCCTCGGCTTTAGCCGTTTATACTTACAATTACCGTTAAAAAAACTTCCCCGTTCACTTCCACCCTACGCCAAATATCGATGCCGGAGAAGATCGAGGAAACCAGCCGTCGAGGACTGCCACAACGGACTTCGGGCCTTGGAAGGCCTCCGGCCTCGCCCCTGCACAGCAGGGAGAGTGAGGGGTGGTCATAACAGGCTTATTTCCACCTTTTTTTCCTACATATACCCGCCCGCTGCCATTTTATAAAATATGAAGAGTACTCCATTTAAGTTCTGGCCAAAGTGTAACAGGAGGTTTCCCTGGGTAGACAAGCACAATATGTGCAATCTCGAGGCTACCTGTCGAGCTTGCAAGCTCTTCAAGCCGAAAACCCTTAAAGACTGCTCAACTAAACGTTGGGCCCACTACGTCAGGCAGCTAGAGGCAATGGAAGTGGAGGGGACATTCAGCGATGGCAGCAACGCCGCCGAATCGGACAGCGAGGGCAGAGAGGTGACTTCGGACACCCACGCGCAGGCCCCCCGACCCTGAAGAACTGGCCGGCGGCCACGTTGTTGGGACAACACCCAGTGCCAAAAGTGCTACACTTACTACCTCCACTAAACACATCAGCCACGGCCGCTACTCGACACGCGTGTCGAGCGATCAGCAACGGAAGACACCAAGAGAGCGGTCCAACGAATCTGTGTCCTCTGGGCGTTCGCGTTTGCCTCATGACAAAGGCCAACCGTCTTCGGTTGACAAAGGTGTCGCATTATCAATAGTCCCCGAGGACCGATCGTTTGATTCCGCCCTCTATACTACACAGCCAAGACGCGTAGCGTCTACACTTGAGATTCAACGTCCTTCCTCGAATACCACATCCAAATCTCAACGCGAGTCATCAAATCCTTCGGAGGCCCCTAAAAAAACTGGGAAACACTCCTCTGGTCAGGGGGATAAACAACATAAAAAGTCATCTTCAGCACACCATGTTCATAATGAGAAGCAGAAAGTCCCTAAATCTATAGAGAAGTCCAAGGTATTGGATTCTACCACTAAAGTTAAACTCATTCCTCCCACTGCCCATGATATGGGCACTGGTGAGGAACCAGAACATGTTGTTGTGATTCCTCACTCTAAAGAATGGAACTCAGCTGACATTGATAGGGTAATGGGAAGGATGTCATTCATGGCTGACTTCTATGAAAAGGACCCTAATTATTTTCATAGTTATTCCAACACCCCTGTTACCTCTGTCCCTTCGGTGTCTAAGGCAATACCTAGTTCCTCTCAGCCCCCCTGCTAAGAAACGCCGCTCTGACGCTCCAACTCAGGACTTGGCTACAGTCTCCTTTAGGGTTGAACCCTACTTCCCTGATTTATATTGTGATGAAACAAAACCACAATTAGTGGATGACCTGACAGGGGTCTCCTATTATGGTGCATGTCTCACCTGTTGATAATCAACCTCTCCTCAATGAGGTACTGGCTAAGGCTGCTGCCCATTTTCATATCGACACACAAGGGGTCCAAGAAGACACAGATTTCACTGAAGAAATCCTAGGAGACAAGAGAGCCATTACTCAGGCTATCCCTCTGTTAAAATCAGCGTAGGATTGATCCCTCGTTGGTAACCCCTAATCTCACTCGAGTGGTTAACCCATGAGTCGAGAAATTGTTCCAGGCTGCACCCTCCAATCTCCTGTACATTAGGGGCCAATTAAAACCGGATTCCCTGGTAGTAACAACCACCAGGAAAAGGGCAGGTACACAGCTTGCTTCTTCGGAAGCACCTCCTGATGAGGAAAGTAAGATACTGTACGCTTTGGGTAGAAAGGTTGCCTACACCCATGCCTATCAAGAACGGATTGCGAACAGTGCCACCCTTTTGGCAAGCTACAATTGCCATCAGTGGGAAGAGGTATCCGCTTTGGTATCCCCCGCACCCGAACACTTAAAGAGTCAGCTGGTTCAAATAGCAGCAGATGGAAGATCTGTATCAGGCAGCATGCTAAAGACCAACTTTGATGCAGCAGATCATGCTCGAAGGTTAATCACCGAAGGCACTGTTATTAAGCGTCATGCTTGCCTGATGCAGTCAGGGTTCAAACCTGAAACCCAAGCAACCCTTATGGATATGCCCGTGGAGCCGAACGTTCTATTCGACAAGGCAGTGGAGGAAGCTCTAAAGATGGCAAAGGATGAGTACGAGACCCTAAAATCACTCAGTCAACTCACCAATAAACCCTTTGGACAGAGGGGGAAACAACAATTTTCACTGCTTTCGGGGCCAAAGTTCCCAAAGGGGTTCAAACTATTACCAGAATCAGGGAACCTCATGGGGTAACAATCAGTCCAAATCCTCACAAGGCTTCCCCAGAGGGTAGCGCAGGGGCCGCACTAGGGGATAGAGACAGCCCCGCCAGAGGTGGTACGCCACCCAACAAACAGTGACGTTCCGCTTCAGGTCCCCTCCCATGTATTCCCCAGTAGGGGGGCGCATTTCCACCTTCACCCACACATGGGAGGGGATCATTTCGGACAGATGGGTACTGTCCACAGTGTCTGGAGGATACTGCATAGAGTAGCTAGGGCACCCCCAAGACCATCCGCCGTGACAGAAAATACACTTGCTGGAACATCAGAAGATCCTCCTCGAGGAGATCGCCGTTCTGCTAATAAAGGACGCCATAGAAGTTGTCCCAACCAACCAGGTAAACGGGGGTATTCATTCAACTTACTTCCTTGTGCCAAAAAAAATGTAACAATGCGCCCAGTATTAGATTTGCGACCGGCAAACAAGTATTTCAAGCCACAAAAATTCTGCATGACTACTCTACAAGAAGTAATCCCTCTACTAAAAAAGGGATTACATGGCAACATTTGATATGAAAGATGCTTATTTTCATATTTCAATGTTCCCAGCACACAGAAGATTCTTGCATTTCAAGATAGACAACCAGAACTACCAATTCAAGGTGCTGCCCTTCGGAATAGCCTCGGCTCCAAGGGTATTCACCAAGGTACTGGCGGTGGTGGCGGCGCACTTACGCAGGGAGGCAATCTGAGTGTACCCTTACCTGGATGACTGGCGCATTACAGGGGAGTCCCCCCTAATTTGCAGACTAGACATTCAAAGAACAATCAACCTCCTCTTCCAATTGGGCTTCTCAATCAACGAGAAAAAAATCAAGCCTGGTGCCAAGCACCTCAAAACAGTTCTTAGGAGTTGTCCTAAATACCCAACAGGGTTAGCCTTTCCATCAGAGGAAAGAATTCGAAATCTGTTGCTGCAAATTCCTCAATATCAGGCCTGTCACCAAATAAGGGCGGGCAAAGCTATGCATTTACTAGGCATGATTGCATCTTGCATTTACCTGGTTCCCCACGCGCGCCTGCGCATGCAACCCATGCAGGAATGGTTGGCGAAACAGTGGTCTCAAGCAAGTGGTCAGTGGGACGATCTAGTGGTCGTTTTGCCAACACTAGTACAGAGTCTTCATTGGTGGACAAGAGAGAATCTTACGAAGGGGAAAGAAATTCTACGATCCAGAGATACAGGCGGTTGTCACAACAGATGCCTCCCTAGCAGGGTGGGGAGCCCTCTGCCTTCACCATACATCTCAGGGTCTCTGGTCTCACACAGTGGCTCAGAACCACATCAGTCTGCTAGAATGTCTGGTAGTCTTCAGAGCGCTTCGGGCATTCAAACCCCTCCTATCCAACCAATCTGTGCAGATCCTAACAGACAGCACGACTGCTATGTTTTACTTAAACAAACAAGGGGGCACTCGTTCTCCCAATCTGTCTAACCTTGGCCAGAAAATTTGGAAATGGGCAATCAAACGGAAGATTTACTTGTCATCCCAACATGTTCCAGGGGAACTCAACTCGCTAGCAGATGCTTTGAGCAGAGATCCCCTCCCAGGGGAATACGAGTGGTGACTACACGAAGAAGTCGTAGGAGACCTCTTCTCTCAATGGGGTTTCCCCACTATAGACCTATTCGCCACAAGCGAAAACGGACAATGCCCAGACGCATCCAGGTTCCCCCAGCCAGGCTCCAAGGGGAACGCCCTATGGATGAATTGGTCAGGGATGTTTGCCTACGCTTTTCCACCAACCCCTCTGATGAGGAAAGTGGTGAACAAGATCCACAGGGAAGCGATGACGCTCATCCTGTTTGCACCTATGTGGGGGAGACAACCATGGTATTCACACCTATGCAAACTGGCGGTGTGCAACTCCATCAAACTCCCCTGCCGATACATCCTACTTTTCCAGCACGACAACAGTGCATCTTGGCAGCATGGCTCCTGAAGTCATAGAGTTCGGACTTCTCAATTTACCCCAGAGATGTATGGATATCTTGAAGGAGTCAAGAAAACCTAACACGAGGCACTGTTACTATACCAAATGGAAACAATTTGTTATTTGGTGCCAGAATAAGCAAATCAACCCAGTTGATTGTACGCCTTCTAATGTTGTCGCCTATATGCGCCACCTACTGGATACAGGGTTAGTGTTTAACTCACTTAGTGTACCTGGCAGTTTTATCAGCCTACACCACTTCCCATAACAAGGTGTCATGGTGGAAAGTGCCAGTCGTCAAAGAATTTATGGAAGGGGTAAAGAGGCTCCACCCTCCAATTTCTAACCCACCACCAGGTTGGGACCTTAATGTGGTACTTGCTAAGCTCATGGGACCTCCCTTTGAGCCCATGCACAAATCTAGTCTCAAACACCTGACTTATAAAACTGCCTTCCTAGTAGCCATCACCTCCATAAGAAGGGTCGGTGAAATTCAAGCTCTGTCAGTGCAGGATCCTTTCTTTACTATTCATAAGGATAAACTGGTTTTAGGTTCTCACCTAAGTTAATTTCCAAATTCCATGTTAACCAGTCTATTGAGCTACCAGCCTTCTTCCAAGAACCCAAAAGCTCTGCTGAGGTGTGAGGAGGGCGGTCCTCCACTATGTAGACAAGACCAGACTGCTAAGAAAGACAAATCAGCTGTTCGTCTCCATAGCTCCAGGCAGAGAAGGAGATCGCATCTCTAAAAATTCTATTCCCTTTCAGACAAAACACTGCCTTTTACACCAAGGGACCACGCTACAAGAAGTACTGGAGCCACTCTGGCTTTCATCGCAAATGTACCCCTTGACAGCATTTGCAAAGCAGCTACATGGAGCTCTATTCACACCTTTACTCAGCACTACTGCATTGACACTCATTCCAAGACAGATACTCAAGTGGGACAAGCGGTTCTAAGACATCTGTTCGCTCATGAACCTTCTCACATCCCACCTCCTTCTTTTAACACTGCTCGCTAATCTATGCACATCATGTGATCTAAGCAGATTCCACAAGCCTCAGAAGGGATACATTACTCACCGTAATCATATTTCTGATGCTTGTATCTGCTTAGATTCACATGCGCCTGCCCTTCTTCCCCTCTGAGAGAAGGCGCATGGATGCTTGTAGTCTTATCTATCTTATCTGCTTGGATACTCTGTACTCGCGCTACTCCTCATGCTACCTCATGTAAATAAAAATACAATCTGAGGGTCCTACACGTGTGAGGGATCATGGGTACAGGGGACGTCACACTAGGGATAGTATTACTGGCACGCCCTGGTTCGACGCCCGTTTTCGAGTTTCGAAAAACAAACTGTAATACTCTGCAGCTTCCACTAGATGTCGGCCTATGCACAGCATGTGAATCTAAGCAGATGCAAGCATCAGAAATACGATTACGGTGAGTAATGTATCCCTTATTCGGGAGGCAGCAGTGGATTCAAATGGTCATTTGTCCAATATATTTCAGGCTATACAAGTCGTTCATCAGGGACTGAACATACAATCAATGCATCGCATGAGGTAGAAAAGCATAGATAAACGTTGTGACATAGCACACACAACAAAAAGTAAGAGAAGGAGACAAATAAAAAATTAAAAAAACAAGAAAAGAAAAAACATTAAAGAAATCGTAGGACCAATGGTATCCTAAACACCAAACAAAATATACAGTTCATCATTGTAGAAATAAAATACCTCTGCCTTTTGTCTATATCATCCAATGTTAATTATGTTGAAATAGGTTATCCTGTGTAAGTGATTTCAATCCGACACACACCCAAGTCAAAGCCCATCATGCAGTGCTCAACTGAAACCCTTATTTAGTTTTGTCTATAAATTCAATATTCTGAACGATATACCACTCATATCACACCCTTCTCCTAGAACCCCTCTGGTCACACTGAACCAGGAATCAGGCTGGTTTGCAAAGGTAAATATTTATTTATGTATTCAAAATTTTATCACAATATATTTTAATGGGTAAACAACAATCACCAATGGGGTGACAGAACACTGAAGAATATCTTTAATACACTATGAATCGAGGAATGAGCACAAAAACAAATGCAGCACAGAAAATAATACTTTTGTGTTGGTTCAGATCAGATAGCACTACGGTTAGCGGTTCCCCCTACAACACCCCTCAACCCCCAATAGGCAATGCAAAGAGATGGGAAGAGCTAGCAGGTATTCAGGAATAGCACAAATCAAACAGAATATCAGTCACACTTCCCCCTTCAAACACAAGAGAAAAACGGAATTGACTGTTCAGCTGTCAGATGGCTTTAAAATGGTCCTTAGAATTGACTGAGCAAAAACACCATATGTGGTCAAAAATACTTAAATTGTTCTAAATTCTTATGGGAGCCTCTTTGAACAGTTGCGCACAAGCAATGATTTAGTCAGCAAAAACATTTGAAATCTTAAAGTTCAAGTTGGAAGCAGTTTAGAGCTATTTCACACGTGTAAACCTTTCAGATTTTTAAAATTGCTGCAAACTTTTCCTTGCGCGATGAATAAGCGCACTGGATAGCTATGGATGTTAGGTACAAGTAGGAGTTGAAATTTCGTTTCTAGCACAAAAACTGAGGGAGTTATAGAGGGTTTAGTAAAGGTTGTTTTTGTAAAATAGGCGCGAGAATGGAAAACAGAAATGCACTTTTGAAAATGACAAATGGGTTTGCTTACACTAGAGGATGACTATGAAAAAGCGAATACCACAGAGGAATCTTACAGTTACGTGATCAGTGTAACCCGACTACTGAGGAAACTCGACTTCTTCAGATGAGAAAAGAGTTGGCGCAAAGATACTCCTAACAAAACTGGTTCTGAATGAAAGATAGGATGGGTTTGAAATAGGGATAAGACAATGCAAATATACTATGCGCCACAGTTCTTCCTATTAATACTCACAGGATAGGTTTTTAATTGGACCGTCAGCTCTGGTCATTGGATTGGGTCTGGTCTAGGAAAGACAGCACATCAAACATGGTATTGGATCATTGAGGCTGGTTGCCGGATTTGCACAGGATCTGCCCTCCTAGTCTGTAAGTATTTTAATCAGTTGGATGGCGAGTTCCTCAGGCAAGCCTAATGGTGGAAAGCCAGAGAATTTCAGGATACTGGTTCAAAAGGCCTTCTCACACCACTCAGCTCTTCACTGGGTAGAGGGAATACATTTGAGGATTTGGGCCTTGCTGGAAATCAATAGTTCTCTATTGTTGGCAAGAGTTTTGGCATCTGGATCTGGAAGAATATTAAAACTGGATCAGAGTGCTTCGCCGGAATCAGGAAAGTGAGTGGATCTGTGTGCCCCTATCTGTTGTCAGCTGTCTCTATTTATCCTTTAAAATGGCATCACAAAGTGGGTGTATGGGCCGGCTTAGCTAAGCTTGCCCCTGTGAGCTGGGATAGGACAACACTTCATCTCCGCCTTGCAATTTGAGTGATTGGATCAAGGCCGGATGATGTCAGATTTTATGGTTTGCTTCACAATCATTAGAAACCTCCCTTTAGCCACTGATCTCAAAATCGGATTTGATACTAAATGTACATTTCTACATTGGTCACCTTTATGCAAATCACACACAAAGATGTCATATTTTATGTAGCAGCTATTCCTCAAAACCCCACAGCGGTGGGATCTTGTCTCCACTTTCTACAGATTTTTGCCCTTTTTGCTATGAACATAATTTCCAAATTTTATGCAAATTTCCACAAATGTGTGTTTTTAACATAGGAATGTGCTTGTAAATTTTCACAATTCTAACATTCATACATTTTGCATAAAACCACATATATTGCCATTCCTGTCCAAAACATGTCACACAGTTCTGCCGCCTCTTCACACGTGCAGCTAAAAGTTAAATTAACAATTCTGTCCTTTTAATATTTTTCACCCTTTTGGATGACAAGTTATGAGTCTTTTAAGAATTGTTCTTAGTTCATGTTTAGTAACGGATGGTCCGCCCCTTTTTGTCTCCCTGCAGTCCAGGGGCATCCCCCTCCTTGTTTGTTCCTTCCAGGAGGCATTTACGACCCCCTTCACCCCTCCAGTTTCCTGGGCTGAAGCTCTGTCATTGGACCTTCTCTTTCCATAGACAAAAGTCTGGGCTAACCAGCAATTGGAACCTCCCCGTGAGTTTCTGCTGGGAGGAAGGCCCTCCTTCTGGGAGAAACCTGCTTTTCCAGTTCTTGTAGCTCAGCCAGGCTAATTAACTTTTTAAATCCAGCAAAAAACAAATTTGTTGCATCAAACATAAATACATTACTTTCTTAGCCTTAAAGTCTGTAGGATCAAAAAACGCAACTAAAATCTGTATTCAATTTTGGCAACAATCCTTTTTATGTTTTGCTAATCCAGCAGACTTTTAGTTTTAGGTCCCTTTAAAGTTTCATCAGTAACTCATCTGACAGCTGTCATTCAGCTAGCCGTGGGTACTGCACCCAGATTTTGGCATGGGCTGTCAATTTTCAAACAATCCAGTTTGTTTGAAGAATGTTTTGCTCTTCACATTGGGAGTGTGCATGTTTCACAATACTTCATTAGATACATGAATTTTAGCACCAGGCAATATGTTGAATGTTCAGAAGTGTTGTGTATAGGCATTTAGGAGTTTTTAGCAACAAAGCAGATGTCATTTGTAGGTAAATTTTGGGGTTTCACTTACAAAGTGCTGCTTCTCTCTCTCTCTGCACTCTGTTTGCTGGTCATGAAGCCCACTGGCACATTTTCTGCAGGGGGTGCTCTATCCCCCCGCAAATGCACCATGGGTGGCAGGTTGTGCATTCCTCTTTTTGTGTGCTGAAGCAGTGTTTTTCTAGGGTTGTTTTGCGTGCACAAGGGATTTGACGCCATTGTTGCTGTTTCTTTCACCATAAATGCCAGGGTGATGCAGCATAGCAGAGTGGGTCAATACATCCCACACCTATAATCCATGAAAAAGTCTTGATTATACTCAAAAATATTGTTCAAACAGGATCAAAATGTACACAAAAATCCAAACCAACAAAGTGCACTAAACCATATTGGTGCATTACATGCTATTGTATCTTAAACCGTTGGGAGAAATTAACCAAGTGTGCCGCATCCACTTTAACCCAAGAAGAAAAGTCGTGACTGTAAAAAAGAGATTGCATAACTACATACATAAACCAGTTTTACCACATGCACATAAACGGAACTGGAAAATCATAACAGTGAGGTTCATACAATGTGCTTAAAGAACCATTGACCTGTTATTTAAAGCATGGTAAAAGTCCAAGAATAGTCAATGTAAGGCCAACCGCTAGTGATGAACCTACATAAAGACAACAATGCAAAAACACAAGTACGTCAATTAAATGTTTGTGTTTGAGCATGAAAAAACGGAAGTCCACAAGCGGACGTTCACCGTCCTATTAAAAACATGAAGCATTATCATTGTGCCCATACTCATGGGGTTCCTAAGTGTGAAACCCCAATAAAGTACTTACCGAGCAAAGTAAGAGTGTGTCCCCACAACAAAATGAGTGAATACAGTAATACCACAATGTGTGTGCTATGTGAGCATTCCTACTCAGTTGTTCGAAGAGACACACCATCCAACTTCGTGATAGCGTAATGATGTATTCCCATGAAAGGGTTGTGACGTTTGAATAAGATCTTACAGAGCTCTCTTAACCAATTCCAGAAGAACTGCCAGGCCTTAGCCAAGCATGGTTCAGACAAGTATATAAACCATGTGGCAGTCTGAATGTAGTTGGAGAACATAAGGGAAAGAAAGGCCGTATGTTGGCCTTTGGTTAGTGACCGATGAGATGTTGCACGCCTGGGCAACGATGAGGACTTGTTGTCTGTGAAATCAAAAAGGTTTTATTTAATAGCTATGGTTCGATATTGGGGCTTTTATTATGGGTAAAGGTAAATAATAGGAATGAGAGATAAAGGGGAGTAAATTCTTGTCTCGTTAAGTGGGAGTACCAGAAGATTATCTCCTATGTAACTGTATCCTTCAGGTTGATATTTAATAGTAATAACCGACTCATCATAACTTCCTACTTAATGCTAAATTAAAGATCATCTTAACTGTATATGCATAGGAGCCGAGATTTTAGGTTTGTTGTGGTCTGGACAGACCTAGCTTCGGTTTGTATTCTTACAATCGGTCTAGCATGCCTGTATCCAAGGTCCTACTTAGTTTTACTCATAAACAATCTAATGTTTCACTTGTAATTGTATGTTTCTGTGCATGGCTGGTTCATTTAACCTTGAAAAATAAATTGAGATGGCTATGCCAAGTGAAGTTTATGTGAAATGTGTATGGATGGAGCACTGTCTTTGGCTCAGAACTGGTTAGACCTTTAAACTTCGACAACGGCAGATTGTCATTGTGAGCCTGAACATGCTGAAACTATGCCCACTCAAACATTGAGAACACTATCCTTCTACTTCTGGCCAGACAATACCAGATTCTGTAGAAAGAATAGTTGAATGGAACTTTTTTTTTTTTGTAAGTGATGCTGGGTTTTCAACCCTGGCTCTGAGATCAAAACCCTGGACCTGTGGTTCTTGGAAGTTGTTGCCTTGCTAAGAACATTTTTGGGGCACATTTAGTCATGTGAGGCAAGACCACCTTTAGGCTGTGGGATGGAGGAGGCGGAGACAAAGATTTGGGTGGTGAGAGAAGGACGAGATGAGTTTGCCAAGAGATCCCTACAATAGAAGAATGGGGATCGATATTTGGGGATCCCTTAAAGGGTGGAGGGTGGTGGCAGAGGAGTTGCCATTATACCAAGAGATCGGGAACAAGTTGCCAAACGGGTAGGAGGCGATCCAGGCAAGGGCTCTGTCCTGGAAACTGAATGGGACAGACGAGAGGTTTTATGGTAAATAGAGCCACTTACTTTGCCATAAATATAATAAATGAATATAATAACAATATATGATTGATGCTTACAAGCTTTGTGTGCAAATGCCGGGGACCCTACAATTGTTTGCAGACACATACACACACTTCTTTGACTGCGCTATTCATTTTTCAAATGCATTTGCACTTGAGGCCCACTTTGAGCAGTGAGGCATTCTTTGTTATTTAACTTGTGCTTTTGATTGAGAAAATCCTGTACGACCTAGTGATGACACCCAAAATATTCATTTTATCTAAACCGACAGTGTTGATGTTACTTCTGAAAATGTGCCCCATGGCTGTGTATTAATTGTTCAATATTTCACTGAAAAAGCAGCAGTTTCAGATGCCCTAAGGAAATGTTAATATTGTCAAAAGCATAAAACCGCGAAAAGTGAAAACATATGCTGCATTCACTTGGATGTTAACATTACACCATCTGAAGAAGTGAAAGCATCATTTTGCTTTTTAGTAATTTGCACGTGGAGGAAATGAATAGACCACTAAGGATTAAATTGAGCAATTCTTGTTTATACTCTCAATATAATCCTGCCCCAAATATCAACAATGATGGTGTTCTTTGCAAGTTTGTTCTAAAGTGTAGGAAACAGCAACCAGCTGGCTAATGGGAGGAGTTAGATAAGAGGTTAATTTTAGTTGTTTTAATAAGACTTCATTCCAATATATAGTGAAGAACAACCCTTTGATAGATAGGAGCGGATTGGATATAAAGCTGCAATCCTCTAGTAATTTGTAATTGTTTACTTTAAAATTCAATTCAACCGTATTGGGACAGCAAACTGAGAACACAGTGAGGAAAATTCACTGTGACATTGCCAAAAAAGAGATACCCAGGATTTGACTGTGCAAGGTAGGCCCAAAACCTGAGTCGTCTAAAAATAAATACTATGAGCCAATAAAAGTGCATGAGAAGCAAGAAAAACAAATGTTTATTACATGCAGCCTCTGTCGGGAACGATCAAAAAATCATTCAACATTACATCATTAAATGGCAGCTTATATAGTGAGGGGTAATGTCATGTTTCATACATTGTTTCAAGGTAGATGTAAATTCTCATTCACTGATTGGTCACTGGCTGCTGTTCTATATGGGATTCTATACAATACCTAGCCCTATTGGCCTGTCCTATTCCTCGTGACCATGCTAATGACTTCCTCTTGGCAATGATAATAATGGGGTTATCCAGCTTCTCCAAATCTAATTGGACAATAGACATTCAAACATTTTACAACATACAATTCAGATTTCTATTGGCTGACCCACCTCGAGTGTTCCTGGGTGGGTTGCTTTTGCCTTAATTGACCAATCACTTTGTGAAGTGTACTGACTGTTCACAGCCTTGTGACTGTTCAACTCGCAGTTAATATTGCGATTGTCTCATTGGAAACCATGTTTCACCCTTTTGATACATCTCCTTACTTTTCCCATGATGGAACAATATGACTTCATAGAGCTTTCTTCTTGGCCTCTTGCTTCGAGACCATGTGCAAGTCTAAACTGTGTATATTTGCATTGGTCGGTATGAGCGGACCTAACTCGTATGGACATATTTTCATTTGGGGAGGTACCAGAACCTTTTATGTATCCCCGACTATATTGCCTTCATTCATCAAACCTCTCCTTGCTTCTGTGGTCATTGGATACCTATTTCTTTATATACTTAAATGAAATACCCATGTTGCCTTGTACTCGTAACTCCACTCCTGGGTGGATGTTTTCCGACGGGGGCAGTGTGTGTGTGTGTTTTGCCTGATCGACTTTGTCTTGTGCACATCTCTGCACATTACCTCATTCTCATGAAGCTGTGGGCTTCATTTTGTTAGTTTTTAAAGTGATGGGTTAATTTGTTATAGTTTTCACTTGTTGGAGGCTTGGGGACCCTACTGCACTCTATGCTCCTAGCCAATCCCTGTGCAGCTTTTTGCATCTCCCCTCAAGGATTCTGATCTTGTCCTTTGTCGTGTCTGGGACAAGCAGGAATGGGCTGTTTAACCTCTGAGCAATGTGAATGTTTCTCTGCAGCCTACTTTTCCAACTACTGTGAAGGGCTGCTTCTAAGAATGCATTTTTGACTTTAGACTGCCACACCTTAATTTGCTTAATATTACCTTGCTAGTATGAATTTCTATTTGTTCCCAACTATTTCTCTTAGTATTGTCCAGTATATTTGTCTAGCTATTATTTCCACTCTAGGAAGTGCCACGTGTCTCTTCCTGTTACTTGCACATGTGCCCTATTTCTCCTGTGCCGTTATGTTAGTTGCCCCCTATCTTACTGTACACAGTTTGCATTCTCACTGTTGGATGCCTTTAGGTGTATAATGTACATCTTGTCATTGAATGCTCTCAGAAACTCATTGTATCCCTTTGTCTGCTTCACATGAAGTCTATTTGTTTTGATCCGCAAGGTGACTGGTCCTCTATATTGTTAATTTCATATGTTGGAAAGACTTCTTTAATGTGTCTCACGTTTGGGACGCTGCACTTGCATCCCAACAACTGTTAGCGCTCATGTGATATCAGGTGAGGCCTGAGTTAATCCTGTCTAGTGCACTTTGAAGTGAGTGGCGTTACACTGACCTTTCAGAAGACCTGGTGAAACAAGGCCTAATGCCAATGGGGGGAGGGGAGGAGGGGCGGGGTGTAGAGCTGATGGGAACTGGATATGAAGCAGATGGACCCAAAAGCTTAGGTGTATTTTACAGGGTAGTGTTAAGTTTGACGTTGGTTCTAAATTATTGGTATTTTGCACATTTTACCACATTAAAATTGTATTTTTCAAGCTGGAATGGAACTTTTTTCAAAATGTCTTAATCAGTGAGACGTGTATGACAATTGACCTTAATAAAAAAAAAAAGATAAATTACTAAAGAAAAATAATATTCTGTATAGTATAAAAGTTGAAAAGCTTTTACGTGACCATTTATAAGAATCAGATACATGACAGAATTGGTTGAATGCATTCCTAAGGTGCACATACAAAATAAAGAAGAGACCATTACTGTTTAAATATAACCGAAAAGAAACGAGGGAAAAACAGGACAACATGAAGCTGGAAAGAGAAATAACAAATGAGCAGAGTTCAAGGAGATTTATGGACATTACAATTGTCACTAAGTTGTAACTTAGTGTTGCTTATTCAACAAAGGGACAGAAATTTGGAAATGAAATGGGTTGCCACACAAGATGCCCAGAGTGCAGAGACCTAGTGGGAAATCTCCAGAGTTCCCTGGAGGCCAGTCTACCCCTGCTAATGGCCATAATAGCCCTGGAGTGTGCTTCCCTCGGGCCATGACTTCAGGACAGCAGTCTATTACCCTCAAGTCTCAAGTCACAAAAACAAAAGTGGGGCGACTCTGATGCACATTGGGAAGTGACATAGGGGGACAGCAAAGTGAAATATACAAATTTCACCCAGCTTGTATTTCACGGTTGAAAAAAACGACCAACAAAAAAGCATTTCCCAAGAGTACAGTTTTAAAATTACCTTGCTGCTTAAGTATAATGTATGCATATTTCAAATCTAAGAATCTGTAACCAAACATGTCCTGTATAGTAAGCTGTCAGAATGAGACATTTTACAGTTCTGCAACTAAAGATTCCCGTGGTCTTGTGGTTAAGTGTGTCGTTTCGGAGGCGCGAGGCCAGGGTTCGGTTCCTGACTGCAGCCTGTTGCTTTTTCTTCTTTTTCTTTTTTCTTAAACATGCAGGGAGCGACGTCACTCTCTCAAAAAAAAAAAAAAAAAAAAAAAAAGTGGGCAGACGCAGTCCGCTCTTGTGGTCCCTTACCTGTGCACTGGTTACCAGACGGTATATCCCTACACCAATTTGGTCTAAGCATTGCATCACATTAGGTGTGTTCTTATTTTTTTTGTATCTTTACAGTACACTTGAGCACTTTTATCCGAAGTAGAAGAGAAACAATGTTTTAATGCTTTCCATACACTGCATCTAAAATCCCAAAACACAGCCAGGATTGGATGATCTAATGGAAAACTGTTAAAGAAATAGCCGAGAGCGCAACCAGTGATTCAGAAAACAATGACAAATCCCACTGTAAATGGTATGTAGGACACCGCTTGGTATCTTAGTCAACCTCTTATTCAAAACTAAATCCCCTTTGCTACCCCATAACATCCTGGTGATTCATGTAATGCTTTATAAACCAGGCCATCTCTTTAAGTTTGCAAGGGATTACATCTATTGTACAAAGTTCCCTTTCCCTTGCTTGAAAATGGTTTCTTCTTCTCGTTCGGTCTTTTGATGCACCTGGCTTGGCATATCCACCCACGCCGCCATGTGCGTGCATGTCTGAATGCACCAGCCAGAACGTTTTCTACGTGACGGACATTTTTTTGATCGCGATCAGAGCCATTCATCTCGTGCTTTCCTTTAACTGCATCTCACTTGCTTCCAAGCTATTCCACTTCCTTCCTCCAGAACGTTTTAAAATGCTCCAATAATGGCTAGCATAATCCTTTCATCTTTGCCATATAAATAAAGCTGTGATGCATTGTGGGAGTATCATGGACACACTATTCCTTGTTTACGTTCCAGTCTCTCTTGCCCAACCAGTTTTCTGCTTCTTGAGAGCAAAACTATTGTGTTGCTCTTTTGAAAGACGCTTAAAGTGTCTTTGTTTTTTCTTTTTCTAAAGCATGCATCAGTCTTTATGTTGCTCTCAGTGGCAGACCTTAAGTCTAAACCGGAGTTGTGATTGCAGTGACTCAGTGATTTTCTTTGCTCACATGGCTAAATTGTACCTGTTTTTTTTGTATTATATTTGTCAATCCAGTTCCCTCCCACTCCACAATTGTGCTTCGGTTGCTCTCAATGGGAGGAAACGTGCAACAGTAAGTCCTCTTGCGAACCATACTTGTCTTATTGTTCCTGTAATTTCCCAGTACTGGTCCAAAAGTCAACCATTGATTTGACAAAACGTCCACAGCTACCCCTCAGTTGCACCCCTATGACTTTGATGTGCTACTGCATTGCTATTCAGTAGGTAGAATTGATGAAATGCGCTTTTTTTCCTGAAGATGAAGAGATGACTCCCTTCTCACTAATTTTACAGTTATGCTCCCATCACGGTTTTAAGTTGGCTGGACACTTGTGACCTTCCCTCTCGGGAACCACTTGCTGTTTCTTGACACGGTTTTAAATTTGGCCTGGAGACTAGGCCCAGCCTCGGTTCTCACCCTGACAAACTTCCCTTCTCTCTCCTATAATTCTGCACATACTGTGGCAGTGGTTGACCATGAATTCCTGGAGGCAGTGCTCCAGAAAAGATTTTGAGGCGGGAGTATTTTACTCCCTATTTTCATACTTTGAGACTTATTGTGATTTCAAGGGAGCAAAAATTCGTTTTTCCTTCACAAGAGAGTAAAACATATGTGACCTGTTGTTATGTGAAAGGATATCTATACCACGCACTATCACCACCAGAGTGGTCCCCTGGCGCTGACATCCAGCCGACATGTCCAAAAAGTTTACTGTATGGAAATGATTCATGTGGTCTACATCATGACAGAAAAGCAGGCTTCTGTCACAATTAATAGATCAACCACAGTGTGCAGTACCACAAGCAGCACCCTCACACAAACGGAACAGGTGAACACTAACACTGTGAGCTTCCCGTGCAGCAAAGAATAGGGACAACATTAGCATAAGCTGCTTACGCTTCCCTCACACCGAACGGGTCAGCCGGAGTAGGAGCCATTTAGGCTTCCCTCAAACAGAAAAGGCAAATCAGGATAACAGCAATGCAAGCTTTCATCATGTAGAACAGGTGGAGTGAGTCCGTGCAAGGCAAAGCAAGGGTAGAAGATACCCACACAGAACAGATAAGGAATGAGTCTCTGCAGCAGAGCCTCGACTCACATAGAATAGAATACACAGGGGCAGAGGTGGAAATCGAACTCCATTCTTCTTTCTGATGTAAAACCTTGCAGTAGTGTTGCCTGCTTGGGTCAAGACTGCAACCCCTGATGGAAGTAATGAAAGCTTTGAGTGTCAGAAATATTGCATATTGCTTTCAGTTCCAGATGTTTTTTGTGTGCTTCTTGATCCTATGGGTTCCATAGATTATGAACCCTGTGGTAAGCCCATGTCTGTCATTACCCTCCCGACTCCTGTGTACAATCTGTAGAGTGAGAAATCTTTTGTTGTAATATGAGAGTATGTGGGTTCCCTGAAACGCATCCCAGTATTCAGATTGTTCCCGTTGGGCCATGATGCCTCATCCTCCAATGCATCTGGAGGAATTGAGACTGGATCCTACTGACATTGGGCCGCTTGATCGAAAGGTGCCAAAAGGTGCAACCGCGGTCCGCGCATTTCAACAACAGAACTGCTAGAATTCATAAGGACATGTAACCCAGAACTTTCTGGTATTAAAAAGCAGTTGCCATTTACTTCCAGAAAGAAAAACCTTGCAACTGACTGAAGAGGTAAAAATGAGCTTTGAAGATGGAAACACATTTGGTTGGAATTACTCTGGAAACTAATGATGAGGATTTGCTGTTGTAAAATGACCCATTTTCTTTGGCATTCAGCTTTTCCTAAGCCCTCTGGTGAGAGCTTAGGAATACCAACTTTTAGTGTGTGTGGTTTCCACCTAGTTACGCAGGACTCTGTGCTGGTGGCCATGTGCATTCTGGCTTCACTCCTAGATAGAAGGATGAAGGCGTTGTACTGATGTACACTTAGACATCCATCAGAACACAAAGGAAATACCTACAAAATATATTTACTGAAAAAGGATATATGAAGTTCTTGTTTACCTGCACACTCTTTATTTTCCTTGAACAGTGTGCTAGTTTTGTGCATACCAGTTATTTTGCATTTTATGTCTGGTGTGTTGAAAGATAATATTTTAGGAATTTCTTTGACGCAAGGTGTTCATGAGCACGTTGTATTAGATTTAGAAGAGAGTTCCAGAGTTTGTTTGCACAAAGTGGCACCAACAAAGGCTGGCTTTGTAAAATCAAGGGATTAAGATTCAATTTATTTTATTTTTATTTTAGCATTTTTAAAGAGCTCACACAGCCCACGGGCATCGCGGCGCTGTTACAGTAATTGTTTTTTTTTTTTTTGTTTGCGTAAGTGTTTTTATAATTTTTTTTTTGTCTTAGTTGTATATTTATAATGCGCTTAACTACCAAGAGGTTTCTAAGGGCGGACCCGGGGATCGAACCCGTGTTGCTCTGTGTCATCTTGCTTCCAAGGCGCACACGTTTGCCGCTGAGCCATCCTCCCGGGACAGGGTCAGTCAATGATGTGACTTTGAGCAAAAATGGGTCTCTAGAATGCTATAGAGCGTTTCATCCAAACGTTTTGCATTTCATAGTTTACTCCATGATATCCGTCCAAAGGACATTCATGGTGATGCAGCGGGAAAGCAGTGAAGTGCAATAAGTGCTGAAATTGGTCTCATGGATTGATGCTTAAAACTAGTTGGTCTGCTATATCATTTTCTGAAGTAGGTACTCCCTGCCACTTTAGGTGCCGCCTAGTGGGATAATCAAGGCGGAAAGACGATATGTGGACACAGTGGGGGAAGATAAAGAATGCAGCTTTGCATCGCAAGACATTTCCTTAAGTGATGGCCAGACATTTCTGATGTTGGTGTTGACACCCGGGGCAATCCAAAGCTAGATTCAGAGGAAGGTGCATGCTGCACACACCTTGCTTGCCATCTTCATCCACAACCCCTTCGCTCCCCTCGTTGACTAGTGCTGAATCCCTCCCACCACCCATCCTCTGACTCCCACTTACCTGTGGTTTTTCATCCTCGCTGCCACACCACTCCTTAAAGGATCCTGGACTGCCTTGGAAAAAGAAGAGGGGCCCTGCTTGGATCCCCACCTTCCGTTTCCACGGCATTCACATAGAATGAGTATTTGAATCAACAGACTTGGGGTGCGACTAGCAATAAGCACCCTTCCACACCCACTTGCCATTAACAGTGCTGGGGTCTGGTTTTAAGGCCCTTGCTTTGCTCAGTCCAGTTAATTAGGCCTCGGGCCTTACCGCCCAGTGAAGCCTGCACGGGTGAAAGGTGATTATTGCTACAAGATATCCATGCATAGTAGGCAGCCTGAGTTGTGGCCATTTGAAAAGCCTGTGAGGGACACATCTCTGCAGGCCTCCGTATGGGTAGTCGTGATCGCTACCTGCTTCCACAGGACATGAACTCCTCCTGCAGGTGGCTCACTGTCTTCCAATGGTTGATTTTCAATAGGTAAGATTTTTGATTGAGTTATTGAAGTTGTGGACATTGAAGATTGTGTCATCAGTATTGTCTTTTATTTGTAAAAGCTAATGCTGAAGCTGTGCACCAGGAGGGGGAGAGACCGAAGATAGTTTGAATAAAGGCAGTTGGAGGAAATTCCGTCCAAGTTTTTTTTAATGTATTATACAATTTGGACCATTCATTTGCATTGTTGGAGCCTTGAAAAAGACCTTAACGGTCGAAACGCGTGTCGGCTCAGACTACATGCCACCGGACGTTACTAACAAACCTATTTAGATTGCCACTAAACAAGCAATGTCAACATTATTAGCTAAAACAGGATCTATGTGCAAGTTTGAAGCAACCACTCTCTAGTAATTACATTTTCTTGGGGGATCCGGTGTATAGTCACACCAGTGTCTTCCATGCTTCATTCACTCCTGGAACAATTGAACTTGGAAAGACAAAAGAATGACATCAGCAAGCACAGCATCACAAGTGCCCATCTGCCCACCCTTCCCCATACTGTCCAAGCTGTGCCCTACATTCCCATAGGGGATTGCTGTTCCGCGTGGAACAGGTCTGGTAGAATGAGCATGGCCACAGCATCATTGTTGTCATTACATTTCTCAGCATGCCAAATGGTGCTGAGGAGTGACTTCTGAATGGACTATCTGTGCATAGTCGAATGATGTTTGCTTCTGTGAATTCAAGCAGCTCCCGGAACGGGAACAGATTTCCAGTTGCAAGCTACTAGCGAGGCATAAAACATCGCCCTCAGTTCTCATGCACCCACATGCCATTCCTTATCGCCAGTGGCTGGTAGTGAGTGCTATTTTGTGGCCTGTCTGAAGGTAGGCTGCTCTATTGAGTTGTATCATGAAGTGACCATTGGGGTGTAGGTCTGTATTTAGTTGCTTTGGATGAGGCACGTTTTATTAAGTTGGCTGTTCTGATATTTATTTGCTCATGCTTGTCAATCTTTTTTTGTGCAAGCACATTCTCTGTAGCTATATTCCCTTATCTTTTGGCTTTTGTTTAATTGTCTTCCCCCTTTGCCAAAGCTTTGTAAAGCACCTTACTACAGCATATTGTGCTTTGATGAACCTCAATGTACTTCTAGAATTGGTCCTCAGCAGCATGTATTTCGACTCAGGGTTGTTCTTCAGAGAACAGGGAAACATTGCAAATGTTGGACCACATTCTTTTTCAGACCACTGTGCTGTTCAGCATGGTGTTTTAAGGAATTTGTATGTGACTTTCTCTCTCTGGTTTCGGCCTTGCTTATTACGAGGTTGCATTTTCAATCGGGGCCGTCATGAGATGGAGGAGGGGGAGGGTTGGGGGGGATGGGGCTTCCCCAGGCCTTGATTTCTGCGGGAGCCATATCTCCATGCCAGCACAGTGCATTAGTTAACACCTGCCTCTAAACGTATCCACACGCTTTGTAGGTGTTAACTTGGTTGTGCCGTTGCGCTAGTGTCCATTCCCTTGGTTTTAAAGCCCCTCCTCACCCTCCATCAGGGACATGGCCGAATGCCTTCCAATGTCCTGTGATTGCCGCTCCCACTGTGCCCTTTCCGCTGTTATGCACAAAGATATCCGCTCCCTGCCACTTCATTGGACAGACGGATCCCTGCATAATCGCTGACCTGATTCTGGTCTGTCCCCTGCCCCCACCTCAACTGCCGTATCCAGTTTTCAGGAGGAAGTGTGCCCAGGAGAGTCATTTTGTAGGCATTTCTGATGTGGTACAGGGCTACCGGATAAATATATATATTTTTATTGATCATCCTGTTCTGTGTTCCCAGCAAGCTTTGTGAAAGCTGCATAACCCGTCTCATTCAGCTACAGACTTGCCAGCATAAAATAAGATTCACGCATGTTATGGAAGCAAAGAAACACTGGGATGTGATTGTTATACGGGCATGTATGAAGTTGAAGAAGAGTAACGGAAGTGACACTCATTTAAGACTGACCCTATTCTGAGACTATGGATGGATTGAGTGATGCTAAAATGTAGGAATTTTTAATAATCCATACCTTTTTTTATTTAGCCCGTTTGCCAAAGTACTTTACATAAAACACTCCTATACAATTATTATTACACAGCAACCTAAATTAGTACTCGTTTGTCAACCTCATAATGATGAAAGGTTGAGTAGATCTTGCTAGGATTAACCTGATGAACTATTTTACCAACTAGTTATCCTTCACTGCGCATGCTGCAACATTTGATAATGCATTGCCTCTAGGGGGAGGCAGGGGCTTTGTTGCATTGTTTTTTAAAGCAACACTTATTACATTGCTTAGAAGCAGGAGGAATATGTCCTGGTCCACTAGCAAACGTGATAATAGTAGTGGTACATAAAGGACCAGAAGGGACAGGAGTGGGTAGGCATCCTAATAAATGTTTCCTTTTAGCTGCACAATTGACTAAACAGTATACTTGTGTTGCAATTGAATAGCTCCGCAAGTTAAAAGCTCAGCTCTGACATGTGCCAGCCTTAATTTCCCATGTTTATATTTCAGCGGGACTGGATCAGCCTTTCATCCTTCTGGGGGTGATATATAAAGTGCTATTGTATTTGGTAGGAAGAACACTTATTTTACAGCACTTGGAAGCAGGAGGAGTCAGACACCAAGCACTATACATGCCATAAAAATATGGCAGAATACCAACTATTGTACCTGTATATGGGAAAATCTAGGCCACAGTGACATCAAAACGTGGAATAATTTTGCACAAAATGATAGGCCTCAAACATAAAACAATCAAGTTGACTCTAAGCGGAAGCTCTGGGTCAAGGGCATCCAGTCTGCCTGGCCTACGAAGGTAAAACACTACCCCCCCCCCCAGTTGTACCTATGGGAATATAGTACATTAGGGAAGTCAAAACTCAAGTGAAATAAAACTACAGCTCACATTAACAGCAATGTGCACAGATTTCATCTGACTACAGTGTACATGATCTTTGCAAGATTTTCAGTATTCAGATTTACTATATACGTCGTTTACTGGTAAGTGCAATGGGGCCAACAGCAAGTTTGTATCTCAATGCATCTGCATCAAGAGGACCTCATCAAAATATCTATGCCCTTCACGCATACATTCCAAGGGGGAGTTTTCGTGTCTCCCATGCGCAGTACCGCTGGCGCAGTGCAAAAAATAGCAAAGGGCACTCGCAAAATGTTTTGCACCGGGATGCTTGCAACACTATTTGTTTTAAGAGATCTTTCAGGAGCTTCCAGAAGCAGCAATGGTTTGAGCTATTTGGGTACGAGGTCTGGATTTTTAGACTTTGACTTCTCCCATATGATGATGATGTTTGGTGAATAGGCAGCTAATCGGAGTGTGTACCCTTCAGTTAGTTTCAAACCAAGAGATTCACACTTTTTACTGATTCTGGGAATGCGTCTGCATAACTTGTTTTGTGAGTCATGGAGTTTGCCGGAGATCGTAAATTAGAGTTGTTAAAGCTAATTTTGAAGCCATGGCATTATGTGACTTTTGCCCCTCTTGTTTGGATGTTTTCATATTAAGAGCATAGTATATGTAGTCCATAGTTGAAGAGAATTGGTTACTGTAAGTTGGACTCAAATGTTTGAAGGGCAAGGTGGAATCCAAGATGAAGTCTGTATTTTTTCTAATTTAGTTCAGCTTCCGAATTGCTCTAAAACCGGTGTGGGTGGTGGCTGTGGGTAGGTTGGACTTGATCTGTTCATGCAAGTCTTGATGTGTGTAAATCAATATTACACTGATTTTTAATTTAGCAACTAAAAAGTCTGACGGACGTACAGTGCAAACCATGTTGTGAATGTCAGCAGATCCTGTTGATAATTGTTTAGTGCACACACAGCCTCCTTTTTGGGAGTTTAATGTTCAGCTTCCCAAACCTCTTGAAAAGTGATGCTTAGAGTTTTTGTGATGCTGCGGATCACTGCAAATACTGATGAATTTAGTTGAGTGGGAGCTATAAAATTAAAATATGACTAGGTTGAGGGAAGAGGGAAAACATTGAAGTAGGGTAGGCATTTTTCTGTGAATATTATTCACCTTGCATGACCTTAAAGTATGTTCCAATGAGGCGTAAGCACCACAGAAATGGTTTGGAGGCAGAACATTTAATTTCACGGCTAGACGTGGGTGTGCCAGCTTTTTGTGGCTGGACCAAATACCTTCTGCTTGCATAGGTAAGTCTTCTAATTCTTTGGTGGCAGAAGGATTATTAAGTGGCTGGATGTCGGTGCAAAAGGCGACACGGCCACCCTTGGAGCACTGAAACATGAAAAGGGCAGCATTCCGCTAGAGGGCATTTTACATCAGCCACCGCAGATAGAATTGTGCATGGTAAATTGAATGCATCCATCACATTCAACAGCACCTGGTGAGTAAGAGATAATTACATTATTACATGCTCAGTTATTGTAGTCAGAGCAGGAGGTTCAGTCCACTGACTATGGGGTAGAAGATGGAGAGGTACAGATTGCCTCTACCAAGGAGTGAAAAAAAAACAGTGTAGAGGAGCATGAGGCTTAGAGAGACGGCACTTAGGATCTGGATACGTGAAGTGCCTGATCTCCACTAATGAGGATCCGGATACGTGAAATTCCTGGTCTCCACTAATGACATCCAGTTGGATTTTATCAAGATTATGACTCCTTTGAATAACGCATTTGGAAATAGCAAATTCTGGAAACCACTGATACAGAATAAGAGGACGATGATGTGATGATTACAGGGATTAGATGAAGACTAAGCTTACATGCCACCTGTGTACTGTGATTTACAACCCGTCTGTAAGATCTGGAACTGCACAATATCAGTATGTGCTAGCCAGATAATGTTGCCACCACCACCTTCACAGCCTGAAAGTGTGAATGGTTTTACCCAGGACAAAGATCTGCAACACCTTGCCACCTCAACCTTGTGCAGGAAACCGGTCACACTATTTGCTGAGGGTGGGGGAAGCCTGGCACTAGCTTGGACACCACATCTGTGCGTCCCCTTATAATGTGGCAATGTATAGGAGTGGGATGAAGACACAAGACCTCAACTGCAGTCTTCTGCCGCACTTACTCCTCAGCTGCCAATCACCATTCCACCACTATCCTTTTCTGCGGAGCAGGAAACATTACAGATTTGTCACTGCCAACATTGTTCCAGACCGTGAACCCCCACTCTTCTTTTCGCAGTGATGGTAGGTGTCCAGTTGGTGTGTCGGAAGTGTTGGCATGAACTAAATATAACAGGTCTCATGAACGTGTCTTTGCTCACGCTAACCCGGCTGTAATGTTCTCAGTTGATCTCTTCTTCTTTAATCAAAAACACTTTCACCTGTTCATGTGTACATGTTTAGAACTGCTGCAAAGTTACCAGTCAATTACGTTTCATGTGAGGATGTATCAGAGCTGTACAACAGAGTACTTTATGCAGTGATGCAGGCACTAGATTAGCTTAAGGGCCTAAAAATACACTTCACACTGGACATATTGACCAGTAAACGGAGTATTGATTACTTGGCTCTGACTGCCCACTGGCTGGCCTTTGCTAACCCTGCTATCTGATTGGTTTGGATCCCCAAGTAATCTTAGTCTGTAGCAGGCCACATTGTGCATGCATTGATTTGAAGGCAGAGGCCACAGAGAGTTGACATTGAGAGAAGGTGGTACCTCAGTGGCCGACAACAGTCCATTAATTGAGAGGGAGAATAATTTTAATCGGAAATACAATCCATTAACAATCAGAAACGACAACATTTAAAAAACAATGAATTGAAAGCTGCACTATGTTTAATGGTTCTTACAGTGCTGATTTGGAATACCCCAATGCGGAATAGGGGCTAATGATTCAGTCCCATCCCAGCCACACATTTTATTTTGACATAGAGGGATACTCTTCTTTTTTTATTCAAAGGTGCTTTTATTTCTGCTTGTTTATTTTTCCTTTGGTTGTGTTCTGTTAGCATAGAAGTTGTAGCAATCACGAAGAAATGGTTTGCTCATAAAAGGGCAAACAAGGGAAATGTGGTAATAAATGCTGATTTGTTGAGAACAAATAATAACTAAATAGTGCTAAGAATGCATTGAGGCATGGGTATCTGGTGCATTCAACAACACGTCAGAACTCTCTAAAATCTGCAGGGAACTAACCAACCCTTGCACAGTCTCCTTCCTTCCCAGGCCCTCTGCAATGCACTGGCCACACACTTCACCACAAAACCTCTGGACATCCTGAGCACCCTTGCTACGCTCTCCCTCAAGCCTACTCCCACTCCCACTCCCTTGCCTCCTATGGCCTCCCACCCTCCCTCTTTTCCCCTCCTTCGACCTTGTCACACCTGATGAGGTCACTAGGGTTATGTGCTTTATGAAGGTCTCCTCCAAACAGGTTTCCCCTTGCTCCTCCAGAACCGTTAAGGACAACATAGGCTCTCTTGCCCCTGCACTTGCTGATTTCTGCAACCACTTCCCTTCCTCCCTTAAGCACTCTCATGTGCGCCCCCTCATGAAAATTCCTTCAACAGACCCTACTTGTACAGCCAACTACCGCCCTATCCCCCTATCCCCATTATCAGGAAACTCCTGGAGAAGCTGGACTTCCCTCAACTTAACTCACACACTGAACTTGTTAGCGGTCTTCACGACCATCAGTCTGAATTCTGAGCATCCAGAGGCACGGAAACTACTCTTCTGAACACCCATGAAGAACTGCTCGCATCTCTGGATTATAACTCTCTAGCTGTCCTCATTCTACTCGATATCTCCTCTGCCTTTGACACGGTCAACCACTCCATCCTCCTAAAACGCCCTGGGTATCTCGGAGCGGGTACTGGTCTGGCTGATCTCCTTCCTAACTGACCACCCATCCCATCTTATTCTGGGCACCTTCTCTTCACCTACCACTTTCTTCACCTGTGATGTTCCCCAGGGGTCCAACCTCTCCCCCTGGCTCTTTAACAATTACCTTGCTCCTCTGGCACTCCTCATTTCCTCGTTCTACCCTAACCTCCAGTGCTACGCAGATGAGACACAACTCTTCGAACTTCCTGCTGACCCTCTTGCTTCTTCCATCATCCTGGACTTCTTCTCTGCCATCCAGTCCTGGTGCACTTCCAATGATCTCCGCCTCAATGCCAGCAAGACTGAGATCCTTCCTTTTGGGACACCTGCTCCCTCTTTCTTCCCCTCACTCTGGCCATCCTATTTGGGCTCTCTCCTTTTTCCTTCATCTGAAACCAGAAACCTTAGAGTCATCTTAATTATTATTACTAGTAATAGTAATAATAATAATAATAATAATGTATCTTTGACTCCTCGCTCTCCTTCCTCCCTCACATTCAGGACATTGCCAAGAAGTCCCACTTTCAACTCTTCCTTCTAAAAGGAATTCTCTTTTTTTCCTCACTTTCCCCAGAAGCTCAGTGTTACCAGAGCTCTGGTTCTTTATTGGCTAGACTAATGCAATTTTCTTCTCTTGAGTCTACCTTCTTCCTCCCTACTACCTCTTTAGCTAATCCAGAATAGGGCAGCCAGACTTATCCTTGGCCTCAAGCCCAGGGACCGCATCTTCCCGGCCCTAAAAACTCTTCACTGGCTCCTGTTTGCTACAATGATCAAGTTCAAATCCCTCTGCATCATCCATAAGGCTGTCTGGGGCTGGTGACAATGCTATCTGCAACTTGCTCTTACTAAATACTCTCCCTCTAGACCTCTACATTCCTCTGGTACCATCTCTCTGTGTGTCAAGTGTTTTGTTAAACAGGGCCGGTGGCCGTTCGCTTTCCTCAGCTGGCTCACTCTTAGGGAACTCCCCCTCCCTCTTCATCTTGAGCCAGATCTCCTCAAATTCCATAAGCTGCTCAAGACTTTACTTTTCACCTCCTCCTTCCCTCCTCTGCTAATTCCACAGCTGTTGAGATTGGTGAATGTGGCCCTTGTGTCCTTTGGGGATCTGGCCACCCACACCCAATCGCCTTCAGCCTACGCCCTCCTACTTCCCTTGGCACTAGCTGGCCTTCGCCAGTGTAGGCCTGCACTTACCCCTTTATGTATTACAGCTGAAAGTTCCCTAGCACTTCCTACACTGGGCACTAAAACCTGCTGCTCACTCACGAGCACGGACACTCGAGCACTTAGCCGCCTTTCCCCTTCCCCTCTCCTCTTTCTGCACTTGCACGCTCTGAATGCTCACACAGCCTAGTAGGTTTGTCTTTATCCTCCAGTGTTTTCATTGTTTTCTATCCCATGTTCCCTCCCTGTTGGTGATTTGTAACACAATTTACTTATAATTGCCTAACAAATGCACATTAAAATGAAAATAGTTAAAAAATGAAATTGAAGGAAACCTTCCATGCCTAAACTGTTCAATTTGTAATGACAAATGATCCTATTTGCATCATCCGAGAATGGGTAAATTAATCACCTTGAAATTTGATGATACATGTTGGTGTACTTATGCTAGATTTAATTCTGTCTGTGCACTCGTGTACATGGGGGAGAAGGGGAACTACCGGGACACAATAATCCAGCACAAATCGGTGATTAGAGTCAGTAACACTAAATCCTTGCTTGCAATGCATTTTAATACAACTATGTATATTACTGTGCAACTTTGATTCCAATTCCTGGAACTGATCCTGTGAATCCTGCTTAGAGAGATTGGTGAGTGCAGGTGAATAAAAGACAAACATTTTGGGTGAATTATTTACAATGACCATATCCAAGGGTTGAGGTTGACTGTCTGGTATTCTGTCCATAAATCTGTTATACAATGTCTTATAAATTATGCTTGGAATTTTGAAAAGACCAGCATTCATGAGGACGGTGGCAAGGTAATGATCAGGTGAAGGAAAGTGCACACTTTGATCCCCAGCTCCCTGCGAGCCTACTGTTGAGGTATGATTTTTATGGGGTTGCAACATTGAAGTGCATTTAGTTATTCATTTGTAAAGGTTTTTTCTGTAAATGCAAGCTATATTTAGTTTGTTTCATTGTAGATGCCACTTAAAAAGGAGAGATTTTGACGCAAAACATGTTGTGGGTTTTATCAAAAATTAAAATTAACTGAACATGGTGTGACAATTTGTTAGGTATTGTCACTTCTCCCCAGAGGGATCCCTTTTTCATGAGGCTAGGGAGGTGCGGCTGCTGCACAATAGTCCACCTAGTGGTTGTGTAATGCAGGGAGACCTCATCCTCCTCTGGGGACAAGGACGACCACCTAGGGTATTGTCCATTGATAAACGTCACACCCCAACATTCCCTAGAACCCCTCCATTCCGAACCACTTCCTTGAGAGTAGGCCAATGTATTATTATAGTACATGGTATTCAGCCACCACAGAAAGTACCAGGACGAAGAAGAGCCCAGAAGGCATGAAGATTACTGACTGTGGTAATGGTACAAGTTGGTCCAGAGGAGGCATAAAGATCGTGTCTAAAGAAACGAGAAAACCTGCCAAGGAAGGACTGGCAACCGTATATAAAATGTGACAACGGACTAAAGAAGTTGTCAAGCCCAGCCGGAAGAAGCAGCAATGGTGGAGACTGTCCTGAGCGGGAGTTTCAAACCTGGACGGTAGACCTGAGGAAGAGTAGAACAAAGGACGCAAGCAAGCAGCTGACAGGTTTCTCGGAGCGTCTATCGGAACAACCCAGACATGAAACTGAGGAGAAGCAGAGCCACATGTCACAACGGTGCAGCGAGAGCGAAGGAGAAAAGCCTGAAGTTCCGGATAGACGAACCACAGTCCCTGGAAGCCTCAGTGGAGTACCGAAGCCCTAGTGAAGGTAACTGGTGGTACAACGCCCCTGGAGCGGGCACGGGGATGACACGCCCTGGCTCATTAACATTTATACGGCTATTGGGCCTAAGAAGGGTCAGCCGTCCATCCAAGTTAATCTTCCTCGTAGCAGTGGCAGGGATAAGCCCAGAGAATGGTCTGTGACTCTGAAATAAGTATAGCAGGCATCCAAGTGCGTCATCCTCACAGCAGTGGGAGAGATGAGCCCACTGACAACCAGAGAAGGGTCTGGGATCCTGAAATAAGCAAAGCAAACATCTGAGGAAGTCAGCAGTGGTAGAGAAAAGCTGTTCATTCAGGGCTAAATTGAATACCGGCAAGGCTGAGGTTCCCCCTTTGTGGGCTAAATTTACTGTGGACCCGCCTCCGCCCCCCCCCCGAGGTTCCCTCAGGTAGGGCTAATATTCTTTCCCATGCAGCGTGGACTCCCCAAACATGAGCCAAGTGTGACGGGGATACTCCAGAGAGTCCCTGCAAGATGGCTAAATCTTGCACTGGTTCTGCCGAAGTACCCTCCACAAGGGCCAAACACAACAGGACCCAGTCAAAAGTGGCCTCTTCAGTTGTGTCATAGCCACACAAACTTTCATCTAGAGTGCTGGACCCACAACAAACTAAGGTCACCAAAATGGAGCCTTCTCCATCGGGTGTCACATCCTCTTCCACCACAACATCTATGGTGTCATCCACATTAAAGGATTGTCCCAGGTCCACACTGTGTCTCATTGGGAAGGGACCCTTCACCCAGAGATCTTTTACACTGATCCATTTACTCCTAGAGTGCGGTGGTCTGCCCCTTCTAGGATGTCCCAACCACCAATTCTTTCTTTGCCCATCAGAAAAATTTCAGAAATATCTTAAAGGAGATACTTCCTAAAGCTCCAGAAGTGCCTATAGCCTACCCCCTCCCACCTCCCCCCCCTACTGCTGCAAGCTTCAGAGGCTACACCAATTATTCCTGACCTGCTCTCTGCTCCAGCAGTGGACCTTAAGGACCCTGATGATGCTGATCCTGCTGAGAAGGGAGAGAAAATCATGTTATTAGCAAGGGCCTTTCATGACTGAGTCATGGATCTAATGGGATTCCTCTAAATTCCTGTCCCTGAGTCTCTGAGGGGGGAGTGCTAGCAGGGGCACAATCCTTGGAGAGGTTGGAGAAAACTGGAATGGGGCTTCAAAAAGGCGTACAAGTGAGGCAAGGAAAGTCTGTGCTAAACCTCGCACAGTAATGCCCACCAACAGGAGAATAGACCTGCCCCTAGCCGTCTTTGTCAGTGGTGGCTGCAGCTACCATGTTTTCCAGGCCCTCATCTTATCTGCTTCACAAGGGCTGAGCAAAGACGGTTGTGTGCTTGAAGCCCTTAGTAAAAAAAGGTATTAGAAAACTCAGAATTACAGCTGATACAAGATAATGCAACAGCATTCATAGCAGAGTCGAACCAAAGGCTTTCAAAGGATCTCACAGAGTTTGAAAAGTTAATTCCACCTGAGCATGCAGACCAATCCAAAGGCCTCCTGACAGATGCCTGAATGGTCGCACACGATCTCTTGGAGGCTGCAGCACACTACAGTGACACTTCACCTACGGGGGGTTTGCCATCGGCATGGATGCGTGCAGACAGGTATGGCTTCATGCTACCAAATTTATAAAAAGAGGTGCAAGACAAAACTGCAGGCCCTTGCGTTTGATGAAATATATCTATAGATGAGGAGCTACCTAAAAAGAGTGATCACACTCACAGGAAAATCTCTTTCTACTATACTGACAAAATCAACATCAGCCAAACAATTGGCAAGGTTCAGAGCTGATGCACACTCCAGATCCTTTTCAAGGTTTCCAGGAACTAAAGGCGAGGATGCAGGACAGGTTGCCTAACACCCAAAGGAAAAAACAGAAATCCCCTGCAAGTGGTTTTTTTTCTCCGACCAGGCCTCCTCGGCTAGCTCTTCGCCGACAAGTCTTCAATATAATGGTCTGGGTTGGTCCCATGGAACTCTGGTTGGGGGGAGAATTTCCCTACATATGGATACTTGGAGTACCATAATGTTTGGACTCCTGGATGTTGTCAATAGCCAGCAGGGGGGTTTAGACTTCCTCTACCCCTTTCTTCCCCCTTCCTGCCCTCTTCTAAATCCAGTTTGCTCTCCCTCTTTAAAGTGGGAAATCGCTAAAATTCTGGAGATGAAGGCTATAATCGTTTCTCTTCCTGTCTATTCACTGTGCCAAAATCGATCCTTGCAGGCCTGCGCACCATACTGGACTTGTTGGATTTCAATTTCTTCCCCCTCAGAGGATCAAGATGATTACCCTTGCACAGATCCGCTCTGCCTTACACAAGGCGGATTGGATGTATGCGGTGGATTTGAAAGATGCACACCTACATATCCCTATATGACCCCTGCATCTGACGTTTCAGAGGTTCTGTGGGGCAGTCTCATTTGCAGTACTGAGTCCTTCCTTTTGACCTCCATTCTGCACCCAACGTTTTCATCAAGATGATGGGGACAGTAGACTTGTTCCTACATCTCCAGGGAGTCCATGTCTGCCCGTATCTGGATGACTGGCTAGTAATAGGTCAATCCCCGGAGATAGACGCTCGGCCCCGCTACCTCCTCGATTTTACTCAACAACCTATGTCTGTCAGTGAACTGGAAGAAGTCCACCTTGATGGTTTCTCAGCGATTTAAGATTTTCATAGGATTCTTTTGGGGCACTCGCCTAGCCAAAGTCTTCCCTACTATGGAGAGAATAAATGACAGCCAGGACACTTCCCTAGTTCTCTCCTCCAACAGTCCACTGTGTGGTGGTTGCAGAGACTACTGGGGATGATTGCTTCTTGCATTCAAGCAGTTCCTCTAGCCATATTAAAAATGTGAAGAACACAGCTAACCCCAAGACTCTTGTGCTAACAAGAATCAAATCTGCAATTGCAACTAGTTCAGAAACCCTGAGACTTGATCCAGGATTTACTATGTTGATCCAATCCTCAAAATCTAATTCGAGGGGTTCCTTTCCACAACCCTTCCTGCCATGTGGTGATCTCTTCACTGCTGGACTGGGTGCGACTCTAAAACAAATCTACAAGTCTTCGACCTGTGGGTGGGGTGGAATGCACATAGCATATCAACTACCTGGAACTGAATGCCATTTTCATGCATTTAAAGCCTTTCTCCCCAATATTCAGGGCAAGACAGTATCAATAAGGACGGAACATTCCACCTCAAAGATCTAAATCAACAAAAGGGGACCGGGGGTGGGTGGGGACAAAGTCTCCATCTCTTGTTTGTCTAACAGTCGCAATGTGGGAATGGGCTGTTGGCCACAGTATATGGCTTCAGGCAGTTCACCTACCTGGAGCGTTGAGCATGGAAGTGGATCAGCTGAGCTGTCAAGCGGCAGCCAACCACGAGTGGCAACTCCACCCACAAGTGGTGGAAAAACTGTTCCACTTGTGGGGTTCCTGTCAAGCGGATCTTTTTGCCTCCAATCTGAACAACCACTGCCCTATGTATGTGTTCAGGGGAGCACAGGGCGAGGGTTCTCTCGGGATGCTCTGGAGATTCCATGGGAATGCCTTCCCTTATGTTCTACTAGTGTACCAGGCGCTGTGGAAATTCCAGGAAGCGGACTGCTGTTCATTCATAATAGTTGCACCATGGTGGCCAGCCAGGTTCTGGTTCTAGGATCTGGTGAACCTATCCAAAGAGACCCTAATCTCTCTACCATTTCGCCAGGACTTACTGTCGATGGAGATGTGGAAGATCTATCATCCCTCCCCACAGTCGCTGAACTTGGCAGGCTGGTATGTGAGGTCAGGTATCTAGGCCATTTAGGGCTCTCGGGTGACAACATGCAAATTCTACAAGCCACTCAAAATAATTCCTCCAGGACACAGTATAAAAGCAAGTGGCTAAAATTCTGTCACTGGTCCATTGACGAGCGCAAGCGTCCTTTAAGTGCTTGAGTAGATGATGTCCTCTCTTTCATTTCTGATCTGGCTGCTTCAGGAATTGAGCCAGAGACTTGCAGAACGTAGGTAAAACAGCACTTTGATGGTCTTCGCCACCTGTTTCCAACAATCAAGCCGCCACACCCCAAGTGGGATTTAAACATGGTGCTAACCGCATTATGCCACACCCTTTGAGCCAATGGCCTCCGCTGACATTAGCTTAGTATCCTGGAAGACTGTGTTCCTGGTAGCGATTACCTCAGCCAGAAGAAAAAGCGAGATGCAGGCTTTAGCTGCTGACGAGCCTTTTACAACTTTTCATCGTGACAATGTGGTGCTACGCACTCACCAGTCATTCCTTCCTCAATAGTCTCGGAATGCTGCATCAACCAGACAATTTGTCTCCCTGTATTTTTTCCGAATCCAAGCTCTGAATCAGGAGTCCTTCATGCTTTAGACGTTAGGATGGCTCTAAAGTTTTACTTTTACAGGAGTAGGGAATTTAGGTAAACCCTCCAGCTGTTGTCAGATTTGGAGGCACAAATAAAGGCTCCTCTGCCTCCAAAAGCGACGATTGCAAGATGGATTGTGGCAGCAATTCTAGAAAGCTGCACTCTACAGAAATGTCCTCCTCCAAAGGGGCTTCATGTCCCCATAGTCAAAGCCAAAGCAGCGTCCATTGCATTTCACAGATGCGGCTTTTGGGACACTATTGCAAAAGCAGCGACTTGGACCTCTCCTTTGCCCTTCTGCAGACACTACTGCCTGGACATGAACTTGAGTAGATGCTGAATTCAGTCAGGTGGTACTGAAAAATCTCTTCTGCTAAAGTTCCAAGTAGAACCTTCCACCCCCTGGGAGACCAGTGCTAGGGAATCTCCCACAAGTTTGGAGGAACAGGATGTAGGAGTTAGGAAAGGTTACTCACTGTAGTGACTACTGTACTCCTAGTCCCCTTTAATCGATTCGCCTTCCCTCCAACCCTCTAAAATACCTTTGCTTATCAGTTAGAACCTGACCTAGGCTGGTTGAAAGAACCTGACCTAGGCTGGTTGAAATAGACTAGGCAGCGAGGCCCAGAGGTGGGGCTTGGGGAGGTGGAACCTGTAGCCACACATGTGCTTGGACCTGCAACATAAAAATAAGACCAATATTTTTGTATGGTGCTATAAAAAGCTCTGGTCCCGTCCCAAAGGACGGAATGTCCCACAAGTATGATGGAAAGGGTACTATGGACTGGAGTACAGTAGTCACTACGGTGAGTAACTTTTTTTCCTTTCCGTTTTCAGGATTTCCCCCAACCCTACTGCTGTCTATGCTGCCTTTTCTCCTAGTGCTGACCCTCTAAATCACTTAAAGATTACCTGCTTTCAAAGAGATCCACTTGTTCCATATACGTTGTGGGGAGGCTAATGGAAAGGTTTTCACGTAAGTTTTTTAGTACGGTGGGTTTCAAAGTAGGTTACTTTTTTTTCTTTCTACATTTGCAGTGGTGTGAGGGAAAGGGATTTAAAAAAACGCACACGTGGTTTCTTTTTTCTCTTTGGGCTGAAAGGAGGGAAAGGGATTCAAGAAACCATGACAAACTGCTTCAGATAGGGTTTCTCAAAAGGTGAGCAAGCCTTCACACAAACGTGCGCAATATACAGTGAATTATCAAAAGGTGGAATAAAAAGGAAAATAAATACACAAAAAAGGCTTGCCAAGCTCACACGCTTTCACCCTGTCGATCAGCCCTGCTCCTTTCTCAAACAGCGAAGCACAACCCAGAGGGAACCAGGAAGTGAATTGGGCCCTTTTAACCTCCCCGGAGAATCTCAAGCTCTTATTGGCCTGCCAAACTGTGGTGACATGTCAAATGGTTCTGAATACCCCAGGGGCAAATTTCCACTGCTGGCTGATCTCACGAGATCTCGTAGGACTGGCTAATATTGCATGTGATATTCAGCTTGTCCTGCAAGTTTGTCTTTTTATTTACCATATGCTGATTGCTGAATGTTGTGCATCAGAAACGGTGTCCTCTTGCCAGACGGCGTTTTTCTGGTTTTTATTGTTGGGTTTTGGTAAGGGAAACTAGTATTTTTCAGAACATACAACGCAGTTTTGTTACGTAATTAAATCGGTAGCAAAAAATGTGCAATATTTCATAGTGTGGTGCTAACTGTTAATCTGTGCAATTACGTCTTGCTGTGGTCTGGGAAACTTATCTAAATGTGTGGCAACTTTAATGCAACACTTAATAAATGGATACGGTTATTTTTGTTCAATAGGAACAGCATGTTTATTCGGAGGTAGCCAAGGTTCACACTTTATCCGCGAGATAATCTATTTGCAGGGCTCTTTATAGCTGCTAAAAACAATTTCACAGTGAGTTCCTGGTTATTAAAATTGAGAGCATGTTGTCTGTTTTACAATTGAAATTAGTAATTTACTTTTCTACAAGAATCCACCCAGCTAAATATTAGAACATTCAAATAAACACATTATTTAAGAAGTGTTTCCTCGTTGCAATTACAAACATTTGAGGAAGTCCTTTTTTAAATTCACATCAGTATACACGCGACGTTTTAGCTATTGAATGTCTTTGCTGTAGCGCAATATTTAAAATATAGTGTGTTAATATTTTTGTGTGGATGTACTCGTGCTCGTTCTCTGCTGTGAAATGGGAGGTTTCGATTGGTGTTAGCCGAGTAGAGAAATGTACTGCGTCATATGTGAGGTTCGATGGACTTTATAAAGTCTTGTGGAGGTGAAAAATTCATTCATATTTTTTTTCCTGATGTATGTTTTTTTGGAATTATGTACTCTTGCAGCAATTTGACACCTAATACATTAGAACTTGTCATTGTCCCTCGGTCCATCACAACACTGCATCGTGTTGATAATTGTCCCTTCTCCTGATCTTGGTAACCTGCACCAGAAACTTTTTTCCCCTTTTCTTCTAACATTCATAAACTCAGGACTGCCAACGTTCTTAGAGCTATTGAGCAATCGGTCATAGTAGATCTTTTACAGAGCTCCAAGCTGGATGCCATCTGCCTACCCAGTGGCAGACACAACATAAGCAGTCTTGCCTGGAGAAAGCATGCCCACACATCTTGATCCAGATCATCTGAAAGTCAAATCCCTGACTGACATGCTTGCCCCACTCATTGTAGCTTTCTTCAACGAATACCCCTATGACAGACCGACTAGCAGTTTCTTCACTCACTAATGAACAGAGCTTAAACCCAGACAACTCTACACACGTTCCCAACCATTCTGAAGTAAAATCATTGGGACCAATAAGGTAACTCAATTGCCTCAGCATCCCAGACATAGAAATGACTCAGCACACCTCCAGTCTCGCTTCAGGCCTGTTTTCCTCTGCAAGTACATTTTTGTAATTGTAAGGCACAAGAAACCCTCGTAGAGGAGCCCTTTGGAGGCCGGCTAGCAAACCTAATTCGCTTTAAGTGTGTTGTCTGAGGAGTTCCTGAACTCTTTCCCCACAATTTCCCTTTTACTTCTTTCAATCGCCTCCTGTGCCTTTTTAAACAATTAATCTGCCAACTTTGCTTCTCTTTCATTGATCTCCTGTTATTTTCATATTCACTTCACACCAGAATTTTCAGGTCCATCTGCTGTTTCCAACCTTCTCCACCCCTTTGGGGCCCTCACTCTCTTAACCAGGACGATTCTCAAACTGTCTTCTAGCCCTTCCACAGTATTCACCCCTTTTGGCATTTTCACCCCTTTTGGCATCTTCACCCCTTTGGCCACTTCTAATATAACAGTGACGGTCCTCTACTTCTCCTTCTGGGCCTTCGATCTCCCAGACTACTATGTCCCTTATCTCCTCCCTCAGGTCTCTTTCCCCTGCTACCTGAGCCTGCCCTGCAGCCTATTGTCTCATCCCTAACCCAGCTTTCTAGGGCTCTCGTCCAACCAATGGTTTCCTACTCTGTTCATGCTCCAGGGACTCTCCTTCAGTCTTCTCTCTCCAGCTCTTGCTCCTTCAGTCCCTTTGGTGCACCTCACCAGCTAGCACTAACCAAGTTCTTCCTCCTAACTCCACCACTTACTGACTGAGCCTGTGGGTTTTTATAGGCCTCTGGACCCTCCTTCCAGACTATCTTTGGTGCAATGGGACTCGTGTGGTATATGTGATGGAGTATGGCTGTAGATCGCCCCCCTCTGGGTATTGCATGATAACTTTTTTTTAGGGTATTTGAATGCGGACCTAGCTCCGGGAAGGGATCAAGCACATTTAAGTCATAGGGCACGCACATGTACACAATGAGGGGAGCTGATTGCATGGGAGCAATACATAGGCACAAGGAGATAGCAACTGGGGAGGAGAGTATGGGCAATTTGGCAACAAGGTATCTACAACAAGGGGAATATAAACTAGCCACACCATCATAAGCCACCTCAATTCGAAACCTAGTGAGTCAATTATCGCCAACGAATGGCTAGTGGCGAGTGCACATTTTTGCACCCTGGTCTACAAGCTACCAGGGGAGGGAACATCGCTCTGTCTCAAGCTAAGTAAGGAGTGGAAGGTGTGTGGACCTAGCTGTTGGCAAGCAGGTATTCCTTGAAGAGGAGAGTCTTGTGCTCCGTCCTGAAATGTTGAAGCGCATGGATAAATCTGAAGTGCGGATCAGAGGTTCCAGAGTCTGTGAGCATAGATCGAAAAGGACAGTTTTCTGGTTCTTTCCTTCCTGCACCGATGGAGTTAGTCTTCTCATGTCCTTGATTGTGGTGGATTGTAAGTATCTTGAGATGCTGAACTTCTCAGCAAGGTAGAAGGGGGGGGGGGCATGACGGCGACACCTTGTAGACTATGCAGCAGGATTTGCACGTGATGGGAGCTTTCAGCGGGAGCTAGTTCAGTTCGATGAGGGTTGGGCGATTTTGAATTTGCAGAATTCCTTTGAGTCTTGCGGAAGCATCTAGGACACACATCAAGGGTACAAAGGGGGGGAGGGTGAGTCGCTGGAAGGCCTTCCAGGTGAGCATTACTACCATCTAGGTGGGAGAGGACCAATGCTTGGACAGTAGTTCTTTGCTGGATGAAGGGCTTGATTGTCTGCCGGAGGGAAAGCTTTTAACTATTAGAGTGTCGTCATTGCAATCTGCTCCTTGAAGGATTGTTGTCTGTCGATGTAGAACTGAAGTGACTTTGCACAGGTGGTTCGCTTGGGTGGGAACCCCTAGAGGTCCATACCAGAGAGTTGGATTGGATGTCAAGGTTTTCATTCTTGGTCAGCAGTAGGAATTCTGACTTGTTTGAGCTTCAGGTAAGCATAATATAAAGTAGAGTTGCATGTCATTAGCATGTTTGTGGATGTTGCCAGAAGCCAGGAAGATTCCATGCAATAGTTGAAGGTCACTGGGTGGATCCTTGCAGGACAAAACAGGTGAGGGGCAGAGCTGATTAGATGGAGGAATCCACTTGGATGAATTGGTGGTGGTTATAAAGGTAGCAATTGAACTCTTGCTGACCCCCATGCTGCGATGTTGAATGTTGGTGATTGTTTGGTGGTCTACTATGTTGAGCGCAGCTGACAGGCCAACCAGAAGAGAAGGGTGGCCATTGTCGAAAGTTAAGGGCATAGAGACTCCCCTTGATGGTAGGCATTTCTGTTCTGCTTCTGGGTCTGAAGCTAAATTGGTAGGACTGAAGGAGCTTGTTGGCATTGATGTGTTGGAGGAGTTGTGTGCATACTGCTTTCTCAAGGATCTTACCTAGGAAGGGAAGATGTGTGATGGGGTAGTTGTTGCTGAGGTCCAATTTTGGTTTTCTGAAAGGCAGAAGAATTTGTCCTGTTTTGAGGGTCAAGGGGAAGGTGCGTTGCGTGAGGGGACTGTTGATGATTGCTCTGGTATCTTACTTGTTACTGGTTCGTCTCTTCCCCCTAGCTTGTCTTCATTCTGCCTGACAAAGCCTGGCTCTGCCGTCCAACTTCCCTTTAAGGGAACCCTTGTGTGCTGGTATGGTGTGGGGAACTTTGGAGTCGTAGTTCTTTGACCCTGAGTGGATCTCTAGTATCTGCAGGATGACCACTTCAACAACTGATGGTTTCCAGTTCTGAGGTGGGACTTAGGACTGGCCAATCCCTCCCATTGGGTGGTCCCTTCTCTGGTGGTCACACTCTGGCCCTGCCCTCATGGTGAACTAACCTGGCCTATTTGTTCTGAATTATATGGGAGTGGAGGCCTGGTTGACTACTGCTTGGATTACCTGTGCTAGCACTGGTCCCTCTTTCTCTGGGTATATTTAGTCAAGATATCTGCAAATATGCGAGGGTAGCGGAGCATGCAGGCCCTGATGGTTCCACATAACTGCAACTCCTCTCACCTTTAAGAGGCATGAACATTTACGGTTGGAAGGTGATGAGCCTCTGCTCTCTGCATGGCAGTGGTAAGCATGAGATTCTCCGGCTCCCTGTACGACCCTACCATCCACCAGTGCAGTCATGCAGGAGACTCGCACCCATCATTTCCAGAATACTGTTTCCCTGTTTCTAGAAGCTGTCATCCGATGCACTCTGTGGGGCCATATTTAAAAAGTGAGATTCTCAGTGATCTTCCCTTTTCCGTAGGCCTTTCAACCCTCCTCCGGAAGCCTACCTCTTACCTCCAAAATAATTGTCCCCCTATCCTTGAGCAAATCCCCCGCCCTCACCCGCACCCTCTTTTCCCCGTCCTACCCTCCTCTATACCATCTGCTTAACTAAGAGTTACCAGCCTTTATGGGTCCACCATTTTCTGTCGGCAGGTGCTCTGAAGTATTCACCAGGGTATGTTGCATGCCTTCTCCATCACACAACTCTATAGGAAGATTGCCCACGAATATTGACTTGTATTGCACTCCTTCAGCAATTAATGACAGTCACCTTGCTCTTCTGAATGCAAATGGAGGATTGAGGGATGGATGGCCAGATATTGGGTGGGGTTCATTAGTTCAGAAAAACATCAACTTGTCATTTTCTTGCTGTTTGGATGCGATTAATGTCTAAACTAAGTTTGCAGTGAAATGTAAAGTTGAATGATATTCATTTGGAACTTGTGGCATACGCGTTGAACCATATTTTCCTTTAAAAAGCATGTTTATCTCAGTTGTGTCAAGCACAAACAATTGCAGGAAGCATGAGAGCATTGTACAAAAAGAAGCAACATTACTAAAACAAGACCTAATAAAATAAAAATAAAAACATTTCATTATATTGTGAAATGTATGCATAATGTGTACAAATATATATATCTTTCAGAACAGGATGTTTAGTGTTCACAGAACTATCGGCAGTACAAGAACTTGATTTCAGATGACTGAAGCCATTCCTGAAAATTAAATGGGTGTTTTGCGGGGAAAAGGGGGCTCATAAGGCACTTGTATTTAATTTTTTTGAATTGCTGTTTCTTGATTTTCTCTTTTCTTTTTTTCTGGATACTTATTCAGTGGGACACCACTAATGAAGAATTTGTGACTGGCCAAGGAGGTCCTCTCTGCAAGGAACTTCATAAAATATTTTCTGATAATTATGGGGTGAGGGGTTTAGCAGTACAGAAGGTGCCGATCCCTATGTTAGCAATACAGACCATGCCAGTCACTACTAGTAATTGGTATGCACAGGCATCCTAACGTTAATGAAATTGTTGAGTTGGCATCAACACGTTGCATGTGTCAGTGACTGTTTTTATAGCACAGGGAGTAGTGTCCGAGGTGCTGTTTTTATTTACTGTTGAAAGTGCAGGACACCCAAGGTCTGATGTAGACCACTGAGTACTGTGTTCTAACTTTTTACTACTTGGATTTTATTTAGTTATTGGGTATTTATAATGCACCTATACACAATGTGTTTTGAGGCGTGACAAGGGGGGGGGGCGTACAAGCAGGACAAAACAAGCCTACTAGGCCATGTGACATTCGGATCGTGCAAGTGCAGTAAAGAGAGCAGTAAAGAAAGGTGCGGGGGTTGGGGGGAGGGTGCCGGTCATGGTATAAGGGCTCATGAGAAAACAAGTGCCATTGGAAGCCAGGGGGAAGCGGAGAGTGCAGGGGAAGGAAGATCCACAAGCTAAGTGCCAGGTAAGGCGCTGAAAGGGCTACAAGGGTGCAGGCCCAGCCATGCTAGCGCAGGGGGAGGGGCCCAGAAGGACAAGTGCAGGTTGAGGGGGGAGGGTCAGGGGAGACCAATTGCAGGGCTAGACTGGAATAGGGGGTGGGGCAGGTGCCCTCTAAGACTTTGAAGGAATCAGGCAGACTGCAGGCATTAGAAGGGGACGGGGAGAGCGAAGACAGAAGAGAAAAAGTTCTTGAGAAGCTTCCGGAATTTAAGAAGATCCGGCTCAAGTCTGAGAGTGGCAGGGAATCTGGGTTGTATTTGGGAAGAAGACATGGCGAGTAAAGTACAGGTGGGTGCAAAGGTTCAATCAGTGTTCTATACCCTATGTCTGTTAAGACCGATCCTCCCGTTTACACCAGTCGAGGATCATGCAGCAGTTGTGGGGACCCTCACTAACTCACACCTGGACTATTGCAGTTCTCTGCTGACAGGAATACCAACCACCCAAGTTCGCAGATTGCAAATAGCACAAAATGCAGCAGTGAGACTAATTATCGGGGGTGGCAAAAACATCCCCAATTTCTAGTTTGCATCGCTCACTGCACTGGCTTGCAGTGAAGGAACGGATAGATTTAAAAATTCTCTATCATTTTTAAATATGTAAAACAGCTGGTGCCCAGTTATCTTGTGCATAAAATTAAGGTCTATACTCCAGTCCGCCAGTTAGGCTCTTGTGATAAGTTGCAGCTGCAGGTCCCACCCTCCAGATACGTATCCAGAGGGATCGGAGGTTTGGAGTATATGGCCCAAAGCTCTGGAACAGTCTTCCAGTGGGAATCCGAGCACAAAAAAAACACTCGCCGCTTTTCAGAAGGCCTGAAGTCTCATCTCTTCTGCTAATTTACTGAAAGTGGTGAAGTAGCTGGTTGCTTGGACATTGATGCTTGTGGAGCTGACCATGTTTGCGTCAGTGGCTGATTTGGCCGACCTTTTGTTTCCAGCTGCACCCAGATAAGATTGGTTTCCTTTGGTGCGTGATATAAATGAATTCAAATTACAGAGGGAGGCACCTGCGGAGGAGAGAGATCTATCCCCCACTCTCTGCTTGGAAAAGCATCTGATCTGCAGAGAGTTGGAGCTAGCCGACCAAATTTAGGGAGAGGGAGTTCGATGTAGTGGGGTCCCAGGCCCCAGAAAGCCTTGTGGATAATGCAGAGGGTCTTGAACTTGATCCTTGCAGCAACCGGGAGCCAGTGGAGAGATTGTGGGGCTGAGGTCAAGGAGAAGTCTTGCAGCCATGTTCTGGATTAGTTGAAGCGTGCAAAGGGAGGAGTGAGGTAGATTGAGGAAGGGGCTGTTGCAGTAGTCCAGCCCGGTGAGGATAAGCGCTCTGGAGACATCGAGTTTCTGGGAGAAGGTGCGCAAACGGAGAATGCCTCTGAGGAGGTGCAGCTGAAAGTGGGACTTCTTGGTGAGGTTTGTGATGCGAGTAGAAAAGGAGAGAGTTGTTGAAGATGACACCAAGGTTTTTTGCCTCACAAGAGGGTGAGGGGAGGGGGCCCAATGGAGGGCGGCCAGAGTGTGGGAGGGAAATGGGGGAGGGGGGGTGTCCCAACGAAAAGGATCTTTGTCTTACTGGCATTAAGGCAGCGATTGTTAGCAGTGCACCATGCCTGAATAGCAGACAGGCAGTTGGGAGTGAGAGGGGAAGAGGAGGAGGGAAGCTTGAAGGAGAGTTGTGGCATCCACATAATACTGGAAGTTAGGAGAGAAGGTGGAGATCAAATCTGCTAGAGGGGCCAGGTAGATGTTGAAAAGCCAAGGCAGGAGGATAGGACCCTGAGAGACACCACAGTTGGAGAGTGAGATGGTGGAGAGAAAAGGGCCCAGTTGAACCTGGGATAGGTCGGTCTGAGAGGAAGGCGGCCAACCAATCCACAGCCAGGTCCATGATGCCAAGGGTATAATTGAGCTGATTTATCATGGTGGCATCATTGACCGTATTAAAGGCAGAGAAAGGTCAGGAAGTATGAGAAAGGAAGGAGAGTTTGAATCGGGATTTGGGTGGTTTTACCGAAGTAGAAACAATTGGGGCAGAATTGACCGTAGCCGTTTTTGCTGAAAATCAGTTTATTCTTCGGCAGAACAGCCCATATTTCCCCGTAGACCAATCCCCACCCCCTGCTCCCCACTACCTTTTCACTGGCCGCTGCCGCTTCTCCTGTACCCCAGTGGCGTCAGTTCTGTCCCTCTAACGGGGGTCAGATCTGGTGCTGCAGGGTCCCTTTTTTCCTTTTTGTTCATTTAAAAAAAAAAAAAATTAACAAGGAAGCAGGGTATACCCCTGCACCCACTGAAAGCCATAATACCGAACATGGGGAGGGGGGGGACAACCCTGCAACCTCTGCACCTCACGTTTAGTATTTTTGGGCTTCGATTTTGAGCAATTTGGGTCTTTCCGGAATCTGGATTAGAGAGCAAGTCTTCACAGGTGTTCAGGAGAGCAGTTTCTGTGCCCCTGGCAGCTCTGAAGCCAGACTGGTGCTCGTGGAGACAACCAACAGATTCAGTGTGTTGGATAAGCTGGGAGAGGTCTAGCTTCTCTAAGAGTTTGCCCAGGAGGTTGGGGGGGGGAGTAGTGGAGATAAGGCGGTAGTTTGCCAGACAAGAAGGGTTGGTAGAAGGCTTTTTGAGGAGAGGGTGCACAAGGGAGTGCTTGAGTGAGGGAAAGGATCCAGTGGCAACAGAGTGATTGCAGAAAATGGCCAAGGCTGGTGCTGGGCCGACAATGTTGTCCTTGATCTGGAGGAGCAGGGGAGCACCTGTTTGGATGAAACCTTCATTGAGCAGACTTGCCTAGAAACCTCATTAGGTTTTATGAGAGAAAAAGAGGAGAGTAGGAGGGGAGCCAAAGGGGGGGGGGCTGATAGTGGGTGTGGGAGAAGGGTGTGGAGTATAGGAGAGTGGGGTCCTCTCAGCTAATTTCTAAAACTCAGAAGTGCAGAAGACCAAGGAAGGCAGAGGGGCAGTGGAGACTGCAGTAGGGTTGAAGAGTTCCTTGCCGATTATGAAAAGTTCTGCAGTTTTGTTAGAGGCCGCACTGATGTGGGCTTGGCTATAGGCCCTCTTTTTCAAGCAGATGGATAAGTCTGTATTGTCTTCGGAGCAGGCGGCAGGCCAGTTTGTCAGAGGATGTGCTCAAAGTCTGCCACTTCTGCTCAACTGCTCTGCACTTGTGTTTCAGAGTGGCCAGGTCGGAGTCATTTTGGGAGTTGGACTTGGAGGCAGGTTTCATGCGGATCCTCATGACCAGGGCAAGGATACCGAGAGTGTTGGAGATTGGGAGCTGAAGGTTAGAAAGAGCTGTGTCAGAGTGAGAGCCACTGGTAGGAGTAGGAAGGGGAGGGAAGGTGGCAGCAAAAGCGGCAACTGACACTTGATTCATAGGTCGAATGACTGAGGAGGCTGTCAGTGCCGGTGGGGGACCCAGGAGGTCCAGGTTAGAGGACAGGAGAGCATGATCAGACAAGGAGAGAGAAGTAATGAGCAGGTTTGGGATGGCGATGTCTGAAGAGATGAGAGCCTCCAAGGTGTGTCTGGCTGAATGCGTCGGACCGGAGGAAAGAATGGGGAGGTAAAGAGTCGGAGGTTGTGGAAGAGCCCAGAGGCTGCATCAGGGGAGTCAAGGTGAATATTGAAGTCTCTGAGGAGGAAAAGCTTGGAGGAGGAGGCTAGGAGAGAAGAGTTGAGGTCATCCCATTCTGAGAGGAAGTGGGAGACCTGGTCAGGGTGCCTGTAGAGGGTGTCCAGAGTCAGAGAGAAGCCAGGAGAGACACCACACCTGCAGACAAGGCATTCGAAAGAGTGGTAGGCCTGAGTGGGTATGATACTAGCAGGGACTCACTCAGGGAAGATCACGGCCACTCCGACCCCGAGCCGCCTAGGCCTGGGCTTAGAGAGGATCTTGTAACCCTCAAGGAGGAGAGGGTCAAAACCTGTGACAGAGCTGGCAGTGAACCACGTTTTGGTGAGAGTGAGGGCGTATAGGTCGAGGTCTTAAAAGGAGGTGGCAGATGTCCAAATAGTGTTTGATGGCAAAGCGAGAGTTGAGGGTAGCTAAGTGGAGCAGGTTGCCACTTTCAAAGGTTTTTCGACGACTGGTACAGGAGTCTGGTACACCCATTGGAGGTGTCAGAGGGGTGGCAGAGAGAGGAGCGGTAGGAGAGAGGAAGACGTTGATTGGAGACGGAAGACGCCTATCAAGAAGGAGGAGGTTGGGCTCAGAGAGCTGAACCATGACAGTTCCTTTTTATGTAGACCTTAATGATGACCTTAGAGGAGGAAGGATGACAAGAGTACCTCCCAACGGGTGCCACCATTAGTGGGAGAGTTAGAGAAAGGGGAGAGCACAGAGACCGTAAGTGGAATTTAAATGTTCGGAGTAGGAGCAACAAAGACGATGCCGGTGAATTCTGCCTTGGAGAAGCATTGATATAGGTGTTGGTGATGTGCAGGCCTGGATTGGAGACCAGCAGATCATGCTTGAACATTTTCCTTCCAGACTCTGACAGAGGGATTGGATAGGTGATAGAATAGCAATTAGAGAAGATATAGGAGATTGAGAGCACCATTGAGGGAGAGTGCAGATAGAGAGGGAGAGAGAGTGCGAGTGCAGAGAGAGAGTGCCAGTGCGGAGAGAGAGTGCGAGTGCGGAGAGAGAGAGAGTGAGTGAGTGAGTGAGTGAGACTGAGACTGAGACTGCAGAGCATGACACCAACCACATAGCAATGCAACAATTTAGAGTTCAGGAAGGGGAAAGAAGCCTAAGTTACATCATATAGCAGAAAGCATGACACACAGAGGTGACTTATCTGGGCAGAGTGAAGCACTTAGATAAGGTGAAAGAGGGAAAAGCCTAATTTTATAAATACTGCAGCTACTGGAGAAAAAAAACAGATTCGACTTTCCTAGAAAAGGGGGAAAACCTATTTATTTGTTGAAGATGGGCCTGCCTTCCTTGCAGTTAAATTGAGTCTGGTTTAGCAAGGAGAACTCTGGCAAGGCATCCGGGCTGTCTGCTTAGGCCGTTGGGTCTTCCTGGACCATGAGATTGAAGATCAGACGGTCCTTAAGGAAAATTGCCTTTGGAGACCCTATCAACCTTGTCCTTTCTCTTGATCTTTTGCAGGAAATGGACATTTTGATTTGTACCTGTGCTCTAACAATCTAACAGAATACCATATGTGAGTAGAAAGGTGTACTTGTAGACCCACAAAGGATAGTCTGGAAGGTGGGGGTTTTCCCTCTGTGAGCACCAGGTATTCTTTAGGAATCTAGTGACTAGTTGAATTCAAATATTTGAAAAATACCGTGGAGCTTACAATGTGTTATGAACTGGCATAAGGGAGTCCAAACAATGTGCGTGTTGTCCGATTTCAGACGTTTGCGGTGAGGGCATCAATCCGAAAAGCAGACTTCTTAAGTTTTTCCTTTCCCCATATGTTTACAATTACTATAGGCATGTTTGTACAAACATTCTAAGGCAATTGACAATGTTCTGCAACTGCATGCACCCTTTACAATTTCGTTTATTACATTTAATTTTAAAAGTAGTGTTTCAAGAATCCAGGTTTTGGAACTGTCATTTGACTAGGCTGAAATTAGATTTCAGATGGGCATACTGTGGGATTTTGTTTACCAAGCTATGACAGAGTTTTAGGAAAATTGAGTGCATTATATCCCAAATATGTGGCTATAATGCAAAATCAGTCATGTGTAGATGGAATTCGCTTATTTTATTAAAGAATAGCTCAGTACCATCTTGACGGACAGCTGTGGGAATGCAGTACCTTCTGTGGAACATTGTTTTGTTTTCCAAACTCTCCTGTACACACCCCATACATTTTATACACCTTCCGCCAGGGTGCTGGTCCTACGGCTGATATCCCTGTTGGTATTGCTTTACCGGTAGGAACTTTAATGCACCTTTCTGATGAAAAGGTACCCTGCTCCTCAATCAATCAGTCATGGCTCTTATTTAAAAAGCTTACTCCTACGTCCAGTACCCTTTCCTCCATACTTATGGGACATTCCGTCCTGTGGGACGGGACCGGAGCACTTTTGTAAAATAGCATCACGTTTTTCAAAAATGTGTCCTTCTCTCTTTACGCGGGGTACCGCATGTGGCTGTAATCCCGCCCTCCTTAGCTCAGCCCAGCGCATCGCCCATCAGTCCTTTTCCCCGCGCGGTCGGGGCTGGACGCACTTGCATCTTTGGAAGATTTTTTCCTTCCAGTGTCTCTCTCTCCTGCTCCGGTTTGGAGTTCCCGTAGTAGTCCGTCTATGCCGGTTCATTTAGAATTTCCTTCTTCTTGCGAGTGACGCTTCGCTAGGGCGGATCCCCATCCTCTTTGTTTAGAGTGTTTGGGTCCGGATTATCAGTGGGACTCGTTTCTACTGCGATTCTCTCTCGGTTCGGGCACTTTAACGTCAACGGGGTTTCCCCTGAGGTGCCTTCCAGGCCTAAAAAGGTTACCAGAGTTTTCTGAGGGCTACCGTAAGGGGCCTGCAAGCACCAGATTACAATCCGAGGCCCCTCCTGTGGGTGCTAATCGATGGCCCAGTTCTACTGAGGCGGTGGGTACTGGAGCTTGCTTTGAGGTCTCCTTGTCTGGAATTTCCCATACAGACACCGGGGCTTGCCCTGAGGCCTCTGTAGAGGCTTTCTGTACCGAACCAAGGTTTGAGGCACCTCTTGAGGGAGCTGTTACCATACTCTGTTCCGTGGTTCCTCTTTCTGAGGCTAAGGTGACTGACAGAACTGAGGGACCTGTCAAGGTCTTGTCTGTGAGGTGGATTCCTCAACGTGCCTGTCTTTGCGGTGATACCAGTTCTGTCGAGGAGGCACAGAGTGAGGTCGCTGACCGTACTTCCTCTGTTACCAGCTCTGCCGAGGTTCCTTGCGTCAAGGCTAAAGTCAAGCCCCCTGACCCATCTGTGGAGACCCCTGCCTCACTGACACATGTGACGCAGTCCTCAAACGCTGACAAAAAGGCGCCTGTTCCCGCGCAAACTACGATGGCCATTTTGGATTCCTCCCTTACACCTACGCCATCGGTGTCGGGAGCGTGTTTTCAGGTGAACATCGACTTCCTGGTGCGAATCCGTTTCGCCCAGTTTATAACTGGAATGCTCGATGCCATTACCACACACGGTCTTGCTGTCTCCTACATCTGCTCCTTTGATCTATGTAGATCCGGCTGGAGGAGGCCCTTCTTGGCAGCCCTACTCCTGTGCCGACGGTTCCAGCTGTGGCTGCGCTTGTTCCGGCAGCTGTTCCATCTCTACCGATTGGCCCACCTCCAGCTCTTCCGCCCCTGCCTCCCTGGTCTCCAATAGACAAGTCTTCGGCAGAGCCAGATGTGACGCGGGTCGATCCGGACGCGTCGGATGACATGCAGTGGGATCAGGATAGCGAGGACCAGCCCCACTCTGTTAGAGCGTTCCATGACCGGGTTCTGGACAAGTCTCTTATGGATGTACCAGTACCTGAGGCACCCGCTCTCCAAGAGGGGGTGCTTTCTGGGGCGTTCACCTTGTCTCCTCAGGAGCGTACCGGATTGTTCCTCCAGAGGGACGTTTTGGCCGAGGTCCGCAAGGTCTGGGACAAACCACACACTGGACTTCACGTGAACAAGAGTATTGACGCTCGTTATAGGCTTCACACTTCGGAAGAGGTAGCCTTAGCGTCCTGCCCGCTCCCTTCCTCCACAGTCATGATGGCTGCCATACTGCAATCCAGACCGGCTTCCGCATCTTCTACAGCGGCAGCCCAGGTTCTGGCCAAGGAGGACAAGTTGCTTGACTCCTTGGGGAGAAAGATCTTCGCTAATTCAGCCCTGCAGTTGCATGAGGCGAACGCAGAGCCCATTTTAGCTGCGGCAAATATGAAAATGTGGAAAGGTCTATCTGAATTTGAGGAGTACATTCCCGCGGACAAGCTGGGGGGCTTGTCCGATGCCAGAGTTCTGGCGCAGGATATACTTGAGTCTGCGGCTCATCATGTTGACATCTCGGCTCGGGCCTCATGCTTGGTGTTGACACCTCTCGTGATGCTTGGCTTCATGCCACGACGTTTTCTAAGGAGGTCCAGTATAAGGTTCTGGACCTGCCTTTTGACGGCAAAGAACTGTTCCATTCTTCAACGTATGTGGAGTTGACTAAGACTAAGGACAGCACTCAAATAGCCAAGTCCCTGTCCGTGTTGGTGAAGCCGCTGTTCAAGGCTCAAAGAACGTCATCTCGGCCTCGGTCCTCCTCTGGTTTTCGAGGGTTTCTGGATCGCAGGACACAGTCAATCCTTCATCTGGGAACTGTCGTCGGAAACAGCAGCGAGTCTGGTTTTTCTCTCGGTCCTCTGATTCTTCTTCAGGATCAAGCAGTCTCTCCGCCGAGAAGTCGGCTAAATGATGTTTTTCGGCGCTCGCACAAGACCCTGGTGAGAGGGCCCATTCCATCTCAATGGGAGGCGTGGCAGACCATCACTGAGGATCGGTGGGTCTTGTCCATTGCTTGTGCGGGCTTCCGCTTGCCTCTTCCCCCTACCCCACCCATCAATCCTCCCTTCCAGCAGTCGGGGACACCCTCCTTCAGAGCCGAAGTCCCGAAGCTTCTGGATCTCAAGGTAGTGGAACCCGTTCCCCCTGGTGGAGCGAGGGGAGGGCTTCTACTCTTGTCTGGTTACGGTGCCCAAACCCAACCAGGCTGGCCTGTGCACCATCCTAGACCTTTCCCAGTTCAACCTTTCTCTTCCCCAAGAGAAATTCAAGATGATCACGTGGTGGACCTTCAGGATGCGCATATGCATATCCTCATTTGGAGTCCGCATTGGAAATGCCTGCGGTTTTCCATGGGGAGGTGTGGGGGAGTATTTCCAGTTTCGTGTGCTTCCGTTTGGTCTCAGCTCGGCGCTGCATGTCTTTACGAAGATGTCGGTAATCGCAGATTTTCTTCAGCTACAGGGTATCCATGTGTCTCCGTATTTGGACGACTGGCTGCTGCGCAGTCCTGGTCCTCTAAATATCTCGAGGAACCTTCAGTCTCTCTTCCAGCTCCTGCGCCACCTTGGGCTGTCGGTGAACTGGCGGAAATCCTCCATGACGGTCTCTCAGGACTTGATTTTCCTGGGTTTTCATTGGAACACGATCAATTGCAGAGTGTACCTGACCGGGAACAGGATAGTGGATCTTTTGGCCACGTGTCAGGTGTTTATGCAGTCGGAGAGCATGTCGGCCTGGTGGTTCCAGAGGCTTCTGAGCCTCATGGCTTCGTGCATGCTGGCTCCTCCTCTTGCTCGTCTCAAGATGAGGTGGACACAGATGGCTCTTCAGAGCTCATGGCTTCAAGCAGTGTATTCAGATTCCAAAATGATACTGGTTCCACCTTTCATGAGGACGGACCTCTTGTGGTGGTCCTCTCTCAGCATCTGTCGGTAGGCGCTCCTTTCCAGGACCCTTGCCCACTATTGACTCTCACGACGGATTCCTCCCTTCTGGGCTGGGGTGCGACGTTGGATCATCTTCAGGCTTTCTAACTTTGGTCGACATTCGACAGACAGCTTCATATAAATTATCTGGAGCTCCTGGCGATATTCCTGGTGCTGAAAGCGTTCAAACCAGGCATTATCAACAAGGTGGTCCGTGTCCACACGGACAATGTGGTGTCCATGTTCTATATCAACAAGCGGGGAGGGGGGTACCAGGTCTCCTCTTGTGGATCTTGCCATTCAGATTTGGGAATGGGCCATTCAGCATGGTATCTGGCTGGTAGCAGTACACATCCCGGGCCAGCCGAATGTCACTGCAGCTGTCCTCTGCCGACGAGCAGTGGTCAGCTACGAGTGGGAGCTGAACACTGAGATCCTCTTGGATATTTTTCGCTGTTGGGGCACTTCCGAAGTGGACCACTTTGCGACATCTACAAACGGGAAGCTTCCTCTGTCTGCCTCCAGGAACAGGCTCGGAGCCTCCTCTCTGGGAGATGCTCTCAAAATTCCATGGCACAACATGAGGGCCTATGCTTTTCCGCCCCTTCCTCTGATCCATCGGGCACTTTGCAAGCTAAGGAACATGGTGAATTGCTCCCTCCTGTTAATAGCCCCATGGTGGCTGGCCTAGTTTTGGTTTTCGGAGCTTCAGCATCTATCGGTGTGTCTGCCGCTCAAGCTTCCGCTGGTTCCCGATCTGCTTCACCAGAGCGATCAGCAGTTGTGGCACCCCTCCCCACAATCGTTCAGCTTGGCGGCCTGGTGCCTGAGTTCAGAGCCATAGAGCATTTCAGTTTCTCCTCAGATAACATGCCCATTATTCAGGCGGCCAGGAAACCTTCAACAAGATCTCAGTATAGGAGTAAATGGCTACAATTCTGCCACTGGTGTTTAGCTAGACAGCTGGACCCCAGGGAGGCTACTATCGGCATGGTCCTGTCTTTTGTCTCACATCTGGCAGAATTGGGCATTCATCTCTTGTCTTGTAGGACGTATTTGTCGACTGTCGACGTTTACCTGTCCACTGACTAGTGCTCTTTTTCACAGACGAATCTGGTCACTAAAAGACACTTTGCGGGCCTATTACATCTTTACCCTCCTGTTCGCAGCCTGCATCCAAGGTGTAATCTGAATGTGGTTGTTATGGCCTTGTGTCCATAAGCCTTTTGAACCCATGGCTACTGTCGATTTTAAGTACCTTTTGTGGAAAGTGTCCTTTTTGATTGCTGTGACTTCATCAAGATGTGCAAGTGAGCTTCAGCCTTTGTCGGTAGAGCATCCATTCCTTACTTTTCATAAGGATAAGGTTGTTCTCGCGACAAATCTCTCCTTTCTGCCGAAGGTGGTCTCTGATATTCATTGGAATTAGTCAATTGCCTGTCTTCTTACCAGACCTGGCCTCGGAGGCCGAAAGGGTTCTGCACTGCCTGGACGTTAGAAGAGCCCTTAGGTTCTATCTGGATAGAACATCTGAGCTTAGGAACTCTTTGCAGCTTTTTGTGACCTTCGGAAATCCGCAAGGAAAGCCGGCCTCAAAAGCAACCATCTCCTGATGGATTGCTGCCTGTATTTCTGAATCGTATACCATTCGGGATCTTCGGGCCCCAAAGGGAATTCATGCTCATCTTGTACAGGGCAAGGCGGCTCCCGTTGCATTCCAAAAATATATTCCCTCCGATACCATCGCGAAAGCGGCTACGCGGGCCCCCCTATCGGCTTTTTGTAAGCATTACTGTCTGGACCTGAGCTCCAGGGCTGATGCTCAGTTCGGCCAAGGTGTGCTAAGGATCCTGTTCCAATAAGAGTTTCCATCCACCTGCAATTCCTGTGAGGAGTGCTTGGGAATCTCCCCTAAGTATGGAGGAAAGGGGACGGGACGTAGGAGTATAATAAAGTTACTCACCGGAGTGACTACCTTACTCCTAGTCGATAGTCCCCTTTCCTCCATACGTCCGCCCGCCGTCCCATCTAATAAGTTTCCTCTGTTATTGCTTAAAGGTCTCAGACCTGACGATAGAAAAGGACTGATGGGCGATGCGCTGGGGGGAGCTAAGGAGGGCGGGGTTACGGCCACGTGCAGTACCCCGCGTAAAGAGAGAAGGGCACATTTTTGAAAAATGTGATGCTTTTTTTTACAAATGTGCTCCGGTCTCGTCCCACAGCACGAATGTCCCATAAGTATGGAGGAAAGGGGACTATGGACTAGGAGTAAGGTAGTCACTACGGTGAGTAACCTTATTAAAATATATGATGTCTACGCTTTATAAGGGAGAGATTCAGAGGAACAAATTGGCTTAAAACACAATAGGGAGCCATTTTTCAAAGATGCTAGAATTTGGAGCAAATACTTTTTGAGAGCCAAAATATAGCCTTATGCACCCATCTGCGTGGCGGGCCTGGCCTGCAATAGCCTGCTAACCCAGGTCATGGCGGCGCAGAGGGAAGCAAGTGCCCCCATGAGGGCTTGGGGCCATTCTGAGGCTGGAAAGAAACGCAGGTTGAAGGGGACAGAGCGTAGATTGGACTGCAGTGTGAATGAGGGGGATGCACATTGATGTGCCCACAATTGTACCCCCACCAGGTGAAGATGTTGCTGCACCTTACCAGATAGCATATTGCACATCCTGGCCTTGTACACAGTGTGAGTGATGATTGGCTAATAGCCAGCAGTAAAAAGAATAAAATATGACGTTCACTTCGAACAGTCAGAAAAAATAAAGATTGCAGTTTTCTTAAAAATAATGTAAGACGTACACCTATCCATTTCAAAAGTCAACAATTCACCGTAATTAACATTCGACCTTTCACAGTGTGTAAGGGTTATAATTTACAGGCATCTGTTTACTTAACCTGAGACACGAAAAGGGGACATATCATATCCTTTGCAAATGCTCTACCTCATACACTGCTAGCACATTGGGGGACAGGAGAGAAAACAAAGGTAGGACTAGGGCTTGGCAGACCATATGGATAGGTAGACCCAGAGGCCCAAATATAGTCCCCCCAGATGGATTGAAGCGCGCACACACACATGCACACATGAAAACCCACAGATTAACAATATGCTCAGAATAAATGTGCGTGCATGGTATATACTTGAAGCAAAAGTAAGAACAATGTGCAAAAAACATAGAGGACCACTGAATATGTATTCACACAGACCATGTTCCAAATGAATAGGCTTAAATGCACACACCTGTACCTCTAAATATTGGGATTTGCACAATAAGCAACACACGCAAAAATAGGGGAAATTGGATGGTGGAAAACAATTGTATTTGAAAGTTAAGGCTATCACTAATCAATAAGTGAAATATACAAATGTTAATGCGTACATTAAGGTAAGAATAAACAATTTGTCCGAAATAAGGTGTTTTCCTAATACAAAGTATTTCACACTACAACTGAAACCATAACTCTCACTATACCGCTGATTCACAACTCTCACTTGAAATCTCAAGTAGCTTAAATAAGAGACATCTACACGATCTCGAGTTTGATTTAAATGTGATTTGTGGCATGTGACATGCATTGAAATTGGCTTCAGTGTACAACGAGAGAATGTAGGGTGAAGGTGGGTCAACGAACGTGGGAAAAGAGGGTAAAGCCTAGACCAGATCACAACATTGGGTGGACTGCGAGTAAAGTTATTGCAAATAAATTGGTTTGGATTTAATATATCAAGATATAGCTTTGGTTAATGCTTTGATTCCAGAAATGATTGTGGAGCCTGGGTTTTTCAGTCTGCTGATCTTTGAGAGTATTTAGAATATCCAAGGAGTTGGATTGGCGTCCCCAAGGTGAGTAACTGTATGCCTGTTCCTGTAGATAATTGAATAGAACATGTTCCCAGAAAATTACACTGATCATGCCTGCAGTTTTGGCTTTCACTGCTCCCAGGACCTATATCTTTCCTAAAAACATGGACTGCCATTTTGAAATTTGAAGATGGTGGAAAGTGTAATAGGTGACACGTTTCATAGGATTATGGAACCAAATGTTTACAAAGTCTGCTTATGTAGGTTTTACAGCTCCAATGTAGTTTTAGATGGACACCTTTAGCTAAACTAAATTGCCTAAAATCTTACCTCTTATCTTGTCTATTTCAAGAAATAGGTTTGCTTTCCTTAAGTATAGGACTTGGCCTGTACCTCCACCAGGAGAGGAGTAGTTATGGCCTTTCAGAAATGTAAGGATCACATTCTCCCATAAAAATCATAGACTTTCCGGTAGTTCGGAGTTCACACAAAGATGTGATGCATGTCCTGCTGTTTTTACCAGGTGGTGGTGTGGTGTTTGGGAGGCAAGGGTGGTATGACATTTTTAAGTTCCCAACCCCTTTTTTTCCCTATGATGTTGGTCCCACATGCAGAAAACTTTGTCAACTTCTCAGGATGTCTGTTTGCCTTCTATGTTTTTAGGTTTCTGTAGATGAAGAGATTTAACCAAATTGAAAAACTAATTGCACTAATTTTGGGAAATGTTGTTGTAAATGCTGATAGATTTGGGTTTCTCTAGTCATGTGACTGGTCTCCCACATGATTTAATTTTGATCAAATGTAGTGTGGGAATACTGGAGAAGAAATGTGTGGTAGAGTTTGTAAGGTTTTCAGGTATCCGCTGCATGGTGATTGTGTACATATATACTCTTAACTTTTAAGAAGTCAGTTGACCTATCGCTGAACCCCCACACCCTGTTCACCTTTCAGAAATTGAATGCTTTTACAAGTACTAAACAATTTCATCACTTGTTTCCAAGCCTGAATGCAAAGTGCCTGCTCCTCAATGAAATTGAACTCGTGCTGCTCAGTATTGCCTTAAAGCAGAAGGGTCTTGGGGTTGATTTTTTTTTAATTTAATGTTTTACCACACGCTACATGTCACCCTGTGGCCACACAGTGCTATTTTAGGGCACAGTAACCTCTTTTACAGAGCCAAATGTTGTAGGTTATTGATTCTCAGTGAGCTGAGGTTTCCAGAAGTGAACTTGGCTACAGTCACTGGAGTGCTGATAATAGTCTCCGAATGAACATTCATACTGAGTCGTGGAGGTTGACTAGGATATGGCAGGCAATGGACAGCTGCCTCGCTAGTTACTAGTTTCATTTTCATGAAGACTAGACTAGAGCTGTATTTGGAGATCGAACCAAACACCACCTTTACGGTTGGGCAGGCTTGAGACAGGAGGGTCAGATATCAAATGCTTGTGTAAAGGCTGTGGGTTTTGAGTCTCCCTGAATGTCAGGGCTGTAGTGTTGGTCCAAGGTGAACTAGCTTATTCCAGAATTTCACCCAAATCTGGAAAGGTACACGGGCTCCATGCATCTTGCATCCCACTGCTGTGCAACATGTTCCCTCTGCCATTCCTAATCTACCATTTCTTATCGCTCTGTTTCTGTTGCTCGTTTGTAAAGGAATCTGAAGCCCCATCTTCTGAAATGCTTTTTATGTGCAGATAACCTTGAATGTTACCGTCTATCCCATTGGGGCCAGTGAAGCAATGTCGCCGTTTGGTTTTCTGCTTGTACCTGTTCAGGCATGGCTTTGAAATCTGATTTTGAACACTTTGCAGTTTATTTTTCTGCTTGTGATTTGGATAGTCCAATGCTATTGCGGTTACGAGTATAGGGGGTGTTCTGAATCTTTGAGTTCTCTGAGGGGGGGGCTCTTCTGGTGCAATGGCAGTACCGCTATTCGCATAATTCGGGCATGGTTCCCATGACCACTGCATTTACATTTCTTTTATTGGCCCTGCCAGTGTGGTTGCCTAAGACACATGGTCAGAAGTAGATGGCATGCTGCTGTTTGTTTTTTCCATTCAGGCGTACCTCCATCTATGACTGTGCCTCTCACTGTCATGTGTGGCTATCAGTTTTACTTAAAGTTACAGGCAGTTATCTAATTGCGTGCTGTAAAGATTTCTGGAGCATTTGACTGCTGCTCTCAATTCGTAATGGTTCTATAACAGTCACCCTAAAATGGTACAGATAAATTAGAATATCTAAAGATTTTTGGTTTATTTTGAATCATGGATAAAAATTGGAAGTAGAGTGCCCTCTCTTGCATTCTGATATTTGTCTTGTTTTTAGAAACCACCACCAGTTTGTTAAAATTGATTCCTCTAGATCACCAACTCTATCCATTACTTGTGTGTCCTGCAAGGACCCATCCCTATGCCCCCCTACTGCTGACCAATAACATCTACCACCCTGCCAACCAGACCTCGCATTTGCTCGGACCCTTGAGGGCTTCACACCCCAGCTGACCACCTGCGCCAATTCCCTCTCTACGTCAGTAGATACTTCTCCTTCAAACAGCAAATAGCAATGAAGAAACAAACTGCTTGGCACCAGCTTTCTCGCCTGTGGAAAATCAAGCTCTTTATCCCAAAAAACAACTTCAGATTTGCTGTTCAACCCTTGGATATATACAACCTCGATGGGGCAAAGCAGCTTTGTGATGCCTTCCCGGCGACTACCCTGGAACTAATTGGAGGTCACCTACACGCTGCAGCACGACTCATCAAAGGGCCCCAAAATTCGACCACATAAGCCCGACTGCTATCAAACTGCACTCGCTCCTGCTGCAAGCACTTATTTTCTTCATGTCCTGATACATCTTCTACAAGGCTGCTGCCCTGAAGTCCCTAAGCTATCGCACTGAGAAACTCGGCATGTCTGGAAGCCTAAAATACTCCAGAAGTAAGGACATGCGCAGCCATGCAGAAGTAAGGACATGTGTTGGTTTTTTTAAACTCTGCCCGGGGCAGGAAGGAAAGAACCAGAAAACAGGCCTTCTCTGTCTATGCAGTAAGACTTGCGAACCTCTGTCCTGTCAACACCAGACTCGCCCCTCGCTTCTAAATTCCAGGAAGCTCAAGGAACAGCTAGGTCTCCACATCCTCTACTCCCACCTAACCGAAGACTGGGTGATCTGCTCCTCCCGTGGTTGTTTGGAGATCCCTTGCTGCCAAAAGGCCCACCCTCTACCGTTGTTAGCGCCCAGCTTCCTTGTATCTCTGCTTCCCTCAGCGTGTCCTTTCACATTTCATTTGTAGAGCGAACCCTGTTGCTTCCCGAAGCTAGGTCTGCGCTCAATAAATACCATAACGAATATTATTATTTTGATTGAAATGTATAGCCATCCATGGTTTTCTTAAGCATTTCATCAACTAAGCCTGCAGAGGAAAATACTTGGAATTTTGGGAAATTAAAACAAAAACCCTGGATACTGTTGGTCACAAATATAACGTGTGAATATTGGACATGGAAAGAGGTATGAATGTCTTTAGTATTTGATTACTTATGACTCTACCCCAAAATGTAGTGCATTCTGGTTACCTCTGCATAGTTGAGCAATTAAGTTCTGCGGGGTTGTCAGTTGGCCACTGCACTCTAGTATGGGTTGCGTGCTTCACTTGCTTTAGTTGGAAATCCCAGGCGGTCAAAGTCATTAGGACTAGCACAAGGGAATCAGTCACACATTCAGCCAGACCGAGCTTTGTCCTGTGATGTGAAAGGTCCGCAGACCCCCCCCCCCACCCCCACCCCCAGTGTTTAGATTTTCGCTCTGCTGGTGTAGAACCTTTGAAAAGGGATGTCTTCCACTTTCTTGCACAACTCCATTTAGAAAGTTGAGCCTTCTCTTTTGCAACTCCATGTTTATTTTCAGCTGTTGTACGCAGATTAATAATAAGCCAATGCACAATTAACACATAGCAGCGGCGGTAGGACACAAACTGCGTCCAAGCAGCACATCTGCAAACCGTAAATCAAAGGATAATTTTTTTCAGCTTTATTGGTGTGTTTAAATAAAGCATTCAATTTACAAAGTTTCCATCCAGCAATTCCTGGCAAATATTATTGAACTGCCTCACTACTAGTTTTGGAAAAAACGACTCTTGAAATCTGGCTGGTGCCTTGTGAAGCAGTGATGTAATCTTTGGCGTGACACATTTTCGTACAAAACGTGCCCTTGAAAGCCTTACTAATGACGCTGGGCTGGGCTGTACTGAAAACTACACAAGGACCATACCTACGAGCACGGTACTCTTTAAAGTTGGACTATCGTACATGGATCATATTCAGTGAAAGAACTTTAGACAATCAGGCGGATGACGTCTCCCACATTGTGGTTGTGGCATTAAGGACTTTCTAGTGAAAAGTATTATTTGGGTTAGCTTGCAAGTTTGTAATGTGTGCAGTTTGACGACACTGTGGTTACATTTTGTGTATAGGGTATGGTGTGATGACACAACTCTATAGTTGTATGCACGCATGTCGATTACAAGTTGGGGTTCTGGTCCAGGAACTATCATGGCTACACCAGCTCACAGAGATGTTGTGTGTGTCGGGGGATTGTTTGTGTATTAGTGTTGTTTTTCGCAACCCTATTGGTGCCCTGTGTTTCCGCTACTACTGTAGCTCCGACTCTGCTGCAGTTTCAGGCCCTAGGATCTCTGTAATGGTATTAGGGTTTAGTGTTTTGATAAAGTATTATTACAGTTTGATGTGGGAACCCGTTCTGTTGTTGGCAAACCTTGGTTGTTTTGGCAAGACTATTTGAGCACTGTGAATTTCAGCAACTGCTGTGGTTGTAGCTTTGCTGCGACATTCAGGCTCTGGGATCTCTTTACTGATCCCAGTGTAGAGTGTTTTCCTATTGCATCTTTTGTGAATAAGTTTGTAGATGAATTTTGTGGGTGGGGGGGGGTTCGGATATTGTGTGCCTACATGACATTTCTTGGTTGGTGACCTCCCAGTTCTGGCGGGTGTGCTTCTGTGGTAATTTCGGTTCCCATGTTGGTATTTGTTTTTCATTTATCATACAAGGGATTGTGATTGCTGGTGGACATGTGGCCGGTGGCAGGTGTGAAGATGTGGGAAATTAATGGCATTTTCCCACACCTGTTTTGGTGTCTGTGCCTGTAGATGTGTGGTATGTTTATGGTGGATTTCCACATTTGTTGTGCTATTTGTGTCTTGGCAGCTTAGTTGCTGAGCCAGTCATTGGTGGTGATTGGCGATATCAGACGGGTACATTTGTAGGGCCTGGCACATGTTGTACGGTTTGTGATTAGTGGTGCGCTAGATCTGCTGTGTCGGCTGTTTTATTTCTTTGTCTTGTTTGTTTGTGAGCCCGAGATAACAGCTGTTAGGCAGAATTGCATGCAGTACCCTCTGGGACCACTACACACAATTAGGACTTCAGGTGTTAGCCATACCAACCTTTGGTATAAGTCTGTACCACACAGTTTTTGGTAGCGAGCTGAGCAGCCAGGCTTATCTCAAGAGTGAATGTGAGCAGTACAAGTTATTACACAAAGGGCTTTGAATCACAGTGGTTCAAGTAAACAGTTATACTCAATGATTCTTGGTAAAAACACTTATTAATTTATTACACAATAATTTAGAATTCACTAGGAGAAGGCAACTTAATATTATAAACCAATACACTTCAATACAAACTTCTAAGGTTTTGAGACAGTTTGAGCTCCCCTGAAGTAGGAGCCAAATAGCAGTTCAGTAATTAGAAAAGGAGCAAAAGGCACAAGGTAAGTAGAATAGATTATATATACTTTTTAAACGGTGCAAATAGTTTCAGTTCACCAGATGAGTTCAATTCAAATCAATAGGCCAGGCCAAAGTCAATGGGCTAGTGTTCTGGATAGGAAAGAGCGGTTCTGCTATCAAACAGTAAAGTCTTTGCGATAGTTCTTAGAAGTAGTTTAGGCGAAAAAGAATTGTATGTTGGGTCACGAGCTGATTAGGCCTGCAAGTTGGGAAAGTTTCATGAACTTTCACTGCAAGAGTGGCGTTCTCTCAATCGGGTTGGCACAGTACTTTTGTATGAAGAAACAAATGCTGCTGAAGTCTGAGTTCCTGGCAGATCTCGCTGTTCCTGAGCCTCAGTCGTGGGGACAAGAGGGAGGACGTCGGGGAACTCCTGCACTGCACAGGATCGTCGAAGAAAGCAAACAAAATGGAGTCACGTCAGTTCCAGTAGCTGTAGATTCGAGAACACAAACTGGTGTCCCTCTCCCTGGTTAATCCTAACCAGCCTTGAGAATGGTATCCAGGTGTCCTATGAGTTGATTGGTCCCACCAACTCAAAGGAAGAAGCCGTCCTTGAAGGAGCTTCTCTGTCGAATGGAGTTTGGCATTTCAGACCTGCAGCAGGGCTTCACCGGGCAAACCAACGGTCCAGGAGTTGGAGCAGCTGTCCTCTTCTAGCTCATCTTCGGTTCTTTCTTTCCAGTGGTCGACTCTGCCTTCCAGTCCTGGAGACTCGCTTTTTAAACAGTTTTCTCCCATTCATTGCAGCCTAGCTGTCACTCACCCAGCAGGGTGGCTGTCCTTGCCGGACAGTCAGCTGGCCAATCATGCCAGAGTGCATTTGGTTATCCTGGGAAACTAAACACAGGGAGTTTCGGGCAACTCCCTCCCTTCCTGCCCACCCCAGACACTGACGCCAGAGGCGGTCTTCAGTCCTGAAGCCCGGCAAAGGCTCACGAACTAAAGGACCAAACCTGGTTTGGCGCGCAGAGACCAACACTAGAAGGACCTTTCCAAAAAGAAATGGCGAAAAAAGAAGACCGGGACCTGTTTAAACAAAGGGGTTTAAGGCGCCATCTTGAAAAACATGGCCCCCGTGATTTTTAGTTACTGGTGTAATTGGTCGGGAAAAATCATGGTGGTTTGTTGTAAAACCACTGCTGCCAGCCTTTTCAATAGGAAAGGGTAGCATTTGACTGCTACATGAGTATTTAGACACCAGGGATACTATGTAACCCCTCCCACACTCCATTGTAAGATGGTGTGTGCTGGGTGTATACATTTGGAAAGACTAGTAAAGTCAATTTAACTTTACATTCTCTGGGAAATAGTTTATTCCAGAGAAGGTATTTAAACCTTTGGGGAGTCTAAAAAGGTATCTTTGTCGCTGCACTGAGGGTGCTGTGTAACACACATGAAAAGATGCCTTTGGGAGCTATCTTAAAACTCCACAGTCAAAGAACACAAATGTAAAGCCCACATCAAAATACAAGAAAGAGTGGGGAAAAAAGGCTCACAATCTTTCCAGGTAAAGTTCAAGTCCTCAAAAATCCAGCAAAGTTGCTGGGGGCCTCTAGCACATTTATGAGAATTCTCCCTACAGCAGCCTGGGTGGTGGGCACCAGTTTCTCTGGACTCCCAGCTTGTACCTGGACAGTTGGAGTAATAGACTGCAAACCTACACCGGAACAAATAGCTGTCTTTCCTTGACTCCTGCTTCCATCTCTTAAGTGGTTACCCAGGTACAACCCAAGGGAGAACATAACAAAATACCGTTTTTTGGTGAAACTGCAGCAGTGTCATTTGTGAGGTCATCTGTGGTCTAACCTAACGAGCCACGCACAGAGTTAAACTTTCTTTGATATGAGAATTTCTGGGGTTATCTTTTGTTGAACTGCAAGCTTTTTGTCTCTTCTGCTTTGAGTTCTATACTCTCTACTTGAGGTTCCCTTCCCCCTTCAAAGCCGTATGAGAATCTGAAGAAACCCTGCCAGCATTATCCCTATCCCACATTAGCATGCAGTTGCGCAATTCCGCTTCAGTGTACACTGACCTCATTCCTGGCCAGGATGACCTGAATCCTCCAACATTTGCAGTTTTGCAATGTAATTTGCTTATTTGGTCTCAACTGAATGGGTGTGTGAGCCAAACAAGTTTAGTCGTGACAGTAAAGTTGAGCACTTAGTATACACTAATGCTTTAATTATGATCTAAAGGCCTTCAAATGATTCCCAAATATTTGAGCACACATCAAGCACATAGTTGTGGCCTCTGTGTTTTTCTTTGAGAAAGCAATCCGAATGCTTTCTAATTTAACTGTTTGAGCTGCCACTTAACTAGTACGCTCTAAAAATATTTTTTTTCTTCTACTGATTTTATTCCCCTATTTTTTTGTACATGCTCAAATCCTCATGAGTATTCATTGCAAGCACGGGGAAAACGTGTTCCAGGCCACCTGCAAACCGCAAACATTCACAAATGTTAATATTTCATCCCAACGTGCTCCCTGTGGCCAAACATTCCCTTACCACCCGACGAATCTCATTTCCTGCAAAAAAGGTAGCAGGCGCCCCACACTCGAAAGAACATGGCATGATAACCTGTTCTGTGGTTTTACCCACTGAGAGTCCGGAGCCATCGCTTTTAGCTCGCTGTACTTTTCACAAAGGAGGAATATCCATTTGCATATCAGTCTTTGTCCCGCCCACAAGGGTGGTCTCATTTCCTGCAAAGCATCCTGGGAGATTTGAGTTTTTGGTGGCTGGTAGCACCCTGCTCATGTTTAGCTTTAAAATAATAAATAATGGACGGATTTCCACCAAACAATAAAGACCTCTATTGCTGTACTTTCCTTACTCAGGAAAGAAATGGACAATCCGGTCAGTTGTTTCCACTATGCAGTTGAGCAGAAATTGTAACTTTTCCTCCCCCTGTGCAAAAACCAATGCAAAATTGCAAAAATAGTTTTTTTTTTCCTTTTTTCTTTTTTTGCTGCTTCATACATTTTGATTAATTTGGTGGATTTGTGTGAAACTTTCCAGCTATTTTCTATTGACCCTGCTCAACTTTCTGTAAAGTTTCATGCTGCTGTGTCAAAAGGTACAAGCAATACAATGTACTGTTAAGTCAGTGCTTTGAGGTTTCACCTTTACTATACAGTGACTGCTGTCACCCTATTCTTAAACAAAAAAAGAAACATTTGAAAAAATCTGCACAAGAAATCAGTGTTGCGCTACATATGAGTGTAGTGTGCTCATACGATTGAAGGCAGTTAGTTGATGGCGCCTAGCATTACTTTTGTGTGCCTCTGATTTCCTTGAATTTAGATTTTGTTTTTGGACAACCTATCTGTATCCTACATATCAACAGGAAGGAATGTCAGTGGCATCGTGGAAGTTTTCTTCTGCGGTTCTCGCTCTGGTCTTACATGGATGATCCCGAATGCGAGTCTCCCAGGACATGGTCAATTTAAGGAAATGGCTGTGAGAGACATTAGCAGAGTGGGACTACTACACAAGGCATGTGACTTGTCAAATGGGTCTAACTGCAGTTTTAAGTGTAAAGGAGGTTTTTATTGCCCTCTGAATTGAACTGACAAAATAATGTTCAGACAGTACAGCCTTGACAGTTTGACCATGTAGTGATGCAGCAAATTATCTTGGTTCTTTGATAATATGGCTGCTCACATGCATAGTCTAGCCCTAGGTTGAACCCATGCCCTCCCTCACTCCACATGGTTGATCTTGTCCAGGTGGAATTCTGCCTGATCCATGCCAGCCCCTTGTATTCATTCACAGCTTAGGTGGCTTGTACCACTTTTCACTCCATCCATCAATTTTGCAACAGTGGTGCATTGGCTGGTTGCAGTCAGCAGCGCCTTGATCCTGACGGTGTAGTTTGCAGAGTGCTTGGTAAAGGCAGTAAAAGCATGTGTTGGTGTTACTGTAAGCTATTTGACCGATTTCTTCTTCCTTGGTGTCTGCGTTTGAACAGTCCGTGTGGGAGAGAACTTTACTGGGTTTGTCAGTAGAGGATTTGCAAAGTGAATTGCGAATCAAGATTATCCTCTCTGCATCTTTTTACTTTTCTCTCTCCCTTTGCACAAAAGGACAGTGGGGTATTGTGCTTTTTTTTATTTCTGCATTTCATTTACTGGTTTACTGCAGATATAGCTGGTTATTAAAAACCTAAAAAAAAGTGCGAACATTACTATGTTAGGTTTAGGGCTTCTATATAGGTGAATGGTTTAACCATATATCTGTCACATTTCTCGAGGGTAATTACCCTTTCAGCCTGGTACGCATGTTTAATACTGTCGGACTTCATAATTTTTGGAGATCTGTCTAAAATCAGTGCATCTAGATGAGTCTTTGGGCCCGTCCAGTGTCATAATGAGTTTGGCAGAAGCATGTTTGAAACGTTTCTGGAATTATCCGAGTGAGTTGAAGTAGATTTGAGGGTGACGTTGACTCTTTGAGTAGCCTGTAACCTCAGAGTAAGTTGATGCCAAGTAATGAATCAGTTCAACTACACTGCAGGGCTCCGGAGAAAGGACTTTGTTGCTCAGTTGAGACTTTGCTTTGTGGAATTCCAATAGCTCCACCTACAAAAGGCTCGGACAAAAGCAGGCATTCATTTTTCAATTACCCATTAATCCTCCTGGGAGAATGAATACAGCGGTTTTACGACCCACGTTCTAGAATTCTTTTAAAGTCAAAGACCAGTGGTGATCGTAGTTCCTAGGGAGGACTCCTAAACTACATCCAAACTAGTTTGCCATGTATGTAGCAACAATCGTTACTGCTAGCATGGGATTTCTTTTTATAATCTGTGGTGAAATACTGTCCTTAGTGAGCCGTCTTTTGTTCAAAACGTTTGTTTCTATTGATTTGTTGGCAGTGCAGAGGATGACACCACCGAATAGAAGTCAATATTTTAATCATGGCAGCGTAAGTTCGATGTTTCACAATGTGTACCTTCTCTCCTTAGGCACGGGTAACCACTGTTTTAACTGCACCCAGCCATTCCCGGAGTTACCAATTACCCTGCACACATGCCCACGCAATGTGTTTTCACATGTTAACTGCTTAAGTGAGGAGGTTGTAAATATTGATTATAAATTTGTGTTGGTAATATGTTGCTAGTGCTTAGATTAAAAGACTAAATGTGTATATTGTGACTACTAAAAATTGTCTGCAAGAGCACTAAGATGAGATGGACAGTTATAATTCAGCCCGCATGGGGTCCCTTGGAATGTTGGATCAGAGAGAAAAGCCTAGTCACCCCTTGGTGGCATCCAGATTCCAACTGATGGCAGATGAAGGTTAGAGAAGGGGAGAGCTGAGGAGGGTGCAGCCCCTCAGAGGTTGCTCAGCCCTATCAACCAATCGAGACGACTTCTGTGGCCACAGATAGACTGCACTTTACGCTGCATTTCTCCCGCCACTTCTGCGATGTATCTTCATTGGCCTAAGGCCTCCTCTGGGAGATCGGCTAGGAAGTGTCCCCGCAGTGGGCACCAAAAGCAAGCTAGTCCATGGGACTAGGCGTCCGGTGGTGCACAGAGACGTCCTGGGCGGATTCACCTGGACTCTTGGGTGGTGGGTTGACTGCACAGTATTCCCCCACCCACCCCTACCCTAGTGGCAATGGTCATTTACCAGATGAGTAGAAACACCTGGGCTGCACATAGAGGTAGATTCTTATGTAGAGCCAATCGCCCTCCAGTGTTAAAGGGGAAAGACCAGAGTTTTGTGCGCCTGATCCCATTTGATCTGTTTGCCTCGCTTATTCTCGTCACTCTTCGGAGGCCATATACAGTAAAGACCGACAGAATGTATCTTATTATTCAATATTTAAAGAAAGGCAAATTTGGTGTGTTTAATATGGAAGACCTAAACATACCATTACTTTTTTAGATATGCTAATATATAGCAGAACCAATATATTTACTACAGTGATTGATCATTTTTTATGTTATTTCAATTCTAAGTTACTGGAGTAATGCCCAGTCTTGTGTACTTCAGACGTTACTTAATTTTAGTTTTCTTGAGTGCAAACTAGGCCCTATTGGGCATTATAGTGGTGCTAGTCCTGAGAGAAATTCAAGACATGCGTACATTTAACATTAATCATTTACTGAACTTCGCTGAAACCTTGCAATATTTACATTCAAACGATGCCTTCACTTTACTTGGGTATCTTGGGTGGAGTCTTGAAAACCTAATTGGTTGCAGACTAATTAAACCAAACCTATTTTTATGTGGAATATTAAGAATAAGAATGGGTTTATATAGCTGCCTGAAAATTTGAGGTAGTGTAAGCTGTATCGAATTAACAGCCATACTACTTACTATCTTTCCAAAGAGACGTAGTTGGAAAAGAGCTCCCTTTATCCCTTTATTTGACCTACGGTCTAAAGGAGGCTTTTTTTGCCAAGTAACCCATGAATTCTGGGCCTGGTTCCTTTTTATTGTGTACGTTTTATGCCTCTGTAATTTGGTATGCGTAAACTAAAGTAGTATTAAATGGTCCTTTGTCATTTATCTGAAATAGTTTGCATGCTGTTTTTGTTTCCAGGCTTTGCACAGCCACATTAAACTAGAGTATGATTGGTTAAATGGTGTTTTGAGGTCATTGCTTGGAGGGGAACGCATAGTTTTGGCCATGTGATGGAGATTTCACCACACGGCTCTAATAAAGGAAAGTGAAGGAAAACTTGACCTTTGCAATGCGTTTTATTTTTGGGATAGATTATATTCCGAGCTAGCGGAATCTGCTAGAGGGTCCTCCATGTCGGACTTAGGCCTGTGGAAACCATACTGATGGTGTGACAAAATGCCACAATGTCCTACACCTTCTGTTAATGGTCAACATCCTCGCTCCCCATTGTGGCAATTTGGCAGTAATATACCTGTGTCCATAGACCGTCTCATGAGAGCCACGATGTTGTCATCAGACCTGAATCCTCCCTTTCTTCCCTGCTCCATCTGTTTATTAGTTGGGGCTATTAGGTGGCGCTGGAAGCGCTAACGTTAAGCCGAAGCTGTTGTCATTCACATAAGAGCTTTACATTAGAGCTTCAAATAGGGGCTTTGAATGAGAGTCGGTAATGCTTTTTCAATGGAGATGACATTTAAGGAGGGATGCAGTGTTAGGTTATTGAATCCCTCCCATTCCGTGGCCCAGCCATGCTAATCCCTAAGGCTAATCCCACCAATTCCTGCCCATCTCGGAACTCCTTCAGCTCTTCCATGTAGCAGCCATCTTGGATGACTGTCTCTAAGGAAGGTCTCTGGAAACAAGCCACAACAAGCAGCCATCTTTGAATGGGAAGATATCATGCATCTCATGTGTATATACACTTTTTGAAAATTAATTGCTAAATTTGCAATATTTATAATAATTGATTTTATTCACTTTTGTTAGTCTTTTCTTTTTTATCTTGCATTAATTGTGATTTTCTTTTTATTGTATAAATAACGTTCACCATGTTTGTATTGCAATTATGTTTTTATTTGACTCTGCAGACACTCTGCGCTGTGTTCACACTTCTGTCTGAAGCTGAACATTGATATAGTAAGGGCATGTGAACCCAATGTCCGAGTGCTACTGCTAACCAATAAACCAGATGAGCCTCTGCTGCAAATGTCTTGAGGTAGTAGGTACAGTCAGAAATATGCAAATGCCTTAAAATTTTACTACCTGCTAAAGGGATTCTTTCACCCAAAAATGCACCGGCCTAGGCAAGGATATGATTTATACAAGCTGATCTGTAAAAAGCCCTTGAAAGCTGCTTTGCACCCTTTTCTAATTCAACGGTGCCTTGATTATTTCCTAGTCACAAGGTAGTTTATTTCCCATCTCTATAAGGAGTACATTTGTCCCCATTTCCAGGGTAAGAGGGGTTTTTAAAATGTCCTTTGCCTAGGACTGCTATAATCCTTTCTTTAAAGGAGTAAGAATAGATGTCCCGACACTGTTGGAACAAACAATCATGTAAACCAGCAGCTCTGCAACTCTTGAGTACTTCAAGGTAGAGGAACAAGAGTGGCAGTCTGGCCCACAGGGAAGTTGGGAGATTTCTCGGCGGGCCTATACGGGCTGCTTTTGTGAGGGAACCCTGCATTTGTTTACATTGCTGTATGCAGCACATACAATTACGGCAATATGTTTGCTTGCATTCCGTAAAATAGGGCAACTTTAAAAAGTAAAATAAAACCCAGAGCCACTTTTGGTTTCCATTATTGGTGATCGGTAGTATGAGAAATTGAAAGGCGGGGCACTGTCCTGTGGCGTGGCCTCAAGTGTGTGATGTCTATTTCTACAAAAGACTAATTATAAATTAAGTTACAGAAGTCAGCTGGTGTTTTTCACTTTAAGAAAACGATTTTACTTTGTAACTTACCCTTTTGCAATGTAGCCTGTTTTTTTAGATCTGTTTTAAGAGGGTCCCCAAGAGGAACTATGCAGATTGCTTTTGCTTTAAAAACAAACCCAGGTGCTTACAAGTGAATACCTTTTTTATAGACCATTGTTTAAAAAGGTATTGACTCTGACGAACCCGTTTTTTTTTTAAGCAAAATAAAATCTAAAACTCTATTTCAATCTCAAAAATAGACCCTGTTTAGTTACAAAGTAAAATACATTTTTCAATCGGGATCATTGCGGCCTGCAGCAGTCCAGGCAGGGTCCTCGGGGGTGCAATGGGGGACTGGCCGCGGGTTGCAGTAGGCTAGTGTGATTTCTCCCTGAGGTGTTAATGGCCCCTATCACACCACTGATGATTTTGCTGCAGGATTAAATTAATCCCTGCCACTCCAAAGAAAATGTGAAGGAGTACCTAGCTACTCAGCCACTGCACTCCATGGCTGTCGGTCTATTGCAGTCACTGGGAGGGGTCTAAAACGGCACCATTCCTAACTAACTTTTGACCAGGGCACCCCACTTCAACGATGGCTGGGCAATGGAAAGGATTTGTAGTCCAATAACAACCTGATGCTCAGGTGTGCAATATTTCGACAAATGCAATGAGATTTGTCACACTAATACCAGTGAGGCCTAATGAATCGCCCTATCGTCCTTGAGAGATAGTCATTGAGTGCCATTTATTCATTCAGTGAAAAAACTTTTAGTGAAAGAGTGTTAAGGTGATCGGATTTAATGCAACAAACCCCTTGAAATTCAGCAGTCCCAATTTAAGTAAGTCCACCTTAACTTTGAGCCCTCCATTGCGTAGCATATGACCACAATGATGGCATCGAAGAATTTCAAGGATTTTGTTATAATTTCTTCGGCCATGACTGTTCCCACTGTACACGTTGCACCAATACGTTTCTTTTTTTGACGCCCAGTAGCCATGGCCGAAGGCCAGGCCACTGAACATGTTGTACCAATAGGTTTCTTTGGGGCTCACTAGCTATGGCCTTTGGCCACGGCTTTGCCCACTGTAGATGTTGCACCAATGCGTTGCTTTGTTAGGCCCACTAGCCATGGCCGAAGTCCAGGCCACTGTACATGTTGCATCAGTAGGTTTCTTTGGGGCCCACTCGCCATGGCCTTCAGTCGTGGCCACTGTACATGTTGCACCAGTACATTTCTTTGGGGCCCACTAGCCATGGCATTCGACCATGGCCAGTGGCACAAAGACCCATTACCCCCTGTCTACTAGCTGTGATCACTGTAGGTGGAAAATCTCCTTTTCTTTTCACTGTATCCAGATTCCCGCAGGATTCCCCTCATATTCCCCTAATAATGGCAATGAACTACCCATACTTTGGTATTCCCCTGATAGTCCGAATAAGTTCAAAAATCAAACTCTTTCCAGTCCTCTCAGGCACTCAAGGGAACCCCTCCTCTTTCCAGGGTCCCCCACCCCCTTTAGTTGATTTTCTTTCCTCCTTTCGCCTCTCCCATTACCCCCTTTCACTCTTTTGTTTGGGTGACGCATTTTATTTTCTGTGCCCGTCTTCAGTTGTAGCCTATGGAATCTCATGAGATTCCCCTGGTATTCCCCCGATAATCCAAACATGCTCGAACTGTAACTGGCTCCTCAGACCATCCCCAACTCTCCAATTTCACATGGTATCCTCTTTCCGCCTCCCCACCTCTAGCCTAATGCGATTTATCCTTTTTCCTCTTCCAGATAGCTTTTTGAGCACTTTTCGTTTTTTGCATTACACCGGTATTACCTGGAGAAAATGAATGAATGGGAGGGAGTAGGCCGAAAACAGATTTTTTTTTTTTTTGTTGCTTTTCTTTATAACTTTTTCATTTTTTGACAGAATTCTCCCACACTTTTCAGTCTGTTGGTGGCCCGTAACAACCAATTAAATGGACAGTGTTGTATTAGGTACTAGAAACCAGTGTCTAAATATTTTGCTCTTTGTGAAGTAAACTAATAGAGGATGTATTCAAATTGGAAGAGATGGCGGTGGCTAAGTGTCTTGAGGAAGTAGGGTCCTGGATGGTGCAAAATTGGTTGCAACTTAATCCTAATAAGACCGAGATTATTCTGCTAGGACCAAAACATTTACTTGAAGGAAAGAGCAGCCCTCAACTACACCAGTTTGAGATCTAACCTTAAATACGCTACCAAGGTTAAGAATCTTGGTTGTGTGTGGCAGAGCGACATGGGCTGTAGTGGCCAGGTGTCAGTGACTGTACAGTCCGTTTTTTACAATATCCGTCTTCTCCGCCAGGCACTACCCTATATAGCAGACACGGACAGTGCCTTGGTGGTCGGAGCTCTGGTCAATTCTAAATTAGATTATTGTAATGGACTTTTACAGAGCAGATTTATCCCTTACAAAAGGCGCAAAATGCCACTGTCAGATTGGTGTTCAGGGTATTTAAAAACACCCCAACCTGCGTCGCTCATTACACTGGCTAGTGGTCGAGGACCGCATTAAGTTCGAGATTGGGTGTTTAGTATTCAAATGTCTAAATGGATTGGCACCAATTTATTTAGCAAATAAACTAAAGAGATACCACTCTACTCAGGCTTTAAGATCAGAAGACCAATACCTACTCACTGTTTCGAGGTCGAACTGTGTAACAAGAGGTGATCAGTTTCTCAATCGCTAGCCCCAGACTATGGAACAGCCTGCCTTTTGAAATTAAGAAGGGTAAACTCATTATTGACCTTCAGAGCAGGCCTAAAGACCTACTTTTTAAATCGGTCTTACCCCCCCCTCCCTGTCTCCTTATTGGCAATTTTTTGCTGCTGGTTATAAGTAACACACTGATTTTCTATCTGTGCTAGTTAATGTTCCATCTGTGCCAGGATTCGGTTCAGTTTGTTGTGTGCGCAATATAAATTCTTCAAAATTCTAATTTATAATAGCTGACACCACGAGATATGTTAGAAGCACTCTTCATATTAACATGGTATAGTTAAGAAACAGGCATGCAAGCATGCAAATCCAGGAGTCATGTCATGAAGTAATAGACATATGAGGCTAACACTTGGACATCTATATGCACCAGATATTTGAGATTATGTGTTTGAAACCCTATACGTATTATAACATTACATAGATGGAATTGTCCCACCATGATGCGTTGTATTAATGTGTTTTGGTTATACAAAAAATATAATGTAGTGACTGGGAAACAAATATGAAGTAGATGTTCCAAGATGGCAGCCAGTATTACTGTGTAACACTCACTGTAATGTGTATGGAGACCTAGAAGCGGGGGACTCTGTGTGTATGGATGCATCTATTGTGATGTCCACAAGTGTCATCTCTCTGAGGAAGCCCGGAAAGGTGAAACGCGCCAGTCTGTCAACCTGAATGCAATTTAAAAATTGAAAGATGGAGTGGTGACTGATTCTTTGGAACAAATCAAGGAAGGAAGCCCCAGTGAGTGTGGTGCCTTTTTATAGGTTTTTCCTATGAAGTTTGGATTTGTTTTAGCCACAAGCTCGCTCGCCAGCGCAGCACGCATAGCGCATTCGGAAAGTACAAGCAAAACAGTACCATACATATATATGGTCCAATTATCGAGGCTCTTGGAAGCAGGAGGATTCTGGAAGTTGATACTAATTAAACCTGCAATGAATTTTTCCAGTCACCATGTGTTAATTCCTTCAGTTTATGATTTTTACGAATGTGTCCCAGTATTTTTGGGGCGCATGGCCATGCTACTAAATCTTACATGTACAAGAGTGCTACTTCTGCCTTGTTTTATATAGCTCTTAGTGTCACATCCCTGAAACTTCCAAGCATTGGGAATGACGGCTTGTACCATTACCCAGCGCAGGTTTATTCATTTTCTCAACCTGGGATCAATGAAATGCAGAGTGTGTCAATTTGGGACCTCTTACTTAAACGTAGATCTATGCTACGTGGTGGTGAAATAAGAATGTGCATAATGTTATATTTTGACAAGATCTGTAGTGGAAGTTCGAGCAATGCCAGTGCAGTTATTGGAGACTGCTTGGCTCCGCGCCTGCTAGCCCTGATCCACTATACACCATGCAGGTGATGAACTCTTGCAAATGGAGTTTCCATGCACAGACCATCCATTCGAAGTGTACTCTTTTTAAACACCTTACACTGGCTTCCTTACAAGGTGGGCATATTGGTATAACCTGCTAGCCCTAATTATGTGATCTTGTGATGTTCAGGGGGGCAGAGAGTACTTTGGGCTAATGGTCACTTGCTTTGTGGTTTAATCGAAGCTAGTTCTGGTGTGTGCCAGCCCTCTTGACCATACACACTCATCTCTGTGCTCAAGCAGTTTAGCACTGCACAGTGTACCAAATTAATTCACACAACTGAAATATGCAATTAACTTTCAAAGCCGGTAATTGAGTGGCATATTTATATCAACAGCAAATCATATTGCGTTGCGCCCACCGTGTATTAAAATTGCAACACATACGCTGCTATTGTGTATTTTTTTTCCACTGTCCTGCGCAGTTGCTTTATTTGCAACACGTAAGAATGTCCCCGATTTACCTTTCTCATATCGCCATAAAGTAAAGGAGTGTTTGCTGATGAGTGGGACTGTTGCCATTCGAGAATCCCCGGAAAGAAATGCCTTTGCAAAGCCTCCTTTGGGTGTAAAGATCCCAAACCCCAATACAGAATAAGCAGTACTAAATGAAATGTCTCTTCAGAAGCAGTCTGCATTGGCGAGCTAGTCCCTCCTTTCCGGGTGTCTTTGCTATCAAGGAAAGGTCTTGAAACGGCAGCCTCCCAGTGCTTATCTTTTTAGTTGCGCAGGCCCTGAAAAGTGCAAACCAAGATCCTTGTTTAAATCATGTTGCAAATGTAAATAAAACCCCAGAGGCATTCTCTTCTGTCAAACAGACTTGCCATCCAATTGTGCAGGCAACCTATACAGTGTGGATGCTTGACTTTACGGGGATGAATGGTCCGTGATAGTGTGAGAACATATTAAATATATACTTCTGGAAATTGAAATGTAGACCCATCTTCTTCTCAGCGTTCATTTTGAGAATAATGTTGTGTAAGCAAGACAGGGAAAGGCCAAGGGACTGTAGACACTGCCTTTATTAGACTAACCCAGTTTGGTAGTCCAGCAGACACCAGACTTTATAACTGTTGGTCAGATACTCCGTTGCTTCCGGTCTCTGGTAAAGGTGAGCTTAACACTAGTTGTACTTGAACCTCATCAATGGTGCATAGGTGGAGAATAGTGGTTCACAACCAGTGTGTGTTTTAATGGGAGTGTTTTTTCTTTAGAAAAATGGAGGCAAAGAAGTGTCCAGTGTTGGCTCAGAGGGTCATCAGACTATGCCTGCCTGGAATGGATGTGCCACATGGACACAACTGTGGTACATCAGCGTGTTGGTGGACAGAGAGCACTTGTTTTAAGCAGCTGATCTTCGGGAGCAGTATGTATGTTGAACAATGTAGACTGGAGTGCAGGCCCCTAGAATTGCAATAAACTGAGCGATTGGTGCTTCCCTCCGCCATCTGGATGGATTGGGACTGGTCCTTGTTGAAGGAGTTGATCCCCTCTAGAAATTGACCATTTACCTGTATGGGTTAGTTAGTATTTGTTGGCGAGCCTTGGCTAATGGCGTAGCGCACTGTGTAAAGATTTAGTACAAGTAAAGGGCAATCTCCTACATGCAACATGCCAGTCCTGGTTTCAACTTTGCATTCTGGAACATTGGGCCATCCAGGAGTGACCTCAAGGGAACTGCAGGCAAGACTTGACCTGCAGTGGAAGAGTATTATAACATCTGTTACATGACAAGGACCCGGACTGGGCACAGATAAGTACTTCTCTCTACCATAACAATGTGTGCAACTGTTAATCCTGAGAGACCCCATTTCCATGAGGGAGCTGTTTGGAATCCTGATGGAAGGCAAGGACTGGGCCAAAGGCCTTTTGTGAAGCCTGCAGACCTTGAGACTGTAAAGAGCCATGTGCCAGAAGGCTGAGATCCTGGGAAAGGACTTGACACCTGGTGAAGGCAGAGGGGCCTCGGACAGACCAGATTGCAGGGAACTGCTGCAAGATCCGTCCCAGAAGATTACTTATATTTTAGAAGAGGGGTGGATTTGGAAGCATAGGTTGTAACATTTTGCTTTGAGCCGCACTTGGAACATTTGAATTATATACTTAGGATAGCCTGGAGGTGAAGGACCCCTAAGAATAGATGTTGGAAGTTTGTTGGCTATCTTTTGAGACTTGTTTTTATTTTATAGTATAGGTTGTCGTGGGATTGATCCGGATTGAATAGCTTAGGTGTGAAGAACTCAACTTTCTGTGGCCGCCACTGAGGCACCACGTGGTGCCGCTTCATTGAATCACCCAGCGAGGTGACCTCATTCATCATGGCTGTTTATGCTTTCCGGGCCAGGCTCGCTGTGAATGGCTGGCCTCATCAACTTCGCCCCCTCTGCTAAGGGACCCGGCAGGTGATCACCAGCCCCTTCAAAGGGCCTCACCTAAGGGCCAGTTCCCTCCCTCTCTGGGCCTGAAAGGGCCATGAGGGGATGGGAGGGGGGGGTCTCCATCTTGCTGCAACACCCGATCTTGCAGTGCTCCACAGTGGGTAAGCACTATACCCGGTGTCCCACCAGCCTCCGCATTATTGTTGTCCTGACTACTTCACTGGGTCCTGTTTTTCCTGCTCTCATCATGATTTCAACTGCGCTCTTGTCCACTCTACTGTATGGGTTTGCCGCTGCACCCAGTTAACTTGGCTTGTCAGCCCTTTGGTTCTCTGCACTTAATCGCTGCTCCGTTCCATTGGGTTTCTGCCTCCACCGCTACCTGGGATTTCCTGAAGCCTGTGCAATTGCTTCTATGCCCCCACCAATGGCCCTAACTCTTGTCGCAATGTATTTACTACTTTGATCCTCGCACCACTGGTGGCTTTTCTGGACTACTCCTTCAGAGTTATCAACTAATTTTCTTCATCTGCTCACTGTGCCTTCAGAAATCACTGCTCACTCGATTTTGAGTATGTTCCACATGCGTTGCTTAACCTAAATCTTGGCTCCCACTCCTCTACTGGATGGGCTAAGAGTACCTTCACCTTTAAGGGCTTGTCCATTCTGCTTGGTTCCCTTATGTTGCATTCCCCTTATGCTTCCCACTGTAATCTCTGCATCACATGAAATGCTCCCTGTTCTTTCATCCATATATATTGACTGTCTCCTGCTGCATTTTAGTACCCAGCCTAATATCTATTTCTATTTAAATGTATAACACGCATAATCCCACAGGCATCAAAGCGCACAAGAAGACATTTGACAGCATACAATAAAAGGACACGTACAAATGAATAACGGGTCTGTGTGGTGGTGGGGGGGGGGTCATAATATATCGGGTTAACAGGAGAGTCTACAGTCTCTTGCTGAACACCGAAAAGTTATTTTCCACATGACGATCCGCAGGGAGAGCGTTCCAAGCTGTAGAGGCATGCACTGGGAAAGAGCGGCCTCTACCTTGTGATCTTTTAGATCTAGGACAGATTAATCTGAAGGTATTGGAAGAGCAGGTCAATCTCGTCTCCTGTTATTGGGGAAGGCTCAGCTTGAGATAAGGAGCTGCGCCAGATAAACATTTGTGGACCATTTTGTTTAGCTTGAGCTGAATTTTGGAAGGAATGGCTAACCAATGGAGGGCTCTCCTATGGTCCGAAATCTGGTTTCTGTTAGAGACTTGTTTGACAATCCTGCATCGTATTTTGAGTACTTGCAGTTTATGTAGAGTGAGTTTACTGGAAAAGCATTGCAGTAATCTAGTGGGGGCAGGATAATCTCTCTTAAGAGGTTTTCACCATTTTTGGTGGACACATAAGGCTTCACTAGCCTCAATAACCTCAGATGGTACTTGGATTTTTTTTAGCAATGCTCGTCACCTGGGTGTTGGCTTCCAGACTCCCAGAGACGCATCAAAGATCACCCCAATGGTCTTTACCTTTTTCTGAACAGGAATATCATGCCCCTTAATGTTCAAATTGGAGAAAGAAGAATCCAAATTCGCTCTTGTGAGAGGTGAACCAAAGGTTAAGAGTTCCATCTTTGAACTATTCAGGCATAACCAGCTTCCTGACATCCACCGCTTCACCAAGTTGTATTTATTTATTACATTTGTATAGTGCACAGCAGCCCTTGGGCATCGAGGCGTGTTACTTGAAGGGAACTTAGTTACAGGGAGCGTACACACGGGGAGCAGCAGTATACATTGGACAGAAACAGAGCAAATATAAATTAGGATAAATATAATATACATATAAGCATGGTGCATTTATGTGAAAAACAGGTTTGGCTGTAAATTATGGCACGCTTCAGGTGTAGAGCACAGTTTTCATGGCTTTGGGAAAGTCATGAGGGATGCCTCACCTCGGAGGGTGGGAGGTAGGGCATTCCAATATGAAGGCGCTAAGTAGGTGAAGCTAGAGCTACCTGCTCTAGATCTTACCATAGGCACACAGAGCATGTTGGCGTAGGGTGTCCTAATTGGCCTTGTGGAGGTGGTTGTGTGAATCCTTTGTGAGAGGTATTCAGGTGCATAGAGGTAGGTGCACTTGTGGGTCAGTGTAAGGGTTTTGAATAAGATTCTCTCTTTTATTGGGAGCCAGTGGGATGCTTTCCTAGCAGCAGTAATGTGCTCTTTTCGATATGCCTTGAGCTGCGCGAAGTGTGTTGTTCTGGATGATTTGTAGTCTATCCAGGTTTTTGGTGGAGGTTTCAAGGAAGAGAACATTGCAGTAGTCTAACCTTGAGCCTGTCGTGGCTCTGGCTATGTTGGTGCAGTTCTCTTTGGAGAGAAATGGCCTAGCTGCGTTATGGCGTTAGCTGTATATAATCGGTACCTTCATAGTCATCAATATAGTCACCTGTAAGTTTGATCAGTTCGAGGCCAGATTTGTCTCTGTCAACTAGATCTAGAATTTGTGTCTAAAGATCACCCAAGGTACTTTCCGTGCCAAAATTGGAATGGAAACCAGACTGGGGTGTAAGATATTAGACAATATCAAATCTAGTTGGGTTTTAATCTGCGCATCCACCATCCTGTACTGCATTTTGTGCCTTGTATGATTAACGAACTTGGGTGTGCTTTTTACATCTGTGCCTCTCCCTCCTCCACTATTCCCATGGCACTCTCTCTTTCCCATCTATTCTAACTGCTATTATATCACCTATCCTACCTCTCTCACAAAGAATGGAAGAATACAGTTTAAAAAAGATCCCCTGGCCTTGTTATTGCTGACACCTACATCAGTGCTACTTCCAAACACACTATCATTGATGTCCTCTTCTCTGTCCCCTCTACAGATCAATGAACCTCCCATCTGATCTCAAACCTCTCCCGATTTTTAAATTGTCTCATCTTGAACACGATCTTAGTATGTGCTTGTGACTTTGAATGGTTGATGCTGGTAGATCATGGTGTTCTAAAACGCCTTATAAATCAGTAATCCATCATAACTGCATTACAAAAATGAAATGGGAAATAGTGGTGAACATTATTAAAGATGGTTCGTGGTGCAAAGAAATGTAATCTTCGTGAATGTCAGTTTCTAAATCTATTAATAACTCAGGCAGTTTGGAAGGATAGCTCAGGGGCAACATGCTCGCTTTGGAAGCAAGCCGACACGGAGCAATGTAGGTTCGATCCCCGGGTCCGCGCTTAGAAATCTCTGGGTATTAAGCGCATTATAAATAACCTATCATATAAAATCAAATGAATTGTCTAATCATGTGGGCACAATATCCTGTTGTTAACCACTTGGAATAATGTTTCAGCCATTGGATTCCTTTTGAGTGAGTTGAAACAAAAATAGACTACTATGTTGTAGTTATTGATTGCTCCCATTGTGGTTTGATTTGTGCCATTAGCCCAGTATGCTAACCATCTTGAGTACAAGATTCATAGTCAGCTGAAAAGCTGCCTGATTAGCGATTGGCATGAGGTTAAATAAGTTGCCTAGCCAGGGCCTCAGATAAGATTTTGAAGATTTTTGTCCTTATTTTTAAGCCGGAAGTAAGTCCAGCCCTACAGATAAGGGGTGTGTCGGCCATTTTCACTCCGTACAAATAGGCAAATACTCCCCAAAAAATAAAAACTGGGAGTAAACCTACTCGTAACAAAAAATAGGAAATTGACACATAAGAGCTTGTCTGTCCTCTTGCACACGGCTCCCTGGATATGTTTGGACCCTTAGTAAACGTAGTGTCACAGGAAGAGGTAAAAATGCATCTTGTAATGTGCATGAATAACCAACTTGGTGCAAGGAATATATTATTGCAAAAATATTTTTGGTTTACAGTACAAACATATTTCCACTCGCTTTTTAAATACTCCCATTTTGAATAACACTTCCTTTTTAATTCTAAAAACATTTAACTCCCATGTTTAATAAGAAAATAGGAAATCCTATCCAGAGCACTAGGAGTAACATTCATTTTCTGGGGTAATACATTATTTACCCTTCCCATTGGGGGATATTGTTTTGGACCCATTAGTTCACAGAAATGTAGATGTAGTTTTCCCTTAAATGTCCTCTTCAGATTAAGCAGTAATACTAGTATAGCTCTTTCTTGTGTCCTTGCCCTGCTGCTGTTGGTGCACTGAACCTTTCTTGGAATTAGGTGGGTAAAAATGTGCATTGTTACCTATTTTCTGTCAGCAGTATTTTGACTCCCTATTTTGTGGTTGTTGGTTTTTAGATGGTAAGACTGACTGTCATGCTGCTTATGTGTAGGGCTATATCTAGCATTTTGCACAGAAGCAAAACCCTCCCCACTTATTCAGCCCCCCCCACATATATCAGCTCTCCTCTTAATATGTTTGGTGTTCATCAGTGCCAAGATGTCGCTTACCTGACGATAAGGCGCTCTTAAAAATTAAAAAACCTGATATGAAATATCAAACCCTATTATTCATGGTGCAAACAATAATCTTGCAAGCTACTAGCCAGCCATAAAGGTCACTTCACCTCAATTCTGTACAAACAGCACACCCTGTCCTACTCGTCAGGAGTCCAATATCACTATCCACTGGCTAGAGGCGAGTGCACATTGTGTACCCTCCAATTGTATTTTATTTCAGTTGGTGTGAAAAACGGCTCCCTCTCTGCCCATTTTGTTAATCAGTGGGTTGCATGAGGTGTTTTTGCGGGTTCTGTAATTTTGCTGCGCCTTGAGTGGTAGGAGATTGATGGATTCGGAGCATTAAGATTTATATTTAAGCAGATCCCAAATGTCCATCACTGGTGTAATGTCACATGTGCATATTTGTATGACACCAGTTGCAACCTGCAGCTACCTTTTTGACGCCAAAGTTAGATATGCTTAGTTTAGCAGGTTCTTCCACTGTAAACATAGGGGCCACATTGATCTCCAGGAAAGGATGCTACACAGGGTCGGACTGGGACAAGAAATAGGCCCGGACACCCCAAAAAAAGTGGCCCACCCATCTCCTAAAAAGAGTGGCCCTCAAACCATCATCCGTGAATCGCGTCAATTCACGACTTTACAGAAAATGCTATCCCAAAAACTCACACCTGGATAAATTGCCCTTTGCAATAGGGTGGCCAACTTTTCAAAAGGGCTTCGCATTACACTTTATGTGCGGAGGCCCAAAAATGGTTTGTAGCAAGCAAGATTTTATACAGCGCTATTTGTTTGCACCAACATATGGATACTTTTGTTTACAAATGACTGTTGTGATGTTTAAATGTCCTGTCCTCTCTGGGTGCAGAGCAGTCAACCATTGACTAATGACTGCACACCTAGTGCACATTATTTTATAGTCTTAGCCATTCTTGTATGTCACATGTATTTTAGACCTGGCCGTTTCAGGTCCGTTTTTGGTCTCGTTTTGCCATAATGTGTCCATTTTTGTGTAATACATGGAAAGGGACATTAATGCCTGTGCCCTCCGGACTCGGGCCACACCACAAATCCATGCGGAACCTGAGGGAGAGAGGGGGAGAGAGAGAGAAAAAATACTGTCCATATCTTGTGTGCTGTGAGCACCTGGGCATTTGACGATACCTGGGGAGACAGAAACACAATTTCTCTATGCAGAAGATGTTTTATCAAAATTGTTTACTGAAGGTTTAGCAGTTAATAAACTGTACTACTCAATAGTGTTCCTTTTATTGCAACCAGTCGGACTGCTTGCCTAACATTTGTATTGTCAGAACCTAAAACATCCAGCATCCAGCAACCAGTGGTCGAAGTGTACGAAAAGAAGTAGTGGAACTATGCTCCCTACTGGCCTACACTGCTTCCCACAAACTCCATTGCCCCTCCCCCTCAAACTTCCCCACGCACAATACAAACCCCAAAACACATGTGTCTGCTTTTTAGGGAATGTTAAGTGCAGTGCACTGAAAGTGCAAGTTTCAACTTCTTCCTACACTTTTATTTTAAAACCATACCGTTCTGGAGCGGTTTCTTTTTCAAATAAAAAGCATAGGAACAGAACAGTTAAACTGAATTAAAAGAACAGTGCTTACCACTTACCAATAGTGGCGAGGTTGGCGGCTCCAGAATCCAGATGGCAGCTCCAGCAGGAGGCTCCAAACGATGGCAGATCCAGCAGCCGGCTCCATCCCACCCTCCCGTCCCACACCTAGATGACCCATGCCACCCTCCAGACCCACACCAATGTACCCCAACCCACCAGAGACACACACCAGTGTGCCCCTATCCAACCATTCAGACCCCACCAAGATGCCCCATCCCTCCCTCTAGACCAGGGTTGTCCAACATGCAGTGCAAGGACCGCAATGCGGCCCTCCAAGCCATTTTATGTGGCCCTCGAAGCCCAAGAGCACAGACAAAGTATTATGGTTACTTTTGTACGTTTTGTATTTATTTTATACGCATCAAGTGTTGTGGCTGCAGTTTTAGGGTAGGAATTGAAGTCCACACACATTACGATTTCCATTGGCTGAGAAACAGCCAACGGAAATACTGTTACCATGCAAGGCACGTTGTAGTAGTGGAAATAAATAAAATAAATAACTGCCTTGCATGGTAACAGTATTTCCATTGGCTGTTTTTCAGCCAATGGAAATCATAATTACGTAATGTGTGTGGGTGGAATGATGGGCACACAGCGCTACCTTCACACATCTTTGTTGCCGAGCCGTGGGCACATCCTGCGTGAGCCAGCAGCTCAGCCCAGGTTCACAGTGCTATGTGCGGTGCACACCGAGGCCTAGTTCTCCTTGCCTCCAGCAGTCGGAAGTACTGCCTGCCATATTTTCCGTCGTATGTTTGCAGCATACAGTGCTTTTGAGCCTCTGAGATACTGCTGGCCAGATACACCGAAACACAAGTATCTGGCCAGCAGTATCTCGGAGGCTCAAATGCAGTGTGGGCTGCCTTAATGTTTGAACATTCCGCCTCAGGAGGGAGGGTACAATTTGCATCACTTTTTGAAAAAATCTCCCCCTTAGGTACTGTTCATACTCCTACGTCCCATCCCCTTTCCTCCATACTTGTGGGACATCTCTCTGTCCTGTGAGACGGGACCGGAGCACTTTGTGAAAAGCATCCACATTTTTTTCCAAAAATGTGTCCCTCTCTTTTCTGCACGGGGCCCTGCACGCGGCCGTAACCCCGCCCACCTTGGCTCCGCCCCGCGCATCGCCCATCAGTCGTTTTCTCAGCACTTGCATCCTTGGAAGATTTTCTTCCCTTTTTTCCTCTCTGGCTATCTGTCTGTCTTTCAAATGAGACTTTCCAGATTGTTCATCGTGTCACCGTCGCTTCGCGAGGGTGGATCCCCATCCTCTTTGTTTAGAGTGTTTGGGTCCGGAACACCGTTGGGACTCCTGTTTTTACTGTGACTCCCTTTCGGTCTGGGCACTTCAACGTCGGTTGGAGCGGTGGGAGGAGGTGTTCCGACAAACTCCTCCTTCGCATTTTCAGGCTTTCATCGATGGGAAGAAGAAACGCCCGGTAAGTTCTTTACTTTTCAGAGCAACCCGGCCGGGGGATACCTTTCCGGGTTCCTCTCGGTCCGGGAGGGGCATTGATCGCTCTGTCACCGGGGTTCGCCCTGAGGTGCCCATTGGGCCTAATAATTCTACCAGAGTTTTCTCCGAGGGTCTCCGTAAGGGGCCTGTGAACACTGGAGTACGCTTCGAGGCCCCTCCTGTGGGGGCTGTTTGTAGACCCAGTTCTACTGAATCGTTGGGTACCGGAGCTCGCTCTGAGGCCTCTCTGTCGCTTCCCTCAAAAACAAGACCGGGGTGCGCCCCGAGGCCTTGGCTGGGCTGGTTGTTACAGAACGGATGTTCGAGGCCCGTGCAGATAAGGCTGTTGCCGGGCCTGGGTTCGAGGTCCCTCGTTCAGAGGCTAAAGCTATCAACAGTTCTGAGAGGCCGGACAAGGCTTTGTCGGTGAAAGCACATCGTTCCTGCTCTTGTGGTGATACCAGATCGGTTGAGGGGGCAAAGAAGCAAAGTTCTTCTTTTACCGGCATTGCCTAGGTTCTTCCTTTGAAGGCTAATTTGGCAGTTGGTATGTCACAAAAACATTCCAGGCCTCATAGTACCGGCTCGGCCGAAGTTCCTTATATTAAGGCTAAGATTAAGACCCCTGATCCATCGACGGGGACCCCTGCCTCACTTCCTCACGTGCCGCAGTTCCCCTCCGATGAGGACTAAATGGCACCCGTTCCCGCCACGACCAAGGTGGCCATTTTAGGTGCTACCCCTACAACTACGCCATCGGCCTCTGGTGTAGGGCGCAGTCCCTTGGGTGAACCTAAGGTCCCTTGTGCGCATCCTTACCGGCCAGTTTATGATTGGAACGCCTGGATGCCTCTTCCGCACAATGTTTCGTTGCCCGCGGGGGTGGCTCCTTTGATTTATGTGGATACATCGGTGGAGGGGCCAGTGTGGCACCCTTCCCCGTTACGTCCCTGGATTTGTCCACCTCATGAGAGGCCTCCTCGGGTTCCGAAGCAATCTCCTGAGGACGCTTTTCAAGCACTTATGCGCATCGACCCCATGAGGGAATATTTCAAAGGGCTTTTCAAGGAGATATGTCCACCTGTGCCTCCGGCTCCACCCGTTCCTCCGGTGGTTCCGCCGGCGCAACCCTTGCCTGTGGTGCCTCCCCCGGCTTTTCTGCCTGTGCCTCCATTGTCCCCAGTGGACAAGGCAGTGCCTGACACGGCTCAGCAGGATCCTGACCTGTCAGATGACCCTCAAGGCGATCAGGACAACGGGGACCTTCCCCGCTCTATTAGAGCCTTTCATGACCGGGTACTGGACATGATGAGTTTCTTAGATGTTCCGGTGCCCGAGGCACCCGCTCCGCAGGAGGGCGTGCTTTCTGGGGCGTTCACCCTGTCTCCCTTGGAGCATACCGGCCTGTTCCTGCAGAAGGACGTTCTGGCCGAGGTCAGAGTCTGGGAAAAGCCACACTCGGGACTTTTTGTCAATAAGAAGATTGACGCGAGGTACAGGCTGCATTCTTCGGAAGAGGTGGCCCTGTCGTCTTGTCCGCCTCCCTCCTCCACAGTGGTGGCTGCGGCTTCGTTGCAATCCAGACCTGCAGCATCCTCTTCTACGACGGCTACTCAGGTCTTGGGAAAGGAGGACAAGCTCCTGGACTCCCTAGGGAGGAAAATCTTTGCCAACTCAGCCTTGCAGCTCAGGCAGGCCAACGCTGAGTTGATATTGGCGGGAGCTAACATGCGGATGTGGAAAGGTCTGTCGGAGTTTGAGGAGCACATCCCGGTCGGGAAGTTGGAAGACTTCAAAGGAGGCCTTTCGGATGCTAGGGTCTTGGCCCAGGATCTCCTGGAGGCTGCGGCTCACCACGTAGACACCTCGGTTCGGGGCCTGATGCTTGGGGTTCATACCTCACGGCAGGCGTGGCTGCATGGCACTAAATTTTCTTAGGAAGTGCAAGACAAGGTGTTGGACCTTCCATTCAATGGTAAGGAGCTTTTTCATTCTACTACTGATGTAGAGCTCACCAAGACCAAGGATAGCACTCAGACGGCTAAATCATTGTCTGTTCTGGTCAAAGCTCCTTTCAAATCCCAGAGACCGTTGTCACAAAGTCCACCCTCCTCTGGTTTTAGGGGCTTCCTCGACCACAAATCTCGCAGAGTGGATACTCCTGCTGGGAATAACCGCTGTAGACAACAACGCATGCAGTTTTTCTCCCACTCCTCGGCCTCCTCATCAGGTTCAGGTGGCACCGCCACCGATAAACCTGCCAAATGAGGGTTTTCAGCGCTCGCACGAGACCCCGGTGGGAGGACGCATTGCGTCTCATTGGGAGGCGTGGCAGACCATCACAGAAGACAGATGGGTCTCGTCAGTCGCTGAGCGGGCTTCCGCTTACCCTTACCCCCTACCCCACCCCTCAACCCTCCTTTTCAGCTGTTGGGCTCACCCTCCCTCAAGGTCGAAGTTCAGAAACTTCTGGACCTCAGAGCTGTGGAACCCGTTCCCCTTGGGGAGCGAGGGGAGGGCTTCTACTCCCGGCTGTTTACGATTCCCAAACCCAACCAGGCTGGCCTGCGCACCATCCTAGACCTTTCCCAGTTCAATCTTTTCCTACCCCAAAAGAAATTCAAGATGATCACGCCCAGCCAGATACGCTCCTCCTTACAGATGGGCGATTGGCTCAGCGTTGTGAATCTTCACGACGCGTAACTGCATATCCTGATTTGGAACCCACACAGGAGATATCTCCGCTTCTCTTTGGGAGAGGAGCACTTGCAGGTTCGAGTGCTTCCTTTTGGCCTTAGCTCGGCGCCGCATGTCTTTACGAAGATAATGTCGGTGATTGCGGCCCATCTTCGTCTCCAGGGTATCCATGTGTATCCGTATTTGGACGACTGGCCCTTACGCAGCCTTTGTCCGCTAGAAGCAGCGGGCAATCTCCAGTCTCTCCTTCAGCTCCTGTTCCATCTTGGGCTGTCGGTGAACTGGTGGAAATCTTCCATGACGGTCTCGCAGGACCTGATTTTCCTGGGTTATTGCTGGAACACGATCGACTGCAGAGTGTACCTGACCGGGGACAGAATGACGGATCTGTTAGCCACGTGTCAGATGTTTGCGCAGTCGGAGAACATGTCGGCCTGGTGGTTCCAGAGGCTTCTGAGCCTCATGGCCTTGTGCGTGCTGGCTCTTCCTCTTGCTAGTCTCAAGATGAGACGGACCCAGATGGCTCTTCGGAGTTCATGGCGTCAGGCAGTGGATCCGGATTCCATGAGGATAATGATTCCGGATTCCATGAGAGTGGACCTGGATTGGTGGTCATCTCTCAGCAATCTGTCTGGGGGCACGGGGTTTGAGGACCCGGTCCCCATGGTGACAATCACGACGGACTCCTCCCTTCTAGGGTGGGGTGCAACGTTAGATCTTCTTCAGGTTTCGGACCTCTGGTCGCCTCAGGACAAGCTCCTGCACATAAATCATTTGGAGCTTCTGGCGATCTTCCTAGCGCTCAGGGCATTCAGACCGCTCATCGTCAACAAGGTGGTCCGCATAAGAACAGACAATGTGGTGTCAATGTATTACATAAACAAACAAAGGGGAACGAAGTCTCCCCCCACCCCCCCCCCATACCCCCCTCACCCTTCGTGGACCTGTCCATCCAGATTTGGGAGTGGGCCGTGCTTCATAGTGTCTGGCTGCTTGCAGTGGCCAGCTGAATGCCACAGCGGATGCCCTCAGCCGGCGGACAGTGGTCCGCTACGAGTGCGAATTGAAGGCGGAGGTCATCTCATGGATTTTCTTGCGCTGGGCACACCGGAGGTGGACCTCTTCACTACGGCGGTGAACAAGAAGCTTCCTCAGTATGCCTCCAAAGGAGGGCTGGGATGCTCTCGCGATTCCATGGCACAATATGAGAGCTTACGCCTTCCCGCCTCTGCCTCTAGTTCACCGTGCAATTTGGAAGTTGAAGAACTCAGCAAAGTGTTTCCTTCTACTCATAGCCCCGTGGTGGCCGGCCAGGTTTTGGTTCTCAGAACTTCAACACCTGTCGGTGTATCCGCCGATCAGGTTACCAGTAACTCCCGATCTTCTTCACCAAGAGGAACAACAGATGTGGCACCCCTCCCCACAATCGCTCAGCTTGGCGGCATGGTGCATGAGTTCAAATCTTTAGAGCATCTGAGTTTTTCTGCGGATAACATGCGCATTATCCAGGCAGCCAGGAAACCCTCGACCAGATCTCAATACAAGAGTAAATGGCTCAGGTTCTGTCATTGGTGTTTGGAGAATAAGTTGGATCCGAGGGTAGCCACGGTTGACACGGTGTTGTCCTTCGTGTCCTCCCTAGCAGAGTCAGGGGTTCATGTCCTGTCATGCAGGACTTATCTCTCAGCGGTTTCCGCTTACCTTTCTACAGACCTGTGTTCTCATTCTCTAACTAACCCAGTAGTGAAGAGGCATTTTGCTGGCTTGACACGCCTCTACCCTCCGGTTCGTAATCCGCACCCGCTATGGGACCTAAATGTAGTCCTGACAGCGCTGTGCCATAAACCCAACCCCTTTTGAACAATGGCTACCGTTGGCCTCAAGTACATGTCTTGGAAAGTGTCCTTTCTGGTCGCCGTTACGTCATCAAGGAGAGTGAGTGAGCTCCAAGCATTGTCGGTGGAGCATCCTTTCTTGGTCTTTCACAAGGACAAGGTAGTCCTTCGGACAAACCCGGCTTTTCTACCGAAGGTGGTGACCGAATTCCATCTGAATCAGTCAATCTCCCTTCCGGTCTTTTTTACGAACCCTGCCTCCGAGGCGGAAAGGGTTCTAGACTGTCTTGATGTCCGAAGAGCTCATAAGTTCTGCCTGGACAGGACTTTCGAGTTTAGGAGTTCTTAACTTTTTGTGACTTTCGGTAACCCTCAGGGCAAGCCGGCGTCTAAGGCAACTATTTCTACGTGGATTGCCGCCTGCATCACATAGTCTTTCACAGTCCAAGGGCTGAAACCTCCTAAGGGTATCCATGCACACCTGGTGCGGGGCAAGGCAGCCGCGGTTGCTTTTCAGAAATATGTCCCCTGGGAGTCCATCGCTAGGGCAGCCGCTTGGGCCTCCCCACTCCTGGGCGCTGGGAGAGGAGGGCACCCGGCCAGGTCTAGTTCTTCATACTTTAAGATTGTGCTCACATTGCGTTTCTTCAATTAGCTTTTCCCCATTTTATCTGTTGAATTTGATTGTTTTTCATTCGCACAGAAGTAATGAATGTGTATTACAGAGATAAGCTGCCATATGTATTAGGCAAAATGAACGGGCAGCATTAATCATTAACACAGAAGTAATGAATGTGTATTGGAGAGATAAGCTGCCATATGTATTGGGCACACTGCACAGGCAGCATCAATTATTACCACAGAAGTAATGAATGTGTATTAGCAAGATAATCTGCCATATGTATTGGGCACAACACTGCACAGGCAGCATCAATCATTACCCTAGAAGTAATTAATGTGTATAACAGAGATAATCTGCCATATGTATTGGGCACAACACTGCACAGGCAGCATCAATCATTACCCTAGAAGTAATTAATGTGTATAACAGAGATAAGCTGCCATATGTTTTGGGCACAACACTGCCCAGACAGCATCAATCATTATCTCAGAAGTAATAAATGTGTATTACAGAGATAATCTGGCATATGTATTGGGCACAACACTGCCCAGACAGCATCAATCATTATCTCAGAAGTAATAAATGTGTATTACAGAGATAATCTGGCATATGTATTGGGCACAACACTGCACAGTTGGCATCAATCATTATCCCAGAAGTAATGAATGTGTATTACAGAGATAATCTGGCATATGTATTGGGCACAACACTGCACAGGCAGCATCAATCATTAAGACATAAGTAATGAATGTGTATCACAGAGGTAAGCTGGAATATGTATTGGGCACACTGCACATGCTCAGGCAGTATCAATCATGCTTTGTAAAGGACAATGTTGGCCTAAATTGGGAACAGCCAGGGCAAACATGTTACTACAGAGGCATATTTTGGGCACAACCAGCATGACCATGTGTTACATCAGTGACCGTGCGGTCTTACACTGTGAACATATAGATAATTAAAATGTGTTGCTTTGTAAAATGTTCTTGTCTGCTGTTGGTGACATGGAATTTTCATGTTCCTCTTTAGAACTGATTATATACATATGGCTTTTTGGTCTGTTTTTCTGCTGTAAAATGCACCATTTTAACCCCACATATGACAAAAAATTCTTGGAGGGGGGAATCCCCCCAAACCCTCCCTAGATCCTTATAGCTCCCTCACTACGCTTGGTCACCCCCACTATTTCAGGAAAATATTAACACATACACCCTGAAAGAAATCACAAGCTACTGACCTCGGATCATTGGATGGAGGAGCTCCCTTAGATACTCGCTGCCCCTGACACCAAAAGCTATCTTTGGGACTGTATGGCGCATCACTGCCTGTGATGCTATTGTGTCAAATATCACACAATATCGCTTTTTAATATACTGCTCTGGGTGAGGTTGTTGACTTTTGGCTCGCCGGCCCACAGGGTGACAAAAGGTTAATGCTTCGGCCCCACATTCAAAAAGGTTGGACAAGCCTGCTCTAGACCAATACCATAATGCCTCATCCTCCCTCCACATAGCAAGATGCCCCTTCCCCCGTGCAACAGATAACCATGTGCCACTCCCAAATCACACGCAGATAGCCCCAGCTAACCACCTCTAAAGCCACCCATCCTAAACACATTTTCATGAAACATTAAATTACTCTATAAGCCCCTTTTGATCAGTTAAACACCACCATCAACTGTCTCCCTGTTAGTTTTCTTAGCCCTCCATACCTTTCATGTTGAATAGCTGAACATGATTTTTAAAGTAAATGTCATTTTTTGCTTCCCTGTCCAAATCTGGTGTCTTGCAGAAACATTCCCGGTATCCCAAAGGAAATGCCCACCCCAACCCCTGCAAGCCAATGGCATGCATAGTCCAGTTGCACTTGCACTGACAGCCAGAGCCTTCCCGCTCACTGACATTGCTCCGGAACCATTTCATTGCTCTGGAAATGACACGGATGACGCATAGAATTGCAACCATTCCAAGGAAATACTAAAGAATTCCAGGTCATTTCAAGAGGGAGGCGGCGGGGTTGCCCTTTACAGTTCTCCTAAATGTAATGCCACTGGTTGGGTAGGTGTGCGCTATTGGGGGGGGGGGTTAAGTAAGCACCAGCGCCCCCCACAGGTACTCACTTCAGCCACTGTGTAAGGGTAAATGCTGAGGGGGTCCTTTCGGCACTCGAGTAACACGTTTATTTAATCACTGCGTTCCCTATCGGAGGCTGCCAGTGCCTTAGATTTCAAACCCACAGCAGCTTGCGCTCAGACTGTGTGGCTTTGAGGGAGAGGGAGAGGGAGAATATATGCATGCGGTCGCAATGTCTCAAAACTGAAGACTTGATAAGTTAGAATGATCAGCCACGCCCCCCCCGCCACATGGACTGCATGGCTGGGCCTGATTTACCGAAGCCTTTTTCAATGGGTAAAGGCCCATTGCAAATCTCCATTTACTGTGTTCAGATCTCCTCACAGAACCCGCGCAAAGTAAGTATGCGCGCGCCATGATATGATATATGATATGAGAGGAGAGAAGAGGAGCTGCAGCAGGTTTCTATTCCATATAAGCATACATCCTTGACATTATCAAGCCGCACTAGACGCCCGCCCGTTCGTCCATGCCTCCATCGCTCACTCGATCCTGAATTCCTGCACGCGCCACGCAGGACTTCACAGTACCACCACCCTGCCCCCTCTTGTCCTGTGCAACGCAACTCCTGGGTTACAGCGAGAAGCAAGTGCCCCTCCTCTGCTTACCCACTCGGTGCCTTGCGCCACCCTTGCACCCTGAGTTACTAGTCTATCTTACTGGGTGATCTTGGACCCCTTGTTCTGATTCCTGACATCTCCGCCTGGGAACCTTTGTTCCTGTGCCAGCCATGTGCTTGGGCAGCAGCGCCCCCTCACCTTGCCCGCCCGGCGCCTTTGTGAAAGGCTGGCATCCTGCAGTGCCCTGCCCCCTGATTCCATGTGCGCCCCCTTTCCCAAACATATGCAACATTATAAAGTAATGTCTGTTGTTTGATGCCAATGTACTTACTTTCTGCAGGGCACATCTAGACACCTCTCATTTATCCTTTTAATATGACTGAGCTATCGTGACCTGGTGTTCTGCATGCTGGTTAAAGACATAGCTCTCAGTGAGAAGGGTTGTAGATGCACTCGCCTTTTACATTATAGTATTGGCAAAATATGTAAATATGTTAAATATTCTTTTAAGGTGCAGGGGAGGAAACGTGACCCTGGCACAGGACCACAAATACCTATACGTAGATAGAGAAAAGAGGATCCAAAGGTAAGAGCCCTCCTGTCTCCTGCACACTATTAGTATACCGTCAAATGACAGTTAAGTATTAGTCTTAGTAAAGCTTCTAAATGTGAAGTCTTTAGTAAAGTAAATATTTAGACAGACAATGTTTAAGGCAGTCATTTAGTTAAAATCGGATAGTTTAATTTACTAAAGCTCATTCTTTATCAATAAATCTTTTGATGCCGAGACCAAAATCAAATGTCAAGTAATAAACAAAGTTTTTTGATGAGTGTACAACATATACATATACAATTACAATTCAAATACAATGGCTGACGCGTTTCGGGATCCAAATCCCTTCTTCTTGAGCCAAAAAAGTGTCAACTGCAAAACAGTAAAATAAAAGAGTGTCAAATTACTGACTAGTAGATGGTCATAAGTTATGTGCTCGTCAAGCATGAATTCAAGAACAGGCACTACCACCGAATACAAGTTGATCAACTTAATTTTCAAAGGTAAAAGGATGGTCCTTATATATTGGCATTTAAACAGATGATTCATAGCCATTAAGTAAGTCTACTTTTTTCCAACACGTGCCCATCCTACCGGGGGAATAGTCATTGTGACAATTATGTAATCCTAACAGTTAGTGCATCTGAGATTAAAGGATACAAGTGCCATGCCCATATTCTCCCAGTATAACTGCGGCATGTTAAGTAAAGGTGGAAACCAACATACCTTTATAACACTTGTTAAACAGATACGTGACGGCGTATTAGGCGTATTGTGATAATCTAGGTCCTCAAGCGTCAACAAGGTGAACAGCCTTCCTGTTGCCAGGTCGGCAACCTACATGTGAACAAAACACATGTGTGTTTATTGTAAATATGAAGTCTTACTCAGACAGGATAAGTTAAAATGATTACAGATGGTGAATATCTGATTGGTAAAGTGTTTAAGTTATTCTAATTATGAAAAAAACAGATATTCTGGCATGTAAAACTATATTGGTTCATTCAATAGGCATAACTCTCACTGATTGTGCTGCAATGTCCGGGTTGAAAAAGTATTTGTAAGCATCGTTCGTGCTGAAGATAGTGTTCACCAATTAATGTATCCTAAAGTCGCAGTCAGACTTGCGGTACTTTATAAACTGGACCCTGAAACGATAATGTGGTTCGCAGTCATACTTTATATGGTAGTAACGTCATGAGGGGGCACTACCGATTAGAATACTGATGCTAGTTTGTCTTTTATAGTTCTTACTTAAGTGTGATATGCGAGCTGAACACAATGTCAGCATTCCGTGTCTCATGGATTTCAAAAGCGAGAGGCTGCGGCCGCGATATGCGAGCTGAACACAATGCCAGCGTTCTGTGTCTCATGGATTTCAAAAGCTGGAGGCTGCGGCCGCGGATGTTTCAATGCGGGCAAACGTCCCTCGAAATGGTTACGGTGGAGTTCACTGTATCCTAGGAAACCTTCCAGGACGCTGGAAGGGTGTCTGGTAACTATGGTAATGGTTTGTGTTTCTTAGTAAACATAAAGAAAGGACTGCTCATTGTGTTGTGTGAGCATTCAGGACAATAGGAGGTTGATATATTGCATGGGTGCCATCTTGTGATGGAGTTTAACAGAGCTTTTCTAATCTAATCATGATATAGGTAGCCACTCGGTAATGGATATAAAGGGTGAATGGAAGGGATGTGCCTTTGTTAAAAGGAGAATCTATTATATAAGTATGTGGATGAGTGTCATGGCTAGACTAACGTTCTAAGTCCCAATGAAAATATTTGGGGAATGTAGAGATTACATAATAGTCACAGCGACTCAAGGTATATAATTGAACATGTCATGAGTACAAGATTCATATCATGTTTTTACGTTGTTATGCGTGAAATGGCATCTGCTCAGTGGGCCGGTTGACAGATCCCAGACTTACCTAATCTTAGCAAGTATTCCACTGTTGGTTGATACATGCTACAAATGAAATTGTTTTTATATAGTGTATGACATCTCAGATTGTTAAATTGATGCATAGTCAAATTTAACACATAATCACAGTGAGTACATTTGGAAAGGGTGTAACTTCCAAATTTGAGGGATAGGGTGTTACTAGTAGATAATGCCAATTCAATTTACATCCAAGTTGGAGCACACACAGGAAAAAATTAAAAAATAAACAAAGTAAACATGGAAGAAAGTCATTAATCAATTGTATTTCAGATACAATGTCTAAGTGAGAACTCTTCATTCGGGATGTAACGGTATAGCGTTATACCGTTAAAGATACCGTGAACCTCTTGAACAATAATAACCGTCACATTTTTTATACCGGTATACCGTTTATACCGTTAAATGTGCTTTTCAATCTGATTTGGAAAGGCTGCAGTAAGCAGGTGCTGCGCAGTCTTGGTCTTGCACTGTTGGGTGTGCTGTCTGCCAAGTAGTTTCAGTTGGCGCAGTTTTTAATGCCATTCCATAAATCACACGTGCCTGACACAAAATCAATATGTTAGCAATAGGAAGAATAAATACAGTGCCAAGAAGGAAAAGGGTTTACTTTGGGTTGGCGGTTTTGGGGTTTATATATTTATAATGGATAATGTTTCCCTGGTTCTATCATTGAATTTACATATAATAAGTCACACCGCGAAATTCACTCATCTCTGTGGGTATTCCCTGCTGCCATACCAAAGGGTAACATGTCCGTGATTACTGAACACCTTTTGGCCTGCAAGTAAACTAAAGGCTGTAACGTAAAGAGAGAGTGCGTGTTTGTGTGTGTGTGTGTGTGTAGGCACACAAGCGTATACTACCATCAGCCTCCATTGATCTGTGGCATGCAGGTTATCAAGATGGCAACATGTTCATCTTCACCAGTAGCCAGTGGGGGAGCTAAAAGCCTAAATGACCACTTAAGAAAAGCTATTCAGTTTGCTTTGCCAGTCGCAGCAGGGCTCCCCCACCCCTCCTCCTCTCCACACGTGTGTTTTGTGTTTGGTGGAAGCAAGGGGTGGCATTTCAGTGGAAAGTATGTTGAAAAGCCCAATTCTGGCCATGGGTGCCTGGTTTTGTTTGTGATGATAAATCTGACAATTTATGACCCTTTAGAAAATATTTCTTAAGATTAGTTAACTCCACCTGCTATACCGCGATAACCATGATATGCCGTCATTTGGCAAGAAGGTTATCGTACCGTCATAAAACTAATACCATGACACCTCTACTCTTCATTGAGTCCCCTAGGGTTGAGAGTGTCCAGGAGATCTATCCAATATTTTTCTCTGCGGGAGAGGGTTGATTGATAATCCCCCCCCCTCTGTATGGTTTTTTAACCACCTCCAAAACCAGAAATTTTATTTGGGCTACTGTGTGTTGGTATTGTGAGAAATGCCTTACCAGGGGAGATTTAATGTTCTTACATCTGATATTAGACTTATGTTCCGTTATCCTGTCTTTCACTGCCCTGGTGGTCTGACCCACATGCAGTTTGCCGCATGGACATTTGATGGCGTATATCACACCTGCTGAGATGCAGGTGGCAAAGACTCCGAGTTTATATCTTTTACCCGTCTGAGGGTGTGTCACAAATTCACCTTTTATCCCATTATTGCAATGTGAGCATGCTAGACAAGGGTGTGTTCCTTTCCTCCTTGTACTTAACAGCATGTGTTTCTCTTTGGGAGGTTTCTCGGCTCTCACTAGTTTATCCCTAAGATTCTGGCCCCTTTTGAAAGCCATCATCTGGGTTTTAGGGAATAATTCGTGAAGGAGCGGATCACTATGAAGAATGCTCCAGTGTTTCTTGATTGCTCTTCCCACTTGAAAGCTTTGTCGAGAGGATTTGGAGATGTATAGTAATGGTGTCTCCTTATTTTTGACTTCAGGGGTCAGTAATTGTTCTTTACTTAAACCAGAAGATCTCTCTTTCGCTGCTGTCAAAACAGTATGTGGATAGCCCCTCTTTCGAAGGGATTGTGTCCTCCGACGTATTCCTCATCTTAGATATATCCTTCCAGCTCTGCTGGCCTCGGAATTTTTTTTTTTCTCCAGAGGGCGCTGCGCGTCGACGTCCCTCGAGTCGATGACCCTCGACAGCCGCCGTATCGACGCTCGACGTCATCCTGCCTATAAAGGCCGCGCGCAGCGTCCGTTGCTCAGTTCCGTTTTTCCGCGCTACTCGGTGCCTCGGAATACCGTTGCTCAGTTCTTAGTAATATTTACTTCAAGTTATTCGAATCGTACTCGATGGCTTCCTCGTCGGAACCGACAACCCCTCGATCCGGCTTCAAAAAATGTCGAGATTGTGGGAAAAAGATGTCGTTGACCGATCCTCACAGAAATTGTCTGTGGTGCTTGGGAGCCGAACACCATTGTTCGGAGTGCGAGGACTGTATGTCCATGACAGCTAAGGCCCTGAAGGAGCGTAGGGGGAAGCTGGAGAAAGGTAAGACTTTTAAAGCTTCTTCTTCTTCGACGAAGTCGAGACATTCGTCTCCTCGTCACCATTCACGCTCCAGATCTCGGAGTGGGTCTCATCACTCCTCGAGATCGAAACACTCGAAGAGGAAACGTCGAAGATCCCCTTCTCCGTCTTCCTCTTCCTCTGTTTCGCCAAAAAGAATCCCTTGCCCCACGAAACTTAGTTCCCGGGCTGAATGGGAGGAATTCAGAAAAAACATGATGAGCGTCTTCGAGAAAGCGGCCTCGACCCCCTCGAAGACTGCCGAGAGCGATGCTCTGGTCGAAAGACCCAAAGGTCAAAAACGCCGCGAGTCGCAGTACCCGGCGAAAGAAACCTCTCGAGCGCATCTCGAACCCTCGAGTAGGACTATGACCTCCAAACCTTCCTCGAAGGTTCCGTCGACGCCGTCGACGAAGGTTCCGTCGACGTCGAGGTCTTCGACGCCGTTGTCGAAGGGACCTTCGACACCCAGGTCTATCGACTCGACACCGGCGTCGACGCCGAGAAAAGTCACGATGACCACACATCCAGTGACGATTCCCAGGCCCTCGACGTCGATGGCGTCGATATTGTCGAGTAAAATTCCAATTCTGTCGAGGTCCTCGAGGCCTCCACCTCTGTTTTCGACGCCACGCTCGAAGCCTTCGACGTCGGCGTCGACGACATCGACGTTTTCGAGGCCAATAATGACAAGTTCAGCACCCTCTGCCTTGGAAATGGGATTTACTCCCTTTATTAATTCAGAACAATTGAGAACTATATCCTCAATTTTAGAAGAGGGTGATTTGTCAGAACAAGATGAGTTACAGGGACCTGTAACCCCAGTTAGAGAGGAATTTTCCTCTGAAGAGCGCAGATTAAAGGATCTTCATGATTCTTTACATGAGGCAAGTGGTTTAGACACTTCCCCTGAGGTGGATTTTGCTAAACCAGACCCGGGGGAGCATGCTGAAACCCCCTACAGAGCCTTAATGGCCAGAATTACAGAGTTCATGGGGTGGTCTACACCTTCACAATCTTTCCAGCAAGATGACCTCACGGATATTCTTGACAAAGGCCCACAAGAGGATCCAGTGGTGCCCTTTCATAAAGCTCTTCAGAGAAAGATCATGACAAACTGGGAAACCCCAGATGTAATACCAGCAGTAAATAGAAAACTGTCTGCAAAGTACAGGGTATCTTCCACAGACCCAGAGTTCTTGTCTAAACATCCATCCCCAGAAAGTCTGGTGGTACAAGCAGCATCCTCTACCGACGTCAAGACGGCTTATCCTACTGTCCCACAGGACAGGGACGATAAAAAATATGATGCTATGGCTAAGAAAGCCTTTTCAGCATGTAGCATGGCGTTAAAGTCTGTTAATGCTACTTGCACCCTTGCTAGGTTCAGCCATACACTTTGGGAGTGTGCTTCTACAGCGGCTGACTGCATCCCGGAGGGAGAAGAAAGGGATGCGTTCCTGAATATTATACAGGACGGTAAAGACGCTATGTGCGAATCCCTCCAGACGGGCATTGATTCGGCTGACAGTATCAGCAGAGCAATGGCGGCAAGTACATCAACCAGGCGGTTCGCTTGGTTGAGAAAGTCGGGTTTTGCCCCAGATGTGCAAGCCAGGCTCTTGAACATGCCATTTGATGGCTCTTCTTTGTTCTGGAAAAAGGCGGATGACAGTTTAGAGAAACTGCAAACTTCAAAAGCAGCAGCAAAATCCCTAGGAGCTGCAATCCGTCAGACTCCTTTTCGTCCCACAGGAACCTCTGCGAGGAGCAAGTCCTTTCGCTTCTACTCCTCATTCGGAAGAGGTAGAGGACGACCGGCTCAAAGGGGTCAAAGAAGAACTACCCGAGGTGGACGGGGTAGATATTCTAAAGCCGCAGCAACAGCAGGTGCCTCTTTACCATCGGCATCTGCATCAGCCGCCCCAAAACCACTCTGAGGACTTCCCTCACAGGACACCTGTAGGAGGCAGGTTGACTCAACATCTGGCGGAATGGCAGGCTATCACGTCAGATGCTTGGGCATTGGAAACAGTTGCCCAAGGTTACTGCCTACCTTTCCTACGTATACCTCAGAGTCCTCCACCGGGGATCAGCTCTCAGAAAGCTCCAGATCCGCTCCTCTTGCAGGAAATTATAGACCTGCTAGAGAAAGGTGCCATAGAACCGGTACCTGTAGCGGAGAGGAACAAGGGCTGGTACTCCCCTTACTTTCTCGTTCCAAAGAAAGACGGAGGACTGAGACCCATCTTGGACTTGCGAGAATTGAACAAATTCCTCAGGAAAGACAAATTCAAGATGGTCACTCTTTCTCAGATCCTCCAGGCCCTTCAGTTTCAGGACTGGTTGGTATCTCTGGACCTTCAGGACGCTTATTTCCATGTGCCTATCCATCTCAAACACAGGAAATACCTGAGGTTCGCAATTGGCAACTCTCACTATCAATTTCGAGTACTGCCTTTTGGGCTGACCTCCGCCCCGAGGGTCTTCACCAAGTTAATGTCGGTAGTGGCAGCAAGTCTAAGGAGGGAAGGGATTCACGTCTACCCCTACCTGGACGATATGCTGATCAGGGCTGTTTCTCCGGAGCAAGCTCAGATCCAGCTAAATCACGTATGCTACTCCCTTCACAAGCTGGGCTTCTCCCTCAATTTAAAGAAGTCTCAAATGATACCATCGCAGAGACTCCAGTTCATAGGAGCGATCCTGGATACTTCCCTGGGAAAAGCCTCGCCACCAGAGGTGAGGGCTCAAGATATTCTACAGATGGTTACCAAGTTCCAACTTGCCCAACGTCTCCCAGTTTTCGACTTTTTGAGGTTGCTAGGCCTCATGGCATCCTGCATTTCCCTTGTGCCAGAGGCTCGCCTGAGAATGAGATCCCTCCAGTGGGCACTGAGGACTCAGTGGTCACAATTCTCAGGGAGAATGACAGATCTTCTTCAGGTTCCCGGCAGGGTGGCTCGAGACCTTCAGTGGTGGGCCTGTCAGGAGAACATTCTGAAAGGAGAACAGTTTTGGCAACCCTGGCCGGAGATAACAGTAGTCACGGATGCCTCACTCACGGGGTGGGGAGCCCACGCCAACGACTTGACCATCAGCGGTCGTTGGTCTCCATCGGAGTCCAGACTACACATCAACCTGTTAGAGCTGAGAGCCATCAAACTTGCGTTGAAGGCTTTCCTGCCAGTTGTACAAGGGAAGAACGTCCTGATAATGACGGACAACACGGTGGCCATGCATTACCTCAACAAAAGAGGAGGCGTAGGATCACTACCCCTGTGCAGAGAGGCGATGCAGCTCTGGTTTTGGGCAATCCAAGAAGGAATCTCTCTATCGGCAGTTCACCTAGCCGGAGAGAAGAACTTGACAGCGGACGCTCTGAGCAGGCAGAACACAGTCTCTCACGAGTGGGAGCTAGCTCAGGAAGTCCTTCAAGAGATCTTCGCCCTCTGGGGAACCCCTCAGGTAGATCTGTTCGCCACCAGCCTAAACAGGAAATGCGACCTGTTCTGCTCAAGGGAATTTCCTCCGAGAGGAGCTCTGGGAGACGCGTTCATAGTGGACTGGGAGTTTCCGCTTCTGTACGCGTTCCCACCGGTCCCTGTCATTCCTCAAATGATCAGGAGGTTGAGAAGATTCCGGCGAACCATGATCCTAATTGCCCCGGATTGGGCCAGGAGAACGTGGTACCCGGACCTTCTAGACTTGTCCATCTGCCCTCCATTTCGACTTCCTCTCAGAGAGAACCTACTCTCACAGAAGGGAGGTCAGGTTCTCCATCCAGACATCAAAACCCTCTACCTTCACGCTTGGCTTCTGAACGGCTGAGGTACAAGGATTGGGACCTCCCTGATGATGTTATGGAGGTGTTGCTTTCGGCAAGGAGGCCAGCAACAAAGTCTTTATACCGCTGCCGTTGGAACAGATTTTGCAGCTGGTGTAGAGAACAGAATATCGACCCATTTTCATGTGGTACACCAATGGTTTTGTCCTTCCTACTATATTTGGCAAATTCAGGCCTTCAAGTTGGCACCATTAAGGGCTATCTCGCAGCGCTATCTATCTTTAAGCGTACTCCGGAGGAACCATCCTATTTCAAATTACCCTTGGTAATACAGTTTCTAAAGGGGTTAACCAATGTTTATCCCCCAAGACAATTCCAAGTTCCCCTATGGGATTTAAACTTAGTATTAACTTTCCTGATGGGGACACCTTTCGAACCTCTCCATTCTTGTTCGTTAAGATTCCTTACCCTTAAGACTGTTTTATTAATAGCACTTACATCTGCTAGAAGGGTGAGCGAATTACAAGCTCTTTCTTGTAAACCCCCTCATACAATCTTTCACAAAGACAAAGTTGTCCTGCAAGTGAAGCCTAATTTCCTCCCAAAAGTAGTCTCTGAATTCCATATCTCTCAGAAGATTATCCTACCATCTTTCTATCCTCCTCCTCACCCGGGGAAAGAGGAAGAGAGGTTACACAGACTAGACCCTAGGAGGGTTTTAAGTTTTTACATTAGTAGACTAGCCAGGATAAGACAGGCAGACCAGCTGTTTGTAGGCTACGCAGGTCACAAGCTGGGGTTACCAATAACTAAGCAGACCATTTCCAGATGGATCATTCTAGCCATTCTGGAATGTTATAAACTGGCAGGGAAAGAGCCCCCTCAAAACCTTAGGGCTCATTCGACCAGAGGTATTGCAGCTTCATCGGCCCTCAAAAGAGGCGTGCCGATTAAAGACATATGTGCGGCCGCTACATGGTCGTCTGTCCATACCTTTACACGTTTTTACAATCTGGATTCCTCCTCTAGTCAAGAGACTAGGTTTGGAAGGGCTGTACTGCATTCTATTCACCAATAGAAGACAGCGTGAAGTCAGTACTCCCTCCTCCGAATATAGAATACTGCTATGGGAGCCTATCTAAGATGAGGAATACGTCGGAGGACACAATCCCTTCGAAGAACAAGTTACTTCTTACCTTGTAACGTTCTTTCGACGGGATGTTCCTCCGACGTATTCCTCATCGACCCTCCCATCCATCCCCGCAGTTTTACTTCCCTTGTTGTTGCAGCTTACGCTCCTTCAGGGTGATTAGTCTAGTCCAAACAGTAATACTGTGGGCTACAAAACGGAACTGAGCAACGGACGCTGCGCGCGGCCTTTATAGGCAGGATGACGTCGAGCGTCGATACGGCGGCTGTCGAGGGTCATCGACTCGAGGGACGTCGACGCGCAGCGCCCTCTGGAGAGAATTTTTTTTTTTCCGAGGCCAGCAGAGCTGGAAGGATATATCTAAGATGAGGAATACGTCGGAGGAACATCCCGTCGAAAGAACGTTACAAGGTAAGAAGTAACTTGTTCTTTCAAACTTCTCCAGAAGCTTAGTACATTCCACATCAAGGCCTGCTGGGTCGGAGATGATTCTCTTGAGCCTTAGGATTTGACTGTAGGGCAGGCTGTCCAACATTGATTTTGGGTGTAAACTTGAGAAATGTAATAGATTATTAACATTAGTTGGTTTGTGGTAGATATTCGTGGTGATCTGATTGTTTTTGATTTCCAGACGGACATCTAAGAAGTGTAGAGATGGATCCCCTCTTTCCATGGTGAATTTAATGCTTTGGTGTGTTGAGTTTAGGCAATTCAAGAATGAGGTCAATTCCTCTTGTGTCCCACACCAGATCCCGAAGATATCATTGCTGAAACGTTTCCATAGCAATATCTTGTTTGACCACTCCACATTCTCTAGTACATAGGTGTGTTCAAACCTGTACATAAAAGTGTTAGCGTACACTGGGGCCATTGCTGACCCCATTGTTGTCCCCGTGCTCTGTAGATAGTAATTTCCTTGAAATCTGAAATAGTTATTCTTCAATATCAGACTCAGTAAATTCATGACAAATTGTGGGTCTCCTCTGGTTGCTTGTGAATTCAGCAATAGCCATTCTACAGATTGGATCCCTTCCTCGTGCGGGATGGAAGTGTACAGGCTACAGACGTCCATACTGAAAAGTATGCAGTCCTCACTCAATGCTCTAATTTCTTGGATGCAATTGATGAAATCGGTGGTGTCTTTGAGGTAAGTTGGAATAACTTGGATCAGTGGTTGTAATAAACGATCAATGTATATAGCCAACGAATCAAATATGACATCAGTACCGGCCACTATGGGCCTCAGGGGTGGATTGCTCTCAGGAAATTTAAGAGGGACACCTTCGATTATCTAAATGACATTGTCTACAGCTGGCAGGAGTATTACCATCACCGCAATTTAACAAGACCCAAAAATCCAGATTCCTCCAACTCAGGGAACGAGAGTAGTTCCAGCAGTATAGGTGAACCGACACAACCCAACACTTCTAGACCAATTTCAGACACGGATAAGAGAGCTACACCAACACCAGACACAGGAACTAGACCAGTGGATTCTATAGGAACAACCTCGCCTTCAACATCGCAGAGACCAAACGATACTGGTGCTTTTTTAGGACGCAGAGAAAAACAAAAAGAAAAACGAGGAGAGGGCAAAGCAAATCAAAAAAAGAAAGAACAAATAAGTGAAAATCTGGTCGTGAATATCTCCAAGAAAATCCTCACTAGTGGTCAAATTGAGATATTGGACCGTGGATTATCATTTGTCCCGACAAATAACACCATGTTTGAAGAAAAGATCTGCCTCCATAGGCTACTAAGAAAACTAAGGCTTAAAACTTTCTTTGATTCTGATGAAGATCTGGAAACCCGGCACTCAGGAGGCGAGACATTAGAGATCCGACCCAAAAGCGACTTTGACCCACATGTCCAGAACTCCATCCTAAATCTCTTTGAAAAAAACGTCCTCACTGATCTGAAATGGATAAACTACCAGACATCTACACCCCACAATGTGAAGAAATGCCAGCTAGACCATGTTGAAGCATTAGCCAAAGATGAAGATTTAATTATAAAACCAGCCGATAAAGGCGGTGCTATAGTGGTAATGGACACAGTGGACTACACACAAAAATGTCTAGAACTCCTTAATGATACCAACACATACACAAAATTGGATGGAGATCCTATCATAAAGATACGTTCACTGATTGCAAGAGCAGTAGAAGCAGCTGTGGACAATGACTGGATCAGCAGTAAAACGAGTGAATTTCTAATCAATGAACACCCAATTACACCAGTATTCTACGGACTACCAAAGATTCACAAAAACGAGAGCAATCCACCCCTTAGGCCCATAGTGGCCGGTACTAATGGGATATTTGATCTGTTGGCTATATACATTGATTGTTTATTACAACCACTGATCCAAGTTATTCCAACGTACCTCAAAGACACCACTGATTTCATCAATTGCATCCAAGAAATTAGAGCATTGAGTTACGACTGCATACTTTTCAGTATGGACGTCTGTAGCCTGTACACTTCCATCCCGCACGAGGAAGGGATCCAATCTGTAGAATGGCTATTGCTTAATTCACAAGCAACCAAAGGAGACCCACAATTTATCATGAATTTACTGAGTCTGATATTGAAGAATAACTATTTAAGATTTCAAGGAAATTACTATCTACAGACCACGGGGACATCAATGGGGTCAGCAATGGCCCCAGTGTACGCTAACACTTTTATGTACAGGTTTGAACACACCTATGTACTAGAGAATATGGAGTGGTCAAACAAGATATTGCTATGGAAACGTTTCATCGATGATATCTTCGGGATCTGGTGTGGGACACGAGGAATTGACCTCATTCTTGAATTACCTAAACTCAACACACCAAAGCATTAAATTCACCATGGAAAGAGGGGATCCGTCTCTACACTTCTTAGATGTCTGTCTGGAAATCAAAAACAATCAGATCACCACGAATGTCTACCACATACCAACTGATGTTAATAATCTATTACCCGTCCCGTTTGACTTTGGCTTGTTTATTTTGGTTTGTTCAATATTGTTTGATCTTATTTTATTGATGTTATATATCTGTATTTTATTCTCTAATATACATATGTGTAAAGTTTATATTCTAAACTGTATCACATTATTATTACATTTCTCAAGTTTACACCCAAAATCAATGTTGGACAGCCTGCCCTACAGTCAAATCCTAAGGCTCAAGAGAATCATCTCCGACCCAGCAGGCCTTGATGTGGAATGTACTAAGCTTCTGGAGAAGTTTGAAAAGAGGGGCTATCCACATACTGTTTTGACAGCGGTGAAAGAGAGATCTTCTGGTTTAAGTAATTACTGACCCCTAAAGTCAGAAAATAAGGACACACCATTACTATACATCTCCAAATCCTCTCGACAAAGCTTTCAAGTGGGAAGAGCAATCAAGAAACACTGGAGTATTCCCCATAGTGATCCGCTCCTTCACAAATTATTCCCTAAAACCCAGATGATGGCTTTCAAAAGGGGACAGAATCTTAGGGATAAACTAGTGAGAGCCGAGAAACCTCCCAAAGAGAAACACATGCTGTTAAGTACAAGGAGGAAAGGAACACACCCTTGTCTAGCATGCTCACATTGCAATAATGTGATAAAAGGTGAATTTGTGACACACCCTCAGACGGGTAAAAGATATAAACTCAGAGACTTTGCCACCTGCATCTCAGCAGGTGTGATATACGCCATCAAATGTCCATGCAGCAAACTGTATGTGGGTCAGACCACCAGGGCAGTGAAAGACAGGATAACGGAACCTAAGTCTAATATCAGATGTAAGAACATGAAATCTCTCCTGGCAAGGCATTTCTCACAATACCAACACACAGTAGCCCAAATAAAATTTCTGGTTTTGGAGGTGGTTAAAAAACCATACAGAGGGGGCGGGGAGGATTATCAATCAACCCTCTCCTGCAGAGAAAAATATTGGATAGATCTCCTGGACACACTCAACCCTAAGGGACACAATGAAGAGTTATCACTTAGATTTTTTATCTGAAATACAATTGATTAATGACTTTCTTCCATGTTTACTTTCAGTTTATTTTTTTATTTTTTCCTGTGTGTGCTCCAACTTGGATGTAAATCGAATTGGCATTATCTACTAGTAAGACCCTATCCCTCAACTTCGGGAATTACACCCTTTCCAAATGTACTCACTGTGATTATCTGTTAAATTTGACTATGCATCAATTGAACAATCTGAGATGTCATACACTATATAAAAACAATTTCATTTGTAGCATGTATCAACCTACAGTGGAATACTTGTTAAGATTAGGTAAGTCCGGGATCTGTCAACCGGCCCACTGAGTAGATGCCATTTCACGCATAACAACGTAAAAACTTGAGTACCTTGAGTTGCTGTGACTATTATGTAATCTCTACATTCCCCAAATATTTTCATTAGGACTTAGAACTTTAGTCTAGCCATGACACTCATCCACATACTTATATAATAGATTCTCCTTTTAACAAAGGCACATCCCTTCCATTCACCCTTTAAATCCATTACTGAGTGGCTACCTATATCATGATTAGATTAGAAAAGCTCTGTTAAACTCCATCACAAGATGGCGCCCATGCAATACATCAACCTCCTATTGTCCTGAATGCTCACACAACACAATGAGCAATCCTTTCTTTATGTTTACTGAGAAACACAAACCATTACCATAGTTACCCAGACACCCTTCCAGCTTCCTGGAAGGTTTCCTAGGATACAGTGAACTCCACCGTAACCATTTCGAGGGATGATCGCCCGCATTGAAACATCCGCGGCCGCAGCCTCCCGCTTTTGAAATCCATGAGACACGGAACGCTGGCATTGTGTTCAGCTCGCATATCGCGGCCGCAGCCTCTCGCTTTTGAAATCCATGAGAGACAGAACGCTGACATTGTGTTCAGCTCGGATATCACACTTGGGTAAGAACTATAAAAGACGAACCTGCATCAGTATTCTAATCGGTAGTGCCCCCTCATGACGTTACTACCATATAAAGTATGACTGCGAACCACATTATCGTTTCAGGGTCCAGTTTATAAAGTACTGCAAGTCTGACTGCGACTTAAGGATACATTAATTGGTGAACACTATCTTCAGCACGAACGATGCTTACAAATACTTTTTCAACCCGGACACTGCAGCACGGTCAGTGAGAGGTATGCCTATTGAATGAACCATTATAGTTTTACATGCCAGAATATCCGTTTTTTCATAATTAGAATAACTTAAACACTTTACAGATGGTGAATATCTGATTGGTAATCATTTTAACTTATCCTGTCTGAGTAAGACTTCATATTTACAATAAACACACATGTGTTTTGTTCACATGTAGGTTGCCGACCTGGCAACAGGAAGGCTGTTCACCTTGTTGACGCTTGAGGACCTAGATTATCACAATAAGCCTAATACGCCGTCACGTATCTGTTTAACGAGTGTTATAAAGGTATGTTGGTTTCCACCTTTACTTAACATGTCGCTTTTGGAAAAATACCTGTTCAATATAAATACCAGTTATACTTGGAGAATATGGGCATGGCACTAGTATCTTTTAATCTCAGATGCACTGACTGTTAGGATTACATAATTGTCACAATGACTATTCCCCTGGTAGGATGGGCATGTGTTGGAAAAAAGTAGACTTACTTAATGGCTATGAATCATCTGTTTAAATGCCAATATATAAGGACCATCCTTTTACCTTTGAAAATTAAGTTGATCAACTTGTATTCGGTGGTAGTGCCTGTTCTTGAATTCATGCTTGACGAGCACATAATTTATGACCATCTACTAGTCAGTAATTTGACACTTTTTTCATTTTACTGTTTTGCAGTTCACACTTTTTTGGCTCAAAAAGAAGGGATTTGGATCCCGGAACGCGTCAGCCATTGTATTTGAATTGTAATTGTATTTGTATATGTTGTACACTCATCAAAAAACTGTGTTTATTACTTGACATTTGATTTTGGTCTCAGCATCAAAAGATTTATTGATGAAGAATGAGTTTTAGTAAATTAAACTATCCTGTTTCAACTAAATGACTGCCTTAAACATTGTCTGTCTAAATATTTACTTTACTAAAGACTTCACATTTAGAAGCTTTACTAAGACTTTTACTTAACCGTCATTTGACGGTATACTAATAGTGTGCAGGGGACAGGAGGGCTCCTACCTTTGGATCCTCTTTTCTCTAAAGACATAGCTCTCAACCATTTGTGTTGCAAAGGCGGGTGAAATCACCCGATTTTATTTTTGGCGGGTGAGACGCCCATTGGAATGAATGGGCGTGCAGGAGGCTTGGCGGGTGAGGCAGCCCTTTACAAGGCGGGTGACACCCACCAAAAGCGTGTGAGTTGAGAGCTATGTAAAGAGCTGGTAATGATCCAGGGCTCAGGTCTCCCGCTCCCTGCCCTGGGGCTCGTCATTGCCCCTCACCCTCTTTCCCAGGAGTAGGAAGGGGGGTATGGGGGGGACATACCTGCCTACATTTGAAAATCAAAATTCCTGAGATTTATGCCCCGCCCACAGCCACACAAGACACTCCCCATTTGCACCCAGCCCCGCCCACACTCTCTGCCCATCTGTCAAAAAGGTAAACTCGGTTGTTGTAGCCTTCAGTTTGCTTACTATAGCATTGAAAATAATTCATTCAATGCTATAGTAAGCAAAAGGAAGGCGGCGCCGCCGCCGCTGAAATAATAGTGCTTTCAATCCATGTCATTGGATGGAAAGCACTATTACGGCGACGGTGCTGCGTTCATTTTGCTTACCATAGCACTGAAAATAATTCATTCCATGCTATAGTAAGCAAAATGAAGGAGGTTGCGGCAGCAGAAATAATGCTGCTTTCAATCCAATTACATGGATTGAAAGCATTATAATTACGGCGGTCGGGGGTCTCATTGAGGGAGCTGCGGCCTCATATAGTGGTGATGCGGGCAGTGGGCACGAACATTTTGCGCCGTTTCTTGGTCCTGCCCACTTCTCCACCCGATTGGCTACCGGCGGCAGCCAATCGGGTGGAGAATATGACGGACCCGGAAAGAATCTCAAAATTCCTGAGATTCAAGGAACTTTTCCAGAGACCCGGAGAAATGCTTAAAATTCCGGAGGTTAGGCAGGTATTTGGGGGGGGGAGATATCCCCTGGTGGGGGCCGATGTGCTCGCTCTAGTTCCCGCGTCAGTGCTATGCTGTCCGCACGACACCTCTTCACTTGGGGACATAACTATTTAATGCTCCATAAGAGGGAAAGAAATTTTTCTTGCCACGCCACCCTGCCTCAGCAATATAGCCCCCGAAGTCATGTGAAGCAGAGTGGGCGGGCCGTTGCTATGGTCCGTTCCTCAAATGGGAGCGAGAAGAAAAATAAAAGCTGTTTTTTTTTTCTTTTCAACCTGGCCCAGAAACCGGCCCCTAGGGACTGGCCCTCATAGAAATGATTTCGGGGGTCAATCCTACCCTGATGCTACATTGGAAAAGCCTGCGTTTGATCAGTTGGAAATGAGAAGCATGAATAAACCGTTTTTAGGCGGACTCCAGCGGTGTTTACCTACAAATGTCGTTGCTTGGTGTCCAAATAATCCAAAGGGTTAATTGATTGTGTTGGCTACAGTGTGAAGTGCAGGCAACATGAGGCTATTTCATTGCATTATTCCATGTTGGATTGGGACTGTGATTTCTGATGGCTTTATTTTGTTTCTTCTAGGTCTGTGTCTTTACGTAACACTGCAAGTGTTTTCCGAAAGAAGGTAAAGTGCAGATCATTTTAACCTTTTATGTGTGAACATTAATTTAATAAAAACAAATGAACGTTCGTTTTTTATTTTCCTAGTGACTAATTTAATTCCTGAACTATATGCCATGGAGGACAGAATGCATGTTTATGAGAAATCCACCTTCTCACCAGTAGCGAAGTGTTATTTCGATTGTTGAACTGTGTTTTTTACTTCAGTTAGAGTGTCTCTCCGGCATCCAATGAGACGCCAATCTCGTGTCTGGAGCTGAATTTGCATTCATGAAATGTAATATGACCTGCCGTTGATTAGGTGGTAGGAGCGTAGAAAGGCTCAGTCACTTAATTCTCAGTGAAAAAGCTCATGTCAGTGCAGGGGATTGTAGAAAAACAAGACGTGATGGCTGCAAGCTTTAGAATTATCCCTAACCTCTGGCATTGCTCTGTACAACCCTCCAGATCGTTCTTCGCCTGCCAAGCCATTGCAAAAGGGAAAATACCATATGCAAATCGGCGTGGTCCCATCCCCAAAGGGGTATTCCAGCCTGAACTGCTTGGCCGCATCCCTTCTGTGCGAGACAGCAAGCATTCCTAGACAAGTTGCAGCCTCATTGGGCTTCATTAGTGAGGCGTACTTGGGTTTCTAGGCCCATCAGGCATGGAACCCACATCTAGGCATACCCATCCCACTCCTGGCGACTAAAGAAAAACCAAAGAGGTGATGGCTGGAAGGTTTAGAATACATTTTAACCTCTGGCATTGCTCTGCTTGTGCAGGGGATTGAGCACCAACCATGCAGTGACGCCAGGGACAAGCTGCCTTTCAGGGATCCTGGAATTGAAGGGGACGGGGCAGTGCTAAATTAGTGTCGCTCTTTGCATACTTTGGAAATTCCATGAGTGCTACAGCAATTTTCCTCAGTTCATTGTTTGCTTAAGTGATGTTTCTCCAGTGAGGCGTCCATATGGAAACAGAAGCAATCTCACTCGGCCGAGCAAATGAAAAGTACATGCAGCTGGAGAGGGATTTGAATCAAGAAAAAGGAAATTAAAAGAAAATACAGAGAAAATGAACTGACAAAATGTTTAAGGACGCCTACAAATAAATGGCGTTTAAGTAAAACAAAGACTTTACAGAACCGCAAATGAAATACAAAATGCTCCCCCTTCGTGGGTTGGAGCTTGTTCTGAGGATGTTGACTATCTATTGTCACTGAAACCAGTGGACGCCATAAGAAAACAGGGTTACCTCACAATAGCTGAGCTACCCTAAATAATTTAGTTTCTTTAAAGTACAACAATTTAAGAAATATTTTTCTTTCTTTTTTGAGGGACACGCAGGAAGGAAGAATAAAAATAAGGATTTCCGTCCTGTCTCGCAGACTTGAATTTTAGGACAATGGTTTTTAAGAAATTCTTTCACAAATAGCCATGCTACGGGACGGGTCTGATAATTAAAGCAGGATTCGAAATTAAGGGGACTTTGGGGCCATTTAGCTCCTGCTTGTAGCCTGGAAGAGCCTGGTTAGCTTTACACCAACAGCTATCAGGAGCTACTTTTGGCTGCCCAAGCCAACTGATCCCGAATAAACACACCTATATGGCTGTGCGTATGTGACAATCTGTAAATAAGCATTACGACAAGTATATGACATTTAAAGCATAAGGGCTCATAAATGATGCACACAAGAGGCACACATATCACTTTGTCCAAGTTAGATTTGCGGGCTGCCATGTACTAGCTCCTGGTTCCTCATTTGGTAGCTCCTGGTCGATGGGTAATGCTGGATACCTAGGAGCTGAGTTTAGCTCCTACTTATCAAATCTTAATTTCGATCCCTGGTAAAGCTATAGCCTAAGACTGTTGTAGAATTGGTGGGGTTCTTTTCCTGTCCTCTTTTTTTAGATAGGAGGCACAGCACCTTAACAGTTATGAACCGCTAAAAGGTTTTTTTTCACTTATTTGATGTTAAGTGACATTTTGCCATCTGCAGCTGAAGTTTCCACAGTTCCCACTTGCTTACCTTTCAGTTTTCCATTTACTGCTGCTAGGGTATGCGAAATTCCAAGAACCATCCATCTGTGCACTTTGCATGTTATCATAAGGATGCTCCAAGTTGTATTGCTTTCTTGGGCTTATTTTGCATGAATATCTTAGTAATTTGACTTCGTTATCTTGCAGCTTCTGGAGGCAAACTGTTACAAAGCTGTCGCAAGTGTGTGCATTACTGTTGGCAATTCAGGGGTTAGCGGCTCACTGTAGGAGGCATAAACAGGGCTAAGATCAATGACCAAGTGAACCGGCTGCATGGAAATTGCTTCACCTCTATGCTCGGATTGGTTAGACTGTAACTAAATGCAGTTCCTGTGGGCATGGTGGCCACTGAAGGTGGATTCTATGATCGGTTTGGTTAGACTGTAACTAAATGCAGTTCCTGTGGGCATGGTGGCCACTGAAGGTGGATTCTATGATCGGTTTGGTTAGACTGTAACTAAATGCAGTTCCTGTGGGCATGGTGGCCACTGAAGGTGGATTCTATGATCGGTTTGGTTAGACTAACTAAATGCAGTTCCTGTGGGCATGGTGGCCACTGAAGGTGGATTCTATGATCGGATTGGTTAGACTAACTAAATGCAGTTCCTGTGGGCATGGTGGCCACTGAAGGTGGATTCTATGATCGGATTGGTTAGACTATAACTAAATGCAGTTCCTGTGGGCATGGTGGCCACTGAAGGTGGATTCTATGATCGGATTGGTTAGACTAACTAAATGCAGTTCCTGTGGGCATGGTGGCCACTGAAGGTGGATTCTATGATCGGTTTGGTTAGACTAACTAAATGCAGTTCCTGTGGGCATGGTGGCCACTGAAGGTGGATTCTATGATCGGTTTGGTTAGACTAACTAAATGCGGTTCCTGTGGGCATGGTGGCCACTGAAGGTGGATTCTATGATCGGTTTGGTTAGATTGTAACTAAATGCGGTTCCTGTGGGCATGGTGGCCACTGAAGGTGGATTCTATGATCGGTTTGGTTAGACTAACTAAATGCGGTTCCTGTGGGCATGGTGGCCACTGAAGGTGGATTCTATGATCGGTTTGGTTAGATTGTAACTAAATGCGGTTCCTGTGGGCATGGTGGCCACTGAAGGTGGATTCTATGATCGGTTTGGTTAGATTGTAACTAAATGCGGTTCCTGCGGGCATGGTGGCCACTGAAGGTGGATTCTATGATTGGATTGGTTAGACTGTAACTAAATGCGGTTCCTGCGGGCATGGTGGCCACTGAAGGTGGATTCTATGATCGGATTGGTTAGACTGTAATTAAATGCAGTTCCTGCAGGCATGGCGGCCACTGAAGGTGGATTGCTGCAGGAGAAAGCGATATACCCAGTATGTGGCAGGCTGTGGCACGAGGAGTTAAAAATAGTCATGCAGCCTGTAAAAAGTTCCTTACCCGGCAATCGAGGATTAGAGTTTTGGCCACAACTTAATATGCACCAAACGGGTCTGCAGGGCAGGCAGTTTGTTTGCCAGCGAGGGATCTACACTGCAACTGTGAACGTACTATTCATTCACCTGTCATGCTCACCAGTTATTTAAAATATCAATTGTACTTGCCTTGTTTTTACTACTTTCTGTTCATGGCAATTTGGTATTCAGTAGCGAAGACTTGCAATGCCTTTTTAATGTCTATTTCTTGGAATGGTGAGGAGAGGCAAACTAGTCTATAAAATGTCTCCCTGATTAGCCTAGCTAACCTGATAAATGGGTCACAGTATCCAATCTTCATCTGCACTCTCGGAGCTTCATTGGCCAATTCCTCTGCATGATTGTCCAGTGAGTTGCATTCAGTGCTTTGTGGCCTTTTCAAAGTTCATTTATGTTGGCATGCCGATCATAAACTCAATACCTGAAAGACGGATTAGGAGCATAACCTAACCATGTCAAATCAACCTGGGCCACTGAAATTCAAAGTTTCAGCTCTTCACATTGTTTCCATTATAGTTTAGAACCTGCCTTGTGCTCCTGTCCTCCTACCGCCAGACTTATAGTATTTTCCACGTGTAGAGATGCGACTGTAGCTGTTTGTTTGGTCCAGGGAAAATAGATCACATCATTTGTATTGGATCCTGCACCTGGCAATCAAAATTAAGTGTTTAAAAATGTTTTTTGCACCGAAAAATGACTCGGTTTCTGTCGCCACGATTGGGGACTGCCAACTATTATTGAGAAATGGGGTGTTATGAATGAGAGTACAGTAGTCACTACCGTGAGTAACTTACTTTCTTGGTTCTTCCTAAATCTATTTTTTGAGCCTGCTCAGATGTAAATAGAACAGCATTGCTTCTGAGGATTGGGGCAGGGGTGTCTCATACTATACCCTCAGTCTTGTCCATTCTCTCGCGCCCCCACTCCCACTGTCCTGTGTCTTGCACTTATTGTCTGCACTGCTCTCATGCCTCCTTTAATGTCCTACCTCTTACATTCCTTCTTCCTAGTGCTTCACTCCCGTGCATTGCACCTCTCCTTTTCACTACATGGTGTGTTTTTATTTGTGCTACCCCGCACAGTTGTCCTGCTGCTTGTCACTCTCCATTGGTCCTGTCCCCATACTTTTTAGCCGTCGCCTCGCCCCTCCTTTCATTTTGATGTGCACATGTTAATGCATCGGAGCCCTATTTTCTTCTAAAATATTCTTTGTATGGCTAAGCATTCCTGCAATTGTGTGATAATGTGTCCTTTGGCTGAGCGAACATAAACATGTGGTTTTATATTTCATCTGCAAGTGCCTTTTAATGTAATTACAAATCAAGTCTACACAAGCTGTCCTCCGACAAGGGCTTACAACTCTGATGTGTTCTCACCTTGAGCAAAAAAGGTGGTGAGAAACCCTTGACTTAATTTGCGAGCAAGTTATTACTTCAAGATTAATAAGTTCTAAGAAGACGGAAGTGGTTTTGGCACTGCTTGCTGTGGTTTATTTTAAGCTCCGCCTTCTGACTCTGTTAGGTGCTGTTACTTTTACTAAGTAGGAGGGTGATGGCCCATTTTAATTAGTTCTTTGTTGCGTTGTCTTTAAAGTTCAGTGCAAGACTTGAGCCTTCCATTTACTTTGCCTTCCATGCTTTGCATTTGCAGTGATAGCCAGACTTGGGTGGGTGGCTTAAATGTTATGAAAATAAAGTGTTGCATCTTGGCTGCCTTTTCTGTAACTCGTAACTGACACCTGTACATTTGGGGTACTACCCAATACGGTCCACCAAAAGACAGCTCTGCTCAGAGCACATATTGGAGGAAACTGGGTCATGCGCACTTCGTAGTGAAACAACTAATATAGGCACTAGGGAGTCTGCATATAGCCTCTACCAGAGAACTAACAGTGGTTCTGCATAATCGAATTTCACAGAGCTTGGTCTCCAACCCACTAGGCATAGGAGGAGGAGGAGGAGGAGGAAGAAAGAGGTGAGGTCTCGGATTAGGCACTGGTCTAGTGACAAAGCAGGCACAGTCCTTTCCCTGGTCTGCAGATCACTGACCAGGGTTCTTCGAAGGCAGTTGAGCAGTCTATCAGGGTGAACTGATCCCAGCAAACTCATCGTCGCAGTCCAGAATACAGGAATTTTCTAAGTGATCCTCCCTACGCACATCCAGTAATCAGTCCCGACTAACCATGAACTATTCTCCACTCACCTTCCATTACATTGAGACCTCATTTACTTTGCTTGGAGTTCATACTTTTGTTCCCACTCCTAAACTAAAATGGTTAATGCCTCCAGTTGGTTCAGCAGAAATGTGCACTCAGTGAAATTCTTCACCCCCAACAGACAAAGGAAGCCATCTGGCAGGACTGCACAGAGGCAGATAAAGTGGACTTAGTGCTCTGTGGTCTGTCTTGGCCACCAGAGAGAGAAGGCGTCTTCTGCCAACATTTCGTAAACACTTACTGGCCCATCCTACCTCACCAATGCTATCTCCTTGTGATGTTCACAAGCAAGTCACATCAGAGGTTTGAATGGGTCATCCTATCCCTCCTAAGATAAATGCCCTGGTGCAAAGCTTACCAGGCCAGGGCCATCAAAGAATGTGAACCAATTAAGTTCCCAGGGACTAATAAACTCATGTAAAGGAAGCCCAGCTAGATTTGAGCCAAGACAATTAAACCATTACGGCTTTAGGATGAAATTAGAATTCATTTGACTCCTGATTTCTGTGTCGTCCCCAATTCCAAAACTGTTTCAACAATGGAATTGGTAGCGTGGTACCATCAGCATTTATCAATTTATAAATGAATCTCCAATCGTTTAAGGTGTAGCCCAGGGACAGGAACGTTTCAGCAGCATGTAATATGTTGCGTCTAAGAACACGTGGGAGAGACTGGAAGTGTTGCTCTAGGTAATAACTGCTTCCTCCTCCATAACAATTGGCCTGTACTGCCAAGTGCATGTGCGAGACCTAGGGGTTTGCTTTCAGGTTCGTTATACCAAGCCTTTTGCAGTCCACTCCCCTCTCGGCTGCTACTCTGAAGCAAAGATCGTCAGTTTACCGAAACACAGGAGCTAAAAACCTGCCTGTGCACAGCCGAGTCCAAAATAGGTGCAGGAGTGCAGAAAATGGTGAAACACTTAGCCAGATGTAAATTTGCCCTCTTTGGTATTTTGGGGAATACTCTGTTCTGCCTCAGCTATTGCTTCTCTAGTTTCCTCCTGAATCCCTCCTTGAATCTGGATACCTGCTCATTAAGTTAAAAACAAACTTGTGAAAAGTAACTTCAGGATGAACACTTCTTGGACCCAGCAGATCCCAACATATGAAGAGCCATACCTAATTACGTGGTTGGCGTTTTATGGACACATTGCTGGGATATGCAGCTTTCAGTCGACTTCCATGTTTTGTCTATTTTAATAACCTGATCGACCAAGCATATGTCTGTTTCAAACCACGTATTGGTAGTCTGCCCCAATTCCATCTGGGGTGGCTCTTTTCATGGAGTAGCCCTCTTGTTCTACGTGGACTTTTCACTGTTTTTGTCACTTGAGGACTCCTAGGTCTTGCTTTATTGGCCGTTTGTTGGCAGTGTAAGGCCTACTCCCAAATTGAATCTTTCCCCACTCAGCCAGTTCTAAACCAAAATGCTTTGCATAGGGCTCCCTTATGCTGCATACTATTCCCACTCCTCAAGAATATGAAGTTTACCTGCTCGACTTGTGGTTTGACTTGCAACATGTATGCTGCTTATGACGCCATAAACATCCTAAATTCTGAATGCACCTATTTGAATGTACCAACAAAAGGGTAAAGATGCCTTCTTGAATTCGATAGGTGGGTGATCCTGACTATCTCAAGAAAAGCCCTAACAAGACTGATACCCTGATCAGTTGCAGTTCCTCTCTCCTGCCTGATCATCTGAACTGGGCTCCCAAGTCCCTTTGAGTAGGTTTAAAAGAAAAACAAATCTGGTCCTAATCCCTGATGCTGACTTAACTTTGACCACCAAAATACAAGCAATAGTCAAATCTGTCTTCCACCTAAAAAAGGAAAATCTTTCCTTTCCTCATTGTAGCCAAGTAACCATGTCATTGGTACTCGCCCGTTTCAGCTATGTAAATGGGTTCTTCTGCTTATCTAGTGTGTTCAAAACCATGCAAAATTCTCCAGCTTCATCTTGGCCGTAAAGGTGACCACTCATGCTCTGTTGCTCTGCAATGCCTCTTGTTCTCACATCACTTTCAAAGAACTCTGCCTACTAGGTCTTGCACAAAATGGGTCCAGAATTTCTAATAACCAAACTGGGCTCAATAGCTGCACAAATGCAACCTGCGCTCAACAGCTGCAGATTTCCTAGGAGTACCATGTTTCATGAGGTTGTGACCTGGAGTAAAGGTACACTTTCTCACTACAGACTGATAATCTTTGGAACTCTGTGCCAAAGCATTTTTGCAGCATTAGATTGACACCTTATTTTCAAGGAAAGCCCTAATAAGGCTGCATTTCTACTGCTACTGTACCATAACCGCTTCTGCCAAAGTCCTGCTTTCTTGTTCTCAAGCTCTTATTTATGAAGTAGACCTTGTTCTGCTGGTAATCGGTGAATGCTATGCTCTTATTTGCCCAACTGAAGATGGAAGAATTTAAATACATCTCCCAACTGCTGACCTTGCTTGGGGCAACCCTTATTTATTTATTTATTTATTCGGATTTGTTGAGCGCACAGCAGACCGAAGGCATCGTGGCGCTTGTTACAGTGTTGTTTATACTTAGTTACATACATTTCAAATAATCCATCGTGGTGGTTGTTACAGTGTTGCTTGTACTTAGTTCCATACAGTTCAGGTCCGTAGGTGCTACATTGGGCAATGTTATACATTTGTTACATACATGCATTGTGGAACAGGTGATTAGGAGAACAGATTAGTTTAAGAGGACAGTTTTGAGTTTTCTGCAGAAGGAAAATAGAGATGTTTTAGCTCTGAGGTCGGTGGGGAGGGAGTTCTAGAGCTTCGGGGCGAGGAAGGGGAAGCCTATACCTCCTGCCTTTGTCCTGTTGATGCGAGGTATCGTTAGTTGATTGGTGTATTGTAATCTGGTCAGTCTGGTGGATTGTTTTCAAATCCTTGTTTTTATTCTCCTGAAAGGCCATTTACAGAAGGGGCAAGACCTTATGAAATCTGGCTTTCTCACCCAAAAAGGAAAGTTTGACGCAAATTGCTAGGTTGCATCCCTTTTGCACCAGAACACAAGCAACCCCAGATCTGTTTCGGCTTCCTTGGGCATCACCAGTGAGGTATAGCTTTGATTTACTTGGACCCTGCGCCTGGCAGGATAAAAAAACAATAGTTTGGAAGATCGGCTAGAGCAATGCCTTTTTAGTTTAGATGTAGTGAAAAGCTTGTTTTTCTCTCTCTTTAGTTTGGCATTACTCTTCCTATTTGCCTCGGACTGTCCCAGCTTTACAAGTGTTGATCTTCACAAGGATTTAGATGGTCACCGAGAGATCAGAGGTATCCAGATGACTTCTGCTGGACATTAATCTTTGGTACACATGCGCACATTTGTTGCAGTCGGACCGAATGAAGCAACTTGGTCCATGACACATTTCTTACCATCTTACTGGAGGCCCTGCTATTCTACCTCATAATGTGTACAATGCATCCGTCTAGGGTTCTACATAAAACCGTACTGGTCTAGTGAGCACTACCAGACCTATCACAGACCTGCAACACCAGACATGTAGTAGCTATACTCTACGTAAGAATCGGGGCAATATTGCTTGTGCCTCTGACCTGCTCTTACCCCTGGGATGCAGCATCTTTCCCTGGGCTCCAGAGAACAATGTAGAGCTACACTGCATGCAGGGCCTTCTCCATCATGGCCGTCAGCATTATTGTTAGCAGCTGATGCAGCCTATTCACTCCGAGTTCCACCTGATTGGCTGAACAAAGGCATTTATTTATCCACGCCCGGGAGCCAGCAGGCGACGCCGGCCCCTTTGAAGGGCTCCAATAAGGGCCAGTTATTTGACCTCTGTCCAGGCAAGGTAGGGCCCCCTGTCTAAACTACTTCATCCGGCGCAACATCTCGCCTCTTTTTGCCTGCGTGCTGCAGATAGTGGGTAAGCCACTTTCCACTCTCGTTGATGCCTGTGAGCTTGTGTGTGCAGGATCCCATCTACCCTTGCCTTGTTTGTCCCTGGCATTGCTGCTTTCATACTCTTTCACTATTCTCCCTCGGCTCTGCAGTAGTTCTCAGGGCCCCTCTTGCCAAACACCCTACTGAGCCTGTCCTTGTGGCAGCACTCCGGCAGCCCTGGGCCTACATATCCATGCACCTTCTGATGATTGCACACTGTAATCTTACCCACCCTGTACTGTACCTTCCATTTGCGACCTAGTTTGCCTCCTAACTTTATCATGACCATTGCTCTGACTGTGGCATTGCCTCTTACCTGCCTAATTCAGCCTGTATCCGGCCACTGCAAATGTGGCCACCAAACCCTAACTCTGTATGCTACCACCATGGTCAGCAAATTTCAAACACTGTGTACTTCTACTGAGGCCAGCATAAACATAGGTTCTCTGCGTGCAACTTCTGAAGCCAGCAAAATACAAACTCTGCACACTACTACTGAAGCCCTGATAAATCAAATTATGTGTGCTTGTGGCGTTTGACAATTGTATGCTCTGTCTAATTGTAAGGCTTTTGTCCCCTTTTCTGGAAAGTCTGATATGGGTGCCCTGAAACCCACTGGTTGTATTTAAATGTTTTGCCCGACCTCCATTTCTTAGTCATATCTTGGTGTTCTGTATTTAAATTAATGTTATGCCATTTACCTTCATTTCTGAAAATCAAATCTTGGTGTTCTGTGGTTAAATTGTTATGCCTTCTCCCCTATTTGTGAAAGCCAAATCTGTGTGCTTTTTTTAAATGGCTTCTGCGCTTGTGAGCTCTGTCTTGTACCTCTATTCTGAATGCCGAATGTGTCTATTTGAATCTACGGTTTGTGCCTTCAGACTTTCTCTCTCCCTCGCCTGGATATTCTTATCCTTGCATGCTTACAATTATTTATTGCATTCTAGGTTCTCCCTATTTCTTCCTATCCCACTTCCTAGTTTTGTGTATGTATTATTTGCTGTGTGTAACCTAGGCCCTACCCTTCCTGGACACGTGTTATTGTTCCCTTGATTTGTCTTGCTACTAGGCCTCCTGGTGTGTTCCTCATGAACTGTGCAGTTCCCTTTGTCTGCTCTCCCCCCGCCCCTCTCCTGCCTCCATGGTGCTCTCCATCTGCCCTATCTACTACAACTGCTTTTCTATTACCTCTCCTAGCGCTCTCTCGAAACCTGGAAGGAAAACGTTTAAGAAAGCACTCCTGGTCTCGAACCCTGGCCTTCCTCCTCACTGACAACTACGCCAATGCTTCCTCCAGGCAGACTATCACTGACATCCTCTTTGTCACCCCCTCTCCGTACCTGTGGTCTCAATCTTTTCCCATTCCTCTTCTTCACCAGTCAGTGGTGGCACTAGATGGGAAGTACTCTTAGCAGACATCTCATCCTCTAGGTGCATCATTATATCAGAATGGCACTCTCATGGCCTGGGGCTCTCAGCCCAAACTCCTCCTTGATAGACGTCTTCCTGCCCTCACTACCTTCCTTCCTTCTCCTGCCTCATCTCCTTCTGCCACCCCCTGGCCTCTTTGCCACCACCAACTGGTGTACCTTCTCCCTGTACCCCTCCTCAGAAAACCTTAAAAAGGGGGGTAACCAGCTTCACTTAGACACTCTCAGTGCTCACTCTGCCATTAAACACTCTAACAACATCTGTCTCCTTCTTGATGACTTCGACCTCGACATGCTCACCCTCATGAGATGTGGTTCAATGCCATCTCTGTCACTGCTCTTGACACTCTTCCCTGATGGCTACAAGATCCTCTCCAGGCATAGGCCCAACTGAACTGGAGGCAGAGTGGCCCTGATCTTCCCTGAATGGCTCCTTGCTACCATCATACCCACTCATCCCTATTCCGCCTTCGAATGCATAGTCTGCAGGCTTGATGTCTCCTACCCTCTCGCTTACCCTCACCACCATCTACAGGCCTCCTGGCGCGTCTCCCTCTTCCTTTTTGAATGGGCTGACCTCACCTCCTCTCTCCTGACCACTACCTCCAAGCTGCTCTTCCTTTGAGACTTCAACATTCATCTTGACTCTTCAGACACAGCCACTGTACTCTTCCGTGACCTCTGTGACTCTCTCTTCCCCTCACCATTCTTCCCTCTGGTCCGACCCACTCAGCAGGACACACCTTGGATGCACTCCTCATCAGACATCTCTCTAATCCTCTCACCACCTCTCTCTCCTGGTCTGACAATGCTCTCCTCTCACCTTGAGCTCTTGGGCTCCCTTGCTAGGCCTCTGCCTGCAATGGTAGTCTCCTTCTCCGTTATTCGGCCTATGAAGCGAGTATCAGCTGTAGCTTTTGCTGCCACTTTCATCCCCCCTCCGACCCCTGCCATTGACTGTCCCACCGACACAGCCCTCGCTAAACTTCACTTCTCCAACACCCTTGTCATGTGGATCCGTATGAAGCCTGCCTCCAAGCACAACTGTTGGTATGATTTGGTCCTAGCCTCTCTGAAACGCAAGTGCAGAGTTGCCGAACGTAAATGGCAGGCCTCAAACACCTCCACTGACAAACTGTCCTGTCGCCTGCTCCAAAGGCAATACCGTCTCTCCATCTGCTCCAAAAAGATGGGCCATATCCAAGCTCGAATCGCTGGGTCCACCAACAATGCGGCTGAACGTTTCAAAATCTGTAAGGTACTTGCCAATCCTACTGCAGTTTCCTCCTCTCCTCTCCCTTCCCAGGCCCTCTGTACTGCACTGGCTTCCCACTTCACAACCAGAACCCAGGACATCCTGTACTCTCCCCCTCTCCTTTGGTCCCCCTCTCCCATTCTTTCCTCCTTCTACCCCATAGCATCTGATCAGGTTTCTAAAGCTGTCTGCTCTATGAAAGTCTCTTCCAAATAGGTGCTCCCTTGCTCCTCCCAGACCTATCGAGGACATTGCCTCTTTCTCGCCTACTTTGGCTGATTTCTGGAACCATTTCTTTGCCACTGGCTCCTTCCCACCTTCTCTCAAGCACTCCATAATGTACCCTCTCCTAAAAAAAGCTGTCAGCCGACCCCTCCTGCCCAGCTAACTACTGCCCTATCTCCATGACCCCCTTGCTGGCAAACTCTTGAAGGAGTTGGACATCTACAAACTGACGCACCACACTGAATCTGTTGGCTATCTCCGTGACCATCCGTCTTGCTTCAGAGCATCCAGAGGCACGTACACTGCTCTCCTGAACACCCATGAAAACCTGCTCTCAAACCTTGACTCCTTCCGTTTTCATCCTCCTTGATCTGTCCTATTCCTTTGACACGGCCAATCTTACCACCCTCACTTTGACAGTCACTCTTGCCACCCTTATAAAACAGCTCCATGATACCCTTCTTATCGGGGACCGGGCACTGGACTGGTTGACCACCTTCCTTTCTAATTGCCCCTCCCAGGTGCAATTGGGCCCTTTCCTCCCCTCCATCTCACTCCTCACAAGGGCCAACCCTCACAGCTTAATCCCATCGCTGTGGCTATTCAACATCTACCTTACCCCTCTGGCCCACTTTATTTCATCCTTCTCTCCTCATTTCCAGTGTTATGCTGATGACACTCTGCTTTCCTTCAAGTTTCCCTCCACTACCTCCTCTCTCATTCCTGATTGTCTGATCGCTATTCAGGCTTGGGGCACAGCTAATCTCTGCCTTAATGCCAGCAAGACTGAGATACTTCTCATTGGGACCGCTGCCCTGTTTCCCTCCCACTCTGGCTGCCCTCCTTGGGTCTCCACCTTCCCCCACAACATCTTTCTAAACACCTTGGTGTCATCTTTGACACCTCTCTCTGTTTCCCCTCACATTTCGGACCTTGCCAAGAAGGCTCACTTTCAACTTCACCTCCTCAGAGGCATTCTCCCGTTCCTTACCTTCCCCCAGAAACTCAGTCTCCAGAGCTCTGGTTCTCTCTAGGCTAGACTACTGCAACAACCTCTTCCTCAATCTGCCTCTATCCTCTCTTCGCCCCATTCAACTTATCCAGAATAGGACTACACGACTTTATCCTTGGCCTCAAGACCAGGGACTGCATCTCTCCAGCCCTAAAATCTCTCCACTGGCTCCCGGTGGCTGCAAGGATCAAATTCAAGACCCTCTGCATCATCCACAAGGCTTTCTGGGGCCTGGGACCTCGCTACATCCAACTCTCTACCTCCCAGCTAGAGCCATTGGATCCTCTAGCTCGAACTCTATGCAGATCAGACGCTTCACCTAGCACAGTTTGGCAGGGAGAGGAGGATCTCTCTTCGGCAGGTGCCTCCCTCTGGAATTGCCTCCCTGCCCCTCTCGGACGTGAGCCAGCACTCCTTAAGTTCCAGAAGCTTCTCAAGATCCTTCTTTTCTCTAGCTCCTTCCCTCTCGTTCTCCCTTGCGAATGCACCCTTCTGCCGCTGTGACTGATGGCCTGGTCCCTTATGAGTCTTAAAAGGCACAGTCCCTCCTTGACCAGTCTATCCCAGCACCCCCAAACCCCCAATCCAGCACTGCCCTCCAGGGTCCCTTTCCTTTACCAGTCTGGTGGGTTGGCATCCCTCCCGATCCGGGTCCACCCCACTCCCTAGCACTTAGTGGGGGGGAGGGGTCCTCCTCCTGGCATCCCCTGGCACTTGCCTAGTCCTTGGGCCCCTCCCCCACACCCCCAAAGCCACCTGCTTTTTTTTTACTCCCCTCCCTGTCTGTCTCCTATTCCACGCCCTCCAGTCCCTTTTTTGCACTTCTTGGTACTGAACTTGCATGATCCGAATGTCACGGCCTAATAGGACTGCTATTATCTCTCATGTCACCCTCCCTCTTTCGTCTTAAGGTGCCTTGAAACTCCTTTTTTGATTCATAGTGTGCCTTATAAATAACCAATAAAAATTAATGAATCTGAGGATGCCAGCCCTTGCTCTCTGCTGCACTAAAACCATTGTGTTTGCCAGGATTTTCATAAAGGAGAATCCCTGTTAATTTGTACTCCAAAACTGCTGAATTTGGGATAATTCAGCAGCCTTCTTGAAGTTGTAATATTAGTCTCCTTGTGGTAGATGCCCAGTTGACTTGCCAGTATTTGATTTTATGCCGTTTGTGCCAACAGTATTGTACCCTACTATAAAATCGGGGCACTCATTTATTTTGGATTGTCCTGAAGGTTAAATCGCTACAATTCTCCGCGAATATGCCACTTCTAGATTCTCTTCTCGCCGTGTTTTGCTCCCCTGGCAATTATCAGCCATGTTTGTGCTCTTGCCCTACCAATTAGCCCCCAGCAATTTTCAGAGGTACCTCCTGCCCTACCCTGTGACTGATTTTACAGTTTAAATGATAACCAGATTTCCTAAATCTCTACACCTTTCGATAACAAAACATCATCCATCGTGCAGTTTTGAAATTGCTTTTTCAATTCACCAGGGCCTTCCAACCTTGTTCCCCACCGTCAACTACTTTTCAACATATGATGAAAATTGCCTGAACACTGCTGCACAATGCCAAACGCCCTTTTTGGCAGCATTGAACACAGGACATGTTAAAAATGGTACTGTAGATGATTATTGAATTACCGGTTCGGTTTGCTCTGCATCCTGTGATTTTTACACCGCTCGTTCTAATTGTTTGATTTTTGATTGTATTAGTCCACGTGACATTTCAATGTAGCTACTGCTTGCCCTCAGTTGTGTGCACCGTTCATAGTCGGTTGCTCAAATAGCACCATATTGATGCCCATATTTATGCCCATTTTGTGTAAGGCCCTTCATACCAGCTAATCCCTCTGCTGTGTGCTCTCCCAATGCTACCTCGTCCTCTCTACCATAAGCCACCCTGAACGTGCGTATTTCTGAGTGGCATGGAGTTCGGTTTGGTAGTCTCAGGTATTGCCCTTCAAGATTTGTTTGGTTAATTCTCGCCACAGTGTAGTCGCTGGGCATACGCGACCCCTTGAACTCTCCTTATCCAGTGGTGCTTGCCAGGAGGAGTGCTGCAGAGGACGTCTTGGAGTAAGATTAGGTGGCTTCTTCTTTACTCAGAACTTGGTCCTTGAAGTTCTTTTCAGCCCCCGGGCAAATGAGTGGGCAGTACTCCTACAGTGGGCAATTGCATACACAGAGATGCCGGGTGGCCTTGCCTTGTAGCTCAAGCTTTTCAGAAAGCGTGTACAGGTTATGGAATTGGTACTGTAGAGCAACACATCTTCTATTCATAGGAGCCCCTTTGTAGCCACACCTGAAACGGCTTCCAATGGTAAAGCGCCGGAAATGTAGTAGACCGGGCAGCATTGCAATGCAGGGCGATGCCGAGACAGCATTGTTCTCTGGTCTCTGCCACAAGCTGCCTTTCAATAACAATGGGACACAATTCAGACTAAAGGTGAACGCCGGACTCTTTGTACTTCATTATTTCATTGCTGTAATCCACAAAAATCTAATTCAGGGCCCAAGTATTTTGTAAGAACCCGTTTCGAGCATGCTCTGCTGTCTTTTTAAGGAAAACAGATGCGCTTTTGTCCTATTTTGGATCTGAAGCGAATGGATAGTTATTAACTGGAAATGTTTCAAAAATAGAAATAATGAGGTTGGCCCTTTTGAGAGCAAATTGATCACAAACCCCCAGGCCCACTCCAAGCCTGATCGTGCGTCAGACCTATTTTTCCTGTGCTCTTGCTCCCTTCTGATGGATGCACGATTCGTAATGAAGCATTATGCGGTACCCATTGCGCGAAGCTCCTAGTTGAAGAACATCTGCTCGACCAGACCTTTTATTGTTGAATATAGGAGTCTCACTCGGTGCAGAGACTGAGATATGCTGAGCTGCTGATGGTTAGTTATTGTGTCCTTTCCTTTATGCAACATGTTCTGCTCTATACTGCATTGGGTTCAAAGGTCTTATTTGAATTATGAGACTTGTAGTTTTCAATTCCTTTTTTAATTTAGGACTACAAATCTCAGGATCTCTGGATAGCTTTCGCGTGCGTGGAATAGGGAAATGTGAGAGCTTTCTGGTTTTCAATAGCTTCCGAGTTAGGCGAACACAAACTGCAATGGTTCTGATATTGTCACGGTTGTGAAGCGGTACTGGGTCTAACTGGCCTTGCTTATCTGATTGTCATGTTTAGTAAGGACTCCACTTTGAACACAGAGCAACGTGTCTACAATCAGTGTCAATTTGTCTCGTATTTTTGAGTTCATTTATTTTACCCTTGACCCAAATGTCACCTACTTGAACATTTGCAATGCAATGAGACTGCGCCGTCATTTCAAATGACAACAATTTCATAGTATTTTGCATGGTGATTACCTGCGTTTTCTAGCACTGACTTTGCAGACAACGCTGGTGTCTATTTTTGATGTAATAGGCGTCCCTAAGTGGTGGCAAAGAGGGGCAAACTGATCGAACAGCAGTTTTGTTTATGAATGCCAACTTCTGATTTTCACTATGGGAGCAGACATTCACCATTATAACCTATAATATGGGTAAGCATCTAGCCCAACCAATCTTCTAGCCCAACCGTGCATTTTATTTTTTTTACATTGCCTTTTTTTTAAATTCTAAGAGATTGAAAAAGACCTATGTTTTTTTGTCTGCTTTAAACATGTAGCTTCTCAATCAGTCTCACTCAACCTGCTGAGCAACCCTGTTTTCTATTTTAGGACGTACCTTCAAGTGATTCAATATTAGATATTCATCCCCGATTGTGCTCGAAATTACTGCACTACCAACAGTGCAATTCATGCACATGAATTTAAAGCCAGCAGTGTCAACTCAAGACACACGAACACTGTGCAGCGTCTCATTTAGGATGCTCACACAGAAACTGAAAACTCTAAACATTTCTACGGGGGCAAAGTGAAGTCCCTGCCCCCATTGCTAAAGACTTAAAGGGGGCAGTTGCCCACCCCCCCCCTGTACTCAGCGTCTATGTGCGATAGATCAGCTTTGACTACCTATCATTTTGAACTGAGCTATGAGTGATAATTCTTCTGTTAAGCTGTTTTTGCTGGTAATTATTTGAAGCTGAGGTGGGAGTAATATCTGTTTCACTTATAAGCACTGGTCTTTTGCGGAGTGCATATGATTAGGTGGATGAGTGCATGATGTGTTCTTGTTAAAGGTTAGCTTTCTCTTGCTTGTATGCACATATTGAAAAATAAGCTGCACGCCTTCATCAAACAACTAAGAACAGGTGACAATCGCATGCATAAACCAGAGGGAAGATTAAAGACCTCTCAAATTAGCGCATGTCTGGTGTGAGATGCAAAACCAGTTAACTTCATCTCATTGCATTCTGGTATCTATAAACCTGGCTTTTTAGTCTAAAACGAAAACTACAATTTCTGGTCAGGAATATCAAATGCAGTGTGCTGAAATCTAGGACTTCAGCATCCGAGCCTGTATGGGCACACCTCAAGAGCTTTATTTCTACATATTAAGCACTGGATTCATCCTGTACTCCCATGGCCATAACTCCAGACTGCTAGGATAGTTCCAGGACTTAAAAGGGACCAGGAAAAAGATGTCTCTGTTTCATGTAGCTTTCCTCATCACTCTAGTCGACCACATCTCCTCTGACACACAACTACAAACCTTTAACAAGAGTATAGCGGCTACCAAAACATAATATGTATTGCTTCATAGGCAAAATTATTGCAAGCACCTGCCCGCAACAGAACAAATGAGGTTTAGTGTAGCTCAGTGTGAATGACTGCAAGGGCAGCAGAAGTGAAAGTTTATCGTGCAGAAGAGCTACAGAATATGCAATTTACACCTAAACTTCTACCTTAAAACTTCTTATCCTCCTCCCTCTACTCCCACTAACCTCAACCACCTCACCCATCTCTAGTATAATTCTGATATTTGGCAACTCTTTTTCCATGCAGCTAATCCACATGCACCCAAGACTTAGCCTTGTAAATATCTGATTGAGTTGTGCCAGAGTAATATATCATTCCAAGGTGGAACTCCATATTCCCTGTGAGTTAGTCCAGCTCAAAGTATGAAAGCTCACCCTTCCCTGTTTATCGGGAGCCAGTAAGGGACTGCAATGCAGATGTGATGTGGGCAGATTTTTCACATTCGGAAGGAGCTCAAGACCCTCCTCTTCAAGGAATGGCTCCTCTGTCACTTAGGCCCAGACCCTTCACTCCCCACCTAACTTGAGTGGGTGATCTGTTTCCTCCCTGGTTTCTTGTAGACCCCTTCCTGCTAAGTTGCCTGCCCTCTTACTTTCGCTAGTGTTGACTCCCCACTCCCTTCTATTGTCCCCTTGTGATCTGCTTCCCTCGCTGTGTACCTCCCGCAATCACTTGTAAAATACTGCATTGCTTACTAAACTGGGTCCACCCACCATAGATAACCTAATAATAATAGAAAATCAAGGATCTCTGGCTGCATGATTTCAGACAAATTAAACGTTGCCCTTCGACATCTGTGTACAACCTTAAAGTCACACATTTGATTTCTTGCAGAGTTGACTTGGCCTGGCACCCTTCGGAAGTTGATAACTGAAGTTCCTTCAAGATGCGCCTTCTTATCAAGCAAACTGCGTAACTCAATGCCCAGGTGACTCTGCATAGATGACAATCACTTCGTTTTCATAAAATCTCTGAAAACTTGGCTGGTCACTGAATCGTGAGACAAACTAGCATAATACCCTATACAGGCTGGACCGGGCAGAATTTTCAACCTCTATTCATGACCAGGCTGTGGCCGTAAAGAAGCACACAGATGAACCAGCATCGTCCTGAAACTTCCAAGGAATGGACCGCTCAGATTTTAACCACCGAACACCCATCACAAATCTGGTCACAAAGACTGATCAGAGCACCACCATCACAAACAAAATAGAGACTCCCTCACTGACATGTGCGAAATGCCTGTGTGCAACACTTGAATGAAGACCACCTTGGAGATCCTAATCACATAAGACACTGACAGCTCCTCAGAGTCATCATAAAATGGAGCCAAGAGCAGTAACACCTCATCCAGATGGATACCACATCTTGAACTCTACCAATTCATTATAACCCAAACATTCTAACATGACTCTTCAGGATCTCCCAACCACCTCATCCTTACTCAACCTTTCAATCTACTAGCCCGTTTAAACTACACACAAGGAATATAGCGCACACAAATGATGTATTCCTGTTGGCACCATCATAACCACAGAAACCTTGGGGAGCAGCTCAGAGCTCATCACACAGCCTCTACAGCTTTAATTCTATCACATGCTGTGCTCTGCCGGGGGCCTCCAGTGCTGTCATCTAGTAGAGCTTACGTTTTTCCTTGCAGATAGAACACAAAGCAAAGTGTCAATGCTAAAAATCACATAGTGCCTTACCAGCACTCTGCATTCTGGTACGTTTGGCCCACGCTCATGAATGCATCATGCTTAGTACTTGCATCTTCCTTTTAACCATCCCCTCTTTTGTTTTGGTAAAATGTCACATGGCCACCACAAATTTCAGAGATGTGCTGTACAAGACCACTTGACATTTTATTACATTTACCTTTCATTTAGGTAATAACACTTATTACAGCGCTTCGAGGTAGGTAACTGGCGTGAACACTGAAGGTGATATTGTTAATTGTGGCGGATCAGAAGGACACAGACTCTCGGAGGGCTTCTTTAGAATAACTTTATTGAATGAAATGGTGAAAACTATTGCTATGGGTATTCCCTACCTACTTTCCTAAGGTGCTCATCAGTCATCTTGAAATGTCCAAAAAAATGAGTCCAGGTCCGTAGAATGTCTCCCTTCTCCCGACAGGTGCTTTTTATACTGTTTTCTTTAGTTTTTTAAACTCTAGTTTAATACGTAATTTTCAAATGGTCTTTTGTGACTCCTCATATTGGCTCATGCAACTCTCCCAACAGGCTTTTGCTGCTCCCTTTCTTTTGTCCAATAACGTTCCTTGAGTCTGGTAGGTTCCCTAGGTTAATCGTGAAAGGGTTTGCATATTCAGGCAAAATGTTTCTTTGTGGGATTCTTATTTCTCTTATTGGTATATTTCCCCCCTTGTTCTCCTTTGTATTCTCTTGCCAGTAATTATTTGTATAGACTTCTTGGGCCTTCTGCTCCTTATCTTCTGTTGTTCTTGTATAGGATACATTCACTTAACACACAGGGTTAATCTTCCCCTTTTTTGCAGGATAATACTGTACTTTCTTGTAAGTTGTTTATGATAAAGGCTTCCCAGCCTTTCATACTTGCTTTGACGTGTGTTTCAAAATCTTACAATTCTGTTTCTCTCCCTTTTAGGATTAGTTATTCTGTCATTTAGGCAGTTCACATTTAACAACAACTTGATTTCCCTTTTTCAAAGTGTTACGATTGTCTTTCTTTCACCCAGGCAGGTCAGGTTTGTCAGATTTACTTGCTCACTTTTTCTCGTTTCCACTGGGATGAGTTTGAACGTTCCTATGATTCCAGCTTCGGTTCCCTTTCCTCCCCGGTTCCCCATTACTTTCTCATTTAGGTGGGAATGTCTCGGGGTTGCTTACGGTTCGGGTCTCTGCGGGCGTCTCTTCTTTTGTCTACTTCCCGGCATCTGTGCTTGAAACAATTCGCCTTCTCTCCGAACTTCGGTATTCCTCACTGGGAACCGTGTCAGCTGTAGCAGTCTCCTCTCGGTGGTCTCTGCATTGTTACGCGGGCGGCCTGCCCACCACTGTACTCTTGTGGCCACGCCACCATCACTACTCAGTCTCGACGCAGCTTGCTTTTTGGTCGCCGACTTTGGGCTCCATGATTGTCCACAGCCCCACCTCCAGATAGCGTAACATTACCATGGACCTCCACTGCTGCACCATGCGATCCTCTCTCTTCACTCTCTCTCTCTCCTCTCTGGAGTTAACGAACACTCCTCTTTAAATCCACTAGATTCTGTGGATTTAGGCTTTTAACTTAGAGCCAGGTGCTCTGTTCTCTTGTGGGTAGCATATTTTCTCTTGTTACTTCATGTCTTGATGATTTAAAGTATTGGATATGGGAGACAGTCCCAAATATGCCATTACATGGTTTGCCTTCAGGAGTTCCTCACAGGAATGGGCGTCCTTGTCCCCTAAGGGGGAGTCTCTCCCGGTGAGGTCCCACTTGCCTCCTCCCCTAGGGAGGGTGTTGCGAAGCGGGCTCACCTCCCTAGCCTCACAGGGAGCCTCCCTCCCCTCCTTGTGGAGAAGTGAAAAGTTCCCTCAATTCGTCACATAATCCTCAACAATGTTGCTTCCAATTCTGTTCCATTATATCGGGTTTAGTTGTTTAAAACGCTGTGGGCACTTTAAGCAAGATAGTTGAGCAGTAATGTTGGAGTTTTAATGCAAGTTTGGCTTGGTGCCATTCAGGGTTCTTGAGGTTGTGTTCATTTATTTTGTTATGCCATTTTTCATTCATTGTTTTAAAGTTAGAGGAACATTTTAAGAAAAAATGTATTCAATGAAAAACACACAGTCTAACAGTTGTAACACTAAATGCTTGTGCAATTTGTTTTGAAGTTTCAGGAGTAAACTTTTTAGGATGTACATTAACTTGATACAAACTTTTATTGTCTTAAACCTACTCAAAACTTCCATAATGTGTCTTTTTTTTTTTAACAAGCTTGATAATTGATAAAATGTTTACTTAAACAAGTTGGGCCTGTTGACCCTTTTTTTTATGTGGCATCACCACGCACCCTTTCTTCTATTCGTGCCCCCGGTTCCCCCCAGCCCCCTTCACCCCAGCCCAATGTTGATTTCTAGAGAAGCCACTGTGTGATGCATCAAAGTAATGGGTTATGTTGTAGGTTAAGTAATAACAAAGTCAATATTTTTACAATACGCATGTTTGTTGGGGGGTGGGGACTGAACACAAACATTTAAAAGATAGGAAATAATTAGTTTGGTTACGTTATGACTTTCTGCAGCTGTAATTTACATTTTCATGCTGGCTAATGGGTCCTGCATTTATCCACTGGGAAATGTGGCTGGGACAAGACTGGCTCTATCCCATCATCGTAGATTTAAATATTTAGGATTCATATCACCAGCGACCCTGACCTAGTATTTGAGCTGAAGAACTGGAGAGCGGTACAGTGCGAGACGGTCGGGTGATTTGGATGCCAGATGCAGTGATGGGTAAGGTGGCTCTCAGTAAAATGGCCCTACTACAGGGATTGGTCTATAAATGTTTTTGGTGCCTATGTTTCTATTACTGGTGTGGAGAGGATTCATCAAGAGAATTGCTCGAAGTAATGAAATGTTGTGGAAAGAAGGAGGGGAGAGGATAGGTCGTCCGTCGGCATCTGGAATGCTACTACATCGATGTCCAACTTCAGTACGAGGCACAGTAGTTACCAGAGGGTCCAACCCCTGAGAGACCTGTGAGGAGCCATGAATGAGACTCCGACACAAGGTGTTCATGTTTTTGGCTGAAGTCTTATATTAAAGAAAACGGGGTTGGACAAATGCCTCCGTCTCTGCTCAAAAGGGGTTTCCCGATCAGAAACCAAATCTAAGGCTCTGTCAAAGTCGGAATGTCCAAAACGAAACTGTCCCATGTCCAAAGTTCTATTCTTGCCCTCGCACAACAAAATAAGGTGAAATGGGTAATGTCTTTGGCCTTGTGTGTATTATAAATGTTCAAAAAGGAAAATGGGTAACTCAAAAACAAAGGTTACAGGACAGAATTCCTTGTTCAGGAAGGTTGTCCCCTTCCCCCTGGGTTTCTCTACCCTTGGTTGCATGCTCAACATAACAGTTCAAAATCCAACAAAAGGTGTTTCCGCATTGACAAATGTTCACAGTTCTAGGGAGAACCTCCTTCTATAGGGTCTTTGCATTTAACCTCCAGTTTAAAAAAAAAAAAATCACCAAGTTTTCAATAGGACTTCCTCTCTCGCCTTAAAGTTGTCACATAGCTTGAGGATCTTGTTGTAACGCTCACCTGATATCCACGGGGATGCCAATCAGCCGGTCCGGACTTCTGACCACTTCGAACCCTTCCCTGGACTTGCTCAACCAAGCACTGGGCCTTGTTTTTTGATGTTGGGTGCTCTCCGTCCTGCCTTCAATGCAGGGGTGTGTTGGGTGATGCGGGCTGCAGGGTGCCTAGTTGCTTCACTGGCATGGGCCCGGCAGACGGAGCTTGCTGCGGCTTCAGCCCGACCGGTAATTGGAATGAGTCTTACAAAAGTTCTGATGGCTCTAGTCCCTTTAATACTGTGTCTTTCTTTCCTTAGGTGATGAAGGTCTTGAGGATGGTGATGCGCTGCTGAAGTAAGTAGGAATGCGGAGCATGATGCTTATTGGCTTCCTTAGCACTAACCAATGTTCGTCTTTTCCGTGTCCTTTTAGGTGCCGCAGTAACCCAGCATGGAAGCGAGCTGAGGAGATGAGCTGCGTTGAGAAAGCGCGATGTGCGGCGCCTCTTAAATGTTTTGCGCTAAGCCGATGTGTCTTTCCGCTTTTTCAGATTGGCGGGATGACCGGAGCAGAAGTTGTTCTGATCGACGGGAGTTCAGGTAAGGATTAAACTCTAAACTAATGTAATCGTAGTGGATAGATGCTCGGTCCTGTGCGCTAGTCACCTAGCCCTTTCAGTTATTATCATTAAATTGTTAAAATTGTCAAGTGTGTCATCCAGCTGCGGGAGTCTCACAAAATGAGAATCCTCCACCAAGGATTCATCTTACAGTGACAATGATTGATAGGGTATTGCAAGACTAACATTGTGCTTGGATTTAATATTACAGACTTATGTTCAGTAGCAGATTGTCATGTGATGTAATTCCACACAATAAAAGTCCACACATTGAAATCGAAGTATTGTTTTCTTTATATGCTTGTCATCCAGTGCAAGAATAGTTTAGCCGACACGTGTTTCGACCACTGCGGTCGTCCTCAAGGCATAAAACGACTGTTTTATTGCATTAGAAGACACTTGGTGCTACGACGGGAATAACAAGCATAATTTGAGAGATTGAAGATTAAATATAGGACAAGGCCTTGAGGACGACCGCAGTGGTCGAAACACGTGTCGGCTATACTATTCTTGCACTGGATGACAAGCATATAAAGAAAACAATACTTCGATTTCAATGTGTGGACTTTTATTGTGTGGAATCACATCACATGACAATCTGCTACTGAACATAAGTCTGTAATATTAAATCCAAGCGCAGTGTTTAGTCTTGCAATACCCTATCAAAGGATTAAACTCTATTTGCAAATTCGAGAGAGCTAAGTATTGCGGAATGCTTACTAACGTCGTCTTCTATTCTTCTCCCCTTTGGTAGGGCGCGGCGTGCTGAGATGGAGATGACTCTGCCGTAGGAATCCGCAAGACTGGGAAGAGCTGGACAAAAGTTGGATGCTCTTCGAGGTGAGTATTGGCAACAAAGTTCTTATTCTTGCAGGTGCGCTGGCGCTGAAGAAAGAAGTGGGCCTCTTCAGGAGATCCGAGCACGGTGAGTGTCACGCTGCAGGTGCAGAGAGACGCAGAGCATGTTTCTCAGGCCGGGTGTGGTTTAAATAGTTTGTAGGTATCCCAGGTATCCCTGGGCTGAGCCACACCCAAAAGACTAGACCGCTCATCCAGTTCAAGGAACTGAATTACATGGGGGCATCCATTGCCCCATAATACATTGTAAGTCCAATACTAAGTGGATCTCAGGACTGTGTGTGAGCTTGGTGCCAAAGGCGCCAAGTCTGAGTCCAAGTAGGTGTCTGGGGAGATGGAGAGGCCCTTAGGGGCCGACTAGGTGGCCGTGACCTGGCTCCAGCCTGATATGCCGAGGGGGACTGGGGGCAGGAATCGTGACACTTGTTCCCTTCCCCAAGGTTTTTCCTTACTTCTAGTTTCAAGGGCACCTTTCCCCCCCCAGGGGCCTTTCCTTCTATTTATACATTTTTGGTTCACAGTTCACAATGTTATTGTTTTCCTTAACTTTTTCTGTTAATATGTCACAACCATAGCTCAAGGTTTCCAAGACATGATTTTCCCTTGAGCTACATCATTATAGCTCATAAAGGCTTTCCCTTTTCACAGTTTACACAACAGACACATTTGTCTTCACCTTGTATCCTGCCAGGACTTTTATATCTAAAACATTCAATACTGTGAATACTTTGTAGTATCAGGGGGAAATGACTCCCTTACCCTGATGTTTGTCATGCTGGGTTCACTAACCTGCCCAACACAGTCACTTGTCTTGACAAACGTTCACAAGGCCAAACTGGATATTTTCTTGGCTTGGCCTCTCACTGGCTTTGTCTTCCCCTTCATGTATTTCCTGATTCTCACTGCCTTTTCTCCTTCCACGTGGTTTGCCCAGGGAGGGCTCCTATAACAATTGCTGAGTCTTTCTTTGCTTTTATGTTGGCTCTGGCCAATAGGATTTGGGGATCAGGGGCAGCTGCACTTCCCTGGCCACATAGGGAGATACTCTCCCAGGGCAAATAGTGGTGACAATGCTAGATTCATCACATACCCTTCCCCTGCAGTCTGGGTGGTCCCGCTGCCCATCCTGGACTGTACTTTTCCTTAGGGATTCCCATTTTTTACCCCTATTTCGGCCACCTGTGAGACCCACCGGTTGAACTGGGGTACATTATTCCCTATAACTAATTGGGTCGGTAGGTTAGGGATCATGACCACCACAAGATGTAATTTTTTCCCAAGATGGTAATTTGTTCTTGAAGGTGTCTGTGTTGCCATGGATACAGCATGCTCTCTCATTCCCCATTCGAAGGGATTGGTTCCTCCGACGTATTCCACATCTATGACAGGTAATCACCACAGCTCTGCTGCTTCGAAACATTTTCAGCATCTGTGTCCTGCATCGATATGCCCCTTCGAGGACCTCCTCCGACGGCTGACGTCACGCGATGTTATATGTAGGATGCACGACGCCCGTAGCCTCAGTTCCATTTTTTCTGCGAATGTGTTCGCTTCGGAGATCTCGGCGCGCCTCGGTTCTTCTGAGTTATTCTATCGGTTCTTTCGAACGTGTTTGTTGAGAAGATATCATGTCTTCGTCGTCTTCCACCCTGTGGTCAGGATTCAAGAAGTGTCGGGACGGCGGTTCCAAGATGTCACTTACGGACCCGCACAACGCCTGCCTCTGGTGCCTCGGTGAGGACCACGCCATGGATGACTTCTACGATTACCAGTCTTTAACATTGAAGGCCTTGCGGGAACGGAAGAAGTAGCTTTCTGTCAGTATGGTTTCCAAGCCCCGAAAGTCGAAATCCGCTGGGCTTTCAACCAACTATTCGATAGGCGACTCTCCGGGTCGTCGGCATAAGTCCAGGGGGTCTCGGTCCCGGAGTGGTTCTCGCCATTCCTCTGCCTCTTCGAGGCACTGGCGGAAGCGCGGTCACCGGTAATCTTCCCCGTCCTAGTCCGAGGACTACGCCCGTCGGCGGGTTGCTTGTCCCAACAAGCATTCTTCTCCTGCGGAATGGGATGCATTTCGTACGGAGATGGTGATTTTCCAATCGCAGGGCTCCGTTCCATCCTCGCCTTCGAAAGAAGCCGGCAGTGAACGTGCTAGGGCCGCCGCTCCACGCCTTCGGGCTCGAGTGGTCGGTGCGAGCATCGGGAGCCTTCGAGGTCCCGATCAGACAAGGTGGAACACTCTAGCCATGCCCGCTCCAGGTCTAGGTCCTCGACGCCCTCGAGACTGTCGGAGCCTTTGAGGTCTTTGAAGAAGACGTTGATGCTGTCGGCGCCATGTCCCTCGCAAGTCATCGACCCCATCGGCGCTGAAGCCATCGAAGGACTCACTCGGGGCACCGCCCTCGAGGCCTGTGTCGAAGCCATCAGGGCTGCGCTCGACGTCGATGCCGATTCCGTCGATGCCCTTGATGCCTTTTGTGGAGGCTTTACCGGAGGTACCCCGTGTGTCGGTGGAAACTCTGAGGAAGGTCCTGAAGAAGTCAGGAAGGCCTGTATTTGAGCCTTTTTCTGTGCCCTCTTCCAGGGATTTGTTCCAGCCTCTGGATTATATTTCTGAGGTGGATGAAGGGTCTGATGAAGGTTTGGTTCCTGATGAGGTTCCTGATGACCTCTTGTCGGGTCATAGCCAGTTGGAAGACCTGCGTCAGTCTTTGCATGATGCCAGTGGTCTTGATACCTCCCCGGAGGTCGAGTTTCGCAGGCCTGAGCCTGGTATGCATGCTGAATCTTCGTAAAGGCACCTCGTGTCGAGGGTGACTGAGTACTTGGTGTTCTCCGCCACCAGTAGATTTTCTGACGGATGACCTGACAGATATCTTGGACCAAGGTCCACCAACGGACCCGGTACTGCCATTCCATATGGCCTTGCAAAGAAGGGTGGCGGCGGCTTGGACTGCTCCAGAGAGTCTCCCGACAGTGAGCAAGTCGTTTCTTAAAAAATACCGGCCAGCGAGTAGTGATCCCTGCTACTTGACTACGCACCCGGAGAGTTTGGTGGTGCAGGCGGCTACGGCCCCAGCAAAGCAGGTGTCGTACCCTACCATCCTTCCTGATGGGGACGACAAGCGTTTTGATGGCTGGGCGAAGAAAGTGTTTTCTTCACGGGGTATGGCTTTACAGGCAGGCAACTCTGTGTGCCTTAGCACGTTTCACTCATACTCTGGGAATATGTTCAGCCGCCAAAGACACACAATTCCACAAAGGGGAGGAACGGGATGGTTTTCTTGCCCTCGTTCAGGATGTCATGTGTGAATCCGTTCAGTCGGGTCTGGACATGGCAGACTGTCAGCCGGTCCATGGCGGCGAGCACCATGATGCACAGATTTGCGTGGTTGCGGAAGTCGGGGTTTGCTCCTGACGTACAAGCCCGGCTTCTCAATATGCCCTTTGATGGTGTCCATCTTTTTGGCAGCAAGGCTGACGCGAGCCTTGAAAGGTTGCAGACCTCAAAGGCTGCAGCGAAGTCGTTGAGCGCTGCAGTTCGCCAACCTCTGCCTTTTCGTCCTAGGGGACAGCAATGGAGGGGAGGTTCCTTTCAATACTACTCGTCTTTTGGTAGATTGAGGGGAGCGGCCAGTCAAAGGGGCCAACGTAGGAGTACCAGAGGTGGAAAACAGGGTACTCAAGGTGCCAAAGCCGCTCAAGCAGTGGCCTGGCCTTGTTGCCCTCAGGCACTGCCGCAGCCACTTCAGCTCAGTCATGAGGCCATGTCCCATGGTTCGCCGGTTGTGGGAAGGCTGGCGCAGCATCTTGTGGAATGGCATGCCATTACTTCAGATGTGTGGGCTCTGAAGATCATAGCCCACGGCTACTGTCTTCCTTTCTGGCAGAGGCCTCATGACAATCCACCAGGGAATCTCTTTGAAGAGTCCGGATCGGCTCCTTGCGCAGGAAATCAAATCCCTGCTGGAGAAAGGTGCCATAGAACTGGTGCCTGTAGCGGAGAGGAACAAGGGCTGGTATTCCCCATATTTTTTTATCCCGAAGAAAGACGGGGGATTGAGACCCATCATGGACTTGCGTGGTTTGAACAAGCTCCTCAGGAAGGACAAGTTCAAGATGGTTACTCTCTCTTAAGTCCTCCATGCCCTTCAACTTCAGGACTGGTTGGTGTCTCTCGACCTCAAGGACGCTTACTTTCATGTGCCGATTTATCCCAAGCACAAGAAGTACCTGAGGTTCGCGGTTGGCGACTCGCACTTTCAGTTTCGGGTCCTGCCGTTCGGATTGACTTCCGCCCTGAGGGTCTTCTCCAAGCTCACAGTGGTGGTGGCAGCGTATCTCAGGAAAGGGGTTATTCATGTCTACCCCTACCTGGACGATTGGGTGATCAGGGCGCGCTCTCCCGAGCAAGTCCTGGATCATCTGTCAGTCACCTGCCACTCTCTTCACAGGCTGGGCTTCTCCCTCAACTTAAAGAAGTCCCACTTGACACCTACCCAGTGGCTCCAGTACATCAGAGCAGTGCTCGACACATCCCTGGGGCTGTGTTTTCCTCCCCAGGTGAGGGCTCATCATATTCTGCAGATGGTGAACAGGTTTCAACATGCTCAGAGTTTCCCGGCGTTCGAGTTGTTGATGTTGCTCGGCCTCATGGCATCCTGCATTCTCCTGGTGCCAGAGGCCAGGCTGCGGATGAGATCTCTGCAGTGGGCTCTCAAGATGCAGTGGTCAGTCCTCTGGCAGGATGTCGAATCCCGTTCAGGTGCCGCCCTTGGTCGCCCAGGATCTTCTGTGGTGGGCCGTCAAAGGCAATTTGATGAAGGGGGCTCCATTTTGGCTACCCTGGCCGGAAATGATGATTGTGACGGACGCATCAGTCACGGGATGAGGAGCTCATGCCAACGAGTTGAGTCAACGGTCATTGGTCTTCGTCGGAGTCCAGACTCCATATCAATCTGTTGGAGCTGAGGGCTGTCAGGCTAGCCCTGAAGGCTTTTCTGCTGTCTGTGTGGGGGAAGACTGTCCTGATTCTGACAGACCATACAGTGGCCAAGCACTACCTCAACAAAAAGGGGGTGGGGGGCAGGGTCTCACCCTCTGTGCAGAGAGGCGATGCAGCTCTGGTTCTGGGCCATCCAGCAGGAAGTTTTGATCTCGGCAGTTCATCTGGCCGGAGACGAAAATGCAGTGGCGGACGCTCTGAGCAGGCAGAGCACGGTCTCTCACGAGTGGGAGCTGGCTCAGGAGATTCTCCTGGAGATCTTCGCCCTTTGGGGGACCCCACAAGTGGATCTCTTCGCCTCCAGTGTTAACCGGAAGTACGAAAGATTCTGCTCGCGGGAATTTCCTCCAAGAGTCCCGGGAGGATAGCTCAGTGGCAACGTGTTCGCCTTGGAAGCAAGACGACATGAAGCAACACAGGTTCGATCCCTGGGTCCGCGCTTAGAAACTTCTGGGTATTTAAGCGCGTTATAAATACGCAACTAAGACAAAAAACAAAAAAAAAACAATTAGGTAACCATTCCTGTAAAAGCACCACGATGCCTGCAGGCTGTGTGAGTGCTTTAAAAATGCAAATAAATAAGAGGAGCCTTGGGGGACGCGCTCGTAGTGGAGTGGTCCTTCCCACTGCTGTACTAGTTTGCTCCAGTCCCCGTCATTCTGCAAGTGCTGCAGAGGTTACGAAGGTTTGGTTCCCGAATGATCCTCATTGCTCCGGCATGGGCCAGGAAAACGTAGTACCCAGAGCTTCTCGACATGTCCATCTGCCCTCCACTCCGTCTTCCCTACCGAGATGATCTGCTCTCACGGGAGGGGGGGGTCAGGTTCTCCATCCAGAGGTCAAGTCCCTCAACCTTCATGCTTGGCTTCTGAAAGGTTGAGGTATAAGGATTGGGATCTCCCTGAAGACGTGATGGAGGTGTTGCTTTCGGCCAGAAGGCCGGCAACAAAGTCCCTGTACCGTTGCCGTTGGAGAAAGTTCTGCGACTGATGCAGGGTTAAGAATGTGGATCCTTTTTCATGTGCCATTCCTGTGGTTCTGTCTTTTTTGCTTTCGTTAGCCCACAAGGGCTTGCAAGTGGGTACCATTAAGGGTTATCTGGCGGTGCTGTCAATATTTAAGCACTCGTCTGAGGAGTGTTCTTATTTTAAAATTCCTTTGATTTATCAATTTCTGAAAGGGCTCACTAATGTGTTCCCACCATCACCTTTACAGGTGCCCGGATGGGATTTGAACCTGGTTCTAAAATTCCTCATGGGAGCTCCGTTTGAGCCTTTACATTCTTGCCCTTTGAGACTGTTGACCTTGAAAACTGTACTTTTAGTTGCGGTTACTTCCGCTTGCAGAGTAAGTGAGTTGCAGGCACTTTCTGTTAAGCCACCCCTCACTGTGTTCCATAAGGACAGAGTTGTCCTTAGGGTTCGTCCTTCTTTTCTTCCGAAAGTTGTGTCAGAATTTCATTTAAGCCAGAAGGTCATTCTTTCGGCTTCTATCCTCCTCCGCATCCTGGTAAGGAAGAGAGAGAGGCTCCATAGGTTGGATCCTAGGAGAGCTTTAAGTTTCTACATCTCACGTATGTCCCGGGTCAGAGTGGACGATCAACTCTTTGTAGGATACACTGGAAGGCATTTGGGACAAGCTGTCACTAAACAGACTTTCTCTAGAGGGATTATCTTGACAATTTCTGAATGTTACCGCTTGGCGGGTAAGGACCCTCCGGTAGGCTTACGGGCCCATTCTACTAGAGGTGTGTCTGCCTCTACTGCGCTGCAGAGGGGTGTTCCCATTCGTAACATTTGTGAAGCCGTCACATGGGCCTCTGTCCATACCTTTGTTAAACACTACTCTTTGGATTCTATCCATGGGCATGATTTGGCCCTTGGCAAGGCGGTCTGCAATTTAATTGGGCGTTCTAAAATTCAAAATTCTTTCCCACCTCCTAACGTTGGTACTGCTTTGGGAGTCTGTCATAGATGTGGAATACGTCGGAGGAACCAATCCCTTCGAAGTACAAGTTACTTTCTTACCTGGTAACATTCTTTCGATGGGATGTTCCGACGAAGTATTCCACATTGCTCCCTCCCTACCTGCCCCTCTACAGAATTTCTTATGCGATTGCAGCTTTCGTTTCCACAAGGCTTTCTGTAGTCATTCTGGCAGAAGATTGGCGCCACACGTTCTGGGGAAAACACTACAACTGAGGCTACAGGCGTCGTGCGTCCTACATATAACATCGGGTGACATCAGCCGTCGGAGGAGGTCCTCGAAGCGGCATATCGACGTCATCGACGCATGACGCAGACAATTTTCCGAAGCAGCACAGCTGTTATTACCTGTCATAGATGTGGAATACGTCGTCGTAACATCCCATCAAAAGAACGTTAACAGGTAAGAAAGTAACTTGTTCCCCTCTTCTCTTCCTCTCTTCCAACCCTGGGGAAGCAATTCTGCTCTTATAGTGCACCTCTTACTCCCCGTGTGCAATTGTGCCCAGATAGCCTTTCTCACTGAGACAGCAGGGATTCTATAGGTCGTTTTGTCACCGCTGTATAGAAAAACTTGTAGTTTTCTCCTGTTCTTATTTGTCTTCCCTTTTCGGGAGAGGTTTCTCCAGGCTCACCTCTCCCTCTGCTAGCATCTCATTGGGTTGGGCATAGAGGATACTCTCAAAAGATGGTTCAGCCCTTGTTTCCTTATCTTGACCTCTCTGAGATGGATCTTTTAACAATGGTGTGCTGGGGAGGTCAATTCTATTCAAGGGGCAACATTTTGCTGGATGACCATATCCCAAACAAGATAAGCATATTTGCGGTTCTAAGGGAGGAGATGGGGTGGGAGGGTAGTATAGATGGCTTTCAACCCCCATCATCGCGTTGTCAGAACCTTGCTCATTATCTTTAGAACCATTAGGTATCTTTGATTCTTGTAGACCACAGAGTGGTCTATCTTGTGAGGAAAAGGGTTTTTGTTCTTTCTGGTTTATATGGTGACGCCCTGGAAGGAACCTACATTTTACCCATGAAGGATATGACTCATTTTCTGTCGGAAATGATGGCCTGGGAGATGGTATTTCTTTAGAGACCCTCGAAGTAGGAGGAGAAGATAGTCTAGCAGGAGGAGTGGATAACTTTGATAGATTTTCCCTTGAGGAAAATACCCTATCTTCCCCTTTTTTTCCAAAATTAATGGGGCTATTGCCCAAAACTGGGAGGGTGTTTTGTGACTGGCAAGTTTCAAAAACTCTCCCAAAAAGGCGCAACATTGGGAAGGCTGGTATTCTTCTCTATAGGGACCTCAATTAAGACTTGGGTATTTTGGAGGGCTGCATGAGATACGGATACTGGTGACTCGGGTGATTTATTGCCCTCTGAGCGTAAAGGGGTTTTCTTGTTGGTCCCAGGTTCTACATTTCTCGATGGGAGAAATGTTCCAAAGCTGTTAAGGCTTCGGGAAGTTTGGTCTTTTCGCGTAGGGTCTCACCTTTGGTTTGCTCATAACCCACCTCCCCTCCCCTCCCAAGGGATATAGAACATTTTCTGGGGTTATTTTCTCACTGGATGGACTCACAAGGTAATCTCCTTTACCTTCCCTAAGGGTCTAATGGGATGGAGGCTCCCATAAGGCTACTTACACTAAACGTCCCATTAACGTGCCCCTTTTGATCTTATTTGGGGTTGAGGAAACATTTAAATGAGCACATTTTAGTTTGTCGCCCCAGGAAAGGGGAGGTAGTATCTTTAACTCTTTCTCTGAGGTACATAACATAAATGGCAAAGCTGGTGGGGAAGCTTATTTGCATATCTAAAGAGATGATTGCCTTGTCTCTCCCCTGCAATAGATAATCTTGGACAAAAAAGGTGATAAATGTTCCCCTCTACGGTCTTCCTAATGGACAGAATAGCCTGCGAGGACAATGAATGAAAGGTAACCCCTACCCTATAACCTAGGTGGTTGTTGGGTCCATGGTCTCTTAACCGACTCATACCTTCTGGTCTTGACCCGCTGTCTCTTGTGTAAATAACCCACTGGTGGAAAAGATGATGTTAGTCCCTTCTTTTTCCAGGGTCCTTTTATCAGGGGGCTAGAGATCAAGGGATTTTGTTTACTGTTCCTGTGGGATCTCCCCTTTGTGTCAACTGAGCCCAATCCCACCCCTGACACCAAAGGGAGGAGCCAGGAATGAGACTCGGACACAAGGGTTCAAGTTTTTGGCTTAAGACTTTTATTAAAGAAAAGGTTGTTGGGAAAATGCCTCTGTCCCTGCTTTAGAGGTGTTTCCATATCAAAAACCAAAATTAAGGAGCTGCGAGTGTCGGAATGTCCAAATCAAAATTGTCCTGTGTCCAAAGTTCTATTCTGGCACTCATACTGTAGCAAAATAAACTCTAAGGTGAAAAGGGTAATGTATTTGGCCTTGCGTATTTATATATGTTCAAAATGGAAAATGCATAATTCCAAAACAAAAGTTCCAACAGAATAGAGTTTCTTGTTCCAGAGAGTGGTTCCCTTCCACTGGATGTCTTACCTTTGTTTGCTTGTTCAACATAGGAGTTCAAACTCCAACAAAAAGGTTTTCCCTCATTGGACAAAAGTTCACAGTTCTAGGGAGAACCTCCTTCCCTAGGCTGTTTGCATTTAACCTCCAGTTTCAAAAGAATCTCCAAGTTTCCAAGAGGACTTCTCCCCTTAGAGCGTTCACATAGCTTGAGGATCTCGCTCCCTTCCACAAGGTTTCTCTTTACTGCTAGTTTCAAAGGCACTTTTCTCCCAGGGACCTTTAATTCTCTTTTTACAATTGTGTTCACAGCTCAAAATGTTATTGTTTTCTTTTAACATTTTCTGTTAATACGTCGCAACCATAGCTCAAGGTTTCCAAGACATTATTTTCCCTTGAGCTACATCACTATAGTTCATAAATGGCTTTTCCTTTTCGCAATTTACACAACCGACTCATTTGTCTTCACCTGGTATCCTGACAGGACTTCTATATCTAAAACATTCAACGATTTGTAGTATCGGCGGGAAATTGACTCCCTTCCCCTGACATTTGACAGTCTGGGTTTGCTAACCTGGCCCAGCACTGTCACTTGTCTTGACAAAAGTTCACAAGGCTAAACGGGATCTTTTCTTCCCTTGGCCTTTCACTGGCTTTGTCTTCCCCTTCATGTGTTTCGCGTTCCTCACCAGTTATAATCTTTCCCTTGTGCATATCACCTTTCCTTTTGTTCTATTTTTAAGTAACAACATTGGTGTGCGGGCCACCTAGTAACCCATTCACTTTCCTTGTGCTTACCGGTTGCCTTTGGCATCGCCTCTTGTCTGTCTGCTTCATAGAATTGGCACGGTGAGCACCCAGCTAAGCGTAATATTGCCACTATGCCTCTCTCCTCGATGCATGGATCCTGCAGCGTTTCCCACAGCGTTTTCCTTGCTCGTGGCAAAACGCTGACACTGCCTCCTTGCATTGGTGAGATCGGGTTGGCCTCTCTGCTGGCTGCAGCAGTGCGTCTTTCACCAGCATGGTGTTCAGCTGCCTTACTGGCATTGCTCTCTGTTCCAGCTGCTTCTCCCTGCTCTGTAGACTCTAATGGACGTCCCCCTGCAGGCTAAGGAAAAAACTCTCCTGCTAGTCTGGTGAACTCAGTAGACTGGGACCCCCAACTTTCACCCTAAGCTGGCTGGCTATTTCCTTCTCCTTCTCCTTCTCTCCATAGACTCTGTGGCTCTGCTCATATGAAATCCTTCAGGGGGAGGGATTTCATTTGAGCAGATGAGGGCATCTTTCGGGAACCATTAATAGCTATTCGGACAGTATACCTCATTGCATATGGTAGCAAGCAAACACCGGGCAGAGCTACTAGAATTGCCAAAGTGGAATCCAGCGTTACAGCGATAGATGGAGTTTGTGCCTGGCTTCAGGACCATCTCTGTGCTATATGAGGCAGTGCAAGAACCCACCTCAGATGAAAGCAAAGGGCTACTGAAGCAGACACAGATCTGACAGAAGGTCAGTGGGTCAAACAAGTGTGTAGGCCAAGAAGATCCGAAAGAATGCCACATTTGATCCAGTTGAACTATCCTCATCAAACATATTTTACACCAACATCCATAGTTTCGGCAAAACACTAAGCCAGCAGGCTGCAACTGATGTCCGAGGGAGAATGCCTTCCTTTACTACATGCCATGGAATCACCCCAAAGTGCAACTTTTTGGAGAATATGTGGCACAGTTGTTGACCGCGCTTACGGGGAAGGTGACGATGGGCGGCCCTCTTGTGTGTTTTTTCAGGCTGATGCAATGGAGCATGGGGGTGCACTTTTCTAAAGTTATGAATTTAATATACATGTTTGTTGAAGGTAGCCATGACCTGAAAATCAAAGAGCGATGTATGTCATCTCGTAGTGTGGTTCAAACCAGAGTTGGCTGCACTGGAGAAGCAGAGAATGGCTGAGCTGGGAGGGGTAACGCATTGGATTTCCCCAAGACATCTTCTTGAAAGGAGGCCAGGCAGAGAACATGTTAGTAGCTTAGTTCCAAATTTAACAGTGGGGTACTGTAGTTGTGACCGACTTGTAGGCGTGTCCTGTGATACAACAGAGCAATGCAAAGTGGTACGCTCTATAAATTGGTAATCATAGGAGAGTACATTGAGCAAAATAGAGATACCTCTGATATTCTGGAAAGAAAATGTGAGGGCCTAAAGTTAAGTTACTTGAAACATTTTTTCCATCTTTTCATAAGTTATCAGATTGTTAGCGTAAGTAAGCCGGTCCTGCGGCCAGAGCGAATGACAGCACCCTCGCCCTTAGCACCTAGCAAAGGCTTTTTTCAATAAGATTTTTGAGTTTAGGTACATTGTTTATCTCCCTTCTCTATTAGAAGGGTTAATAATAAATTGACGCTAAACTTGGAGCGCTAGAGCAAGAAGGGGGGTGTTTACAAGATTAATGGGTTTTGGCTATTGTTTATTAATCCTCAAAATGAAGAATATGAAATAAGAACATTTATATATGTTGTTTAATACCGTTATTTGGCATAAGCCATATCGGTAGAGACACAACAATGTTTACACCAATAAACAAGGCACATGATAAAAGGAAAAACAGTGTTTAAACCGTATTAAAAACACATTTCATATGCTGCTAAAATAAAAACCGCAGGGAGCAACAAAAAAACTTGTCGATAAAACAAGTCACCTACTATCAAAATGTACAATACCAAAATCATTAATTGAAAACGATCTTGTACTAGTGGTCTATTTCATCGTCCCGCGTTCAGGCAATTTGCGCCAGGGTCTTGTTCCTCCTCAGCCAGGATCTATGAATGTATTTGGCAACAAAATGAGCCACGAGAGGTCCATGGATTTCTGGCAAAGGTAAATAACTCCACTAACGTTAAGAACACTGTGCAATCTAAAAAGGGGTTTCAAATAAGTGATTCTAAGATCTTTCATTTTATCACAGGATAGTAAGAAATGCTCTATTGTTTCATCCCCATTTTGACGCATCGGTCAATCATTGCTAGGTGATCCAGACCAGTTTTTGGTGATGTCTCGCACGGGTAGGGATCCTAAGCATAGCCTCATAGACAGTGCCTTTGCATAAGCCAGTTTAATGCTGTTCAAATAGTTCTCGAATCCCTGTGACTCTTTAAGTCCTAAGTAAGCCGGGCCTGCGGCCAGAGCGAATGACAACACCCTCGCCCTTAGCTCTTTGTACCTAGCAAAGGCTTTTTTCAATAAGAGTTTTTGAGTTTAGGTCCATCTGGCAGGGGTTTTGCCAATAGTCAGAAAGGCACATCTAGGACAACCAGTTTCTTGCGTGCACCAGCCAGGGGATCTCCTGCCATCCCCTCAGCGATAGGATGTACTCCAATGTCAGGCAATCTGGTCAGGCAATTAAGTCGAGACTATCCCAGATGCTGATTGTCATTTATATATATTATACTATGTGTAACTGCTGATTTAAGAATGGTTCTATGAGTTTAATAAATTAAAACAAATGTAATGCTAGACCCTATGATGAGGAATGCTTAGTAATTTGGTATTTTAAGGTGTTTATTCTCTGTGCATGTATGAATGAGGGTGGCTCCTCTTTTATCCTTCTTACCCACATGCGTAGATTTCTTTAACCAGCCTCCTTCTCATTTTAGGACTAAAAGAATTCATATGAACTTCTACATAGCATAGGGGTACACTAAAGTCTATAGGCACTGAGTAGTATGCCAGCTGACCATGCGAAAGGTCAAGCAGACAGCTGGAATGAGTAGTGGTTATGATGAATGATTTCTAATGGATATTTTCCAGCTATAGGTTTCTGGGAAGCATATTCCATCTCCTGATATTGCTGGACCTCTCGGCAGCCTTTGATCTGCTCGATCACAAGAGGCTCCGAGAGGCCCTAGAACTCTCAGAAAACTGCACACTAGAGGCAACAGAATGGATGTCATAATTTCTACAAGGCAGACAATCCAGGATAGTCTGGGGAAATAAGGCCTCCGGAACCAAACCGGTGGACTGTGGAGTCCCGCAGGGAGCTAGTTTCCCCCACCTACTGTTTAACCTGTATATGCAATGCCTATGTACCATGCTAACTCAACTGGGAATATTCTTCACTAATTTCGCCGACGATACTCAATTGGTCTTCGAGCTTAGTGGAGACTATAATCAAGACAGTGAAAAGCTTACGACTATATACAACATCGTCGAGGGCTGGATGAAAGACAACTGGATGTGTTTGAATGGGACAAAAACGAAACTAATGATCTTTGGATCCACACACGCCAGGAAAAAAACAAACTCCTTCATACTCCGCATTCAGTATAAAAAATGCCCTAATTCCGATATCCGAGAAAGTAAAGACACTGGGAGTCTACTTACAAGCCTAACTAGGAGCAGAGGCCCATACAGCATACTTAAAAAGGAACTGTCAATACCATCAAAAACTCCTGAGAAAAATTAGACCCTTGCTCAACCAAAAAAACAGCATTACCATAGCCAGAGCAACTATACTGTGAAGACTGGACTACGGCAACTCCTTGCTTCTGGGAGCCAATATGAAATGCCTGAAGCAATGCCAGTTAATGCAGAATAATGCCGTAAGGACAATCGCGGGTAGGCCAAGGAGGGAACACATCACAGGCGAGAGGAAAGATCTACACTGGCTGGCCATGGAGAAGAGAATTACTTTTAAATCCCTCACAATGGTCCACCGATGCTTGTATGGCAAAGCCCCAGCGTACTTGAAAAAACACTTCAAGTGGCATGAACCATATATAAGTTTAAGATGCTCCAACAAAGGTCTTCTCCAGACAACCACAGCTAAAAAGCAAAACGGCCTGGGCAAGGCCTTTCCAAACAGAAGCATCCATAAATGGAATGAACTGCCAGTATCCTTGAAATTAGAAACCAACTACATACTCTTCAGAAAGAAGTTAAAGACCCTACTCTTTAAATAAACTGGATTAGCGACCTCTCTCAGCTCCCCATGATATGGTCTTCTGTGTGTGTATTCTTGTCCCGTTTTTGTAATCACTGTCCTGTCTTTTTGGAATGCGCTCTGATGCCTGCGGGCTTTAGCGCTATATAAATAAATAAATAAATAAATAAAAGAAATTAGAAATCCAAACTCCTGCAATGTAACCACGAACCGTCTCAAGATCTTGGAGGCAACAGTAACCACTTTCTAAGTAAGTTAAAGACCATCAAAACAGTCAAAGATTGATCATGAGTGACTAGTAAAGAAACAACATATTGAGGCAATCCCCCTCCAACCCCGTCGGTGCTCAGCCACTTGGTACCCTCAGAGAAGTGGTATTCTCCAAATTGGTTGACGATAAAGCAACAAATCGGAGTCGCCAACCAAATCCTGACCCCTATGCATCTACAATCCCATTCAACCATTTATTAACTAGTTACTGGTGACTGGTGATTGGAATCGTCCCTTGATCTTTTAAGGCGGCCTACAGTATACCGCTGGTCAAACAGTGGAAATCCTAATGACCCCGCACAAGCTACCATCCGATCTGCAACATCCCAATCACAGCAAAAATCATTGTGTGTTACATATATATAATTAAATACTGTAATCTGTTGAGTCGAATGACATCGTGGACCAGGCACAGGTAAGGCGTCAGACCCATGAATAGGACAGCGTAAAAACTGATGCGAATGCCAACATTATCTCTTTCGTCCTACTTGTAGACCTCTTTAAAGCATTTAACAAAGTAAACCAATCCTCACGAATCAACAGACTCCAGGAAACCTGACTGGGCAACACAGTGCTATGATGCAGGGCCTTGTTCCTTACAGACAATACAGAAATAACCGATATAAGATGGAAATCATGATTTGTGCTGATAATGTCTCATCTCGCACTACAATCCCACAGAAATGAGCATTTTCCTGGAGAAATCAAAACCGCAAAGAATGTAGGAATTTGTATGCACAGCGGACAGACGCTAGAAAAACGCATGCTGCGATTGAATAGTGTATTTTTCCTCTCGTACAGTCAGACAGATATGCCCATCTCCACTTTTCCACATAGAACCCATGTAGTCACATCACTGGTTCCATTGAGAATTGATTGTTGACAGTGCATACCTTTGCATCTGGATCATCTACTGAAACTACAGTAAATCCACATAGCTACAAGATTGCTACTGAAACTCGACTGGGGAGACCACATCACACCAGCCCAAAGAACAATCCATTTGCTACTGGTGAAGTAGCAGTGGAGGTGAATTCATTTGGTGGGAAATAATCCCATTCTACCCAAGGAGGGGGCCCTTGGAATCCAGCTGCAACATATACCTAACAGTTCTGCACTACATTGGAAGCTGGTGTAGTGGCTCTGTTCTGCAACATTACAGATAAACCTGTGCAGGAGGGACCCCAGTCGGCCCATAGGACTGGGGTTTTCCCAAACAGCACTTTAAGATGGAATAGCAGCACCCGTGAAATAGATGGGGATGCAGATTGGTACTCCAGCATCAAATCAATGATTACAACTCAATGGTTTGGCAAAGGGAGTCTGTTTAATGACAAGTACAAAAAACAGGAAGTTATGAACATCAGCGGTTGCTCTATCTTCCTTCTCGCTTCAACTCTGATGAACTTCACAAAAATCATATCCTTTATACTAAAAACTCGTCATCGCTGACATGAAGCGCTAAAAATGTTGCATGCAATTCTATTGGTTATAGGAAGGTAACTTTACTATAGGTACTATATCTGTATATGGTAATGGGGAGAGGGGATTGGGGCAACTAAGCCCTTCCTTCTGAATGACTACTGTGGACGTCACTAAAAGTACGATATCTCATTGGTTCTACAGACTATAGGATCCTAGATAACTTGGTACATTGTGATTGGGTTGATACCACGTCACCTTGTACTTTTCCACTTTGCTTAGCAGAATGCAGAATGGTCAGCCAGGTGCAGGGTGTCCGTCAGCTCTCCTAGCCTCCCACCAACCAGTATCACCATCCACCACTGACCCACAGCCATGTGTCAATTAGTTTCTAATTTGTAGGCCTCGATGCTGCCTCTCTGTCTGGGAGAACTTGGATATCTGTGTATGGCTCAAGGCTGCGCGTAGGTGTGAAGGCCCAACTCTTCTTGCTTGGCGGGTCACGTGTTTTAGGCACCGTGGAATCATCTCCATGTAATTTGTGTATTTGATTTTAGCTTTCTGTCCACCAAATGGCTTCTGCTGCATCTCTACTCCTTTGAACAGGATACTCCGCTCTTGGCATCATAAATTGTATTAGCCTGTGTCAGCTAAAATTACCATGGTTTCTTTGCCCGGGCCTCATGCATCCGAGTTTCGTTTCTGTCTTTGGCTTTCGATCCCCGTGTTTGAGGGCCTTTGCTCATGGGGCCTCTAACTTGCGGTTGGTTCTGCCCTTTTGCAAAGTGGACATATACGTCATATAAAGTGCTCCTTTTGAGGTAGATATGTGTATGTGGCGCATGCCGCAATATGAGCTTCTACTAAGCGTGGCAAGCCGCACGATTTTCTCAGCTTTGTTGCATTTCCAAGCATATGTACTCGTGTAAACTGGTTGCATATCTTCATCGATCTTATGGCATAAGCTTCTTATACTTGAAATCGTCCTTTTAACTTCAACTCAGGATGTCGCTTATCCATGGTGTTTTGTCTCTTTTCATCATTCACAGGTTGTCGTTTTCTTTATCTGAAAGTCAGTCTGAGTTCTTGTGACATCACCCTTCATCTTCTTTTAGGACTTTCTTGGCCTCTTCAGGGACTGTACTCAGACGATCTTCATTTCGTATTTGTTGATATGGTTTCCTCAATGGGTACTTTACTGTCCATGTTTTCTTTGGTGTTGGTACTTCAATAGGTGCTGTCGGTCTGATCGGTACCGGGCAGTGCCCCACCGCGGCTCTCTGCTGGTTTATTTGCTCATCATACGTCGCGCATCTCGACATGAACGTTCCTGGCACTTCAAAATGGGTGCTTTGAGTGTGGGTCGTTCTTGGGACCTCCTCTACACTTCCCCCCTCTGGGCGATTCATCGGCCACTTTCATTTTTCACTTGGTATCCACCTTTTTTGCATCTTCTGCATTCAATTTCGCTTCATTGTCTGGGTCTATACATGACGAACTGAAGAAATGTCTCTTTGGGGTCCATATTTTTATCACTCCCTTCAAGCTTCCTGCTGTTCTCACGTGTTAACTTTGTTCCATGTCATAAGTTGACATTGTCCATTTGGCTGCAATAAATCCATTTCCCCACATCATTTCTATGTCTCCTTGGATATCAAAACTTTGTTCCTTCTGGTGCGTGAGTGCTAGCTTTTACAAAGGCTCTTATTCCTTCATCAGTCAGGTCTTTGGGTTTCCCTTCTGACTCAACATCAATCAGGATCTTCATCCTATGGCTTTTTTCGCAGTTTTCTGGCATTGTGAGATTATTATCTTGATGGCACAAAATCCGAGCAATATCATCACTAGCAGGGCTCCTAGGAATTTGAATGTGTCTGCCATCCATTGTGGAACGCATGAAAACAGTTATCCAAACCAACTGTCATCGTCTACTACATTGGTTTTGTGAATCATTCGATTCTGCACTTTCATCAGCATACCTATGGCTTCTGTTAGAGTTCCGTTTTCTTCATCATGAGAAGGTATAAATGTGCAACATGATTCTCCAATTTTTGCACAAACTCCTCCATCCATGGCTGTGATCATGTCAAGGACGTATCGGTTCTGAAGAGTCATTAGTGGAATCTACCTGAAGTCTTCCTTGATCGCGTTGTATCCCTTTATGGTTGTATCGACATCCGTTTTTTATTCCCTTCCCATCTAATGCCAGTTCCTTTCACTCCTGGCTTCTCATATCTGATCACACAATTGCTAGTATGGGCTCTGTTTCTTGTCTTTATATCTTGTATGTATTCATCTTCATCTGGATCTGCCTTTTCAGTTGCCCATTTAAGGGAAGCATCACTTCCCATAAATTGACCTCTTGTCTTGCACATTGCTACGTGTGATAGACAGTGTGCTATCTGGACAGCAATTTCTACGGCTACGAAGATCTTTGATTTCCCCATGCTGTAGGGTAGGAGTGCGCAAACAAAGCATTCCCCCGCTGAGCTCCATCTTCCAACTTCTTTCATGTGTTGGTACCATATGTTGTTTCATAAATGTGCTGTGCTGTCCAGGTAATCGTTTAGTTCACTGTCATCTCCTTGTATGCTTCTCTTGATTCTCAAGGTTTTTATGTAGTTTGCTATCATCACATCTTTAATAACAGCCATGTAGCTTCTTCTCACTGGGGATTCACATGCGCTACCATCCATGGTTCAGGCCTCTTCATCTGTACCACTGAGGTAGGCGAAGGTCTTGCAATTCTTTCCCTGATCTCCTGTCTTTCCCTGGCACTGGTTATGAATGACCAAATTGATTCCGCCACTATCTCTGCACGTGATAGTTTTGCGGGACTTGTGCTTGTTCTCTTCATTGGATCAGGTGTGCTTGTCAATGCTGTCTCTGTTGGTTTGTTCTTCAGCTCTTTTTGTCTTTTCAAAAGTTCAGCTTTTCTCCTTTATTTCTCTTCACTTGTGGGGTAGCTTCTTACAGTTGTTTTCCCTGCACCCTTTTCGTCGGCGCTGCAGCTGGCCTGCAATTACAGTAAGACGAGATGTCATGCAGTCAAGTAATTTTGCATTTCAGACCCTAAGATTTCACTTGTCGGCTGAGCATCATACCTAGCTCTGCCTCGGGGTGTCAGGGGAGTGCGCATCCTTCTTCCTGTCGCTATTTCGTGCGGCCTAAGGTGATGGTCAGAGCCAGGTTGGTTTCTGAGTGCATACAGTGCCAGTGCAGCCATCCTTTCTTTTGGGTAAGCTTCAACTTGGCTATCCTTTCCTTTATCGGGCCGTTGGGCTTCTCACTGATCCCATTACCTTGTGGATGATACCTGACGAGAACTTGTGCTTTTTACAAAGCAACAAGCTAATCTGTTCAAAAACTTCGTTGACAAAGTGAGCCCCATTATCTGATCTCATGACTTCACATACTCCCCACCTGGGAAATACCTCTCTCACTAGAAACTTGGCCATACAGGTAGCGTCTGGGTGTGTACATGGACCTGCTTCTATCCATCTAGAGAATTGACACACCACAACAATTAGATACCTGTACCCGTCACATACTTGAATCATATCGACGTAATTGACATGCAAGTGCTGAAAAGGTCTATTGGGCCTTGGGATGACTCCTCTAATTACTTTGTGTGTGCCCAGCTGTGAACTGCTGGCAGATCATACAGTTCATCATAAAAAATGCAACGTGCTCTGCTAAGTTCGGTATAAACCAGTCTTCAGCAAGCATTGCTGCAAGATTCTCTTTTGTCATGTGTGCTGGATAGTGTAACTGCTCCAGTGCTAATTTTAACAGGGCTATAGGCATTAGTGGTTTACCAGTGCTGTCTTGTCGCCACAAGCTTTCAGAGGGGTTTAAAGAACACGCTTACTGTACTCTTTCCAGAGATTCTTCTCTTCCGGTGGTGCCTCCCCTTGGAGTTCCATCAACTGGGTTTTCTCCATGTTATTATAGCTCAAAGGTTCATTTCGTGTAACAAACATCTTTTCGTTTACATCAGTTATTTCTACGTCCATTATGGGTTCAACCTTGGACGCCATACGCTTGCCCTCTGTGTCTGCTGCTTGATTTCCTCATGAGATAAAATCTGTCCCCTTCGTGTGGGTGGCGCATTTCATGACTGCTGTGCCCACTGGGAGTTGTAGTGCCTTAATGAGTCTGTCCAATAAGGCTGCGTGCTGCACTGGTGTGCTGTCTGCTCGGAGGTAGCCCCTCCTCTTCCAGCACGTTAGGCCTGCGTGCACTGTTGATGTCACATAGGTAGAATCACTGTACACAGTCACTTCCTGGTCTGCGTGATTCTCGATTGCGAGTATCGATGCCAATAATTCTGCAGCCTGTGCTGAATAGTGAGATGGTAATCGTGCACTAAGCAGCAGTCGAAACTCCATTTGCCATGTGCTTCATCACAGCGGCGCCTGTATATCTTTGCCCATCGTTTTGATCGGTTCTCGAGGAACAGTCAACGAAGACAATTTCTCCTCCTGCCAATGCATTTTCTTTCACTCTGGGAATCTCATCATAGTATTCTTCATAGTTCGCGCAGTCGTGTATTGGCTCTCCTTCAGTGACTGGCTCCGCTATAAACATAGCTGGGTTTACTATCTTGCATCATACAATCTTAATCGATGGATTTGCTATGATCACTTCATAAGTGGAAGCTCTCTGAGATGGCAAATAGTGTGTGCTCGACGTACAATGTCATTGAGCATCTCATCACAATGTTTGTTGCTTTGTCTATGACTAATGCCGCGGCAGCTAAACTTTGTTCACACGGGAGGTGGCCTCATCATTGGGTTCAAATTCCCACTGTAGTATGCCAGGGGCTTGTACCCCTATGTGGTCCTCTGTGGGAGTACTGCCGTCATGACGCTGCCATTTGTGTGTGAAAACAGGTAGAATTCCTCTGCATAGTTGGGAATCCCTAATTGGTGCCATGCAAATGGCTTTCTTGAGCTCAGTAAACCCTTCCTCCATGGTCTCGACCACACCATTTTTTCTTTCGTCACCTGTGCCTTCTTTAGGGCCTGTAACAAGGGCTTGGTATATGAGCTATAGTCAAAGACCCATGCTATGACATAATTCCAAAGGCCTAGAAAGCTCTGCATCTGTTTTATCGTGTGTGGCTTGGCTTGTGTTCAGTATTGCTTCAGCTCTTTCCGGGGTAACTCTTTTCCCCTCGTATGAGATTAGCTGGCCTATTTACAACACTTCTTGCTGACAATATTGTAACTTTTCTTTGTCCACTTTATATCCTTTCTCAGCCAGTATAGTCAATAGCTGAATAGAATCGTGTCTGCACTTTTCCTCTGTGGTGCTGCAAATTAAAATGTCATCTACATATTGCAAGACAACACTTTCTAATGCGATGTTGCTTAAATCCATCTTTAGGACTCTATTGAAAATTGAGGGAGACTCACAGTACCCCTGGGGTAACCTCGTGCTTTCAGACGCATCTGTCTGAAGGTAAATGACGTCAGATGTTGTGAGTCTCGGTGCAGTGGGATTGAGAAAAACAAATTTTTCAAGTCAATCACTGTGAAATATTTTGCCTCAACAGGTATATTGCATAGAATTGTGGCCGGGTTCCGGACTAAAGGAAACTCGGCCTCTACAATATTGTTTATCTGGCGTAAATCTTTAATTAGTCTCAAAGACCCTCCCTTTGATTTCTTGACAGGATAAACTGCAGTATTTCATGACGACTCCGAAGTCACTAAGATGCCCTGTTCCATCATAGCGAAATTGTCTTGAAAATTCCCTAATCTGCCTCCCTATAAATTGGATACTGTTGTGCCTTTGGTAAAATAGCTCCTGGCTTCAGTTTAAATTTGACTTCTGCTACTCCTTTCAATAGACCTACATCATAGGGGCCTGTGGTCCATACTGAGACAGGCACCTGGGCCATATCAACCTTGAAATATTCAGGATGTTTCGGTGACATCATTATTCTCTGGGGCACTTCTCTTTTGATCATCTTTGCCCAAAAAGTGAGATTCACTTCACCTGTTATTTCCTCTGCGTCTGTTCGTTCTTCGAACAGATCGTCATCCGTGACGTCAGTCAGCCTGTACCAGTCTTCAATGGCAATCACTGTGCACCACTGTCGGCCTTCATCAAACCCATCGATCAAAGCCATTTTTCCCCGTATTATGTCTGTGTGCTTCATCAAGGGAAATACTTGTCCCTTCTCCTTGTGCATAGGTATTCTTGGCCTAAATAGAAACTCATCTGGGGTCCTCATGGTTTTGTCTGCAAGGCCTGGTACCCATGCCATCAGCACCCGTACTCTGTATCCAAATATTTCTGGCTCCAATGGGATAGCTCTCATGGCTGTGTCCTGTGTATGCTCTAATTTATCGCGCATACGTTCAAATAGTGTATTCCTGGAGTCGAGCATACTATGCCCTTTTCCGTGAACGAAATTGTCATGTTTAACTCTCGTGCCAATATGTTTACTGGGGTTTGCCTTGAATAAAACAGTGGCACATTCATGTCACATTCTCCCATAGAGACTGGAAGTGTGCCTGTAAAAGGAACACAACTTGTTGCTCCTGTGAAGCCCTGAGTGTTTATAGCATCGCCGGACAAGAAAAGCTTGCCTTCACATATGCACAAGCGTATCGCACCTGTGTCAACTAAGAAGGAATATTCTTTACCCCCTATAACGACATCCACCCTTGGTTCCCGGTGAGGGTCAGGTGTCACTGATAGGATAGAAAATATCAGGTTTCCCTGTGAGCTTTCCTAGTCCATATACAATCTTGTCCCATTTTGCGTCAATGGTCTTCCCCCCTCACCAGTGTTCACTCTTATCCCATCGTTCACAGCCTGACCTATACTTGTTGTTTGTGACATTTGCATCAGTGACTGTTGGGACTGTCCCTGTGGACAATATATCAAATTCTGGGGTTGCAAGCTTTGCTGTGCTCCTGGCGTTTGCGGTTGCACCGTGTGATTTTGTGCAACTCCATTTCCTCCTTGTTGTACTAACACAGGTGGATTCACCATACCTGCTCTGGTACCTTGGTCGTTTTGCACCATGCCTTGTATGCCTTTACTTCTGCATGCGCGTGTGGTAGGTGCCCTGTCAACCCACACACCCAACATATTGGCGGTGGTCTGATCATTTGCCCATTTGACATATCCTGACTTCCGTTTTGCATGTTTTGGAAACCATCCCTTATTACTCTGCCATCCTCTTCCTCCTTCCATTATTGCCCTGATTACCCTGCTGTTGATTATTGGCCTGCTGCATGTTTGATTCCTCTGTGTTGGGGTGCATGGTTTCTCTCTTCCCCTGCCTTGGGGTGTCTGGTTTCCCCTCGCCCCGGCTTGGGTGTCTGGTTTCCCCTCACCCCGCCTTTGGGGGGGGTGGCTTCCCCTCGTCCCACCTTGGGGGGGGGGTGGCTTCCCCTCGTCCCACCTTGGGGGGGGGGGTGTGGCTTCCCCTCGTCCCGCCCTGGGGGGTGTGGCTACCCTCGTCCCACCTTGGGGGGGGGGTCTGGCTTCCCCTCGCCCTGCCTTGGGGGGGGATCTGGCTTCCCCTCACCCCGCCTTGGGGGTGGGTGGAGGCTGGTTTCTGCTCGCCCTGCCTTGCGGTCTGGTTTGGCCTTTCGATCCTGCTCCCAGTTGGCTCAAGCGACCACGTACCTTCTGTGTCCGTGCAGTAGGCAGAACCGGCTTCTCTCTTCCAGCTTCTTCCTGGTGTTCTGTGTCGAGCTGGTGCTCCCTTCCTGCTTTCTTCCGGCGGGGCTTCTGTGTCTGTTCCTTATTGCGCTGTATTCTTGTGCCCTCTCCACTGCCTAGTACTCGCCTGGGCTGGGCTTCTCCTGTCCATGTTTTGCCCGGATTGCTGAGCGTTCTGCAGGCTTGGCGGCGGCCTGTTCTGCCACGTCGGGCATGTACTGCCTTCTTCCTGCTGTGCCTCCCAGAAGGAGGTCTCTCCTCCTCTGCAGCTCTGCCAGCTACTCTCCTCCTACTCTCCCTTGCCGATTGGGTCTTTTAGCTACCACACTGCCAGGGGGTGGGGGCCTATCTACCGCTCTCTCTTCTGAGCTGTGGACGGCGCCTGAAAAGGGCCAGAAAGTATACCAGCATTTTGTTTAAGAAGTTGCAAGTGATTGTATAGTTTAACTCTCATATAACCAACTAAACTATTAGGTTCTTGAGACAAGGGAGGATAACTTGCATCTCCCTTGTGGTGGGTCAAAGAAGGACGCATACTCTGATGGTTCATTTTACTGGCTTGTTTATTAAAGAAAAGGATAAATGTCTATCTTTGCCTATACTATGAGGTGTCCCTATATAACCAAACTAACTACAGTGCTCGTCAGTGAAAGTCTTAAAAGAATCTGTCCACCTTCCAAACTAACTCTATCTGACCCTAGCACTGACCTAATAATTAGGGACAGGAGAATGACTCCATTCTCCTGGTGTATTTGCTTCTTACGAACTTCAGTTCAATAGGTTATCCTCAAATAGTCTCTGGAGACTGCTTTTATTAATCACACAGTTCATTCAGTACTTTCTTGGGCTTTCCTCTCTCCTCTTTGTTATAGATTGCTTTTCTTTTCTTGGTTTCCTTTCGATGTGCCTTGGTTTCCTTTCGATATGCCGATACGGTTTCTCATTTCCCCTGGTAGGGTTATCCAATATTGGCAAGTCTCCCCTTTGATACTTTCTCTTGTTCTTGGCCTCTCTTCTTTACTTAGTCTTTCCTGATTTATTCGAGTATGAACATCCAATACTAATTCTCATTCCCTCTTCTGGGTATTAACGTGATATTTTCCTCTCTCTTGCTTGGATGAGAATGAGCATTACAATAATTATTTTTATTGGCTACACTGACTTTTAATATTAGTCTCTTTATCAGCACTGGGACGTGTCTGAGCATTTCAATAAGGGTTCCACATCCCCCTCACAGGTCTTCCATCTTCCCTGTTAACTGTGGTTGGTAGGGATAATGTCACTGGCTGCTCTGTTCTCTCCGGGTCATCTTTCTGCTTCGTCAAGTTGGCCTCTGATGTTTCATTGACATCTCTTCCTCCGTGTTGCTGTATTTGAAGGCTGTCCCGTTTTTCAGTTATTGGTGTGTTCAGTTTTGCTTAAGTGCTCAGTGTTAATGGGACCACAGGTCCACCATGAGTTTCTTGTGGTCACACCACCACTTTCCTTCTCGTTCATTTCCCAACTTCTAGGACGCAGCGCGTCCCTCTTTGCTTCTTTCCTTCTCGTCATTGTGAAACACTGCTCGAGTCTCTCTAGTTCCTGCCTTCTCACAAGGTTAGGACGTGGAGTGTCCAGCCTCTGCTCAGTGCTAGCGTGCAAGCTAATTCGTAACTCACTGGCTTCTCTAGCTTATCTCCAGGCTCCTCCCCTTTCATATGCCACATAGCTGTGGGACTTCCCTGGTGTAGTTCCGTAGTCCTTCCTCTCTGTCTCCTGTGGCTTCTCTTCTCCTCCACAGGTCATCTTCCTTGTCTCAAGTAATGGGGATTTCTTAATTAAAGGAATATTCAGTTTCCCATTGACAATAGCGCATACTGGTATTTTCTTCACATCTTTACAGGATATGTTTGAAGAGGGAATATTTGCACGTTTTCTAGGGAGTTCCTCACAGGAACGGGAGTCCTTGTTCCCAAAGGGGATGGGTGTATGTCCATTTAGGGATTGCTTGTCCTCTAACAGGGGGTGGGGGACCCCAGAGGTATCACACTTGCCCTGCCGCCCTAGGTAGTATTAAGCTTAGCAGGCTCACCTCCTTGGTCCCAAACGGCGTGGCTCCCCCTTGGGGAGAGGGGATGAATTCCCTGGATTCTTCACAATTGCTGTATAATAAATTGTAGCTTACCAAAGCACTGCCATAAAGATCCAACTCTGGTGTGGGTGGGTTGGAGGGCAGGGGGATTGGCTGCACCCAACCAAATGCAACCCTCCGACCTACAGTTAGTTACTGGCTACAAGGTTGAACTCCCGGATGGGTTAAAGGATGAACAGTGGGAAGGTCAACCACCTCAATCCCAGCCAAAGCGTTATCCTTTGGCACAAACCTCATACTCCTACGTCCCGTCCGCTTTCCTTGACACTTGTGGGACATTCCGTCCATCGGGATGGGACCGGAGCACTTTTTAAAGCATCAAAAACTTGTTTTGTCCTTTTTTTATTTGTACACAGGCTGTCGCACGTGACCCCAGCCCCGCCTTCCTGAGCTCCGCCCCACGTAGCGTCCTTCAGTCCTTTTCTCCGTGCAGTCTGGGTCGGACGCACTTGCATCTTAGGGAATCATTTTCTTTTTGTACCCTTGTCCTTCATTTCCTGCTCCGGTTCCACGGTCTTCTTTCTTCGTTCTGTGCCGGAGCATCTGACATTCGTGTCCTGTTCGTACAAGCGTCGTTTCGCAAGGGCCGATCCTCACTCTGTGCCTGGAGTGCTTGGGCCCGGAACACCAGTGGGACTTGTGCTTCTACTGTGACTCCCACTCAGTCAGGGCATTCCAGCGTCGGCTTGTGAGGTGGGAGGAGGTGTTCCAGCGGATTCCGCCTCCACATGTACAGCAGTTAATTGAAGAAAAAAGGAAGCGGCTGTTAAGTTTGTTCCTTTTTAGGGCACCCCAGCCAGGGGACTCCTGCCTGGGGGTCTTCTGGTTCCCAAAGGGGCCCAAGTGGCTCTGGTACCAGGGATCTAACCGCCACTCTTGAGTTTCCTCCAAGGTTCCCTGTAAAGAGGCTGCCAGGACTGGATCTTCATCAGAGGTTCCCCTTTTGCGGGCTAAAGTTAAGCTCAGTACCTCTGGGGCAGGTGTCACCGGGGTACATTCCGAGGTTTCCAAATCTGGAACAATGTGTACCGAGTCTCGTCTTGAGGTTCCTGTTAAGGTGACTAAACGTACCGGAGTTAGCCCCGAGGAACCGTGTCTTGGGGCTATATCTAAGACCAGCACGATTGAGGGGCCCACTTTGAGGGCTCTGGCTTCAGGGGTGACCCTAAGCCTTGCCACACTCAGGCCTGTGGTCAAACCGATCATGCTGAGGGGGCAAAGAAGCCGGTTAAACACCTTCACACTTTGAGTATCGGTTTCGCCGAGGTTCCCTCACTGGGAACTAATTCTTCAGCAGTCTCTAAGGGGTCACAAAAGCACTCTAGATATGCTAGCACCGGCTCTGCCGAGGTTCCTTGTCACAAGGCTAAAATGGAACATAAGTCCCCTGATATCCCTGTGGTGACCATGGCCTCACTGACAGCTGTGACGCAGTTCACTTCAGGCCTTAACAAAATGCTGGTCTAGCCCTTGCGGGGGCTATTTTGACTACCTCTCCCACCAACGTTCTCGACGGCTGGTACCGGGGGCCTGTTTTGGGGGCAGAGCAGCCTTTTCCACATTTCATGGATAACGAGAATCTGTTCCGCCCTCTAATGGATTGGCGTGCTCGGTTTCCACTGCCACACACAGTCTTGTTCCCTCCTACATCCACTCACTTGGTTTACATGGATCCAGTTGGTGGAGGGCCGTCCTGGCAACCATCCTCTTTGCAGTCCTGTGGGTATGCCCCTTCAGAGCCGCATCTTCCCACTCCAGCAACTGGGCCTTCTTCTGAGGATGTGTTTTTGGAAAGTTTCAGATGCTTATGCACTCTGATCCAATGAAGGCATACTTTAAGGATTTATTCAAGGACATTTATCCTAAGCCATCTGAACCGCATCCTGCTCTGCAAACCCTCTGCAGTTCCCGGTAGTGCCACCTCCTCCACCACTTCCAGTGGGGCCCCCCTCCTCCACTGCCTTCTTTGCCTCCACTTTCACCTGTGCTAAAGACTCCTGTTGTGCAGTGAAGCCTGCCCTTTGGGCTTGAGGTGCCACATGCTTTATTGGATGAAGATCAAGCGAACCAGGACAGCGACTACCCGCCCCGTTCTTTTAGAGCCTTTCACAACCGGGTTGTGGATATGATGGCGCTGCTAGACATCCCAATACCCGAGCCTCTGGCTGCACAAGGTGTACTTTTTGGAGCCTCAACTCTGTCGACATAGAAGCGCACACCTTCAAAAGGATATCCTTCCCGAAGCCTGCAAGGTCTGGGAAAAACATCATTCCGGGCAACACCTGAACAAGAAAATTGACGCTTGCTACAAGCTACACACATCTGAAGACATATCCTTGACTGCATGTCCACTCCCCTCATCGACGGTGGTGGCAGCAGCTAAACTCCAGTCTAAGCCATCCTCTACATTCTCCACTGCAGCGTCTCAGATCTTTTCCAAGGCGGGCAAGCTTCTTGACGCCATTGGGGGAAAAAGTATTCTCCAATTCGGCTCTTGAGCTGCGTCTGGCTAATACCGAGCTCATCCTGGCGGCTGCTAATCTCAAGCTGTGGAAGGAGCTTGCTGAGTTTCAGGAATGTTTATCCTCCTGGCAAGCTGAAAGAATTTAAGGGTGCCTTATCTGATACCAAAGTTCTGGCACAGGAACTGCTGGAGGCCGCGGGCCTACATGTTGACACCTCCGCTCTGGGCCTTATGGTTGGAGTAGACGTCTCCCGCCAAGCATGGCTGGATGCTACGAAGTTCTCGAAGGAGGTTCAGGACAAATAACTTGATCTTCCCATTGAAGATAAGGAACTATTCCTCTCCCCCACTGTTGAGGAACTCACCAAGGCAAGCATGCAAACTGCTAAGTCATTGTCGGTATTTGCCAAAACTCCAGCTAAGGCAGCTTATACTCAGGTCGAGGTCTCAAACTAGGTCCTTCTCTGGTTTCAGAGGCTTTCAGGACAGCCGCGCAGAGGCTCCAGCTGTTGGCCAGTTTTTCTCTCAGTCAACACCCTCTTCAGCAACGTGTGGTCTCCCAACCGATAAAACATCTAAATGATATTTTCCATCGGTCGCATGAGACTCCAGTGGCAGGACAAATTTTCGTCTCATCTGGAGGCGTGGCAGACCATCACAGAAGACTATGGGTTTTGTCTGTTGCCTGGGCGGGGTTCCATTTGCCCCTCCTCCCTACCCCACCCTCCTCTCCAGCAGACTGGATCGCTCTCCCTCAGAGCCTAGGTACAGAGTAGTAGAACCTGTCCCTTTGCGGTAGCAAGGGGAGAGCTATTACTCTGGTCTGTTTACAGTGCCCAAACTCAACCAGGCTGTCCTACACACTATCCTTGACCTCTCGAAATTCAATCTCTTTCTACCCCAAGAGAAATTCAAGCGGATGACGTCCTGCCAGATAAAGGCCTCTCTCCGGAAGGGCGATTGACTCAGCATGGTAGACCTTCAGGATGCCTGCATGTATATTCTGATCTGGAGCCCACATGGAAGGTTTCTGTGGTTCTCTGTGGGAATGGAACACTTCCAGTATTGTGTGCTTCTGTTTGGTCTCAGCTCGGTACTGCGTGTCTTTATGAAGATGATAGCGGTCATCGCAGCATTCCTCAGACTGCAGGGAGTTCATGTATATCCATACTTAGACAATTGGCTCCTGCACAGTCCTTGCCCACAGGCCGCTACGGCCAATCTTCATTCTCTCCTTCAGCTCCTGTACCATCTTGGGCTGTCAGTGAACTGGCGGAAATCATTGACAGTTGCTCAAGACCTGATCTTTCTGGGTTTCCATTGGAATACCGTCAGTACCAGAGTGCGGACCTATCAGCCACGTGCAACTCTTCCTAGAGTCCTCCCACATGTCGGTCTGGTGGTTCCAGAGACTCCTGGGCTTCATGGCCTCTTGTGTGTTAGCTCTACCTCTAGCACGCCTGAAAATGAGGCGCACTCAGTTTGCTCTTCGGAGTTGCCAGTCCCAGGCTACAGATCCAGATTCCAAGATGATTCCAGGCCCGTCCTGTATGACGGCGGATCTGCAATGGTGGTCATCCGCCAGCAACCTTTCAGTGGGGACCCCCTTCCAGGAGCCCTGCCCACAAGCAACGGTTACTACAGACTCCTCCCTTTTGGGGTGGGGAGTGACACTGCATCACCTCGAGGTATACCATTTGGTGACACCTCAGGACAGGCAGGTCCATATCCATTAACTGGAGCTCCTGGTAGTTTTTCTGGCGCTCAAGGCTTTTCAACCCTCTACCACCAATAGTGTAGTTTGAATTTGCATGGATAATTCTGTAGCAATGTTCTACATCAGCAAACAGGAGGCACCAAGTCTCCCCTCCGTTTGGACCTTGCTATCCAAATTTGGATTTGGGCTATCCAAGACAATGTCTGGTTTCAAGCTGTGCACATATTCAGGGTCACATAAATGTGGCTGCAGACTCCCTGAGCCGCCAATCTGCGGCGAGTTACAAGTGGGAGATGAACTCCAATGTTCTCACCAAGATCATTCAGCAATGGGGTTCTCCTGCGGTGGACCTCTTTGCGACATCATAGAACCGGAAACTTCCTCTTAAAGGAAAAGTGTGCTCAAAAATATTATTGTCTAGAGGGTTCGGGCATGTGTTTCTAAGCATATGTTGATCGATCGTACAAACATTTCTTATGCACCTTACTGTAGTTTTCCTCTTTTGTACACATGCGAAATCAGGCAGCAGGGCACGGCCATCTTGTGATAATCTTATCCGTTGCCTCATCGCCCAAGGTGGACTGCCCTGGCGGCACTAAATCACATCCCTGCCTCTGAGGCTGAGATCACCAAACCTAGTGATATTCTCTGCCTATCTCCATGACCTTACTGGGCAGCGTAGCCAAACGTGCCCAGTCATCACCTACGTGACGTGGCGCAGAACTCGGAAATAAACACACATCTCACAACACAGCGCGTCAAAATTCAGAATATGAAACTATACTTTAAAAGCAAATAGCAAAACTGTACAATTTGTAAAGTACTTTTATTTCACAATAAACGCTCTGAGAACATCCGGCGATTGCCATATTCAATCAAATGGGTAATTTTGTCTTTGTTCTCCATCCACAAATGTTTATCGTGAGTCACGCGGTGTTTCTCCAGAATGCGGTCTGGCAAGGATTCACATGCTCATGAATATTCCCCGTCGTCAGGCTGGGAATCCTCGGTAAAGAAAAAATCAGTATCAGTTTCGTTTCTGATCTGTCTTTCTTAGTAACCAATCACTGATCTCTGGGTCATACTGCCCCCAGCCAATGACTGCTCTCTCCCTAAGCCCCTCCCCTGGCAGCCATCCTCAGATTTTTACCACACGTTCAAGTGTTGGGAGTCCTCGTGCTTTAGCTCTCAAGATTTTACTGCGTTTTTGTGCTTTTTCAGGAGATTTTCTCATTTTTTCGGTTTAATCGAGCCTCAAGCTCCACCGTTTCCACTTCCGATAACGGGGACCTGTTTCGGAACTCTTCTACGCCCCTCAAGGGTGAAGTTTTTGTCGAGTTACGCTTCTTGGAGGTTCCAGAAGGTCTGAGGCCTACCTCAACGGAGATGGCCCAGGACAAGGGAAGCTCAACTCCCGGATCCAAGCTGTTCAGGAGCTGCCCAGGTTGCGGATTGCAAAATGTTTTCAAGGAGGACGAGCATTCGAGATGTCTCTACTGCCTTCATGAGGACAAGACGCACGTGGAAAAGGACTCTGCGTTCTGCAAGAACCTGTCGGAACGGACCAAGCAAGATCGTCGTTCCCGCCTCACCGCCTGGTTGGAGAAGGGCACAGCAGGTAAGAAGGCAAAGAAAAAGTCTGAGCGGTCTTCTAAGTCCTGTGAGGGCGCCCCGGCGACGGGTGCCCAACAGAAGGCCAAGCACTGTGAGTCCGCGGGCACCGGGAGCGCCGAAAGGTCGGGCTCTTTGGCTGCCAAGCAGGGCGCGACTTCCCCGGCAAGATCAACCGCGAGCCAGTGCTCTGGTTCGGGGAAGAGGAAGTCCGAGAACCCGGGTAAGCTTCTGGAGAGGCCCCAGTCGATCTCGAAGGGGGCCGAGGGGGAGCGAGGCGATGACCCTCCCCCCAAAGCGAAGGCCCAGGACGCACCTAAGGTGGTGAGGGCCTTGATCCACCCGGCAAAGGCCTCTATCGAGGTTATCGCAGCGGCCCTGGCGAAGCCGGCAGAGACTACGCCAGTGGAGGCAGCCTCGGGGCCCAGAGTTTCCCTGCCACCGCGGAGGGAATCCTCTTTCCAGCCCATCGTTAAGACCCCCGTGAAGACCCCGGTGGAAAAAGAGAGGGGGCGGTGGCCATTACGGACTCGGATTCATCCTCCGAGGAGGATCTGGTGGAAACCGTGAAAGGCCTCAACGAGAGGTTCGAAGGCCTCAACGAGAGGTTCGAGAAGGTTCGATCCCAGGGGAAGGATCCTGCTGATGTGATCGAAGATAGCGACAATGGCGACGAGTGCCCAGTGGAGCAGCCATCCCGCCCGTCGCAGCCATTACCCGAGCCCCAGGATAGCTCGGCGGCCATTTTGTTGGCGATCCAATCCTTATGTACTGAGAAGGACGAGGTTACCACGGACCCCGACGGAGGATCCAGAACCTGGACCGTCGGGAAGCCCTCTGAACAAGCGGAGGAGAGTCCACCCCGCACCGCCTTTCGTGCCCACAAGGCCTGTGGACCCCTCATCCCCCTCGCTGGACCCTCGGGATGATACAGCGACGGATACAGCGACGGGGACGGACGATGACGGTGGCGATGATACAATGGACATTCCTTCATCACCCCCCCCCCCCCCTCGGTCCTCTCTGCCCGACGAAATTGGCTCTTTCAATGCCATGATAGCCAGGGCATCCGAGCTCTTCCAGCTCTGCCCTGAGGAACAGAAAAAGGAAGGCTTTCTTTACCAACGACGGGAGGCCAAGAGAAAGACGGTCCTCGCGGTACTGTTGCTCAACGACATCTGGGATGAAGGGCTGGCTATCCTGAAGAACCCTTCCACTCCACCCGCCAAGATGGACAGGTACGAGAAGAAGTACCGGGTCCCCGACGCCGCCCCCTTGTGCCTCAGGGCCCAGCCTACGCCGGATTCAGTCGTCTCGGCAGCGGCCAAGAAGAAAGCGGCGGGTGCGGCAGCTTCAGCTTCTACTTCCCCGCCGGACAGCGAGGGCAAGAAGTTGGACTCCATGGGACGACGAGTCATCTTGTCGGCGGCGACGACGATTAAGGCGGCCAATTCCTTAGCGATTGTGGTCCAGCTCTGGTTCAAGATGGCTCCCCTGCTAGACTTCCTACCGGATGACAAGAGGGCGGAGACCTTACAGATTCTGCAGGAAGGTGAGGTGGCGTCGGATCATGCCATTACGGTGGCAACGGACATTGCTGATACCGGATTTCGCCAGCTGGGCAACGGGGTTTGCCTTCGACGACGAGGGTGGCTCAGGGCTACGGACTTTCGCCAGGACGTCCAGACCAGAGTGTTGGATATGCCGTTCCACGGCAACAACCTGTTTGGGAAGACGGTGGATGAGTCCCTCCAGGCCATCAAGACCGACACAGAGACAGCCCGAGCCCTAGGAGTCTTTCAGCAACGGCGGCCCTTTCGGAGCACCGGAGGCAGACAGGGAGCCTCCAAGGGATCCAGCGGTGGCTCTCCTACGTACCGCCAGGCGGCCCGCTCCTCGTCCCAGGAGGCCTACAGAGGCCACGGCAAGCAAGGAGGGTCTCGCCGCCGTCGCCAAGGAGGCCAAGGCGGCAAGGCCTCTTCCAAGCAGGACTGAACCGGCCGTAGCATCGGGCCCCCACCGAAGCACCCCGGTGGGAGGCCGGCTGACGAAGTTCATCAGCGTGTGGGAGTCCATCTCCACCGACCGTTGGGTGCTGGACACCCTGGCCCGCGGACACTCGCTAGAATTTCAAAAGTGTCCTCGCATTCCTCCCGTGGCCAGGAAGGAGAATTACGTCCCTCAACTGGCGTTGGAGGTAAGGGCGATGCTCAAGAAAGGTGCCATCGAGCCCGTCCCCAAGAGGCTCCGGGGCTCCAGAGTATACTCGAGGTACTTCCTCGTCAAAAAGAAGACAGGCGGTTGGCGCCCCATCCTGGCCCTGTGTCGGTTAAACAAGTACATCAAGGCACAGAAATTCAGGATGGTCACCCTCCAGCACGTGCTGGGACAGCTGGAGGAGGGCGACTTCCTATCGTCGTTGGACCTGGAGGATGCTTACTTCCACATTCCCATTCTAAAAAGACACGAAGTTCCTCAGATTCGTAGTCCAGGGGCGTCACTACCAATTCAGGGCCCTGCCGTTCGGATTAAAGTCGGCACCCAGGGTCTTCACCAAGTGCCTCGCTCCAGTGGCGACGCGGCTGCACCTGCAGGGGATCCACGTCTACCCCTACCTGGACGACTGGCTAATCCGTGCAAGGTCAAGAGAACTCGCTGTCGAACACACAGCGAGGACCGTCCGCCTGCTCACGGAACTGGGATTCGCCATCAACTACCCCAAATCCCACCTGGTTCCGTCTCAGGTAGCACTGTTTCTGGGAGCGAAGCTCGATACAGTGGAGCGATTGGCAACTCCGTCGGAAGAAAGGACAAAGGCCATTTTGGGCAAGGTGCAGCGCCTGTTAGCCAAGGATGTGGCCAGGGTGAGGTCCATCGAGTCCCTCCTCGGGATGATGTCCTCGTGCATCTACCTTGTGCCCCTTTGCAGACTTCGGATGCGTCCGCTACAAGAGTTCCTCGACGCCCGCTGGATTCAAGCGGCGTGCAGCTTCGAAGACAGGATCCCGCTTGACGAGGAGTTCCGTCGGGCGATTCTATGGTGGGGTATCCGTGCGCACCTCACGGCAGGCACAGACTTTCAGTCCCTGCCGTATCAGGAGACGGTGACGACGGACGCCTCCCTGGAGGGATGGGGGGCCCACACCGGAGATGTCCACGCAAGAGCTTCGAGCGGTGTTCTGGGCGCTCAAATCGTTCGTTCCGTCCCTCAAGGACAAAGTGGTGAGGATCTTCACCGACAACACCACCACGATGTTCTACATCTGGAAGAAGGGAGGCACCAGATCCCCAGCCCTATCCAAGGAGGCCCAGGATCTGTGGCACTGGGCCGTCGCCCAGGGGATGTTTCTGGTTCCCTTCCACTTGGCAGGAATAAAAAACACCATCGCTGACTCACTCAGCAGGAATCTGCGCTCGTGCCACGAGTGGGAACTACGCCAGGACCAGGTGCATCGGCTCTTTCAACGATGGGGCAAACCCCCCCAGATCGACCTGTTCGCAACGGCGACGAACTCCAAGTGCCAGAGGTTCGTCAGCAGGTTCACACAGCCGAGGAGCATGGGCAGTGCTTTCTCGTACCCTTGGGACGGCCTGTTCCTGTACGCGTTCCCTCCATTGCCGTTGCTGCTCCGTCTCATCAACCAGCTCAAAAGGTCCAGGTGCAGGATGATCCTTGTCGTACAGGCGTGGCTGAGACAGATCTTGTTCCCAGACCTTCTGGACTTGTCAACGTCCCCACCTATCAAGCTGGCGACTGACGCGGATCTTCTCTCCAGAGAAGGAGGCGCCATTCTTCATCACGACCCGGAGTCGCTGAACTTGCAGGCTTGGCTCCTGCAGCACTAGAGTTTGGAGGATACGATATCCCGGCTGACTGCAGAGAGGTTCTTGCAAAAGCCAGGGCGTCCTCAACTCTCAAGTGCTATGAACATAAGTGGAAGAGGTTCTCTGTCTGGTGCCGTGCACAGAAGATTAACCCTTTGCGGATTACGGCCCCTCAAGTATTGCTGTACCTACTGTCGCTGGCCAAAGGTGGACTGGCTCACGCCTCCATCAAGATACATCTGGCTGCCATCTCCCGATACACCAGAATTACAGGACGGGCGTCCTTGTGGTCTCATCGTCTGGTGAAGGCATTTATGAAGGGACTATTCTGATTGTTCCCGCCGGTGAAGGCCCCTGGCGTGGGAGCTCAACGTGGTGCTGACCAGGCTCATGGGGGCCCCATTCGAGCCTATGCATTCGGCGCCGTTGAAGTTCCTGTCGTGGAAGACAGCATTTCTCGTGGCCATCACCTCGGCACGATGAGTGGGAGAGATCCAGGCCCTATCTCGCAAGCCTCCATACTTGACTTTTCACGACACGAGGGTGGTGCTGAGGACGCACCCCTCCTTTATGCCCAAGGTGCCATCGGACTTCCACCTCAAAGAGCCCTTGGTGTTGCCAGTTTTCTTCCCATCGCCTTCGTAGCAGGCCGAGAGGAATCTGCACTCGCTGGACGTAGCTAGAGCGCTGAAATTCTACGTGGACCGAACGAAGAGTTTTCGGAAGACATCACAGCTGTTTGTGAACTTTGGACCTGTGAATAAAGGGAAGGCTCTTTCGAAGGCTTCCATTTCCAGATGGCTCTCCGGCTGCATCGGGCACTGTCACCGGTTGGCAAACCGACCGCTGCCCGGCCGGCCGAGAGCCCATTCGACCAGAGCGATCACTACTACCACTGTGTTCCTGTCTGGTGTGCCCCTGCTGGACATCTGCAGGGCTGCTACGTGGAGGTCGACGCACACCTTCACAAGATTCTACTGCGTCGATCGGGACTCCAGGGACGAGTCCAGGGTCGGCCAAGCAGTGCTGCGCAACCTGTTCGCTTAAGGTGAGCCTGGTGAGGAGTTAAGAGATGCTTAATGTTGAGTTGTTGTATTGCTTAATGTTGAGCCTGTTGCCACCTCCTGTGGTTGTGCATGTGTATACTGCTATGTATTCTTATATTCATGAGCATGTGAATCCATGCCAGACCCCATGCTGGAGAAGGAACAAGTTACTTACCTGTAACTGTTGTTCTCCAGCATGCGTCTGGCATGGATTCACATGTGAACCCTCCCTCCTTCCCCTCTGCGGCTCTTCACTTGGTCATACTGCCACTTTACGTGCTACCAAATCTGCGGATGGCTGTCAGGGGAGGGCAGTCATTGGCTGGGGGCAGTATGACCCAGAGATCAGTGATTGGTTACTAAGAAAGACAGATCAGAAACGAAACTGATACTGATTTTTTCTTTACCGAGGATTCCCAGCCTGATGACTGGGTATAACAATGAGCAGGTGAATCCATGCCAGACCCATGCTGGAGAACACCAGTTACAGGTAAGTAAGTTGGTTCCTTCTTTTGGGTATAAGAAGCGTATTGGACGCACTGTGAATCGCAAGGCTTGAGCATCAGCTTGGCGCTAGCCTACCGTAAACAATTTCAGGTTGCTCCTTATCGCTGGTAACATGTAAGGGCATATCGGCCTGTGGCGATTGTCCCAAAAAAGCATTACTGTGACCCAGGCATTCAAGTGTATCTGCAGCTGCCGGTTAAAAAACCCCTCTGTTGGTATCTGGAATCGATAAAAATCACAGAAAGGCAGGATGTGCATGTTTGAAAAACTTAACGGAAAAGTGTCTCGGTAGCCGATCTTTATTACAATTTATGATTTTACCATTAATTCGGCCTGTGTCAAAACTAATGATGAACAGAGACGTGAAACAATGGGAACACAGCGAAAACATTGTGGAAAGTAGTCTACAATTTGCTTCAGAGGTTAGTGCTATGGAATATGTTCAGCTCAAAATGAGATGCGGAAGCTGATGCTACAATTTCGAAGCACACATAGACGGAATTTGAATTCAATATTGGCATTGAACCTGGGGGAACCCCCTGGTGGACAACAAATGCATCTTGATGCTGGACTGGCCATGTGCCCGGGACAAAGACAAGTACACAAACACATTTTATTTGCGTTTCATTGCAGTATGCCACAAAGAACAACCCACTACAATATAAGACAGCAATAACAGTCGATTAATGATAAGTTGACTTGTTGGTCTATAAAATCATCGTAAGTAAAACTTACATTATATTCGGCATTTCCATTCTCTCGGTGTAACGCAGACTCGGTTCAGATCAACAATTTTTCATAAAATGAAATTACATGTTCCTTTCACCAGTTTTGGACTGGTGAACCTTTCATATTTGACGTTACTACACCCCTCCCTACAGTCTTTCCTTTCGGAATCCTCCATTTCTCTCAAGGTCGAAAAACAATTGAACCTTACACTGTGTGCGATGCGTGGGATTGCTCAGCTCGCAAGCTAAATATTCAAAGCTGCTGACTTACACTCATAATGGGAACCAATAGCCCTTCAGACCATAGTGGCATTAGAAATTGTTTGCTGCCATCCACCAATGGTGCTCGAAATTTCAAAGTGTTTTACTTGGTTCCTCTAGAAAACTTTGCACTCTCCCAGCGACTCCCACAGCCAGCCCACACCACGTGTCCACTCAGCCGTCTCGTGTTCACACGCCAAATAACGTACACATTTTTCGCAAGGAGCAAGTCTTGAGCCCTGACAAAATGTGCTCGTACGAGAATGTCCGAGCAAGCCCTGCTGCAACCCCCTCCTGCCAGGCTGCGGTCCCCTGAACCCATGACCGTAGTTATATATTAGAGGCCTATAAATTGCACACGTGTGTTTGTACTATCCCACTTTGGGTCAATAGCAAGGTGAAGGGTGTGGGGTCTTGCCCCTGGGGCAACCAACGCAGGTCGGTATTGATAGCTCACAGGTCTGGCACATCAGAGCTAGAAAGGGGGTGGAGTGGCGCATGTTAGTTTAGGGCAGAATATACTATGACTGGGGTATTTTTTTATTGTGAGGCACTCTGGGGTGTTCAGCAAGGAAGGGTCACACTACTGGTACATGAAAAGAATAGCTTTAGAGGGGCACAAGGTTGAACAAGCAGTAATTTTCCAGCAGCGGGCGGTGAGAGGTGCAGGGGAACAATTGTTGAGATGGATCAACAACTACAAGTTATGGTTTGGCCCTGACACACACACACACACACATGACAGTGATCTCGGAGGAACATTTAAATTAATACATTCTTAGTTTGCAACATCTTGTCTCATGTGCATCCATGAGAAAGGGACTTGTGAGGCACAGGAGGAAAAATGTGGGAGCTGTCAGTGCTCGCTGTTCGCGGCGTTGCTGAGGGGTAGGGGAAACTTCGCAATGACCGAATGCGGCCTAGTCCCAAGTTGGAGTCGAGGGTACACAAAATGGAGTTGAAATGTGTCTAGCAATTGTCCCTCCACTGCTTATGTCAGGGCCTTCTTCCCCATAGCAGCAAAAGGGCAAAGGGGGCGTCCCCCACGAGTGCAAGGGCAGGGTGTCACTTTCGCGTATAATGTATGGGGTCCGGAGGCTCAACCGACCCCCTACTTCCCTACATTAGCAACGACACCCAACACATGCCTATATTGAAACACAGAAATGAGCAAAGTCATGAGAGTCTAGCTGCTGACAATAGAGTAACTGAATCCTGGTTTAGTCACAACATGATTGGTGGACGCAGAATTACGAAGAAGTCTGTCTACTGCAGTTTGTATTTAATACATGTGCATTATCCACTTAAGTTTATAGAACATAGGATATTCAATATTAAAAACATACAAGGTGTAGTACCTGAGTTAAATCAATCAAATGACAAATATTTGAAATACCAACTTCTTTTGCTTTTACATTCTCTGAGTTCCTTGGGAAGGAAACTAGAGAACTTAGTGAGGTAATAGTCAGATGGACAGCATAATAGTGTAGAAACAATCTATAGTTCAAACAACATAAACAAACAAGTCAACACAACAGTGTTTCGGCCAATTTAAAGATAAGCTTGGTGAGCTATGGAGGTGTAGGCCTTCATCAGGAACGGGGGTTTCTTGTGGAGTATCCTATGCGGTCGGATCTGGGGCGCTCAGTGGCTCAAGGCATCTGAGTGTCAAAGTACACTGAGGCACATAGGTGAATTCATCGTCTAGGGAGCGGCAAATCCAATCAGAAGCCTGTTGATGAGGAGAAGATCTACCCAAGGCGGCACATTTAATAAGGTAGTTGTTGCGGCAGAAAAGTAGGGGGATCCTCACTCCTACGCAAATTCGAAAACGCTGTGAGCGAGCTGCCGGCAGTCTGAGTGCCTTCTCCAGACGCATGGAGAGCCGCGCTGGAGAAGGCACTCAGACCGCCGGCAGCTCGCTCACAGCGTTTTTCGAATTTGAGTAGGAGTGAGGATCCCCCTACTTTTCTGCTGCTGCCGCAACAACTACCTTATTAAATACGCCGCCTTGAGTAGATCTCCTCCTCATCAACAGGCTTCCGATAGGAATTGCCACTCCCTAGACGATGAATTCGCCTATGTGCCTCAGTGTACTTTGACACTCAGATGCCTTAAGCCACTGAGCTCCCTAGATCCGACCACATAGGATACTCCACAGAAACACCTGTCCTGATGAAGGCCTACACCACCATAGCTCACCAAGCTGATCTTTAAATTGGCTGAAACGCTGTCGTGTTGACTTGTTTGTTTGGTGTGGAAACAATCTATAGTTGAAACAACATTGTGCTGTTCATCTGACTATTACTTCACCAAGTTCTCTAGTTTCCTTCCCAAGGAACTCATAGAGAATGTGAAAGCAAAAGAGGTTGGTATTTCAAATATTTATCATTTGATTTATTTAACTCAGGTACTACACCTTGTATGTTTTTAATATTGAATATCCTATGTTATATAAACTCAAGTGGATCATAACACTTAATGCACATTTATTAAATCCGAACTGCAGTAGAAAGACTCCTTCGTAATTCTGTGTCCACCAATCATGTTGTGACCAAACCAGGATTCAGTTACTCTATTGTCAGCAGCTAGACTCTCATGACCTTGCTCATTTCTGTGTTTTAATTTAAGTGTACCTACCTGGGCAGAGCAAGGCATCAACTAGGTGCCCCGTTGAATTTTTCCCCAACACTTGCCCCCATGAATATATTGGTCAGAGTGCAGCTATTTCTCACCAACAACCCACTTTAATGCGCTGTTTTGCTCAGTCAGTAGTTCTTGCGTGCCGAGTATCTTATCTAGCCTAGGTCTCATCCCTTTTGTGGGACGAGTACTTATTCAGCTATTTGTGCAACTGTTTGGTAAGGCAACTGCAGAAACCCAATGTAGCTTTCATATTGTTATCCATCTGGCCCTCCAAAGATCAGTGATGGTCCCACATTTGCTCGACGAAACTGGGAAGTGTAAAAGCACGGTGTTACATTGTATGGCATTCGTAAAAATGGTACTTATTGAAAAAAAAATGGACAAAGAGGATGGATTTCAAAAGACAAATTGGATGCTTTATTTGGACACTTCAAAAATACAGATGGTTATCATTTTAACCTGGAAGTGAACTGTTACACAAGCTCTGATTTAAGTGGATAGGGCACGTTAGCAATGTTTTTTGGCAATCTGTGTCCTTGGAACAAAATTGCGTGCGATTCCATGAGTATGCATCTCCAAGACAGTCGTAAGATCTTTCACAAAATTGAATTCCATTTCCTCATATATTGGCTTGACCGCCCATTTTTTGCTTCTTTTCGTGAAGGCCATTGTGTAGCGAAGCATCCCAAAGTTTCCTGCAGTCCTCGATTGTTCACGCCCTACATTCTCGTTATGTGCTAATACCGCTAGTAATGTCCTATATTTCATCCTGTCTATGCCGAAATGCAATCTCTTTGGCCTGTACTTTAGGCACATATTGTCGAACACCTCCAAATCTCCCGTGTGACAGAATTCTGTGAGTCCCTTCAGATCTCTTGATAGTTTTATCAAACACAATCTTCTGAAGAGATTTGTGTGGAGGTGAAGATGGAATCAACCACTTCTTCTTCTGTTCCTGCTCCGGCGACAAAGGGCCATGTGCACATTGGTGGAAATGTTGGTTTTCTGTCCGAGAGTGAACGTTGGAACAGTGGTGCATTAGTGACCGACATTTTTGTAGTAGAATTTCCACAGACCCATCACAAGTTTTGAAGCTCCACCAAAGATGGTTGCTGAAAGATTGGGACCATTGTAAAATATTTTCAGAACCTTTTTTTCCCTGCAGCTGAGATTTTTTTGATTGATTTGGCAACGTGCCATATATCAAATTGATGGTGAATATTTGGAAACTGCTCTCTCATTGTCTTGGCTATTGAAACGTGTCTGTCCGTGGCTGAGGTCTATTTGCATTCCCCTCCATTGGAGATCTTCCAGGGATTTTATAAAACCAAGATTCTCCATGGCCACTGAGGATTTACATTTGGACACCTGCCCGACCACCGAACTCACCATTTTTTTTGTTTCCATGTCGTGAAAGTGATATGTGCAGTACTTTGTTGAAAATCCGGGACTGTCGCACTGTCCATCTCCAGCTAGCCTGAATCGTTTTTCAGAGAATGTACTTTGAATAGACATTTGTTAAATTTTCCAAATTTCACTAATAGCAGGGAATAGATATTCACGTTTATATTTGTAATTGTTTTAGAAAGGAACTGGAGTCCCACAAATTGACAAAAACTGGACAACTTACTGAAACTAGAGCCACTGAAAAGTAAAGCAGCTGCACACAGATTTCCAGCTGGCAGTTTTCCAAGCAGCGGTTGACGGACCATGAACATTTTGCATGGAGCATTTCACAGGTGGCTTGTATTTTGAGGTTACTGCCTTGTGATACAGGAGTCGCATTCACCAATGGCGTCCCCCATACTTCCCCTCTCTCTGGATGCACACATTTCAGCATCATTATAATCTCCATCAAGCAGCTGTCAAATACAATGTATTTGGGCTCCTTTATTAGACTATCATCCTGAATGAATGTTGTTTCTGATCCAACTGTGGTTGACAAATCAGTCCAACTGGACAAATTGTAGTCGAGATCTCTGTCTAGTTCCTCGGTCAATTGTGTGGATGCTTCTGCTGCTTGAACATGAATCGGAGAAAACATCAATGTCTTTGTTTTTTGGGTGGCCCTTTTTTGGCCGGGTGTCCATTGTGACAAGTGGTCTGTGTCTAATTCTAAAGCATCTTCATTAAATTCAGTTTCATCTTCATCCGGTTGGAGCTGGCGCATTCTAGCACTGGTCCAACAACACTTTGCTGGCTTCACCAGTGGCATTCAATTCATTTTCTGGCCATTGTGCAAAAGCATCTCGAGTCTGCTTATTGATTTGAACATGCTGTGCCTCAAATAATAGTTGCTCCATGGTCAAATCAGTTTGGCAAGCAGCATTTCTCATTTCTGTAGCTGTCTGTGTCTGCATAGTTCATACACCATCGGGCAACTAAAAGACAGGTTGGAAAAACATGTTCAATGTGAATCCAACATACAGTATATGACACTTTTAGATTTCAAGAACCATCTAAAACATCTGCACCAGCACAAAACACTGTTTCATAATGAATTTTGTTTGTAAATTACTGTAGCTTTCTTGGTTTTCTGTGACACCTTCTTCTTTACTGTGACGACTGCACCAGCAAGCTGGTCCACCGACTCAGATCCACGTGCCTCCTCTTCTATATCCCAGTCTTGTATACATCCCTAGAAAAGAGTATCCATTAAAAATGTTATTCGTATTTGAAATCAAATTATTCCATCGCACACATGGCTTAAATAGATACCCTTGTACACCGTGTATGTCAATTAGTCAAAATATAAATTTCAATTTTCACCTGATTGATGACTAGTTTACTCAATGAAAGATGACTGTGCGAAATCCACTGATTGAAATGTTGCACTGAAGCAATTTTCAAAAGATGCTCGTTTATAATAATGTCAAAGATCTATGACCAACTTTTTCATTCGAGGGAACTGTCAGTACACATACCTCTACCTCTGTATCAGCTCCGAAGGATGATGTAATTGTAGTCGAAGTACCAGCATCACCCTGTAAAACAGTACTTGTTTTAGTATGGATGAAAGAAATTGATATTGAACACACACAATGTGATGCAGACAAAGGTACATATCAATAAAAACCCATAAATGAAACATTATGTAAACAAACAGGATGTGTACATTTGATCATATCTCAAAATCCATGCATAAAACATTTCTGGAACTGTAAAACTACCTGATGCACACTCAAAGTTGTTGTTGACTCCAGGAAAGACATGGATGCAGAATCTTACTCCTTCATATTCAGTGCATTATCATGGAATTGTAAAGGGAAAATTTAGATTTGATTTAGAAATGCTAACCTAAACAATTGGCATGTAAAGCAACTGATTATGAAATGATTATGCTTATTTCCAAGAGCACTATAGCATAGTTGTCTGTGCCCGTTAAATACTTTTCTATGATGCTCCTAAAACCAAGGACAGATGTTTAGCAAAATGTGATTTAGTTATAAAGCAATACAATCTTGTAAATATGAAAAGTATTTATTATAAGGGACATTTACACCTAAAACGCCAATCCGTCCATGTAGTTACCTGTTCAGTACCCCAAGGCCTACAGCTAAAGAACCGTGACTCACTTGAGGCAGAGTGTGCATGAATGGAATCGGAATTGCGTTTGGAAGCAATTTACGAGACGTTCTGACTCGATGCTTCTTTGTGTACATCGATTGGTTGTACATATTCGTGGCAAAGTGCAGGCTGCAGATGCAGAATCGATCACCCCTTGAGTCCCCCAAGACTTCATGGGCTCTACTTTCAAGCTCTACCGGCTTAAATATGCAATATCTGACCCATTCTCTTATTAGATCTATATTCCTCGGGAATATATGCATTGTAGTGCCTTAAGGTTTGTTATGGTTCTTAGAGCGGCAACCAGAAACTGTACATACAGGCATTGTTGGAAATTCTGTAAAAAAGAAAAAAAGTCAACATTATTAGATAATTACTTTGCATAAAAGCATGAGAAAGATGGAATTATATCATACATTTTCCTATGCAATCTATGTCTTGGTCAACGAAGCAAAACCTTTTCTAGCGTAGCCGGCTGTATTATAGGATAACTTTCATGCACAATTCATTGATGTGACGCAAATCGTAACTTTTTATTCGTCCCTTGAATGTACTATCATGCATCAAAAGGAAACATGCTTATAGACACGGTCTGCGAAGGATGAAATTCGATCCCAATTGACACTGATGACAATTGCTATATATCGATAACATAAAAAACTCAAGTCAATGGCAATGAGATGAATGAACATTACACTAATGGGAATGTTTGTTCGAAATAGATAGAAATGTAAAGATAAAGGTAAATATCTAGGAGATATGAATAGGTGACCTGCCCTTACCTTGACCAACAAACTGTTAGATTCAGCAAGCAGTGTAGTGAATAGCAGCAGAACAGGGAGATGTTCACAGGTAGCACGATGGCGAGCTGACTCGCATTGGTCACAGATGTTCTCAGGTAGCACGTTCACGAGTTGACTTGCAGTGCTCAAAGATGTTCTCATGATAAATATCAAGTGGTTTATAACGAATTAGAAAACTGTGTGTGTATGTGAATGAATGACGTGTATATGGCATGGTCTTCTGTGGATAGCAGGGGCTGCTGCCTTCTTCAAGGGGCTGGAGACACGGGGGTCTGAGGAGGGCATGTGAACAATGACCCCTGCGCATAAGATACCTTTGAAGTGTACATGTGTTTGGCACCTTGGCCGCTCCCACCCCTGCCAGCCCCCATTGGGAGGCCACATCCACTGGTGCCAACTGTCTTTGATAATGGAGGGGGGGAATGGAGGGGCCTGAGGCATGCAAGAAAGGGCCGGAAAACTGCTGAATGGAGACACACTTATGTGGATTGCAAGAGCGCGGCCTGCTTCAAGAGGAGCCTGCCTGGAGACACAGGGTCTGAGGAGGGCATGTGAACAATGAGCCCTGCGTGTAAGATACCTTTTGAAGTGTACATGGTGTTTGGCACCTTGGACGTTCCCACCCCTGCCAGCCCCCTTGGGAGGGCACGGCTACAGGTGTGAACTGCCATTCATAGTGGAGGGGGGATGGATGTACATGAGGCGTGCAGGAAAGGGCCGGAACACTGCTGAATGGAGACACACTTGATTCACTGAAAAACTGAAACAACCATTGATAAAAGCTCTGTTGTGTTTTATTTTGTTGCTGATTTTGATGGCACAAATGTACTACACATTAACTTCTGGTTGCAGCACAGTGTCGGGGAAAATCCCCTGTACTGACCGCTGTCACTGGGGAAAGTTTCTCTAATGGCACCAACGACACAGGCGGGTATTACTCGTCGAATACAGTGTCCAAGCCTCCCATGAAGCCACCATGTAAACGAACAATAGGCCACCAGCCTGTACCACCTGTGAAAGAGAAAGATACAAACTGTTTTTAAATGAACAAGATAAGTGTATTAAACCTTAGTTGACAATGACAAATCTTGTATCCAATGGCATTGTTGCCAGTACAAATGTTACTTAGAAACTGTACAATATTGAACGACTATGCATTCCATTATATTTGGGACCCAAATATTGCTTCATGGCTGTACATGAAATAAACATAAGGAGACCACTATGCTTTCCCCAAATTGCGTGTGATGTATAGAATTGCAAGACTACATTTGTTTGGCATTGATAGATCAAAGTTATGACAATATATGAGACAACCATGAAATGGTCGTGGCCTAAGTAACATCACAACTGGAGTACACTTACTCGTTACTTGGATTGCAAGGGCGAACTGTTGCTTGAGGTTCATGCATAAGCAACATCATAATCCTCAACACGGACCATGTGAGGCAGGCTGCCCTGAAGTCTGGTAGCTCGGTAACGCATTGCGGCCGTGTCTCGTCTTACGATATGTAGGACAAGCATCCAGAGTTTTCTTGGCAGGAGCAGTTCTCCTCGGTTAGCATTAGCGCGCACCGATTGCAGGTACACCAAGTGGAAACACCGTCCATGCGACTAGGCTCAGGCTCTTGTGTTGAATTGTCCTCCCAACTGTCTTCCGAAGCCTCATCGTTTGCGCATCTTTCTCTTTCGAGTAATTCCGCCTCGGAATACTCCGGCTCGTACTGGTAGGGCTGTATTGTTGCCATTATGGGGCAAAAAAAAAAAATTGATGGTAATGGTACTAGTGTCTGTTCGCTACGAGCAACGAAGGTAGCTGACCAGAGTACAGAAACGAGGCACAGAATACTAAAAAAAAAAAAAGACAGTGAAACGATTGGAAATGCAAATCTGATGTCTGTTGAGAAGCGGTCTGTTTATACTTATTGAGGAAAGAGGCGTCTTGCCATTTCCATGGAGACACGTCATTGGCTGAAGCGCAGAGAATGTTGACACGAGACATGCATTGGTGTTGTGAAATGGGCGGTACGCATCTATTGATCTCAGGGGCGGGGGGATATGATTTAGTGCCGCCAGGGCCGTCCACCTTGGGCGATGCGGCAACGCATAAGATTATCACAAGATGGCTGCGCCCTACTGCCTGATTTTGCATGTGTACAAAAGAGGCAAACTATGGTAAGGTGCATAGGAAATGTTTGTATGATCGATCAACGTATGCTTAAAAACACATGCCTGAACCCTCGGGACCTTTAATGCTTCCAGGGATGGGCTTGGAGTGTCTTTGTTGGGGGATGACCTCGAGATCCTGTGGGACAACATGAACCCTTACGCTTTCCCTCCTTTGCCACTGATTCAGCGGTCGCTCTGGAAACTCAGGGGTGCATCAAACTGCACTCTCCTCTTCATAGCTCCTTGGCCAGCCAGGTTCTGGTTGTCTGAACTGCAGCACCTGTCGATTTGCTCCCCGATCAGGTTGCTGCAGATTATCGACCACCTTCACCAGAGCAATCACCAGTTGTGGCACCACTCCCCACAATCGTTCAGCTTGGTGTCCTGGTGCCTGAGTTCCGCTCATTAGCTCAGTTCAACCTCTCCGAGGACAACATGCGTATAATTCAAGCGGCACGAAAGCCCTCTACCAGAGCCCAATACAGGAGCAAGTGACTCCATTTTTGTCATTGGTGTCTAGCCAAAGAGCTTGATCTCAGTCAGGCTTCTATTGACTGTCTTGTCTTTTGTATCTGACCTTGTGGCCTCTGGCATCCATGTCTTCTCATGCAGGACATATCTATCTGCCATTGCGACTTATCTGTCCACAGACAGATGCTCTTTTTCACTGGCGAACCCAGTCCTCAAGAGACATTTTTCAGGTCTTCTATATCTTTTCTCGCCAGTTCATGCCCCCCATCCCAAATGGGATCTGAATGTGGTCCTCACTGCTTTGTCATAAGCCTTTTGAACCCATGGCCACTACTGAGCTCAAGTACCTTTCTTAGAAGGTGGCCTTTTTGATTACGGTGACATCTGCAAGACGGATGAGCGAGCTTCAAGCTCTCTGTTGAACATCCGTTCCTAACTTTCCACAAGGATAAGGTTGTGCTTCGCACTCACCCTTCTTTCCTTCCCAAAGTTGGTTCTGAATTCCATTTAAACCTGTCGGTGTCTTTACCGGTCTTCTTCTCGAACCCGGTCTCAGATGCAGAGAGGGTTTTACACAATCTAGATATCAGACATACTGTGAAGTTCTACCTCGACAGAACAAGAAAGCTTACTAGTTCTCCACAACTTTGGTACGTTTGGTGACCCAGAAGGGAAACCAGCCTTCAAAGCGTCTCTCTTGTTGGATAGCTTCATGTATTTCCAAGGCCTACAAAACTCGGAGCCTTCAGCCCCCAAAGGGCATTCATGCACTTCTAGTTCATGGCAAAGTGGCTACAGTTGCCTTCCAGAAATACGTTCCTTGGTAGTCCTTGGCCAAGGCTAATACGTGGGCTACCCCATCGGCTTTTTGCAGACATTACTGTCTTCATCAGAGCTCCCGGGCTGATGCCCAATTCGGCTTGGCAGTTCATAGAAATGTGTTCCAATAAGGGATTTTCCATCCACCCATAGTTCCTATGGTCCGTGCTTGGGAATCTCCCACAAGTATGGAGGAAAGGAGTAGGGATGTAGGAGTATGACAAAGTTACTCACCATAGTGACTACCTTACTCCTAGTCCATAGTCCCCTTTCCTCCACACCTGCCCGCCGTCCCCTCTAATAAGTATCTTCTATTGTTGCTAATTGGTCCTGGACCTGGCGATAGAAAAGTACTGAAGGGTGATGCGTGGGGCAGAGCTCAGGAAGGTGGGGCTGCGGTCACATGTGGAGGCCCTGCGTAAACATAAAAGGACAACAAATGTAATTTTTTAATGCTATCACAAAATGCTCCGGTCCCATCCCAAAGGACGGAATGTCCCACAAGCATGGAGGAAAGGGGACTGTGGACTACGAATAAGGTAGTCACTACGGTGATTAATTTGTCTAGTCTGAACACTGGTGGAGCGGTGAAGGAGCCATCACCAACAAACACCCCCTGCTGACAACCCACAACTGTGCACAGAATATAGGAGGGAGATCCCCATCCCCGTCCCATCCCCCAGCACACCACAGTGCACAAGACGGGCAGGGACACGTGCCCCAGGTGGCCAAAGATGAGGCAGTACGATGGAGCACCACCACTAACCAACCCACTAAAAAACTCTTCCCTCTGCCTACACCTCTCAAACTCTATACAAAACACAACCATACCTGTACAGCATAGGAAATGGCATGCACTTCACTATACTGTAACAACGAAACATACCGCACATAGCCTCGCAAAACAGCACAAGACAACTACCGACCGAAAAAACACACCTACACTCAGCGAACTGTGTAAACCGAACTGAAGCTGCCAACAGCACATCACAGCTCTCGTGCACTTTTTCCCCACTCACTTCTACTAACTCACTCTACCCTCTTGCTTTTCAGATCCAGCACAGCGCCAGGGGACCACTCGGATGGGGATAGTGCCCGGTATAAATATCCTTTAACATAACGTGTGGAAGGGTCGCAGGAGGATGAAAGAAATATAAGAGGATACATCTGTTGCATAAAATAGCCCTCATGGTGTCCTTGATTTATTTGGTCCAGTTATGTCTGCTGTAAAGGCAGAGACCATGTGAAAATAAAAAGTGCCTTTGAGTTGGAAGAGAATATTTTTGAAAGCCATTTTGAGGGTTGACAAATCTTACAACTGGAAAACCCTCTTTTACAGATGCTCTCAAGGAGTAAAATGCTCTCGATAGTGATATTTTGTTTGGTGATGCTGGATTTGCAAGTGCGGGCAGGCACGAATAGTAAAGAGATCATCTCTCTGAGGTGGGGGGGCAGGGTGGACGAATTTTAATATTGTTGGTTTCCAAGAGCGAATCTACCCTGATGTCGGTACACAGGTAATCTCTGCAGGTTGCGCATCAGGGTGGAGTATTTAGTTTTGCTGTGCTCCTCAAGCCAACCAGCCTGATGTCTGTAGGGATTCTGTGTCTTAATTTCAAATTCATTAATTAAGATTCTCGCAATCTAGTCTTCAGTTCTTCAACCCTTAGCTAGAAGTAGCCAGAAATTGGGGGGAAAAACATGTTTAACCACTTCACTGCCCTTAGAGGGGATACATTTTTGTTCTAAATTTCGGAAGTGGAGGGAGGGTTGGTGTAGGTCGAGTGCACTCGTAACCAAGGTATCTATGGATGAAATTTCAAGAAGTTGCTTGCTCTTAACTATTGAAACGTGTTGAAAAAATGAGTTGTTTCCAAGACAAAACCCCTCGCTCCTCCTTACCATAGGTTACAAAACCCGACCCCCTAAAAGTCCCCTTTTGATCTACCTTCATTATTATTTCGAGGAATATGTTTTTAAACTTCCGCTATTTCTCTTACTGTTTTATCTGAATCGTTGTTTTTTTTTTTACATCAAAGTGGATGAAATTGGCATAACCAAAATTTCAAGGAAAATACCCTTTTGACTAAAGCCTGCCTAAGCAGCTATTGCAGTTGTCCCAACAAGCTAAGCGCTAGTTTCTCTTGGGACGATAGCATAGGGGCAACGTGCTCACCTTGGAAGCACGACGACACGGAACAACACGGGTTTGATCCCCGGGTCCACGCTTAGAAACCTCTGGATATTTAGCGCATTATAAATAATTTATCAAATCATCTTAGAGTGGAATCTGATGTAACTTATGGAGGTTAAGCAGCAGTGGCATCTGAAAACATTTTGCTGTTAAAACGAGAAGCAAATAGATGTGAAATGTTATGCTTTGGAAGCAATTCATGGGAAATTGATGAGCTCTGTCTTGAATGGCTAAAAGTTAACCAGTATGATCTCCTTATACTGGATGCCCTGGAGCCAGTCATTTACGTAGGTCAGAAGGATGCGAGAGTAAGGGGGCAGGAAATGATTTGCGTGTCCGAACCAAAGAGGCAGTGCAAATGTCAAGGAGAGAGGTTGTGTGGGGAGATACAGGGCGGAGCTTGTGTAGACTGACACTGATAGCAAGGAACGTGTACAGCTAAACGAGCATGCGGGCACAATTTAGAAACTTAAACAACGCATGCCAGTGGTGCCTAGCCAAGATCAAGTTGCCAGGAGTATGTGGTAGGCAGCTACTATATGAAAGGTGGTGGTGAGGGATGAGCGTGAATGAGAGCTGTCTGACCAACATCTCTTCGTGGTTCATTTCGGGAGTGCCCACTGATCGAAATAGCCTGGCTTTTCTCGCAAGCAAATGCGCAATGTAGTCCAACCAGAAAATGTTAAAATATAAACATGCTTTGGTAATATGCAGAACTCGTTTTGTTCAGCGGTCTCTTCTCACATATGTAGTCGGAATGGAAAAAGCGTGCCTGCATTTGATTTGCGGCACATTAGAGTAAAGCGAGCTGGAGGTGAATTCATCAGTGTTCCATTAAGATTCTTGGCCTTGTTAAGGGCTTTGAAAAATATGAGCACTTGAGATCCCGCGAAGATCTGTTTATTTGAATGCAGCAAACGCAGGATTATAACGGAACACTGTGTGCGCTGATGGTTGGACTGCAGGGGTGGACGGCAGCTGGTTTCCGTTGTACACGCGCACACCTCATTTACACACTTTTTAAAAAAAACGAATAATCACCTTTCCTTGTGTTTTTTATGTTTTTGTTTTAATGATGCATAATTCTTTCCCTAAACCTGCCTATTTATTTGAATACGGTGGTCATGGAATGGTGCATTTTTAAGCAGCTTAGCATTTCCTTTATATCGAGTAGGGACGTTCTAGGTTTGTCAGACACTGGAGATTGGCATGCTTCAACATAGGACAACCCCCCAACTTTGTCAATATGTCTCCCCCAAATGGACTCTGAATCACGTTCCCGCTTCTCTAAAGATGAGGGGACCGTCTCTTCTAGAAGAATGCACCTTGATGCACAAATCCAATCTTACTTGACACATTGCAAAACTCCCTGTCCTCACTAAAAGGGCGCAGGTTGCAGTGGTGCAGCGTCCATACTTTTTAGACATGCATTATGGCCTTCGCCTTGTCCTTTAAGGTTTTCATCCAAGGCATTGATGATGTCTTACATGGTGAATGAAGGGAGTCCTCTTGATCGCGTGAGACATATTGAGGTTGTTGACCAGGGGATCCAACCCCAAAGCATGACTGCTGCAGCACACCTCACCCTAGCCTGATAGGTGGTTATGCTTCTTTATGCAGGACCACTCACATCATGTTAACCTGTAGTTTTCAATCCACCAGGGTACCCATTTCCGAGAGTATCCCCCAGATTCCCCTGCTTTATGTAGTTTTGTTTGTCTCGCTTCCCTTTATGACATGTTAAAGGAAGATCCCATTAACATTAAACCATTAGCGGATGACAGAGAGGTCTGATAACCTCACCTGGGAAGATGATTATTTCAGATCTTGAGATGCATCTATGCAGAGCACAAGAACGGATGTGGATGAACTAGCTCCACCTTATGGAGACCAAAACAGATTGCATTTTTTGAGATGCACAATAGAAGGGCCCTAATGGAAATATCTCCCCCAACCATCTTGGTCCAAGTCCCTAGAACACTAAAATCCTTGGTCTCATTTCACCAAGAGATGGCCATGGTTCCTCATATTAACACTGGTTGTCAACGGTTTGCTTTTTTTTTCAGCTTGAACTCTATATAATCCTATCTGTTTCATTAGATCACACTACTTTGGTGGTAGAAGCTGCCATTACTACACACCTAGACTATGCCAATTGCCCTGTCTGCGGGTTTTGCTAGGTGTTTCCTCTCTAAACTACATAATGTTCAGAATGCAGGAGTTAAGTTGATAGGCTAAGAAAGATCATGTGGCAGAAGCTAGATGCGCCCTTCACTGGCTTCTTGTTTAACACTGTTACATTTAAAGAATTCAATTGCCAAATCAACATTGCTCCACTTGGCTTGGTAAAATCAAGTAGTGGGGTCCGCCAACTTTGAAGCACTGGCAAGATCCTTATGGAACAGACAGTGTTGCCCATTATTACTTTGATCACACAGATGTGAGTGAACCGTGCAGTGCTATTTGTAGGTCACACAGATGAGACGTGGCTTCCACCGCCTGCCTTTTGTAACTGTGTCACATACCTAGTAACAACATATATGAAAGTAACATGAAAAGTGCTTCTCGTTTCCAAAACGAGGAGCAGATAGGAGGCAATGGAAATGAGCAGTATCTCCAATCCATGTGGGCTCCAGAGAGCACAACTTGTGGATCTGATTCAAAAGGTTTTATTCAGGACTGTACAAAATTGGGAAACATAAATGAGGAGTCAGAATGGAAAACAGTCTTGTTTCCGATGGCTTTCTGCAAACTTTTCTCAAGCCCTCTCTGCTATCAGTTAATCTTTAAGCACAACTGCTACATTGGGTGGCATCTATGTTCTGGGTGAGCCGCTCCCTGCCATCCCTAGTTTGAATAGCACCTCGGCTAATGCAAACCCACCTGGAAGTCAAAAGCTGTGTAACGGCCAGGTATACACCATCTCTCAGAAGTGAGGTAGGCCAAGTGGCTCTTTTTAGGTGCCTGGCCAGTCAGGAACTTCGTTTCCTGTCATCCAATCACATCTCACTTCCCTCCTTGCCGATACGCACTAGTGCCTGGTGACCTATCTCCAATTTCGCCCTCTGATCCTCCAGCTAGATGTTTATGAACCTTTTTGCCAATCCACAACAATCTCGTTCCTCCTCCCACTTGTCCATTCTGCCTCCAGGCAACGTTCTGCCATCATTTTGAATGTATAGTTGCTCTTCTTCCCTCCTCCAACCAAGGCATTCTTTTTTGCAAGCTCGTTTCCCCTCTTCACTTGAGATGTTCTGATTCTCCATCTCTTCTTTTCCTCCACCCTCCTTTAGTTTCTCTCCTCTTCCTCCTTGGAAGCCTTATGTTCTTTCCCCCTAGTGCCTCCGACTCTACATCATAGTTTGATAGGGAACAGCCACGTGGCTAATCCCTCCCCAACACCACACCCACTTTCTGGGCTAGGCAGGGGACCTCATCATAGAGGTCACTTTGCTTGTGAACAATAATTGAACGTTTAAATACATATATGTAATGAAACCATACTACAGATGCAACACAAGCACCTTTCTTTGTGTCCAAGTTTTTTTATTTGACAGGATTTGTAATTCATCAAGTTTAGATCCATTAATTGTAAACTGGAGATCGACAGCTGTGCCAGGTATGTAAAAAAACAACAAAAAAAAATTATAATAACATTTTTAAAAATACATTTTTAAAACTAAATATACAGGAAAAAAAAACCTCCATATTAGAACATCCAGAGTCACATTTGGACAGAAATGTGTAACTTTAGTAAGCAACAGGGGATGGGGGGAACAAGACAAACCCAGAGCAAACTAGAAACGATTGGAAAGTAGGAAAGGACAATAATTAAAGCCAAGTCACAATTTTTCCAATTAGTAAGCCTTCATGTTGTCCCAAGGGATCTCGAGAGCGTCCCCCAAGGAAGACACTCTGAGTTCATCCATGGAAGCATAAAGAGGAAGTTTCCAGTTTGTTGACGTTGCAAAGAGGTCCACCGCTGGAAAATCCCATTGCTGGAAGTTCTTGGTAAGAACATCTCCCACTCGTAACTCGCCGCAGATCGGCAGTGTCTGCGGCCACATAATGTGTCCTGAAATGTGCAGAGCTTGAAGTCGGACATTGTGTTGGATATCCCAATTCCAAATTTGGATCGCTAGGTCCTGCAGAGGAGGATACTTGGTGCCCCATTGTTTGTTGATGTAGAACATTGCCACAGAAGTGTCTCTGCAAATTCGTACCACACTGTTTGTGATAGAGGGTTGAAAAGCATTGAGCGCCAGAAAAACTGCAAGGCGCTCTAGGTAATGGATGTGTGACCGCGTGTCTCGGGGCGTCCACAGATCATACACCTCGAGGTGAACGCAGCATTGCTCCCCACCCCTGAAGAGAGGAGTCTGTGCTAACCATTGCTTGTGGGCAGGGCTCCTGGAAGGGGGTCTCCACTGAAAGGTTGTCGGCGGACGACCACCATTGAAGATCGGCCGTAATGCAGGATGGGACTGGAGTCATCTTGGAGTCTGGATCTGTAGCCTGGGACTAGCAGATCCAAAGAGCAAGCTGAGTGCGCCTCATTTTCAGTTGTGCAAGAGTTAGCGCTAACACGCATGTGGCCCAGGAGTCTTTGGAACCACCAGGCCGACGTGGGAGGACTGCAGGAAGAACTTTGCCACCAGTAAAACCTTATATATCCAGGTTCTAATACCAAATGATAGCCTCAGTGATATGGCATTTATAACGTGCCTGTACACAAGTGTTTCTAGGCACGACAAGACAAGGAGGGGGAAACATGGGAGCACAAAATAACGATCTTACTGGGCCTTGTATCAGTCAGATCCTGCAAGTGCGGGGAAGAGGTAAGGGGGGAGTGGTGGGGGGGTGGGGGGTGGAAGTGCTATTAACTAACAAGTGCAGCCAGTAGGTGGCTCATAAGTGCAGAGAGAAGGGACTGTAGGGTTGCAGATACAGACCCTTCAGTGCTGGGGAGCCCAGAGGCAGTGCAAGGGCAACTGGACATGTAGGTGCCTGGGCCCGAGTTCAATGTGTGACCAGGTGACCAGTGCATGGAGCAATCAGGTGCATCAGCAGGGGAGAGGAAGATAGAAAGCGGAAGCCAAAAGGAAGGTCTTGAGTTGCTTCTGGAAACAGAGGTGGTTCTACTCCAGTTTGAGAGATGCAGGGACGCTGTTCCAGAGGGAGGCCCCAGTCGGAGAGATAGATTGCCCCCAACTCTCTGCTTGGAGAAACGTCAGCCCCTCAGTGCGTTGGAAGTGGATGAGCGGACAGCTCGAGAATGAAGATGTTTTGGAACAAAGTTGGAGGTAGAGCATTCTCAGGCCAAAGAAAACCTTGTGGGCAATGCAGAGGGTCTTGACGCTGATCCTTGTAGCCACGGGGAGCCAGTGAAGAGATATCAGAGCTGGAGAGATACAATCCCTGAGCTTCTGGCCAAGGACAAGTCTCGCAGTCCTGTTCTGGATAAGTTGTAAAGTTCGAAGAGTAGAGGCAGGAAGATTTAGAAAGAGGCTGTTGCAATAGTCCAGCCTAGAGAGGACCAGATCTCTGGAGACAGGAAGCTTGTGGGGGAAAGTGAGAAAAGGAAGAATACCTCTGAGGAGGTTCAGCTAATAGTTTGACATCTTAGAGACGTCAGAGATGTGAGGAGAGAAGTAGAGGGTGGAGTCGAAGATGACACTGAGGTTCTTTACTTCACAGGAAGGAGAACGAAGAGGGCCCAGAGTGGGCAGCCAGAGAGAGAGAGAGAGAGGCAAGGAGGGAGCGAGTGTCCCAATGAGGATGATCTGTCTTACTGGCATTAAGGCAGAGATCATTGGTGGCACACCATTCCTGAATTGTGGCCAGACAGTCTGGTATGAGAGAAGAAGCAGAGGTGGCTGAGGGGAGCCTGAAAGAGAGCAGTATGTCATCCGCATAACCTTGAAAATTGAAGCAGAAAGTAGCGATGCAGTGGGCAAGAGGTTGCCAGGTAGTGGTTGAAGAGCCAGGGAGAGAGGTTAGACCCCTGGGGAACACCGGAGGCAGGGACGGACGGACGGAGGGAGGGGGAGGGGGAGGGAGGGGGAGAGAGAGGGGGGAGATGGAGGGGGGGCAAGAGGGAGGGAGATGGGGGGGGGAGGAGAAGAGAGAGAGGGTGAGGTCAACCAGGCCAAGGCCTGATTGTCCCGGAGACGATTGAGCAGGATGGCATGGTTGACTGTGCAGAGATAGATCAAGGAGAATGAGGACAGAAGGGAAATTGGAGTCAAGATTGGAGAGCAACTCTTCACAGGTGTTTAGGAGAGCAGTTTCCGTGTATCTGGCGGCTCTGAAGCCAGACTGGTTGTCATGGGGTCAACAAACAGATTCAGTATGTAGATTAAGCTGGGAGATGGCCGGCTTTTCCAAAAGTGTGCCCAGGAAAGGAGTGATGGCGATCTGGCGCTAGTTAGCAGGAGACGAAGGATCGGCCGAGGGCTTCTTTAGAAGGGGGTGCACAAGAGAGTGCTTAAGGAGGGAGGGGAAAGTTTCAGTGGCAAAGGAGTGATTGCAGAAATCGACCAAGGCTGGAGTAAGGGTTTTGATGTGGTCCTTTATTAATCAAGATGAGCACTGGAGAACCTGCTTTGATGAGACATTCATAGATCGGGCTTGTCTAGAAACAGTCGGGGGTGAACAGGAGAAAGGAGGAGGAGAGACAACCTCGGACAGGCCAGGAGTGGTAGAGGAGGTAGAGGAAGAGAAGGTGGACAGGATATACTGAGTTTTAGTAGTGAAATGAGAGGTGAAGGCCATGCATAGGGCCTGGATGGAACAAGGAGAGTTAGAGACTTAATCAGGGTTGGCCAGCTCCTTGCAGAATTTGAAAAGTTCGGCCGAGTTGTTCGATGCCACAGAGAAGTGGGCTTGGGTGTAGGCCCTATTCTTAGAAAGGACAGAGAGTCTGTACTGCCTTTGGAGCAGGCGGCAGGCCAGTTTGTCAGGGGTGCGGTGCGCCCCAGGCCCTCCACTTCCTCTGTCGCCCTACACTTGAGTTTAAGGGCGGCAAGGTCTGAATCGTATCAAGGGTTGCACTTGGATTTGGGCTTCAAGTGGATCCTCATGACAGGGGAAAGGACATCCAGAGTGTTCGAGATAGAGAGATGAAGGTTAAGGTGTAGTAGATAAGTACCCCAATATGCAGCACAGTGCAGTTTGCGGTAGTGTAGATTCAGTGACCTTCTCTGTCCGACTAAGAACACTTTTCCAATATTGGCTGAGTTTGTCACAACTCCAAAAGAGATGAGAATTTGTATCAACCGCTTTCCCACAAGTCCAACATATATCAGATTGCAAGAGCTTACATTTTTTCATCCTCTTTGGCGACCAATACAAGCAATGATAATCTTCTGCTGAGTGAATCTCAAATCCATATCTAATCCTAATGCCTTCATAGTCTTACACATTTTCTTCCATGTACAATCGCACAGCTTTTCCCAAACGTTCTGTTGCAGTCTCTGCTCGGGGGAGGCAGGAGCAGGGCACATATCTTTATAAATTGTCGATGCTTGGAGGGTAAATTGTTGCGATTTGATGTATATTTCCAGAGGGTCACGAATGCCAGCATGAAGAGGAGACTAAATGTGTGCTGTCACCTTCCGCGATGTATTGAATCTTGATGGTTCTATAGTGCGCCACTTATAAGGGAAACGAAGGAAGCCAAAATCCACTGTCCAGCTTCCATGCAGGATCGGTTTGATCTTACATATTCCAGCCATTGCAGCATGTTATTATTCAGTGACCTAGGGTTTTTCCACATGCACGGCTCTGCCAACAGCCAGAATGTACCATTGGTGTGCTTTTTGCTAGACCTCTATTCAGACATTACATGACTGACTTATGGTGGGGTCTTTTCCATCCGAAGGTGACTATTGATAACTGGCAGTCGACATCCACGCAGTACTTCCAGAAAATGCACTAATGCAGTGATCTCGGCCTTAAAGAGAAAAGGCTGTATGGTACTTCCTTATGTCAGGAAAACTAAATTGTGCCGCTTCCAGACACTGCAAAAGAATCGCCAATGGGATCTTTGAACGGGCACCATCCCCCCCACAAAGTCACCGAAACCTTTTTGGATCTTTTTTTAACACGTTATGTGATGGCAGCAAATGTAAAATAGCACTATACAAATAAAGCAGTTTACGGAGCAGAGGCATTTTAATGGTTTCAGTTTTCCACCAAATAGTCTGGTTTATTTTGGACCATCTCTTACACTCCGGTTTTATTTCAGGAAGATAAAGGAGGACATTGCATTCCAAAAGACGAGTAATGCCCCTTGAGACATACACTCCCAAATGCATGAATCCATCACTGGCCCAGCATGGTTAGTGCTGGTGTGAAGCATCAGCTATGAACACTTGATGTGGTAGCCCTTTTTCTCTTCTCTTGCATCCGCTGTAAAGGACGGCTTTCCTGTGGTGGGCATTATGGGGCCGCTGTGAAGTGATGCAGCGGATCCGCTCTCTGAAGTTTATCAGTGTTCGCCATTATGAGGTTAGGCTACTTTATGAAAAAGAAATGTACACGGCATCCATAAACCGAGCGAGATGAGGAGAATTGGAAGCTAAATTGCAGCGGAGTTCCCCATCTTGCTTGCCGTATCTCATTCCAAGGTCAGAGAAAGTGCAGCTAAATCATCGAGTCTAATGGCCCTGGGGATGAGCCCGCCAGCTTCGAGGTGGAGAAATCGAAGGGGCTTGTGCCTACACGGCTCTTGTTCTCCTCTTACCCACAGAGTCATCTCCGTATCGGGGTCAGCTTAGGGAAAGCTGGGTAGCCACAGAGCTGATCACGGGGCGCGGGGATCATATGCAGAGCGATGTCCGTTCTTGACTCGGGTTGGAAAGTTGCCTCCGCCCGCCCTAGCTCATGGACATCAATTGAAGCTCCAAATCATGAATAGGATTTTACCCATTTCCAAAGAACGCAGCTTCTTGGTCGGAGAGGGATGCGTTTTGGTGTTTTGTGAAGTGCCCATGCACGTCCACGAGGATGTTCACTACTTTTGAAAAAGCAACATTTGCTGCCTTGCTGTACTGCTGATTTAGAGATTCATTTTCAAAAAGAAAAGGAAAATCGTTTCTTCAAACTGTAAATCATTAGGGATGGAGAGTGGTTTTCGGTGCGAGGGATGGGCTTCTTTGTGATGACTGTGACCAGGCTGAAAGTCGTGAAAGGAGGGCACTCAAATACCCCCTCAAACAATGCAGTTTTTTAAATGTTTTATTTCATTTAATTGTAATACAATTGTACAATTTTTACAAAAGATTCATCCCTCCAGTTTAAAATGAATAGTTCCTTTTTCTTTTTTCCCCTTTGTCACTTTTAAGTGTTTAAGCATCTGCTTATGCCGGCGTCCATTGTTATCCTTTTGTCTCCTGAACTCGTTTTGTGCTCCTGTCCGAGGCCAATTTGTTTAAAGAACAAGGTCACTGCCACTGTCCCTACCCAGCCGACCGTGCCACCAGTCTTCTTCGTCGGCTCTAGTTGAGCTGTTCAAGTGTTTCATTAGGTAGGTTTCTCTTGCTTGTTGGGTTCCCTTACACCTTAACAGAAGGTGTCGGGTGGATTCCACCTGTTGGGTATTACAGTATCGGCACTTGTCTGAAGGGGACTCGCCTCTTCTTGCCAAGATCTCGTTTGTCTTTAGAAGATTGAGTCTAATTCTGAGAAAGGTGTTGCGCAGCGGTTTATCCGGGAATTATTTTAAATAGCCTCTCACCTCATTAACTCTCTTTGGGATTGTGGGGAATTTTTTAATTGATTTGTATGATGCAGCATTATCCTGAGTTCTGATCCAGTTAACAATGCAGTTGTAGGAGAAGAGCACTATTGAAATGGGAGATTCTGGCCAAGGCTTGAATCTGTAGGTCTTGGGTGTGCCAGGAAAAGGAACCTTGAACTCCAATGGCTTTTCATGTGGGTGTTTTCCTCCTGGGTAGCCAAAATGATGGTTTTAGTGTTACCGGATCAGAGAGCCTTCCTAACTAAGAATGTGGTGCAGGGTTAAAAGTTGAAGGTCTGGGAACACTGCATCTATAGCGCCTGGATGATGACAGCATTCCGGTGTGTGTCATTTGCCAAGTCTTTGAGCAAGAAATTGCCATGTAAGGACTATTCCGCTTCCTACCGTCCAGTAGGATGTCATGCAGTGTGTGCCTTGACTAGAATCAGGACTCGAGAAAGGTAATAACTAAGATGGGCGAGTAACATTGCTAGGACAGGGGTCCGCAACCTGCGGTTCTCCGGTTGTTTTGGTTTACAACTCCCCTGATTTATCAATGACTACACTTGCTAGGGCTGGTGGGAGTTGTAGTCGAAAACATCCAGAGAGCCAAAGGTTGCAGACCCCTGGCCTAGGACAATGAGATCAAAAGCCATTGACTGGAAGGTTTATGATTCACTTACTAACTTTTGAACAGCATGCTGAACAAAATGAATTATTTCGTTTTTTTTAATAAAAGAAAACCATGAACACTGACTTTGCTAAGTGTGGTATTCCTCCCAAAATATAAGATCGAATGGATTGTGTGGGCATTTACCGCGAGCAGTCACAAATTGCTGGGTACATTGCACTACTGTACTGTAATAAAGTAATACCAAGGAAACCAATTTGTCATGCACTTCCACATCCTGAGTAAGAGATTGCTTTGGGGGGATAGGAGATTGCTTTGGGGACTGCTGACTGCCAAGCAGAGAGAAGAACAAAAAGAGGGCAATAGGCCCGGGCAGTGTCTGTCCCCTCCCAAAAAACCGGCTACCAAGTTCTTGCCTGACTTTTCTGCACCAATTGGAAGTAGTATCTTTATTACAGAAGCTCAGAAACACCAGTGACCCATACAGGCATTGCCTCAACCGTGTATAACTCTGGGACTTAAGGGTGAAGTGAATGGAATGCAGAATTTTGCCATTTAATCAGGGCTTAAAGTGGGCTGGGGCCAGGTGGGGCAGAGCCCCGGCAGTTTCCGAAATCTTGTTTTGAAGTGAGGCCCTGACGGGGCTCACTAATCTACCCTGGCACAATGGCAAGGATTTATTTCTAAAGCCTGAAGCCCGCGCTCGTATGCGCGAACTTCAGACAAAAATGCCTTTCATACATAATGGTGGTGCCGCTCCTGCGATGCATCCCTTAAAGAAAGAGAGGCCCGATGGCCGGTGCCACCATTATGGAGATAAATCTGAGGCTGCTGGAAGCAGAGGCCTTGTTTTGTAAATCCTGAAGCTCCCGCGTACTCGTGGGAGTTTCATGAAAATAGACTCTGCTTCAGGCGCCCTGAAACGTTCAGCCTTTAATGGTGACTGTGCCCCTACGCAGTTGGCGAGGGGCAGCACCACTATTAAGGCTGAAAAGGCGAGGTGCTGTCCCATGCCAGGCAAGCCTATAGAAAATAAATGCAGAGACCAGCACCCTCTTCCCCAAGAGGGGAGAGGGTGCTGATCTCTACAAAAGGCTGCCTGGTGGGGGTGCCTGTAGCCCATTGAGCCTGGGCAATCAAGGAGTTTGAACTAATGAGCCAGCAGGTGACCCCTCTCCATTAGGCCACGCCCCCTTGATGAGCCCTGGCTCATTTTGCAGTACCACTTAAGGCCCTGCATTTGTTAATTTCAGCTCCTGGGAAATAAGGACCTCAGTTCTGCCCTGACATGAAATGTGAGAGAGCCTTTGATGGTAAGTTTTAGTTTTTACTATTTGATGGTGCTAGCACCACCTATATGCTGAAACTATTGCAGAGTACAGCTGGGTAGGAGATGGGGTATGAGAGGCACAAAGGTTGTAGATGTTTGGTTATTTACCCACCCATCGTCTGCCCCAGGCCATGCTAATCTCGTTGCCCAGCCCCACTCACTTCGTGTCCCTCCCCGCCCAAAACACTTCTCTTGGGATCTCTTTCAGCTAGCTTTATTGGGCACTGACACCAGACTCTGTGCTGAGCGATGCCTACAAGTGTTATTTCAATGCAGTTTTCTGAGTGCTAATGGCTTAGTTGCAGCTGTAAATGCACTACTTGTGCAGTAAAAATGTCTTCACCAAGTGTCTTCAGATGTGTAAGCCGTATGCTTGTCCCTCACTGAAGTTCTATTTAAAACCAGCACTGGCAAAAGAAACTTAAAAAATAAGCCTACTGCTGAAGGGCGTCATTGGTTCTACACTGAAATGTCAGCTGACATATAACCCGTATTACTACATCGACAGAGCCCGCCCACGACTTCTACGTCCGTCCGTCCGTCCTGTACGCATGCACAAGCCACATCAACCCCGTATGGAGCAGCATGTTGCATGGCACATTGGAGACCATTGTGCATGCGCCAACGCAGGCCACGCGGTGTATTGAGCAGTGTCGCCTGCTTCCATCGGTCCAGTAAAGTACATGTTCTGACGTGACCGGTCATCGAGTTTCCAGGCTGCAGACTTATGATCCGCGAGAGCTGCCTGTTACTTCTCCCTTTGTCAAATAAATGATGATGTGAATGATTGCCTTCTAAAAATATTCCACCAAGCGTTTTCCCCATGTTGTCACCAGGCTGGACTAGCATGTAGATTAATGGGACAATGCATGGGCAACAAATTAGCGTGGGCCCGTTTTTTGGGGTGAAAGTGGGCTAGTTTGATATATTCCTTCCCTGTGCACTTAGTAGTTTTGGTTAGTGCTATCTAACAAATACTCTTTAAAATGCACACTTTGCAATGCATTTTACCGAAAAAACGGCCGCTCCGGGACTACTCGAGCCACATAGCACAAAAGAAAGTGTGGGCCTCTTTTCGTTGCTGCCCAAGGCAATGTAATGCTGTTCACCTTAATTGTCCCAGCCATAGAGGCCCAATGTACTAGTCTCAAACGTTGGCGCCATGAGTGCCTCCCCCATCAGTCCATGGATGCCCCGCATCTCTCCTGTGAATGGCAGTGCTCTGTGGCGACACCTGGCGTGCCGTCCATTCACGGTGCAGCGTCCGCGTCCGCGTGCGAGTAGAGTAGTACAACATTTCTTTTGTGATAGTTGACCCCAGTCACGGATCCACATTGCATGAGTGGAATGTTAGGTTAGTGTCCCGGAAATGGCTATTGTAATAGGCAGTTACAAGGTTGACGCGTGATCCGTTTGCTGCTTTGCTGCGATTTTTTTACAGCGCGTTGGACACATTAGCCCTTTGTTTCTATAAATTGCTGACGGCGGCACTGCAATGCAGCGTGCTGCTATCTCGCCATTGGATACCCCACTCGACGGCTCCCCTTCATTGGCTTTTAAAGAATCAAAGCCACCGGTGCTTCTCACCTCCCCGTTTTCTAGAATCTATGACGAAAATGCCTTCGCAAAATGACAATGGCCCATTTTTGTGCAGATTGCGGTTGGTCTGCAGGTGACCGTGTCCGATGCGGCACTGCTGCGCATGGCCGCAAACGCCCCCCCCCCCCCCCCCCCCCCCCCCAGTTTCGAACGTCAGCCCTGTCTTCCGCAGCGCAGATCTCTTCATTAAGTGGTGGCTGCATGTTGTGACTTTTGGTGCAATCGCGTGCATTTGTAATATGCCGTACTGTGCGAGGTCTTGATCTCTATGGCAACAGCCTCTCGCGAGCTTCCTTGCGTAGATGGCTTCAGGTTATTTGTCATAATGGAGTTCTCGGCGAAATGGACAACGTGTTCCACGAAAGCAACCAATCGAGTGTTGCCACTGCCTGGTCTTCCACGTTGGAAGCTCGACGAATCTGGATGTTATCCGTTTATTAAAGAGCTGCACCATGCCTTTAGTCAGAAGTTTGGTTTTGGGAGTATGCCACTCATTTTCTTAATCTGAGGGTTGCCATAACAAAAAAAACAGAATTCTACATCACAATAGAGTGGCCGCAAACTGTTGTTGTGAATACAGAGAGCGCTTGATTTCCCACCACAATTTCTCAGCATATTGAGCTACCACGTTCATTGAAAATAGTGCCAGTAGAGTGCACCACTATTGCTATGGAGCACATGCCCGGTCTACTTGCAGTTTAACAGCAGCCACGTATCTCCAACGGAAGAATTGGTTCGGAACGACAAAGTTTGTCTTGCCGGATTGTCGTTCCCTGGAGGCACAAGGCCCAGACTCCCCCAGAGCCCAGCTAGCAGTCTAGGTGCTGTGCTACACACGTGGAGACTTGATGTAAACGAGTGAGGACCGAGTGGTTAATTGACTAGCTTTGCACGGAACAAGCCCTGAAGTCTCGCATCCACAACCAATTCCCTCTCCAAAACAGCATGAATAGCTATTTTGACAAATGAAATGAGCAGAGAGCCCAGTGTGCATTACTTGCTCAAAAGGGTTTCCTGCGTGAATCCCTATCACAGGCATATTTTAAAATGTGGCAATTCCTATATTCCTAAATTGCTCTTTGCTTTCATGCAAATCGCCATGACTCTGTCCCTCCTGAAGGTTCCCAAGCTGCATTTGATTAAGGCCTTGAAGATCTAGCTGGACCTGGGCTGGGTCTTTTACACTGAGCCCTTCCCATGTCAATGACCACTCCCCTCTGCACGAAGAGGGTCTTGAGTTCCCAGATTACATTTTGGCCATCGCTAGCACTGCATATATGTATGGTTAATCAAGTCCCCCTTTCTCTATACGCCTGGCGAACAATCCACTGGAATGCCGCGTTATCGGAGAGTTCCTTCCCATTCCCACCCCCAATCAAGGAGCCCTGCAATACTCTTGCATGTTTTTTTTGCGCTGGCCTTACTGAAGACTCATTTGTCCACAGTGAGCCAAGAACCAGGCCAGGTATAGAAAATATATTTGTATTTAATTGAATTGTAAGTAATAGAAAAAGCACTAAACTACACACACCACCTTCTTTGTGGCTCAGTCAACTTCTTGTTACACAAATTAATTAGGAAAAACACAAATCACAGTACTTTATCTCAATTTCAATTCAAGCAATAATTAGTGCTGGCCAGTGACCAAGCTCAATTTCAAATGTAGTGCTGTGCAATTTCGGTTTTCCTGCGCGCTTAAAAGGCTAGCAGTTAAGTTAAGTTTTACAAATTTGTACAAATGCCCATGGCCATCATTATTTCACCCACACTTTAATTTTAAAATAAACCAGGGTGATTTAGCAGTTTGTTTTTCAGACCCTCCTACTTTGGTCTGTGTTGGGGAAAGTTGACAGAAAAATGTGGTTGATTGAAGAATTTGGGTGTTCAGACCCCCCTCCACTTAAGGGCCTGTGTTGGGGAAGCTGGAATTTTAAGGATTTGTTTAGTTTAGGGACAAAGACATCCCTCTTCCTAAAGAAGTCGTGGACAACAAGACAAGTAGCATCACCCAATGAAATTACAATCTATAGTTTTCAGCGCACACCGGGAATGGGCTTTGCTAATTTTAATAAAAAATACCCTGTTGTGTTCCGCCAAGGGGAATTTATAAAATGTATAGTTTTGGTTAATTAGGCTAAGGATCTACTGTTTTGGCCACCCAGCCTCTATAAAGGGAAATAATTAAAGGCAAGCAGGCTACCCCACCTTTTGGTTTCCCAGGGTTCAGTTTTACTTAGAAAGCTGTCATGACCACTGTTAGGGGTCACAAGCTGTGCCACAAGCAGGCTCCCACCAGAACCCTAAGGGCCTTAAAACCTCTGCAAAAAGGCTCCTGGAGCCAGTCCTGGCGCCTTTGGCACCAGGCTCATATGCGGTAAGGAGAGACTTATCAGGCTTGCTTTCATTTATGTACATGGGTCTTTAAATCCAACATGGAAGCAACCACATAGCTCAGTTCTTATGAACCAAGCAATGCGGTCTAGTGTTTTGGGTGTGGCTGGGCCTGGAACTACTTTACCTGGTGCTACTTTACATGGGTTATATAAACCACACCCAGACTGCAGAACACGCTTCGTGTTATTCTGCAACTAGCAGCGTGATGCTCCTTGTGTCCAGCTCCTGGTCTTCAGCATCTTCCTGCAATCCTGCAAGAACAAGATTACTTGTCTTAACTGAGAATACACCATCCTACGCTCAGCATTTCAACCGGGCCGCAACCTGTGGAAACCGAGAGAAGAAACATCACCTGTGAGTACTAGCTTGAGGAATTCCAGCATCCTGCGGCCACAGCTCCTGTTCGAACATCGCGACCTGCAGGGCAAGAGAGGGAAAAAGAATATTAGAACGCACACATCAAACATCAAATTCCATCATTCTTACTTGAATTCCATCGAGCTATGCAGCGCTTCCATCCGGAACTCCACGGCAACACCCTGCAAGAGAAAAGGAGAAATATTCAGCCTGTGAGGAGAAGAGAACACAGGTTAGCTTCAAAAAGACAATAAAGAGCACTGCACTTCGCCTGTAAAGAAGACGATAAAGACATTAAGGGGATTTTCACTATAAAACAGAACTAAGGCTTACAATTAACAAACAAACAAAGGTGCACTGCACCTGTGAAGCAACTCGGGCAGATCGCCAACAAACGCCAAGCGCCCCTGCACCAGACGCAGGACGGATAGCTCACCCTGCAAACAATTAAGGTGAGAAGGACTCAGTGGGAGAGGGATTGGTCAGAGGAAGGTGGGAGATTCACCGATTAGAGACGGTTATCACAAATCCTCCCTTCTGTGATTTCAGATTCGTTATTCTGCGCTGGGCAACTACGTATCCATGGTTCCAGAGCCTTCCAGACGCCCCCGGGGATATCAGGTGAGTGTTACAGAAAGCCTCTGTTTAAAATTCAGGAAATCCAGCTGTATTTCAGGTGCCTCTTGGAGAATAGGGCAGAGATCTGGTCACTCCACTCTCAAGGATGGCCCCCAGCACTCCACCATAGGCCCCAGTCAGCTTTTTAGGCCTTCCCAGTAATGGACAGCTACTGCCGGATGCAATCTCCTTTGGCGTTTCCTTGCAACTGTCAGATGGTAAATTTCAGCAGCTCTCCCTTTACTGGTCCTTCAACAATCCATTTCAGATGGCCATTGAAGTTCGCTGAGTCGCAAGTGGATGAATTTTAGATCACCAAAATTGCCTGTAAATTACCTACAAAATTACATGTCAATCAAGTACGACCTATGGTTGCTGAGAAAAAAGCCCAAGTTACAATAGTTCTTTTACTTTAATAATAAATCTTTATGATAGACAAATGGTATCTCCCCTGCCTCCAGGTCATTTGTCTCTCTGGGCCAGCCTGTAATCAGAGTTTTTATTAGTCTGTGTGTTTGTAGTTTTGCTGTTTGAAGTTGGTGGCTAGAGATCATAAATGGGGGATGCATTTGCTAGACAGAGATCCCCCCCACTGTAGATAATGAGCAGGGCCGGCCCTGTTATGTCACAAGGCCTGTGTCTTATCTGAAGGGGGCCACCATTTCGATCTGAAAGGCATCCATTTCTTGTATTTCTTTTAAAGTGCAGCTCCTCTTGATTGTAGCCCCTGTTTGTCACACCTCCACTCTACATTCCAGGCATGCACCAGCCAGGTCCGTTTGTCTCTGCACAGATCCCAGGGGGGGCCTGGGAGGGAGCCAGGGTGGAGGACCTTTGTGAAGTTTGCCCATTGTCCCACTATTTGTCCTTGGCTTGAAGGGAAGTCGCAGATTGCAATGTTTAACCTTGGTCTTTATTCTTTGACATAGTGTATTTTACTGATCAGGGTTCACTTTGCATTTCCGATGAAAGTACAGGGCTGTTTCTTTCAGTCATTAATAAAATACACTTTTAATTATCTGCTGTTCGTTTTTCTGCTGAAAAGTGAGTCTGAATTGTCCCAGTGCACCACCTTTCGATGGGTGGCAGTTTCAGTGAAAATGCTGCAGTTATTTATCAGTCAGTAATGTGATGTGCTTTTCCAATCTGCACTAGGATAACATTTTGGTTTTGGCCTTCTCTGGATTTCTCTTGCAGAAAGAAACCTGCATAGTCTGCTTAAATAGGCCTACTGGAACTTTTCATGGCAACCATGCCAGCTTTTCTTTTAAAATGTTTTGCCGGCATTTCGCATCTTTATGTTGGCAGGGGAACATTTTTCTCATGTCTTGCTTTAACTTGCAAACCCACAGGCAAAGTTTTTGTGTCGTGTTTAAAAATCCTATTTTTCATGTGAAAGGGACCATTGAATTTCTTCTAGCTTTGTGAATTAAAGTGCTGCTTTTCCTTTGGTAATGACTGGTAGGCCTTTTTCACATGGCCCTTCAGTTTGTGGGCCTTTGATTACACCCCCAACGAACATTGCTTACAGTTTCGAAATAGAAATGGAAAGAGTCTAAAATGCGTACCCTGACCTTCTGAATCATTACAGTACCTTATTTCTGCTTCTCACGCCTGCATGCGTTTTTCTTAGTTCAAGTTTAGCTTTCAATGGTCCTCGCAGCCCATCTTATTGAGCTCCTGGTCCCTGCTTGGGAGCTTCAGGGCTAGCTTCAAGAAATGCTCTTGTCTAAGTCACAGTATTGCAAAGCTGATTAGTGTGGACTCCTGTCATAAATGCCTATCGCTTCAAACTTGAATGTATGCTCCACTACTTGCTTTGCTTTTGGTATTGTCACAGTAATGTTCTAACCAATATTCAATCTCACTGGTGATTAGAAAAAATTGCTTATTAGTGAAAGGATCCGTGGTCCATATGGTTGCCCTACCCACCTGTGTCCCTCTTAAGAGTCTAGGGCTCAGGGTACATTATTTGGGGAACTGTAAAATGCGCTTATCATTCTAGGTTAGAAGGATGCCCATCATGACCGTATGATGTAACAAATAGTATCCGTATTGTTGGGTTTGCTGTGTTGTGCTGTTGCCAGGATATTGCCACTGTGAACCTGAGAAGACAAATGTAGTCTTAGATTGCAGGACATTTATTTATGCAGTTTCCTTGATTTGGACAAGCTCTTTCTAAAATGTCATCCTGGGAAACCGAGGCAGCTGTGCTTTCTCCATCCCAGTCTATCAGCAGTTGCTCTCAAGCACGCAATAGTGAATTTAACATTAGCAGTCTGGGGTGCTCCTGAAACCTATGGAGACTAACAAGGGTTATGTTGTAATGACTATTCATGCTGGGATCTTACTGATGTGTTGAGGTACTGTTGTTTTGGGCTTGTAGACTGTTGTGCCTGTGAGCAGTGCTGAGCGTGTGTGGCAGTAGGCGTGAAGCTGGCTGGAGTAATGATGTGCGTATGAGTTTGTCCTGATCTGCACTTTGCAAACTACCAACGTTCTAGTAACTCCTACGTGGTTTTCCTTTTATATCTCACAGATCTGTTTTTTAAAATTCCCTTTGGTATTTGGAAAATTATTAATTTTGACATGTTCACTGGAGCTCTCCAGGACGAGTGCTGCTACAGAAGCCCATAAGGCCTGGGATAACAAAGAGTCTCAAATGCAACATATAAAGCAAGTGATTGCAAGAGGGCATTGGTCAAGTTGGTGTTGCCCTTCTGAGTGAGGGTGGTGAGTCCCAAAATGAGAGAATCCTCCTGCTTGGACAATCCGAAGGAGGTGGTCACAGGCTTATTAGACCCAACTCCCTTGCACTTAAAGGCCACCGTGGACATGATTATCCTCTTCCGTGTGGTGGTGCACAATGCATCTAACTTCCTCCACCCAGAGGAGAGACATGGTGGATTCAATGCCTTGTTTTGCTACTTTTAAGTCCCCTGGTCTTTCTTTTGGGACTGGATCCACACTGAATAGGTGTCTGGAATTGGGTTCTCCTCTTGAAAGAGCATGGAACCACGGCCTGGTTAGTGGTGCAGGTTTACCCCAGCACCCATCTGCTACAGTCATGCCCTCAATCGATCTTGTTAATCTTTTGGATCTCTGCACTGGTCTGGCACACTTTGTGCCTCTTCAGGACATTTTTAATCCGTGTTACTACTGGTACTGCTTACACTTTCAGAGGGTTAGGTTGTGGCTGGGTGTTCCTGAAGGCTGAGGGTTATTTATGGACCAATATCAAGCAGGTGTGCCCTCTATCACTGGTACTGTTTGCTCCTTCCCTAACAGGAACACGTCTCTCAAAACCCCCTTCCCACCGCCGCATCTCCACCAGCAATTACAGCCACCCCACAGCATGGTGAGGGACGCTGCTAGGTGATGCTGATGCAGATCAAGTAGACTACTTGCTGCTTCTTCCACTGGGCTCCATTCTACACTTTGATGCTCTGGTTGAGACTCCAGGAGGGCTCCAATTTGTTAGGAGCCATGCTCCACTGCAGTGAGCAACGGGACGATTTAGATGTGATTTATAGCATTTATAATGTACACATCCTCACAGAATCAGGCAGAATGAACTGTATTTAGGTGTAGCTGGAACAGGACAGGCAAAATTAGATAAATCATAGAAGGCCCTTTTTTTGCAAAAGGAAAGTTTTCATTTTTTTCTTGAACACACACAAGAAATCTGCTGAGAGAATTTCCAAGGGTCGCTGATTCCAGAGACTAGGCACTGCCACAGAAAAAAAAACATCTTTCGCCTTTCGTTATGCAACAAGTATGTGGAAATAGTGAGTATGTGTTTATTCTCCAACCAGACTTTTCGCTGGGCTATACAGAGTGATCTTAGTGTAAAGGTAAGTTGGGACCATCTCACGAATTCACTTGTATATAAGACAAGGTCTTGAAGACAACACGCTGATGTAATGGGAGCAAGCGGAGATCAAGACGATGGGAAGAAATTGAGCAACTTTTGGGAAGTCTAAAAATGAGTCTAACAGTGTTTTGAAGAAAGTGTAGCTTATGTAAAAGCTTATCAGAAATGGTTAGAAAAAGCGTTCGCATAGTTCGATTCTGAATTTGAGCACGCCTACTTTCAACACCTGATTTGCTTTCCAAATATAGTGAAGAGTGTAGTATTTATTTTATGTGAAAGCGACATATCAGGTTCCCAGATCAAGTCTAAATTCCTCACCTTGCTGGAGAAAGATGTGGGTAATCCAAAAATTGTGGGGGCACGGGGTGAGCACTGAGGATAGTTAAGGAGATATTGGGGAACCAGCTGCATAATGTCCGTCTTAGCCAGGTTGAACTGGAGACCATTGCAGATCATTCATTGGCGCACCTCACCAAGGCAACCCACTAAATGAGAAAGAGCTCCATGAAAACAGAGACTTTAACATATATCTGGGTATCGTCGGCTTAAGAGGGATACTGCAGAAGGAAAATCCAAAGGAGACTCACGAATGTGTGAAGATCACTGTTAAAAAGGAGCATGGGAAAGGGACAAACTTGAGAGACTCCATAGCCTACCCAATAGGATTAGATACAAATGAGGTAACTTTGACAATTTGAGATCGATCTGCAAGGAAACTCCTAAACCATGCCATGATATGATCTGACATCTCAAGAGAGTAGCATGGTGTACAGTGTCAAACGCTGAAGAAAGATCATGCATGACCATTAAGGAGAGATACCCCTCTTCAACATAGGCCAGAATATCACCCCGTACAGTGACTAAGTGGATTCAGTCCCTTGCTTGGGACAGAAACCAGATTCTGCTCTGTTGTGAAATCAAAATGAATGTGTAAGGGGGACTAATCACAACTGTACCACCCATCTGTGACAAGTGAACGCAGGCCCTGTTTTGGGTAGCTTCGATCACCATATCTGCGTGGGTCAGTTGAACTTCTGCAGGTTCCCTAGTGTAGTTTTCCAAATGTTCTCTTAACTTCACAGTGGGACATGTGGACACGACCGCCGAATTAATTACTCACCAAGTGAGCTATGCAGTTGTCCTTGCCTGTGTGCATGTATCTTCCTTGGCAAGAACATTCTTCAACGTCCCCCTTTTTTTTAAGTGTTTCAAATTTCTTTTTTATGAAAGCTTTCTGAGACTTCACAAGTAACCAGCTCACTAAATCTAAGCTGGTGTTACAAAAGGCCAATTAATTCGCTTTTGTTTCCTTGATGTTTCTCCTATACTTTCCACAAAGCCCCTGCCCAAGCCATTGGTTAACACTTTTACTTCAGCTTTAAAGATAGGTTAGAGTTCCTGCAGGGGTTGGGTTACATCTCTAATAAGCCCTGTTCCATTATTTAATAAACCATCAACTGTACAACCGGATACCAGTCTCCAGCTCTTCCTGACCTTCATCTTAATTTACTACAGAAACAAGATAGGTTTGTCAGTGACCAAAGAAGAAATGAAACGAAGGCCTGTGAGTATTTCTTCTCCGATGGGATGATTACCAAAAATCCCCCCAAAATATGACCTTTTTGTAGTCATCCGAGCATGCAGCACTGGTATGGGTGATGCAGTTACGAGGTGGCAGGGAATAACTTCTTGCCATCCTCCAGCTTAATTACAGGAGATCGCTGGCCTGTCTCTGTTGGGTCCAGACTTAAGCTCACCTTGTCTAATTTTCCTTTTCCCCCCATCTGGTGTCGCTAGTGTTATTCCTTGTGTGGAAGAAATAGGTCACCCTGATGAAAAAAGAATGTGATTTATTCATTGGATTGCAAGGCAGGTAACAGTGTAGCAACCTCCGAAATCTCATCTAACTATACTTTTAGTCACATGACTGCAGAATATTCAAGAAATCCTTCTCCTAAGCGTTCTGGCGCTTTCATCTCCTTCGCGAGGACAATAGCCCTAATTATAAACCAAGGTTTCTGTTTATGGTTGGACATTATGCAGTTCCAGTGTGATGTAGCCTGTAAGGAGGTGCACATTACTTCTTACGTGCTTCTTGTTCTGCCTAATCAGCCGAGGGGTGTTCGTCCACTGCTCCATTCAGTTTGCTGCATCACACAGCATTCCATTGTCTACACTGTTTTGAACCGGCTGCATCTTTTGAAAACGAGCCCACATCCCTGCTCCAATACCCCCAGACTGGATGCAGCATGTCTGCCCAATGTTACCACGCATTCATCAAATGTTAATCATTGCATTCAGCCAAGAGGGAAATGGGAGTCCTAATAACTGTCTGCTAAGTAGAGAAAAAAAGTAAGGACAATCGGGGCATAGCAATGGATGTTCAGAGCTGAAGCTCATATGAGAGGTTCCTAATCCCTTCTTCAAAAGAACCTCCCCTCCCCACCCTCAGTCTTGGTGGTACTTGCACTCATTTATTATAGGAATTTACCCCCTCTCCCACACTAGACAATGAACATCTCTTGGGGTTAGGGGCAACGGAGCCTGTTGACTGGAACTTGGGACTCTATTACCCATTGCTTGCTATGGACAAGACAATTGGTTGTTCATTTACAAAGCTGAAATCAGTTGTTCCATTTTGAAGGACTCCTTGTGGACAGCCTTCGGTGGGGGTTCTGAAAGACGCATATGTCTGTTCAAACGATCACAGGAATGTGTACCTATCTGGGAGCTGCACACGTTTACTGAGGGTTGTTGTGAGGGAAGGTCGCTTCAAATGCAACGTTCCTTTTGTTTGATCTCAACGCTGCGGCCTGCTGCTTCATCGAGGTGCGTCATTGTTGGCAACCTTGGATGGTGACGGGGTCACATCGGCACATACCTACATGAATGGTTGGTGTACTACTCTATTCACAGTACCCATAGAGTCAGTCTAACAGTACCCACAGCTTCTTTTTAGGTTTAGTGTATCGGGTGTAGCATAAGTCATTGCTGCTCATATCCTTGCGCCTCCTTTTATTTCGGACTGTTCAGAGCACAGAGTTGTGAAAAAACGGCTTCCATAAGAGTTTTGAGTGTACATGAAGCTCAGTTATTTCAACTTTTGCCATTAAACTATGCCATTGAGGTCCTTTGCTTAGTGGATTATTGCAGGCAGATAAGTACCCCTTAAACCTCTCAGGATGCACAGGACTACAATGGTTCTTGCCCCCCCACACCCATTAGACTCAAGGTTTAGGCTTCATCTGTTTAGATTTGAAATCTGTCATGACCTGGGAGTGTCCATTTTGATGGCAATAAATGTAGTCTGCCATCAAGGCCCTCCTTTCTTCTACCAGACCCCCTGAAAGATATAACTGCACTTTTCTGAGTACCAGTTGTATTGCACCCACGGCAAGTTAAAGGTGCACAGTCTGGTCTCATTATTGCAATTTTCTGCATATACATGTCATGAAATGAACAACCATTTGTCTTGCTTTGAAAGTCTCTCTTCCCTCCCTCCCTTACCATCCTGCTAAACCGTCTCTGTGATAACCTGGATATCAACGATCAGGCCCTGGCCTGGCTGACCTCATTCCTCTCTGATCGACCCTCCCAGGTCCAACTTGGGTACTTACTTCCCTATATCTCACTATCTACCTGGTGTTCCCCAGGGGTCTAACATCTCTCCCTGGCTTTTCAACCAATACCTGGCACCTCTTGCCCACTGCATTGCCGCCCTCTGCTCCAACTTTCAATGCTTTGCGGATGACAGCTCGTTTTCAGGCTCCCCTCTGCCACCTCTTCTCCTTCTCTCATCTCTGACTGTCTGTCTGCTATCCAGGAGTGGGCCACCAATGATCTCTGATTTAAAGCCAGTAAAACGGACATTCTCCTCATCAGCACACCAGCACCCTCCTTTCCTGTCATTATCTGGCTGGCTTCCCTTCGCCCTCTTCCTGCTCACCTGTGGGGCGAAGAACCTCGGTGTCCTCTTCAACTCCACACTGTCCTTTTCTCCTCACATCTCTGACGTCTCTAAGAAGTCATACTACCAGCTGCACCTCCTCAGATGTATTCTTCCTTCCTCTCCTTCTTCCCCCAGAAGCTCACTGTCTTTAGAGCTCTGGTTCTTTCTAGGCTGGACTACTGCAACAGCCTCTTTCTAAATCTGCCTGCTTCTACTCTCCGCCCTCTGAAACTCAGCCAGAATAGGACTGCAAGACTTGTCCTTGGCCTCAAGCCCAGGTATTGTTTCTCTCCAGCACTGAAATCCCTTCATTGGCTCCCAATTCGTCACACACCTAGCTTTCGTCCTGAACTGGTGTACGTGGCAACCATTTTGTTAATTGGATCAGCCTAATGTGAAGTACTCCGTTTTTATGTCCAAAACTGTATGCAAACATGCATAGTAAGCAAGCCGAATAGGTCACGCCACAGCTAAAACCACCACACACTGAATCACATGTGGGTAGCACAATTCTGCCCAAAAGCCATACACAGTAGGCACTGATAACACACACAGGTCATAACACTTCATTTCAGAATAAAATGTACTGCAACAGTTCTAGATACCACAGACCACCAGTATGCACAGGTAACCGGGATGGCATACTGCCTGATGGCAAAATAAGAGTAATACCACACACATGACCCATAGGCACGCACAGCACGTACACACAGGATACAAGGTAGCACAAAAGCTACAGGCACCAATCTTGAACAATATACACTCGGATCACACTCCTGAAACCAATAGGCAACGATCATACAACGGTTGCCAATATAAAGGTACAGAAAGAAAATCTAAAGTCTACAGACGTTGTGAATTCCTGTGGTCAGGTAACACTCTATTCCAATGAACTAATTCTCTAACGCAAAGCGGGGCAGCAAATTTGGTTGTAATTAACCTAAGGTGAGGGGGTGAAACCTGGATGTCAGTGGGATTCTCTGCTACCCTGGGATTAGCTGGCAACAAACAAACCAGAAGAGACTATCCTAATATGGGCTTGAAGGGAAAAGTGATCGAGTTATCAAACTACTAATTGCTGCCAGGACGAGGGTGCCAGGAAATGGATAGGTCAGTCTGCTCTACGGAATAAAGATCCCTTATTATGAAAAGTGAGTGTCGTGAAGTGTGATTTGTTGAGTGTATACACCTTACCATTGGAATTTCCAACCTTGGTAGACTTCATATTTGTATAGGTAGTAACCTGAACTATTTTTTTTAAAGGGTTTTTTTCCCCTCCCTCCGTTCTTATAGCCTGTAGTTCTGGTTGGGCCAGGGGAATTTATTGAGATGTCCTCCAGAAAAGTTAAACTTATCATTTAAACTTGCGGGACTGGTTGCCGTCTGGGGTAGCTTGCAGTCGACCTTTTCAGTGAAATTCTACAAAGGGGTCCATTTTGGGGAGGAATGTAGACTAATACATGTATGTTTCTTCCACTGCGTTCATGGGCTCAGATGAGTGATTGATGTGGCAAATGTCTAATTATCGTAACACGTGGCACCGGCGTCAGTCTTGTGCCCTTGGCTACTGCACTGCAGTAAGATTGAAAAGATGCATTTAGCTGCTTCCAGGGTACTGTCTGAACACGTGAAATATGCCCACTTTCAGTGAAGAAATTAGGCAAGTATGGCTGCAAGCTCTCTGAACCTGGGCACCAGTATGTGTGCCCTGACCACCTTAGTGCCTTTGAACATACGAAAAGGGACTTCGGGAGGCACACAACTGCACGAAACTTCCCAATAATCATCTATGGTCAAATGTGAACGTCCCCAAAGGGGTTTTGATCTGTCCGGGTGGGGGAGGGGGTGGCTGAAGTGAATAGTTATTGGTGCAGTCCCAACATTTCTACCATTCAACTTTGCAGCCCTCTTGCCTCGCCACCCCCCAGCAACCCCCTTCCCCGTGAAATCTATGAAGCCAACTCGGGATATTTGGGACGGTTTCGGGAACTTCCGCCGGTGTTAGGATGAAGGTGGCTCAAGAGAAAGCATGTTCCATTCAGAGTCTGGTACGGAACCTAATCCGCTTGCAGTATTGACCTGCGAGCACGCGCAGCCAGTGTGGGCCATGCCGATCTAGGTATGCTGGGTGGCTTGTTGAGCTGAGGCTGCCATGGCTGCAAGCCTGGCCCTGCAAGGTGATGGCCATGGGTGCCATGCTCATCTCGTGGAGGGACATTGTTCCTAAGGCACCGAAACAATCATTTAACTCTTCATATCTGCCCAAAATGTCCTTTTTGGTTTTCTTAATACAGCATAGCGTTTCGAAAAAGAATTCGCCTGTAGCCCACAAATTCATTTGCTAGAATAACTCACAGTTTAGGTAAGGTAAGTGGTTTGCTCAAAATGTTGGCCTTGCTGCACATAAGGAGAAAACCTTTATGGGCATAAACTAGAACTGCGCATTTGGATCTGTGTATTTCATTTGAGATTAACCTCTTCCCTTCCCTGGCTCCACTCGCTGCAAACCCTGCCTCGACTTGAAGCCAGCCCCTATGTGCCGAGATTTCAAGATGCCCTTATCAGGTGTGCTGGTATTTTTACATTCTTTTGCGTTTGTTTTACTTCTCTAAAGTCAGACCTTTGAGTCCTCGAGTGCCAACTGCGGAACCTTCCCACCACCCGTCATGGGGGTAATTTGGCACCTGACTTGTGCCCTGATTAATTGCTTCGTGCGCACCCGTTGGCTCGATCTTTCTGTTTTCTGTTCGTTTCTGAATAGTAACACATACCGATCGTCTCGGTTTTTTTCTCACTGCCTGGAATTTACCATTTAAAATATATTTTGTGCGTCTTACTGAGGGTGTTGTGATGCCCACAGAAAGCAGCAACCGAAGCTGTAGCCACTCTCAGCAAGATATTTGACGAGGAGCAGCTGCGCTTTAGTGGTTACATTGCAGACTGACCCAGAGCCCTGGGTTCTAACCACAGCAGTTTCTATAGCATATTGTGCCCTGGGCGAAACCCTAGAATACGACCCCCCTTCACGGTGCTCCGCTACTGCTACCCCGCACTGCACGCACCCTCCAAAACCATTCCACCACTGCAGTTTACAAAGCATATTATTAAATTGTACTTAAAATGAATAAGCAGACCATGTTTAAACAAGATCTCAAACAGGAATTCATTTTGCCGAACCCCTGGTTATGGTAAATGTCTAAAGGAGGGGCGCTCATCTAGATGACGCTGCCCCTAAAGCATCTTGCTGCTGCCTAATCCATTTTTCAAAATAAGTGTAAGTGGCACGCTGCCATCATTTGATACGTTTTGCCAGTATATGGTAACTTGCAGTTGTGATTGTAGCACTAGGTGTATCTGGAGGGTCCATGGGCATGTCATCGCAATGCCCACAGAAGCAACAAAGAAAACATTTTCACTGTACACAAGCCACAACTGTTGGCTTTGTTAATTGTGTTCTACCTTTTGTATAAATCATTTTTTCACAGTAAAAAACTTATAGCAACATGCGCAAAATTACTCCTGGACACATAGAACACCAAAGAAAGCAAGTAGACCCCTTAAATTCATTCCCCTCTGCCTTCAAGCAAGTGCTGCAACAAGTACAATGGGCACAAATCTTCTTGTTTCCTCTCTACTTAAACTTTTTGATTTATCTCCCAGTTTGGCAAGGTGATTCCAGTCCATGTCATTTGAACACGTGTTCTCCGGGCCTGGGCTTTCATGTGACATCAGTTGGGTCTGGGAGTTAGTTCTGTTTCAGCTAATTAACATACCAGAAAACAGTGATTTTACGAAAGAAACTCCCGTGGTGTGGTGTTTAGGTGACATGGAGTCACTCATTTCATCGCCCCCTAAAGTATCGCCAAACAAGAACATTAGCTGTGTCACCTTGTACAAGACCATGCCTATGTCCTCCTTTCCTCATATATTAAGCCTTCCATTGGATTGGCTATTTACTTCAGTCTTCCCCCATTGCCCCCAAACCTCCTACTCCTGCAGGCAGTCCCTGGCCATTTTGAGTAAGCCAGCAAAAAAAGCCCTTTAGTCCACCTTAACGCCCGATCCTCAATTCTGGCATGTCATTGCTGTGGAACAATCAACACACCGTCACAGCTGTGGGGCAGTTTAAAGATGTACATTTTCACAAAGTTATGCTAATTTATTTAGGCGACAGAGGCCTTTTAAACAAAAAAAGTTTTTTAAACGTGCTTCTCTACCATGTTAGAGATTTAGCAGGCTGGCCCTGCTGCGTCCGCCTCCCCAGCCCCCAACCCCCAATATGTGGCCCGGGCAGTCGCCCGGTTTGCCCACCCATAGAAATGGGGCTGGTTCTAACCTTCACTTTGGACAACAGAAATAGTGTCCCAACTTGGGGGCACTCCCATCTTGGCACTTGACCACAAATGTGTGAATCCGGCCAAATCCACATCGAGGTGTAAATTGCTGCTCTGGTATTGCATCTGCAGCGGCTGATGATGATGATGATGATGAAGGAAGTGGGGAGCAGTTACATGGATCTGATTGATGGGAGGTTTGACCCCAACTGCAGCCAGCGATGTTTGATGCAGTCATCTGCACCCACAGAAAAAGAAAATCATTTCTTGAAATGGTGCCTTTTACAGCAAAGTTTACAATAACACCTGTGTGTAAGGCCACTGGATTTCCAGGCAGCAATCGATGGAGAATGCATGAGATGATGAAACTCAAAAATCTTATTAAAATGTGTTCACCAAACAGTATAATTCAAATTAACCATGAAGATATAATTAATCCCACTTGCACCTTTTTATGTTTCCAAACGGAATCCAAAATAGACATTTGATACTGGTTCACAAATGTTACGATAGTTCACCATATAAAGCGTGCCCTCACTGCAGTGTATGTCCATAAACAATACAGTGTATTTTTTTTAATTTGCTTGACATCTCTTTAGCTCTCAAGGTGTGTCCTTTGAATATCTGTGCTATATCAAATTCACCCTTCTGTTTTGTATGCATAACCATGAAATCCATTTGCTAATTTGTCTGGCATCGCCCTTATTGCTTGCAGACTTCACTATTTTCCTGAAATAAAAAGGAGTGTGGGAGCCCCTCTACTGAGCACGAACATGGGCCAAATACCCTGTTCTATGGAATGTCTTCCACTCAAGAGGGTCTACAGTCACGTTTTAGCTCACTGCTCCCTTCACCGAGGAAACATCTCCATTTGCATATCACTTGCTCACTGTGCCTTAGAGAGGCTCAGCTTCGCCTCACTGAGGAGGCCCAACAAGGCCGAAACTCATGTCTGGGGTTGCTGATGGACCTCTTGTTCAGAGGAGAATTGCCTAGCATTTCGGTGCTGGACCCCCCTTGTGGGTGGGACCAGACTGATAGGCAGATGGATATTTCCTTTTTGTGAAAGGTGCAGTGAGCTAAAACGTGGTTGTAGTTCCTCCTGAGTGCGAGTGTGGGATTATCGAGGACAGGGATGGCGTTGGGGCCTTTCAATTTCTTCAAATAAAAGGGGCCTTGAGGGGTGGGAGGAGCGGAGCCTTGCAACTGCCCCCATTTTGGCAGTCAGCAGCCTTATAACCCAGCAATATATTCCTTTACATATTTAGATAAGGGGCTTTGAATGTGCGCTTTGCATTGTCTTCTGAAACCTGTGCCCTCCTTAACTGCCCTCTCTTCCCTTGGGGGTCGTTAAACTGGCCTGTGAGCATCTAATAGCCGGTATGGCCCCAACCATGGGTGCCAACACTTAAGACCAAATTGACGCTTTCTCTGAAAGTCCTGAAAATATTTGCAGCTCTGCTTTTGCTGTGCATTCATGCCATGTTTTTCTGTGTTTGGTCCCATCGGCCGTGCCCGCTTTACGTCCTTTTTGAATGGTAGATGAATGCAGTGCTTTTATTCTCCCGCTGGCACAAAAGCTGCTTTGCTTATACTTCAGTTCGCATTCATCGTCCCAATCCTCTTTGCGCAGCACTCTCCTCGTGAATGCAGAAAGGGCAGGGATCCCCACCCCTTGCGTCGCTTGCCCGCACACAACAGTCAGTGGCTGTATCCTCTTGTGCCCACATTGCATTATAATGCAGTACTGCTGAAGGGGATGTGCCACGTGCTGGCAAAAGCAGCGTAATCTCTCCATTCCAAGTTTTCCAGATACTTTTCTTTGTCCTTGTGTGATTGTCCAAATAAACCCCCCTCTTTGGCGAGGGGCTGTTATGGTTGCACAGGGCAAAGGGGCTTCTGACGCTATTGTTTGACTTACCACCATAGATGTCCCTAGAGGGGGCAAAAGGGGCCAATTGTGCCCCCCATGTGCTGTTTTGCCACCTATTGGTGGCCTACCACACAAACACCCTGTGATTTGTGTGCCCCTTTATGTTTGTTTTATCACAGGATACATTTCTAAAGATGCTATGGGCTTGTCAAACGGCTTAATCACAAATCAATGCTTCTACTGTGCTCACTGCAGTTAAACTGTGGGTTCCTGGGTGCCAACTTTTGAAATGAACAACCGGGGCAGAAATTCCCCCAACCCTGCCCTGAATATAAGCAAGCAACCAGCTCAACCAATCCCCTGGCCGAAGTTTTAAATATACATCATCTTTGCAATAGCCACTGAACCTATCTGTTAGGGCCTATCTATGGATCCCTTAATGTGCTCAAAATCACTGCATTACCAACAGTGCAGTTCATGTACATGACTTCAAAGACAACAGTATTTCATCTCGAGCTACACTGACCCTGTACATAGATTGATTGAGGGTGTACCAGTGGTGGCTCGTCCATAATGAGTGAGGGGGCAGCCTCGCCCATTATGGAGTAACTGAGGAGCCAGCCCAGTGTAAACATGGAACACTCTGTCAGCTGCTTTTTGCATATGTGAACGTAGTGGGCGCTTCGTCGTCACCGCTCCGGCTATGGGTGCATGTGCAGGAACCAGAAAACGCTCTTTGCTTCCTGTTCATGCTACGCGGGAGCTGTAGTGCTAGGAGGAAAATTGAGGACTGGGACAGAAGGTAAGTTAATTTAAATATGTGCTTGTATGCGTGTATGCTTGTTTTTGCGTAATGAGCGAGTATATGATTGTGGTTTCTGTGAATGAGCGAGTGCAAGCTGTGCGTGAATGTGTGCATTTGTGTTGGGCCATGGAGCTTATTATCGCAGGAAGTGGGCTGTTGTACAACTCCCACTCCCCACCTGCCAAAATCGGCTCTGTACGAGGTGCTGGGGGACACCAGAACAGGCATGGTATTTGATTACTGGGTACCTATGATGGATACCTAGTACAAAAAAAAAATACCATGCCTGCCCATTGGTCTCCCCAGTGCCTCGCATGCACACATAATCATTGTGTGCGTGGGAGGTGTTGCGGGGCCCCGGTAGCAGGCCTGGTAGTTTTTACTGGACATCTCTGATAAAGCAAGCATGATGCATGTTTTTACATGGGTAGACTGACATTTTGAAGCAGCAGGTTTGGAACTCTTTTCGTACTGTGGCATGTATTTTTAATGGCATGGTTAACGTACGTATGGTATGGTGAGATGTAAAAAAAAACCAAAAAATAAACGTACGTATATTCTTATGTGGGGATACTGCCATTCATTTGCAGAATAAGCGTGGACATGTTCATGTTCTTGTATGGGAATGCTGGCATATATTGGTGCAGCCAGCATGGAAATGTGTGGGCACAGCCAGCATGAAAATATTGAGCAGGAGTGGAGCTCACTTTTTAGGATGTACATGAACTTTATGCAAATCTTTTATTGTTTTAACCCTACTTTGCACATGCATAATTTCACATCTTTTTTTAACCAGTTTGGTAATTCTAGGTGCCCTTCCAACAGTTTGGCCTATTGACCCTTACTTGATATGCCACCACCCCGCCCCGATGTTGGATGATTGCCCTGCTTTGTACCTCGCGACTGTAGAACATGCTCGTCTCCTAGTATAAGTGCCTGAAGTTAGGGGTGTTCCATTGCTTCTGATTTTATTTCCAAGGGAAACAGCGGTGGGCGGGGGAAGGGGGGGGCGGTGGCATCGGCTCTGCCATCCAATTAATCAAAAGAATGCTATTGTGTTGTCGGCTCTGTTGGTTGCTTTTACTTTTGGCACTAGAGTGTGGGGAGAGTCGGGAAGAAGGAAAGGCCGGTTTCCTACCTTGCCCATGTTTGTGTGCAGCCGCCGGCAGCTTTGTTTACATGGAGAGTGGGTGGAGAGTGCACTGTGCTGACGGGTAAGAGCACTTGGGTGTGCCAAGGCTGCGCTTTAACTTTTCTGACAGTTGGCCTTCACTGAACTGCCAGTGCGTACAAGTCCTCGGGGAAGCAAGAAGCTAACTGGGAAACACCAGGTGAGTAATATATCCGGGGCCGCTAGCGGAACGTCGGGGCTAACCCTGAAGTGGGAGGGGGTTGCTGCCAGAGTCCCTCGCTTCACTTATGTTTTAATGTGGAGTTTTAGAAAGGTTTATTTTGGTTGAAAACCTGCAAAAGTCCCTGAGGGCTGTTTTTCATTTTGCATTGACCGCCAATGACTGTTGAGTTGCTGTAGAATGAATGAGCGTGTGCCTGTGAGTGATGTTGTGGGTGGATATAGTGTATATTCCCACAACATTGTGTAGGGGCAGCCGGCCTAGCGGTGCCGAGGCGAGCTAGCAATCCCTTCTTCGCGAAAGCGGTGGGGCGTTAGACTAACGCGACTCCCCGTGGACCCCTGTGGCTCCGATCCGAGGTCCTCTGCTGCCATGTGCTGAACTCTCCATTACTCGGCGCTGGATCGGGAGAGCGGCCTCCTTGCCCAGTGAAAGGGGCGAGTGTAAATACTGCTGCGCTCTCGCTGTGATCCGACGAATCTGCCAGCCGGCTCGCAGGCGCGCCTTTCTGGGCTCGCGGTGGAGCCTGCGTGGTGGGGCACAGTACCTGCTCCCTGAACAGTCTTCCGCTATGTGCGGCACCCAGCACTTTAATTCATATTTTCTGTGAAAATCCGTTCTGTTAAACGCGCCACAAGAAAAACAGAAGGACGGTTATAGTAACATGTATGCCACGTTCAATGTGAAAACCTGGATTTCTCGGTCTTGGAAAGAGACTGCCAGAAAGTGTCGTAGGTGTGAATAGTAAATAGAAGTCCGGGATCAGACCTGCCTACATTTGAACATCAAAAACCCGGAGATTTCGGCTACACACCCCAACACTGCCTTTAGGACATTGAAGCCCGGGACCGGTTGTGTAGTTTATATTACAACAATACCCTGTTAATAAGGCTCAGAAATGTGCACCGATTTGCCCAGAGTCACACACTTGAGCCCAGTTCGCAACTCAGTGACTTGATGCCATGTTTTCTCAGGTCTAATTGGTACACATGTGTTTAATGAGAGGATTTCTTGAATACTCTATTTTAATTAACTTCTTTGTAAAGAACACATCATAATATACCAATAGGAAAAAAGCATAAACCTGTGTGAACATACATTAGGCAACACATGTACAATGTTCTAGCACAGAACGGCAGATCTTGGTCAGGTCAAACAGAACTGCGCGAATACTATACTTGAAAGATGACTCGCTGAGACGAGTGCTCTGTAGTGCTCTTTGACGCTGCCGTGTCCCGAGGACATCGGTTCGAAACCATTCAAAGGAATCCAACGGGATTGTTTCCCGTCACCTGCAAAAACGAAAAAAAATTCTGCACGTCAGAAATCCTGGAGCTATCCCCCTGTCTCCCGAACACTGCCTGGAACAGCCAGAGTCTCCGAACCAGATTGCGCTGCTTAAAGTAACGTATACAGGGCACTGTTATTGTGTGTGGAGAGGACACATGATTTGAAGGCAAAGAATAGGTTTCTACCCATTTTATTGGAAACTCTTGCATACTGGGGTGCTTGAACACACCAGGGTCGACGCTTAAGTATTCAGTGTCCCTCACGGGTTATAGATACTTTTCGGGGATCTTGTTAACGCGGCGTGGTTCTAGAAACAGATATCTCTCTTGTGTAGCAACTTTTTGATTCGTTATGTTTAACAGCTATTACAATATAACATTTTTCATTGAATGTTTTATTTTTGTGAACGTTTTGGTGTTTATGCATATGTTCGCTTGTGTCTATTGTAATGTTCAACATTACCATGATGGTTCACTGAAGGGACATTAGAGTAGCACACATCCTGTGTGTTTATTTACATGTTCAATTTATTTGACGTGTCTTATTGTTTGAAATGGAGTGTGTTTTTAATGTCAGTGTTATCGAACTTTAACAGATTTGTTTTGTACAGATAGTACATGTTTTCTGTATTGTGTGGCATTCTTTTATAGGGCGACTTAAGGTTAGATCATTGGTGAATAGTAGAATGTTCGTTTTTTGTTGGTATCCTGTTATGCTTATTTTCTTGTGATAAGCTTTGACAAGCCATGGGCATCCCTGTCAGAGGGCAGGTGGCGAGAACACGTGGCATTCCAAAGGCAACTTTGGGATTGTTTTGTTAATCTATTTCATTAGACACATGCAGGCACGGCTAACAAATACTCTTGTGCTCATTTGCATAGAAGTACTATCTACACCAATTCAAAAGTAGGCACAGGGAGGTTTCACTGTCATTTCTGAGTCTTACTTAGTTTCGTAATATGAAACTTTGGACATTTTTTGTGTGCTTGCTCATATTCTTACACGTTCAGAGTGTTCTGCTTACGAACACTTAGGTCCATACATCGTCCACCGGAGACTGGGTGATCTGATCCCCACTATTGCCTCCCCTGGTTACTTTTAGATACATTGCTGACAATTGCTCTCTCCTCCCCTTTTAGATCCCAACTCCCTTGTTTCTGTGCTCCCCAACCTCATTCTTCCCCCTATGATTATAATGCTCTTTTGCTTCCTGAAGCTAGATTCACGCTCAATAAATACCCTAGTGTAATGTAATGTATAGCGGCTTTCACCATTGGTACGATCTCAACGCTCTGTAGGTTGAATGCCCATGGGGACTGCAATTCAAGTATGGGAAATTCGTTGAAGTTATATAATGCATGTTTGCACTTTAGTCAATACGATGATAGGTAGGGGTGGCCAAGTCCCTGCTAGTTACCCATGTCGAGCAGGCATGTGCATGGGTGCAGATGAGTAGTCTGGAGAGTATGCGAGAGAGAGTTATTGTGTGCAGCTAGACCGAATTTTTATCTTGGGGCGGGGCTTGTGGCGATAGCTGCATTCGAATGGCATAGGTGTTCCACAAGGTGTGTGAAGCAGGAGAGCTATTGTCTTCAGCTAGACCAAATTTGATCGTGGGGGATGGCTGGCTGCCTTCTAATGGCGGAGGTGTTGTGGTGTTGTGTAAAGTATGTGAAGCAGGAGAGACATTGTGTGCAGAATAATAATTCATATGCTTTTTGGTAGTTCATAATACTACACATTACACATGTTCACTGTAAGAGCTCTTCTGTCTGCAGTAGGAAGCTGTGTGCATTTTTGTAAACATATTGTACTCTTTTAATACCTCGTGTATATTTGTATATGACATTAAATGTTGAACATTTTTTGCTTGTACTCATGCTGCTGATTGGTCATATAATATTAAACATTAGGGCCGCGTCAGAAATACAAATTCCCTTTTTTTGTGTGCATCTTAATATCTCACATTTGGCTGATGCGATTGAAAAAATTGTTGAAGCATAAACAACTTCATACTAAAGCATATTTGTTACATACATTTAAGTGGCTACTTCTGAGAAATCGGGTTTTAAACTTTTTTTTTCTCTTTGAAGATCTCCATTATCAATACGTGAAAAATGCCTTAGTTCAACTTTATAACTTTTCAAGGAGTGCATGGATTCTTAACAAATTCATCATGCTCGATCGTATGTGGAGTGCAGTAGTTTGCCGAATTTGGTGACGATCCACTGATAGGTTCAAATGTTATAGGTGAAAGTATTTTTCCTTTAACATTGACTGTGCAATGTGTTAAGGTTGCATCATACTAGGCAGGAAAATGCTTTCTCCAATAACATTTGGATTCATTGTATGGATCATCTCTAAATTTGGCAGGCAACTAATCGTGGCTGGTCGAATGAAGCATGCCAAATTTGGTAAGAATGCATGCACTGGTTGAATTTTTTCACTTTGTTGAAATGGAGATCTCCAGAAGAAAAATAGTTTTGGACACAATGTCTCAAATTGTGCACTTCCATTGATGGGCAAAAACAGCTCCCTGGAGCGACCCTCTTCAATCAGGCTTCAAGAAGAACGGCAGTATAACACTGAACATTCTTATACTTACCATCTTAAAGGCTAAAATAAAACAAGGCTCCCAGACAGTGTACGCTGCATTTATCGACCTCTCTCAGGCCTTCCACAAAGTCGACAGAACGAGACTATCGGCTAAATTGAAAAACTGGAACTGTCCAGAATCTGTCCTAAAACCAATAATAGCTCTCCACACCGGCACCACACTTAACGACCGGCTGAACAGGCAAGTTGCCCTCTCCAAGGAAATCCAAGCTAATAGAGGAATCAAGCAAGGCTGTCCGTTGGCTTCCGCGCTCTTTGTCGCGTTTCTGGGGGACTACAAAGACTCCGAAGTCTTGGTCCACAGCTTTCCCCCGAAGTTCGGAAACACCACCCTGTCCCGACTCCTTTATGCCGACGACATGATCCTGTTTGACCAAACCCCCATCGGCTTATAACGGCAGCTGGACAACCTTGCAGTCTATGGGCCTCATTACAACCCAGGCGGTAAGTTCCCTACTTTACCACCATGGTGTAAACTCTGTTTACACCATGGTGGATGGCGGATTTACCGCCCCATTCCAAGGTGAGTGGGGCGGTAATTCCCCATTCCCCATTTACCCTTCCCCATTCCCATTTTTGCCCCATAGGGCATAATGCGAGTGGGGAAGGCGCTAATTACGGCACCGTAAATTACGGTGCCGTAATTAGCACTAAGGCGGGTTAGCGCCTTGCATTTTAACGCCTGTTAAAAGCAGGCGTTAAAATGGTAATCAGGCGTTAAGGGTTAACGGCGCCGACGGCGCCCTTAAACCCTTAACGCCTGGGTTGTAATGAGGCCCAATATGTCCAACAACAACCTGCAAATAAATCGGGTCAAAACCAAAATCATGATCTTTGCGAAAACCCCCCATCCCCGGAAAAAAATTGTCTTGGTCAGTGAACAAAATCGGAATTGAAGTGGTCCCCCATTTTAAATACTTGGGGGTGTTTATTGATTGGTCAACTCAAGAATTGAAAATGCAAGACCACCTCTGGTCGAAAACCAAACTACTGACCTCCCAAATGAGAGCGATTGACAGGAAGTTTGGCAAATTTTCGCTAGCCCCGGCTATTAACTTCTACAAGGGAAAAATGGTCCCGGCCATAACTTATGGCATGGATACAATGTTCACCATCCCAACACAACTCTGCCGGAAATTAGAGGGGTACATCTGGAAAACCCTTCTTGGCCTACCTAACGCTATTCCCATCAAAGCGGTTAGAAGAGAGCTAGGCCTGCTCTCGTTAAGCGCTACTGTCAGTGTGGCTTCTCTCGCCCTGCTCAGGAAGACCCTAATCAAAGACGGCCTCCCGATTTTTAACATCATCGGGCAGGAGCTGGCCACCACGAACTGTAAGGCCGTCCTAGTCTGGATACGCCGCCAAGAAAGCAAACTGGAAGAACTGCAATGCTCAAAAATCGACCTGATCACGAATCCTCAAAGAGTCAGTGAAAAACTGAAGATCCAAGACTGGATCAATACCATCGACAAAGCTGCTGCAATCAAGTTCTTAAAGCATCTCCCTCCCACGTACAAGTTGAAATCTCCCATGGCGTACTGTCTTAAATTTCCGGACAAAAAATTGCGATCAACATTTCTAAGAGCCCGATTCAACCTGCTCCATACTAGAGAAATTCTAGGGATAAGAAGCGTATCCACTAATACAATCTGTAGACTATGCAATACCCCGGATTCCATCAAGACAATTCGCCACCTCCTGCTAAATTGCCCCTCTTTGAATCAAGCACGCTCAGCTTTTTTAACCCCATTATGGCGCAACTCGATCCTGATTGAAGAAAACACATGGTGGTGCCGTTTGATTTCTGGGGAAAAATCTCGCTGGGCGGTCGCCACGGCTAAAATAATCGAAGAGGCCTTTGCCAAAATCAACGCCGTGGGACGTAAACCCTCACTTGAACCTCACGACCCTTGCTAGGCTCGAGCTACTCTAGGCTCTCTTCTTCCAGCTCATGAGTCTCCACGGAAACTCGGTCTAGCAAAGCTGTTCTTCCTACTGGCTGATCACGAGCCACTCTTCACGCTATACAGGACTCGACTCTACCTTTGGAATGAAAATGATCCTGCCTTGGAAAGAAAATGGGTGAAACGAACTTTGATTTATTTTAAGCGACATCTTCTTGTAAAAATCATTTCTCTTTTTTTGATTATGTACAAGTATAATAAAAAAATAAAAAAAATTGTCTGCTTTATTTCTGGAGTTTTTTCGGCAAACATGTACACTTTGCTGTTCTAGATGATTATAAACCAGTCAAATTCAAGATATTAACTTGTAGAATAATGAGATCTTTTATTTCTGACATGCATAGTACTTATTAGTTTTGTTTTTATATTGCACACCTCTAAAGTTGTCTTCAGTGCTATGCCATGTCCAAGTAGCAGTGCATTGTGACTCTGCCCAGGGTGGCATTCAGACCATGTTCCGAGGGTGTAAAGGAAAGTGGGCCAAGGAGATTGAGTAAGGGAAGAGTTGGAAAAGTCAAGGAGGAATGTACAGTTTCAGGGATCAAAAATTGCTGTCAGCGATTTAACTTGTGCTTCTAGCCCTGAGGGCCTGGTTAGCTTTAAACCAACAGCTACCAGGAGTTACATATGGCTCTCCAGGCGAAGTGGTGCCTTACAACCATACATTTATGACATTAACTTTGAGCATTCGTGAATGTTAATAAAGAAGAATTGGTACACATCTAGTACACATTTAAACATGATGGATAATACATAATGGGCAAAAAGTCAAAGTTTGCCTTTCTTGTAGAAGTTGGATTTTGGTTCTCTGTGTTGTTTGAATATGTGTGGTTTTTGTTCTCCACACCTTTTTATTAAGAACATTTCTGTACTTCTTACATTTTGAAATTCTGTTTTGAATCAATAATTATCATGATTATATAAAAAATAAAAACCTTGAGTTCACATCATAAGACTATTTTGATTGCATTCAGAACATGATATAGCCTAAATCATTTTTGAAGTGATATCGGTAAGGATACACTCAACATCTAAATTATTCTAAAAATAATTTGTAACTAAAATCATAGCAGCATGGATCTTATTGTTAGTTCTTAGGTGTGTTCAAGTGACTCCCAAGGGAGCAGGAGCGCACAGTCTTCCTCTTGCTCCAAACGCACTCACAATTCCACGTGATCACAAACAACCAGGTGCAATAGACGAGACCTGTGAGAGGAACCACAGGCACTCTTACAGGAGGATGGCTTTTGGTCTGTGGCTGCAGTGTGGCCTGCTAGAAGCCTAGTGGGGATAATAATGGTAGGGGGGGAGGTTGGATTTTTCTTCTTGGACTGAGACTGGGCTCTTCTGGGAGAAAATATGCATGATCCAGTCTCAACTTGCTTACTGGGCCTGCGCTGCCCGCCCTGTAAATGGATGGCAGCAGGGTATTTTTAAGTTCAGAACGGTTGTAGAGTCTGCTGTCAGACTTCTTTCTATATTGGTAGATGTGGCCCTTTACCTGCACTTACTGCTGCTAACCTGTATTATCTATTTTGATGTGTGTGGAGTGCTACCTATCACCTTCTTGCTGCTTCACAGCCCTTCTCTGCCTTGTACAAAGTGGCATGACATCACATATGCGGCATAACAAAACATGACATAACCCGGAGTGACTTAACATGATGTATGTGCTTGTTTAACAAAACGGCCCGTTCTGTCCCAAAAAATGGATTGGTGGATAAGTGAATATACATGTAGATAAAGCACAAAATTAGCTAAACTTCCTTAAAACCAAAAATATACTCTTACAAAATCGAAATTTAGAATGAAGAAATAAAATAAAATACAGTATCAGTATTCTTAATATGATCTACAAATTTAAGAATATACTTCTGAAAACGAATCTAAAAATACATTTTGTCTCGGCACAAACAAATTCATGTACCTTCATATCGTACAGCATCTGAACTGTCGTAATGTATGTTCATTCATTATATGAAATACGAGCGTGCGAAAATGCTGGCAGTGTTTTGTTCAATTGTTTCTATGGGCTCAATAGAAATAGAAATAAAAAAGACGTCTGAAATGTTATCTAAAAATGGAACGTTCTGTCTCCACATGTTACCTTGTTTTGTAAAATATTCGAACCAGTGTAGTGTAGTCTATTGGTAATGTGAACTATGAAAGGCAGACTAGGAAGGTAGGTAGATGGGCCCAAAGACCGAGACCAACAAATTGTTAGAAATGGGGTGTCAACGAAACACCATCCGATAGAGGGACTCAAACGCCTAAACATTTCGAAAGTATGAGGCAGAGATCCTAATATGTATATACCCAAACATACATATTTAATACTGCCACGCTAGTAAGTAGCAGGGAGGTTAAGCTTCCATTTAACTTAGTGCTTTCCCCTTTTGAATGGGCAGATAATCAACAAATTTGGCAGGCAACTGATTGTGACCAATCCAATGAAGCATGCCAAATTTTGTAAGAATCCAGGTTCTTGTTGAAAAGTGTTTCCAAGTAGAGAAAAACAGTTCACTTTGATATGTGCTGAAATGTGCAATTCAAAATGCGAACGTATGAAATACGTTTTAAAACTGACCTAAAAATAGAACATTCTTTCTTTACAGAAACCACCATAATGGGCACCTTTTGTCACCATCCACTTTCACCACTATACACACCCTACACCCCCATCAACACACACCGACCACAATCTGCATGCAACACAGTCCCTATTCCGTGATAAATAACCTAACGTATTGTAATGAGTCTCCAGACTGCCCCATTCTGTCAATTTGCACATCCTTATTGCACACTGGGTATACCGATCCAGAAAGAGGCAATGTGAGAAAGTGAAATTGTGTCTGTCTGCAAGAGGCCAGTGTCTGGAGTGCAGGGAGGACAAAATGTTTTTTTTTTCTCTGTAAGGAGAACTTCCCATTTCTCTTGGCAACCAACTGCCCTCTAAAATCGCCTATCACCTTACACTACACACACAAATCCGCCATAGATGGCCTCCACAGGCCTATGCATTAGCATCTTAACATTAATCAAGCTATCACTAGGATACACACTCTAGTCCTATTGCACTCCCCACACATCAGCAGGTGGCCAAACCCAGAACATTTCAACCCATCAGATCTTTAGTTCATCCCTTCAGATAACATATCCTCAAGTGTTCATTACTCGGGACGTGGGTGCTTCCTACCGGTACCCATCAACACCACAGATTTCACATCGGTCTCACTTGATATCCCACTAATAAACCCTCATTTACTCACAGAGCCACGCACAGCGACGTCAACCAAATTGGCAAAAGGGCACTATATAAGACTGTTTACAGTACATTAGCCTCTGTCACCATACTCCCCAACATAACATGCACACAGTCGCCATCAGCCTGAACTATCATCCACCTGTACTATCAGGCTTTACTGCTATATGCACCACCAGCCACAATTTAGGATGAGCCCACACCAACATTCGGAACACCCATCACACATACACATCAGCCTATGCCACTGTACGCAACCTGTGCAACCATCCAAACCGAGCCACCACATGCCTCCTTTCCCTAAACAGCTCTTGCCACCATTTGCATCCTCTGCTACCATCCACATCAGCCATCTGTGAGGGTGCAGAAGGAGATGGACTAGACACAGGTGGCATATTTATTTTGGTTAATTTCGCAAGAAAGAAAAAGGGGTTGGGCAAAGGCCTAACTGCCCCTAACTACTAAGAGGGGTTGCCCTGCCCCAAAAATCGAATACCTTGGACGCGGTCAGGATATCCGTCCAACAAAAATGTCCACCATCCTTTGTCTAAACCCAATTCCGTTCCTTACACTCTCAATCTAACAAAACATTGGAAATACCAACGTTAAGGTCACTATAAACACTCAGTGTACATTATATATTCATAAACATAAATATAGTCTTCCACACTACAAATGAAACCTTAACCCACACCACATCTTAACGTCACGACTTTTACTTTAAATGTAAGGTGGTAAACATCAAGAGCCTAATATAGTTAAAGTGAGTGTTGTGAAGTTGGTGCGACACTAGATTTTTTTCAAGAATATATTTTGCATTGGGCGTTTAACTTTAAAATTAAGTGAACGGATTATTTTGTAAATATACTGATGAGATCAATTGTATAGTGTGTTTCGTCCCGCAAGATGTGCTCTGTGGCCTGCACGGGCGGGGTGGTTCATGCTACCTACACAAGAACATGTGCCAATGGTCCTGCTTATGTTCCGCATCTATGCGATGCACACTGTTCGCTCCTTCGCCTTACTGCATTTGCTGCTCTTTTCTTTTTCCAATGTATAAAGCTGCAGCAAAGCCATTTCGGGTGGGTTTGCCTTGGCACCGGCCTCCAACATGAAGCCTACTGGTCTTTCGAGTTTTCTGAAATGCTTGAAGCTGAGCTTCTTTGCCAGCCAGACCTGCATCCCTGCTGCACATGTCTGGCCCCGTCAGCATGTCTCTCTCATTGTTCCTTTCTAATTACCCATGCGCCGCGAATGTCTCTTTGCTTTTGACGAGCTCCTGACCTGTTCCAGGTTTGTTTTGTCTACTGATTGTTCTAGCCTGAATGTTCCAACCCCCCCTTGCTGCCAAACCATGAACTTCCCTTTTCGATATTAATTCCTTATTGCTTTTATTTGTACAGCAACATCCCAGTAGTAAACTTTAGGCAATCTGTCCAGTCCTGAAAGTTCTTGCTTGACATTGTGTCGTCGGGCGGTGAGGATCCGGGCATCATGATGTCCTCCCCGCATTCAGCTTGCGAATAGCCTTTGTAAAAGCCTTAACATTGTAGCCTTCAAAACACATATGCTCGCAGAAGTTGGTGAATTGGTGAAAATGAGCCAACGTGGACGTTGGAAGATCGTGGCATGGCTAGTAATCACTTGGTGTGAGCACTTATGCAATAGCTTGTGGTATGAGGTATGTCAACTTCACTTTACAATTTCATCTGTCCCCTAGCACACATCAGTCCCCAATTTTTTTTAATTAGTCTTTGTGACCGCTCAACATTGCTCTCCAGGCAAACCCTGTCCGTACTTAAATGGATATAGTTTATGCCAGTATGTTATTCGTACGGTCCGTTCCCTTTCCCCCATACTGTTGGCATCACAGGGGGACTGGGAATTAAGAGGTCCTGGAAATAATTTTCATAGTGGCTCCATATTACATATTTTGAAAAGGCACAGCCTTTTTCCTATGAGAATTTGGATACACCACATAAGAGGCCCATGGTGCAGAGGCCTACTGGGAAATCTCCAGAGTTCCCCATAGGCCAGTCCACCCCTAGTTGGGATGTCCCATGGATTGGGGGACCGGCTGCAGCGTGTTGCTAAGTTGCAAAATCGAATTGTTTTCGTACACGTGCATGCCCCGCGTGGTACCAACCCAGCGTGGCCCATGCGGTACCGCCCCAGCATGCCCTGCCCAACCACCAGTCCCTTTCTCTGCTTTGAACGGGACAGAGCGCCGAGCAGTGTCTGAGCTTACTGCACTTCAGCAACCCACCTTGGTGTGAGGTTGTCTATTGGTAACAGGAAGAGAGGCTGAGCTTTGAGATTCTGGTGTTCATGACCACCTTCCCATGAAGGGCCGCCTCCCCAGCCTCCATCTCATTTGTTTTGAATTCTCCTTGGAGGCCTGTAAACCATTACATAGTGTTTCTTCCCATCTGCTGGATACTTGTGGCATTTCTAGTCTCTAATCCAGCGTCAAATATTGCTTTCCTTGGGCCGTGTTGGGCCTGAGGTGCTCAGTCGTCAATAGGATCTGTTTGGGGTGGGCTTAGCCCATGATGCAAGCAACTCCTCTGCCCCACACAGAGTGAAATAGCGTATAGCAGGACCTCAGCCCAAAGGCTCTGGGGGGAGGCTGACAGTTTTCTCAATTATAGGTCCACTTAACAGGGGAGGCATCTGCAGAGAGGCACGTTGGAAGGATCCCCATTAATCCTGGATCACCTCTTGGCTACAAACTGGTGGTGCAGATGTCATGCAATGGATGGTTGAGCGCAGTGGTGTGACATAGGGCGTGCATCATTTCTAAGATTACCTGATAGCAAGTGCTTTGCCAACAGTATGCGACTGTCAGGCTGCCATGTCAGTGTTTTGTGAAGATACAAAGCATGGGTTTGTTAATGATGATCGGCCAATGCGCCATATCCAAAGGATGTTGTAGGGTCCCTGAGGAGAGCTGGGTAGAGGAATAAAATCAAAACATAGCAGCACCCTTATGCCTAATTAGGCTTCAGTGACGAGCTGCATTATCCCTCTGAATGGAGGAAAATGCCTTTTCCAGAGAAGGTAGAAACAGCCTTGATTTTTTTCAATTATTTATTTGGTGGAAGAATTTGCTTGTGAAGTCTGGGTGCTTAATGCTGGCAAAGAGTTCCAAGACTGAAGTGGGTAATACATTCTGGCCCGCTTCGCGCAAGTCAGACCTCTGTGTATTCCCACGGGTGTCCACTTTTCAGAAATGCATGGGGTTCCCTGTTTTCCTTGGCTTGGACACCCAAGCCCAGGCTGCAGCTCTGGCTGTGCTACGTTACAGGTGTCACCTCTGGGGAGGAATGGGGATCCTGCCGGGGATCCCTGGAGCTGCCGCTGTGCTCCGGGGACAGTACACCCACATGGTGCATGGATGTCCAACGCCGGGGACATCACCTCCAATCATCCTGGAGTTGCGGCTGGGCTGCATTAGCTTTTCCCTTCGGGGAGGTATTGACACACTGGTGGGGAGAAGCTATAACGCAGGCCAACCAGAGCTCCAGCAAAGTCGGGGGTAATATCCCTGGCCTTGGGTGCTTTGCAGGGATCGCTCATCAAAACAACGTGCCAAAAAGGACGAGCTATCTTGTCCTTGGCACTACGAAGGTAATGTGAAGGGCGAGATAACTGTTGTAGAATTCAATATCAAAATCTTTAAGGATCAGGATGGTGTACCGCCTAACTTAGTTCACTACAGTTCCAAAAACTGCTTGTTTTACTAATGGCTTGCCACTTCTTGAGATTTCCTTCTCCAAGATTAATCTAGCACAGTTTACACAACAGGGGTTCTTGAGGTTCACTTCCCCAAAACATTTCCCAGTACCTCAAGTTCTCTGGATTCCCTTCTCCACTATGGTACTGTAGTACTCAGATGACTTGTATTTGCTCAATGTTCCTCGTAAGAAAACAAAAGGTCCTCTTGAACTGCCTTTTGGCTTGCTTCAGCATTCAATTCTCACTTCTCTGTGGTTCTTTCACTAAGTCTTTTGCTTGTCGCCGTGTAGGGCTTCCTGGTCTCAGCGCAGTTGTCCTACCACATGGTCCACCCATCACAAGTTTGCACAACCAGAAGCCCTGTGCTTCACTTTGACTCGATTTACAAGGTCTGTGGTTTTCACAGTGACAGGCACAGATGTCAGGCAGCACGGTCCACCCATCACAGGTTGTGCAACTATAGGTCCCCACCCCTTTGGCCCTGTTGGACTACTTCACAGCCTCTTCTGTTTCAGGCTTGAGACTTTCTTTTGGTTCTGTTCACAGTGCTACTTTCACTGAGTCTGACACCTGTTATACACCTGAGCCTTGTTAAGGGACCTCTGGTGTGTGTTGGCTAGCATTGCCTGACCAGAAAGTCAAGTACTGGGACATTCCTGCACTTCAGTAGTGGATGTCTGCATAACCATCTTCTTCATCCCAGTACCAGAGTGGTGTTTCACATAGGAAGTGTGCATTACTCCTAGTCCCCTCTTATTCGTCTCACTACCAGGTAGGGCTGAATGGGGAGTATTGGTTGGGATTGTATAGAACCCATGCATGCTAAGTAAGGGTGGGGATAGGTCAGTATTGGGAAAGGGGATACTATTTCTCACCCTGTGGTACTCTCTTCCCCAATCCCCAAGGACCCTCCCCCCAGGTGATCCTCCCGCACTTGTCTGCCCCCAGGGCCGGGATCCAAAAGCGATGGCCCTTCCCTGGCCACCTGAATGGAAGATCCTTGGGGAGTAGATGTGAGTGAACCTTCAGGTTTCTCACAGTAGTCACCAATCAACTCCAAAAAAACCTAGGTATCATCTGCTTAGTTGGTGTAGCAGACCCCTGTGCTGTAAGCAGATCAAACAAAGGCTTGGCATGGATGTTCAACAGCAAGGGGGAGAGGCGGGAGCCTTGTGGGACACCACAAGTAAGACTAATCAGAGTGGCCTGGGAATCGTCCACTGCCACCCTGTCCCTACATAGTCCCAAAAAGGATTTTATCTAGCCTACAGAAGATTTCGAGAATCTGCCAACTTCAACCAATCTCTTCACAAGCTGAGAGCGGCCAAACTAGATTGAAAACGGCTGACAAGTCGAGGCATCAGTAGTGCAGTATGGCCCCGGTCAATGATACTGACTATGTTGGATTTCAATCAAGTAGGGTGGTTCAGGTTCCATGTCCGGCCCGAAAGCCAGATTTACAGACCCCTAGCAGCCTGTAAACTTCACAAAATTCTTACATTTGAATGTATGCCACTTTATCGATAATCTTTAGGAGAAAGGGAACGTTTGCGATGGGTCGGTAATTCCCTGCTATTGCGGGATCCATGTTATCCTTTTTCAAAAGCAGCGTGAACCATGTCTCCTTTAAAGAGGAAGGAATGGAGGGCTCTACAAAAGAAGTATTTCTAATCCAGGGAATGAGTATCTCAGACTCCTTGATAATGCTAGCAGGGCATGCGTCTCTTAAACAAGAGGTGGGGTTCTTACCCCCTTAAAATGGATAAGGTCTCTTTCTCAGTAACTTGATTGAAGAAAAATGTCAGGTCCTTAGACGAAGGCAAGTATGTGGGCGCCAAGAGTCGGCTGAGTGAGGTGGGAAGGTTCTGACTCAAAAGGCGAGATGTAATATTTTGTTGGTAAAGAGAGATTTTCCTAGAGAGCTCATCTTGAATTGCCAGACACCAGGCATTACTTTTCTCAATTTCTGGTCTCCTATTCTTCCCTTGGAGTTTGCGGAGAATGGTGGAGCGCTAACGTGAACTAGATTTAGCCGCAAGAATTCTAGAATTGTAGCTGGATCGTTTGGCAGATAGAATAGCTTGCTAGTAGGCTGTCGCCGCCCTCCTCTTTATAGCTAAACTATGTGTCAAAACATGGATTTTATTCTCCACATGCTTTCTTTCGCCCTTTTCACTTTACTAAAGGAGATCATTTCGTTGTTGAACCAGGTGTTTTTTCTTAGTGTCTCTTTTAATGTTTTTGGTCCTAACGGGCAATGGTATCCACAGCCTTTAGACTAGTTTGCTGGTATTCGGTGACCAGATCATCAACCAAGAAAGGAGACCAGCTCCTATAGAGACGGGCCATACTTGAGGTGTAACATTTTTTAAATGGCTTGCCTTTTTAGTTCTTTTGGGTGGAGGAGTCGTACAAGTAAGATTGGATGGTAGTATGAGCTTAAAGGAGAGAAGAGGGTGATCTGACCAAGGGCATGAAGTAGCCTCAATGGGAGTTTTTCAGTACTGTGTGCTTAGATAATGTGTAAGGGCCCCCCTCTTTAAAAGGCGGTATGGCGTGGAGGCCTTGGTCCTATGTTGAATCAGTACAATAAAAGCATCAGTAAAACCTGCAGGACTCCCGGTCAGTGGTTCAGGTGATGAATCTACCACACGCATGGACCGTTTGCAGCAGGAAGAGAAGATTGCTTGAGCATCTATGAAGAAAGGAAGGCTGGTGCTCTATGAATAAACTGGAGCAACGGCAGTGGTCAAATCCACGGATTGTATATACTGTAGGGTTTGACTATACAGACATGATGTATATAACACGTCATATATATTTCTTTTGTCTATGCTGACGACTGGTGGGCCTTTGACATTAGTGATGGCCCTGAGGAATCTCGAGTACGACACTGAGAACAGGATGTAAAGGGCCAATGTCTTTGTTCCGTTGAGGGCATAGAGGAATGCCTGTGTGTAGCGACTTTCTGCGCCTGGGATGACTGCGATGGTGGGTGTTTTCTGCTGCGGGAAGAGAGTGCACACAAGCAGCAGTTATGTTTAGGACATGTTCTTCTTTCGAAATGTATTTTTTTAAATAGTAAAAGTGGGTGTGTTTCTTAAAATGGGAATTCCTTGTGGTTGCTGAATAAAAGGTTTGTCCATGTTCTGCAGAATGTGGAGTGGGCCTGAACCGCCAACTGCTTGCGTAGATGCCGAGTTGTTGTTACTTTGAGTTGATCCAGGGCGTGCCTGCGGTATCCCTCCATTGCCCGAGTCCCAGACTCCTGCATCCTTGTTAGGCACCTACCGACATGTTGCCTCTGCTCATGAATGAAACCATCCTTTGTGGCCTCATTTAGTCCAAGGTGTTTTGGTGACTTAAGGATGTTCTCTATTGATGGTCTCAACAAGTCTCCAGACTCCTTGTCAACCAAAGGGACTTTCTGAAGCTCTATTGTTGGTGATATTTGACGATGCAGGATCTGCCAGCAAGCGGGTTTCTAAAAATAATGTTCATTAAATGGGACCTACATGTTTTTGTGACCAACGTGCACAAGGCTTATTAGGAAATCTACCCCTGTTTATTGGTACAGCTGCGAATTCCCACGGATCTTTGCTTTTGAAAATCTTACTGTCATGCATTTTGCGAGGAATCGCTTTATTAAATACGATTGCCCCAAAGTTTAGAACATGTGCTTGATTGTTGATTCACCTTTTGTATGACTACTTTTTTCAGTAACTTCAACAAATGTACACTACATTTCAATGAACTTCTTGATCCTTTTTACCCACTCTTCCCTCTACAAAAGCATGGCTATGTGCGCTTAAATGGTTATGCACAAACGACAGGAAATCGCATGTCCTCCAGGTACGATCCGTCAACAGCCTTTCCAAGCATTGTTCTTTTTGGTGGTATGCTGAGGGCATTGGTACAACACACACACTTCAAAGAATGTGACGCAGCTTGCCTTCCCACTGCAGCTGTGGCTGTGGCATTAAGAGAATGTAACATCTCGAAGTGACTCACTCCTTACCAGACGTCTGCCTGATGGAATTGATTTACGTGTTTATAGGATGTTGCACACGCGTTTTTTCAAAAACGTACTAATGGCGCATTCACTACTTTGCTCAGTTCCCCTCTCCAACCCAGTTTTCTCTTAGCAGCTTTTACCTCTTAAGTTGTAATGCCCTTCCTGTCTCTCACCTCTCTTGCCTCGATCCTGATGCTTCCTTTTCCTTGCTTTCTGCCTTATCCTCGTTTCTCCATTTTCTTCCAACTCTCCTTTCACACGCCCTAGTGCCTTCTGGTTACCCCCCTCCCTCTCCCGCCTTTCTGTCGTTTTCATTTCTTCTTTCTGATCATCGCCACTCTAATCTTCTCACTGTCAATTCCACTTTTCCTCTCTTTCTTTCTTCCTTGCTGTCTTTCATCGCCATGTCCTTCGTCGTTGCTTTTAACTTTTAAGCCCGTCTCATTGCCCCCTCTCTTCACCCATTTCTTCGCTCACTAAGCCCACGTTGTCCCCGGCTTCCATTTCTCTCCTCATATCCATCTCTCTCATGTAAAGATTGGTTTTCCTGGTAATGTTTTGCCCTCTGATTTCAGATCCCTTTTTGTCATTTCCCCTTCTTTCCTGACCCATCTTGCCTTTGCATCTTCTCATTGTTGCTCCTTTCCAACATTGCATGTTCCTGTCCCATGCTTTTCTTTGACCCCCCCCTGCCCCAGTGCTTACGTGACCCTTTCTTGTGCTCCCCGCCTTATCTACGTGCTCCTTTATTTTCTGCCTTGTGTGGACCTTTTTCTGGTATCCTACCTCGCTTGTGTGCCTCAGCGTGAACCCCCCCTGCCCCGTTTGCCTGTGCTGTGTGGCTTTTTGCCATACGCCCCCCCTCTCATGTGCCGGCCACGTGTGGCCCCTTGCTGGCTCCCCCCCTCGTGTGCCTATCATGTGTGGCCCGTTTCTTGACCCACCAACACCCCCCTGCCTGTCAGCCATGCATTGCCCTTTGCCGACTTCCCCTCCTTCCGTATGTGCCTGTCCCGTGTGGCCCTTTGCCGGTCCCCCTCTGTGTGCCTGTCCCGTGTGGCCCTTTGCCGGTCCCCCTCTGTGTGCCTGTCCCGTGTGGCCCTTTGCCGGTCCCCCTCTGTGTGCCTGTCCCGTGTGGCCCTTTGCCGGTCCCCCTCTGTGTGCCTGTCCCGTGTGGCCCTTTGCCGGTCCCCCTCTGTGTGCCTGTCCCGTGTGGCCCTTTGCCGGTCCCCCTCTGTGTGCCTGTCCCGTGTGGCCCTTTGCCGGTCCCCCTCTGTGTGCCTGTCCCGTGTGGCCCTTTGCCGGTCCCCCTCTGTGTGCCTGTCCCGTGTGGCCCTTTGCCGGTCCCCCTCCGTGTGCCTGTCCCGTGTGGCCCTTTGCCGGACCCCCTCCGTGTGCCTGTCCCGTGTGGCCCTTTGCCAGACCCCCTCCGTGTGCCTCTCGTGTGGCCCTTTGCCGGACCCCACTCAACAGTCACGTGTGGCACTTTGCTAGACCGCTCACCCCCTGTGTGCCTGTCACGAGTTGCGCATTTCCCTAACACCGCCACGCCCCCTTGGGCACCTGCCTTGCGTGGCCAATTAGTGGGTCCCCCACTGTGTGCCTGTCATGCATGGCCCCCCTGCATCAGCCCCCCCTCTTTGGCAGACCCCATCCATCAGTCACATGTGGTCATTTGCCGGATCTCGCGCTTGTGTGCCTGCCACACATGGATCTTTGCCAGTTCCCCCCCCCCATGCGCCTCACGTGTTGCTTTTTTTGCAAGAACCCCCCTCATGTGCCTGTCACGCATGGCCATTTGCCGAACCCCTCCCACCCTTCCCTGCGCCTGCCATATGTGGCCCTTTGTCAGATCCCCTCCGTGCCTTTGCCAGAACCCCCCATTGTGTGCCAAAGCCCCCTTGTGTGCCTGCCACGTGTAGCCCTTTGCCGGACCCCCCCTCGTGTGCTAGTAATGTGTGGCCCTTTGCTGGACCCCCCATGACCGCCCCTGGCGCACCGGTCACACGTGACGGTTTGCCGGGCCCCCAAAGAACACCCCCCCATTGTGTGCCTGTCATGCGTGGCCCTTTGCAGGGTGCCCCCTGCACCTGTCACGCATTGCCCATTAGTGGGGGACCCCTGTGCACCTGCCACACGTGGCCCTGTGCAGACCACCCCACCAGCCTGTCACACGTGCCCTTTTCTGGACCCCCCCGCTCCCCTTGCCCCCTGGGTGTCTCCCGCGTGGCCCTTTGCAAGGGCCTCCCTGCACCTGCCTTTCACGTGTGGCCTGTCACTTGTGATCCTTTGCGCATTACCGAGCAGCACCAGTCTGTCAAGTGCCGCCCTTTGAGCACCCCTCTCCTGCCTAGCATGGCTCTCTGAGCGCCACCCCCACACCTCTACCCTCAGAAGTGGTATTTTGCACAGCCCCAAACCTCCACCTGATTGGAATATCCCTTTGCACAACCCCACTACAGCCTGAGCCTTTGTCCCCTGTTGATGAGCCTTTGATTTCTACTCTTCCCAATGTTTTCCTAGGTCCACCTCATTCCCTTGTTTCCTATCTCCATCTCTTACTCCATCTCTATCCTGTTTCATCTTTGTTTTTCAAATTCTGCCTTGCTCCTTTTCACCTTTCATCTCCTCTCCCATTCTGTTCACTTTAATTTTTCTTCCTCCTACTCCTGTTTTCTCCCCTTATACCTCCTTCCCCTCCCCCTCCAACTTCTGTCTATATTTTCCCAAAATGTTGCATGTTTGTGCTCATTAGTGCAGGCTAATGGGGACTACTTATTGGATACAATCAAATCAGCCGTGCTTGTTTACGGGGCACATACATAAATGCATTTACTTCTATGAATGCAGCATATCTTTTAAAGTTCTTAATTGTTTTTCTCTATAGGAAGTACCAGTCACCTGAGGAGAGCAAATCTTAAAACTCCAGAATTCAAGGTAAATGACCACCCGTCTCTAGCGTGTTAGCTTTGCAATCGCTATAATAGTCGGCCATCGGCTTATGCAAAAGTGATTGTTGATAGATGACGAATGCATGGGCATTCGGAGCATATAATGCATGGCCTTCCTTCGCTAAGCCAATCGAAGCAGCAAGGCATGACAGGGGGTTGTTTGAGATGTTCCTTCCTGTTGTGGTTATTACAGCATTATGGTGATGACATTGGAGTACTTCCGGTAATGGTTCCAAAACCATTTTGCTTACTACTTTGCTCTTTCCATCCTTCGTTTGCTTAACAGGACCTTTTCACCCTAATTCAACTCAATTCCATTTGAATTGTTTGTAAACCTTTAGTACTGTAAGGGGTGGGGGGGTCCTTCTGCTGTTTATTATCAGTGGTGTGTACAAATCTGCCTGGAGTTGGACCCAGTGAGTGAGGGCAAAAGGGGGCGGGTAGGGGATGAGTCATGTTCTAAAAACATTTCGAAAATAGTACATTTTACAATTTTGAGAAAGTGGCTAAAGAGCCAGGTAATTTTCAAATTCACTGAATACTGACTAACCTTTAAATCATGAAGCACATCTCACATTAAAAAGATTGCAAGGATGTTAATACAATGGCTAAAGGTCAGGGAGGGCTGATCTGCTTTCAGCAGCTCTTTCCAGAGAGCAGGCTCCACCTCAGAGTGGCCTTTGCTATGATGCTCTGCCTCTCCGGTAATGGGTGGTGCATTCCCGGACCCATCATTAAGAGCCCCACGGTTGGAAATTACAGTAACTTTCTTTTGTCCTTCGAGCACAACGTTGCGTGGTAGGCAGCTTTAAGAATCTGGGGTAGCGAGCAGAATTATGACTGTGCACATTTAAAAAGATTATATTTTAAGAAAAATGCTGCTATTGTTGACTTTTGCAAGACCTATCGACTTTTGAAGAGACGCAGGCCCATAATGAGACTTGACCCGACCACGCATGCCCTCCTTGACGCACCAAACTGGCATCTAAAAGGCTTTTATTCAACCCCCACTAAACATTTAGAGACTATGCTTTGACGATTGACTGACCGTGTCTGCATACTGCCCCTGAGAGGTAAAATTGGCATGCAGATTCCTCTGCCTGCACTTGATTGGTGAGCCTAACTCCATCCTATCTGTGACCGTTTTAATTGTTAGCAAGTATGCAAAGGACTACCGTAGACTTTGGGTCATTTCAGAGGCGGTGTTTGAGTTTTTCTCTCCCACAGGACCTAGCGTATGGCATGCATAGCTATTCTGTGTCTCTTGCTGAGTTGCTCGAGACTGGCAGGACAGCTATGCATGTCATGGCTTGAAATCCGGAAGTAGTACATGCAGATTGTATAAGGATTCCTAGCTGACTCCCTTTTGATTTATGGAATTAGTTTGATTCCCCCATATAGATATTGCAAAACCATTAATAAACAGTATTTAGAAATCACAAAGCCTGGCATGTTACGATGGTTCCAACTTCCTTTACTTAAGTCTTCTGTAAGATTAGCACATGACTTAAGATGAGAACTGTGTAATATGAGATGGTTCTATAGTGGCAATGAATTTCCTCTACCGACTGGTTAGCAGATGCTATGGAGTTAAGACACGCCACGTTCCCAATCGAAATTGTTTCCAGTTTTTAAGTGCCTCCATTCAATCGAAGGAAGCGATCTGTTATGCCACTAAAGTAAAGGTAGCTTACTTCTTAAGGCCTTCACATATTGCTTTTCTTGAGATAAATTTAAAGGGTATGTTCCTGACCAACCTCCTTCCCTGTTGAAAAAATCTTTTTTTGATTTTGGTAATGCTTGAAACTTGGGCACCTGTTGAAGAATTATCATTTTCCAAAAAAGACTTTGCCTGTTGCCACAAGTTGCATTATCCATTGACACTCCTAAGGGAGGCCTTTCTCACCATAAACTAAAAACTGCTGGAAGGATTGACTTCAAGTAAGTATGCATTAGATATTGCTCAAACATGAAATCCTTTCTGGGGAGTGTAGTGGTGCACAAACCCTTCTGTTCCAGCAGAGGATTCCTGCTCCCTGCTTGTCCAGGAAAGGCTTGATGACACTTCCTGGTTTCTCTCTTCTATTTCTACTCTGGATGGACCAATCGGAAACCACCAACCACTAGACTTCTTTGTGGTTCTCAAAGGTGATCCTCATGCTTCTGTGCTTCTCCCTCAACACAGTACTGATCTTCTGGCTTCCTTGTTGGTCACTGGAGTGCCTCCTCGTCACAGTACTAGGAAGTGAATCCTCACTTGGGTAACTCCAGATCTTCTTCATCCCGGTACTTACTAGGGCAATACTAGCGTGGCAATATCTCATGACTCTATGCAGGAAGGGATTGTTATTGAGGTCTCAAAAAGGGGGTCTAGGGGTAAGGGGGTCTAGGGGTCAGGCGATTGGGGGGGATTGGAATACTGCATTCTCCCAGTGCCACCGGTCACCTGAAGAGTTTCCCTGCCATGAGATCCACCCGCTGAGTACCACCCCGAGGGGGAATATCGGGTAGTAGCCTCACCTCCCTGGCCTCATGGAAAGGGGCCTCCCCCATGGATGCAGTGACCATACCCTGGAATTCATCAGAGTGCATGTTGTTGCTGCAATGTTGCTAAAAGGAAAGACTGCACTGCTGCATTTTGTACATTCTAAACATTAGCAATTTTCCCCATCAGAAGACCTAGGTATTTGCTAGAGGTTACAAGAGCATTCATGATCCTTTGTACCAGAGAAAAAAGTATAAATTGTTCTTAGCGTTTTGAAATGTCCAGCTGTTTTTCCCTAAAAGGTGTCTTTTTGTTTGCCGTCCCTAGATTTAAGTAATTCTGTTGATGGCACAAAGGCATTTTTTTTGTTTTGGCTTCTGAGTCAATTGTTCCGCAAAGGGCATTAATTCCCCTTTACCCTGTAGTCTAACCCGTGTAAAATGTGCGTGATAGTACACTGACTTGTCTGCTTTATCTGATCTGACAAGGTCTGTAAACTGCCTTTGTTTTGAGGGGGATAGGAAATCCTCTAAGCCCAGGATGGGAGGCCTACCAGGGTGGAAGCCAGAGCCTGTCCTACCCTAGAGCATGAAGGTGACAGCTGAGAGGGCCCCAATTCCTGTGCCCTCCCCAAGTGCTAGTTTATACATGGACAGTACCCACTTGCTTCACCCAATGATTCTTGACATCAGTGCATGCCAAGCTTCTCTTTTTCTAGATCGCTTTCTAGCCATTCTCACTTGGCCACCATTGGAATCCACGAGGGATCCCCTATCTAAAATGGCCGCCGGCACCCTCTCGAACTCATCTTCGTCCACATGACCGCATCGCCCACCGCGATTGGCTTGCCCTGCCTTTACCAGGCCAATCACACACCGGCAGGCAAGCGCCGGCCCACACCCAAAGGACCATTGACCCAAGGATCCCTGCCTGTCTGGAGCCTGTCCGGAGGCGTCCGAGGCCCGGGTCCTGAACTCTGTCCCGTGGGGTAAGGCTCCTATGACTCCACTGCCCACCATTCTGGCTATTAAACATAACGTTCCCGAATTTGTCTTGCTTGTTGTGATCTGCAAGATGCATCAGTAATATCTCGACTCTGTCCTCGACTTCGTTAGACTTTGCTATGTTGTTGCTAGCCTGTTATGTATGCTTCCTGAGCCGCGCTAGGTCGCTCCCTACAGGGTACTGTCCCATCTTGACTCCTTTAAGGTTATTTCACATTTACCTTCCTTACCTGTATTGCGCCTGCATGTCTTGCCCGTTCGCCGGTAGCTTTCTAACCTGCTTTGCATACTAAACTACTTGCAGGGCTTGCCCGCTTCCTGTCTTTGTACAAGTCACGCTACTTTGATGGTCTCGTTCGCTCCCAGCTCTCAATACGGTCACCATACCGAACTGTAGTTCTACCTACTTGGGCTGTTACTGCACTAACTGCACACTATTTAGCCCACTGACTACTCAAACTCATGCACGCTGCACATCGGCTCTCTTATGATGCTTAGCAAAGTATATGTCACCATACCAGTCAGGAAGGTGTCCCTGACCCTAATCTGCACACGTCCAGGCTGCTGGTAGTCTTACACTCAAACTGCGTTGTGCCTTAAGGCCGCTTTCAAATTGTGTTGTGCCCTAAGGTCGCTCTCAGACCATTTCAAATTGTGTTGTGCCTTAAGGTCGCTTTCAGACCATTTCAAACTGTGTTGTACCCTAAGGTCGCTTTCAGACCATTTCAAATTGTGTTGTGCCCTAGGTTCGCTTTCAGACCATTTCAAATTGTGTTGTGCCCTAAGGTCGCTCTCTGACCATTTCAAATTGTGTTGTGCCCTAAGGTCGCTTTCAGACCATTTCAAATTGTGTTGTGCCCTAAGGTCGCTTTCAGACCATTTCAAATTGTGTTGTGCCCTAAGGTCGCTCTCAGACCATTTCAAATTGTGTTGTGCCTTAAGGTCGCTTTCAGACCATTTCAAACTGTGTTGTGCCCTAAGGTCGCTTTCAGACCATTTCAAATTGTGTTGTGCCCTAAGGTCGCTTTCAGACCATTTCAAATTGTGTTGTGCCCTAAGGTCGCTTTCAGACCATTTCAAATTGTGCATCTAGCTATTGTGATCCCCTATCTAGGTGCATGCTACTTGGCCACTGTGATATGTCAAACCTAGGTGTTGCCCTGCTGTGTGCACCCTAGCCCACTGTAACGTGTCACCCCTAGATATTACTAGGTGTACTGTAGCCTAACCGAGCTGTATCTAATGTGCCTGACACCCAAACATAGCTGTGCTGCATCTTACAATGCCTCTCCCAGGCTTCTAGTCACACTATAGCACCTGCTTTTACTGCCACCGTCATACCGGTCCCATTCAGGACCAATCTAGTCCCTGTCAACAAGATCATAGGTACCCTATTCAGGCAGCTAGCACCACCATCATGCACGTCAGTGTGCGCCCTCTACTGCACTACATCCTAGCCACACACGCTGCCCTAATCATTCAACTACCTAAGGCAACCACCCCTGCCCTTGAGGCTAATTATCTTGCCTGCCCAAACCTATACAACCCAGCCTCACCCACCATGACTGACCCATATAGCGAGCCCCTCAGCAACTACCGCAGGCGCTCACCACCCTAGTAACCAGATCAACCAATACCTTAATGACCCAGCACTCTAGCTTGAACATTTTGCCATGAAACCTACTCCTAACCAACCTTGCCCCCTCATTCTCAGGAATAAGAGACTAGGCACTAAATTCTGCATTCGTCCTTCCCGCTCTAACACCACCAAGCAAGCTCTACACACACCACCTAGCCCACCCTCGCCCACTTCTACTGGCAAAACTAAGACCACAGGAGTTAAATTGCCTGTGTTCAAGGGCGCCCTTATCAATGCTAGATCCCTCACAGCACACGCGCTTGACATAGCCGACCTTATCACCACTGCAGACCTTGACTTCATTGCCATATCCAAAACTTGGCTACATGCCGCAACGGGCCCCTCTCTAGCCCTGGCCCTACCGCCTGACTATGGCAACACGCGCTCTGACCGCTCCTCTGCTCAAACTAGAGGTGGCGGCGTGGCCTTCATCTGCAAAAATTCCCTTGACCCAAGAGTGGTATCCGATTCCAAACTCGAATCAGCTGAACTGCTGTCTATCAAATTATTACTAACACCCAACCAAACGGCCACCCTTCACCTTATTTACAGGCCCCCAGGTCCGGCACCCACCTTTGTCAGTGAAATTTCCTCTCTCCTTCTAGACAAAACAAAAAACAACTCACAATCAATCATCTTAGGCGACCTTAATCTAGGTCGTGGCGACCCCAAAGATCCTGTAGCAACTGATCTGGAGAATGCTCTCATAGACCTTGGCCTCACCTTGTACATCCAAGAACCGACCCATATCAAAGGTAGGACCATTGATTGGTTAGCCGGCTCCAACTGCAACATCCAGATCCTCAACAACTCCCCATGCTTATGGCCTGACCATCACATCATAACGTTTAACATTGAAGCTACCCCACGAGCCCCAACACCAATGGCCCCAGCACTCCCCACCCGCAATAAAAAAAAATATAACAAAAGAACAACTCCTCCCACTGTTACTCCCTTCCCTCAATGCGGCCACCAACTCATGCTCTGATCCCACCTCCCTCGCAGACACCTACAACCAAACGATGCTCACGGCTATTGACTCTATAGCACCTATCAAACCGAGGAAGGCTAAACCGCGAGCATACCTTAACTCATGGTTCACTCCACAGCTAAGAATCCTCCGTAAAGCTAAACGCTGTGCGGAAAATCGCTGGAAAAGCTACCCGTCTGATGATCATAAAGATGGTTTCCTCCTCGCCTCCCTTATTTATAAAGATGCCATCATCACTGCTAAAAAAGAACCGCTCAACAATCGTATCATGCAAGCAGATTCAAATTCCAAGGAACTCTTTAGAATCCTAAAAGAGCTCGAAACCCCAGTCTTCCCCTCCAGACACATGCACGAAAGACAGCAAATGGTGTGCTAACATCCAAGCAGCCCTACTAAACAAAATCGCTGTGCTTCAATCCAAAATTAAAGAAAAGCAGGACAGCCTGAAGCGTGACAACCGCTCCCTCTCCGCTACCAGGCCCACCCCTCCCAAAATGGCTAATACCAAACCCTTCACCTTCTCACCGCTCACTGTCACTGAGGTAGAAAACATCATCCGGAGGATTAAACCGTCCAACTGCCAAGGTGACCCGTGCCCAGCTCCCATCATCAAGGATTCTGCCCACGACTTAGCTCCATTCATTACAGCCTTCCTTAACTCCTCATTTAAAACAGGTATTGTCCCGGACAACCTTAAGGACGCGTGGGTGATCCCGCTACTAAAAAAACCTTCTCTTGACCCAAGCATACCCACGAACTTCCGACCTATTACTAGTCCCATTTTTGCTTAAGTTATTGGACCGTGCAGCTTACCTGCAGATCCAAAACTACCTCGAATCAAACAATCTGTTAGGTCTACGACAATCTGGATTTCGGCCCAGACATGGGACCGAAACGGCTCTATTAGACCTAAAAACCCAGATCGAAGTACTGAAGGACAAAGGCAAAATAGCAATGCTACTACTTCTCGACCTCTCCGCCGCATTTGATTTGGTTAACCACCAGATCCTTTGCAGGCACCTCCACTCTGCTGCCAACTTCTCACCGTCCGCTGCGGCCTGGATCAAATCCTTTTTGAGCAACAGATCCATGAGGGTCTTTGCGCCCTCCGCAGCCGCGGATCCTTCTATTCATTGCGGCGTACCCCAGGGTTCTTGCGTGTCACCTACACTTTACAATATCTTTACGAAACCACTTTTTGATGTGCTTGATTATCTGGGTGTCTCCTACACCAACTATGCGGACGACACCCAGATACTCATTCCTATCTCCGGTGATTTTCTAGCTGACACTAAGGCCCTCAATGACGTCTACCTGGTCATCCAAGCTTGGATGGCCCAGCACCAGCAATGTCTGAACGACGATAAGACGGAGCTCCTTATCTTGGGTACCTCACAACGCCTGAGCAAACTTGAGCCGTCTTATCAGTCAGTCACCATAGACGGCAATACCATACGAGTCTCGAAAGACACTAAAACAGTGGAGATCTTACTGAGCCACCTAACATGCCATACACCGCTCCCCAGCGCCGGTGTGCGCAGTATCAAAGATGCTACAGTTACACTAGATCACCTGGGACTTATATCAGATCAACATACCCCGGACAAGACTTTACTTACCTTCGGGGATGCCATGCCAAGCCACCCCCCAATCTTGTACTTGGACACTGAGCAGCACAGGCTGCCATTTCTACCTCATGGCGGCCATATACAGAGAAAAGGGGTGGGGCTTTGCCTACTACTTGAAACGTCTGTTTGTAACACCTCCCGGGTGGGGAAGACCGGGCTAGATTGGCCAGGGACAGTAAACCAATTGGAGGAAGTGGAAGAGGATAAAGACATCAGGAAGCAGGAAGTTGTGGGTTGTTTGTGTGCAGTCGGAGGAGGAGGAGGAGGAGGAGGATCCCGAGGAGGAGGATCAGGAGGATCACCAGGAGGAGGATTACTTAAAATCAGTACCATAATATCACATTTTCATTGATGTCATGTATTCTCTACTAACGGAACTGTCTGTCCTGCTTGTTGCTGGAGCTCCTTCATCAAACTATCTCCCTAATCCCATTTCACTGCCTTCCAGTTTGCTCAAAGAACAAATTCAATTTATTTGACATGGCTTACGAAGCCATACAAGCAATGGCTCTCCCTTGAGGCTGTGCACCAGATTTCTACCATGCAAGCCTAATTGTACACTTTGTTCTTCATCCAGTCACCTTCTCCGGATTCTCAAATTGGCATGCCAGATCATTTTGGTGTCTTCTGCCTAAAACATTGCTAGCTTGATTTCTGGAAACCACTTACAGCTTTGCTGTTAATCAGATGATCTCTGATCATACACGTGTTGGCCAGCTCACTCAATCTACTCTACTTGTAAAGAGAGTTAAGTTGCAATCGAGCAAGATATAAAACATAACATCTGCTAACATCACAACCAAAGGTTGCTGGCTGTCTCTTCTCCCAAATGCCTCCCTTGATCCTCAGTTTCTGTTCTACTTTGCGGCTCAGATAGCTCAGTGGTTTAAGAGCTTGCTGCTTAGAAAGACATCCAGCCAGGAGATCTGAACCCCAGTAGGACCTACTGAACGCCACCTTTCGAAATCCAAACATTAAATGCCATTAAAGTAGCAAGACCTATTTACAGCATAATGAAATGGCAAAAAGTGCAAGGTATTACATTTTCGAAGCCTGACCTTATTGTGTACAGCAGCTCGCGGATTAACCACTCTCCCATTTTCTGCTGTCTGTGTGCCGTTGAGCTCCGTTACTGACCCCACTTGTAGGGTCTCACCTCTCCGGTTCGGCATTTTGCTTGATCGTCTTCCCTTCTCTTTGCCAGTTCAGGCCCGACTCGCTAATCTCAGTCCTTAAATTTGGTTGAAGGACCCCTGTTCTTTTTTGATGCTTGACTCTTTTCCCCCTGAAAGAGGAAAATATTATTGGGGTTGATGTTGAAAACCTGCAGAATGATTCAGTAGTTGCGGCAAGAGTCATTCATTTCAATTGTGGTGATGGTTGCTTTTTTGTCATAATCAATGTACCAAGATGATAGTTTGATCTAGCAAGAACTGGAAGCTTGGAATTAAAAATGTTTTTTCTTGGTTCAAATGTTGCCTTCAAAGAGTATAATAATGAGCTGGGCCGGTCATGCTGAGTTCCAATTACATTCTGTGAAATGGACTAGAGGGCGATTATAAAGTGAGCATTGCGGCAGCTGGGATTGTGTATTGAAGTTGCTTTTGATCTTTTATCCGCCTTGGAATATCTATTTTTCTCTGAATTGATGATTTGGTCAGGAAGGGGATGGAGAAGGCGGGTGTGCCCGACTTAATTATGTACAGTGACACACGACCAGACCACACTTACCACTGCTTTGAAAAGAGATTCCTTGACTCATTATTTTTATCTTCGGCGAGTCTGTCTCTCTAGTCGGGTTCTCCTCTAGGCCAGTGTGTTTCCTTGCATAGATCACACTGAACTGAATCGGCTCAAGGCACTTTGCACAACATAGAGCTTGGATTGGCTGACTTTGATGGGATCCCTGGAGTCTGCGGCCCTATGTAGCAATGCAAGTTACTTACCCTGCAGTGTATAGTGCTCCAACACGACTTGTGGGGGAGACGAGACAGAGTCAGACTCCAAGCACATTTGAAAACTGGTAAACCGGCAAAGCGAAGCACAACATAAATGCGAACTGTGGTTATTGTTTTTGTAGGAACATGTTGGTATTAGTACAGAGGAACACTCGGAGTTTGCACTTTAGTGCACCTCTCCTGCTTTATTAATTGAACAAGCAGAATTTAACTTTCTTATGTTATGTTATTGTGCATTTGGGTAGCGCCTTATATACCATTGGTATGATCTGAAAGCGCTGTTGGTTGAACGCCCTCTGGGACGAAAGAGAAAATAGATCAACACATTCTGGCTGCTTTATTGGTGTAGAGAAGGTGGGAAGAAAGTTCCCACAGACCATCTTGAAAAATATTTGAAACCTGGAACAACCTGCCCAAGTGCCCAAACATGAATGTAAAATTGCTGAAGTGTCAAAGATCATTGAATGATCAGCAGTTTTACGTTTTTGGTAGTATTGCGTCTTTAGCCAAAATTGTGACTTGGATGAAATATTAGCCGTTATTTACAAGGATAACTGGGTTCTTTCCTGTGGTTACTTATTATGTGGATGTCCAGATAATTCGGACTTCAACTCCTATGATCTTTCACCACCGACTATGCTGGCTACTGCTGATGGGAGTCCAAGTCCCAAGGATCTGGAGTTCCACATGAGTAAAAAGAAGTGCATCTGTTCTCACGCCGATGTCCCAGGAAGCCTTCCTCCAGTGCTGACTAATGTTCTCTGTGCTCTGATATGCTCTCTTTTTAGAGTAAAAGGTTGAAAACCCGGGTACATGTTCTGCACCCCTCCCAGAATCGGCCTCGACCACTTATGAGAATCTGTTTCCTTTGGTGGCCCCTTTTCTTCCTTCGCAGACTGCACATATTTTCTGCATACGAGATGTGCCCCCTTGGGCCTATTTCTCAGGCTCCGAGTCAGGCGATTTCTTCCACCCACTGATTTTTTTTTTTTGGACATTTTTCCTGGTCTCCCTCCACGCCACAGGACACAAGCTTCTTGCTGTGTCGACACTGCAGAAGCACACCTTCCCAAACTGTGTTTGGGGCAACACCATCTTATGGGCACATGGTTTTCCCAATTCCGTTTGTCCAGCCAACATCTTTTTCATATGTTAGCCCGAGGTGTTCCTGCAGCATAGCAGTGCACATAAGCTACACCTAAGCAGTCTTCACTTTTCATGAGCACACACAGAGCCAGTGAGTGCGATCCTCCTGTGACTGCTCGACTATAGATGACCCCCATCATGTCGGGCCAACTTGCGACACTATCTATAGCTCACCCGTGGTGCTGAGCAGGCACGTGTCTACTAGCTCTGGCTGCAGTCCCCCTAACACAATGGGATTGACCCTTTTCAAGAGGCCGCTTATCAACCGGTTAATCCATTCCCAGAACCAGAAGGATGTTTTTCAGAGGACAAAGTGCTGTATAAAATACTGGCTTCTTGTGGACACAAGTTCCACGGCCACAATTGCCAAGTCATTAAAAAGGTATGTTCAGGTCCTTAGCACCTCTACTGCCGATGCTGCAAGTACAGCTTTCTGGGGTCTGAATGCTGAGCTGCTGGGGTAATCACCAAATGCATTGGAGGTCACGCTTTTAGACTGGTCAGCGAGGACCGGAACATTGGCTTGGGATCTTCTAGTTCTCCATCATGACCTTCCTGGTGGGCAAAAAAATAGGCCTGGTGCCTATTAATCCTTTTACGTGCCACCTTGGATTGCTACAGATTACCCACATTTTCATTTTGTTCGCTTCCTTTCAGTGCATTTCAGGACATGATGGTGTACATCAATGTAGGGTGCTGGTTAAGTATGTGTGAGTCTGCCATCTCAAGCAGCAAGGGGAGGGGTTTTACTCCTATCTGTTTACAGTGCCCAAACCCAACAAGGCTGGCCTGGGCACTATCCTCAACCTCTCCAAGTGCAATCTCTTCCTACTCCAAGAGAGATTCAAGATGATTACACTCTGCCAGATAAAGTCCTCTCTCCGGAAGGGCGATTGACTCAGCGTGGTGGACCTTCAGGATGCATACATGCATATTCTGATCTGGAATCCACATTGGAGGAAACACTACGACAACCGAATCTTCGAAGCACCAAACACCCAAAAAGAGCTCTTCAAAATCATAAACGAAATCAAAAACCCTCCGGGATGTAACAACACACCAACTCCGTCCGCGAAACTCTGCAACGACCTTGCAGACCACTTCAAAAACAAAATCACCAGCATCCAACAAACCATTCAAAGCAGACCGTCTGATCTGACCACAACCCCAACCTACACCCGGGAGGAACACCCAAACAAACTACGAAGCTTTCCAGAAATATCAGTGGAGACATTTTCGTCAAACTAGTGAATGAAAGCAATAACTCAGGGTCCCCCCCAAAGACCTATGCCCACCAGACATATACAAATCAATTCTTAAACGAGCAACTCCCATGGAATATCACAGGAACGTCCTCAACCATTCCATTGCAACTGGGAAAGTGCCACAAGCCTTCAAAACTGCACACATCAGGCCACTACTCAAAGATACAGCGGGAAATTAAATTTGACACAGTCGACCATGACACCCTCATAACGAGATTAGAAGGACTTGGAATAACAGACAGTGCCCTACTATGGATCAAATCTTTCCTAACAAACAGAACGGAAACTGTATGGATGAAACCATTCAAATCCAGCCCGAGAGATTCCACCTGTGGAGTACCACAAGGATCATCCTTCTCCCCGCTACTATTCAACATTTACCTGTATCTTCTGATCAGAATCATCAAAAGCCACGGCCTCACTTGCTAAAACTATGCTGATGATACACAAATAATCTTCAAAATACAAGGCAACCCGGAAAGAAACTCAACGCTAGAAAACTGCCCCAGCGATGTATTGTTCTGGATGAACTCCAATTCCCTCAAAATCAACCCAGGCAAAACTGAAATAATGATTGTCACAAAAAATTGAGGAGAAAACCAATTCATCCCTTGGCCAAGGGAACTCTGGACAACCCCAGCACCCTCGGCGATTGTAAAAAACCTGGGGATTCTGATGGACAATAATCTCATGCTAGAGCCACAAGTAAACGCTCTCCTCAAGAAATGCTTCTTCCTCCTGCGAGCGGCAAAGAGAATTTTACCGTTATCGTTCGCCAACAAAACAACCACCATCATCGCCCTCGTCATGTCCAAAGTAGACTACGACAATAGCCTATACCTAGGCATGCCTGAACGAATCCTAAAAAAAAAAAAAAAACTACAACGTATTCAAAACGCGGCAGCCAGACTACTTCTGAAACTACCCCGAAGAGAACACACCGCACCAGTGCTGAAAACACTACATTGGCTACCAATAAAACAAATAAAATTCAAAACAATGTGCATTACACAACGAAGGCGCTGAGTTCCTAAGAGACAAACTGTGCCTACATCAACCGACAAGAACGCTCAGATCAAGCATGGACATCCGCCTGGAACCGAAGCCCTAAAACAAAAGAAAACTTGGAGGATCCTCCTTCTCTCACCAAGCCCGAAAACCTGGAACGACCTTCCAAAGTACAAACGTAACACAAGAAACCACCTATTATTCAGGAAATTACTCAAAACCTGGCTCTTCACGTCATAACTAGAAAGACTGGCCACAGGGGCACCGACATAACTAAAAAATCAATGAACGTAGAGTGACCGCGATACACACCGATCAACCAATGGGAAAAGCTGAGGTAAATATCCCACAGCATACTAAAGGACCAAACGGGAGACAGTCGCAGTACAACCAAAGACAGTAAACCTAGCAAACTAAGACAGAAACACTAGAACGAATCAACAAGAGGACCATGACCTTAACTATAACCTTCCTCAACAGCCCTAAGAACAAAACATAAAGAGGGAAAGGAAGCACTGCATCATGGGTCCCAATGCAATGGGTGAGAAACAGAATGTTTCATCACTACACTCTGTCCACCAATACAAAGCAGGAAGCACAATGCCTCACCACACAAAACTACAACTAAACAACAGTCCCAAGGATGTTCACCCCACGGAAATCAAAGAACCAGCCAGGACAGAAGGATGCGAACGTCTGAATACACACGCTCACCAAGACGGATCCACTAGGACAACACTTAAACATGACCCCGACCCTGAACCATTGAAAGCCTTAACCGACCAGGGTCACACAAGATCACCTGAGAATAGGTATCACCCACCCAGTCCCACACCTGAAGATTAGGTTCATACGCACCCACCAATCGAAACCATACTCAATAGGATACAATTGGATCAGCGCAACACCACCAAATCGAGTCAGCCCACGAGGACCCAGCAACAGCCGAACCCACAGGTTTACAACTCTAACGGAATCATAAGTACCTGAACCAGGATACAGACCCCACCAACCCAACCCTCAATCTTCTGCATACTTAAACCCACGCAAAACAACACAACCATCTCTCTCCCAGCAATCCGCACACACTTTACCACACCGCATCAACAACACATAAACTTCACCCACAGCACTCGAGGCCTTCATCCGATCCGATACTAACACCAAAGCCCAGCACTTGGTGTATACCGAGCTGAAGCTGCCAACAGCACACCACTTCTCCCACTCTCCTGCTCCCCTCCTCCCGACTAACCCTACCCCACCCTTCCTGTTTACAGATCTGCCAGAGCGCCTGGGGACCAATTCCGTTGGTAACGGTGCGCTATACAAGTACCGCTAACATAACATAACATCAAAAATATCTATGGTTCTCTGTGGGAATGGACCACTTCCAGTATTGTGTGCTTCTGTTTGGTCTCAGCTCAGCAGCACGTGTCTTTACGAAGATGTTGATCATTGCAGCGTTCCTCAGACTACAGGGGATTAATGTAGATCCATATCTGGACGATTGGCTTCTGCGCAGTTCTTACCCACAAGCCTGCTCGACCAATCTCCAGTCACTTCTTCAGCTCTTGTTCCATCTTCGGCTGTCAGTGAACTGGCGGAAAACTTTGACAGTCTCTCAAGACCTGATCTTTCTGGGTTTCCGTTGGGACACCTCAGCACCAGACTGTTCCTGATGGAGGACAGGATTGCAGACCCTTCAGCCACATGCCATTTTTTTCCTGCAGTCCTCCCATATGTCGGCCTGGTGGATCCAGAGACTTCTAGGCCTCATGCGTGCTAGCTCTGCCTCTTGCACGTCTGAAAATGAGACTCACTCAGCTTGCTGTTTGGAGCTGCTGGTCCCAGGCTACAGACCCGGGTTCCAAGATGATTCCACTTCTGTCCTGCAAGACAGCAGACCTTCAATGGTGGTCATCCGCCAACGACCTCTGTGGGGACCTCCTTCCAGGTGCTCTGCCCACAAGTAACGGTTACCACAGACTCCTCCCTCTTGGGTTGGGGTGCTATGCTGCTCTACCTCAAAGTGTTGGATTTGTGAACGCCCCAGGAAAGGCGTTTCCATATCAATTACCTGGAGCTCCTGGCAGTTTTTCTGTCGCTCAGGGCTTTTCAGCCCTCGATCTCCAACAGAGTGGTGCAAATACGCATAGACAATTTTACCTCAACAGGCATGGGGGCACCAAGTCTTCCCTCTTAGTGGATCTGGCTGTCCAAAACATGTCATTGGGCCATCCAACACAATGTCTGGCTCCAAGCTGTGCACATCCAGGGCCACATCAATGTTACTGCAGACTCGCTCAGCCTCCAACCTACGGCGAGTTATGAATGGGAGTTGAACACACATTTTCTCACCGAGATCTTCCAGCAATGGGGCACCCCAGAGATGGACCTCTTTGCAACATCATCGAACACAAAACTTCCTCTTTATGCTTCCAGGGACGGGCTCAGAGTATCTTCCTTGGGGGACGCTCTCGAGATCCCGTGGGACAACATGAGGGCGTACGCATTCCCTCTTCTCCCACTAATACATTGGTCACTCTGAAAGCTCAGGAGGGCCTCCAACTGCACTCTCCTCTTCTCAGCACTGTAGTGGCCAGCCAGGTTCTGGTTTTCGGACCTGCAGCACCTGTCGAGATCTTCTCTGATCAGGTTAGCGCAGACACCTGACCTTCTCCACCAGTGCAATCACCCGTTGTGGCACCCTTTCCCACAATCGCTCAGTTTGGGGGCCTGGTGCCCGAGGTCCGGTCATTAGCGCAGTTCAACCTCTCAGAGGACAACATGCAGATAATACAAACTGCGCAGAAGCACTCTAGGAGAGCTCAATACCAGAGCAAATGGCTGCATTTCTGTTACTGGTGTTTGGCCGTCTATCAACACTGTTCTCTTTCATATCGGACCTTGCAGTTTCTGGTATACAAGTCTTGCCTTGCAGGACTTATTTTTCCACCATTGCGGCTTCTCTGTTCAAGGATAGCTGCTCTTTTTCACTGACTAACCCTTTCATCAAAAGACACTTTGCAGGTCTTCTTCTTTTTCTGCTGGTTCGGACTCCTAACCCCAAATGGGATCTGAATGTATTCCTCACCGCTTTGTGCCACAAGCCTTTTGAACAAATGGCCACCACTGATCTCAAATACCTTTCTTGGAAGGTGGCTTTTCTGATTGCATTAACATCGACAAGGCAAGTAATCAAGATCCAAGCTCTTTCTGTGAAACATCCGTTCCTCACTTTCCACAAAGATAAGGTTGTGCTTCGCACTCATCCTTCCTTTCTTCCTAAGGTGGTTACTGTCTTTCATTTGAACCAGTCAATCACTTTACCAATCTTCTTACCGAACCCAGCCTCTGATGCTGAGAGAGTTCTACATAATCCAGACGTAGGATAGAACTAGTGAACTCAGAAGCTCCTCACAGCTCTGCCACGTTTGGTGACCCGAAAGGGAAACCGGCCTCCAGTATTAATTTCCCACTGGATTGCCTCATGTATTTCTGAGGCCTACAGCATTCAGGGGGTATCCATACACATCTGGTCCACAGCAAAGCGGCTGCTGTTGCCTTTCAAAAGTACGTCCTTTGGGAGTCCATTGCCAAGGCGGCTACGTTTGCCTCCCCATCAGCTTTTTGCTAAGATTACTGTCTCGACCTGGGCTCCCTGGCTGACGCCCCCAATTTGGTTAGGCAGTTCTAAAGAATTTGTTTCAATAAGGGGATTTTTCCATCCACCCTTAGTATGTATGCTCAGTGCTTGGGAGTCTCCCACACGTATGGAGGAAAGGGGACAGGACGTAGGAGTATGACAAAGTTACTCACCATAGCGACTACCTTACTCCTAGTCCATAGTCCCCTTTCCTCCATACGCCTGCCCGCCTTCCCCCTCTAATATGTTTTCTCGATTATTGCTAAATGGTCCTGGACCTGGCGATAGAAAAAAACTGAAGGGCGATGTGTGGGGCGGAGCTCAGGAGGGCGGGGCTATGGTCATGTGTGGAAGACCCACGTAAAAATAATTTTTGATGCTTTGATGCCAGAGAGCAAGTGCAAATGGCTGTGTCCAAAAGGTGTATCCACACTGGAATGAAGAGCTTTGTTCCATATTCTCATCAGGCCTCACACATTCTTAAAAAACCCACAAAACCTGCTGGTTGAGTTTCTTAACTTGAATACCGCAAGGTGACAAAATATTTAAAAGTGCTTTCTGTAAAATGGAGCATGTCACCATAAGCACGCTTCATGTTTGGTGCAGTTCTGCACCCAAAAGGCCAGCCATGCACAGTGATCATTTTATGTGCCATTTACCGCAAACAAAACTTGTTTGCAGTAAATGTAAAATATGTTTCAAACATCCCCATCCTTGCCTGCAAGGTAGAGTACCATGCAAATGATACTCACCCTTCATAATATTTCCTTGCCAATTCGAGTAGATTTTGGGAGTCCTGTCTCATAAAAGTAGCAGATGCGGACGCACATACATGTTGGAGTTTTGCACATATCACAGCAGAAAAGAAGTGGCTAAAGAAAATATGAGAAATAATTTCAATACAAGAAAAATAAATGCGCCAATGAATACAAAAACAAAGGGCAGATGAACTTGCCTTTTAAAAGTAAAGAACCCATAAAGGAAACCCATTATAAGAAATTTCTCCACAGGAGGCTTTCTTTTATAGCTAAGAAACTCAGGCTCTCTGCAGGACAAACAAAAACTAGAAGCCAGGACCGAAGCAGAGTGGAAATGGACATGCAAGACGTGGGGGGAAAATAACAGCAAACAGGCCATTTAATGCTGTGCACCTGGGGGCTTGACCAGTCTACAAACACTCTTTTGGTTGGCTGCTTCTGACTCTTCAGGGTGGTATTGACCTTGTGATTCCAAGAATGTATTTTTAGTCATGGACTACTATCTCTTTCCCCGTCCTAGTTATCTATACTCTCCTCCTCTTCCCTCTGATTGTATCTTACATTCCTCTTGTACAGCATTCTGTTGCTTGCTGGGTTTTGGTGTAGATATCCCCATACACACAATATTGTAGTGAGTTGCCTTCCCCCGACTTGGTCCGTCAACTACTTACAATTATCCTGGAGAGAAGTATCAAAGGCACACCTTCAAGCAAGTGACCATTCCAAAGGCACTTCCCCCCCCCCCCCTCCTTCTCCAGACAAGCTCACCCATCCCGTCCTCGAGACCTCTCGGATCTGCTGGTAAAAGAATGTGATCAAATGGAAGCTGAAGGTTGTGTTGAGTTGATTGAGGGCAGTCTCTCTGGACAAGAGGACACCCATGCCCTAGACCGCCTAATTCATTTTACTTTGTGCTCTGTAGTACTAAACACCAATCTGGTCTCCCCCTCCCCTCCACTAGAGATCTATCCCGCATGGCTGGAGGACGTGGCTGGTCCGCTCTAGGACTATGAGAACAAGAATCACAATATTGACAAACTTGTTGACTGTGTCATAGAAGTGTGGGGTGTTGTGTTTTGAATTCAGAATCGTGTTTGTTTTTTCATCAATGAAGCATTTGTCCCAAAACAAGAGACTTCATAGCAAGTGGCCATTCCGAGGGCAAGATATTAGTTTACAGACTATCTCTCATGTTGCTTGTTTGGAGTACTGAATACTGAGACTTTTGTGGCCTGTAGTAGTGTTGGTATTAGCCTTTTACTGTTCCTGAAATGGGAATGTCGCCCACGCTCCCTCTCCTCTTCACAGCAAAGGCTGTGTTTTCACACAATGCCACGTTGCCTATAAATAAATTGGACATTTCTCGCACACGTTTCAGACTAGCACTTGGCATATGTTCGGTCCTCTGCAACACGGCAATGCATAAAAGCGGAGTGTGATCACCAGCTGCCAGTTATAAGGCACATGACGCTACGCACAATAATCTTGATAACGCTTGATGACCAATCCTTTTAAATTGAAATGCTTTGTAACTGACTAAAACTCTCAAAGGCAGCGGGATGCACAATTAAGAGGTTGTGTGATGGTGTTGAATAAAATATACACCTTGTATTTAATGTGTGAACGTCTAAAAATATTCTATTTCCTTCTAGGTGTAACCGCTGTCTCAGCTGTGCATATCAAATCATGCAAAAGTGCAGCGGGAGGGGACAGTGGGTAGCGTTTGTCTTTCTGCCTTTGTTGATTTGAGCTTCAACTGAAAGCTGGATTTGCTTAAGAGCACTTGCATTGATAGGAAGAAGAAAGCCCAGACGGAAGTTGTTGTTTGCGGGGTCTGGTTGCTGGTTCGGATGCATGTGGTCTATAGGCAGCAGAGTGGAACAGCATCACATTTGGCAGTATTCTAAACTTCGGGAAGTCTGGTTTCATGAAGATGTCCAAGAGAAGGGAGTTACACAGTGCAGATCTTTTTTGAAGTGTATGGAACTGCCCCAAAACTATTTCAGTGGATGTAAAACAGAGTGCAGAACCACTTACGCTCAAACTGTAAAATTCAATTGGAAATCTATTTAGACGTTCATTGTTGTGAATTAGCATTCATTGTAAAGGATTTGCACGTGTTTCAACCAAACATGGTCTTCTTCAGGGCTGTATTTAAACCCATGTAATCACATGAAAAATTACATCCCCAAAAAATACAAAATCATCAAAACCCACAATTTAATTGTGTGCACTTATGGCTTTCAGAACATATCTTTATAGAGTAAGAGTAGCTAAGGCCCATTCAGGGGTCGTTTGCTGAATTTGTGAAACAATTTAAGGAATCACATTGGATTAATGCATCACATCAGATAGGATTCTTTGACGTCTTGAAGTCCATCAATTTATGGACAATAGCCCTCTGATTGAAACATCAATCAGAAACATCATTTGTCCCCTTGGAAGTTTCATATCTCAAAACCTAGGTAAAAAAAATGAATTATTGTCTATACAGTTCTGGCTTGGAAAGATATATCTTTTAACTTACACTTGTTTCATGCATTTCTATAATAACTTCAACTATTATATCCCAACATCACTTTCTAAAAATGGGTCGCAATGTGTAAAACCTATTTTCTGTTTTAATTTTGCATAATCCATTTTGGGTTTTAATGATTATATATTGTTTGTGAATATCACTTTTTTTATGTGATTGCATGAGTTTAAATACAGCCCTGAAGAAGACCTTGTTTGGTTGAAACATGTGTTGGCTGTAGAAAATAGAATTGGATGTAGAGAATCAAATGGTTTCATATGACTGCTGTTTTTAGTGCATAGCACAAAGGAAAGAACAGGCAAAGAGGTAAAATATATTTGATCGTTAATTTTAGAATATCTTCACAAATTAAACCTGATATGGACATAACATTTATGCAAATCAACTAAGGAACATAAGTCAATATTAACAAAACTCTTTTAGTTAGAAAAGTGTTTGACAAACAACAAAAGCATGTTTTCGAGCAAGCAGCCCATTGGTGCCACTTATTTGACTTTGTATTCACCAATCCGGACTTGGTACAAAGCAATTTATCAATTTAAGTTTCAGCGAGCAGACCCAGAAGTAATGGCCGTGTCTGCTTCAGGTATTAGCAACTGATGAAGCAGGCACCACATATTCAAATATGTATGATTATAAATATTTGTGAATCCAATATTATCACCAATAAAGCTCATCACTGTCTCAGACAGTTAGAAATAAATCTGTTAAACCTAAGACAAAGGGAAAAAGTCTCCTGGTGCCGTTTGTTCCCTTGCAAACTATGCCACTGTTTAAAGAAACGATTCAATCAACTTCAATATTTTTGATTGTGACTAATTGAGATCTCATAAAATACTTGTTTTAATCATGAGACAACATTGAAGAAAATGTGCATTTTCAGTGCATTTTGAACCGTAGATGGGTCTTCATCAGGAAGAAAGGAATAAAGTGTATTCTGATTCTCCATTAACACATATAAATAAGACAAATAAAACATAACCATTATTCATGAGAATTCAGAAACGAGGTCCATTGTCTACATAAAACCTTCTTCACTGATTTTAAGACACATTTTCTTTTTTTGTTGTTGCATCTATGAATATATTTGTACTGTCCTCTCCACAATAGTACAGCCCTTACATAATAAAAAACATTGGCTGGGGTCCTTGGCCGCTTCCAAGAAAGGGAGTAGAATTTTAGGGCCTGCATCATGCCAGTTCCATCCTGAATTGCACAGAACTCTGCATCATCAGCTCTTTAATTAAGAAGGGTGTTATGCTGAGCATTTGAGTGTGCGCTTGGGGGCAGTTACATCTCCTAACCCACTAGTCAAACCAGCTTGAAGGGTCCTTATTAGGAAAACTAGTTTGCTCCCCCATTGCTTTACCCATGTTTGAATTTACTGAAGGGCCAAGCTGGACCTTTAGGAAAACTCCCAAAAACTCTTTTGGGCCTGATGGATTATATTGAGGATTCCCAATTCGCACCGAAGCATGTCCCTCGGGGAAAGCCCCCAAACATTTTGCAGGAATGTGTTTTATGTTTCCTCTATACCCCCGCCCCCATGTTGACGTTCCCAGATCTCTGTGCCATAGAGGTCTGTAGTCTGGATTTTGGCCTCCACCACTAGGAGGCATTTGTCAAGCCTTTTCCCTGCATATTATAATAAAAACAGAATAGCCCTCTAAAGCCAGCTGCGGCTTGCTTTCCTGCCAAATTCTATATGGCTCTGCCAACTTCCTTTATTAGAAAAGGTTAGGCCTAGGTATTTATAATCACTTACCACCTCTATTTTTTCATTGTCGAGAGACCAACTTGCATCCACCTTTCCCTTGCCAAAAACCCGAATCTTTGTTGTGGAGAAATTCAGTTTCATATCGTTGTCACTAAAATAGGAGCAAACGTATCTCACTCAGCTGTAGCCCTCCGGGTGTGAGGTCCAATAGGACTGCATTGTTAGCATACAACAGTGTACTACATTTAGTACCAGTTAAAAGAGGAGGAATTTATTTCCGAAGAGCATCATGCAGGTTAGAATCACATTAAAACAATGAGAATAAGAGGGGCCAGAGGACACCGTTGTTTCACACTGCTATTGTGTTAAACTCCCTTAAATACACATCACCTTTTGAACACGGGACAGCAGCTGAAGTGCCCTCATACACCAGTTTTATTAATTGGGGTAGCCCAGTAGGAACCCCAACCCTGCCAAGCTTATTCCATAACATATTTTGATTTATCGCGTCAAAAGCTTTAGTCAAATCCAAGAAAGCATTGAAGAGATGATTTTCTCCTTTTTATGTTCTTTTCCACAATTGTTTTCAGTACGAAACATTGGCCCATGGTAGAAAAGCCTTTACAAAAACCAGCCTGGTTGTCGGAAAGCAGGTGATTTAACGAAACCTATTCTTCCAATCTTGCCACCAGACACCTTGCAACGATCTTACTAGAGGCATCAAGGAGTGAGATTGGGCGATAGCAGTGGGGATCTAACACAGACCCTTTTTTGAACAAAGGGATAATCTGGCTTCTTTTCTAAGAGGGTGGTGGGGATTGGGCTAGCGCAATTGGTATGAAGACCCAGGCTAATACTGGTGAGTACCAGTGCTGTACCTATATAAACACCTCTGGTTTCCCCTTCCTCCACCAGAAAACACCATGACGTTTTGTTCCTTGCTGCCCTCAAGAGAGTTTGCCGGCACATCGGTCCCTGCTTTGGCCTTGAAAGTGGGATATCCAACTTCTGTTGAGCCTTCATCAAAGCCCTTGGTAATGAGCTTCCAAAACATTTTCAGATTCTTTTCCCTAACTGCTCTGTGAAATGAGTCCCATTGTGCCTCTATGGTATCGCCCATTTTTGTTTTTCAGAAGGCTTCTATAAGATCTTTCCATGGCATAGTTAACCTGCGGTAGCCAATCTCCCCTGTGATGCCAGATGAAGTGTCCTTAATGCTTGTCTGCATTCGGCATCGAACCAGAGATTGTTTTCTCTTAGTGCTCTTTTCTTATTCCTTGTGTGGTACATTTCTGTTAAATTGATCTTGGAGGAGTTCAAACTGGCGCACACCAGAATGTTCATTGTGTTTATCAGGCACCACAATCCATCTCCTTTCCAAACATCAGTTCCAGGTTTCTGGAGCAGAGTAAGATCTGTATATAAGAATTGATTTAGTAGCTGCCAATGATGTTGAACAGAGGTGGCATTTAGATGTTAAAGGGGAAAGATGATCACGTTGATTCCTGCAGAAGCCTTTTGGTCATGACAGACTACAACCCTGTTTGACTGGCTGGTTATTGATGGGCCGAAGGACTGCACACCATCTTATGGTAGGTCTTTCCTGATGTGGTGCAGGAGCATGGCGATGTCTAGAAAACCAAAGGCAGCAGAATGTAAGCATTTTCAAGGTGCAGGATTGGCCCTGGTCTCCAGGGTAGCCCAGCGCAGGTCAAAACCTGAATACTAAATGCAGAGTACGCCGTTAATTTAAATATGCACTGAGACTGGATAAATGGCTGTTTTAGAAATGTAGCCGTTCATAGGTGACTGGTTATGGGCCTAAATTATTTCATCATCTTGGTCTGTTAAGCTTTTCTGTAAATTTGGTGAAGATTGTGATTCAGCTTTTGGGGTAGGGTGTCGATAAATACTTTGTTTTGATGCGTGATAACATGACAACCTTTGAGATTTATGCGTCTGCTGCTGGCAAGAAAGACTGAGCTGCTTTCCAAAATTGTAAAATGGTCTGGCTGCATTGCTCAGAAAAACAGTTAATTGAAGCCACAGTGACCTCGCATGCATGTGCTGATGATTGCGTGGTTTGTAGTTCTCAATGATCGCAATTGTAAATGGTTTAATTTTAAACAGCAGAGTCATTTTTGTTGAAACCACAGACAGGTCCTGCTTTTTGTGCCAGTACAATTATTTCGATTTTTCTGAGGATTTGGAGTGCAATCCTTTGAAAGAATGCCATCAATGAGGGCGTAATAGCCTGAGCTTTTTTTGCTTTGTAATGTTGAAGTATTTGGGAAGATCTTCTTAGAAGTGAGGGCTGCTAATCAGAGCCCCCCCTTTCACAATGCTCCTTGCTGAAGAGCATATTGCCAGCATGCTGAGTATGTCTTCTGCACCTCTCAGCAGCTGCAATGTAGTTTCGAAACATGACAGGCACAAAGTGACTCGATGGAACCCAATTTCTGATATCCAGGGTCATTCATTTAACACTATATAGACTGTGCGCTCACAGAGCCTGGTTTTGACATGGTGATATCCAGGAAACATCAGTGTCCCATCAGTAACCTGTTCTTGTCAGCTTGGTTACTAGTGACTTAGTTCACTGACTGTGCCTTATGTGCTTCAGTGTCCAGAACTGGGGATCACCCAAAACAACCATGTTTGGAAGACATGTTACCTCTCCAGAAGACAGGAAATATCCACCAGAGGAAGTTAGTTTTAAACCACTGCTGCAAAGGAATTCCCTGCCTGGCAATGGAGAGCTCATACCAGGGTGGTACTTAACAGAGACTCTGATATATGCAGATAAGTGTATGGAGGAAAGATGCCCAGAAGAGGTCTTCTCTGCGAGAGCAGGGGTTCCACCATCTTGGGATTTCCTAGGATTCCCAAACGACCAGTGTCGTCCTCCACTTCCTGCAGACAAAGAACTCTGAGATTGACATCACCAGGGTAAGTCTCTGAAACAGCAGACTGCTTTCGGAAAGCTAGAAGACAACAATCCACTGTAGGACATTGTCTATTTAAAGGGGTGAGACCACCCCCTCTGTTGAATCCTATTTGGACTACTGAAGATGTCAACCGGAACTATGTTTGGGTACGGTCTGCTCCAAAGTCCTCTTCCATAGTGGTGAAGACCAAGACTTCCAAGAAACTAGCAAGCCCTTTCCCTCAACCATTCCAAAGGAATATTTGGGGTGATCATCTGGCTGCACAAGGCCTACTGCAAGCTGAGACTACTGGTACACAGGAGCCTGCTCACTGGAGGCGATTTACACTGCAAGTGTTCTCTGGTAACCTTCCTGGCTACAAAGTACAGAACAAGGATCCATCTTGCCCTTTAGACCCTGAATGCGGTCCCCAAATATCCAGAAGTCATGATCCAGCTCTGGGCACTGTTCTCACTTCAATCCATTTTCGAGCCAGCTCGATTACTTGGATGCTTTTCAACTGCTGCAAGCTACCATAGCTGCCTTTGATACTCACCAGTTTGATCCACTGCTCACTCCCATACCTCCTGAAGAGTTTTTAGAGTGCTGTAAAGAGGCAAAGGAGGTATACCTGTTCAGCTGTGCCTGTTTCACCTTTATTATCAGGATCACTGCTGGTTTAGTAGTAGTGTGAGGCCGTTTAGCAATGTTATCTAAGAATGGGTGAGCTTTGAAGTGCTTGACTCCAATACTGGCTCGAGCATTGCAAAAAATGGTTAATCTTGCCTCTAGTCACTCAAGCCTCTCTAAGGATGGCTTCAGAGCGTAATCGAGGAGATTCGACCTCTACATAGTTTGAATTGGCATGGTCCACTTTGTGCCAAGAGATCTATATTGCACAAACTGAATTAAAGCTTTTTCAAATACATCGGTTCTAATCACCTTAACCTTTTTGCAGCCAAAGGAATCTTGTTCATTCCAGTCAGTATCCAGTAATATTATCCCCACCAAAAATATTGCTCTATAAATGGTCGTCAGGAACGGCCATAGGCGATATTTTTGCTGGGGATAATATTTGGATCAGCGTTTGCAGGTTCCATGCTTTAATATCGCCGCAAAAATATGGCAATATTTTTGTATGCAGTCGTGTGTAGACGGATCAATGAAGTTAGAGGCAGTGAAACTACATAACAAACTTCCCGTTTGTTGGGTGGGGACAGAGGCAGACAGATGGAGTGAGAGGCAGACACAGGGCTGTGTGTGTTTTCTTCCAAAATTCAGACGGGGTGGGGCCTTAGATGCAGGGGGGAGAGGAGGATTAAACTTCTCCGGGGTGCTGCTTTCCTCCACTGTTCCAAGACAGCAGAACACTGGTCAGGATCAGCAGCCTCCACCAGCCACATTTGTTATACAGCAGGGGGCCCCTGGAAAACCCCAAATATCAGGGTAGGTGGGTCTCGAAAAGGAGTTGGGCAATACTTCACCAATGCTGGGGAACTCGCAGCACCAGCCCCACTCTCCCCACCCTCCCCTACAGAGAGGTCACAAAGGTGGTGTTGTGACCTTTTGTGGGGAGTTGGAAGGCAGGGGAAATTGGTCCCATTTCACCACCAATAGCATGTTGAGGCACCCGGTTAGAAAACAATGTTTGTGCAGGTGTAGCAGCAGCAACCACCCTGCCACTTCCACTCACACCAGAAGAGGCCAGCAGTGGCTGGTGCAAACGCCCTTCCCATCCCCTCCCAAAAGGACACAGGGAATGCCACTGTCCTGAGATTTTCCCAAGGTCTGCAGAATTTGCCACGCAGTAATGTCGGTTTCAACCACGAGAGGGGTGATACCAGCGTGGCACATCGGAAGCAATTCCATGTTTTCGCATGACAGACCCATCTGTGCCAGGCTCAGTAATTCCCTTTTTGTTTTTTTGTCCAAGTTAACATTCCCCAGTTTTGATCATTCCCCAAACAAAATTACAAAAAATAGAAATGTAATAAGGCTTCACAAAAAATTACAAAATGAAAAGGGAAGAAATCCTAGTTTATACATCACTTTATGCAGGATTCCTCCCACCTCATAAGCACTGCATAATACGTATTACTATTGCTATCCATTTTAACTGGAAACCATTTTCTGATGGGGCATAGAAAATCCTGTGACTACCTTGAGTGAGAAACACACACAACATATCTGAGTTGGGATCCATAAGATTTTTTAGGTCCCAATCCGGCTTATCCTTTGTAGAAAAGCTGCGTCTTGACCTCTTTAAAGGGTCATTCTTTGCATGAATGCTGCACCTTGAAAACGTAAGTGTGTTTCTTGCATTCAGCTAGGGCTCCAACGAATCTTGTGGAAACAGGTGGACTCTCCTGTCCAAACAGGCTGCAGACACCTCTGTTGTATACAGCCTCTGTTGATGGATAAGTAATCAAAGTGAAGTTATTCAAGTTCGTCATGAAGTACAATGTACTTTTTGTAGTGAGAAACAGTCTGGCTCTCTCTCTCACACCGCGAAAGGATGGCCTACGATAAATGTAAGGCCATGACACCAAGGACCCAAATAAGTGTACTTATTAATATAAGTATTTGTGGTGTTTTTGATTGACCTTTCCCGATCATTCTCAAACTTGAATGTTTTCTTAGTTTCCATCAGCCATTGAAATTGTTAATAATGGTCATCCTCCTGCTCAAATATAGGCAGCGTGTGCATATGTAAACCTGGGTTTTCCAACTAACTCTTACCCATTCCTTTGGGCAACAATATTTGGGGGAATTACTTTAGATTTCTTATTGTGTAAGGAAAGCGCTGAACGTTTCAGCACAAAGTACTTGTTTGAGGTGGAATATTTCCAGCTGTGCTAAAAATCTGCTTACAATAAACCCTGGTTGGTGGGCTACTCACCATTTTACAATAGCCATCAGCAGTTTACTGTTTAGAGTGCTTCCTTAACACAACAATAGTGTTGTCCTGTGGAGGCATGGGTAGCTTGTCCCAAAACGCTTTCTTAACTGGTACTATTTGTTGCATCTGCTGTGGATTTCTTGCTAACATGGGAGTTGTATCTGAGCTGGTACTCCTTGCGTGCGGTTGGGTGATGGTGGGTGGGAGTGGTCGGTTGGCTACTATTGGGCACATCACAATCCTCTGCCAGATCTTCCATGTCTTTTTAGTACTGCTGAAACATGCATGATTTTATAAAATAGACCTTGTAGATACTTTGGTAGCTCTGTCATTTTAAACTGAGGGTCAATTATGGTTGCTAGCTTCGTGTTCTGTGTTCATCCGTTTGTTAAATAATTTGCAGTTTTGGTGGAAGCAGCTGTAGCGTTTGGTCTCAAGGAGTATGCCAGAAACAGCCCATTTGCTGTTGTACAACTTTCTTTCTGAACATGTGGGGAGTGGCTTCTTTGAAAAGTCTCGGGTGTTAGATGCTCTAACATGAACCACTGTGATGAATTATGCATTACACCATCTGCCACCCCATGCAGCAAGGTCTACGCTTGTTCTGCTTTCTTTTGCTCTAACTTTCTATTGAACATGCAAAAATGGGAGCTGCACGTTGTGGGAGCATCATGTACAAGGTGACTATATAGCAAATTATGGTTTGCCTGAATGTGTGTCCATGCTGCCATTGCCTTCACGGAATGGTGAAAATTGCCTCATTTTCTTTGCGGCCCCCACCAAGGTAACAATGCGGTTCTTGGCTTTCAAAAACCACAGACCAGAAGATTGGGTATATGGTGGAGGCTGCCCTTTTTTGCAATGCAGACACTGCTTTCCCCATTATTAGATACCATAAAACACGCATGCTGCAGCCACTCTGATGCAACATCCTGCAATTCTTCCAAAATGTTATTTCCAGCGTGTTTTCCAAATGAATGGATATACTACTGCCTGTGTTGCCGGTGGAGGACTATTTTGCAGGCAAGGCCTTAGAAGAGGAGATTTCGTGGTCTCTAGGGTCTGTGCAGTGATGCACATGTAATCTGCTGTTTGGGATCTGGTCCACATATCGGTTGTTAAATTGACAGACTGAGCCTCAGGGCAGAATGTACAGTTAGTGCATGTTTGCCTACAATTACAGAACTTCAACATTTGAAAACGAACGTGGGATTTAGCATGTTGTATAGTGTATAGCCTGGTGCAAATTAATTAACAAGGGCGTTGAAACCTCTGTTTCAGACAAAGGTAAAGGGCTGCAAGTCTTTGGCTATAAACTCTCCAATCAATTGGTTGATTTCCAGAGTTGTTATTCTGTGCTTTTTGGCATAGGTTGGCCTCTTTTCTCTTCCTTGATTTAATATAGTTCTCATTTCTAACATGCCATTTACAGTTTGCTGTTGGAGTGTTGTCCTGCTACTTTCTGAAGATAGTGCAGCCCTTCTGGAAGAGCATGCTCATTCTTCTTATTTTCGACCATATTTGTCTTCTGGCCCCAACACTTTGTGCTGTTTAACGGTTAAGAGCAGTTGAATGACATTGCTCAAGATGTCACGTAAGCGAAGTTGTGCTCAATCACACTACTTCTTTTCCACAGCCCACTTTGTGGGAACATATAATACAAGCATATAGTACAGCTAGGATAGCCATAGTAATATCTTTGGGTTTCATTTCAAAGTGGCTCCAAACCATGACTGTTGAGGGTTTAGTTCTTGTACCTGGACCATGGTGCCCTAGTCTACTTTTTTCAGATGGTACTATCGAGGTCTGCTCTGGGTGTGGGCAAGCACTGTGTGTTTTTTTTTGTTTTGTTTGTCAGGCCACTGGTGATTTCCTTTGCAGGTTACCTACATTCAAAATATTGAAATCCCTGAGGTGGAAAGGGCTGAGGAGTTTGTGCTGTGCTGTTTTGCTGTGGCGAGTGACAAGGAGGTGCGTGTGCCTTTAACCACCAGCCAGCCAGCTGGGTTAGCTGACTATCAGCTGACTACTTAAGGCGACCTCTGTTGCCCTTGCGGCGTGAAGCCCTGAGGTGGAATGGGCTGAGGACTTTGTGCTGTGCTGTTTTGCTGTTTGGCGAGTGGGTGAGCCGGGTCCATGTCGGCTGTGCCATCCCCAGTACTGAGGACGCGGGCTCAGAAGCGATGCGACTGTGTGGCTGGAGTGTCTGAGGCTACAGGGATACAGCGACCACACACGACACCCAAAGTAAGCCGCTACTTCTCATGTAACTCTGCTGTGGAAGATTCAGACCTAGAGTCTGCTGTCCTCCCAAACAGTGATGTGGTAATTGTGGACCCCACAGATGACGCCCTGGCCGGCTCCTTGTTGGAGTCGGTCGGTTTGGACCGCGGCGTTGCCAGGGTGAATGAAGGCGGGGCAGCCACGGATGAGGGCCGTAGCACTCGCAAGCCTGTTGCAAACTCGTCGTCACCTACCTCCATAGAATCAAGCTTCACTGCCGACATACACATAAACACCCAGGATCTTCCTCCTGCCATGAGAAATACCTACCCACCTCTCGATTCTGCAGCTGGCGACTCAGCAGTCCTGGATGATGTCGGAGGGCGGTCCATGTCCCAGTGTGACACGCGATGCGCGGTCGCGTCTCAGAGTGAAACGGCCTGTGTCCCCGACGATGAGGAGGCGGTCTTTATTGAGGGGCATGCGCAGTCCTTAGAAAGTGTGACTTCGGGGGGTGAGTGTGGGAAATCCCCAGAGGTCCACAGTGAGTATGCGCTTGCCCAAGTTGATCACCCACTTGAGCCTACGTGGCTCAGGAAGGGGTGCAAGTTGGGTATAACAACCACAAGAGCCGCAGAGGCGCCGATCAGCGTGAGTTCGCCGGTCGGCGTGGCTACTAGCATGCAGCTTGAGGTGTGTAATGACAACGGGTTTTGTTTATCCAGCTTCAGGCCAGAAGCGAGATGCTGCGTACCTACACTTGGAGGCAATGTCCAAAAGACGCTAATGGGATGGAACTGCCTTTAAAAGACACTGGAATTGTCGCAAGAAGAGACTCCATTGAGGTCGTAAATAACATACTACATAACTTAGTTCTCATGAATAAAGCCTGCTCTGACAAACTACATAAAGGGCACATGTCGCCTGTTGAATCACAGAATAAACCATCACTGAAACGACACGATACTCAATGGGAGCCAACAAGGATATTTGGCCAAAAGTATGTTATAAACGTGCAAAAACTTAAGATTATCCGCTCAAAGGGGAGTCCTGGCACGACTTATCTGGCAGCCATCTAAACTCCCAAAAAAGACTCACTTTCGTGAGCAGGAGAGATCCTAAAGATGGAGATGAGATGTCTTGTAATGAGGATTCACATTATGAGGACACTTCGAACTCCTCTATGATGGAACGTCCATTCCCCAAAATTCGACGTGATAAGGATCGGCCACCGAGCAAGCCGCTTAACCAACAAGCTCAAGCGCATAGAGCTGAAGCGCCTCCTATGATGCCTTTAACGGAACTTCAAGCCCTTCAAATTTCATCTTCAGAGATTTCTTTAGCCCCATTCATGAAACTGTATGAGAACATGAAGCAACTAAAGATTTGACGACTGTTGTGGCTCTGATGAACTCCAAATTGATTCAACTAGAAAAAACATGTGAGCGTTCTTATGCAGAGCAACACGAGGGAATCAAAAAGTTGGATATAGCCCAGAAACGCCTAAGTGATGACAGAAAAAGCGATTCAACCGACAAAAGGCTGTTCACTGAAGTCGCCATAGAGGCACTCGCACTATTCAAACACGACGCCACGCGAATGCTCTGGTTAAGACAACCAGATAATATTAACATTGAAAGCGGGTCAACAAATGTCATCAATAGAGCTCAAGGAGAGCAAGGCCACAACTCGCCAAATCATAATCGGCAAATCCAAGCCGGAGCACACAGAGTGCAGGAAATCCAACACTTGGAGCCGTTAAACACAAAGGGTCATTCGACAAACCTCAACGTGGCTCCCTCTGATGCGAGTAAGGACAATGTGGCTCCATTGGCTTCTGTAAGCAAGGATATGCAGCCACAAAACAAGACTGGACCCTGAACATCTGCAACATCTGTCAGTTCAACTATCGCAGACATATAATTTCATACCACATTTGAACAAGCCAGAGGTAACGTTAATCAAGCTCACCATGACAATCAAACAGCATCGACCTCAGGAACTAGCCCCCATCCAAAGAGGCATCAAGTGAAGATCTAGTATTGCCTATAGTGGCGCAGCCTAACGTTTACTCAATACTCCTACGTCCCGGCCCCTTTCCTCCATACTTATGGGACATCTCTCCATCCTGTGGGACGGGACCGGAGATCTCAGTGCCTACATGTCGACGTTCATAAACAGGCAAGTCAGTGAAGCAAAGATACAAAAACTGGCTAAAGCTACACAAGCATGCCATGTTAGAAAATGTTGCAGAACAAATGCTAGCGACATTAAAGAACAAAAACTCGAGGGACTTTTGGAGCCTTGTTAACAACACTGAAGCCCCTCGAACAGCCCTACAGTCTTGCATGGTCTCGGAATCATCTTGGATAGCTAATTTTGAAAAGCTGTACAAGGAAATGAGCACCCAAGAGGCCTAGTAGAAGCACCACTTAAACCGTGGGCCCTGACTTTCCTGAAAGACTACATTGTGTCAATAATTAAGAACGCAAAAATCTTACAAGCCCCGGGTCCGGACGGTCTTACCAATTTTACCATCAAACAGCATCCTGACTCATCGGCAGACTTATGCAAAGCCTTATTCGACAGAATAGCTAAGTGCTGCCGAACCCAAAAACCTGGAAGTCTGCAGTTATTGTCCCGATATTTAAGAAGGGAGGTAGAACAAGCCCCAAAAACTATCACCCAGTCGCATTGTTGGACGTACTGGGCAAAATCTACGCCACAATGTTGCAACAAAACTGGTGGCTTGGGCATTCAAATCAAATCACGTAGACAAAAGGCAATACGGGTTTGTAAAACAGGTGGGCTGTTCACTAAATCTGCTACTATTGAACTTGATCAAAATGGAAGCAATAAAATCAAACACGAAGGTGTACTTGGCCTTCATTGATTTTTCACATGCGTTCAACAACATTGACAGGTCACTCTTGTGGTCCAAATTGCAAAGTTGGGGATGTCCGGCGGACTTAACAGCAGCTATCCAAGAACTTCATACTGAAACTTCATTCAAAATACGGCTCGATCAATTAGGAACACTGTCTGCACCAATTAAAACCTTTAAAGGTGTAAAACAAGGCTGTCCTTTAGCTGCCGCAATATTCAGTTTGTTCATTTCAGACATAGGTCCATCAAGTGACTCAGTAAACTCATTTCCACCAAAAGTCGCTAATTCGCATTTAAGTTGGCTTCTGTATGCCAACGACTTGATCCTGATGAATGTAACACCTGTCGACCTTCAAAGAAAACTGATTGCAGTCTTCCAATATGTTGCAACCAACCAACTCTTAATTAACACAAAAAAGTGTGAAATTCTTGTGCTTAAGAACTTGAATGGCCAAAGCGGCAATGAAGCAAGAAAACTGAAATGGTTCTTGGGTCAAGAACAAGTCCAGACATCTCGGAGTGTAAAATAACTTGGAATGTTAATTCATCAATTAACGACGCTCCATGGATTGCTGAAACTCAAAAGAAATGCAGACAACTGGCGAGTCAAGTGGTGATTATGCAAAAATAATTTGGAACATTTTCAATAAAACCGCTGTTGGCTTTTTATCTACAAAAGGTAATTCCAGTCTTAATATACGGCGCAGAAAATGCATTGGGCTGCTCTTATCAAGTATGGACGTCATTAGAGAATCATTTCCGGTCCAAGGCATTGGCTCTCCCAAAGGGAATTACGACTGCTTGTGTGAGGTATGAGTTATCACTCACTCATATCGCTTCACGCTAGGATCTGTTGGAGTTTGTTAGGCTTGTTTCATAAAAAATTGCTTACGTCAGCAAATACCACAATTTGACATCTTTCACTGCACGACACCTACGAACTCGAGCTTTGTGACAATGTGGATTAAGAGATGTGAAGGGATTCTGAAAGAACAAGAAATTAGCTTGGACATGCTTCACGTCAATCCTAATGCGGCAAAATTAAAAATATGGCGCGCTGACTGGGAGCAAACTTGAACAGAAAGAGCTGCTGCTAAATTAATGAGTGAGGTGCCTCTTGAAACCCGGGCATTTAACAAGCCACAACGTTCCATTGAGCTATTTCCAGACCCTCAAGCACGAAGACTGTTCATGATGTTGCGTCTAGATACTTTCAAAACCAAGGAGCGATTGTGTGCATGCAAATGTAACGGAACTGTAAATCCAATGTGCAGGCTTTGCTCACAGGATAAGGAAACCCTCAAGCATTTAGTGTTATTTTGCACTAAACTTCCTTCAGAAGGAACAATCCATCTGGGTCCTTGGAGTCGAAATCACCCCTCCCTTTGTGTAGATGAATGGTGGGCCTACATGTTTCAGGGATCATATATGAAACTGTTACTACCATTTACCCATTTTTTATCGCTAATTGAAAATCGCTTAAGCTTGCCTTTAGCTGAGGAACAATGAATGTAACGAATGGGTCACAAAAGTCAAAAGGAGTGGTTCATCAGGAGAATGTTGATGACAAAACAGTTTTGTTTTATATATATATATGTGTGTAACATTTTAAAGGTTTGTGGTAAATCGATAAAATAAAAAATAAAAAATATTGAGTGTCCTGCTATCTTTTTAACTTGTCTATCGGCATGTGCCAAACTTTCCACAGGATCAGGATCTACAGACTCTGCATCGAAGCCCAATCTCTCTATGCTGTCACTTAGATCCCCTCTTTTCTCTTTCATGTGACAATTATTCTAAAATGTACCCAAGAGATAGGAGGGCACTACGTATTGAAAAAATAGAATTTCTTACACTTGACCACTTGTAATCCAACACAATAAATATCAGCCGAACAAATGCACACATTTAAAATGTTATGAAAAAGTTCACTATTCTTGATGCAGCCAACAGCGGACGTGTTTTCAGCCACCATCTCTCAATACTGTAAACATATATATAGATCTCATTATCAATATATACATTTCATTCAAGAACAAAACTTGTCAAAACCATAGTGTCAAATGTAACTTTTTTCATCATGTTTACAGTTACCTTTTCTTTATACACCAATTGTTAGTCGGAAATCTTATATTTATATTAATATCCATTAGAATAGTAGACAGATGTTATTGTTCTTATGCTTAGTTGCAACTTTCATGTTTAACACACTTCCATGCCCTCCATGTGACAATAGATAATTTTGTTGCTGCTATATAGAAGGGTTAAATGGCCTACTTTCTGTATCACTATTGTGGGAAGTTTTTAATCTTCAGAATTTTGCACTCTTAAGTTGTACTTTCTGAATTGAAAATACATCATTTTATTTTGGGTTCTTGCTCTTTTTTTGGTTTGAAATTCCTTGTTAGATTAATTCACTGGAATGCTTACAGTTCATTTTACAATATATGCAAATACTGGTCCAGAAATAAATCAAAGGTTAAGAAACGTAAGGATGGATAAGTACATGTATCTTGATTATTCCAGGTGGGGAGGGGTTGGGAGTCTGTTAGTTTTAAATCTACACTCTTATTCAAAGTGGTCATTCTTTAGTTTGGATACTCCATAGCTTCTCTCTCAGCTTAAAAAATACATAACTGTTCATGAGATCTACGTTTTAGCTGACTAAGTGCACTCCATCATTATACTGCATACTATTAGTTTTATCTTCTTCACTTTAACGTGAGAACTGATCAATACATTTGATATGCTAAAGAGTTAATTATTCAAATGGATTGTGTCCTCCCATGTATTCCTCATCTTAGATACATCCTTACCTTCAGCTTGCTGCTTCGGAAAAAGTTATTCTCTCTACCAGAGGGCGCTCCTCTCGAGGCCGTGGCGTCGATGTCCCTCGGCGGCATCCGTCGAGGATCAACGTCATCCACTGTCATCCACTGTATAAGAGCCTCGAGCGCTCCCCTCGGCTTCAGTTCCGTTTTTCCGTTAGCTTCGCTCTGGATCGTTTCATACGGCGCTTCAATCTTTTGTGAAAAAAGCTATGTCGTCTTCTTCGAACCCTTCCACACCGAAGACGGGATTTAAAAAAATGTCTGAAATTTGGAAAGAAAATGTCTTGACGGATCCACACAAGAATTGTCTTTGGTGCCTCGGTTCCGACCACCGAATTGAAGACAGTGGTTTGTGCCAGTCGATGACCCATAAGGCCTTAAAAGAACATAGAGGTAAACTGGCGATGGGGGAAGGTTTATTGAAGTCTACTTCGAAGGGGAAAGACTAAGCCGAGTCTTCGAAATAAATTTCATATAAAACATAGGTCGAGGAGTAGATCGAGAAAGTCGTCTTCTTTGTCATCCAAGAAGACAAAGAAAAGACTGCATCGATCTCCCTTATCCTCCCCAACATCTTCGGAGGAGGTGATAGCATGCCCATCAAAGCATGACTCCCCGAGTTTCCATGCAAAATATTTTTGAGAACGCGGCTCAGACCCCTTCAAAAAAGGCTAAAGAAGACCATGCCTCTGCTCATGAAAAACGTGAAAGAGGAAGCTCCAAAACAAGAAAAGCTGATAAAAAGTCGTTGAGAGTGTCATCGAGGGACTCTTCTCGATCACCTTGTGAAAAAGACCTTTCTGTGCATAAATCGAAGGTAGAGGGAAACAAAATAGCGTTGAAACATCATACGCTATCGAAGTTCACATCAACGCCATCGAAGACTTCGAAGGCTCTCGAGTCGACAACTCCTTCGAAGGAAGTTACGTCGAGTTCACGATCGATAACTTAGAAAGCTCATTCGACAGTTTCCACAACTCCCTCGACGATTACATCGAGGTCATCGAAGGTTCCCTCGACGACATCGAAGGCTGTGGTTACGGTATCAGCGCCATCAAGGTTTACGTTGACGCCTAAGCCTTTAATAAAGGAAAAACCCACATTACCAGAAAAGGTTTTTCAACCTGAGAGTAGACATGATTTTTTCAAGACCATGTCATCCATCTATGAGGGAGAATCAGAAGAGGAAGAAGTCACCTCTGCTGGTGTTAAATTTGGCACAAGATCTGTTCCAGAGGTATTAATTAATCCTCAGTCAAAAATTCAAGATTTATAAGAATTTCTACAAACAGCAAGTGATCTGGACACTTCTCCAGAGTACGAATTTGACAAGCCAGACCCATCAGAGCAGGCTGATGCGGGTTACAGAGAACTCATGAATAGAGTTACAGAATTTCTGGGGTGGGGTAGAAGTTCACCAGTCTGTCAGGATGATGACATGACTGATATACTATCAGGAACACCTCAACAAGACCCCATTCTCCCTTTTCACATTGCCTTGCAGAGAAGGGTTAATTCTGCATGGGAACACCCTGAAGCCATAGCGGCAGTAAATAAAAAATGTGTGTCAAAATATAGACCATGCAATTCTGATCCGGAATACCTGAGCAAACGCCCAACTCCAGAAAGTCTGGTAGTACAAGCAGCCACTTCCACCAGAAATGCTGCATACCCTACAATCCCTCCAGATAGGAACGATAAAAAGGTGGATGCATGGTCTAGGAAGACTTTTACGTCCGGCAGTATGGCTTTGAAGTCTACTAATGTAACCTGTACCATAGCAACACATCCCAGAAGGTGAAGAGCGTGATGGCTTTCTAGCCATTATAAGGGATGGAAAGGAGGCTTCGGGAGAATGCCTTCAATCAGGTTTGGACACAACTGACAGTATCAGTAGGTCCATGGGAACTAGCGTGGTGCTACGTAGATTTGCGTGGCTAAGAAAGTCTGGTTTTCTTCCGGATGTGCAATCCAGGTTTCTTAATATGCCCTTTGACGGCTTGAGGTTGTTTGGCAGCAAGGCAGATGAAAGTTTGGAGAAGCTGCAGACCTCCAAAGCGGCGGCAAAATCTCTCTGCCGCTATAAGACAACCTCAGCAATGCCCCTACACAGGCTCATCTTCCTGGAGGGGTCATCCTTTTTGTTATTATTCGTCAGTTGGAAGAGGAAGAGGGCAGGCCAGTCAGAGAGGTCAAAGAAAATGTCATCGGGGCGAAGAAAAGGTGCTAGGTCTGCCCCAGCAGCGGCATCTATCCCTTCAGCCGCTGCTGCAGCTTCCCCAAAACCACTCTGAAGTTTTGACCCACAAGACCCCGGTGGGAGGCAGAATCTCACAACATCTAGAAGAATGGCGTGGCATTACTTCAGATGCTTGGGCTCTGGAAACAGTATCCCAAGGTTACTGCCTTCCTTTTTTCTCAGAATCACCCCCCCCCCCCCCCCCGGCATACAACTCAAACATCCGGATCCCCTCCTGCTGCAGGAAGTCTTAACCCTGCTACAGAAAGGTGCAATAGAACATGTACCTGTAGCGGAGAGGAACAAGGGTTAGTATTCCCCATATTTCCTCATCCCAAAGAAGGACGGAGGACTGAGACCCATTTTGGACTTGATAAACTTGAACAAGTTCCTAAGGAAGGACAAGTTCAAGATGGTCACACTTTCTCAGATCCGTCAGGCTCTCCAATTCCAGGATTGGTGGGTATCATTGGACCTTCAGGATGCTTACTTTCTTGTGCCAATCCATCTCAAGCACAGAAATTACCTAAGGTTTGTGATTGGCAATTCTCACTATCAGTTTTGAGTTCTGCCATTCGGGTTAACCTCCGCCCCAAGTGTTTTCGCCAAGATGATGGCGGTGGTGGCAGTGAGTCTCAGGAGAGGGGGGATTCATGTCTACCCCTATCTGGACAATTGGATGATCAGAGCACGTTGCCCAGAGCAAGCCTAGACCTGATACCATCACAGAAACTCCAGTTTATCGGAGCAATCCTGGATACTTGCTCGGGCAAAGCCTCGCCTCCCGAAGAGAGAGCTCACCACATTCTGCAGATGGTAACAAAATTCCAGAATGCCCAGTATCTTCCGGCCTTTGATTTTCTCAGGTTGCTCGGTCTGATGGTATCCTGCATTTTTCTGGTGCCAGAAGCCAGATTGAGAATGAGATCTCTTCAATGGGCTCTTAGAACTCAATGGACCCAATTTTCAGGGGAAATGTCAGATCTGTTGCAGGCTCCAGTCAAAGTAGTACAGGATGGTGGGCTTGCAGACATCATATCCTCAGAGGAGAATCTTTTTGGCAACCATGGCCGGAGATAACAGTAGTGACGGACGCCTCACTCACGGGGTGGGGAGCCCATACCAACAATCTGACAATCAGCGGTCGTTGGTCTCCATCGGAGTCCAAACTACACATCGACCTTTTGGAGTTGAGGGCAATCCGACCAGCGCTGAAAGCCTTCCTGCCCTCTGTACGGGGGAAGAATGTTCTGATAATGACGGACAACTCAGTGGCCATGTACTACCTCAGCAAGAGGAGAGGAGTGGGGTCAGTGCTGCTGTGCAGAGAGGCGATGCAACTCTGGTTCTGGGAAATACAAGAAGGGATCTCTCTTTCGGCAATGCATCTAGCCAGAGAGCAAAACACAGCAGCGGACGCTCTGAGAAGGCAGAGCAGTCTCCCACGAGTGGGAGATAGCTCAGGAAGTCATTCAAGAAATCTTCTCCCCTTTGGGGAACCCCTCAAGTGGATCTGTTCGCGACCAGTACCAACCGGAAGTGCGAACGGTACTGCTCAAGGGAATTTCCCCCGAGAGGAGCTCTAGGGACGCGTTTGTGGTGGACTGGGAGTTTCCACTCCTGTATGCATTCCCTCCAGTCCCTGTGATCCTTCAAGTAATCAGGAGGTTGAGAAAGTTCAGGAAAACCATGATCCTAATTGACCCGGATTGGGCCAGGAGAACTTGGTACCTGGACCTTCTGGATATGTCCATCTGCCCTCCAATATGTCTTCCAAGAAGAGAGGATCTTCTCTCGCGAGAGGAAGGTCATGTTCTCCATCCAGAGGTCAACACACTCAACCTTCACGCATGGCTTCTGAGAGGTTGAGATATAAGGATTGGGATCTTCCGGATGACGTGATGGAAATGTTGCTTTTGTCCAGAAGGCCAGCAACCAAATCTCTGTATCGGTGTCGTTAGAACAAGTTCAGTAACTGGTGCAGAGAAAAGAATGTGGATCCATTTCAATGTAATATCCCCACAATTTTATCTTTTCTATTACATTTAGCTAATCTGGGGCTCCAGGTTGGTACGATAAAGGGATACTTAGCAGCGCTATCCATTTTTAAGTGCTCTTCAGAAGAAGAATCTTATTTCAAGATACCTTTTAATAATTCAATTCTTAAAAGGTTTAAATAATGTATTTCCACCAATACCTTTCCAGGTTCTAGTGTGGGATTTGAACTTGGTTCTAAAATTCCTCACATGCATTCCATTTGAGCGTTTACACTCTTGTCCGCTAAGGCTTCTTAGTTTGAAAACAATACTTCTTGTAGCATTGACATCAGCCCGCAGGGTAAGTGAGTTGCAGGCACTTTCTAGCGGTCCTCCTCACACTATCTTTTATAAGGACAAAGTATTTCTTAGAGTTAAAGCATCTTTTTTGCCAAAAATTGTTTCAGATTTTCATCTGTCACAGAAAATAACTTTACCTACTTTTTACCACCCTCCTCATGCAAGCAAAGAGGAGCAGCTACATAGACTAGATCCCAGAAGAGCTTTTAGTTTCTACATTTCAAGATTGGCAAAAGTACGTCAGTGTGATCAACTTTTTGTGGGGTACACGGGACGCAAACTGGGACTTGCAGTAACTAAACAAAGATTATCTAGATGGATAATTTTGGCTGTAACAGAATGTTATAGATTGGCTGGGAAAGAACCACCTGATGGACTGAGATTTCATTCAACCAGGGGCATGGCAACTTCAACAGCTCTAAAAAGGGGTGTCCCTGTACAGGATATTTGTGCAGCAGCCACAGGGTCATCCATGCATACCTTTATAAAACATTATGCTCTGGACTTGACTTCTTCTCAAGGAAGTCTGTTTGCTAAATCTGTACTCCATTCTGTACACGATTAGAAAAATTCTGTACTCCCACCTCCGAGACAAAACTGCTTTGGGAGTCCATCTAAGATGAGGAATACGTGGGAGGACACAATCCATTCGAAGAACAAGTTACTTACCAACTAACGTTTTTTTTCGATTGGATGTTCCTCCCACGTATTCCTCATCGACCCTCCCAACCAACCCCACAGTACAGTTTACGTGAATTACACACTAAATTCTTTTAAGGTTTGGGTCAAGAGAGGCACGCCATTAATTAAAATCCATGTGCTATAATATATGAAAAAACAGAACTGAAGCCAACGGACGCGCTCAAGGCTCTTATACAGTGGATGACGTTGATGCTCGACAGATGCTACCGAGGGACATCGACGCCGTGGCCTCGAGAGGAGCGCCCTCTGGTGGAGAGAAGAAAATTATTTTTCCAAAGCAGCAAGCTGAATGTAAGGATATATCTAAGATGAGGAATACTTGGGAGGAACATCCAATCGAAAGAACGTTACAGTTGGTAAGTAACTTGTTCTTCTAGCATGTAGCTTCTATGTCTTTAGGTGAAACATTTGATAGTTTATCCTTATTACGTATATATTAATGGTTTATTCATAGGTTTTTACCTTATTCCTCTAGTGAGTCTGACAGCGTTTACCATATGAGTTCTCAATTGGAGCTTATGCTCCCTAACCTCTTTAAGCATGCTGATCGCTTCGATTGCCGACCAGTCAAAATAGCATCTTCCATGTGCACGCTCAAGAACATCATGTCACCTCGCAAACGTGTGATTACGTCATCACGCCCCTGTGATGCCGTCACATTCAAGACCGACCATTTTTCATCATTTTTCACTTTGTTTACACTGTTATTAGTACTAAATAATTATATTTAAGACTCCTGGTTTAATATTTATAATTATGGATATTTTAATAAATGTTGGGTATATTATTTCTTATTAGCATTTGATAGTTATTGCAAATAACCATTCAAAAATTATTTTACGAAAATTCCTTTAATTTGCACAAAAAGAAACATTAAAACCTGAGATGTGTTGCTGGTGTGCCAATAATGTTAATATTCGAGGTGTAGGTTGATGCTGGTTGTAATGGCCCTTACAGCTTGGTGAAGGCCCGAGAGTGAAACGCCTCGGCTTCGGCAATTGCAGCCAAGTAAGCTTACCACCCCGGTTATTAACACTGCATGAAGGGCCAGATAATGTGTTTCTGTAAGTAACTTGAAAAGAAATAATCATCCAAATAAATATACTGATGAGAAACCAAGAGAGTATTTTTTTGTATTTTGTATTTTGTATTTGTTTATTACTTGTATCGCGCGCCAAACCCAGGGGTAACTGGGCGCTTGAGAATATAGGTTACAGATTACAGCAGGTATGCAGGTTATACAAATAAATAAGAGGAGGAGTGACCCTGGTTACAGTTGGGTCGATTACGAGATACAGTGACCCTGGTTAAAGTTGGGTTGATTACAAGATACACAGGTGATAATGCAGCGGTGGACGCTGGTTACAATGGGATCTGTAAGTGAGGAGGCTGGTCTCTACTGAGATGGGTTGTTGTTTAGCCATGTTTTTATGCCAGCTTTGAAGGTAAGGAAAGATGGTTCCTGTTTGAGGGTGGTGGGGATGGCGTTCCAGCGTTTGGCTGCTTGGACTGGGAAGCTGGCGCTGCCTTCTGATTTTTAGGTTGTATCTTGGGATCATTACGATTGAAGAGTTTGAAGATCTGGTGATGCGGGTGGGTTGGTGGAGGCAGAGATTATCTGCGAGATATTTCGGGGCGGAATTGGTGAGGCATTTGTGCGTGATGGCCAGGGTACAAAGGGTAAGGGTAGAGTGGCAGAAGGCAGAAGGCCTCCTTTCTTGTACTTTAGATTGGGCCTACTGTAGATCGGTACTTCATTTTCACTTATTGTTGGCTGTGCAGTGTCACAATGTGTACCTGTATTTACTTTCAGGCCGGAAATGGCCTCGATTGAACAATGTGGCCCTTGCAGACCTCAATTGATTTGTTACTTGGTACAAAAGCTGCTGCAGGGTGGCAAAAAAGAAATTCTGAAGTTACACTTAAGCTGCCCTTCAAGGTAACCCACATAATTACTTCAATGTTTCAAATAAAACGTGACACCACTCATTTAACATGTAACCATGCCTTCATTGATTCACTTCATGTTTCAAGGATCTATTCGAAATTGAAGGCAAACCTGCCTTTCTTATGGGTAATGTTAGTATCGTTCATGCTGATTATTCAGGGATTCAGTGCTTAGTTACACAGCAGCACAGAGCTCAGTGCAAGGATTGTATTCTAAGCTTTGCACTGGGAATTTGTTAAGAGTTGCCTGCTTCTCGTTAGCCAAGTGCATATCCTTGGCAGGACTTGCTAGCAGTAGGTTTCGGCCCTCAACAGGCTAACATAATCCATAGTCCTCGTTGCCTGTATGTGCATGTCACTCGTTTTTTACCATTTCTTACTGGTCACTCCATTATTGAAGAAATCTACCCGCATGTGCTTGATGCACTTTTTCTTCTTGTCATGGTAATTCTTTGTAGACATTACATATCAAATTGGAAAATTGTTAATAATCCAAATGCCACATTTTCAGAAAAGCTCTTTGTGATGGATACCTCCTGCGTCACAGACCTGTTTTACCGAATTGAATAGCGTTTTTTGCATGTCGGACCCTCGGCAGGATGAAGGGCAGAGTCGCCACTGCTGTGACCCAAACCCTTCCTTGGTTGCTTATTGCATACAGATCTCTGAAGCAAGCTCTTGCGTGCTGAGTTATGTGGGCCTCCACACACTACTCTTGTCCAGTGTTGTTTCGGATAGGAATTTGGTGCAAAGCTTTACGTTTTGCGACCAAAGCCTCACACTGTTATTATAATTGTTCATTTATAACGCGCTTAATATACGGGATTGGGATTCGAACCTGTGTTGCAATGCATTGTCTTGTTTCCAAGACAAACGCATTGCCCCGAACTATCCTTCCTGTTCGTGCATCAACGCGCAGAGACAATTCGTTCAAAGGCAATGCCAATATATAATAACCTGCATATGCAGCCAAATATGAAAGGCAGTGGTGTTGTCTATCTTAGAAGTAGAATTTGAAATGAATGGATCTCCCGTGAACCCTCTGATGCCCTAAGTGGGATGATGGGGGTTGAAGGGGCGGGCAATTATACACAAATTGCCAAAACAGATTTGGTGACAGTAAACCCTTATGAAAGCCAAGGATGGATGCTAACCGTCTGATTATTGACATTCTTTCAGTGCTTGCAAAAGCGCATGCTCGTCTTGCTGGGCTTTTCATTGATGCATTGTTAGTGGTGAGGTCATATGTTTGACCTGGTGGAATCGTATCATTTGGACTCTGCACTCTGCGCTCCTCGCCGGCCTGCCCTGGCTCCTACTTACTAGTTGATATAAATGTGTTCTGGACATGTCCTTGCGGCTCCAGTGAGTTAGAAAATGAGAAGCGATCATACACTCCCCATATCATATATCCAATTGACTCTTTCTCAAGTCCGTATTCCAGTCGGCCTGGGCTGGCGGCTAATTGTCTTTTGGGGCGAAAGGGAGAAAAGTCCCAGCGCCGGCCTAATAAAGCCAGCAAGCTATTATGGCCCTGTCGGTGTTAGATACGTGCTGCTAAATTTAAACAAGGCCCAGTAAATGGCAATGGGTCTTGCAGTGTTTTTATTTCTAATTCATTGTGGGAGGAAAATGCACTATTGCCCTTTTTTTCCCACTACCTTGCTGTGGTCCCTCCGAGTTGCACTGGAGGTTGGCGATTGTTTGCATTCTTCATAATACGTCCCCCTGCCGGCTCGCCCAGTACCCTTCTTCTGCTTTCATGGAGTGCCCTCGCTACAGGACAGAAGACTGCAACGTTTAAGCAAGCGAATATGAAAGAGTGTTGGAATGCCTGGCTGCTCCCTAACCACTGGCATTGCTCTGCAAACCCTTCTAGACCACCCTCATTTATCACATCTGCACCACCTGAGGAGTTTCATAGATGCCCTGGAAGTCCAAGGATGCTACCAAGGGCTGTACAACAGATTATATCTGCACCACCACAAGCGCAATTAGCAGAGTGAGGCAAGAGTAGTCCTGCCACCGAAACAAGACACATGCCAAGGTTTGCAAGGCAGGTTTTACCTTTACTTTTCTGCCACCCATAGTTATGAGGAGCCAAAAACTAGGCGTTGGTGGGCCTTGTCTCCACTGGATTCGAGTCCTAGATTGACAGACGCACACCTAGACCCTTTCGGCCAATAGTTAGGACTCTATATTGAGTGGGATATCATTCCCCTGCCCTCCACCTCCCTGAGGGAAAGCAGAGGAGTCATTTGGGCCCTGTTTGTTTATTCCATGGTGCAGGTCTGTTCTCTGTAGGCGAGTTCCATATTGCATGTCTCCCCTTTAAAAGAAGGCAAACCGTTTCCCTGGGTGGCAGTACAGGTTGCCTGTAACAGACTCCCCCATGTTGAACCCCAGAGTTGGATCACATTTCATTTTCTGGGTATGATTTTTTTGCACCCTTTTGTGGTTCCCAATGCTGTTTTCCTTCCTGTGTCCAGCTAATACTGGTCTTCAACGAGAATTGTGTTGGGATCCTAAATGGAATTTGATCACATGCCTCACGTGACTGAGGCCCAACTACAATACATTTTTAGAACCCATTAAGCATGTATTTCAGCGTTCTCCGTTGTGTATACCACTGGTGACACAGCACAACCTGCCCGCACTATGAAGTCAGGTACTCAGATTTGTGACCTGGGTACAGATTGGGAGTGGGCCTCGCTGATGATCCAGAAGGTGACTGCCTGGGTGAGACTGGAGCTTTCGTGCTCTGTCCTTCCATCTGTGGCTGGGGATAATTTTTGGGTTTTCAGTTTTGGGTACTGAAGCGATGTACACATGAAGACAGCCATTTTACTCTGTTTTGGTCAGCAGGAAAGTATATGCAAAGCTCAGACCTCCTGCTTATTCCTTTCTGGTGTCAGAAGCTCTGATCAGAGGCAACAGCTCTGCTTAATCTGCCCATGTTCCATTTGACAATTAAGCCGAATTTGTGGATGCTATTGGTAAGGAAAGGTTGTGGAATTTCACCTTTGACCTGAAAGAAGGAAACGCAGATTCGGTTTGGTGTCTGCAATTACAAGATGTGATTGGGTATTTCAGATTAGTCAGACTGCCCCTCCTTACCCCGGATTGTGAGTTCCAGCTATCACTTATGAGGCTAGGCAGACTCGCTTGTCCCTCGTTGGCACAGCAGTCTGACATGGGGCCACTGCATGCATAGGGATGAATTGTGGCGTGCGTGTATGTTCATAGTCTGGGCATTCTGAGGTCCTCCAATCTCACTGCACATGCCACTTGGGTATTCTTTGGCCTTCTCTTAAATGAACAACCACTTTTAACAGACCCCATTGGTTATCCGTTTACGAAATGCGAGTCAGCTGCAACAACGTCCTTTCAGGATTGATTAGTCTTTGAGGAGAAGATGCGGTCCATATGGGAGTTTTGTGGCTTCTTCAATGAAAGGACTACCAGGATAGGTTAACGAAGTCTGAGAAAGGGATGCCTCAGAGCGACCCTTCGCACTTGGGACTTCTGATGAGCATAACAAACGCTTTTAAAAAGCTTTAACCTTGGTTGTGTGGAAGAACGTGAAACCACTTGCTACCATGAGGCCCATCACAGAAGATCATTTCTCTAGTTGGCCGTAGGTTATGGGTTCCTCTCACTAAACCTGCTCTCCCCTGCCCCTCTTTGCTGCATCGCTTCTCACACACACATTTTCTGGAACTTCTATTAAAGAGGCGAACAATAATGCATATGGACGTGCTAGCACAATCTCTGAGCTTGATCTCCCATTGTTGTCCTGCAGACGGGATATATTGGCTGAGAAGGGGGCATATGCATTCTTACAGAACTATGTCCTGAAAATGTATAAATTGTCTTCTGTTGCAGTGAAACGCACAACCCAAAATCTTAGTCCTTACATGACTCATCCCACCGTTCCATTGTCTCCATTTTGACTGGGATAGTCTAGGCATGGTTTGACCTGGCATTGCCTGGCCCGGGGGCTTCAGCCTACTTGAGTCTCCTTGCTGCCATTTTAATTCCTGCCCCTAAATTTTGTGGGTGATCTGACGGCCACTTTCCCTGACAGAATCTTGTGTGTATATAAAATCTCATTGTATGTCTCGGAGCAAAGAAGACACCTGTTTATCTTGCCTCACATTGAAGGCAGGAGTTAGAGCATGGATCTGCCAAGCCTCCAAGCTTGACTCCATGTCACAACCTCAGCACTTCCCTCATTGACGGCCATCCATGCAGGGGTCCAGATCAGGACTGCTGTGTCCGCTTATCCCACCCACCATGCAAGTCTCTTGGCACAGCTGGCCCAATTATTCTGTATGGTAAGATCAGCAGACCTCTACAGCTGCCCTCGCTCCTTACACCCGCAGAACATCTGCCCACAAGTGGCCATCAGTAAAACATGGCTTCAAAGGCACTCTTGCACTTGTTTTGTCCCTTTGCCTAAATGGTTGGTTGTGTATAAACTGGGCTACATGCACGCAGGGCTAGAAAGTCTGTGTATTTAACTGCTGTATGTTTTCCTTCATGGGGCAAGTGGACAGAAGCCATTTTGGACATGCTGCTACAGTTTTCCCTTCCCCACAACTCCCCATAATCGGAAATTTGAAGGTAGCAGAGCTAGAGATATAACCATTTGTTATTTGCGGTAACTCCCCATTCCGTCTGTTCGTTTATGCAGTGGGACCATAGCCCAGGAAGCAATGCGCTCTCCAGCTTTTGCAATGAATGAAGCTCTCGGATGTCGGGTGTGAGTAGCGCTATTGCAATGAAGCTCTCGGGTGTGAGTGGCGCTTTGCAATGAAGCTCTCGGATGTCAGGTGCGAGTGGCACTATTGCAATGAAGATGTCAGGTGTGAGGAGCGCTATTGCTATGAAGCTCTCGGATGTCGGGTGTGAGTGGCGCTATTGCTATGAAGCTCTCGGGTGTCGGGTGTGAGGAGCGCTATTGCTATGAAGCTCTCGGATGTCGGGTGTGAGGAGCGCTATTGCTATGAAGCTCTCGGATGTCGGGTGTGAGGAGCGTTATTGCTATGAAGCTCTCGGATGTCGGGTGTGAGGAGCGCTATTGCTATGAAGCTGTCGGGTGTGAGGGGCGCTATTGCTATGAAGCTCTCGGGTGTGAGTGGCGCTTTGCAATGAAGCTCTCGGATGTCGGGTGCGAGTGGCACTATTGCAATGAAGATGTCAGGTGTGAGGAGCGCTATTGCTATGAAGCTCTTGGATGTCGGGTGTGAGGGGCGCTATTGCTATGAAGCTGTCGGGTGTGAGTGGCGCTATTGCTATGAAGCTCTCGGATGTCGGGTGTGAGGGGCGCTATTGCTATGAAGCTGTCGGGTGTGAGTGGCGCTATTGCTATGAAGCTCTCGGATGTCGGGTGTGAGTAGCGCTATTGCAATGAAGCTCTCGGATGTGAGTGGCGCTTTGCAATGAAGCTCTCGGATGTCAGGTGCGAGTGGCACTATTGCAATTAAGATGTCAGGTGTGAGGAGCGCTATTGCTAGGAAGCTCTTGGATGTCGGGTGTGAGGGGCGCTATCGCTATGAAGCTCACGGATGTCGGGTGTGAGTGGCGCTATTGCTATGAAGCTCTCGGATGTCGGGTGTGAGGGGCGCTATTGCTATGAAGCTCTCGGATGTTGGGTGTGAGTGGTGCTTTGCAATGAAGCTCTCAGATGTCGGGTGTGAGGGGCACTATTGCTATGAAGCTCTCGGATGTCGGGTATGAGGGGCACTATTGCTATGAAGCTCTGGGATGTCGGGTATGAGGGGCGCTGTTGCTATGAAGCTCTTGGATGTCGGGTATGAGGGGCGCTGTTGCTATGAAGCTCTTGGATGTCGGGCATGAGGGGCGCTGTTGCTATGAAGCTCTGGGATGTCTGGTGTGAGTGGCGCTATTGCTATGAAGCTCTTGGATGTCGGGTATGAGGGGCGCTGTTGCTATGAAGCTCTGGGATGTCTGGTGTGAGTGGCGCTATTGCTATGAAGCTCTTGGATGTCTGGTGTGAGGGGCGCTATTGCTATGAAGCTCTTGGATGTCGGGTGTGAGTGTCTCTTCTTTCCATTCCGGTCATAAAATGCCCCTTTTGAAATGGGAACATGCAAAACTAAAAAAAACTGGCACAGTATGTACTACTCGCTGCTGGCATGGTGCATCTTGAGTTCTCACCGCAAGTGTCACATCGAAGCTGCTTAACTCTGAACATTAGAACGTTGAACATAGGAACAGGCTACATCACAACGTTGGGATTTTTTTTCCATCGAGTACGATGGACAGCATGGATTATTTTTTTTTAGATTTTTTTTAGGTAGAACAAACCTTCATTTAATAGCAGTTTTATTAAAAAAAACATTGACAAAACTACAGTTTGGTTTTAGTATAGCCATTGCCTAGGCACGACCATCAGATTCCTATACACGCTCTTGATATGTCAGCTGTTGCCAGCTTATTGCCAAGTAGTACCATCATTGAACAGGCATTGCCATGATTTGCCCAGGGATAGCCGTGGACATAAAATGGCACGAAATGCTATCTTATACCTGCCGTTTCCATCGTATTTCCTAAAACATCATTGCCAGTTATTCTCATCAAACTTCTGCATACCCACTGCCTTGCAGCAAGCACTACGGGAACAGACCTCACATGAGCAAAGCCTGACCAATTGTGAGCATTTGTGCACACCTTGACACTGACTGGTATATATATATGCCAGTACACAAACCACAAAGCTGTTGTCTTTGAAAATGTTTTTTTCATATTAACGTCTTTAAAATGTCCCGATGCCCGCTACATGTTGGGATGAAAGGGTTGTCTGGTACTGTTGCAGGCCACCCTGTATGGTTTCCGAAATGCTATGGTGCTGCTGTCCCGTTTAGCAACAGTTCTTAGAACGTGTCAGTATGATGCAACTCTTTTCTTGCTTTTCATCAGATGGCTAATAAAAGATGAACCAGTGAGTACTATTTAGCACACCTGCCAATTGCTAGACATTAAGCGAACGTCCAACTTTCAGAGCCTGAACGTGTGTGGTCTGAGTAATCAAAGGGATAGTTCTGCTGTCCCAAGGTGGGAAGCTGATATGCATGGCTTGAAGGATATCTCGGCTGTCCGAACCTAAATGGTCTGTATCCATCATCTAGAATGTGAGCCTGTGACTTTATTAAATATAATTGTACAAGTTTGAGCTTGTAAGATGTGGGTAGTCCTAAGGACAGCTCCACCTGAAGAGGATTCCTCCTAAAGGGCCTGTGTAGGACAGTACTGTTGTCTAGGGCTTGCACATGCAAGACCTGTATAAACCGTGGAATCGTTTTGCTGAAACCTGGGCGTGGACTGTCCCATCACTAGTAACTGATTTCACTGATGGATTGCTCCTCGCCTGAGTTCTGATCCTGAAAGATCTGTGGACGCTTAGTTCTGAAGTTTCAGGCCTCAGACTGTAAAGCACTGATGGATTGCTTTGAACTTTGAGCAGGTAGCGGGATCGCGCCGGTCTGTGCCTATTGCTTCTGGCCAGTTCATCATCAAAAGCCCACTAAAAAGTGGAACCCATTGGATCTTGTGGAGGTCTGTTTGGGGAGGTGATGTGATATATATTATATATCTATCACTCTCTCTTCCTTTTGTGTAGTGCCAAATTTAGTATGTTGAGTAGGTGTGGAGCACATGCGCAACCAAAGGAAGAAGGTAATGGGTGGACAGCAGCAGAAAGAGCAAGGCTTGGACAGTTCTGCATACCTTATGATATTTTATTTATATTGCGCTCCTACACAGATGTTTCAGAGCGCGACCAGGCAAAGGGAGGGGAACAGGGGAGAAAACAAAAACAACGATCTTACTAGGCCCAGTGACATTGAGAACGCGCAAGTGCATGGGGAAGGGAAAAAGGGGGAAAGTGCAGAGCATAGGAGAGAAACAAACTAAATAGTAAGTACATAAATAATTAGTGTGTTAGCAGTGGTAGTGCCGCCTGTAAGAGGCAAAGGTGCTAGGTTAGTCAGATAGGTATGATCTGAATGCGGAACACAGGACTCTGCATTAAAATACAGCTCTTGACAATTGGTGCATCTGCAGGAGATGAGGGAGACGGAGTAGATGGTATATCATGAATGATCACTGCTAGTGAGCTCCCGGGTCCTTCTGCAGCTGAAAACAAAATGAAAGGTTCAATGTTTTTAGTGCTAAGTTGAACTGGGAGTGTAGAGGAATGGTGCATTGGGTAGCCACAGTGGCGCTGTTGAGTATGGTATGTGATCCAGCCAGTGCAATCGGTGTGAAAGACAGCCTAAGTGTGGTGGTGGCACCTGATCATGTGTGCTTCTTTCTGCGTTAGGCTCCAAGATGCAGCAACTGAAGGCAGCAATAATGTGGTGGTGCAAGCTGGAAGTGGGTGTCTGGTAGCTGCCAAGGCCCGGTTGATAGGTGGGCCTGATGTTAAACTCTCCACCCACACAACTGCTAATCGGGAAGGAAACCAGAAGCTCCCGTCAAGTACTGGGTGGTTGGAGTTACCATAGACAAGGTGCAGGAGTACTAGAGGTTCTGGCAGGTCCTGGATGAAAGTATCTGATCTTGGTAGCACCATGGGGCATAATCATGCGGAAAGACTGTGCAGGGAGAAGAGGGAGCTGGGGAAAGGACTAATCTGATAGTGTTTGCATGCTTCTCCAGGCCTTGCTTGAGTCTAACCTGAGCAGAGGGCCCCCACCATACAGGGGAAGGCCACGCCCTACAGTTTGGCCCACATTTAATGAAATGACTCCTCACTGGTTCATCTGTCAGAAAACAAACAAAAATAACTACGCGTCATAGCAATTTCATGCCACAAGCATTGCCAGTTGCCATGACATCCATAAATGGTGTTATTCATCACCACTTTCCTTGCTCTTTCTGTCGCATTTTGTCCAGTGGGTGGCGCTGAAGCAAAACCAAAACAAAAAATCAGGATTGTGCCTCCTTCTCGGGAAGGCGGGGCAATAGTTGCAATGGCTGGCATTGATATTTCTGTTGTACTGGAGGTACAAGCCCTTTTATCCACCTCCCAGCATGAAACATTGGTTTATTTTTTTCAGATAGCAGGCTAGGTTCCAATTCTCTTAATTGCTATGATTTAAAAACAAACTAAATAACCATTTTACTGATTTTCAAAATCTGAAATCAGAGTGGGTGAGGTTGTTTCATCTGTGGTTAGGCCAAGGGTGGTTTGTGTGTTATCAAAACAAACAGCAGTACACAGTCAATCTAAACATTTTGGATCTATTTTTGGAGTAAACGCACTGGCAGCTGATGCTTCTTCCACAGCTAGTCTGCATGAACGCCCAGTACCTTCAAGCTCCTAAATGCCCAACTTCTATAATAGAAGCTTTTAATTGTAATCTTTACTAAGTTTTTCCATCAACATCACAATGAAATTCAGGTCGTGTCCCCCAAACCATCAATATAGAAACATCCTATGTCCCCAACATCCTGTCCCAGGTCACCCAACCTTCCACCCAGGCCACGTGATTTTAATAACAAAATGAGATGGAGTCCACTTTGGTATAAATCCACATTTTCCCAACTGTCGTGTTCATATCCGTTTCATCACAGTGTCACAAGTCGACATTGTGAGTTTTTACGGGGGCCCCTTGTCAGAGGGATATAGTATACATCCAATATGCAGCCCATTCAGTTTTGTTCATTGTCGCCACTTCAGCATACATATGTTTGATCCTGGTCAGGGCCGATAGTTCTGCAGTAGCCCATTTAACCAAGTTTGGTAACCAGTCGTTTGGCCAACACCAAAGCCAAGTAGGCCATTTTGTTCAGTTGTTTCCCAATTTCCTTCTGTTGAACTGACCCAGCAGACACACCATTGGTGATCCTATTATCCAAGAGGCTCCTATAATCACCAATTCTGACCAATACTTCTCCCTAATATTTCATAAGTCTGGCATAGCCAAATCATATGGAGGCAGTGCGCATCCTTCTACCCCGCATTTAGGACATATATTTGGTCTTGTTGGGTTCATAATATGTAATCTCCTGGGAGTCGAAGACATTCTATGCAAAATGCTACTGTATAAGCCTAAATTGAGCATTTCTAGATATTGCTTTCTTGTACATATAGACTCTTTGCCCTTTCTCTCCGACGACAGCCTGGTTCTTGTCCCTGTTCTGCAGCAGTAGCTGATATGTCGTGGCTATCGGTCATCCCCCCCCCTTTCCAAGTGCATACAGGTCCTCCAACAGAGAAGAGGCTGGGAGATCCTCCGGCAGCATAAGACACCACTTACAAGCCCTTCCCGTTATACTAGCATAAAATAGGAAGTGGCTGTCCCTGATTCAAGCCTAACTCTGCACATAGGTCGGGGAATGGCTTCTGGCGTCCATCCTCAAATAGATTTCCCCAGGTTGTCAAGCCTAATAATTCCTCATCTTTGAGGTATTTACAGTCTACCCGTCCACCCTGGCCAGCATGCATGCATGCATGCACTGCGTGTAGTGTGCACGCAGCCCACCCGTTGACCAGCACGTTACCACGCCTTCCTACCCGGTTTTATGAAAGAAGGACAATGAGTGTCCCTAGAAGAAAGCCATATAATCCCTCTAACATTGAATGGTCTGATGGCGCTAGCGAACAACCTGCATTCAGGGCGTTCTCTTCATCTGAGAGCCATTGTGCGACAAACTGTAGCTGGGTCGCTAGAAAATGTGCTTCTATTGTCCCCCAGATCGTGCGGTTCCTGCAGTGTGGTCATTGCTACCTGCCTGTGACCTTTCACCCATAAAATATCCCTAGCCGTAGATCCCAATTTACGGGAGATGCCTGTAGGTATGTCGCTGGGCACATTGGTAAAGTAGTACAAAGGTCTGGGAAGGAAAACCATCTTGGTCAGCACTATCCTACCCATGAATGACAGCGAAAGTCTATTCCAAAATACAGCAGACCTTTCTATCCCTACGGTGGCTTTGTGTATTGTCACAGTACGTGTCCTGTAAGTCCCAATGCCATGGTATGTAAGTGTATCGAATTCCCACAGTAACAGATTTGGTAATGCAGAGAGATGGGGTGTTGTGCTAAGGATGCAATTGGAAAAATGAAGATTTTCTTTTCATCATTCATATCCCGGAGATGCGACTGAAATGCTCAAGCACCTCCAGTGATGGCGGTACATTCCTTACTGGGTCCTGGACCCACAGAAGCATGTTGTATGCATATAATGCATATAGCGAGATCACCTCTGTGACCCCATGTATTGTCATCCGTGCGTCTATCACAGCTCTTCGGAGCACACATGCTAATGGGTCAAAGGCCACTGAAAACAGGATCGGGGACAACAGGCATCCTTGCCCCACTCTCCAGACCTTTGAAACGACTTTTCCTGCTTGCACTCTGGCTGTGACCGAGGTGTAGAGCAATTTAATCCAGCACATAATGGAAGGGCCCAATCCAAAACTTTGCACGGTAGCCCACATCCCCCCTAGCTGATAGTGGAATGCTTTGTCAGCATCCACCGACACGACTGCGCACTGTAGGTTCATGCACTGAGCTTGTGCGAACACGTGATGCAGGTGTCTCGTGTTATGCAACTTGTTCCTGCCGGGCATGAAGCCACCCTCTTCCGGATGCACTAAACTGGTCACAACCTTTTACAACCGCACAGCTGTTAAAGCGCTTAGGAACTTCACACCCACATTGAACTTGGATAACGGTCGATATAATCCCTTCTCGCACAGACCCTTATCCAGTTTGGGAATCGGGACTGTCAGCGCTTTCCACACAGATGGAGGTAAATGGCCTACCTCGCAGGCATGCTGGGAAACTTCCAGTAGTCTGTACCCCCTGTTCATCACTATAGGTCTTAAAGAATTCCGAAGGGAGACCACCCGGACCCGGAGTTTTCCCATGTGGGAGACTCCACACAAGAGTCTCTATTTCCAGGGAAGTGATAGGTTTGTCCAGTTCAGCTGCCTGCGCGGGGCTGAGAGTAGGCATATCCATTAACCCGAGAGACCCAGGGAGGTCCTCAGTGCCACAATCTCCTCCAGTACAGCCCCATCTGAATTGGGACGTCACTCACCCTCATCGTGTCAGAGGCCTCCAGGTCCACCAACGTGGGACGAGGTGATTTCTTGGTCTATTTATAATATAGACTCGATTTACCAGACATGGCTATAATTATGGCAGCTAGCAGGCCACCACTGACCAGGGCGCTTTCCAGGCTCCCCCTCCGATATCAGCGTTCCAGTCTTTTCGGGGCTATAAAGCGAGGCTATGCCACTAATCCTTGTGTGGGCCCTCCTTTGACATGTGGGTACCTCAGGGGCTCTCTCCTAGGACCGTTCCCACATTCCATGGCTCCCAGCACCGTGTAATCTATCTACCGAGCAGCAGCGTGCCTTTCCCTTCTCTCTTCCTGGCCCCAGTATTGGGTTGTCTGCTCAATCCAAGCTGTCGGGCATCTATTGGTGGCTTGTCCTTTCAAGCGAGTTCCCAGCCGTCTCCGCTGACAATCCTCTGCATCAGCGCCTCGGGGCCTGTTCCACGACATCTGCTGTATTCAATCCACCACCGCCTTCATGCAACATGTTGCGCCCATTTTTTCACAGCGCTGCTGTCTCTTGGAGGTTGTGGGGGGGACCTACTTTCCACAGTCACATCTCACTCATGCAGCTTTCCTCACCACCGCCATGGAGTACTCCAGAGGTTCGCATGCCACCCGGTTCCACCATATCCTCGTGCAAGTGTCTATAGTGGTGGATTGATTCCAAGATCATCAGGTCTACGGGGAACTGAGCATGCTGGTATCCGAGCTGCTCATCTTCCTGGCCATGCCCCCTTCTATAATAGAAGGTTAACTAAAAAGTGGCCCCAAAATTCCCATGAGAGCATTGACTCTACCTCGACGAAATCTGTAAAAGTTGCAAAAGTTAAATTAATAAATTATGTTGATAGATTTTACATACTAGTCTCTACCATGGTGAGCATGCAATATTCGGTTATATTCCTATCATCGTTCGACGGGAAGAGGGTACTTAAAAAAAGAAGGGATTTAGACCGAGCATGCAAGTTGGGCAAAGTAAGCTAATGTAGCGTTACCCCTCTTCCTGGGCATACTGGACCTTTAACGGACACCAGCCAGAGGAAAACGTGAGTGTTGAGAACCATTCATGGCCAAACGCACACAGCAAGCGTGGGGCTTAAGGAAATTAGCACACCGGCATCCAAGGCCTCAAATGGGTGGCCTAGACCTGGCATTGCCCCAGCAGTCTCCAAAAAGCCTTGGCTCTGCTGGGGCTCTCACTAGCGCCAACCCCTGCAAGCATCCCTTTTACTGTGTGTGCTGGCTAAGACCTACCAGCAGGGTTGGTGTGGCAAATTAAACCTGACAGCAATATCCTGGAATTGCCTACCCCAAAAAATACGCAACACAAAGGATCATCTGAAATTCAGAAAACTGCTCAAAACTTGGCTTTTGCTCTGGAAACGGGATGAAATGACTGAGAAAGATTAGAACCATTCGGGAACAACATATCCAGGGAGGAAACCATAACCCTAACCCAATTCTTCACCTAACCATAAGGCGGAGGGACCCCCGGACTACCCACCCAACATAATGCTAACCCACAGAAAAACATAGAAAGGTTAAATGCCTGCACCAGACGAGCATGGAGGGACCAGAGAGAGAATGAGAGAGAACTGTCTGCATCTCTTGTCTGGGGTGCTAAGAGTGGTATTTTTTAAGGGAAGCAGGCTTTTCCAGACATGTGCACGAGTCCCTAGTTCCCTTCAAAACAAACGACTAAAATGACTGTGGCCCGAAAACAGTAAAGTGATGTGAAACATTTATTATTTCAAGGCATGGGTGGTGGCTGGGACGCAGCACACGGGTGTGGGCTCATGATTGCATAGAAGGGGGGGGCTGAACTTGTGAGGAGGAGGCTGCACCAGCACACTTGTGCGGACAATGGCAACCAGGCTTAGGAGATCGGCATGGATCAAGGGCATTAACTGCCACATGATTGGCCAGCGCCTCTCCCTCAGGTGCTAATGTAAATTTGCAAGAAATGTGTGACTCTTCATACAGTACTAGCCGAGGAGTACACTAAATGAATAGAAAGATAACAAACTTGGTATGATCCCAGTGCCATAAATCTACAGACGATGCACCTTCCTTTCTGCATCGGAATATCAAATTCACACTATGCTCTTGGTTGGGAGTCCTTCCTGATGCTTCAGCTGAACTTACTATTTTTATTCAAACACCGAAATGAACAGGATTTCACATGGGGGCCAGGAGGTGCAGCTTCTGTGTCTTTTCCTGGGCTTCGCTTGCCCCTAGCAGATATGTTTCCTAACTGAGACGGCGGTAGACTAACACCCTCCTCTCTGTCTCCATTGTGACTATGAGACAAAGGCACCTGTTAGGCAGGGCTTTAAGTGGGCTGGGGCTAGTCAGGCCGAGCCCCGGCAGTCTCCAGAAAGAACTCCCGAGCCAGGGCCCACCCACCACGAGCCCTAGTCAGCCGATACTCAGGCAGCCGGTTTAGAGGCTGCACGGTTAAGCGAGCCGCTTGAATAGCCCTTCGGATTAGAAAGAAAGGAAAGACAATACTGATGGCTGCAAGCAGCAGGTGTAACTGTGCATTGCTGGCTGCCTGATGTCTATGTACTCGAAACAGGAGGCGAGCTGGACTATTTACTCCGAAACAAAAGGAGAGACCCTTTGTTTCGGAGTAAATAGTCATCACCCAACATGAAGCCCCTGTGCTTCGCAGCAAAAATGTTGCTTTTACAAAAAATCACAGCAAAAATGCTCTGATTTGACCCGGTAAAGGTGTACCCCATTATACCATTTAAGGGGAGCGGGAGTTGCGGGGGTGTCCCCCGCATCCTTTACATGGATTGCAGCGGCAAAACCACTGCATTTTTGCCGCAATTTTAGTGTAAACGGCCATTTTTGCCACGATTTTAACACATGGAACCATTAAAGTGGGCTCCTTGAATGAAAAGGCTGCCTGCTGCATGAGAGCTGGGGCACACTGGTGTCGCACCTTTTGGTGCGCCCAGCTCCTTTTGTTTAAAAGGAGGGGCTGGGCGTCTCAAAGGTAATGATGCCAGTGTGCCCCAGCTACAGCTCTTTTAGCACCCCCCCTCTTAATCGAGGTGGGGGCTCTTGCTAGGGGGGCGTGTCCTTGGGCTACACCCCCAAACGAGAGACCGAACCCTTTCAATTTCAAATTCCACTAAAATCACTGCTGTTAGGGTTTCATCAAACTGCGTGTTTGGGCGTAGGTGAAAGAATGGAGCCCAGACTGCAGCTCCCACCTTCACCTGACTCGGCACCCTGCATTTCACGCGGCGTGTCACTCCTGACCTCCGTCACTTTCGCCAAGACTAGCCAGGAAGTAGTTGATTTGTGTGCCACTCTGGCCACTTGCCCACAGTGGTTCCCTCCTGCTCTAGTGCTTGGAGGTTTTTAAGAGTACATGCTCCCAAAATGCAGGCACTCCCAGCTCTTTGTGTCGTTTAACTGGAATTTGAGAGCACCTAAAAACAGTAAATGGCCAGACTCACTAGAACATGCCACAAATGCTACACATCAGCCACATGAACATTATCACTTGGTTATCGCTACATGGAAAGGAATCTGAGTGCATGTGTCTGGGTCGGTGGTGGGAACAGCCTCTGTGTTCATTAATTCAAAATCTTCTGCATTTTTAATTGTCCCCTTCTGGCATTTTCTTTTAAATTGGAAATTAAACTGTTCCTTCTTTTTTAAATTGTATTTCAATATTAATGTTCATCGCAGTTCTGAGGAGAGTGAGCCAGTGGCTACACATGCTCCGAACCTCTGTGGCAATCGTCCTCCCCCCTCCCATCACTCGTCTATTGCTGTTGGCCATTTGGAACCAGCTCCATTACATGAGCTTAATTGCAGTGCGACTGCCGAAGGAACGCTTTCTAATGCTTGCTCGGATGTGATCTGAACCCATTACTTCCGGCTCTCACGTGTGCTGCATAGGTAATCACTGAGCACGGGGAAGAAGATCGCAAACCTGGGTCGACAGAAGCTTCAGGAAGTAGCCGTCCGTGTGTATAATCCGCCCCGCCCAGCCCCCCAAAAGCCCCACACTTCCCGTCACGAAACCGCAGCCAAGGTGTGCACCACCTTCAGACAGGTAGTCTACTTTAACAGCTGGAATTGCTGTTTTAATTTCACTTTCACAGTGCTTTTATCTAGAGTACTCCGGGAGAAAGTGTAACAAATAAATTATGTATGTAGGTTCCTTGATTAACGCTCAATACCCCTTGAGGCCATTTTGAACCACCGTAGTTAAAATAGGCTGAGTAGTGTGGGCTTGCCTTGCTCTTCTTACCAGATCCCTACCTAAATAATAAATCACAGACCAATTATGTTTATGGAAAGGTTGTAGGCCGCAGGCATTTTATTTTCTTACAGAAAATACAAAACAACAAAAATCAATACACTGCCATGTGCTTTTGGGTCCAGTCTCGAAGTTGCCCAAGGCTCCTCCTGAGTCCTTGTTATCCCTGGAACTTCATTCCTGGCCACATGCCGCCTACGACATGCTTTGGGCCGTGTAGTACTCGGCGTTCCCACTTCTGCCTGCTCCTTCTTTTTTTGAATGTGTACCGAAAGAGTACTCGGCGTTCCGGCTCCTGCCTGCTCCCTTCTTCTTCTGTTATTCTTGTAGGGTGGGTTGGGTGGCAAACGTTTTTCCTTCCCCTTATCCAGGCACTAAGAGCCTACCCGAGAGAGGTGAGCTCTTTACCTGGTTTGTGCCGCCTCTCTTTTTCCTGGCTTACTTATACACCCCAGGCCTTTTGTTCCTTCTTGGGGGCCCCCCAGCCCCTTGCTGTCTTGCTGTTATTTTTCGCACCTTCCCCCAAGGTGCTGTTTCCTGCCCTTTCCTGGGCTTTTGTTTCTTGCGGCGCCGTTCGGACGCCCCTCCCTACTGCTTCCATTCGGACGCCCCTCCCTACTGCTTTCGCGCCGTTTCTCCCCACCCCGCGCCTAAACTCCCAGGCCCTCCATCGGCCCGCATTTCATGCGGCCCGGGGCCTGGGGCATAGGCTGAGTAGTGTGGGCTCGCTTTGCTCTTCTTACCAGATCCCTACCTAAATAATAAATCAAACCAATTATGTTTATGGAAAAGTTGTAGGCCGTAGGCATTTTATTTTCTTACAGAAAATACAAAACAACAAAATCAATACACTGCCATATGCTTTTGGGCACCTTGTGTCCAGTCTCGAAGTTGCCCAAGGCTCCTCCTGAGTCCTTGTTATCCCTGGGCCTTCGTTCCTGGGCACATGCCGCCACACCTGAGCGGGTGTTATTCGCGCCTGTTCAGGTCTTCCCCAAAAGCACCCTACCTACAACCCCGTTCCTGGAGTGCCCTAAAAATGTTGTTGGAAAAAAACCCCATCCCCTTCTTTGATAGGTGCACCCCATCCTGATGAAACATGTCCGGATTGTTCCGGTGTAGTCCATGTTTTATGAAGTGTAACCCTGTGCTCTTGCAATAATTTTCTACTGATTTATTTAGTTTCTTTCTGGCTATTTCAATTGCGTGCCTCCTCTGTGCCCCATACCAGACCCTTCTTGGTATTATTTCTGACATGAAAATCTCGGTTTACCACCAACTTTGGGCTATGTTATGTAGCGACTCGCAAATGTTCCTCTGTAATTTACCCCTATTTGTGCTCACCAGGTCGTTCCCCCCCCCAAGGTGTATAACCAGTTTGTCAATGACCCGTTCCATTCTCCGTGCTTCTCCCACTTCTTTAGAGTCGACCTTGTAGCCAACCGTGCTTTCCTTTCCAGTGCCTCCAACGGGACCCATGCCTTCCGCGGCGTGGGCGTTCTTTCCTTGTCGGCGTCCGGTCTCAGCTCCCTGAATCTCTCCCACTGAAAGCGAGAGATTCCATCAGCCACCACGTTTGCTTCCCCAGCGATGTGCCTCGCCCTTATGCATGTATTCATTTTTAGGCTTTCCAGAGTGATTGCCCGCATTAATTCCAACACTATTATGCATGACGCACTTCCTTTATTTAACACGTGCACCACCGCCATGTTATCCGACCATACTGCCAACTCCTTGTTTCCTAACTCTTCCCCCCCCCCCATGCGCATAACGCGACCCATATTGGGAAGAGCTCCAGCAGCGTTATGTTTTTTGTCCATTCCGCCACCTGACATGTTTTTGGCCATTTCCTGCACACCACTGTCTCCCCAGTATTGCGCCAACCCCAAGGCCACCTGCTGCATCGGTGAACAACACCCTTTTCCCTTCCTCGTTTACAGGTGAGCGCCATATCACTGACCCATTGAAGCACCTCAGGAATTCTGCCCACACTTCCAGATCTCTCTTGATTCCTCCCCCTAGCCTGACTCTGTGGTGCCCCATTGTAGCCCCTCTTGTTTTTAGCTCAATGCTTCTCTGGAACACCCTCCACTGTGGTATGACTCTTCCTGCGAAGTTCAGCTTTCCTGCTAGCGCTTGCAATTCTCTCACTGTCACTTTGTTTCTTCCTTGTAGTTCCCTTATTGTCTTCAGCAGATCCGTCACCTTGTCATCCGGGATCCGGCACACTCCCATGCTTGAGTCAATTTCTATTCCTAGGAATTGGATAATCTGCGTTGGGCCCATCGTTTTCTCCCCCGCCAGCGGAAAACCCCACTCGCTCGTTATCTCTACAAATTTATCCAGAGTTGCTTTGCATAGCTTTGAACCTTTGGGCCCTACGAATAAAAAGTCATCCAGGTAATGTACCATCATGGCCTCCCTCATCTCTTCTGTGACTGCCCACTGCAAAAATGAACGTACCCTCTCAAAATATGCACATGAGATGGCGCACCCCATAGGGAGACATTTGTCTATGAAGTATTCCCCCTCCCAATACATACACAGCCCCCGGAATAGCTATTCACAGAGAACTGGGGGCAGAGTTCTGGGAGGATCAGTGGGCGATGGCACCTTTACTCTTTTGGATTCGGCTGTGGGTTAATGAACACGCAACTCTGTGCCATTTTATTTTACGTACTGTTTTGGGCAGATCAGGATGGAAAAAAATCCCATGGTTAGCCTATGTTTCTGCTAAATTGGGGGAAGTTAACCTAAGTGCCCTGTTTCCGCCTGAATCTTTAATCACCAAGCCTGAGGGGGCAGCCTATAAGGTTAAACTGGGAGAAATTGTAGCTAGGAAAAAAACTCTCCTGGGATACACTCAGAAATGTGATTCTTTTCACTTTAGCATCAGCAATCTCTCTGGAATTCAACCATATCTGATTAGGAGCACTTTTAAAACAGACAGGTGGCTGATTACGAGGGCCCGCTTTGACTGCCTTCGGCTACAGGGAAACATGTGCAACTGGAAAAGTTTTCCAAGTGATGCCGGCTGCCCAGTTTGTGGCCACAAGCGTGAGGACCTCTTGCACTTGTTGTTCTTTTGCATAGGTTATGCGGGTATCCGCAGAATGACCTTGGTCCCCGCCCTCAAGAAAACGGAGATTCGTTCACACAAGGTCGCACTTGAGTTTCTTCTGAGTGCCGAGTCAGTTTTTACATCCTGGGCTCTGTTGACCTTTTTAAAAAGAGCGATGTATTTTAGAAAGAACTTATTAAATTTGCAAGGTGGGGGTAGTTAGTGCCACTAATTTTTATAATGAACTGTGTATGGGGAAAAGTGGTTGAGTCTTGTCTTATGCTTGATTATAATGTATAAATTTGTTTTTAAATATTCCCTCCCGATTGGCAAGCAAGTGCCAGTTATTTCCATTATTGTAGATTGTGATTTGTAATTTTCGATATCTACTTTTATCTGTCTTTTATATATTTGGTGTCTTTGCAATGTTGAAAACATGTAATTTATCTTTTTTTGTCGTTTAATGGAATTTTTTATATTTCCGAATAAACTTGTTTGATTGATTGATTGACATACACAAGCACCTTTGAGATCTGCTGTTGACTGGCAACAGCCGGAATGCAGATTTAATGTCTGCTTTCACCATCCATGCCCCTTTTCCTGCTTTCTTAACTAGTTCTACTGCCTCCTCGAAGTCTGAATATGATACTGTTGCATCGCTCTGGGCAATGCCGTCATTCACCGAGGCCCCCGGGGGGTAGGATAGGTGGTGTATCAGCCTGTATTCCCCTTCTTCCTTTTTCGGCACCAGCCCCAGTGGAGAGCATATAAATTATTCAAATGGTAAGGCTGTAAAGGGTCCCTCCACCCTACCCAGTTCTACCTCTTTTCGGATTTTACTGGTCACTAAATCTCTATTCTCGGTTGCAGACTTCAGGTTTCTAGGAATGTCCTGCGCTCCCTGCCCGGTAAACGGGATGTTAAAACCTTCTCTAAAGCCTTGCCTGATCTCATCTGCTGCTTTTTGGTCTGGGTATTTCTGGAGCCACACTTCCATCCTCTCAATATTTACTGGCGTGGCCCCCTTCCCGTCCCAGCTCTTATTTTCGCTTCTCATCGCTTCTACCGCTTGGAGCTGCAGCCCTTGTGCACTTGGAGCTGCTGTGGTCACCCCTACATCTCTCGCACTTGTGGCTGAACTTGAATTTCCATCCCCAGCTACAGGGTACTCCCTTCTCAAAATTCCAACATTGTCCTGGTTCTGCCCGTGTTGTCCCCATGCTCCCACTGCCCCCCCCCCTTGCTTTCTTGACGGCAGGCTGTTCTGCCACCCTCTCTGTGACTCATAGTTCCTGCTTCGAAAATGTTTGTCTCTATTTCTGTCATAGCTGTATTCATATCTTCTGTTATTGTATCTATAATCAGCTTTGTAATCATTCTGCCAATACTGCCTTCTCTGCTGCCCTCCTTCGCTTCGCACCTTGGAATCCCATTTCTCCTTCAGCACATTAAATATGTAGAGATTAAAATTCTCCTCATCCCATCCCATCCCATATCCGGAAAGCAGTCCATCTCCTTTCTAAACTCGTGATCGTACTCCAGCCATGCGTCTCCCCCAAATGCTGCGTGTACCTTCAGCACCCTCTGCTGTTACGCAACTAATGCTACCCCGTCTACTGGGAATTTCTGTAATATAATTGTAGACATTATGGTAAAGGCCGCCATCCAGTTGTCAATATTCCTTAATACTGGCCCCTTTATCAGTAAGCTTTTCTCGTCCTCCTTAATGTCATCTAGTGCCACATTCATCCCCCCTCTTTTGACAATCGAACGATGTGAAAATATCAATCAATTCCTTCCTCCATATTTTCTCCTTTACTTTGTCATTTATATACCAAGCCATTGCCTTCATTGACCTGCCCTGTGCATCTTTACCCATGGTTGGTCTGCCATATTTCGTCATGAGTGGTCCCCCAACTTATGCCGCTGCCACTGTCCCCGGCGGTGGGTTCCCTGCCACTGGTGCCGCTGGTGTCCCTGTTGGCACCACCGGTAGTGGGTTGGGTCCTTGCGGTGCCCCCCCCCCCTGTGTTTGGCCCTACTGGTGCACCTTGTGGTGCTGGGACTATTGGTGCCCCCTGTGGCGCTGCCCCTCTCTGTTTCTCCCTGCTCACCACCCCTCTCCATTTTACCCAAGCCCTTAAATGATCCCTTTCTTCGTCATCACTGCTCTCTTCCATTGAAGAATTCCCTTGCTGCTCCTCCCTGGTTCCCTTATCACGTCTGCTCTTCTTGCCATTGATTGTGGGCGACTTACCCGAAACCGTGACGCAATTTTTAAACATTTTTACGATTTTATTCCCCACATCATTATTCACAGTACCTTTTTTGTTTTTCTCTTTTCTTTTCTCCTCTTGGTAGGTGCCTCTGTCTGTTCCTCCGATCTCCTCTCTTCCCCTCTTCTGTCTTTGCAGTACCTCGTCTTCTCCTTCGCTGCTGCTGGGCTCTATGAACAGCAAGGGTGACATTGCCTTCGCCCTTTCTTCCTTCTGCATTATCTCCAGCACCCATTGTGCCCCATATTCTTTCTCTGCCTTCTTTGCCCATTCTGAGAATTCTTGGGCCCTTTTTACCATCCTTCTCGTCTTAATTCCGTCAGCCACGCCTTCCTGCTCCTGAACGCCGTGCGCCCTCTGCTTCTCCTGGTCTTCTTCTACCGATCTTTCTCGCCTGTCCGCGGCGAAAGTGCTCTGTTCACTTGTGTCCTCGTTGTCTGGCGCACTGCCCCGTCTCCTTATCTGTCCTCTGGCTGGTACTTCTGCGTCGCTCCTGCTCCAGCACGGCTGGACAAACTCGTAGCCACTGTACTTAGACTGAATTAAGAGGATGTGGAAAATGCGTGAGCCCGCAAGAGCAAACGTTTTTCCTTCCCCTTATCCAGGCACTAAGAGCCTACCCGAGAGAGGTGAGCTCTTTACCTGGTTTGTGCCACCTCTCCTTTTCCTGGCTTACTTATACACCCCAGGCCTTTTGTTCCTTCTTGGGGGCCGGGTTTCCCCCCGGCCCCTTGCTGTTCTCCAGCATGGGGTCTGGCATGGATTCACATGCTCATGAATATTCCCCGTCGTCAGGCTGGGAATCCTCGGTAAAGAAAAAACCAGTATCAGTTTCGTTTCTGATCTGTCTTTCGTAGTAATAACCAATCACTGGTCTCTGCGTCATACTGACCACAGCCAATGACTGCCCTCTACCTAAGCACCGCCTCTGGCAGCCATCTTCAGATTTTTACCGCACGTTCATGTGTTGGGATCCTCGTGCTATTGCTCTCGAGCGTTAGTGCTATTTTTTCGCGCTTTTTCACAAGAACTTCGATTCTTTCGGTCAAAAGAGCCTCAAGCTCCACCGATACTACATCCGATCAACGGGGACCCGTGTCGGATTCATCTGTGCCCCTCAAGGGTGAAGATTTCGTCGAGCTACGCTTCGGAGGACTCCAGAAGCTTCTCAGGCCCGGTCTCGGAGATGGCCCAGGAGAAGGGAAGCTCGACGCCCGGAAAGCTGTTCAGGGCCTGCCCTGGATGCCAGCTGCAGAACGTCTTCAAGGAGGACGAACACTCTTTCTGCCTTTACTGCCTTCATGGGGACAAGACGCACGTGGAGAAGGACTGTGCGTTTTGCGGCAACATGTCGGAACGGACCATGAAGGACCGCCATCAACGTCTCGCCAGCTGGCTGGAGGATAAGAGCCCGTCTGGCGAGAAGAAGAAGAAATCTGAGCGGTCTTCTAAGACCTTTGAGGGCGCCCCGGCGACGGGGGCCCAACATAAGGCCAAGCACCGCGAGTCCGCTGGCACCGGGAGCGCCGAACGGTCGGGCTCTACGGGCGCCAGGCAGGGCGCACCCTCCCCGGCACCATCAACCACGAGCCAACGCTCTGGGTCGGGTAAGAGGAAGGCCGAGCACCCGGCGAAGCTCCTGGAGAGATCCCGGTCGAGCTCTAAGGCAGAGGAGGAGCGTGGCAGTGCCCCCTCCCTCAAGGATAAGGCGGTGAGCGCACCTAAGGTGGTGAAGGCCTTGATCCATTCGACCAAGCCCTCTATCGAAACGGTCGCGGCGGCCCTGGCCCAGCCTGTGGAGGCTGCACCAGTGGTGGCGGCCTCGGGGCCCAGAATCTCCCTGCCTCCTCGGAGGGAGTCTTCTTTCGTGCCCATCGATAGGACCCCCGTGAAACCCTCCGTGGGGAAGAAGGGGGGGCAGGGCGTCGTCGTAGATTCGGCCTCAACCTCAGAAGAGGAACTGATCGAGGTCTTAAGCCACGGCCTAGGCGTGGAACAAGACCAGCCCGTCGGAATGGGCCCCGACGCAGGTGACGACGACGACATCGTCGAGGATACCGACGGGGCCCCTGCTCGCCCGTCGGATTCCCCTCTGCCAGCGCCGCAAGACAACTCAGCGGCCATTTTGTTGGCTATACAGTCCTTATGCTCCGAGATAAGGACGAGACTACCGTTACCGACGGAGGAACCTCTCCCGTCGGGGGATCCAGAACCGGGACCTTCTGGTGTTCCCCCTACCAAGAAAAGAAGGATTCATCCACCGCCTCCTTTTCAACCGTCGCGCCCCGTCCAGCCCTCCTCCCCGTCCACCCGAGGGGATGATACGGGGACTGACACGGCAGCGACGGGTACGGACGACGAGGCATACGACGAGGATTTTCCGTCGTCGCCTCCCACCAGGGCTTCTCCGCCCGACGAGATTGGATCGTTCCACTCAATGATCGCCAGGGCATCCGAGCTTTTCCAACTCTGCCCTGAGGAGAAGAAAAAGGAAGGCTTCCTTTACCAACGGCGCGAGACCAAGAGGAAGACGGTCCTCGCAGTGCCTCTGTTGGACGACATTTGGGATGAGGGCCTTTCCCTCCTCAAGAACCCTTCCACGACGCCAGCGAGAAGAGACCGGTACGAGAAAAAGTACCGGGTCCCGGACTCGGCCCCCCTATGCCTCCGGGCGCAGCCTACCCCGGACTCCGTCGTCTCCGCGGCAGCCAGGAAGAAAGCGGGGGGGGGTGCGGCCTCCACGTCGACTTCCCCGCCGGACGGCGAGGGAAAGAAATTGGATACCATGGGACGCAGAGTCATCTCGTCGGCGGCGACGACGATTAAAGCGGCCAACGCCTTGGCTATCGTGGCCCGCTACGACAGGGAACTCTGGTACAAGATAGCTCCCCTGCTGGATTTTCTGCCGGACGACAAGAGGGCGGAGGCCCTTGAGATCCTGCAGGAAGGTGAGGTGGCCTCGGACCACGCCATCACCGTGGCGACGGACATCGCCGACACTGGGTTCCGCCAGATGGGCAACGGCGTTTGCCTTCGACGTCGCGGATGGCTCAAGGCTACGGACTTTCGGCAGGACGTCCAGACCAGGGTCCTGGACATGCCCTTCGACGGGAACAACCTGTTTGGGAAGACAGTGGACGACTCCCTTCAGGCCATCAAGGCGGATACTGAGACGGCCCGGGCCCTTGGAGTACTGCAGCAACGGCGGACGCCCTTTCGGAGCGGCGGAGGCAAGGGCGCCTCCAAAGGTTCCGGCGGCGGTTTCGCTTCCTACCGTCAAGCGGCCCGCTCGTCGTCGCAAGAGGCCTACAGAGGACGAGGCAAGTCTGGCGGACCCCGCCGTCGTCGCCAAGGAGGCCAAGGCGGCAAGGCTGCGTCCAAGCAGGATTGAACCGGCCGTGGGGTCGGGCCCCCACCGAAGCACCCCGGTGGGAGGCCGGCTGGCGGGCTTCGTCAGCGTGTGGGAGTCCATCTCCACCGACCGTTGGGTGCTGGACGCCCTGGCCCGGGGCCACGCGCTCGAGTTTCAAAGAAGGTGCCCGCGCGTCCCCCCCGTGGCCAGGAAAGAACTTCACGTCCCTCAACTTCTCCTGGAGGTAAAGGCGATGCTCAGAAAGGGCGCCATCGAACGCGTCCCAAAGAGGCTTCGGGGCTCCGGAGTCTACTCGCGTTACTTCCTCGTGAAGAAGAAGACGGGAGGATGGCGCCCCATCCTGGACCTGCGACGCCTGAACAAGTTCATCAAGGCGCAGAAGTTCCGGATGGTCACCCTCCAGCACGTCCTGGGTCAGCTGGAGGAAGGAGACTTCCTATCGTCGTTGGATTTGGAGGATGCCTACTTCCACATTCCCATCCTAAAGGGGCACCGAAAATTCCTCAGATTCGTGGTCCAAGGGCGTCATTACCAGTTCAAAGCCCTTCCCTTCGGACTGCGGTCGGCACCCAGGGTTTTCACCAAGTGCCTCGCACCGGTGGCGGCGCAGCTGCGCCGCGAGGGGATTCACGTCTACCCCTACCTGGACGACTGGCTCATCCGCGCCAAGACGAGGGAGCTCGCCGTGGTCCACACGGCAAGGACCGTCCAACTCCTCACGGACCTGGGATTCTCCGTGAACTACGCCAAATCCCACCTGGTGCCCGCGCAAGTCGCACTGTTTCTGGGAGCGAGGCTCGACACAGTGTCCCTTCTGGCCTCCCCGTCGGAGGAGAGGACCAGGACCATCCTGGGCAAGGTGCAACGGATGTTGGTGGCCGACGCGGCCAAGGTGAGGTCCATCAAGTCCCTCCTCGGGATGATGTCTTCCTGCATCTACCTCATTCCCATGTGCAGGCTCCGGATGCGCCCGTTGCAAGAGTTCCTGGATGCGCGCTGGATCCAGACGACGGGCAGCTTCGAGGAAAGGATCAAGCTCGACGAGAGTTTCCGACGAGCGATACGGTGGTGGGGCACCCGCGCGCATCTGACGGCGGGCATGGACTTCCAGACCCCAGCCCACCAGGTGACTGTGACCACGGATGCCTCCCTAGAAGGGTGGGGAGCGCACACCGAAAATCTGCACGCGAGGGGACTCTGGCTCCCGACGGAGAAGTCCCTGCATATCAACGTCCTGGAGCTCCGTGCAGTGTTTTGGGCCCTCAGGTCCTTCCTTCCGTCCCTCAAGGGCAAGGTGGTGAGGATCTTCACCGACAACACCACCACCATGTTTTACATCAGGAAACAGGGCGGAACCAGGTCCCCAGCGCTGTCCAAGGAGGCGCAGGACCTGTGGCATTGGGCCGTCGCCCAAGGGATTCTTCTGGTGCCGTTTCATCTGGCAGGGATAAAAAACACCATCGCCGACTCACTCAGCAGGGAGCTGCGCTCGTGCCACGAGTGGGAACTACGGCAGGATCTGGTGGATCGCCTCTTCCGACGGTGGGGCACACCCCAGATCGACCTGTTCGCGACGGCGACGAACACCAAGTGCCGGAGGTTCGCCAGCAGGTTTCCCCAGACGAGGAGCATGGGCGATGCTTTCTCGTTCCCCTGGGAGGGCCTGTTCCTCTACGCGTTCCCTCCCTTGCCTCTGCTAATCCGGCTCGTCAACCAGCTCAAGAGGTCACGGTGCAGGATGATCCTCGTCGCACCTGCGTGGCCGAGGCAGATATGGTTCCCGGACCTTCTGGACTTGTCGGCGTCCCCGCCAATCAAGCTGCCGGCGGACGCGGATCTACTCTCCAGGGAAGGAGGCGCCATCCTCCACCACGACCCGAAGTCGCTGAACTTGCAGGCCTGGCTCCTGCAGCGCTAGAGTTTGGAGGATACGACATACCGGCCGATTGCAGAGAGGTTCTTGCAAAGGCCAGGGCGTCCTCGACTCTTAAATGCTACGGACACAAATGGAAGAGGTTTTCTGTCTGGTGCCACGCACAGAAGATTAACCCTCTACGGATTACGGCTCCCCAAGTGCTGCCGTACCTGCTGACGCTGGCCAAAGCTGGTCTGGCACACGCGTCCATCAAGATTCATCTTGCTGCGATCTCCCGATACACCAGAACCACGGGCCGGACGTCCTTGTGGTCTCATCGTCTGGTGAAAGAGTTCATGAAGGGACTGTTCAGATCGTTCCCGCCGGTGAAGGCTCCGGCCCCGGCGTGGGAGCTCAACGTGGTGCTGACCAAACTCATGGGACCTCCGTTCGAGCCTCTGCACTCGGCCCCGTTGAAGTTTCTATCGTGGAAAACAGCTTTTCTCGTGGCCATCACCTCCGCACGACGAGTGGGAGAGATCCAGGCCCTTTCCTGCAAGGCCCCGTACTTGACTTTCCACGACACGAGGGTAGTGCTCAGGACGCACCCCTCCTTCATGCCCAAGGTACCGTCGGACTTTCATCTCAACGAACCCTTGGTGTTACCTGTGTTCTTCCCGTCGCCTTCGTCGCCGGCTGAGAGGACTTTGCACTCGCTGGATGTAGCTAGAGCGCTGAAGTTCTACGTGGACCGCACGAAAGGTTTTCGGAAGACGTCACAACTCTTTGTGGACTTTGGACCTGTCAATCAGGGGAAGGCTCTCTCGAAGGCTTCCATCTCCAGATGGCTCTCCGGCTGTATCATGTACTGTCACCGGTTGGCAAACCGACCGCTGCCTGGCCGTCCGAGAGCCCATTCCACCAGAGCGATCGCAGCTACCACGGCGTTCCTATCTGGTGTGCCCCTGCTGGACATATGCAGGGCTGCTACGTGGAGGTCGACGCACACCTTCACGAAATTCTACTGCGTCGACCGGGATTCCAGGGAGGAGTCCAGGGTCGGCCAAGCAGTGCTGCGCAACCTGTTCGCCTGAGGTGAGCCTGGTGAGGAGGTAAGATGCTTAATGTTGAGTTGATGTGATGCTTAATGTTGAGCCTTTGCCACCTCCCGTGGTTGTGCATGTGTGTACTGCTATGTATTCTTTATTCATGAGCATGTGAATCCATGCCAGACCCCATGCTGGAGAAGGAACAAGTTACTTACCTGTAACTGTTGTTCTCCAGCATGGGTCTGGCATGGATTCACATGCGAACCCTCCCGCCTACCCCTCTGCGGCTCTTCACTTGGTCATACTGCCACTTCACGTGCTTCCAAATCTGAAGATGGCTGCCAGAGGCGGTGCTTAGGTAGAGGGCAGTCATTGGCTGTGGTCAGTATGACGCAGAGACCAGTGATTGGTTATTACTACGAAAGACAGATCAGAAACGAAACTGATACTGGTTTTTTCTTTACCGAGGATTCCCAGCCTGACGACGGGGAATATTCATGAGCATGTGAATCCATGCCAGACCCATGCTGGAGAACAACAGTTACAGGTAAGTAACTTGTTCCTTATATTTCGCACCTTCCCCAGGTGCTGTTTCCTTCCCTTTCCTGGGCTTTTGTTTCTTGTGGCGCCGTTAGGACGCCCCTCTCTACTGCTTTCGCGCCGTTTCCCCCCACCCTGCGCCTAAACTCCCAGGCCCTCCATCGGCCCGCATTTCATGCAGCCCGGGGCCTGGGGCATAAGCGATGGAAGGGCGCGAAGGAGGGTCAAGTGGGGGAGCAGAGGTCTGGCTGTGCAAGAGAGAGAAGGGGGCCTTGCACTTGCAACTGGAGAGGAGGACAGCACTGTGTGTAATGTCAAGACCTTTGGGCATGTGTGAAGCAATTAACCACGCTGCTTGCAGTAACTATTCTTACTCGTCACATTGAACTGCTAATCCAAACAATCATCTAATAATTTGACAGATTAGCGAAAGCAGCAATCAGACAGTGGTCCTTAAGAAGCTCTTAAACCCACACTGCTGGTGTCAGATGAATACCCACCCAAAGAGTTTGAGGTTTAAGGCTACTAATGGGAATCTGCGATTAAACTGGACAAAGATTGCAAAGAGGTAGATGAGGATTCTGTAACTGGCCCACAATTGTACATGGGTGATTCAACTAGAGTACACAGTCGCATCTGATAGGCAACTCAGGCTTCACTTTAGTTGTCTACGATGTGACTCCGAACCCCTTTCTAGAATATTTCCCGTTGGTTGATAGTCACCCATGTACAACGTTAAGTTGGATGGGTGCCTATTAAGCCATTCCGGTGTCTCTGAGGAAAAGCAGAGTCCTTTCCTCTAAGAGGCTGTCGCTTCCTGTCTCAGAGCGACATATGTGCGGGCAGGTAGGATGCAGGCAATGAGCTGCTGTAATGAGTCAGAATGAGCACTGTGAAGAAGAGCCTGCCTAGCGTTTTGACCAGGTACAGCAAAGGCAGGTAGGTGTGCAGCTGTGATGTCATAGCAGTGAAATATCACTCTCATATTTCACTGTGGTGGCATCATGGCAGGGATGTAAGACTTTTTGAGTCTTGCATTTTTGCAGAATGTCTAATGGATCCCATATACAACATAGATATATGGGAGGAGAGGCAGTGAATATGTTGGTGCATGATTCATTGATGGTGAAATAGAAGGTGAATGGCAACAGGTTGGAACAAAAGTTCAGGAGGAATGAGCTATAACCGGGCAGATGATTGGAGTGGAAAAAACTCGCAATCTCCTGAAACTGGTGCGTTTGTAGGTACCTGAATGTATTTGAAACCTTGTACCTGATGGTAATAATCTTGTCATAGAACACTGTTAATTGATGAGAAATTTGCTTTCAGAACTTTTTAGAATTTACCACAGAAACATACCCAGCTTTAAAAATGTAAATTATTTTTGTGTGCTTTTATTGGTGTAATACATTTTTACCATTTTGTGACCTTGGGTAGTCTGTCAGGGCCGTAATGGAGAAAAGGGAGTCTTCCAATAATATCACAAGTGACCACAAATATCTAATAGTCCTTGGGCAACAATGCGGTCTCCAGGTGGAGAACCTCCCAGTAGATTGTGTTCCCTGTATAGACCATCTTTAAATGTAAATGAAATATGGGAATTGGTGCATGTGGGCACCAATAAAAGTATTCAAATTTTCCTTGCATCCAGAAATTGGGCTTAAACACATCTTCAAAGTGGTTCTCTCTCTGCTCAAACTTCCTACCTATACCAGAACAAAGCATTGCAGGGTGTAAGCATCAGTGGGCCTGAACATCCCTCTCTGACACTTAGTCCACGGGTGGGTTTAAAGGGAAACCTCTAGAGGTTATATTTCAAAGGCAGTGGGCTCGAATTGGAGTAGTAGTGCTTTTATAAAGTGTTTGAATGACCATCAGACATGCAAGACTTGAACTCTGTACGTAAACCAGGATACTTATTCAAACACTCCTCCATTAAGGAGGATCCTAAAAATGGGTCTGATCATAGCTACCACAATTTGAAGAGAATGAAGTACTCCTTGGTAGCTCTAATCCAAACCTGGTGTATCTGCAGCTGGCGACGATACTTTGTTGGCAGGTCATGCCCTAAATAATCCAACTTGTTTTAATACGATTGTGGAATTTGACAGCTACTAATCCAAAAAGGGTGCTGGAAGGAAGGCATAGTGTCTGAAGAGGAAAAGGAAAGTGGAGAAGAGTGGTTAATGTAAAGAGAGTGAGTGATGAGATGGGAAAGAGAGTAAAGGGGGGTAGGAGAACCCCGTTGATATTTTCTTACTGCGTGCCATTCTTTTTGTAGGTGTATCCCACTTAAACCTTTTTGTTAATTAGTCAATAGCTTCCCAATAATTGATCAATATTTTGAAGGTTCGAATGTTGCCTGTGCTTTTAGGGAGAGAGGAAATAATGGCCATGGCGATCTTTTATCTCACTGCTAAGCTGGTTGAACATAATAAGTAGAGGGGGCTCAATCAGTCTCGATGTTGGTTTCCAAATTGTGGTAGCAATTTTGCCTGTCTGTTTGGCAGGTTGAGGAACATCAGAGATTCAGTAGGGGACGTCAAATCCTGAATGTTCTGCAGAGATTCTTTGGTCAGAAAGACTTCCTAGTGCTAGCGAGGACCTCCCAATTGAAGTAATTACTTTGTGTTAATTTACTATGCTTGTGAGGACCAAGAAGAAAGCATAGGACATGTTTGTGTTGCCGTCTAATTTACACTACCTAGATTCTGGGGATGGACATTGATGTACATGGCACCTATAGATATAAACTCAAACTATGGGGGTTGAATGAGAATTTTGTGCAGAGCGCTATAGGACAGATCTTTAGACGGATAAAACATGTCAATACATTCACACACACACACACACAAGCCACTCGGCATGCTATTTGCTGTGTTTTATATCAGTGTTGAACCGTGGCTTTGCGAAGGATCTCATCGCGTTAAAAGGCTATATAGATTTTCTGTACAAACCATAGGATTTTGCTCATTGTTTCTTTGCTACACCTTTCTAGAGTCCCGCTGAAGATACTTTCTGTAATTTAACTTGTAGTTGGATTTCATCTCCTTTGTGCCATTCCCACATTGGGTCTTTGCTGTTCGTACCATATTATCTTATTTTTTTTGTATTTTGTTTTTCTATAAGGCTCCCGCCGCAAGCATTGCTATTTCGTAGCTCTGGATCTGGTGGTGTCTGGATCTTGGCAACATCCTCTGTTTGTGGCTCAGTGTTCAAGTGGCTTGCAGGCAGTTTGAAACGCACCATGGCAACTCATGAGCACCACGAGAGCTGGTAATTGCCCTTTGCTGCATTCATTCAGCTGTCCACCATCGGCAGTGAGTTAGAGCTGGGGAGCCAGGGAATTAATATGTAGGGCCTGCCTGGCCAGCACATCTAGCCTGGCTGTAAAGGCCAAACACGAGCCGAGTCAGCAAAATGGCCGTGTGAAACATAGGATGGAAAGCTTTGCTAAACACACGAATACTTCTAGAAAGCAGAGCTAGTAGTGCAGGCGAGATATATGAAATAAATCGCAGACTGAGATCACATCTCGGGTTCACCACTTAACTGAAATGTGATTAAAATGGTAAGATTAAATGATATGCCCAGTATATCTACCAATTGTGTGAGTTCCTAGAAGCAATTCATTTGCAGTTTCTATGAAAAAACCGATCATATGATACTTGTACGACAGCAGTTATTGGTCAAATGCTGTGGTTGTATTCACTGTTTGTGCTCTAATATTTAACACGTGAATGACAGGTGTGAGTTTCTATGAAAAGATGGTGCGCGAGCATCAATTTTATGCACCTTGTGTATTTAGTTTTCCAATGTGTCTCAGCCTGGTCTTGTCGCTAAGGTGCCTTGTATTGGGATGGGATCAGGGTGTTTTGATGGTGGTGGCATGGGAGGAGCGGAGGCATTGGGAAGCACTGGATGGAGGCGATGGGGTGGGGCGTGGATTGCGGCTGGTGCTATGATGGTCAGATGGTGATGCTGGGATCTTTGGGAAGCACCAGATGCTGGAGTTGGGATGGAGCAGTAACGAATGGGTGGGATTTAAATGGGAGAAACAGGGATTGTATTGGCTGGGACTAGTTGCAGGGCGGGTGGTGCAGCACTAGATGGTAAAATGCTGCACAGCATAAAGGGAGTGGGGCAACACGTTTACCCGCCACATTGCTGTTCCCAATTCACTGCTGCTCTGCCACTAAATGATTGAGTCGTGTGATTTGAGGAGGGGTGGGGACAGGAAGTTTGACATTAATACACGCACACATGCTTAAGCTTGCCTGCAACTTTTTTTGTGGAATACTTTACCCGTGTGAGCATGTGAAGCAAACTTTCACAGCACCAGGGCAGGTGGGCAGCCACTGTGGGGGTCGTGGGTCACCAGTGGTTTAGGCAGGCACTGGCTCTAAATGAGACCAACAATAGGTCAGATGACGCGTGATTCAGAAATCAGACATTCTGACCTATAATTCTCTTAGAAGAAACAAATTGGGAAGGCCCATCCACATGAACAAGTATAACTAATTGGTACAATTCACATTATGGAGACATGGACCACATTACATGTTGAGGGTTACTAATGTATACTGTGATATTGAAGCGCTCCTTTGTACAAATGCACCAAACTATGTCCAGTGGTATCTCCAAAATTAAGATTTTATTTTTAAATGCCCTTCATGGTAACACGTGTTTCGGCAACACAAACAAAGTGCCTTTTTCAAACCAGGGCTATTAGCTTGATACAACGTGCAGATAAATTGCCGTCTGTTCTCAGTAGATTTATCGGGTTAAATCCTGTGCAAGTTGGGGCTTCTTAGCCATTCGAATCAACCTGATTGTATCAAGCGAACAGCCCTGGTTTGAAAAAGGCACTTTGTTTGTGTTGCCGAAACACGTGTTAAAATGAAGGGCATTTAAAAATAAATCTTAATTTTGGAGATACCACTGGACATAGTTTGGCGCATTTGTACGAAGGAGAGCTTCAATATCACATTATTTCATCATTGGCGCATTTGTACGAAGGAGAGCTTCAATATCACATTATTTCATCATAGAGGTTGGAGTGTGTACCTCTATCTCTCCTGCCAAATGCGACTTTCATACTGATGTATGTATGTATGTATGTGAATTTATCATCAGGTCGCAGAATGTGAAGGTTGGCGTGAAACCACTCCACTTCCTGTGTTCATTTACTAATGTCATGTATTATTGTTTTTTTCATGTTGCTTTGCATAACAATAAAACGTTTTTATGTATATGTCTACCTATTTGATTATTTGCTCTATGTGTTTTGTATAGTTCAGAATTCTTCCCTGTACTCAATGGTTTCGATTTATCAAGTCTACGATTGTCTATAGGAGCAAGAGATTTTTCCGTTGTCTCCTTCAATGTGTTTGTTTTTTGTCACTACGTGTATAAAGATGTTGAGCGAAAATTATAACGCTCCTATCTGGGAAATAGTGAAAACATACCGAATAAAGAGAAGGAAGAGGTGGGCAAATAATGAAACTCCCCTCTAACCTTTTTACACAAAAGCTAAAATGATTCTGCTTTTTTTTGTTGCTGAGTTGGGAATTCATAGACATTAGTTGTGAACTCTGATCAATAAATGAGTGCACATCCTGTGCACAAAGAATGTAACTATTAGGAAACCTTTTGTTACATTCTAAATGAGGCTCCAGCTGGAGCTCCTGTTTTGGTCCAGGCTCACATGGGCCACCCGGTTCCAAAGAGAATGCAGGCCAAGGTATCTTGCACAACGTATTCAGCAATTCATTCTTCATGGTCTTTCTCGTATTCATACGTTTCATTCCATTTCATCACAGCCTCCTTGTTGTGCCTCTTTTCTGAATTATGAGTGCGGTGGGTGGAGGGAATGGGGGTTGGCAGATGTTGCTTCGGTGCAGGTTTCCAAATCTGTGAGCCAACTTCCACAGTCTATTCCGCAATTTGAGGCTCTTCAGGGAAGTTCAATCCTGTGTGCTCCTGTAGTGGTGCTACCTCCAGTGACACTTACTGGTATGCAATCCCTCAACAAATCACTTGCAAGACTTAAACAGTGACCATTGTGTCTAGCCTTGACCAGGCAGCATTGTTTCTCTATGGCCAACACCAGATCGATTGCTTTTTTCCTGTCTGCTTCTACCAATCAACGGTTGACCTTCTCTAGTCTAAAACATTTCTCCAGGTTATTTTCCCTTTGGATCTTGTTTCATCTGTCATCCTGGCAGGTTTGTTTGTCCAAAATGTATATTGTGAGCTACTAGAAGCTTTAATCGGTGTAAAAGCTTTACTTAAATATAATGGTCTGGGCACATTCCTCCAGAAGGTTGCTGTGGCATGCTAAAAGATTTAAATTGGGCTTCGCCCTTTTTGGCAGGCTGCCTTTTCAAGTTGTTTGTCTGAGCTGGGGTTATTTTTAGTTTCGGCATTTGGCTGGGATTTAGTACAATCTATAAACCAAAACCATTGCATTGGAGTACAGATAGAAGATTGATGTGAGGAGAGGGGCACCACTTGTGGGGTGGGTGGAGTTATTTTACCACCCATCAACGGCACACGTCATGCTAATACCTATAACTATTCCAATCCACTCCCTGCACCTCCTCCTGGGATTATTTTGAGCTAACTCTTTCAAGCAGTAACATCAAACTGTGTGATGTCTTCAAGTGGCTTTTCAAAGCAGCTTCTACAAGTTAATGGCTTAATTGTAGCTATAAATGTGCTACTGGTGTAATAAAAATGTCTTAAGCAAGTGTGCCTTTAGCCACTTGATTTATAAGACGTGTTATGCAGGTCCTTGCGCCCAAATACTGCTAAAAAAAAGTGTTGGCAAAGCCAAGAGTTTAGGCTTGTGTTGGGCATTAGGCCTTTGGCTGATACTGCTTTCATATGCCTGCAATCCATTCTCTGCTGTTGCCACCTTGGAAATGCTCTTGTTCTAGGGAGTGTTGTCAGCAGTTGGGGATTTGAAGGACAGAAGAATTGGATTCACGGCCTGCGGTAAATGTATGCACATCTGTGGTGCATTATTATACATTTTCTGTTTGGGGTTTGCTTTGTTGCTTGACACTTTAGTAATTGTTTTAGAACAAGCAACCTTTGTTCATTATGACGCTTCATTGATGACCTGCAGGACATGCCCTCTTGGTTAGTTTGGTGGTTTGGCATGAATTGGGGGTTCGCAATGTAGTCGACTAATGATTCCATGTAGACATCGCTGTTGCGTGATCAGTTTCCAGGATCTCCCTTTGCTTGGGGGTAGTTTATTTGATCGAGGAGGGTTTTTTGGACCTTTTAAAAATCCTTCGACTTTCCTTGTTGTCCCCTTTGGGCCTCTTTTTAACACATGCTCTTAGGTTCTTGCCCCTGGTGTTCTGTTTAGGCTTGATCTTCTAGAGCTGTGCTACCATGCCTACCCACAACCCAGGTGATCTCTGACTGAAACCTAGTGTATTGTAATGTGATCAATGTTTTGCAAGGTAATCATTTATTTCTTGATGATCAGAGCGCTTTCATATGAACCACCAGCGGAGCTCGGAAGGTTCCTCTTACTATTCACTTCTGGGACTTGTAATTGGACTAAATTTCAAATGCCGGGAAGAATAATCTAAAAGTTCCAAAATTAAAAGGAAAGAAATCTAGAGGATGGCCCTGTCACACACTTCAAGGGGAAACTTGAGAGCTTTGCAGCAGTCAGTTGCCTTATAATGACCCGTGAACACATTTGTAGACCTGTTTGCCTACTCTGGCACACAAAAACTCCTTCCAAATGCTTCAGAAATGCCCAGTGATAGGTTTTTGCGTCTTGGCGTGTGTTTGCAGCACTCTGCAGAGCGCACACGCAATTTCCTTCCCTGGGAAAGGGATTGTGCGGCAAGACCCCGTGCCAGGGTTCATGCTGCACATCTCTGAAGCATGTGCTGCTGTAGAGGAGGTGCAGAGCCTCCCCGAAGCCAGGGCACCTGCAGGTAGACAAGGGATTTGGTGATTTGTGATCCCTCCCTAAACATCTGAAGTTATGCTAGTACCTGATGGTGGGAAAGGGGGCGAGGAGGGGGGGGTTGGGGTCAATGAGGGTCAGGATGATTGAAAATGTGAGTGGCGGATCCTGGGGCTATCCACAGCTCCCGACGTAACGGAATGTGAAGAAGAGGGGTTAGCAAACACCCCGCAATGGAAATGCATATCCAGTGTTCTCAACATCTGGAAATCTATAGATCTCATCTGCTTGGCACTCCCTGATGAAAGACAGGCGGCTATCGGAAAAGGTTTTTTGTTTTGTTTTACAAACCGAAAACATTCCGTAGGGGACAGGCAAGGTCATGGTCTTGACTTTGTCTGTGAAAGTGGGATAGGTCATGGGAGTCATTTTTGCGTAACTAATAGAAATGTTGTTGTCCACACTGACCTTTAGGCAGGCTTTCGGGGGTGACGCTTTTAGCGGCCCCCTACTGCTATTGAATCAAAATGTCTCAAAAAAGGACTAGGATGGCCACAAAGGGGAGAAGGTAACTGGTGTCAGAGGTCCGGTAGGAGAGGGTGTTTTGGTTATTAGGAGGGTGGGAATAGAGTCGGGAGGGTAAAGAGGCCCTTGATTTACAAGTAACAGAGAATCTTCAGTCCCTCCGGTTTGTGTGCTGCGGCTGCTGTGATCACCCACCAATCCGCACCTTCAATTTTTTTGTGATTCTATAATGTTTACTGGGTGTTTTGCTTTGTTACATTTTTACAGGGTTCTTGCAGGGAACTTGTATGATGCATCCGCTGCATAAAGTGTTACCAAGTACCACAGGGGGATGGACTGTGCAGCCACAAGTTTAGACAAACTGCCCTCGGGGCTACTAGACCTCAGAGGTCGTGGATCAAAGAAGGGTGAAGAAGTGGGCCTGGAAATCCTTCCAGGCCCCATGACTGGGACAGTGTCTCGAATTGCCAGAAGAGGATGGTCACACGACCTGGGGACAATGTGCAGAAGAGGGAGACGCAACATGACCTGAAGACGGAATAGACACACCTGGGAATGAATCTGCAGTGCCCCCGGAAGTAATTATTCCTTCAACTGGGGCACCTCTAGGCTGCCTGTTCCACGCAGATACTTAAGCTCAGTGGTCATCAAGGGTAATCTAGAAGTTACTTCCTGAGCAAAGCTGAATCGGCTTTCTACCACACATGGTTCTCAGTCTGTTGTTGGGGAGAAGTGATTGTTGGTGAGGGGCTGAGGGAGAGTGATTTGGCGGGGAAGTACTTATTAAGTCCAGTTTTGTACGCCAAAGTGTCAATGTATTCGATCTCTGTCATGCATGATGCATCATAATATACAGGAGGGGTGGCTCCTGGTACTTTTTTCCCTTCCGTTTTGTAGCTCAAAAATGATTTCTCTTCCGAATTGCTCACAAAAGGTCAAATTGTTTGGCAAATGATCAACAGATTTCATTGTTCTCCACTTGGTCATTATTCAACGTTCCCGTTAAGGCTGATATTGCGTCCCAATTAAGCGTTGGAGCATAGATATTGCAGTTCAGCCCTAAGGCCATAGGTCTCCTGAATCGGAGCCTTATTTATTTGTTATATTCCTTATCAAGCAAACTCCGCTCGAAAGCAGTGGAGTGCTGTTCTACTAGAAAGTGGCAGCATTGATTTTAGAATTTGTTTCAGTACAGCAGTACTCTAGCTGGAGATAAGGTGGGCTTTTAGTTGGACGGCAGGTAATGTTGAAAGGGCCACGTTTTTTGTTTTGCAGAACTGAAAGATTGAGGGGCATTTAAAGTCTCTAAAGGGATTATGTTCCAGGTGATCTGGGCATTGCAGAAGAAGCGCTGCTTGCGAGTCTTCTCTTAACGGGTTAGCTTAGACTCCAACCTTTTAATGTTTTTGCTACGTGAGACACTCCAGAGATGCAGCATTTAGCTACCCAGTATGTTGTTCAAATCTAGACTGGTTTTTAGGTGATGGTGGAGTTTTCAAAATGATCATGGCAGGGAGAGGTTGTGGGGGGCAGTAAAGCTTGCAGTGTAGACGAGATATTTAAAGGCGTCCATAATGGGGTGAACTGCGGTGTAGTGGGATGCCTTGAGGGCACCCAGTTGTGCAGCTGAAAGCCTAATAAGGAAGGTGTTTCCCCGGTCTGTGTGAGATCATGAGGGCTTGGACCACCATCTGGAAGTCATGCACTGGAATGAAGGGTAGGATAATGCGGAGTGTGGAAATCTGTAGCCACGATGTCTGCGCCTTTTAGGCTAGGCACTTTTGGAAGGAAATGCTACTTTCAACAATGAACTCCTCTGATTTGGCTGAGTGACTTCTGCAGTGTGACTCCTTCCAGGCGCATGCCACCCAGCCACTGTTGCACAAGTTGTTTAGCCAGGGGACATTTAAGTACAGTGCTTGGTGGAGTTCAGTTTGAGGTAGGCATTTGGCATCCATGTTTGGATGGTAGTCTGAAATTCACTGAGACAGGCAGTGTCCTGGGCGCCTCTGGCCTTAAGGTACAGCAGTGTGTTGTCAGAGTAGTGATGCATGGCTTTGTTGGGATAATTTAGGAGAGTTTCCAACAATTCCATGAATAGATTGAAGAAAAATGAGATGAGGATGGAACCTTGGGGTGGGGGGGCCACACATGACTGGGAGTTTGTTGGATCTGTACGGCTTGGTGTCTGCTGGATAGGTAGGACCAGAATCATTTTAGGGCTGCTCCGGAGAAGCCTATCCTGACAAGGAGGGAGAGGAGCATTATGCGGTCCAAGGAGGGAGAGGAGCATTATGCAGTCCGAGGTCTAGGAGGCGCTAGTCCCCTGTGTCAGTTATTTGCACCACATCATTCACCACTTGGATGGTTTCAGTCTCATTGCTGCATTTGGGGCAGAAGCCAGGCTGATGACGGTATATGAGGACAAGATGGTCGATTTTGGCAAGTATGTATGTATGTATGTATATATTTTTATAAAGCACCGGTAGCTCGAGGGCATCAGGGCGCTTGAACATTACAACATAGAAGAGAAGAAAGCAGGCATAAAGAGATGCGAAACAGTTGGCATGGAAGACCTGACAGCCACTAGCGCTAGAGATCTTATCTGAAGAGGAGTGTCTTCATCCGTTTCCTAAGTACAAGGTGGTTTGCTTCTGACCTCAGTGAATCGGGAAGGCTGTTCCACAATTTAGATGCCAGTACCAGAAAAGATCTACCCAACCCCGATTTCAACTTGAAATTGGGTACGACCAGGAGGCACTTTCCTTCCGATCGTAGTCTTCTCCTGGGTGTGTAGAGGACTAGGCTGTTTTTCAAATACTCTGGTGCTTTACCATAGAGGCACTTGTGGATCAAAGAAAGAGCCTTAAACTTTATACGTTCCTCTACTCTTAGCCAATGAAGGGAAATCCTATTGGGGGTGACATGATCTTTCTTCTTCAGATTTTTTACTAGCCTAACCGCACTGTTCTGGATCACCTGACATCTCGCTAAGTCCTTAGACGAGGCCCCTAACAGCAGTGCATTGCCATAGTCGAGCCGTGATAAAATAATAGCTCTGGCAATGGTCGCCAGGTTACATTCATTTAGGAAGGGCTTGATATATCTCATTAGCCTGAGATAATAAGCCGTGTTTTTTTGGAGATAGCTGGTGTGGGCATGAGAATCTACCGCAGAGTTAACCATCATGCCCAAGGTTTTCACTTTAGGGGCCACCGAAATGATGGCTTTCTTAATTTGGAAGGATTTGTACTCTGCCCCTAGATTAGCCAACTGACTGGAACCAAACAGCATCAGTTCGGTTTTTGAATCATTCAGGCACATCCAGTTAGCCTGCATCCAATCGTCTATTGTCTTATAAACCCTTGCAATCACTCCGCTGTCAGCGGCGTGCTGGCTGCCCCCCAGTTCCAAAATAAGTTGAGTGTCATCTGCGTGATTCGTAAACGACACGCCTGCATTCACCAGTATGCTGCACAAAGTGCGCATGTATATGTTGAACAGCATTGGTGACAAACTGGCCCCTTGGGGCACTCCGAAGAGGATATCGCAGGGATCAGAAAAGTTGCTGACCCAGTGGACTCTGGCTTGGCGGTTCGATAGAAATGACAATAACCAGTCAATAGCTCCTTCGGAGCAGCCCATGTTCTCAATGAGTGCCTTGATGAGGAGTTGATGATCTACCAGATCGAAGGCAGCGCTTAAATCAAGAAGCATCAGCATCCCTAACTTATTTTTGTCAAGCAAGCTCAACATCTGATTCTGTACGTCCAGCATGGCTGTTTCAGTGCTATGAGATGCTCTGAAGCCAGATTGTTGCTGGTGCAAGGCTTCCTGATTCTCTACAAATTTCTGTAGTTGCTGCGTTGCTACCTTGTCCAGCAATTTAAGAACAAAGTTGGAATTTGTAATTGGGCGCAGTAGTTGGGTTGCAACAAGAGGCTTGTGATGTGTCTGTAGTTGGCTAGGCGCTCTGGATCAAGTGAACGTTTTTAGAGAAGGTGCAGTATGAGACCGGACTGTAGTTGGCTAGGCGCTCTGGATCAAGTGAACGTTTTTAGAGAAGGTGCAGTATGAGACCGGACTTTAGTGCCTCAGGGGAATGTACCTTCATTGAGGAAGGCGTTCACAATACCGAGGAGTGCTTTGAGCGCTGGACTGGTGATTTGTTTAATAAAGGAGTGTGGCTGAGTGGTCTTTAGGAAAGTGGACACTGAAGTCTATGCGCGGGGAGAGGTTTAGGTGGGTTTGCTTAGCGGGGATCCATCCAATTTTGAGGCATTGGAGTTCTCTCACCTTATAGAGTTCATTAATGAAGGATTTTATTGTCCCATTTCTCTTGTGAAGCCAGCACCTTGGGGCCGGGTGTGGGCTTGGCACCGTACTTGAAGACGTTGGTACCACTCCCTGCCAAAGATATGACACCAGATGAAATCAGCCTGCTCACTAAAGGACTTTCATTTATACCAACCTACCAGACCGATTTTGCCCAATTGAGGATTCTGATAAATAAGACTGGAGTACTTCTTCAAGAACTCCACACAGGGAGATGGGAACTTGGACAGTGGTTTCAGACCACATTCTACACACCTACAGAGACCATGTCCCCTGAGATTATTACATTTGAGAACCGTATTCTGGCTGAAATTAATAAATTATAGAAGAGGAAAATAGGAACTAAGCCCAAAATCAAGCAAGAGACGTACAATTGAACCAGTTAACTATCACAACATCTTCTATCCCTCCTGCGCTCAATGCTAATTGTCGAATTAAATGTTAAATGTATGTCTTTGTGCTAAAATAGTAGTCTAATGAATTGATTAAAATACTGAAGAATACATTGATTCTTGAAAACACAATCTTTACTAATGAATCAGATCCGACATGATGTTAATGGTGAAGCTTCAATATTGGGACAAGTGGCTCACCCCTCTTTTTTCACTTTGACTCCTTTAATAAAGCTTTACTCCTGTTAGAGGGTTTCTCAATTGTGGAGGTGTAGAAAGTGGACCTTGCCTCTGATCATGTGTCTGTGTTGGGAGTGCAGGGATCTCGGGGATTAAAGAGCCTTTGGGCTGCTGTCATTGCGCCACCACTTTACAAGGGATATGATGGAGTTCTTGTTGGCGATCTCGGGTGTGTACCAGGGTGTGGTCAGTTTGAATTTGCATGACTATACTTTAGAGGCGCATGGAGGTCCACTAGTTCAAAGTGGTTAAATGTATCCAGAAGGGCCAAGACATTCCCTGCAGTGGGGCGTGTTGTAGAGGTCACCTTTAGTGTTTCTAACATGACATTCTTAAAGGAGCGGTGCTCAATCAAAGGATTTTTAGTAAGGTCTTTGTGGGGCAGCTTTTGTGTGTAATATGGTAAGGGGGAATGCAGCATGGTTGATACAGTTGAGGGGGAGGCAGCTCGAGTGGAGTCGTTAGGAGGTGAAAACTTGGTTGAGCGTATGGTCTTTGACATGCGTGCAGGAGAGTATAATCTGTTTAAGGTCCATGGTCTGCCAGGAAGATTGAGCATGTAGGTTTTTTGCTGCATGGGACTCTGGGATGTTGAAGTCTCCAAGGAGGAGGATGTTGGAGAAGGAGACTTTTGCCAAGGGGAGAAGGTTGGCAATATCATAAATGAAGTCACCACTCCCTTGTGGAAGGCTGTAAGTAAATGTAATAATCTTTGTTGGAGATGCGTAACAGGCATGGGAGGCATTCAAAGAAGTTGTGTGTGAGGGGGGGGTTATGATAGCCATGCTGCTTTCTTTGCCTTGGCCACTTGAGACTGCTGCTGATTAGCCTTAGCCTTTGCTGTCAAAGTCCTGCTGCTCTTGGACACTGTTTCTGCATCTTCAATAAGTCCTGCATCGTCTGCTTCGTGTTCTTCAATGTTGCTCAGCTCCTGCCTGGATTCCTCCTCCGTGTAAGTAGGGAACAGCAAAGGTGACTTTGATCTGTTGCTTGAGGGCCCTGCAACCTCCCTGGCGATGCCTGTAGAAATCCTTTGTAGCCATCCTGCTCCGTGCCTTGCCGCCGCAATTCATATCATTTGGATGAACTGTTCCATGTCTCTCTCCGGCATCTCCCTGCCTGCATGCTTGGCCCCTGAGACAACATCGCGTATGCCTTGTACCGCTCCTTTTGTTGCTGTCTCCCCTCTCTTTCTCCCTCAGCTTATGTGGCAGCCAATCAGGCACACACACCGCTTGTCAGTCAGCTGCAGCTCACCGCAACGTTCTGAGCACTCCTGCTCGTCACCCCTGCTGCACCCGGACCGTGTGTGTGGCCTTAGGCGATGATTGGGGTTGTTCAACAGTTTTCCCGCTGATGCCGCGCGGTGCAGTCAGGGCCCAAAACAGTCATCCACTCGTTCTCCTGCAGTTGCTGCTCTTTGTTCAGTATCTGGGTGCGGTTCAGCCGAGTCCCAAAAGGAAACACTGCCGCAGCCTGGAATGTATCTTGGGCTGTGACCGCTTCCTAGTTCCGGGGCACGCTTCACGTTATGCTCCCACACTTACCGTGTGCTCCCCTTGGTCTTCCTTCACGTTCCTTCTTTCATGGTGGCCCTCCGGCACACGCACCGCCAGCCGGCACCAATGCTTCCTGCAGCAGCTCCCCTCGTGTTTATCCCCTGATGAACATTCCTCATACGCGGCGGCCTCCAGGCACACGCACCGCTCCGCTCTTCTTGCTGCAATCACCTGGTGCCTCACACCGTCCAAATGTAGCCACGTCCTGCACCAGTTTCTTGGAAGCCTGTGCCGTAGTTCCCAGACAAACGCTGCTCGCTGCACAAAACGCAGCTCGATGCTGTCCTCTTTCTGCTCACATGATCCGGATCCCAAACTGCTACCGTCTTCTTTCTGCTCACACGATACGGACAAAAAACTGCTGGAAAAACTTCTAGTCTCCACTAACCTCCGGCGCTGCTGGCTGAAAAGTATATTGGTGCCAGCCTTACGCGCTCCTTATATTCCCTGGGGCACGCCCCTTTTCTTTTGTTGCCCTTTTCGCAGGCTCTGTGCTCTTGATGGCGGCCTTCCTGCCCGTTGTGTCCCCTTTTGCGGTCCTGGTGCCCGAATTCACTGGCTTTTTGCCCAAAACATCTCCCCTTTACCTAAGGGAGAGGGAGGAGGACGGCTGCCCGATTATCTGTGTGCCTCCTCCAGGCTTCGCCCCGTCTTCCCCTCCAGAACTCAAACTTGACGCTTGCACTGTCGCAAAATCGTCCTTATTCTCTGTTTGCATGGCCTCTCCCACCCGCTGTCAATCATCTGCATCTTTGGGCAGTGTTGTGGGGGTGGGGTGAGGTATACAGCTGTCACACGACACGCCGTGGAATAGTGAATAAAGGAGGAAGATGGAAGTCTTTTCTCGTGTCTTTCACCTGCATCCTCCGAGTCTAGAATTGAGAAATAACTTAACTTTGTACTCAATGGTTTAGGGTGGTTTACCGTAATTCCAGAGTAGGGGGGCGATCTAAAACCTTGGGTAATTCTATGTCAAAGCCATTCTCGATTGCCGCATCTTGATCGACGTTTCTAAATGAGGAAAATGTAGGACAATGGGCCCGTGTTGTTTCTCACGCGCGCTATTAATGGCTGGTCGGTCGGTGCCCGGAGCAGCCGGCGGTGTCTCTGGCTGTCGGATGCCGCGTGTAGATTTCGGATAGCGGCGGCCGGGCCGCTCTGATTGATATGAGATATTAAGTGTTGCTTTGTGTTGTGCTCCCACAAGGCTTCTTGGGTTGCAGCACTCTGTTTTTTCTCTTATCGGTGCTGTAATCAGGACGAGGGCTCCCTCGGTGATGTCCTGCTGCTGCAGCTTGGCTCGATGGATTTCACTGTGCATTAGAGCTCGTGTCCTACAGTCTGTAAATGGAGATTGCGAAGCCAGCGCTGTGGTCCAGCGTTTCAGGATGATAAACACACGCCTTATTAATATATTCTAATATAAATGGAATTGGAACGGATCGTAAATTGTGACTAAACGCCCTGCATTTGCAAACCACGACCTCCTGTTGGCATGGGCGTGCTTGAGCCAACGTTTAACATGCACTGCCATTCCGTTGTTTTTTAGCTTGTCTGCCCCTTTCCAAAAGGGGACCGACCATAAGCGAACCAGGCTTGACGCTGCCCAGCCCGAATTGGTAGGCCTCATCTGCACAGGAACGCAAGCAGCATCAGAAATGTCAGCCTTCCTCTGCGCCCTGCCGTGTAGCAGTGTGGATCGAACAGCTGCAATGGCCTTAGGCCCCGACCGACCCCAAATCCTAATGATGATCTGCTCATGGTAGAAGCACTGATTTAATCCCCATCTTTTAATTCTGATCAGGCCAGGCTTTCATTTCTGCCATTTCCTTGGGAACAGAGCCATTGTGTCTGCATAATGGAGGTGGGAACTGTTCCAGCTGTGGAATTAGCCATGCAAGAACGCCCTCCTCCACTGTGATCACCTAAGGCAAGGTCGATCCGATGTCCTGAAACCGCTTTTACATTATGCCCACTTCTGCAGAGGCTTAAACCGCGATCACCAGTGGACAATAGGATGTTTACAGTTCTCCAGCCGATATAAAATTCTAGTTGATTTTATTGAAAAAGCACAATTTCTGCAAGCCACACCATGTACATCGAAGTAACGCAAGTTCCAAAAGGACTACATCTTCGGTACATTACTTGGCCTACATTGAAGCTAGCTCACAAGGTCATTTAGGCAGAGTTTTAAAATGGGGCCTGTGTATAAGCAAACCTGACATTTTCCAGGACGTTTCAAGTGTTATTTTGACATGTTTTCTATAGAACTTCTAACCAGTGTGTACTTGAGCGGGAGGGCACCCCATTGCGGAAGGGGACTGCCAAGGACACCAGCTAGAGTGAGGGCGCTGCTGTCCTACGGGACCACTTACCTCCACCTTGGTATCAGAGGTTCAATAGTGCACAACTCCTGCGCGATCTGAAGGGGGCCTCGAAGTTATAAACGCATCTTTTAGTCCATCTGCGCAAAGGCAGTTTGTTACAAAGCATAGCATATGCCTTACAAATAAACCCCTACCAGGTATCCCATTATGTGCCCTAGATCCTTAGTCCACATTCTATTTCCACTAGTTCCTTAAACAGCTGAATGTGGACTGTTTATTGAAAAAAAAATAATTCCAGCTAAAATCTTTAACTCTGCAGTGAACTGGAGTAATCTGATTGGTCTTTGGGTTGAGATTGTTGGTAGCATTTAGTTGTTTGGCAAATGCTAGAATATCTAAAGAAAGGGTACACTTCTATGTTAGCCGAAATTTCAAAAAGGATGCAACTATGCTTTGTTGGCCAGTGAATCCCAAGTTTACAGAGGCTTGTGATGCTGTTAGTTTCTTTGGGTAGCCCGGGCACAGCTCTTCTCCCTCACTCCATTTGTGTGAATTGGGAGTACTGAAAAATACTATATCCATGGCTCATTTGGCGACTAAGATTTAGGACAGGGCAAGGGTTTCATTTTGTTCCATTGATGCATTTCCGTTGAACGCACAAAGCCGTTTTGTTATGCGTTTTGGCAGGAAAACGCAACGTTTATGTACATAGGTATCTGATGTCACTTTATATGATGGGAGAAGGCCTTGCTCCAGGTCGAAGGCTGGTTGATTAGTGGTTTATTTTCTCACCTCCTGCTAACAAGACTGGTTTTCCTGCAACAGTTGACCTCTTCTGTAGGATGTTGTTCTGGAGCACACATACTTTGCCCTGTCGCCAGTGGGTGAGCTGCTTAAAGAAAATAGTTGGACTAGGAGGCTCGTACAAAAATCTATCAACTCATTACATTCTCCATCAACATTTTTTTAGTTTGGGCCATTAGGACACCTAGAAGCCGAAACTTTTGCATTGGCGTACAGATAGGGAGGAAGGGCACATGAGGAGGGAGACGTCTCTGTGGTGTTTGGTTGTGTGCTATGGCCATTACAACCCATTCCTGCCTCTGCCCACCCAAAATACCTCCTCATGTGAACTCTTTGAGCTCGCTTCAATCAAGCCTTACCATCTGGTAAGTGCATTCAAAGTGCCTGCCAGAGTTTGTTCAAAGCAGTCTTCTGAGAGTTAATGGAGCTGTAAACACGCTGCTGGTGTAATAAAACTGCCTTACCTGGCCTTAAACCACTCGATTTAGAAGCGCTCTGCATATCCTTCACTGACGTTCTTTTAAAACAAGCATTGGCAAAGCCACTGAAGTCCTGTTATTTTTTTTTAAAACTGTTCTTTATTGTCAATTAGTGGCAATAGAAATACAACACAGTGCATAAACACTTTCAATCGTACATTTGAGTTTTGCAGTAGGTATAAGGGGTATTCGGTAGAGAAGGACTGACAGCCCATTACGGTTTCTGCAGTTCAAGGTCAGGGTTCAACTTGTACCCCTGGCAGGGGGAGGAGAGAGTGGTTCCATATTGTCTTTGTTGTTCAGGTACCTACAGAAGTCTGTCCATACATTTTCCGGGCGGGAATTAATAGGGAGGGAGCTGATATAGTCCTCCTCGCACTTCTGTGTGCAGGTTAGAGCTTTCAACCACATCTCAAATGAAGGGGGAGGGGGAGGAACAGCGCTTCCAGCACTGCAATATACATGTTTTGGCTACCATAGTACTGACATTCAAAAATTTAGACATTTCCTTCACCTCGACACCAGCCCACAACCCGAACAGAATAGCAAACGGATCAAGGCCCACGGGGGTCCCGACTATCTCTAACAGGGCATCAGTTACAGCTTCCCAGAACGCACAAAGCACGTTGCAAGACCAAAACATGTGTGTGTGGTCCGCTTCATCAGATTTGCATCTCGGCCATGTGTGGGTCTGGTTATGTGTGAATTTCCCCACCCTGCGAGGTTTGTTTATTAATTTGATAATGTGCACCAAGTTTCGAAGCTTAGTTACAGTGCCTGTCACAGGCCAGTACATGCATGCGAATACAATGAACAATACAGTGTATGATACAGTACAGACATTTGCCAGTCGGGGAACATGGAAGGTATAACTGGTCAGATACATGAAAAGGATCGGGCTTAACATAGCGTATATTTAGGGAACGCAAACAAATAACGAACGCCTACAGCTATGGACAAACAGGTCCGGTGTGAGTTGCAGTAGTGATGTTAAGTGCGATGGTTGTGGGGGTATTGTCAAGAGGATAGTGAGGTGTTTAATATAGTCGATTGAGCTTATATTGCATGCATCTGAATCTAGAATTAAGGGATACTTTGCGTGTGTGCAAGCACATTTTGCTCAACATATCGTCTGTGATTTCTAGGCCCAGTTTCTCACTCCACTTGTCCCGCGGCTTTGAAGGTAGGTCCTCCGAATTTCCCAGCAGCATCTTGTACAGAGAGGACGTTATGCCCCTAGTGCCGATTGAGTTGGCTATATAATGGATCTCGGGTGAGTCGGGGGGCTCGTCTGGATAATTGGGCCACATGTCGCAGAATGCTGCTCTTAGTCTGAAGTATTGTAGTAGCTCCAGCGCCGAACCTGAGTGGCCAGGGCACCATGTCTGTGGGGTAATGAATTTACCTTCGGGATATAGGTCTGTCAAAGCCTGATACCCCAGGTCCAGCCAATGACACATGAGTTTATTGTGGGTGTGGCGAGGCCCGGGAAGTGCCAAATGGGTAGCCACTTATAGTATGGCCGCTGCTCGGTCTGGGAGTGCAGCAGTCGCTTCCATGCCATGGTCGTGGTGGCCACGGGATCCGCCGGGGCATCCGTGCGGAATGTGCGGCAGAGGATTAGGGACATATTTACCTCCTCATTTGCTAGCTTTTCAAGTTTCACATGGGGGGGCGTCTCCAAGTGTTTCTACCAAAGTGTAGCATGTTGGGCTTGTGCAGCAATCCAATACCGGGTTAGATCAGGGGCCGTGAGGCTCCCTTTCTCGTAGGGGAGGGTCATATGTTGCCATTTCTTGCGCACCGCACCGGAGTGCCACAGGAATTTGGTGCACGCAGAATGTAGTTTCTGGAAGTATTGCTTCCCGGGCCAGATCGGCACATTTGCAAAGATGTAGAGGAGCTTGGGGACTGCTATCATTTTAATTAGAGACAGTCTAACCGATAAGGAAAGCAGAAGGTTGCGCCACCTTGCCATTTTGGACTCAACGAGCTGCGCTGTGGCAGTGTAATTGTCGGCCAGTAAGGAGGATCTGGATAATGATACCCGTACCCCCAGATATTTAATCCCACCTGGGAACCAACTGAGAGGGAATTCACATGACAGCTGTTGGGACGCTGCGGTGAGTGGGAATATCTCCGATTTGGAGTAGTTAATGGTGAAGCCCGAGAATGTACCCATTTTCGTTATGTCGCGGATAATTGGGTCTCGATGTACAGAAGGGTCCCTGATGTAAAGGAGTACATCATCAGCATATAGTGATATTATTTCCGGTGTGTCCCGCAGTCGTATCCCCTTGCGAATGTGTCAGTCTCTGACGTTATCAGCCGTGGGCTCAATGACTAGCACGAATAGGATCGGGGGAAAAAGGGCATCCCTGGCGTGTGCCACTGTGGAGCGAGAAGGGTGGAGACGGTAGGGAGTTGACCAGGACTTTAGCCACGGGATGCTTGTATTGTAGTTTAATGTAGGATATCATACTTGGTCCGATCCCCATTCTCTCCAATAGTGCTCGCATATATTGCCAGGGCACCATGTCAAATGCTTTCTGGGCATCTAGTGTAACTGCAACCACATTGGCTTTGGGATCAATCCTGGGCATTACATTAAAGAGTCGGTGGATATTGAGGACCGTAGAACAAACGGGGATGAAACCGCTTTGGTCTGGGTGAACCAGGTATGACATTATGGGGAGGAATCTACTTGCTATAACTTTGCCAAATATTTTGGTATCCATATTTATAAGTGATAGGGGCCTGTAGGATCCACATTCATCTCGAGGTTTACTTGGCTTGGGGAGAACAGTTATGAGCGCTTCCCGTAGAGATTGAGGGAGGATGGCCAGACGGAGTCACTCAGCCCAAACTCCATGTAACTTCGGTGCCAAAATGGCTGCATATTCCTGGTAGAATTCTGAGGTGAGCCCATCCGGTCCAGGGGCCTTGCCCCTCGGGAGGTCTGAGATGGCCACGACTATCTCATTGAGAGTGATTGGGGCATCCAGCTGTTCTCTGGCAGCCCGGGAGATGTAGGTCATGGGGATGTGGTCAAGTAGATCATTTATGTCCTTGGCGGTGTGCTCCGGCTGGGGTGCATACAATTCAGCATAGAATTCCGTGAAGATGTCAAGGATTTGCTGATCGGACCAGTACTGGGTGCCTTTCGCATCTCTGATGCTATCAATGCAGATTTTGCCCCCCTCTATGCACACTAGTCTGGCCAGGGTTCTCCCTGGTCTGTCCCCCTCTCCGGACTTCCACGCCGCCATAGGCCTCGAGTAATACTGTATCTCTCTACGGGCATGAGATTCGAAGATTTCCAGCTCCAATCTTATCTGTGCTAGTTTGGCTGGGGTAAGTGCGGTGGCGTATGCACGTTCAAGCTCCTTGAGCTTGGTTTCAGAGCGTTGCAGATCCTGCCTTATGACCCACAGTACCCCCGCTGCCCTCGAGATACACATGCCCCTAATAAAAACCTTAAATGCCTCCTAGCGGTTCCCCTCGAGTGTCGTATTGTTTGTTGCAGTCAAAGAAGGTGTTTGTCGGCTAGAATCTCTGCCTTGAAGACAATATCCCTCAACGCCTCCGATTTGAAGCGCCAGGCAGAGCAGGTAGGTAAGTCTGGCCCCAGTCTGATCTGCAGCGTTACCGGGGAGTGGTCCGAGAGCGTGCACGCTAGGATCTGGGTATCTGTGATCCTAACCATCAACCTGCTTGATGTGAGGAACAGATCAATCCTGGATGAACTGTCATGTACCGACGAATAATGGATGTATTCTCGCGTGTGTGGGCAGAGCACTCTCCATGCATCGCATAAGCCCATTGAGCCGATATGTGTGCGTAGGCGGTCAGCAGCACGTGACATGGCTCTGGGAGTTGCGCCTGTTCTGTCAAGGTCATTATCTAGTATTAAGTTCATGTCCCCCCCGACCTCCCCATATAATTGGGACTCCAATATATCTCATGAGTAGGGTGGTTACCTCGTCGAAGAACTCGGGGGCATTAACATTCGGGGCATATGTTTTCACCAGCAGGCATTCCGTATTGGCTAACAAACAATGAAGGATTACATATCTGCCCCCCGAGTCTATGTAACTCGTGCGCAGTCAAAATTCCACTAATCTGTGGATCAGAGTTAGCACTTCTCTGGACTGAGTGGATTATTTTGTATAGAACCTGTTAGGGCCCCAGGTCGGTGCTAAACAAAACGCAAGGTGTCGAAGGGCGTGTGTTTCTTGCAGAAGGAGTATTTTGATTCGGTGTCTCTGGGCATATGCAGTGATTCTGAGGGCTTTTCTAAAATTACTTAACCCCCGGACATTACATATCATCAGTTCAATGGCATGACGTGGCATTATGGAACATCCCAGCAGTGGGATCCGTCACCATTCCGCACCATGCGTATATCACTATGGCACAACCATGCCACCTTTCCACCTCAGCTGCCACATTCTTGCCTTTTTCCTTAAAACATTCCCCAACTTCACCCTCACTGCCCACCCCCAACCAGCAGTGTAATGAACCCCCCCCCCCTCCCAGTAAGCCCGCTCCATGGCCTCCATAATCGCTGTTAGGTTAGGTCAGGTTGAGGGGGGGAACAGGCGGTTCACCCATATCCTCGTAGCCAGTGGAAGCGTCCCCCCTGCTATGGTCTGGGCGTCACTTTGGTGAACCTGTCCATGGATCCGACCTTGCTGGCCCCATGAGAACTGTTGGACATCCTGGAGGTGGATGGTCCTGGTGATAGCCGCCTATGCTCCTCAGAGAACAAGCCTTCTCAGGACTAGTGCAGTGGACCAGGTGACGAAATGGTGCGGTAACAGCTGTGTGGGTGACTGCAGCGCTCGTGGGGTGATGTCCCATCGAAGAGACCAATCGAGCAAGGATCTCCGGTGCCCAGCTGCCAGGAGAACCCCTCCACTTCCCCCCAGGCCGCGCCCCTGGGATCAGGACAGTCAAAGCAAACAGATTGCAGCACTACAGCAGGACCCGGAGCAGGTCACAGCGTCCACAACTTCCAACGCTCCAGACAATGAAGCCAAGAATGAGGACACAGGATACATATGTATCTACTGGGCCACAGTTCAGCCGTTGAGGAGCAGTGCTTAGAGTTTCTGGCTCGTCACGAGTATTTAGGCAGTCCGCCGATGGAGGTCGAAGAAAAGCTGGGGCGGCCAGGTGTGACCGAGATAGCCACTGCAGCAGATACATGCGAGGACAATGACCGTTTGCAATGCCGCAGTACAGCAGGCATATGGACCCTCTGTGTATTGTTGTCACTTGGAATGGGTGGCAGACAGGGACCAGCAGGGAGAGCAGCTACCGCGGGGGGCCAGTCTGCACAAAGGCGCCTGAAGAAGTATCCGCTGGCCAGAGATGTATAGATGGTGCCCAGGCTTCGGTCAAAGGCACAGGATTACTGGTGTTGCTGCGGATCGGGGAGGAGCAGGATGGGATATGGTGCATTATGCCGCCTGGCCGTGTGGAGGGAGTACGGTGTTGCAGCTCCAAGTACAGCAGTCTACGTCGCGCCCACGTCCGGCTCCAGCCAGCGAGGCACCGGTACCTGTAGCAGAGGGGAGCAGGGCCGCTCGGCAGCCAAAGCCTGCGTGCTGGGCAAGGTTCTTGTCAGGGCCCCCGAGCAGGGTGGAGAGGGAGGAGCGGGGGGCCGTGACTGGCCGGCAACGGGGAAGCGGGCAAGTGCTGGTGATCCCGCCCGCAAGCCACCTTCACCCAGGGCCACCGCATGCCCTGCGCTATGGGGAAGAGCGGGTGGGCGCCCAGCCAGTCGCAGCCAGCCACCTCTGCTCACCTGAAGCTTGATGTTGCGAGTTGCTTTCTGCAGGGGCACAGGCAAGTCAGCCCTGGTCCGCTTCCAATATCGGCCGCACCCGCTCACCACAGGCCACGCTGCCAGGGACGCCTCTGCCGCACCTCCACAGCTGCCCCTATTCCCGGAGCGGCCCCAGCAAGCATAATGCGCAACGGCCAGCCAGCAGCAATCACAGATACCTCGGATGAGGTGTGCCCGCCGCGGGGGGGGTCCCCACATGCGGCAGAGGTTGTCAGCGGGGTCCTGTGCAGGCTCGGTGCCTCGCAGGCCGCGTAGTATCAGACGTCCTCGGCCACCAGTTGTTGTATTCCGGCCCTGGAGCTACGATTTATCCTGGGATCAGAGCCGAACGCTCTCTGCGCCCAAGGCAATGCCTGCACCCAGTCTCGGGGGTCCAGCATAAGATTCCGCCGCCGTTGTCGGATGTTCGTTGGTGACTCACGGAGCTCCTAAGATAGGCAGCCCTTTTGCAGGGTGCTCAACCGCACCCCCCACTGCAGTCCTGTTTTATACAAGCATTGGTAAAGCCAACATTTTTGGCTTTTGCTAACGTTTTAAGTTTATTTGGACCGTTTTCCACCTGCTGACAACAATGGGTAGTTAATACCGCTACGGCTATGCCTGGCAAGTGCCTTTCCTATGCCTACCCAAAAGCCCAAACTGTTGGCATTGCCAATGTTTGTTTTTTATCAGACAGGAAGAAGGGCAGCTGAAAATCATCAAACACAGAATGTCCAATTAAAGAAAAGTAGACTGTGAAAAACCCTTGTGAATGCTTTAAACTTAACTGAGTTACTCCCCCCGCCCATTCCTGACACCGTGGGAGAATCCTGCTACACTTAGGAGTTGCAGTCTTGCTCATTTTGCAGCAAGATGAAGGTAGTGCATGCTCCTAAGCCAGATGCTTGTCATTTAGTGGCAGGCTTAGACCTTGATGCGTCCTGAATGACTGGTGATGCTGGAAATGTTTGACCCTGTAGATTATACCTCTCCTTTAAATAATAGAATGTTTGGATAAATCTTCTGGCCAGAGCAGTCATCTGTATTATCCTGTAGATGGTTGTACTTGTATGTTGAGAGCAAATACTTTTTTTTTTTGTGGTAAGAATTTATTTTTCTTTCAGCATTTGTCCGGGGAAGTTATATTTACAATACATGACTCGTTGATATGTCGAGTACATTTACAAATCTCCTGAAATTGGCAAACATAGGATACAAAACAATCAATTAAGTAGATTTTTGTTTTTCTCTTGGAAGGGCGCGGAAGAACTTCATGTGTGTTGGACTAATATTGAAGCAGTCATCGTGTGAAAGAAAACCAATGCAAAACCTCTCCTTACTCAGTGCAAAGATTACACTTTTTAACCTTGTTCTGGTCAGTGGCACGTAAAGACATGTGACAGTATCTGGTTAAATGTAAAGGAGTAAATGCATAATAAGTCTACTCCTTGTGGGACGTATTCTTTCATTCAAAATATGATCTTATTCAACATGTCAGGTCATTCATACCATCCCATCATGTAAAAACCCAATCCCTCCTTTTGTAGAGACCCCGATACATAATCGGGTTGGAGTCTTGCATAGGCTTTAAAGGCATGCATCCTTTCCCTGCAGTGCTAGTAGAGTTGAGTGTGCTATATGTGGGTTATTGCATTCCAGAAGAGCTTTCCAGTGTTGTCAAAAACAGACAATAAATAGTGTGTTGACAATGCTTCTTTTTTTAGGTACCATATGCACCTATCTTTTGAAGTACTACTGCATTTTCACTGTAGTGAAAAGCTGAATCCGTGCATTGTGTACGTGCTTTCCTATCCTCCAGAGTTAGTAGGAGCTTAGAAGGATAACAGAGCATAGGACACAGGACACGGAAAGACAAGCCCCCTGTGGATGTGCTTAGTGATTACAGCGCACGTTGCTAAAGCTGATTCGTGCCAATATATCCTGTGCACCTGAACTGCATATGAAACAAGGGATTAAATACCTGGCCTCTTGCTATATTCCTTGTACAAGTTGCCCAAGAGTATCATCCTGCATTACAAAAACAGGACATTGAAGGAAAATACCAGTGGCTGGGAATAGATGTTGGCGTGGAAAGAATTAAGAGACATGGGCCTCATTACAAACCGGCAAGAAAATCTGGCACCCGCGAATGGGCAATTACCGGGGTATTCCGGCCCCGACAGACCCAGTAATTGACCTTTCACGTGTGCTGGTAGATCCCAATTCGAACCCCATAGGGCTCCATGGGAATGGGGATGCTAGTAGCACCGGTGCTACAGGCTTGCTGTGCTTGCGTGTGCCTTTCAGGCCAGGCCTGGTGGAATGAAAGGCACCCACGAGCAGAACTCAGTTTGCCGGTCCGGATACACCGGTACCGCAAGCTTACTGGTACTGTTGTTTCCGGACCGGCAACCTCGTAATGAGGCCCATTGTTGTCCTTGCTGAAACAGCGGCAAGAGTTCTTGGATGAATTCACTCCCTTGCCAGTGCCAGGAGGGCTGTGGCAGCATCTCCTTATAGAAATATCAGGCTCGTATAACAACCTAAGAAGGGCAAGCTTCCAGGTCTAATCGATTCCTTCCTCCTACAGATACTTCAACTCTATTACCAGTGCCATCTGCCCTCCTGCAACTTTTCAGCCATCAGGGGGCTCTGTGCTGCTCTGTGTTGTTGGGTGCTCATGACACCAACGTGGCATCAGAGTCAGTACATATGGAGCCAGACGCACCGTATGACCTAAGTTATTTTGTTCTAAGCACACACAACACTGCTTTGGAGCACAACTTAGCTCTTGCTTTTTTTTTACTGCATCATGACGAATGCACTTAAAGCCTCGGCGCTTGAAGCCCTATAAGGATTGCAGGAGGCAGATGTCTGTTGGACCCCCTCCCCCAACCCCCTTAAGGTCCGTCTTTTACTAACATAGGGAAGAGAAGGACACAGAGGATTGTGAATCGCTGTGCACAGCCGGTCTCTTTGGGAGAGTGACACAAAACACTACTTCATCCTCCAGAAGGGCTGGTGGAGGATCTGAGGACTCAGTCATCGGTGTCTGCGCCTTCTTTGAAAAGGGCCTTATCCCATCAGAATCTACCAGAGGAAGAGTTCTTGTTGGCCGACAAGAAGCTGAACGGGACTCCAAACATTACTCTTCTTCATATTCCTTGTAGAAAGAGTTTTAACTCCATCTACAGCAACAATGATGATGCCTCAGAGCAAAGACTGTTTACTCAGATACTGTTCCCCATTATTTCCTCCACTCCAGAACAGTGGTAAGAATTCTGACTTTGGATACTGACATCTTCGCCGCAGCCCCAGCTGCTTCAGCCTCTGCACCGGTGGTGGAGCAAGGACCCACCACACTTGTTGAAGTTGGCATGGGTTCCCTGTTATCCCACAACTGCATGTATGTTGGCTCCATTCCGACCTCTATGGCAGAGAGTGCTATTGCTAAGATGGATTTCTGAACTCTGACCTGGTGGGCAGAGGTTCAGGAGGCCAGCCTAGTTTCGTGGAACAGGGTAACCTTCTGGACAAGCCAGACCAATAAAGGTAGCTTGCCGGCGGTCAAGACGAGGTCTCAGGAGGGGTGAGGGTGACTGAAAGACCTCAATGAGCACACAGAGCAAAGGACACTTACAAATCACTCCCAGTCAGGTGTAGATATATTAAAAAATACATATACATTTATTTCAAGGCCTTGGAGTTTCAACACACAAATCAAATCACAGTAACACTATTAAGCCAACACAATCCTATCTAAATACATATATACAAGACCATTAGGGTCTGAAGGGTTAATGCACGAAATGGGTCCACAACCTAAAAGGGGAAGGAAACAGGCAGTGCAAATAGTTTTGTCCCTTCTGCATCCAACACACTCCTAACTAAGGGGCAGTACAATCCCTAAGAAGAATGGAGCCTAATGGTCAAATGTTCATGCAATGCCAGCACACGTGGTAGTTCAAATGGGCAAAACACAGTCTCTTCAAGGGTCTGTAGCAGCTCAGGAAGGTGGCTGAGGCGATGAAGAATAGGTTCCCACTATTCGAGGAGGGTCTCCACTTGGGGGCAGAGTTGATTTCAAGAGTTGGGAATAGTTCACTAATTCGCACTTGCAGTGGAAACGAGAGGGTCCCCCAGGGGCCACTCGTGCGTAAAAATGGATGGAGGCACTAGGGGCCACTGGTTAGGGTTGCGTTTACTCATCAACCTCCGGCGCACCCCGGACCAAACTTCGGCAGTCGAGTCCACTTCAGTTGCAGGTTCAAGTGCGGCAATTTTGTGGCTCTGTGGCTTTCAGCGACGAAGATACAGAGATGATTCCCAAACAGGACAGTGATGATTTCTCCGCTCCTGGTGGATGATCAGGCCAGTTTCACTGCAGCAGACTTCAGGGTGGAGAGGGGCACAAATGCAGCACACCTGCAAAGATCATCACCACGGCTGGGCGACACGGTAACCGCGTATACTCCGGTTCGGGCGCACTCGTCTCACTTCAGACCTGGGGACGCCAAGTGTACGAAATTCTGTGTAAGGATGCCGTGAACACAGAGCTAGCGATAGACCAAGTTTCGAGGGCCTCCTCAAAATGGCGGCAGTATCGGGGCAAGGAGTCTGTGTAAGCTGGTCAGCCCACTTGTTGGCCCAAGGAACCTTCTGAGAAGGCTTACTTGCAGGGTTTGTTGAAGGTGCCGAGAATAGTTGGTCCCACTATTCCAATGGGTCGAAGCGTCTTCGCAGACCTTCCAGGATGACCAGATGCAGAGAGGTTCCACGGGACGACAGCGGGCTGAGGGTGCCAAACTTTCCAGCAGGTCAGCAGCGGTTCCTCGACTCGGTTTCTTAGTTTCAGGATACTTGGATTCTATCCTTCATTCAGTGAGATCTCCAGAGATCAACATGGTATGGGTGTTTGGGGCCTTCTCTTATCCAGAATCTCCTTTGTGCCAAAACAAAGAGGACCAAAGGGAGATCTGCTCACATACAGGCATACCATATGTGCTTCAATCACGGACCACGGTGGTCCCAGGCATTCACAGCACTCCAGACACTCGGGCACAAGGCTGGGCCCTTCTGGTAAAGTCAGACTATGGTATTAAACGTCAGCAAAAAGTTGGGGGTTCACAATTGGAGGGAAAATTACACATAAATGGGAATCTTTCCTAACAGCTACCCTCCTACACTTATCGCCTCCACCTTTGAGCATCAACGCCTTTGCGCCAGCCTCCATGGCTCAGGTGCTGTCAGTGACTTACTGGAGTATGCTTTTGTTTCCCAGAGTCCTTTTTATTTCAAAGATGGGATAGATCTTTGATGAGAAAGGTGGCCTCATTCTATGGGAGTTAAACTTTATAACGTCCTCCATAAATGGCTCATATGGTTTCTGATCCTTTTCAGGCACCGTATGCACCTCAATAGAGAAAGCGAAAATAGGCTCACCCCCTGGGTGTGTGGAGGATAAAGACTGAATCTGCATTGCTACAGAGGAGGAGAGGCTCTGCAGAGCTGGAGATACCTCCTCCTGTGAGGTGTGGCAAGGAAAAGCCAGTACACACCTGGTGTGACAGATCAACCTGCTGTCAAGCCCGCCCGAAACACTAAGCAACGCTGGCTGAGACCTCAACCAGAGAAGCCCTGCCTGCTCGAGTCCCAAGCAGTGGAGAATGCCTAAGCAACGAATGAGTGGTGTGATGAGGACCTGACATCCTAGCCCCGCTGTAAGTCAGCGGGAAGTGAGCACCCGCTCCTCGAGATGCAGAATGCCAGGAATAAGCCTGAAGACAGAAGATACATGGTCATTCAAGGGAACCAGGAGAAGGGCAGAAAGGCCCTACCAGACCCCAAGGCTGGATGAGAGAAACCAGACCCCAAAGGCGGATGAGAGAAACCAGACTCCAAGGCGGGGTGAGAGAAACCCAGCCCCAAAGCAGAGTGAGTGAACCTGAACCCCAAGGGGAGGGTGTCAGTCCCAAGGTCGTAGGAAGGGCTTAAACTCAGGACTCTGGCGAGAGTACGAATAAATTACTTGGTGGGGAGACCAAGGAGAATACCTGGTGTGGACTTAGGAACCAGGCGTCATGGCATATTAGGAATGGGTGCTGGCAATCCTAGACTATGGCACTAGCTGATAATCATTTGCAATAATCAGTATCCAGTGATTTCAGTGCTGGAAAGAAACATTGTTGGGGAAACGATATTTGAACAGCAATAATCTTACTTGCTGGTCATTCTCTGTCTCTGGTTAGCACTCCTTAGTATTTAATGGCTATGACTAGAAATTATATTGATACCTGGGTTTTTGATGGCAACCCCTGTCAATGGAGTGAGTACCTGGGCTTTTAATATTAACAGCTGACAGTGTTGTGAGTACCATGGTATTTAATGGCTGTCAAGGACCGTGATGGGGAGTACCTCAGTGTAAAATGGTGATTCCTAGCACTGCTGCGAGTACCCGACTATTAGACAGCAATATCTGATGGTGGTATTAGTATTGGGGCTTTTGATGACAATGGTGTGAATACCGGGGGTGTGATGGCAATACCTTCATCTGATTTGAGTATCAGAGCATATCACAGCACTATCTGGCAATTCATCACCCTACACAGGCACATTTATCTGCTTTTGCACTTTGTGCAGAATCGAGTGCTAATAAAATTGGCTCAGAGCTCTCACTGGGAAGAGGGAAAGGGGGAAAGTTCTGGATGGGGGGCACCAGTAAAAAGTGTCCTGGGGAAGGTGAGATGAACCCTCTATTTGCAGCATGCTCTGAACCTGCATTGCTAAACATACCACTACCCCGGGCAGTTAAATGCCACGGGTGCCCCAAAAACTCTCCTGAGCAGTTCAATGTGCTCTCTGAAGCATGGGGTACCTGCAGAGCTTCCAACACTGGATGAGGGAGGACAGGTCACTGTCATTTGTTGGAGAGTTTTATGGCTTGAGCATTAATTATGTGATTTGGAGGCAGCTTGCATTGCTGGGTGGTGGTGTGGGCCTTTTTTGGTGGGATCCCACCCTGATTAGTGTTAAGAGGGTGAAGTTGGTTGATTTACTGCACAGAGAATCGTTAATTGACAGGTAGGTCTTAGTCACTCTTGCACGACTTCAAAGAAGAGGCTTTTTTTAAGTTCTTTTGTTTGAAAGGGTAGGGGAGACTAAGGTTTGCTGGCAGCTTGTGCCAGGTCTTGAGGCCAATCGTGCATAGCTGGACTGCTCCTCTGTGAATCAGTTTAGCTCTAGGCTGCCAAAGAAGGATCTGTGCTTGATGACTCGAGGTTTTCAGCGGGTAAGTATCAACTTAGTTCTTCCGCCAGTTAGTTAAGGCCAGCTTTCCAGATCTCAGATGAACAGTGCACAGGAGTTTGAATTCTACTGATGTGGCTACTTGTGAGGCCCAGTGTGGGAAAATGTATTTGTATTCCCGCCGGTGTTCACAAAATACCTTCAAGGCAAAATGAAACACCGGAACAGAATTTTGTCTTATTCTTAGAGACGCAGGTTTTTATTACAGCTGCAGCTAACTCTACATGGTCGTACAATATGCCATGTGAACCAACCACCTGCCCTCTCATTATCTGTGTCTGCTCTCCCCTATTCACAAGGAGAGCATTTATTCATTTTACAGTTGGTGTAGTCTTACAATGGTCTATGACCATGGCTAAACCTTAACTCTGGCCAGGGCGTCAACATACTCTCTCACAACTGTTCCTCGGCTATATAACATGATAATCTTGTTCTGGAAGTACAAGTGGGCAGCTGAATCCATACATTCCATGTTGCTGCAAGGTCAGGATTTCTAAATCCAGACATGTTAGTTTTCTGTTTTAGAGAACCTATGTCAAAACCGGCTTCCAAGGCCTACAATATTTAATACACAGCTCACACCACCACCATCTCTGCTGCCCTACACAGGGCTATCGTTAGAAGTTTCAAGGTGGTTCTGGGCACCTGCCCTCCCCACTGCATATCATTACTCATTATTGTAGTGTTGTCTATATAAAACAGACGTATGGACAACATCCACCTTGTCAGAACTCGGGGGGGGGGGGGGGGAGAGAAGGCTTATGAAGTTTGTGCAGTTACCAGTAGGTGTTCAGGACTGCTGCATTTACCGGAGGACTGATAGTGTGATCCAAAAAATTGAAATAGCTGATCAATTATCCGATTACCTCATACTTCATTCCAGTAGCTGTCAATGCCTTGATGATGTCTTTAAAGCAATATCTCATGCATCCTTAATGACAGCATTTGGCTCTTGGCATTTCACTGAACTACTTTTATGGACTGGTATCTTTGCATTTAATAGTATAATGTTCTTGCAACCACAATGGTTTCACTGTGTAGTCTGGAAAGTGTTATACATGGTTTATATGGCACCAAAGGCTGGAGCTTCAGCAATTCTAATCGTCATCCTTTGCTGGTCTTGCCACGCCACTTTTTTCAGACTGCCTGTTTGATAATGTAGATGGTCTTCCTTTATGGTTGCGCTCTGAAATCCTAGCTGCAAACGTGGGGCTGGACCTCCCTGAACCCCCAGTGTTGTAGCTCCACCTGCATTGAGTATGGATCGACCTGCCTCTAACTATCCTTTTGGAATCATTCTCCGTTCTGTGATTTTCTTGGACAGACTAATGGTCGCCACCGATGGCTTTTCTTTTCCTCTGCCATAAATTCCTTCTGAATCACTCACAAACCATTGTTTGGACGGAATCTCATACTTTATGTTCAGTTGGTTTGGAACACTCAAGCATTGTCTAACCCTTCTGCTTTGGCGCACTGCCAACATCCTGGGCATCTGCTTCTGGACTGCAGGGCTTTTTCCCTATGTTTAGTAAAGATGCAATGTGGCCACGTTACCACTGCAGCATCACCATAGTGGCAGGTACCAATCAGGTACAGCCTACTATAATATGCCTATTTGTTGTGCTAATCTGCATGCATGGAGGGGGCCCTGCAGGCATCAGAGGCCCATATTGGATGCCACTAGACGGTAATGTCACAGATGCACACATCACCTCGTCGGACCCGGACTGGAAGGTGATGGAGAGGGACGTTCGCGCCCTGACACCTGCCAAGACCACCACTCACAAATCTGGACTGTATAGTAAGGCCTGCTTGCCGGTTTTCCAGTCAAGTCCTAAAAAAAAATAGTGGGGGCACTCATTAACATATGCTATGAGATGTAACCAGCAATTACCATAAATTAGCATATCAAGGTGAAATGTTCAAATTGTATTCAATTGGCTTGGCAGAAAAATGCAAATTGCAAAGGACAAATGACATTTGCCTTTCATAACATCAACACACAGAAAAAAACAAGAGGATATTTTCTTCTAATAGTGTTTTGAAAACATTAAAAGCTGTGCATGTTTTAAACCCCAAGAATCAATACAAATGTTTTCCCTGGAACATGCAGGGCCGAAATGTCATATTTCACCTTAAGTCGTTTGTCATTTTTCATCATGTTATTTGGTGCAGTGGTGAAGGGCCCAGCCTGCCCGACTGCAGTTCGAGTCCTGAGGGCGGCCTTCATTCAAAATAGACAGTCAATGTTTCTCATTTTACACACGTGTCTAAAATACCCGGGGGTCGGTGTCTGTCCTCTGAAATAAGTGAACAGACTCCGTCCACCCATGTGTACCCTCGACTTGAGGCCTGCTGCCAAGACCGTCCCCTCACATACTGTCAAATCTATACCATGACTGGCCTCCACAGCTCAGGAATGCTCTGGTCCCACAAAATTACAAAAAAATACATAAACTCACAGAACATAACCTTGCTTACAGGTTCTAATCTTGCCCGCATGAATGGCACATATATAGCAGACTTTTTCTTCCACAATGAATTGCATTGTGTCACGGATTTAAAGACACGGCACACTCCAGGCCAGGACACTTTCCACTGGCCAGGGATGTGGCGCACAATAAAAAGCGCTTTCTAGTTTATTAATTTCAGATTCCGCTATGAGAAGGCAGCCAACCCGTCTCACACCCCCCTTGACGTACACCCCGTGTTGCAATGGACCATGAAACAGGCCGGTGTGTAATAATACAATATTTATATGTTTTTAAATTCAAATGGAAATCAAACAGATTCAATATAGTGCAGCAATCATCAGTGTGGTGATAATTACACAGTAAAATGATAGGATAAACTTAAATTAACTTTCCAATATCAGACCCATCAATGCAAAAATGAATGAAAGCAAGATTACTTTTTGGGTAATTCCTTTTAAATGGTACCACGGTTATGCACTCCCCCAAACCCTTGTTAAAAAGGTTTTGTGCAGGTGGAGAAGAGGAGCAAGGAGTCGGGTATAAGGGGCAAAAATCGGATTTGAAATCCGACCTACCACCCCTGAATGGGAGGCCAAAATCAGATTGAAAACCCTTGAAAATTAGCAAAATGGCACTCAAAATTACTGAATATTTATTTTACATGTGCGGTTGAATGGATAAGACCGGAATTTGTATGGCTGTACTAAAGAAGCAAGAAATCTTACAAGCTACAAGGCAAGGTACTAATCAACATGCATACAAGTGGGAAAAAATTACTTTGGGAAGGAAACAGTGCAGCAAAAATCACACGTGGCAGAATTGCAATTTCTTAGTTTTCACAGGTTTAAAACCAGCAAATAGCTTAGAAAATGGGCTGAACAGTCAAAATCGGAAATCGGTTTTACTGATGAGATACAAAGGCACATAACATGTATGAAACTAAACTGAAAGGGTAGTTCTTCATGGGTGACCGTGTGGGATTCTTTATATGAAAGGAAAATCGGGTTTTAAAAGGGAAACACTTTCACAGGCAAACGGTTTTGTTTGCAAAATGATTTGTTCTACTGAAACTATATTTTAGTGGCTAGATAGTTAAAGAAAGACACGCTACGCAAGGAGGTTAATTTGCAAGGTTAACCTATTTACGCCGCGTTCATCTCTATGGGAAATTAATTTATTCAAAATAGTACTAGGGACTTACACAATGGACTGAAATAATTTGGCAAGAATTATAACAGATTTTTATAAGGACAGGCTACACTGAGGATTCTGACGATTTAAGAAGTTACTAAGGTACTTATCGGATTTCTTATAGGGTTGGACAGAATGCAGTCTAACAGAATGGTGTATGCAGCTTTTTGATTACTGGGGAGGGGGATACTTACAAAATGCACTTGAATTGGGTAATTTGGACAGCTAACTGGGTCTCTGGACAGCGGTACAAGAATCTGGTCACTGTGCAGCGTCTGGGCTCTCCTTTAAAGGAACAGCGGGGCAACCGGGGTCTGGTCACAATGAACAGCAGGGTGTATCAGCTGAGCAAAGGCAGGTCTGGTCACTGTATTCTCCCTAAGAGGTCCGCAGCCTTTCCCCCTTTCTCCCTGAATTATTCAGATTTTTGTAGGGTTTAGTTCTGGATAGGAGGTTCTGCCTGTATATGGATCGGCTACCCCTGGCCTGACTCTGGAGTCTTGCAGGGGGAATGTGGAATGTTGAATGTCTGGATCTCTGTATTTTAGACGTCCTGAATCTCTCTATGCTTCCTCCTTTTATAAGCATGATGACATCAGAGGATATTTACTATGTGGGCGGAAATAACCTGGACCTACCTCTAAGATGAGATAGGTCAGGCTGTGGATGTCGCCACCTACCTCCGAGCTGATTGGACTGAAGGAAGTGACCTCCTCTTAAGTGTATACATTTTATGATGCCTTTTTGTTCCACAAGCCACATTTTCTCACAAAGGGGTTATGGAATACAACTTCATATTTTCAATAGTCACCTTTATGCAAATCAGATAGGCAAATCCAGATAGGCAAATCCCATATTTCACAAGGAGTATGCCTGTCCAAACGCCAAGTTTGTGCGATATTGTTTCGCCCTTCTAGCACTCCTTCGCAATTTCTATGGAAATCATTTTATCAAAAATCCTACAACTAGATACACATGCCTAACAGTGTCGGGCATATTTCCATCAAGTTTCATAACTGTAACATGTACGCTTTACCCAGAAATGCCTTTTTATTATTGTTTGTGCCCACCACAGGAAAACCCACATGGTCTTATTTTAATGCAGCAAAAATTACATTAAAGCTGTCATATTTTCACATTACTGCTTCTTTAGATTACTGAAATAAAGGTCTTAATATAAAAAGTTCTTTCAAGTCTTATGGATGGCATTTGTCACTATAGGGAGGTCCTTCAAATCTCCACAGCCAGCCTACGCCCTGTGTCAGTTCTGAACAACAGGGTTACCATAGCACCCTTTGATCCTGGACAGTTTAAGCTGAGAAGTGTCCAAGGAATTCACACTTGTGTGACAGGGCTGGTTCCCCTTAGTCCTTTGTTCCTTGCAACAGAAATTCCAGTCAGTCTGACGAGGTAACACCTTGGCCCTTTCATAGTTTGTGGAGGGGACTCCTTTCCCAGAAAGGGTTGGTGCTTTTGAACTGGCTGTGCGAGTATTTGGGATGGTTTCACATTTTAGCTTTGAAAGTGTCATTTCACTTCTTTTGCAAAAATTAATTTACACATGTTCATTTTACATGGGGATTTCACAAGATGCAGTTTGTTTGGCATACATTTCTGAAAAGCCTTGACAGATCAGATCAGTTTCAGAGCACAGAAAGATGCTAGAAATATTTTTCTTTGTAATTGACGCATAGCCAGGGAGAAAGCGCTTTCTTTTTAAGTGCTCTGAGTGGGTTAATTTGTTGCAAAAGTGAACGCTGGCCATGCGGACTGAAATTAATTTCCCTGCTCTTCAGATTTTACTTGATAATCAATGCCGTTCTGGGCAGGAAAGCCTTATTTGATGATGTTAAATTGAAATACATGGACAGGGCTGTGTTAAATTAGAACAAAACTGTGCGAGGTTTGCAATGAAAGTTGCACCAGTGCGGTGTCATTTTAAATGAAGGTCCTTTCTGGGTGCAGCCTTGAGTTTTCACGATGACGACACAGCAGCGCAGAGCCATTCTGCATTTCATTTATTTTCTTTGGATTGACATGAAGAAAACAAAGTGCAGCCATTCTTGGGGAGGGAGGGGCTATGTTCCATCTTGCCCCATATGTGCTCAGCAGACACAGCGTAGCCCTTCTTTCTGTAACTGCTAAAATGCAGTTTTGTGATGCAGGTATTTCTGTTGGGCTGGTAAATGTACCCCACAATTGCTGGTTGGTCACTACTGGCTAGTCCCTACACACAGGGAGCTGATGCTGCTTAATGAGACACCTCTGTATACTTGCCTATATGTTAAAATAGGCCCTGTTGCTGAGCTGCAGTCACTGCAATAGTGGCACACTACATATATGCAGTGAAGCCCTCGACTGGCGCTGTGGTCCAAGAATGTTTTGCAAAATTAAGTTACTTTAGTAAATGTTGTAGCTTGTTCTGTTCTGTTTACATGGGCATTCTCATCATCCACCCCAGGGAACATTCACACAGCCCCTTTCCTTGATTTCTCTTGTTGGTGACACTGAATGCCTTGCTGTCTTTAAGGCAGCACAATCCTAACCACGGACAACCTGTATTTACAAAGAAAACGAATCAAAAGCTAGACTAAAAAACTAAAAACTAGTATTCAGAATATTTGCACAAGAGTTCCTGGGTCCTTAAGGAATGGGACTTTACTGCTTTATGGAAAGAGAAAAGGGACTGCCAACGCCCTGCTTCTTCTGGGACACAGTTGATGTCGGAACCCCTTTGCTTGTTAAACAACCAAACGATCTGTAATCCCACAGCCTGCATTTGCCTTTAGTACATGCACAGTGCACGTTCTGCAGGATCTAAGGATTATTATGTCTTGCAAATTTCAATTTAGCATGTTCTGCAATCTGAGAGCATCAACGAAAATCCTGTCCAGCAAAATACTGCATTACATCTCTGTAATCTTTTTATGTCTCCATCTGCCGGCTGTACTACAGGCCTTTTGAATAGACGATTCTATTCGATGCTGCAAGCTAAACTTCTGCTCCCTGCTACATCCTAAGAACAAGTTCTCACTGGTTGCGTTTTTTTAATCAAAGCTATACATTTTCTAAATGTGCAAAAATGTTTAATAGGTGATCATTTTTTGTACCAGCCAAACACAATTTAACATTCTCCCAGTATGAAGTTATGCGTTGCAGCTTCTCTCAACATGACCAATGCAAAGTGGCAACATTTACTCCTGTCTCTTTTAATGTGATTCACATGCATGACACCTTTTAATGCAAACACCAATTAACTCAAGTTAATTGTGAACATGTAAGCAGGTTTAAAATGAAGTCACTTGCTCAGTATTTGGCCTTTGACGCTTCTCCTCGCATCTGCCGTGGTCCTCCACCACATTCAAAACAACGAAACACCCTCAACTGAAGAGCAGCATGTTTTCAAGGCACGTGCCCTTTGTGCGCTTTGTGCAACGTCTCCAAGTGCACGCAAAAGGCTATTTTATTAACACGATACGCACCAAAACCTCAGACTTTCAATTGGTCCAGGATCAGACGCTCGCAGCCGACTGACCTCTGTTACAATAGTTCCCAGGCCTATTTTTCTTAATTATGTTACATTGGTTTCCAGTTCCAAAATGAAGTAGGGTGTGGCAAGGGCTTTTCTGAACATGTGGGTACTTATGGTTAGTGAATTTGTGTGTCCCTGTATTCAAATTCACACTGCTGAAATCTTGTGTTTAAATGTCCCTAAGGTGGTGCTTTGGGTCTATTTTCCTAGAGTAAATCTTTGTGTGCAAATTTCAGGCACATGTTACAATTTTGAAATTAGTGATTCAAATGGATTGTGTCCTCCAACGTATTCCACATCTTTGACATTTAATGTCCACAGCTGTGTACTTCAGAAACTTTTTCGTCAGAGGGCGTCCTGCGTCGATGACGTTGGGTCGATGTCCCTCGATGGCCTCCGTTGAGGGCGACATCACCGGATGTTATAAATGGGACGGACGGCGCCCGTAGCCTCAGTTCTGTTTTTTCCGCAAACGTGTTTGCTTCACAGACTCGACGCGCCTCGCGTATTCATCGTGAATATGTCTTCTTCTTCGACCCCTCTGACTCCGCTGTCTTGCTTGAAGACTTGCCGGGACTGCAAGTCTAAGATGTCGATTACGGACCTGCATCACATTTGTTTGTGGTGCCTGGGCGAGAGTCATGACTCCAACGACGATTCCAAATGCCAGTCGCTGACTGCTAAGGCCTTGCGGGAGCGTAAGGGGAAGCTCCAGGTAGATAGGGGTTCTAAACCCAGTAAGTCTCATAACACCTCTAAGGGGATGTCCACTGAAGATTCGAGGGGCGACTCTCCGTGTCGGAAGGAGTCCCGGGGATCTCGTTGCTGGAGTGGTCTCATCTCGGCATTCCAGGAAGCAATGTCACCTGTCGCCTTCCCCGTCCTCCTCCTCTGATGGCGCCGCAAGGAAAGTTGCTTGTCTGACCAAGTCCTCGACTCCGGAGGAATGGGCAGCCTTCAGGGAGCAGATGCTGGCGATTTTCCATTCCCAGGGCACAGTTCCGTCCGTGCCTTTGGAAGAAGCTGGCAAGGAACGGTCTTGATCCGTGGCTTGTGCGCCTTCTGGCTCCGGTCCTCGGCGTGATTCTCATCGGGAACCTTCAAGGTCCCATTCGGACAAGGTTCAGGATAATTGCAAGAGATGTGCTTCCAGGTCTTGGTCCTCATCCCCAGGGAGTCGGCGCTGTGTCCGTCGGATACGGATGTCGAAGCTTTGCCTTCGCACCAGCCCACGGCGCCTTCGACACCTGTATCTACGTTGACGCCGAAGCCATCGGCGCCCTTGACGCCTTCTGGGCCTTTTGGCTGGAATTTGCAGAGGGAGATCCCTGGTACTGTGGATCCTCCTAGGAAGGCTACTTCCAAGTCTGTGAGGCCTGTTAAGGATTCCAGACCCTCTTCTGTCCCGAGGCTGGAGTTTTTCCTCCCTCTGGATGACATCTATGAGGATGAGGAGAGGTCAGATTTAGATTTTGACCCTGTTGAGCCTGATGTGGCGCCTGTCTTTTCCGGGGACAGTCAATTGGAAGAGTTACAGCAATATCTTCATGCCAGTGACTTGGACACTTCTCCTGAGGTGGAGTTTGGCAGGCCTGAGCCTAGGGCTCATGCAGAGTCATCCTACAGGAGAAAGATGGCTAGGGTCACTGAGTATCTTGGTTGGTCTAGTCCTCCAGAAGCTTTTGTTCAGGATGACTTAACGGATATTTTGGATCAAGGTCTGTCCTCTGACCCGGTGTTACCTTTTTATTTGACGTTGCAGAAAAGGGTGGCGGCTGCTTGGCAGACACCGGAATCTCTTCCGACAGTTAACAAATCGTTAACTAAAAAATACTGCCTTTCCGGTAGCGACCCCAGCCAACTTTCATCTCACTCCACTCCCGAGAGTTTGGTAGTTCAGGCGGCTACGGCCACCTTGAGGCAGGCAGCATACCCTACCATCCCTCCTGATAGGGACGACAAACGCTTTGACGTTGGGCACGCAAGGTGTTTCTGCAGGGAGTATGGCGCTGAAGTCGGCCAACTCCACTTGTGCCTTAGCAAGATTTTCACACACTCTGTGGAATTGTTTCTCTTGCGGCTGAGCATATTCCCGAAGGGGAAGAAAGGGATGGGTTCCTTGCTCTCGTGCAAGATGGCAAGGATGCCGTGTGTGAATCCCTTCAGTCGGGATTGGACATGCCCGACAGTGTTAGCCGGTCCATTGCTGCGAGCACCGTTCTACGCAGATTTGTGTGGTTGCTTTTGCTCCGGATGTGCAAGCCCTTCTTTTGAACATGCCCTTTGATGGGGCGCATTTGTTTGGCAGCAAGGCTGACAAGAGCCTTGAGAGGTTGCAGACCTCAAAAGCTGCTGTGAAATCTTTGAGCGCAGCTGTGCGTCAACCTCTGCCTTTTCGTCCTAGGGGACAGCTGTAGAGGGGAGGTTCTTTTAGTTACTACTCCTCCTTTGGTAGGACGAGAGGAGCTGCCAGTCAAAGGCGTCAGCGTAAAAAAGTACCAGTGGTGGTCGGGGAAATAGAGATGCCAAAGCCGCTCAGGCAGCTGCCTCTTTCGCTCCAAAACAATCATGAGGCCAGGTTCCATTGTTTGCCGGTTGGGGGCAGGCTGTCTCAGCATCTCAAAGAATGGTGAGCCATTACTTCGGATGCGTGGGTTCTGGATACGATAGCCCACAGCTACCCCCTTCCCTTCCTAAAGCAGCCTCACAACAATCCACCGGGGAATCTCTTTGAAGCTTTCAGATCCGCTACTTGTGCAGGAAATCTTGACCGTGCTGGAGAAAGGCGCTATAGAACTGGTGCCTGTAGCGGAGAGGAACAATAGATGGTATTCTCCATATTGTTTTCATTCCAAGGTAAGACTGGGGATTGAGACTCATCTTGTACTTGCGTTGGTTGAACAAACTTCTCAGGAAGGACAAGTTCAAGATGGTCACTCTTTCTCGGGTCCTCCAGGCCCTTTGACTTCAGGATTGGTTGGTGTCTCTGGACCTACAGGATGCTTACTTTCATGTGCCGATTCATCCAAAGCACAGAAAGTACCTGAGGTTTGTGGCTGGCGACTCGCACTTTCAGTTTCGGGTCCTGCCGTTCGGATTGACCTCTGCCCGAGGGTCTTGACCAAGCTAATGGTGACAGTGGCAGCGTACCTCAGGCGAGGGGGGGGGGGAATTCAAGCCTACCCCTACCTGGACAACTGGCTGATCCGTGCGAGTTCTCCCGAGCAAGCGATGGATCATCTCGGTCTCACCTGCCGCTCCCTCCACAAGCTGGGCTTCTCCCTCAATTTCAAGAAGTTGCATCCGACACCTTCCCAACAGCTCCAGCACATTGGGGCTGTGTTGGACACGTCCTTGGGGAAGTGCTCGCCTCCCAAGGTGAGGGCTCATCACATTGTGCAGATGGTGGACAAGTTTCAACATGCCCAGAGTCTCCAGGCTTTCAAATTCTTAACGTTGCTCAGCCTCATGGCATCCTGCATTTTCCTGGTGCCAGAGGCCAGACTGAGGATGAGATCCCTGCAATGGGTCACAATTCTCAGGCAAGATGTCGGATCCCGTTCAGAGTCCACTCTCCGTCTCGCAGGATCTGCTGTGGTGGGCCGACGAGGGGATCCTGATGAAGGGGGAGCCGTTTTGGCAACCGTGGCTGGAAGTGACGGTAGTGACGGACGCTTCCCTCACAGGATAGGGAGCTCCTGCCGAAGTCCAAACTCCACATCAACCTGTTAGAGTTGAGAGCCATCAGGCTGGTCCTGAAGGCTGTTCTGCCATCTGTGCTGAGAGGGGGTTTGGGGGTGGGGTGGGGGAAGAGTGTGTCCTGATCATGACAGACAATACAGTGGCTATGCATTACCTCAACAAAAAAGTGGGGGTAGGGTCACTCCCGTTGTGCAGAGAGACAAAGCAGCTCTGGTTCTGGGCAATCCAGCAAGGAATATCACTCTCAGCAGTTCATCTGGCCTTAGAGGAGAATGCGACCGCTCTGAGCAGGCAAAGCATAGTCTCTCACGAGTGGGAGTTGGCTCAGGAAGTCCTTCTGGAGATCTTCGCCCTTTGGGGGACCCCGCAAGTGGATCTCTTCGCAACCAGTGGCAACCAGAAAGTGCAAGAGATTCTGCTCAAGGGAATTACCTCTGAGAGGAACCTTAGGAGACACCTTCGTAGTGGATTGGTCATTCCCACTTCTGTACGCGTTTCCTCTAGTCCCCGTCATTCCTGTTAAGGAGGTTGTAGAGGTTGGGGGGAGGGGGGGGGGGCAGGAGGAGGAAGAGGAGGAGGAGGAGGAGGAGGAGGAGGAGGAGGAGGAGGGAGGGGTGTGTGTGTGTGTGTGTGTGTGTGTGTGTGTGTGTGTCCGTGTCCGTGTCCGTGTCCGTGTCCGTATCACATCACATCACATCACATCACATCACGTCGAGGTAGAAGGATTGGGACCTCCCGGATGACGTGATGGAGGTGTTGCTTTCGGCCAGCAACCAAATCCCTCTACCGCTGTCGTAGTTTTGTGACTGGTGCAGGGGACAAACTGTTGATCATTTTCAGTGTTCCATTCCCATGGTTCTATCTTTCTTGCTTTCCTTGGCCCACAGGGGCCTTCAAGTAGGTACCATTAAAGGTTACCTGGCGGCGCTGTCTATCTTTAAGCGCTCATCTGAAGAATGTTCTTATTTTAAGATTACTTTGATTTCCCAATTTCTTAAAGGGCTCACCAATGTGTTCCTGCCGTCCCCGTTCCAGGTGCCGGTTTGGGATCTGAATTTGGTCTTGAAATTCCTGATGGGTGCTCCATTTGAACCTTTGCACTCTTGTCCTTTGAGACTGTTGTCTTTCAAGACAATGTTCTAGGTTGCAGTTACATCCGCTCGCAGAGTGAGTGAATTGCAGGCACTTTCATCTAAGCCGCCCTTTACTGTGTTCCACAAGGATAGGGTTGTACTGAGGGTACGTCCTTCCTTTCTACCTAAGGTAGTATTTGAATTTCATTTAAACCAGAAAGTGGTTCTTCTGTCATTTTATCCTCCTCATCCTGGTAAGGAAGAGGAGCGACTCCATAGGATGACCCTACGAGAGTTCTGAGCTTTTATATTTCTAGGATGTCCATGGTCAGACTGGACGATCAACTCTTTGTGGGGTATGCTGGACACCGATTGGGCCAGGCTATTACCAAATAGACCTTGTCCAGGTGGATTATCCTCGCCATTACTGAATGTTAACGATTGGCGGACAAGGACCCTCTGGAAGGGTTGTGAGCTCATATCACTAGGGGAGTGGCTACTTCCACAGCCCTGCAGCGGGGGGGTTCCTATTAGGAATATTTGGGACGCAGCCACCTGGGCTTCTGTCCACACATTTGTCAAACATTACTCCCTGGATACGCTCCATGGTCAAGAAGTGGCCTTTGGTAAGGCGGTGCTTTATTCTGCCATCTGATTGGGTATTCTAAGTTCTTTTCCCTCCTTCATTTTCTGGTACTGCTTTGGGAATCTGGCAAAGATGTGGAATACGTTGGAGGACACAATTCATTCGAAGAACAAGTTACTTACCGTCTGGTAACGTTCTTTCGACTGGATGTTCCTCCAAGGAACTGGGGAGAAAATTGTAACGCTCACCTGATTCCCGTAGAGGCGCCGGTCTTGACTGGGCATATACCGTATCTTCAAAGGTGATGTGTAACACACGGCTGGCTCTTTGGGCTGGACCTCTGTGCACTGTATGTCTGACTCGAAGGGTAAGATGTCTGCAGATAGAAAATATGGGATTAATGAACTGGGTTATTGAATGTCTCTCTCTTCTTCCCTTTCTCTTCCCAAAGGTTAACGCTCTCACCTTAGGTAAGTGAACGCCGTGCTCTCCATCTGCCTCGGGGCAGGGTGCTGTAACCAGTTTCTTCACTGGATAAGGGGAGCAGGCCTCTTGACTTCAGAGGACTGCTGGCCGTCGTTTACTGCACGAACGGTAAGTTTCGAGTAATTCTAATGTCTTTAAAAGTCTTTAGTAATGATGTCTCTTGTTTTGCAGGGTTCCGGCGATGGCGGATGACGGGCTGAAGTGAGTTGAAGATGGAGCCCGTGTGATGAATAGAAGCGCCTGGAAGCACGTAAGTAAGCGCTTGTTGCCTGCTTCACGATGCGCTCTAACTGTCTTTTTATTTTGCAGGTACAAGTTCGGAGCGGCTGCAGGGTGCCGGAATACCCACTGGGTTAGATGTGGAAAGGAGTAATGGCATGTGAGTATTAAAGTTCCCCAATGTCTTTAAACGCACCTTGTTTTGTCTTTCAGATGCCGGAATGCAGCGCGAGGCGTTGGTGACAGCCGATGGACCAGGTAAGTGAAGCGCTGTCACTGAAGACCGTAATGCTAACCTGTTCTTTCTTGTCTTTATAGGTGTTGCTGAAGACTGGATTCAGGATGGTAAGCCTTTTTCCTTAGGCCCAGGATCAGATGCAGAAGACACGATGAGCGTTCTGCTGCAGAGGATGCAGAATAACGCAAAGCAAGATTCATCCATCGGGTGTGGTTTAAATAGCCTCCTGTAGTGCTTAGGTGTCTCCTTCCACAGCCACGCCTAGGTAAGAAAAGAGTTCCTGCTTTCCAGAAGAGTTCCAGTGTTCTGAACCTAGGGAGTGGCTCCTGCCCCACCCAACAGGAAAAGTAGTTCCAAACAGAAGAGGATCAGAGGCTCAACTGGCAGGCAAGTAAGCAGCATGGTCTGCTGCAGGTAAGTCCACCCAAGCATTATGAGCCCGGCGCTGCCAGCACTGGGACTGGGCATATTTATGAGCCTGGTGCCACTGGCGCCAGGACTGGGTCCAAAAGGTCCCAATTGGGACTGGTTGGCACTCGGAACCCGGGTTATGGATCTGCTTCCAAGGGAGTTGGGAAAACCCTGACCTTTTGGAAGCAGAGATCATGACAGTGCCCCCCCTCAAGGCCCCTCCCAAACCGGGCTTCTCCGGGGGTTTTGGCTTGTCAGGAAATGTTCGGTGAAATCTTTTGATTAGGCGAGGAGCGTGGACATATTCAGCAGGTTCCCAGGATCTCTCTTGGGGGCCGTAGCCTTTCCAGTCAATTAGGTAAAATAGTTTAGATTTGGAGATCTTGGAGTCCAGAATGCTTTTGACTTCAAACTCGAGTTCTCCATCAACTAGGATGGGTTTTGGAGATTTAGTTAGTCGGGTTTGAGGTTGCACGGGTTTTAATAGAGAGACGTGGAAGACCGGATGTATCTTCATGTGCGGGGGCAAGTCCAACTTGACCGCTACTGGGTTTACTATGGTAGTGATGGAATAGGGACCAAGGTATCTTGGGTTGAATGTGCGTGGCCCTTTTAGAGGTAGATATTTGGTGGATAACCAGACTTGATCCCCTACTTGATATTGAGGGGCTTCCTTCCGATGTTGATCTGCTCCTTTCTTGTATTGTTCTTTAGCCCTTTGAAGGTGAGAAACAGCTTCCTTAAAGGCTTGGGTGATTGTAGAATGCAGGTAGTCTACTGCTGGTGTTTCAAGATCTTGGAGGGGATCCAACTCCGAGGTTCGAGGGTGACTGCCGTATAAAAGAAAAAACAGGGTTTTCCCAGTTCCCGAATGGACAGAGTTATTGTAGGCATATTCGGCTATCCAAAGGATGTCTTTCCAAGTTTTTTCAGTTTGTTGCAGCATGCAGCGTAAATACTGTTCCAGAGTTTGATTGGTCCTCTCGGTTTGTCCGTCGGTCTGAGGGTGGTGACTGGTCGATAGTCTCACATCAATTTGAGCCGACCGACAGCAACTTCGCCAAAAATGAGAAATAAATTGACTACCTCGATCCGAAATTAGAACCGAAGGAAAACTGTGCAGTCGGACGATGTTTTCGAGAAATTCTCGGGCAGAGTTGCTGCTGTTGGCAAGCCTTTCAGCGGAATGAAATGCGCCATCTTGGAGAATAAGTCCACGATTACTAGAATCGTGTTGTATCCGGAACATGGAGGTAGATCGGTGATGAAGTCCATAGAAAGCGTATGCCAAGGGCGAGGTGGGATGTCAATAGGGCGTAAGAGGCCTGCTGGTCTTTCCTTTTGACTCTTGTTTTGGGCGCATACTCCACAGGACATTATAAAGTCTCTGATATCTTTTTTCCAAGACGGCCACCAGAAGTAGCGCTTGATCTTTTCTGAGGTCTTGGCCATACGGGGATGTCCTTCCATTAAAGAATCGTGATAACAAGAGATTACTTTTTTCTGTAAATCTGTGCTGGGCAGGTATAATCGTTCTTGGAAATACAATAAGTTGTCCTTTACTGCAAAGTCCTTTCCCTGCAGATGCCAATTCTGTATGTCTGCTGGAGTTACAAGTTGCCTGGCTTTATCCTTAACTTCCTCTATGGATTGTGTGGCGATTACACCCAGAATTCTTTGTTCGGGAATGATTGGTACAGGTTTAGGGTTGATCAAGTGTTCTTCCACTCCCATCCGAGAAAGGGCATCAGCTTTACCGTTTTTTGTACCAGGTCGATAGGTAATTATGAAGTCAAACTCGGCAAAGAATAATGCCCAACGGAGTTGTCTAGAGGATTGGGCTTTTGCAGTTTTCAAATATTGCAGGTTTAGGTGATCCGTAATCACAGTAACGGTGTGTCGGGCCCCCAGCAGATAATGCCGCCAAGCCTTAAAGGCAGACTTGATAGCCAGAAGTTCCTTGTCAGTAATCGTGTAATTGATTTCAGGAGGCGAGAATTTGCGGGACCAAAATGCCACGGGATGCAACTGATTGGTTACCGGGTCCTTTTGTGATAGAACTGCCCCCATGGCAAGGCTTGAAGCATCAGTTTCCACGATGTAGGGGAGTTCGGGGCGAGGGTGTTTTAAGATTGGTGCAGAGATGAATTTAGTCTTCAAATCCTGGAAAGCTTGTTCCGCCTCGGTAGACCATTCAAAACGTTTGTTTTTCTTTAACAAGGCAGTGATGGGCTGGACTATTCGAGAAAATTCGGGGATAAACCTGCGGTAAAAGTTAGCGAAGCCTAACATGCTTTGCACACCTTTTACGGAGGATGGTGATGGCCATTTGAGAACTGCATCGACCTTCTTTGAATCCATACGCACTCCGCTAGGTGATATGAATCCCAAGAATTCAACTTCAGTCACGTTGAAAACACATTTTTCCAACTTAGCGAAAAGTTTTTGTTGACGCAATCTTTCGAGGACCATTTTCACGTGTTTCCGATGTTCAGATTCCGATGAAGAATAAACGAGGATGTCGTCAATGTAAACAACAACACACACATCTATGAGCTCTCTGAGGACATCGTTCATAAAATATTGAAAGGCGGCCGGGGCATTGCAAAGTCCGAAGGGCATGACCTGATATTCAAATAGCCCATATTTGGTGCGGAAGGCCATCTTCCATTCATCGCCCTCTTTTACTCGTACCAAGTGGTAGGCTCCTCTAAGATCCAGCTTTGTATATATGCATGCTTTTCTGACTTTGTCCAGGAGTTCAGGGATCAAAGGTAACGGATATCTATTCTTGACGGTGATCTGGTTCAGGGAGCGATAATCTATACAAGTTCTAAGGTCTCCTTCCCGCTCCTTTTGTGTTAGAGGACCTTTCAGGCCCCCTATTTGCATGGATTCCCCGGAGTCAACTCCTTTGGAAGGAGTCGGCGGTTTGGAAAATACTCGAGCATCAAACTTGGAACGATCGGCCTTCCTGTTCTGCAGTCTGTGATCTATTTGAACGACTAAGTCTATATAGTCCGAACAATCTTGTGGGGGATTCACTACTTGGGCTAACACATCTTTGAGCTCTCCACGTAGACCTCTATAAAACAGCGTAATCCTTTTGTCCTCAGGCCATTGAGTTTCCACTATCAGTCTGTTGAAAGACGCAATATAAGCCAAAAGGTCTTGATTACCCTGTCGCAACGAAAGAAGCTCATTGTCCAAGGCCTGCCCCTGTGAATGTCTTGCGAACAGTTTTTCCATACTGAGCTGAAAAGCTTGAAAATCATGGAGGACCGGATCATCTTGATTTACTAGCGGGATCGACCAGTCTGCCGCATTGCCACTAAGGTACGAAAGCACGAAAGCTACTTTAGCTTGATCAGTTGGAAAGGCTGCTGGCCGGCATAAGAAATGCAACCGGCACTGATTGATAAATACTGCAAACCTCTTTGGGTCACCAGAAAATCGTTCGGGCGGAGCCAGAGGTACATTCCCAGGTAGGTTGATCTGTACTGGATTCATAGAGGATGTAGAAGGAAGATTTCCCCCAGATGCGGGTAACGGGGTCTGTCCGGCTTGTGACTGTAACAATGGTCTAGCGAGATCATCTGTTCGCTCCTTGGAAATAATCAGTTCCCTTCTTAGAGCGTTAGTTTCCTGACGGGCTGCATGCACTTCTGCCCTTAGTTCCCCAAGTAACTGGGCTAGCTGGTCAGTATCCGAGGTTTCCATAGCGCCTGGACGGGAGTTTTGCGGTAGGCTTTGCGTTCTGTAACGCTCACCTGATTCCCATAGAGGCGCCGGTCTTGAATGGGCGTATACCGTATCTTCAAAGGTGATGTGTAACACACGGCTGGCTCTTTGGGCTGGACCTCTGTGCACTGTATGTCTCACTCAAAGGGTAAGATGTCTGCAGATAGAAAATATGGGATTAATGAACTGGGTTATTGAATGTCTCTCTCTTCTTCCCTTTCTCTTCTCCTGTAGAACCCCAAAGGTTAACGCTCTCACCTTAGGTAAGTGAACGCCGTGCTCTCCATCTGCCTCGGGGCAGGGTGCTGTAACCAGTTTCTTCACTGGATAAGGGGAGGAGGCCTCTTGACTTCAGAGGACTGCTGTCCGTCGTTTACTGCACGAATGGCAAGTTTCGAGTAATTCTAATGTCTTTAAAAGTCTTTAGTAATGATGTCTGTTGTTTTGCAGGGTTCCGGCGATGGCGGATGATGGGCTGAAGTGAGTTGAAGATGGAGCCCGTGTGATTAATAGAAGCGCCTGGAAGCACGTAAGTAAGCGCTTGTTGCCTGCTTCACGATGCGCTCTAACTGTCTTTTTATTTTGCAGGTACAAGTTCGGAGCGGCTGCAGGGTGCCGGAATACCCACTGGGTTAGATGTGGAAAGGAGTAATGGCACGTGAGAATTAAAGTTCCCCAATGTCTTTAAACGCACCTTGTTTTGTCTTTCAGATGCGAGATGCAGCGCCGAAGGCCTCCGGAGCGTGCGAAGAGTTGGTAAGCTTTTGTCTTTCAGATGCCGGAATGCAGCGCGAGGCGTTGGTGACAGCCCATGGACCAGGTAAGTGAAGCGCTGTCACTGAAGACCGTAATGCTAACCTGTTCTTTCTTGTCTTTATAGGTGTTGCTGAAGACTGGATTCAGGATGGTAAGCCTTTTTCCTTAGGCCCAGGATCAGATGCAGAAGACACGATGAGCGTTCTGCTGCAGAGGATGCAGAATAACGCAAAGCAAGATTCATCCATCGGGTGTGGTTTAAATAGCCTCCTGTAGTGCTTAGGTGTCTCCTTCCACAGCCACGCCTAGGTAAGAAAAGAGTTCCTGCTTTCCAGAAGAGTTCCAGTGTTCTGAACCTAGGGAGTGGCTCCTGCCCCACCCAACAGGAAAAGTAGTTCCAAACAGAAGAGGATCAGAGGCTCAACTGGCAGGCAAGTAAGCAGCATGGTCTGCTGCAGGTAAGTCCACCCAAGCATTATGAGCCCGGCGCTTCCAGCGCTGGGACTGGGCATATTTATGAGCCTGGTGCCACTGGCGCCAGGACTGGGTCCAAAAGGTCCCAATTGGGACTGGTTGGCACTCGGAACCCGGGTTATGGATCTGCTACCAAGGGAGTTGGGAAAACCCTGACCTTTTGGAAGCAGAGATCATGACAAAAATTGAGTTAAAAAAAAAATGAGAAATGGGTGTTGAAGGAGAATAAGAAGAGAGGAAAGAAGGAGGAGTTGATTCAATGTGGAGATTGGGTGAGGATCAAGAAAGGGGTGGTGAGAAGAAAGGGTGATTTGTAGTATTCTGAACCAATACAGGTTGGGGTGGTGTGTGGAATAATGCTGTGGAGGGGGGGCAGGTGTGGAACCAGGATAGGGTTGCAGTTGTGAGCAGGAATGTGTGTTGAGTAAAGGAGAGGAGGTGTGTTATGAATTGTCTTGGAACATGGAACACTACTGTGGAATGTATATGGGAAAATGAAGATCCAGGTTCTGGGAAAAAGGCGGTTAGGGAAACGGGGCTTAAAAAAGGAGGCTTGCTGGGGTTTTTTGCTTAGATTCTTAATAAACATGTTATGAAGTTTACCTTTTGGAGTCTGCTGTGCTTCATATTTAAAATGAAATGAAATAATCAGTGTTTATGTACTGCATACTTCATCTTCTGAAATATGTCCTTACTTGCCAGCGCTAGTGCCCCATAGAAAACGTGATTTTGGAGAGCGCTTAATGAAATTCCATTATTTTTCACAAGACATCATTAAGCTATGAGCTCTGCTGTTGTTGAGACATTTGGATCTGGAGTTATAGATTCTATTTCGAGATTTTGAAATTGGCCGTTCTTGTCCTTGAGTGTGGCCATCTTTTGTCTTGCTTATATTTCAGCACTATTGTCCCCTACACCAAGTGTTTTTTAAGCAATGCATTTATTGTAATGATGTTCTGCCACCAGAGAAGCTTTGGTGGTTAATTGTTTTACGAAACGACGCTCCATTTGTCTGCAAAACCGAGACCTTGTTCATTATTTGTGTTGAATTAAACAGTTTGAGTTGAATAAAAAATAGACAAAACGTTCTGTTGAAGACTGTCAGGTTAAACATGTGATAGGGTCCTATGTGTGTCAAAGATGATAGGACATCCTGATACAGGAAGCTATTCTCTGGAAGAGGGGAGGTGTAGTTGAATATTCTGCGGTTGGTGCAATGACTCATGGGCCTCAAACGCTACCTATGAAACCTAGAGACGTGCAGTTTTACTCAGAGGTGGACGTGGAAAAAAGGAACTAGTGGTACTCTGGCTCCATCCAAAAAGGCGGGAGTAGGATGGTCGGACAGATGGCCTCGAGGGCGGAAAGGGGGGATATCGTGTGTGGGAGGGCGATTTGACCAGGATCACAAACTTTGGCTCAAAGAGTTGGATTTCGAGATCTTCAGTAATGTCTAGTAGAGTTTACTTAGAAAAAACACAAATTCCATAGTAACGCCACATGACAGCTGGTAAATCCTTATAGCAACATGTTAAGCCAAAAGAATATCATTGTGGCTTTAATGTTCGCATCCTGAATGGTAAACTAGAAGTCCCAGAATGCAAGATAATGCCAACCTGGAAAATCTAGTTAACCCTACCATACTTTGTGATTTAAGACGTAATAAAAGAAATTGTGTAATAAACAAAGAGATATGCATATTCTTTTGTCACAAACTTCCAGCTCTTTATTATTCATGATGTTTAAAACACTTGATTAGTGACATAAAGCAACTTTGTTTTGCACATCAAGATGGTAGACATCATGGATATAAATAAATCTTTAAATGGGCGCTTTGTGTTGCACACTTTAACTATCACAGATTTTCAAGGTAACTGGTGCTTTGCAAGCTCTTTGATTTGGAAATGTTGCATCATGCAAATGAAAGGCTCTGCCACTGATAAAAGAAATGCACTTGCAACCTGAGCACCTTAACGATCTGCAGATCAACGGGTGTGTGTGTGTGTGTGTGTATCTCTGCCTATCTGTGACTTGGGAAACTGGCAGTGCATGAATATCCGCCCTGAGCTGATTCTATGTTTGGCTCAGGAGAACGAGAAAGCGTCCAGGATGCATTTCTTGAGCCTTTGAACTAAAGGTACATGCTGTAAAAGTTTTACATTATATTACAATTCCATCTCTGGAATTACTCTGCCTAGAGTAAAACTGCTGCCCATGTGTCACATAAAACACTTAGTCTCAAGGACGGTCCAAGGGTTTTTATTGAAGTATTTGTGGGGCATATGGCCGCCTCCCTCTAATCTTCACACAAACCTCCTCCCTAACCCAGGCATCTGTAGATCCTGGCTGGTGCGAGAGATTGCTGACCTCTAATATCTGTCTTGATCTTGTGGTGTACTCCCTAAAGGCAGACTCTCTATCTCTCTCAAGGACTTCCTAACTTTTCCTTTTGTTACAGATGTTGGCCTTCTAATGGGAAAGTTAGGGAGTGTGCCTTACATATACTCTAAGATTCGCCTGGTTCTGCTCATGTCCACTGTTGCCTTTCCCTTCTACTCTCCCTGCTCCTCACCAACTTCCTGTCCCTCTAATTTTTCATTCCTCCTTTTTCATGCCTCCACCTTTTGATGGTAACGGGTTCTCCCTCCTACTACTCTGCTACACCTCCTTCTTCCCACTGCTACACTCCTCTATACTACTACTCCCACCCCACCACTTACCGCCTGCTACTACTGCTCCTCCTCTCCCTAATACCACTCCACCTCCCACTAGTATCACTCGACCTGACACTGAAGCCGTCTCCTAATACCTGCGTTCACTTACTTATTATTTTAACGGACTAGTTCCATGTTGTGTGTTCAAAGATATGCTTATCCATGATTTATTTGATCTCTCCAAATGATATGGTGTAGATGTATTCAAAAAAGATCTCTACAACAGCGTACACATTTTTTGACGAACAATGGTCCTCCTCAGGGCTGTTGCAATAATGATAATAGATGATATTGAACATAGAAACAAAGTGAAGTAGGATGCATAATGTACCGAACATAATAACATTGGTCATGGTGTCAAAGAACATATAGTAAATTACATCAATGTTTGAAACATGAGTGTGATGCAAACCACATATACAATGAAAAAAGGTACTGAAGGACAAATATTATCCCAAAGATTGAAAAAACAATAAATGTTATATTGAGCAAGCATAATTTCATATAAACAATTCCCAAATAACAAGAGAACGATATAAGATTGATAAAGATGATAGTTTTTTTTTTTAAAAAAAGAGAAGCAATGGGGCGCAGGTGGGGGGAGTAAAGCAAAAAAGCAGAATGGACACTATGAACAGAAAATATAAACAGTGTGGATTTAAATACTGAAAATGTTACGAACGTAATAGATTGAACCCGCTGAAAACGTGTGAGACCACAAATGGCAGTGCAACCGCATGCAGAACCTCACAGAAAAGTGTGCGCACCAACAATACACGGATGCAGCGTGAGCAATGAGCCTATCCAAAGTGATGGACCACCACAAATGGAGATCTCATTTAAAACCCAAGCAGTTAACCCAGAGTGGCTCTACCTGCATGCTCCCGGTCCTCACACCACAGAAGTGTGTGGGCATCGATATCAGCGTAGGTTTCCTCAATAATCCTGTTTGGAGGACGAATTTTGTTGGGACCCTTAACAATGTTACACAAATAACATGGATGTTGCTACCTGCCATTACTTCTATAAAGGAATGTCTGGAAGAAGCACGTTCAGGCGAAACTGAAATGTATCATTGTGGAATCACAAAGAGTACGTGTCCAGATTGGCGCAACACATGTAAGCGGGTGCATCTCAATGCGGCTAGCATTATTTTGCGTAATGGCATGCTACTATAAGACACAGCACTGACTTTGCCCAGGGACCTGCTGTAAACCATCTTATACCAACCCCCGAGTGAGCTATAATAATTATAAACACTGTGTCTGCATACATCTTGACACTTTCCAATTGAATTGACATATTAGATGAAAACAATGAAACTGTTCAAAAGAATACTTACAAAGCATATCACGTCAAGACTAACATGTGGTGTTTGAGACGAAATTGAGGGTACAAATCCCGATCGGCCTCTCAAACGGGCGCTATTGCACGAAGACAACAGTGCAACTGCCATCTACTGGTGTATATCTAGACACACTGCCCTCGACCACAGCACTAACATCCACTCTCATGAAAGCAAGCTCTGAGCTTCTTGTAAAAGCTCTCTAATGCTATAATAACCGTGTTTGTGCTCATTTAAAAGGAGCATTACGGTGTCAGCACATGACCGCGTTTATTACTCGCCTTCTTATTCAAGTTAGAGTTCACTGTGCTGACAGTCTGTCCATTTCAAACAAGATAAACCACCATTCAACGCTACCTCCCACTTCTATCCACTACTAATTGGAAAGGAAGATGATGGAGCTGGTTGTTAGGATGTTTGAGCATGTTTAAGGTCATGGCCCTTTCCCGATGTAATCCAAACCTTTGGTTTTATTTCTCTTGTACTTGAGTTGCTACTGGAATTGGGTTTGTTGGTTTTACAGTTTAGCTTCTTCATATGCCAGGTATCCAAAACATGCAGACATCTTAATATGGTTTGCGTAGTGGGACCCGGGCTCATCTATAGCATTTTACACCCCTGCAAACCGTTTAGGAGTAAATGCAATGCTCACCCAGCTACAACCAAGATGTGAGGAGCTTGTGCCCCAGCCCAACAATCCCAAGAAATATTCTCAACATGCCCAAGTCCTCCCCTCAGGCCTTTCTTGAGTGCCATCCTTGGCTCCTGCCAGACATCTGGAAAAGACCAACCCAGGGAACCATTCCTGGATTCTAGGTGGTCTATTGCAGGCCATTCTAATATCCTGAGAAGAATTGAGGGTAAGGGGTTCGAGAGATGTACCGGTGCACTATATTATCCACCTGTGAAATAAATGCATGAAATGGCCTGCTTCGTTTACACTTCCACAGAGCCCCCCAAACTGGGCTCAAATCTGGTAATACTGAAACAATTGGATTGGAAGTCTAGTAACTCGTGCACTGGCAGAAAGAGATATAACTGTAAGAGTTATAGAACAGATACTGTAGTCATAGATACACTTGTGTTGATTTAACAAAAGTATTTAATCAGCCTTTGGAAAGCCTTAGTCAATTTTTGAACAGCCATATCCTTCCTGGGAGGCCGTGGCCCTCTTCGGCAACTATATGCAATCCAGAGCAATACTTTTTTCCTATGATATGATATGGTATTTGTAACGCGCCTATGCACAAGTGTTTCAAGGCGCGACGAGGCAAGGAAGGGGGAACAGAGGGAAGACTGAGACAACGATCTTAGGCCAAGTGACATTGAGATTGCGCAAGTGCAGGCGAGTCGGGAGGGGGCAGTGCTGTACATGGGATCTAAACAATAACCAGAAGTGCGGCCACAAGGTGGAAGGTGCAAGGGTAAGTGCAGACAGCAGTTGTCCAAAAGTGCAGGTAGGGGGACTGTAAGGTTACGGATACAGACCCAAGTGCAAGGGTTGTCGAGAGGCAGTGCAACTGAGCGGGTAGGGACCTGGGCCCGAAATCACAGTGTTGCCATGTGGCCAGTGCAGTATCAGACTGGAGATCAGCAGGGGAGAGGAAGAGAGAAGGCAGAAGCAAAGAGCCGTACCAGCTATCCAAGTCAAAAATCATTCAGCTGCAAGTGAACACATACACAACGTTGGTAATCGCATCGTGCAGGACTTCGCTAATTGTTTTCAAAAAGGAACATGTAGTAGAACCCCCGTAAATGTACTTGGCTTAGCACCAATGTCACTTGAAAAAGCTGCGATGGTTTCTAGAGCCGTCCGACTCCGATTTTCCCGTCTGGCTGTGGGAACGTGTCTGCTAAAGTCATTTCCACTGTAAGAATGAATCGCCTTTAAACGTGGAAACGAATGTAATTTGGCAACACATGCCGAGTTATCAGATTGTATTATACAGTCGTGTAACCCCCTGCAGCGGTGTCATTAGGAGCATGTGTTGCGGATGCTTGTGGAAACCTTACTTAGCCATGTGTAAAAGAGAGCTCCACCCTGCTAGAATCCCATTGCATTCTCTAAGCAGCAGCCCTCAGCTTTTTTGGAGACTCTTTTGTGTGCAGGCTTATTGTATTTTTTTTTATAGTATTTAGATGCACAACTTGTCTGGCTGGCGAGTGAAGGGATTATCGAGCAGGACCCATCTGGCGTGTCCGGGTTCAGGGGACATAAAGGCTTTTAAATGGTTAGGTTGCTGGATTTTAATTTGCTTCACTGTTCTCCCGAAGCGTGCAGGGTAGATGTCAGTTTATTAGAGCTGTTTTGAATACATTGGAGGTTTAATTAGTTAATCGTTTGTAATTGCCAGATTGCTCTGGGAGGCAGAGGATTCTGGAAAGGAAGTGCAACGAGCAACTGATTCGCCCAAGCAAAGGGAAGTAGTTGCCAAACGGCAAATGTATTCATACTTGACGGCTTTTTGATTTGCTCGCCCAATTTCATACATAGTCTTTGACTTTAATCCACAGTTTTGCCCGAGTCTCTTTAACTGGTTTGTGGTTTCACGTGTTTGTCACTGGGTGGTGCAGTGCCATCTGCGACTTCATTCAAGTGGTTTAATCTGCTTTCACCTTTCTGGTGGAACAGTTTTTTTCAGGCCTTTTTATGGTTTAACACATGCCCATATCCTACAACAACAAGGCTGTCAGACAATGCTGGACTGATGATCCCTAATAAGGGTGAAGCCAGTATGCTGTTGTCTACAGCCTTGTACTGTGTACCTTGGGTTAAGAGTAGCTATTAAAAAAAATAAAGATTCCATTGGGCATGTTTTTCATGCTTCATGCTGGAGTCCAGCCTCTAAGTGCGGGAGCTGGTATCGAACCCATGATGCTCAATGGTGTGTTGCTCTCAAGACAAGCACATTGCCTCGGAGCTATCCTACCGGCCCTCTAAAGCTATGTCTAAAATAGCACTGCCCTGTAAGACAAAGTCCCTTTTGTGGAGCTAAAGGCTTGCATTTGGGTGTAATTTGCATACCCACAATGCTTTGCTCATGTGACTCTGAACTCGAGGTGAACTTCCCGTGACGGGTGGGTGCTGTAGCATGTGACTTGGCCAAAATGGCTTATTCTAGTTCCACTTAGTGTTCCTATCCTTCTTAATGCCCTCCTTATGCCGTCGTCTCTCATAAGGGACTCACCAAAGAACTGGAATCCTGCGTCTACAGATGAAATGCTTTCTTCTTACAGTGCTTCCTGCTACCACTTGACTCTTTGGTCGTTCCAGTCGAACTTTGCTTGTCAAGCTCTGACTCTTAACCCCTTAAGTGCCAAGGACGAGTATGCTCGTCCTTTTTGCATGGACCTACATAATATTCCGGCACTTAGGATATAAAATCCTACTATTTTGGTACCCATGTTGGTGCTTTGTCCTAGTCCCATGGACTTCTCCAGAATTGCAGTAGAGACAGATACTCTAAAGCCACTGTAAGATTTATTTTTGGATAGAGTTTTTTCCAAACTTGGTCTATAGAATAGATTGTTAAAAGGCACTCAAAACAATGTAATCTACTTTGAGAGAATTCCAGTTCTTGATAAAATCTGGAGAACTGGGGTCGAAGTTTTTTTGTCCACCTGCAACACTTTAATTTGCTTCTTTTGCTTGGCCAGGTTATCATAGTGGTCTTGGTCACCCAGCAAGTCCTTTTTTGATTGTGGGGTTTGGAGAGGCCCCGTTCCCTCCACAACCTTATTTTAAACCCTCTAGTGTGCCCTGCCACAATTTGTCTTCCGTTATAGCAGGCATCTGTCTCACTATGAGACTGCCTTGTCCGACCTGGAAATGCCTCAGCCTTAATGCCCCCATAATAATTTGTCTACTTTTAGGGGCTCCCTAAGGCAGGAGATGTATTTCTGATCTGCTCCCATCTGGCACATCCCTGCAACGGCGCCTCTCGCTATTTTAGTACTGTTGCGGCATAGAAGTATTACAAGAGGGGAGGGTGACAAAAGTACCGTTATCCGATACCTGGCCATTGCGCTTCCTATGCAAAGTCTTCACCCAACTTGGGACATTTTAAAGTTTATTTTAATTTAATTTGTATTGAAATCGAAAATTGTCAATTTGTCGAATTTCCATTTAGTTGAAGTAATTTTTGAAAGCATAAGAAAAAAAATACAAAACCGATTGCTGTGGTATCATATCCACCTTATTTGCATTCGGGGGCCAGTGAGGTCCAAAGTGAGAGCCTGTGGTCTCATTGCGACGTTTGGCTCTTTATCTTGTAGTGCAGACCGAATGGAACTGAGGCAGAATAGATCGCTCTGGCAATTATTGTAATTATGGGACAAATGTATGCCGGTATGATGGCACAATGAGTTAAGACCTTGCCTCTGAAATGTGTGGGAAACGTGCAATTACCGGTTCCATTCCTGGCAGGGCCAGCGGAGACCTTCATCTTTCAGAGATGGGGTTGAAAGGCGCTCTGATTTATTTTCCGGATTGTCCGTATATTTTGTTAGTTCTGGTATTCTGGTCTCCAGCTCTTCAGTCCATGTTTAACTCTCTGGCTGGAAACATAGATTATCCTGCTCAAAGCTGTTAAACACAAATTTGTTTAAAAGGGGAGAGGGGCAAAAATGTAAAGGGGGATAGAAGATGGGATTGTAATTTTAGTAAGTAGAGAGAAATGTGTTTGGGGAGTGGGACAGATTTGGGAGGATGCATGGCAACATGGGGATGAGGGAGAGGGTAGGGATGTGTAAGTAGGAGAGAGACGCAGCAAAAGAGTCGAGAGTTAGGGTAGAGGGGGTGAGTGATCAATGATAAATGAGAGAATATATATGAAGAGGGAATGAGACATGCAGGGAAGAAGGGGTAAGAGGAGAGAGCTAGAGACAGAAGTGATGGGGGGGAAGTCATGTCACTATGCTTTTTATACCACACCAAATCACCACCGTTGTACATTTACTGCCTAGGCTTGTTCATGGAGTGGCGTACTGAAAGCGTGAGTGTAGGCAGAGAATGAGGAAGAGGAAATGGGAAGGAGATAAGAGGCAAGTTAAAAGGGGAGGGTGGTAGACATTAGGATGTGGCCATCGGAAAGAGACACACACACTCGCACGCAAGAAGATTGAGAGGAAAATGGAGTATAGAGAAGGCAAGTGGGAACAATGATGGCAAAAAGTAATGTAATCGGCATTTGTATAGCGGCTTTCACCATTGGTATGGTCTCAATGCGCTGTAGGTTGAACGGCTTTGGGGACCGAAGTCTGTCCAAGTATGGGAAATTTATTATAGAGTTATAGAATGTGTGTGTGTGTGCATTTTTGCCAATACAAAGGTAGGTTGGGGTGACCAACTCCCTGCTAGTTACCCATGTCGAGCAGGAATGTGGGTGGGTGCGTATATGTAGTCTGGAGAGTATGCGAGAGAGATATGTGAGCAGCTAGACCAAACTTTTATCATGGGGGATAACTGCATTCTAACGGCAGAGGTAATGTGCAAAGTATGTCAAGCAGCAGATGCATTATGTGAGCCGGGAGAGCGAAATAGACTAGAGAAAGAGAGGGACAGATGATATAGACGGATGATAAAGTGAGGACAAGATGCGCAGTGAAAAGAGTGAGGGAGAATGTAGAGAACAGACCAGCATGTAGACTTGGGTTAAAAGTGTGGAGAGGACAGTGAACTTATGGTTCTTTAGTATTGTGCATGCAATGGATGGGGTTCGCAGAATAACTCTGAATCCAAATAATCGAACCAGTTCAGGAAGATGGCAAAGATTGCTGTTTTATTGACAATTATCTAAAACTGGGAGGTTACAACGGACACCAACGGACACCAACGGACATTTGTTCAGTTCTCGACAAATTTCACATAAAAACATCCTTTTATGCAAATATGTCAGCAGTGATGTCATACTACCTGGCAAATAAGAAAAGCCTACGAGGGATTGTGATATGTTCAAGGGGAACATCTAAGTATACTTTCTATAAGGGCTGTGATTGTGATTGGCTATCTGTCAGGTGGGCAACTTATGCCTACCTCAAAAACATGTCACCTTCAACACTGTTAAGTACACAGTAGATCAATGGCATTCAAACTAAAAGGCCCTTCATTATACAGCCTTCTACAATTGATTGGCATGCTCGTGCCATGCCTGGATCATTCGGTTCACTTAGCCGCACGTACGCTCATAACCAAGTGTCAGGAGGTGGACTTGACTTTACCTCCCCACCCAATTAGCCCAGCATCTCTCATCACCCATGCCTTCTGCCACGCAGTTTGTCTTTGAACTTGGCCTTGCAAAGTATCCTTGTCTGTGGGAATATATGGGAGTACAGGCTTTCACTATCGTTGTTCTAGGACTCCAAGCTCAACTCTATTTCCATCCTCCACTTACGTGACAAGAGACCATGATTCTGGTCTATTCTGCAGCATTTAAATGAATACAACGTGGCACTCTTGGTGTTCTTTCTTTGCCCCTTGATAAGGGATGATTCATCCTTCTAACGTTTATCGCTTTTGAGAATAGATAACTGACCTTGGCTACTTATGTTTTGATGCCAGGCCAGACAGCCCTGCCATGCTCTTCCAGCATTTCAGTTTATTCGTGCTGCGACACAATTCTCGGCCTTTCGTCTTCATAGTTCAGCTTACTAAAATTCATGACAGCGATGTCTAGCTTCTATACCATGGCGGCTTTGCCTGCAGTCTTTTCACTACGTATAGCCAGGTACTAGGATCACTTAGTCTACTTGCATTTCATCATCTGTACAATCATTGAACGGTCACATTTCTATAGTACTTCTCACGGGTGCAATCTTTTCTGCATATTAAAGTTTACTCCATTCTTAACCGAGTCATCCGTTTCCGCAAGATCCATACATTCTCTTCAGCCAGTATTCTCAAGTAGTCTCTTGTGACGTCACTGGCTTCTCTTTTACTCTTTTTCATATTCCTTCAGGGAGTTCCTCCCTCATATTTTTGTCTCTTCGGGGATACATTCAATAGGGTTTAATAGGGTTTTCTCAGAGTATACCTTTTCTCAAACACTCGCTGCAGAATTGCACAACTGCTGGTGTCAAAAATGGCGCAGTCTCCAACTTCCAACATATGGGAGGAAGGGGGGCGGGATTTCCTGCGGAGGCATGCAGCTTCTCTTCTACCCTATTGTGATTGTGAGCCTTCTATGCTTGATGAGATCCGTTGAAAATTACTTACACTGTGATTGATTTTGCTAATTTCGATTAAATAACAAGGGCTGCAGGTTAACATGGCAGTGTGCGAGTAATGGGGCGCTGCCTGCTGTTCTGCAGAAGAACCATAAACATGCACTTTTTACCATTCTTGTCTTTCAAAAATATCTCTCGGAGATAATCGCAAATTGCTGGTAGGAGCGGCCGAAAAATCTTAGCATATTGCACCTAATTGGTTGTCCCTCCCCCATTCCCATGGGGAAGAGTGACCTCTATTTCCTTGTCATCTAATACTGCAATGTCAGTGATTGATGGTTGGGATTTCCGGCACACAGCTTTAGCAGTTGCTGCAGCAGCAGCCGTGCACTGTGGCTGTGCACCCTCTGCGGCCAATGAGATTGAGCTGCATTACCTGCTGATGCCCGAGGCGTGGCACGCATAGGTGCCAGAAATGCTGGTGCTTAAGGAGAAACAATACGCACAATACTGAAGTTTGAAGCATGGAAGATCATGTTTGCAAGCAGATTCAGGGCCATCTTTTGCCCAGATAGCTCCCTGAGCGAAACATTTGGCACTATTGCAGCCCGCATCTCATCCCCAGTATACACCAATATGAAACACTGTGAACCAGGATGACAAATCATGGGTTGTCTGCATTTACCTCCCTATCCCGTATGTCATACTAAAGGACTCAAAGATCGAAAGTAAGAAACATTAACCAAAACAGTAACACAACTGCAAACATGTTCACAAAGTACACCGAGGTAAAATGTAATGTCTTTCCTGAAATGCATTTTGAAGGTGCATGTAAAGAGCTCTTATGACCATATAGATGTGTGCTCTGTGTTTAATTAACAAAATGTGTGAGAGACAGTTCATCAACAGGATGGCTTTTTTCTGCCATTTTTACAGTCCAATTGATTGTCAAATAAAGTCCATGTCAGCAACAGGATCGAGAAGAAGCCAACTGAGAGATTGCCACCCTTGCTGCAATTACCTCCTGCTGTCTCATCCTTTTACCTGAAGGCAGGATACCCCGGTATACATCCGAGTTAACCATTTCCAAACGGTCTCTATTTGATTAAGTTACTCACAAATTGGTGTCTGCATCAAAGGTCTAGCGGTGATTTTAATTTATCATGTGAATTCCATTATAAAAATCCATGCGATAGACCTGTATCCAATAGAAACCATGTCTTAATGTCAGTATAAAGGTAGCGTGTTCTGGTGAATATGCCACTTGACCATTTTTAACTGGTTTCTACAGGCTCCAGTCGCTGACAGTTGAACATCTGGACTGCTATTAAGAAAGTTTTAATGGTGACTTTGTCCACCCCTGTGCTTTGCACCACAGTCCAGTCCCCCAGGCTGTACATCCACCGACCATGCCATGAAAACTCCACTCTTTTTCTTGTCAGTAACCAACCGCTTTCCTTTTCTCCTCCATACCTTTCTTTCAGTCACCACCCCTCATGCCCTCTCTTTTCCTTACTCCTCCCAGATTATTTTAGCAATGCCCATAATATGCAATAGCCTTTTGTTTTGCCAATCCAGGTTTCGTTTTTATGTGGCAATTCTTAAGGTGGTCACTGGTTTATGCACTCCCATTTGTGACACTCAATTTGGCTGAGGACAGAGAGAAGTAGATCTGCCAAGGATCACACAATTGTTTAACCCGGGCAATGCAACATATCTGCCTTCAATTTTTAATTATCTTTTTGGTTATATTTCAAGACCAATCCCTCTGGAATTTCCCCACCCATCCAACAGTCGTCTATCATTTGCTTGCCCTTATGAACCACTATTCTCTGGCAAACATAAGTGAACCTGACACATTTCAAGAAATGAACATACAATCATGTTAGGCAAAACGAACATGGTTAGCTTTTAGTGGAAAAATTAGAGCAAGAAAAAAAACATGTAAAAGGCGGCGTAAAATACGGGTGGAATAAAACATTAGAAATTGATCTGTTTTGGTCTGCCAAGTGAAATGTCTAATGCAAAGACGAAAACACACTGTGAATAAAGATTTGAGTAACGTAATAAAAAATACATACTTCCAGATTTCAATAGAGGTGATGAATTGCTTAATTTGTTAATAAAGGAAGACCACTCATGCAAAAGCCTGCTTCCAGCTTCCCTGACTCCACACAGCTGAGGGCACTTGTATCTCCATTCCATTTAATTCTGCCCTCCTGTTTGTAAATCACAATGTGTGAATACCTGGCAGGATAGACCAGGATAAGGACTGTCAGGTATTTAAGTAATCAACAAATGAATGAGCGTAGAAGGATTATTACAGCATTCGTGCCAGGGGAGCCGACTTATGAATTTCCCGAGGGGGGGGGTGGGGGGCCCAAATACAGGAAGTGACATGACTGGCAGTTGTAGGACCGCAAATTTGCATGTAGTCGCCAACTTGGTGCAATGGCGCACGGGGGGATGGAGGCGCGTGCAGCACAGAACAGTGGAAACATTGGCTAGCATGTACTGCATATGCTAAAGTAAAGTAAGCATGAGATTTAAGACTTCGAGTTGCATTCCAGTAGGCCATTACTGCCCCTACTCCACCCCTCTATAATCATCCAGGTTGTAGTGGCCCTCAAAAGGCAGAGCAACACAACTAGGATGGGAGAACGAAATGCCGTCCCATCCTGTGAGTGTGTCAAACGTCAGAGCAAAGACTGTGCGTGTGCCTCCTACCTTGGAGCACAATCTCACTAATTTGGTGCAAATCTCGCAAGTGGGAGCATGGGAATCCCCTGCGTGTTGTGGGCTGCAGACCCCGGATCACATGCTCACTTCAGTGTGAAACTCTGGCCAAGGCTTTTTGGGCAAGCACTCAGTATGGGTCTCACACCTATAAACAGTGTGATATATTGAGTGGGCACCTCACTCCTTGGAGCATAGTATCAACTGTTGCTGGTAATCTCACAACTGAATGTACAGTTTCACTGTTGGTCATCTCAGTGACCCCATGTATATTAATGGAGTCAGTCTCCCCTCTGGGAAGACGATTATATTTCTGCTAAAACACTGAGTTGTCACTCCAGTTTTCTCGATCTATAGATCCATACCATATTCATTCAATGTGTGCGCAGGGGTGATAACTTGTGTCTTGGAGAGCTCATTCTTTCATTCAGGAGCGATAACGGGGTAACAATCCCATGTATGTGGAATCAGGCTCATTTTGCCCCATGCCCCCTCCAGAAGGAGTGAGCAGGTTTTAAGACCCTGCTGATTCTGCTATCGGACAGGCTTGAGCCTTCTATCCCTTGCCCCATCGCGGCTCCCAACATCCTGAGCGGCAGCTTATGGACAGCAGGCAGCTCTGGACATGCCTGTTGCCAATTGAATGTAGACAGATCTACTATTTAGATACTGGGAGAGAGCCATGAATCCACATTGGTGGTGAAGAAGCACTCAACATACAGAACACAATGGTATAGTGTTGCAGTCCTGCTGAGAAATGACAATTCTGAGCATGTGAGCAGTAGGCTGGATCAGTGCTGCCCCATAAAAGGTGTAGAAGCCTCTGTGAGAAGTGGCAGTACTGTCCCAACGGTGAGAAGTGTAGTATTTTCATAACTATGCTTAAGAACTTTGGGTTATTGAATAGTGCTGCTACATTCTGAGTGATTCCATCCCTTTAAATGTATGAGCTCTTGTATAACCACAACAGTTTTGAGTTATTCTGATGACAGACTTGCTCAATAGTTCTGGTTCTGTATCATTAAATGTACTTCAGATCTTTAGAGTATCGGAAGGATAGCTTAGGGGCAACATGCTTGCCTTGGAAGCAAGATGACACAGAGCAACACAGGTTCGCTCCCTCGGTCCGCGCAACACGGGTTCGCTCCCTCGGTCCGCGCAACGCGGGTTCGCTCCCTCGGTCCGCGCAACACAGGTTCGCTCCGTCGGTCCGCGCAACACAGGTTCGCTCCGTCGGTCCGCACAACACAGGTTCGCTCCGTCGGTCCGCGCAACACAGGTTCGCTCCGTCGGTCCGCGCAACACAGGTCCGCTCCCTCGGTCCGCGCAACACAGGTTTGCTCCCTCAGTCCACGCTTAAAAATCTCTGGGTAGTACACGCATTATAAATAACCAATTAAAATAAAAAGAAATACATCTGTTGAGAAGTGCTGGGGCCTTGTCAATAAGAGTGTAGCAGCTCCACCGAGAAGTGCTGATGTTATCCCATCAAAAGTATAGCAGCCCCACTAAGATGAACTAGCATTGCCTCAACAAAAGCATAGTATTATCGCTGAGAAGATTCAACAATTATAGAAGTCCTGTTACAGCAGTACTATCCCATCAAGAGTATAGCGAGCTAACTGAGGAGTACCAGCATTGCCCCATTTCAAATATGGCAGCTCTACCAGAAAGTGCTGGCTCATATGCCTCCGCTCCCCGCCCATAGCATTCACCCTCACCACGTGCACACTCAGAGACATGCAAACAGTCTCATTTGCCCTCTCCCTGCCCCTGTTCCCTGCCCCTCCCTTGCTTTGCATCTGTACCTCCATTTCTAAACATCCTTCTGGGTTAGGTGTACCTCTACATCTGTTCACCCCTCTTGCCAACAGGGGTGCACAGATGTACAAATACACCCAACCCAAAGTGATTTTTAGAAATTGAGGGACAGACTTGTTTTACATCTGTGCCTCCACGGTGCACAGATGTAGAAGTATACCCAACCCAAAACGATTTTTTTTAGAAATCGAGGGACAGATGCAAAGCAAGAGCCTCTTGCTTTGCATCTGTCCCACAATTTCTAAAAATCGTTTTCCCCCGGCTTTTACCTGGGCCGCCAGAGAGAGACACAGTATGGATGGAACAAAGGGCCATCCATACTGCGTCTCTTCTCTCCGGCCGGGGTGGGGGGGAGGCGGGCCCCGCAGCCCCCTGTACTCAGTGCCCCTGATTCGGGCTATAAGGTGTTGGAGATACAAATATCAACAAATGAATGGGAGGGTAAGAAAGTATTAGCTTCTCCAGGTGCCTGCCTCTGACTCTGCGTCTTCACCCAGAATGCGAGTGCACAAGGCTGACCCTGGCAAGGTGCCACCTGTTTTGATCTATCAGTTAGTAAAGGTGTTAATGCGCATCAGATCGGGGTTCGAGCATCGTTTGCTGTTTACATTTTCAGTCCCATTGATTTCCATTTTTATTCGGGACTATTCTTTGCACTCATCATTGATGCCTCATCTGGAGCATTGCAGTCTTGTGGGGAATTGTGTTGCTGAGCAAACTGAAAACCTGGAGGTTGCTTAGTTGTAGAGCGAGAGAGGGGCATTGCTCAAAAACTGTATTTCTAAGGCCCTTCATGTACATTGTGTCCAGAGACTGAGTTGATGAAGTCAAGTACAGGTATAGAATTACCCCTGTTGAAATCCGAACTTTGCCACATGTAAAGGTGCTAAGGCGCAATCATCTGCAGTGTTATTGCCAGCAAAATAAGATAGCCTGGGCCCCCAGAACACCCATTTTCATCTCTGAAGCAACCAAGAACTCGCTTTCTCAGCATGTTGCTGTATATCTAATGCCATGTGCTTGAAAAATACGTGTCATTTTGAAATGTGCTTCTTTGTTTCTAAAGGTAAAGCCAGGTGACATTATTTAAGAGAAAAATAATGCATTCATAAATCAGGAAAGAGAACTTTTTGAAGTTCCATTACTTTGAATGACCCTGTATTCTATTTATCTTGACACTGGATTGATTACATGCACACTTGGATTTAGCTAGAAGTGCAGGCACAACCTCATAAATGTGTGTCATAAGAGTGATCAGGTGGCTGTTGTCTTCACAGTAAGATTGACCCTCCTGAAGCCAGTTTAAACCAGTTTTCCAGTCTCTGATCCAAGACAGTGTTAACCCTAATAGAACATCGTATTTTGAGCTGCCTAAATTAGGATCCTGGAAAAGAGTTTATTCATAATGTAACATAGAGGACTTTGTGTGGCTGCAAAGTGTATTTTCTTCAGATACAATCAACAGAAAGCTTTGATTTGTTAAACAACCAAAATGTTTAATAAATTGAACATCTATAACTTTATAGTGGAAGATCCTAGAAACCAAAGACACATTGTGATTGTAAATAAAAAGTGTGTTTAGCACATAGACAATTCGCTTAGTTCATAGTGATCCAAATTAAGAAAAATGTATATCTCCAAAACTATACATCTCACAGAGATATGTAGAATCTCAAATCGTCCATCGTGATTTGAAGATTACAATGGTTTTTATTGATTAAACTTGCAGCTTGACATCAAAAGGTATATTACGGAAACATAATGACTAGTTTAACTGAAGAGTGATGTAACCCCCACCTTCTTAAACGTCACAAGACCAAGGTGGATAGCCACACCTTGCCAGTCGCAAGGCAGGGGAATGGATAGTGCCCACAATTTAGTCATAATATTAGGGGAGCAGATTGTATTATAAAATACCTTGCACACAAACAGAAATGCAATTGGCTCCTCAACACCTAGGTCCACACACTGCACCATGAGACTCTGTGATCAGCTCTCCAGTGCCTTCCACCATGCTGTTAGCACCCTGCTTCTTTTGTCTACTTACCTCATTGTGTTCTTCCGCCTGTGATTAAGTGCTCCATTGCTTCCTGAAGCTAGGTCTGTGCTGACTAAATACCCTAATAATAATAATAATAATAATAATAATAATAATAATAATAATAATAATCAGCATAATTCTGGATATTACTGTAAGGAGATGGCTGGCTGGTGGAGTACAGACACAAACTGGAGTGCTGGATTTCCATAGAGGCTGCAGAATGATGGCCATATTCAGAAGGAGATGAGCAGCGCACATCAGCCTGGCCACAGCAGCTAAAAGGGGCCTTGTGGTTGGAAGAACTCCAAACTGAGAGGGTCCCAAATGATTTCCAGAAATAAGCTACATTTAAAATGTTAATATTGAGCCTCATTTAAATAAAGATTGTGCCCATGGTAATTTCCAGGAATAAGGGGGTCTGGGAGTAAAAGGAGATGCTAGTTTTAACAGACACAGGGACAGTGTAAGATAAAAAGGCACTGTGTTCGATATTTGAGTATAACTGAAATTTCATGTTAAAAAAAACAAGTGCTTTTTGTAATTTGTGTCGGTGCAAAACTTACATTTTGTGAAATTTAAATGCAGATTTGTACTGCAAAATAGAATACGTGATCTGCCGGGAAAGTCCATAATTAGGGCCATACATTTGTCATGAAACCTTATTCCCCGACAAAGATTCATTTTGTAATTGCCACAGGTAGGAGCATTAGGTACTTGTGCAACAGAAACTAGCACAGAGAATTCATTATTTTCACAGAAAATGATGCAAAGTGGAAAATCCATGAAATCTCTTATTCTGAAATCCAGTTAGATTTATTTCTGATGTGAAAGGACAAGTGTTCTTCTACCATTGTACTTTTTAAGTGAGGATATTCCTTCTGCTGCCCAAAACCTGCAGATGGGAAGGGAAATTAATAGAAGTAGATTGAAACTTACATCTACATGTTCAGAAAAAATTGCACATGCATCTAGATTGAAAGTTGCATACACATGTTCAGAGAAATGTGCACACATATGTAGACTGATCTGATTTGCAGATTACCAAACCAATATATATACAACGTTTTAATCTCCCACAAGCTGATGCACCTTTAATGGTGGATATTGCCCAGGTTCCTGTGCTGTGGGTTGAAACCCCAGAAGGTGTTCATCCTTAATTAGGTTATGAAGTGGTTTAACTCTAATCCGGCTGGTCATCCAATTAATCTGAGCGTGGTCTTGGTGGCCAGGATAAACAACTGGTCAGGGACGTCATTTAGGGGTCACCAGCGGTCGCAAATGTGACCCTGAGGTCTTCCTTGCTACCCCTGTGCTCTCTCTTGCTAAATAACCGGGGTTCCACAGTCTTAACACTTTCAGCAGTGACCCTAAATAAGAAAGAATGGGAATACCAAATAATTAGTCTTTCTGGAGTCACTGATTTAGTCTGTTCTTAAACACCTCAGCTTTTCATTCTTCTGAGGTTGATAAATGGGTACTAACACAGGTTGGGTGATATTGTCTGTATATTTGTTCTATGTAAAGCGCTTAAGCGTAAGTGCTATATAATAACACATCATTTGGCCATGGACGTCTGCTTGCATTCACAGTAATTTGGTGATATGGGCCTATACACACACTGATATTAACTATACACATGGCGATCCATTCTTGTATGAAATGTATTTCACATGATATCATAACCATATTTTTGTAGTGTACTTGGGAACAATGCTATGTGTTGCCACTTCCTGTTTTGTCAAGGGGTAATAGGTTGTGTCCGATCGCTTCCTGTGATATCACTTCAGGGTGGGGTCAAATTACATCACTTCCTGTGATGTCATCAGAGGTCAAGGGTCATGTGATGTCACTTCCGCTACCCATGGCATTTTAGTGAAATGTCCCTGCTGAACTGGTGTGGGAAAACTAGAAAAGCGTTTTTAGGAGATTGCATGGTAGTATAATTTAGAAATGTATTTGTTGTTCGGTATCTGCTAAATTCCAACTTATCTAGAATAACCAATAATCAAAAACCCTTTTTATGTCTATCATATCTTTATCCAAGGCCCAAGATATGTTGCAAAATTTAACAGCCAAGCCATTCTGGGTGGCACACCTCCAGAAAATATAATTTCTAATATAAATATTTTTTAATAGTTGTGATCTGCTAGTGCCACTGAAGGATGTTGATTTCCCTGAGTCAGTTTCCTTACTGCTCTTCCCACACCCCTTTAATTAATAGGACGGTACCATCTGAAATAAAGGACATTTGTTAATATGAAGTTGTATAAGAATCATAGGTTTCTGAATTGAATTAATCTGTTTCAACAGGAGGTGCAGGTGGGAAAACTAGTGGGAAAACGAGTACGAGTGGGAAAAAGAGTACAAAAGTATTTTAAAAATGTAAACCTAGAATTTGGCCTCCTATGGAGAAAGAGAAAACTGTGGAGTAATTTCTCAATATGATATAAGCTTTTAGCAAGAAACCTGGTCTTTAACTTCACTAATTTTCTGAAGGTTGTACAACTGTACATAACCTAGCAATTTAAACAAGGACGATATTCCGGGGGATTTCTTTTGTAATATGTTAAAGGCAATTCATTTAGATATTATTGATTAAATATAAAATATGTGTATATATATATGTATATATCAGATACACTGATAAACTATATTGATTTGATTTAGCTAGTTTTTACAACTCTCCTGAAAAAGTGACATATTTTTGAGACATTCTAAACAGTGCAATGTAAAATATTTTTGATTCCTCAAATAGTTGCTATTAAGATCAACATGGACTACTTGGAAGGGATTTGAATTCTAATATGGCTTGTGCCTGCTTGTCAGAATTGTATGACCAAATTGATGAAGTGCAAAATGGGATACTAACATCAGCGATGTAAGATGAGAGCGGTTGAAATCAGGGTCCTTATTGTATAACCTTTTGAAAGGGGATAAGGAAAGACCTTGTGGGATTTTGATGGGGGCAAACAATGTATACAGATTAGATGAATATAGTTTAACTTGTAGGAATGAGCACGTTCTCTGTGGAGAAACTTACTCTACATTCAGGGTGCCGGCAAATGTCCATTTAATCATAAATATGTACGACCCTCCAGGTGGGGAATATGCATCCGATATTATGCATTATGTCACCAGTGTAATTAACAACTACACATGGCCAAATAAGAGGGCTCCCATATTTTGGGCAGAGATCTAAATGCATATTACCAGCCAAATGTGCGCTCTAATGCACATCTTGAGGTAAAAGCTAATAGTACACCCCAAGGACACATGGTTGGTCCGACTCCCAGGGGCACCTATTAGCTACTTTAAACTTGTCCAATGCCAGCATGTTATTTCCCCACTTGACAAAACGGCCTACCTTCAGATCTTGTAAAAAGGCAAGTGTAATAGACTATATGGACATCTGTGAAACTTTAGTTAAAAACGTTAAACATAGAATCCATGAAGCTCAGCGACCTTGCTAAATTGTCTTAAAGCTTGGTAACTATAAAACAATACCCTAGCTATATGGCACGTATCTAAGTTATTCAAATGTGAACCATAATATCTGGAGCAGTGAAAATCTCAGACAATTGAGTGACTAGAAACCGAACCTATAAAAAGCTTAAAACACACCGAAGTACGCAACTCTCCAGATATCTTTGATATATTAAAAGATACAGCGAAGAGGTAGGGGAGTTTTATTATACTGAGAAATACCATGGACAACAAAAATATGGTGCAGTGAACGCTAATCCAATAAGAACAATGAAAAAGACCATTGGAAATTCAAACAGATGCTAACATTTCTCTTTCCTATAAATTCAGGCAAATCACCTTAAAAAAGAACTATAGAAGCTGGGTACACAGTGTAAAGGTTCAGGGATCAGTCAGACACCAGGGTGGCATGATTTGGGGGTAAAGAATTTGATTAAAGAAAAAAGGATTGGAAAAATACCTCTGTCCCTAAAACTAAGAGGGGGATCCCTGCCTCAAAAGAAACTAATAACAAGGTCTGGAAGTCAAAAACTAAGTCAGTCCCTGTCGTGTCCAAAGAAAACCTTATTCTGCCCCTAACACTAATACACTGCTATAACTGCGAAGGAATATCTTCAAATAAATAGTGTTCGTGGTCTTCTCAGTAAACAGAAATGTCTCCAAGCTCGCTGGCAATAAAGTGATACCAAAATAGTCCTTCAATCTCCCTAACTTGGCACACTCCTCTACCAAGTATAGGTTTTGCTTGAACAATTCCAGAGTCTTTGTTCCCCTCGTTTCCAATCTTCTAGGTGGGAGCGAGTCCCAGATTGGCAAAAGTGGTTCTCATAAAATGTCTCTTCCACTGAGTCCCAGGTCCTCCTGGCTTTATGCTTTGGCTTCTGATATGGGTGAGGGTCCCAGGCTCTCACAGGTTCACTGCCCCTTTGTTCACTCTCCTGCCAAGTATGCATCTCTTTCAGTCACTTTTGGGTCTCAGACTCTTTCTTCCAACTCTTATATTCACTCTGTTATGCACTCCTAAACCAGAGATGATTTTCTGTAACTCTTAAAATCACGTGACAGCACATTCCACAGCTTGGTTACTGCTACTGAGAACGCTGTGCTGCCAGTTCTGGCTAGCTTATAGCGCGGAGTGACAAGAAGGTAGCCGTCTTGCGAGTGAAGAGCCCGAGTAGGTATATAAATCTGAAATTTGGCTCAGAGATATTCTGCTCCCTGACCATATAGGCCCGATGGACAACAGATATTTAAATTCAATGCTTTTCCTCACCAGAAGCTAGTGAATAATCTGCAGAATGGAGTGATATGCATCCCATAAGGGGCAGCAGTGGCTACTTGAGCTGCTAGATTTTTGAGTCACTGTAGGCGTTTGATTATGTAACAGGGCTACGCCAGATACAGTAAGTTGCAGTAGTCAAGCCAGCTCATAACCAGTGAAGCTACTGTCGGGGCATGAAGGTGCTTGGGTAGAAAGGGCAGGACTTTTTGCAGAATTTTCACCTGGACATATCCTCCCTGACAGGTGACCCCAATTTGGGCCTCCATAGAAAATGAGGAAGACTGCCTCACTCCCAAATCCCTGACACCAGACACTGGTGTATGAAAAGATCCAAGCATAGAATGCCAGGGCAAGGCAGTAGCAGACGGAGGGCTATCCACAAGGGCCTCTGTTTTGTCTCTATTTTGTCTTTGTTTAATCTAAGCCAATTTGAGCCCATCCACCACCCCATGGCCTCAAGACCGCTCCTAAATTGAGACAACGTATCTGTAGGCAGGAGATTAAGGTGGACTAAACTCTGTATCGTCTGCATATGAGTAACCACGGGAGCTGTGGATTTGAATGAGGCTCACCAATGGTTTCATGTATACATTGAAGAGAATGGGAGACAAAGCCAAGCCCTGAGGAACCCCACAAGACAAAGGGACAGAGACCAAGCGGAAAGGAAAAAGAGTGAGAATGAGTGTCCTATCGGACAAAAAGGAGTTTGGTGACAAGTTCAGTCTACCGCTGACCTTGCTGAGCGTGGCTGATGTGAGAAGCTGCTGCAACGGACCCCTGTTTTTGCTACTGCCACTTTAATTCCTGGGCCGTCCTACATATACTACGCTGGTGCGCAGAGCGCAGCGCGGAGTTCAGTCTACCGCAATCCACCGCGCGTCTGCCGCCGCCGCAGCTCTCCTGCACTATTTGCCTGGTTCATTGGCTCACATCTTGCTACAAACCAAGCGTTGGAAGCCTCATGCAGTATGGTGACGGCGAAGGAGGGCCCGCAGACCCGGCACAAATCTTTGCTGTCCCGGAGAAATGTGCCGCAGAGTCTCCTGAAGGAGGTAAGCCCTGTCATTCTGGCTGAGTTAAATATCCCGAATGAACTAACTGAGATTGACACAGAATGCGACTTGGAGGCTGTCAGTCGTTTGAAGAAAGGCTTTGAGCGTTCGTTAGCTGCCTTGTCGCTAACATCGCTGGGCCCCCCCCCCGAAGGGTGGAAGACTGTCCTAGCAGTAAAATTACTCAATGGTTAAGTCCAGACATTTGCCCAGTCGAGCTGGCCCCGTCATTCTCTCCTTCTGTCTATGTAGATGCCAGCGATGTCGCGCCGACATCCCCCTTCGAATTGACTGATTCTGATCTGCTGGAAATCAACTTGCCCAACGTTCTAACACAGGATAAGGATTTGCTACAGTCACCCTTGATTGACATTCAAAGCGCAGGAAAGTCGTGTGCTTTTCTGTTCCTTTTACCATCGGATGGGGGAGTAAATACGCTGGAGGTGTATGGCGCCTCTAAAGTCGGAAGTGGTGAGATCCCTACAGATACAAAATCTGGGTCGGGTGGTCTCTCCGATCCTTCGTTATCAACGGATCAAGTTTCCACTGACCTTTCCTCATGTGAAGCACGGCTGACAGCTCGCCTGAAAGCAGACTTTTTATCCACCTATGAACGCCGGAATGCCAGTTTTTTACAAAACCAAACAGTGCAAAAAAACAAGTTGGAAGCAAAGAGAAATAGTCGTTCTGTGAGCTTATCCCACAATTCCACCAATATATCTGAAACCTCAGCGTCTTGTAGAAGCAACCCTTGCCATCAAACATCTCGTGAAAGCGTTGAATGTTCAGGCATCAATGAAGTTGAGACAAGAGCCGTAATGAGTAACCCTAATTTGGATGGCTTGTTAAAAGAAAATATTGCTACGCCCAGATCGACAAAGGTGGCCTCGGAGTCAGCTAGAGCTGATTTACCATCTAAAAGTTCCATCTCAACGGCTGCAGGCATCCAAATTCATAACAGTGTATTGGCTACAACATCAATTGCCCTACTCCCATTCATGAAATTGTACGAATCCTTACACGATGCGGTAAGCGACCAAACATCTCTGCTGGCATCTGTTAATGCCAAGATCTCTAGACTCGAAACCTTTTTACAAACGATAGCCACAAGACTTGATAACGAAGCCGAAACATCCTTTAAATGGCAAAAAAGATTGTGATCTTGCACGACAGTCAAACAGTGATAAATCAGCCTTAACGGACGCAGTAATCGAGTGCACAAAGTGGATGCGCCACAATAAAGAGACCAGGAAGTGACGGGCTCTATGCCCCGCCCAGTCAAACACATTTGGCAGAAGACAAAATCTGGCCAGGCCTCCCAAAATTGCCCTGAGTCCTCAGGTGGGCCTGCCCGTAGTGTGGCCGCAGGGTCCCTAAATCACGAAACAATGACACCAGAAAAGAGCTTCCCCATTCTGCAGGAAATGGGTTTGTCGGCGAGACACTCAAGTGAATGCCATCCGTCTTCTGGGATAATAAACTCCACCCCTCAGCTTGTACCCGGTGACAAAACTCGCGATGGAGCTGTTTCTTCTGCTTTGTTAGAAGCGGGTCAACCTTCAGAGAAAGGGTAGATCTAGGAAACTTAACTGAGAAACTCTTTTGGGATCTTTCATAAACCCACAACGTTGGAGAAAGTGAGTGAAAAGCAACCTCAGAAAAAAAAAGATTTGTGATCCAAAACCTTCTCAGAAAAGCTCAATTCAGAAACAAGTAGCCAAACGTGCCCGAACAACGTGCAAGAGAAAAGAAAATTCATGCAGAATCTCTCAACTCTGCCGCCCCCTTCTATGTTTAACCGGCCGGCAAAAGTATCGGAGGACAAGCAGAAATCCAAGCTTGAACCAGGGAAAAAGTTGCCAGTCCAACCCTTTGCCAAAAGAGCAAGAGAAGCCTCAGACAGTGACAAAGACGCATCTTCTGATGCCTCATTAGAGCTATGTGAGTACTCAATCGACGATGATGAGGGCGATGAACCTGCGGCTGAGATCAATCCGGCACCAGTCAGAAAAGGCAATGTAATTAAGCCGCGGCTGGGAGACCCAACTGACACCCCATCCCCAAATGGCAAGCAAGTAAACAAAAAAAATATACGAATGCTTCCATTACCGATTACTAACAAGGACAATAAAGGGTCGAACCAAAATAAGTGAGTGACGGCTGAACAACTAAATCCCTTTTGCGGAAAACTAAATCCGAAATTAACAAGAGCACAAGCCGAAAAACATGACAGAAGTGCAAACATGCCTAGTAATGATAATATGTGGAGATTTTAACTATGCCTGGCTAAATAGTCCAATGGCAAAATGTATAACATCTGGACAAAAGATCAATGCTAGAATGCAGGATCGTGGTGATCGATGGCTAAACGAGATGGCACTAAGAGAGTGCTCAATGCTGAATGGATCCACCCGCGGGGACATCCCCCCCCCCCCAGGTTTTACCTGGAAGCGAGGCGAGAGTAAGAAGACTCTCGATTATATCTGGGTGTCCAGGAATTTCCTACCTCAAGTCATATCGCTTGAAGTAAAAAAGACGGACAAGAGCGACCATGGCGCAATGCTGCTAAATTGGTTAAAAGTTCCAAAAACTGCATCATTCAAGTATCACAAGAGTGTTACTATAAATAATGGAGCAAACAGACTGCGATTGAGTGCACCCCAGTTGCTAATGTTGAAAGGTAACCTTGAAAAGGATAAACTACCCATTGTTACTGCACCATTTCAAAGTGAGGAACAACACACATAAGGGGTTTGATATTGAAGTAAAACATCCCTTCAATGCAACAATTAATTAATTAATTTATTTATTTATATATGTATTTATAACGCGCCAAAGCTCGCAAGCATCAGGGCGCGACAAGAACACGAAAAAAAACAGAGGTCACAGGACTACATAAAAAGAAAAGAGGAGGACTCAAGGGAGTCCAGGCTGAATAATTAACGAATTACTGGAAAAGTAACGTTTTCAGCTGCTTCCTAAATAGGGAGTAACTGCTTTCCAGTGTGAGGTTATCTGGAAGCTCGTTCCAGAGTGCAATGGCTTTGGTGGGAAAAGCTCTCCCAAGTCCAGTAGCTTTGACTCTGGTATGGCTAACTTTAAGTAGCCCTTTTTTGGCTGATCTTAGACAACGGCTTGGTTCATACCAGTGAAATTCCCTTTTAAGGTATGATGGGGCCGTACCGAATAGACAGCGGTGGACAAGTGTCAGCGATTTGAATTTAATATGCTCCTCTATGGCGAGCCAGTGGAGGCCTATTCGGTCGTGGGTGATGTGCTCGCGCTTGGATTTCCCGGTGATAGTTCTAACAGCTTTGTTCTGGATTATCTGGCATTGTTTAATGCAGGAGTTACTTGAACCAAGCATCAACGCATTCCCATAATCCAGTCGGGACAGCATCGTGGCTCTAGCAATGGTGGCGCTATTTTTGGCGTTGAGATATGGCCTAATGCGGCGTAATAATCTCTGGTAGTATTGGCAGTTCTTTTTAAGGTATGAGACCTGTGCATCTGCTCCTAGTGAGGATTGCAGGTATATGCCAAGTGTTTTCACTTTACTTGAGACCACGATGTGGAGTCCTTGATATTGAATGACGAATAGACTGGGCCTAGATTGGATAAGGCTTTTGTAGATCCAAATGTCATAAGTTCTGTTTTTGAACCATTCAGACACATCCAGTGGGCCTTCATCCAGCTTTCTATGGTATTATAGATAGCTGACAGCCTGTTGTCTGTAGTGTGGTCTCCGCTGAGTTCTATAATCAGTTGTGTATCATCTGCGAAGTTGGTAAAGTAAATTCCCAACTGTGAGAGAAGGGCGCAGAGGCAGCGAATATATAGATTAAATAGAAGAGGGGAGAAGCTGGCGCCTTGTGGGACGCCGCAGTCCACAGGGTTCGTACTAGAGGAATATCCCTCCCAGGTGATTTTAGATTTTCTGTCCTCCAGAAAGGAGGATATCCACTCGATTGCTTCCTCGGCACAGTTTCCTGCTTTTCCCAGGGCCTCACAGAGCTTCCCATGATCTAATAAATCGAATGCCGCCGAGAGGTCCAATAGGATGAGCAGGCCGGCCTTTCCTTTATCAAGGATTTCCAGCATTTTAGACTGAAGGTCGAGTAATGCTGATTCCATGCTGTGTGCACTTCTAAATCCTGATTGCTGGGGGTGTAGCAAGTCGTTCTTGTCTACGTATTCTTGGAGTTGGTGCATGGCTATTTTATCAAGAATCTTCAACAAGAAGTTGCAATTCGTGATAGGTCGAAGATTGGCCGGGTTTTGCTAGTCAAGGCTAGGCTTTTTAACCAATGGTGTAACTGTTACTGTTTTTAGACTGGTGGGAACAGTCCGGTCTCTAAAAGACGAGTTTGCCATACGGCAAAGAAAAGGTGAAAAAATGACTGCGTTGTATAGGATGAATTTGGGGGGCAGTATATTTTCAGGGCATGAAGTGCAATTCATGTTGGAGAGAGTGTCTGACATGATTTCTGGTGTTATTGGTGTGAATTGAAATTTGGATACTTTAATTTCGGGGTCAGCTTTGTTAAGTCAGTGTGGTGTCAATGATATTGCAATTTAAGATGGTGTCTCTAGCTTTTAAAATTTTTTGTGCGAATGCAGTTTGAACTTTTTCACAATCCAACATGGTTGGCTGGAAGGGAGGGGTGAGAGTAGGCGGCTTTTCAAAGGTTTTTAGAATTTGAAACAGCTTTCCTGTGGAGTTGGATGCACCTGTAATTTGCTCATTATAATAGTTTTTCTTTGTTTCAATTACTTTATTTCTATACAGGATGTGAGATTCCTTCCATTTGTCTTTATTAAGTTCTGTGGGGGTTTTAAGCCACTGTCTTTCGAGTTTCCTTTTGGCTATCTTAAGGGTGCCTAGTTCCGCGGTGTACCAACTTTGGTGGTTGGGGTTGGGGCGCACTTGTTTGTTTTTCAGTGGGGCATTCTTATCTAGAAGGTCTTGGAAGTGGTTATTATAGGTGGTAACAATAATGTCACAGGGATCATCATCTGTGGTGTTATCCATGATGTATGAGATCCACTGCGAGAGAATATCTGGCGTGATTCTCTTGAGGTTTCTGTTCTGGATAGTTTTGGGTGTGTTGTCGAGGTGAGTTTTTTCGAATGACAGGGATAGTGTGGCTTCGATTTTATAGTGATCGCTCCAAATACAGGGCTGTGTGTTTGTAACTGTGAGGTCTACATTGTTGGTAATAGTCCAATCAAGTTGGTTGTTTGAATTGATGGTAGGACCATTGTTGGCGATCGAGTAACTGATGTTGGAGAGGTTTTTTTCTAGGCTAATGGCCTCTTTGTCGATGGGGTTTCACCTCCATCGATTTAGGTCGCCCAGGAGGAGTGTGCCTGAATTCTTTCCTTTGAGATTGTTAAGAATATGGCAAAGGTTGTCATTAAAGTCCGATGTGAGTGATGGGGGTCTGTAGATTACAATAAAATTGATACAATTGTTTTGAGAGGGGGTGAATTTGAGATGGAGAACTTCGCACCCCGGGCATTGAATGGGAGAGGTGAAAAGATGTATGTCTTGTCTGACTATTATGGCGACTCCGCCTCCCTTTCCTATTGCTCTGTTTTCAAAGTGGATACTAAAATTGGGAGTGACAGCTGTGCTAATGGTCGGACTGGTAGGTTCTTGTAGCCAGGTCTCAGTAAGGATGAGGATATCTAGTTCCTCTTCAAGGATATAATCGTTAACGTTTTGGGCATGTTGGTTAAGAGACCTCGTATTAAGTAATGCTATTTTAAGGACCTCTGGTTTAGAGGGAGTCTTCGGTTGTTCTAAGATCGCAGTCCCACTACGACTTAAGGGTGGTGTAGCATCAGGGTGCGGCACGTCCCAAGAGTTGATGTAGCGCTTGACAAGTTGTTCATTCTCTAGGCGCTTTGCATCACTGAGTAAGTGCAATAAATTTGGAAATCCCATCTTTTACCTTTGTTTACTGATTGCGCAGCAGAGTATCAGGCCGATGTCCGCAATGGACCGGCGTAGACCGGCACCGTCTCAGAAGCGCCGGCGCTGAAGCGCCTGACGTTTCTTTTTCAGCAGCGCTAGTGCTGCTGGGACTTGTAGTTCAAGGTAATTGCAGGTAAGTAAACGGATAGTGCAGCAGTCACGCACACTTTAGCACACAATCCAAACAAGTATGGGCGTTACAAGCGCTCTGTGCTCAGTTGCACAAATTCACTTTCAACACGTAATTTAAGTAATGTTGTCAAATCTAAGTACAAGATGTTACACGCTAGCAACAACAAAAGTAGCAAGTCACGTAGTGACAAAATGCACAATTCCAAGATTCAAAGATTCAATTTCAAGATTTTTCAAGCTAACAGAATGTTCAAAGTTACAAAGAAGGGGCGTAGCCTATGCTTCAAGCCCTGACTAACCTGGGTCTGAGAGGGGGAGATGATGTTTTATGGTGAGCCCGCCGGTACCGGCGTAGACTGGCACCGTCTCAGAAGCGCCGGTAAGTAGCGAAAAGACAAAACTTCGGTAAGTAGCGAAAAGAAAAAACTTCTAGACGATATAAGGCTTTTGAAAAAAGATCATTCAGGATGCGCTATCATGCATATAAAAACAAGACGCCAGCTCTACCGGAATTGGATCAAATCTTTCAATGTGACTCGTGTGCAGAACCAAGCAGAACAGATGTTAAAACTCATTATACAAAAAGACAGCAGACCTATTTGGGAGATCATCAACACTGGCAGTTTGAATCACACATACTCCATGTCAAATGGAGTGAATGGAGCTAGTTGGGTCGCTCATTTTACGCACGTATTCTATGACTACAACTGTATTGAGGTTCCATCATTATCCCTAACTACTGCAAAATGGAATGTGGCAGATTGAAGACATTGAATGGGCAATCCAGAGGTTAAAGTCTTCCAGTGCGGCAGGTCCCGACGGAATATCTGACGTGATGTTGAAAACTCACAAAACTCTATGGGCCAACTTGATGAGTACACTCTTTGATAGAATTGCAACTGAGAAAGTCCTGCCGGATTCGTGGCTAAGCGCTGTGGTGGTGCCAATATTCAAAAAGGGTAATCGGGACGATCCTAACAACTATCGCCCGATTGCCCTTTTGGATACAATTGGCAAGGTCTTTGGCTCTTTTCTTCAAAAACGCCTGGCACTTTGGGCGAATGAGGTCGCCGTGGTTGATTCTCGCCAAACAGGATTTACTAAAGGAGTCAGAGTTGAGTTAAATCTGGTCCTTTTAAACTGCTTAAAATTAGAGTCCCTGATGCGGAAGAGAAAGTTATACATTGCCTTCATAGACTTGAGCCAGGCATTTGACAGCATAAACCGCAACCTTTTATGGAAAAAACTAAACGACTGGAATTGTCCAAGTGATCTGTTGGCGCCCCTGATTGCTCTTCACTCTAAGACGTCCATTATAGTAAGGTTAAATGAGCAAGGTGATTTATCAGATGAAATTCATACAAAAAGAGGTGTGAAGCAAGGTTGTCCCCTCGCAGCGCAATTATTTAAACATTTCATCTCAGACTTACCACTGGCTTTAAAAGACCTAGGGGTCTTCCCCCCGGCAGTAAACGGGCAGAAAATAAGTTGGGTCATCTACGCAGATGACATCGTGCTCATGGACTCTACTCCAATTGGTCTACAGCGACTGCTAAAGGCATTTCAAGACTATTGCTTGCAAAATGATCTACGAATAAACTCCAAAAAGTCTAAGATCATTGTGGTTGGCCAAGGAACGCAAGAAAGGTCAAGGAATTTCCAGTGGAAGATAATGGAAGAACACCTTGAGATATCAAATAGCATCAGATACCTAGGTGTTCTATTCAACAATTCTATTCATGAGTGGGACTGGATGCAAGATCTTTGGCCCGGATGCAAATGTTTGCACTACAGGGTGCAAAATTGCATGCGGCATACAGAAAATGTTCCTTTAAGCCAATTCTAACATTCAAAAGGTGGTGCCCGCGATAACCTTTGGGAGCGAATTGGGCTGGAATATCCCACAAGACCTGTGGAACAAGCTTGAAGGGAAATTCTGGCGTAAAGTGCTAAGACTGCCGAATAACTCTTCAGTTGCTGCAATACGATACGAATTGTGTATTGAGTCGCTCTATGGAGCGGTTCTGTGGAAATCAATCTCCGCATTTAGGAAAATGCGGTTGGAGCCTCCAGTGAAACCATATGAAATAATGCAGTGTCTCTAAGCATCCTTATGCCTTTTTACTGAATGAGTGGAGGGAAAAGTTACATCTTGTTTTACATAACGCTGATGTGTCTCTTGAGACAGTAATGATGCGTCCGCAGATTGCAAAAAAGAAAATTTGTCAACAAAATTGGATAACAAATGAAGAAAATCGAAACAATCTGGCTTCTTCCCTAGATCTTGGATGCGCCTTAAATAAACTCGATGCTCTGCAAAAGTACTTGGATAGATTTCCTTCAAGTTACCACAGGAACATGTTCCTACGTTTACGGCTCAATCTCTATAAAACCAAAGAGACACAAGTACTGAGGCGTGATCCACTTGTACAGGACGCCTCATGTCGATTCTGCAGTCAAGCGACGGAATCCGTGCGGCACCTAATCATTGAATGTGATGCGATTAGAGCTCAGAGATCCCTACACCTAGCAAATTTTGCTCCCTTATCGGGAAACATGGACGCTTGGTGGTGCTATCTGATTGGAGCTTTTAATACTCAACTAACCTGTGCAACTATAAATTTCATGGACGCTTTGAGGATAAACAACACAGAGTGATAGGCACGAGATTCTGAGATTTTTTAGACCTTTGTGATGAACTGTAACTTAAAGTTTTTTCTTTCTTTTGTATCAAACTGATGTTACATTAAAATTAAAATAAAAAAAATAAAAAAAAGGAGGCAAACCAGCCCAGCAGCAGGACAGAGATGCCAGCTTGGGCAAGACGATCCAACAGGGACGGGTGGTCCACTGTATCAAACGCTGCTGAAAGATCGAATAGGATTATTGCCCCCACTCCACCCTGATCGGATAGCCACACCAGGTCGTCCAAAGCTGCAACTAAAACGCTTGCTCTCCCCTGGCCTGGACTAAAGCCAGACTGAAAAGGACTAAAAAATTGAATCTTCCAGGAACTGGCTAAGTACAGGAGAGATTAAAGACTCAAGAAGTTTCATAGTGAAAGAAAGAAGAGAAATAGGGCAAAAATTGTCAGGGATCTAGGGGTCCAGAGATTTTTTAAGGATAAGGGACCACCAGTGCCTGAAACACACATTACATTTTCTGCCTGAGTAACCCAAGCCACAATCATAGGCAAGATTTCCTTCCAGACATTCAATGGGACAGGCTCCAGAGGAGATGTTAGTTTCATGGCAGCCCACGGGATGTCTTCGTCAGACAAAGCGGGAGAAAGGGACCAAGAGCGGGCAGATGTTACCTGATTGGGACCATTTTCTGTGGGCACTGTGGCAGATATATTTGCCCGGATGTCTATTATTTTCTGCCCAAAAAAAGGAGCAAAGGGTGTCACAAAGAGCCTGCAAGGGGACCACAGTAGAGAAGTTGGCAGTGGAAGAGAGTGAGTGGACCAAGGAGAACAGTTCCTTAGGTTGGTTTAAAGCACTTGCAACCTTCTCCTTAAAGGAAGACCATTTGGCTTTGCGCCTGGAGCTCTAGCTTCCCTGGACCTCCAACGTTTTCTGGTAAACCTGTGTACCTGATCTCTCTCTGGACCGGTACCATCGTTTTTCCAGTTCTCGTGTTGTTCGTCAAGCCTCTGACAGCTCCCTAGTGAATAGTGGGGTCTGGAGCGGTTTCGCAGGCGTCTCTTCTTCTCTGGTTGCTCGTCATGCCTTGTAAGCGGCGTACGGGTGCCAGAGTCGCCTGAGTATTGTCAACAACACTGTCGGTCCTCCCTGCTTGGACTTTCACAGGTTTTCCTTCCCCTTGCTTTGTGGCTTCCTGCTTGGCTTCTCTCTGGCCGGCCAGTGCAGGCGTCCCACTGTTCCTCCTTGAAGGCACGTTCTTCCTGAACTTCACAGCTGAGCTCCTTTTGAACTCCCACGCTGGCCAGCTGTGTTAATTCAGACACTTGACATTCCAAAAAAGACTTGACCGTTCGCTTTGTTTCCTCTGAGTGATTTTCCTAGTCCCAGTACTGGTTTTCGACTCTGAGGCAGAACATTCAGTATTCTCTGAGTGAAGGGTTTCAAGGATATTGGAGTCACTAACCTTGCAACAAAGTGTATTGGGCCTGAATACAAGGCAGGGGGAAGCATTTGCTATCTCAGAGTGTACTGGGTGTATTAAGGTGGATGAATACTGCGTTCTCTGAGAACAAGCTTCCTCAGTTCCATAGGGGGCTTCCCTCCGACCCCCAATGTGATCCTCCCTCGGTGCACCACCCCCAGATGGATTATTGTACGGTGGATGCACCGTGCTGCCTCATGGGAAAGGTCTCCCCTCCAGGGAAGAAGGGACGATATCTTCAGCAGATCTCGGAATTTAATGAATAATAGAAGATCCAATGACACCAAAAAATGTTGGGCCCTTAATCACAAATACATGGCGAATTGTAACAAGCATGACCTCAATCCTTTCTCTGAATCCACGTGGTCCCAGCATATATCTAAAATGTTCTTTGATACTGCGACTGTATGATTTTACCAGAATTCTGGAAAATTGCAGTAATCTGCCCTACTTTCAATAAAGTTGATTGATCTGAACCAAGTAGCTTTAGGTCAATCTAATTTCTTTATAACACAAGTTTGGTAAAACCCTGTTGACCCAGATTAGTGGACTGGTTGAATGTGAACAATATCTGTCTCATCCATTTTAGCTTTTGGAAGGGTCCAACTGCTACCCATTAAGTCTTCAATGTATATCTTGCTGCAGCCAAGTCCTTTTATTAAAAAGGAGAATTTATTTGCTGTACGTGGACTGTTTTTTAGCTTTTGACTCAGAGGACCATCATTGTGGTTACTTTTGCCTGATATGGGCCTACCGTTCGATATGCAGAGAATAATCGTGACTCAACATAAGAACAGCAGTGATTAGATGTTGAAGAGATTGACTACTCATATCTCCAGGTAAGGTCTAAAAAGGTGTTAGACGGCGGTGTGTATTAGCACCAGTTTTGTGTAACTGTTTAAATACAAAACCCGGATGGCCTTGTTGGAAAGCAGAGGTGATGTCCCGCAGTTTGAAGATATGAAAATTCCAATGTTCTCTTATGCCGTTGATAGTGTTTCACTTGGTTGTACCCCCAGGTTGTTACACATTTTGATTAATCAGTGGTCCTGACATGGTCCGAAGGTTAATGTTCAGAAGTTGAGCATTAAATGAGCATGTGCTCTGAAGTTGGTGGATATGACTATATTGAACATAAAGAGAAGTTTTTGTATTATTGATATACAAATTATTACCTGGGTGCCTGCATGGTTCAGGGATGGTAACCGGCAAACACCATATAATGAAACAAGCAGCAAAATTGCCAAAGGCTATTGGCGGGAGGTATTTCTTTGAAAAGTATTTTAAAATCTAGCTTTGGGTGTACGAAGCTATTGCCAAATATGGGATGGACCTGTGGGCATGAGAAATGACGAAGCATCTCAGAATTTCGAAACATATGGTTTTAAATGGATGCTGGGACTTCTGACTTCTGCATCTTCCTACTTAGCACACACTGAGCAGGGCTTCCAGTATCTTGAGATCCAATTGAAATTGGAATTGATAACAGTTTTAGTAATCCTGCTGCTATAAAGTCCTTGGAGTTATTGGCCTTGATTGTTGTCCCAGAAGTGTGAGCTGATTCCAGGCATAAAATATGTGCTAACGTGTCGGAGAGAAATGAATGCAACATAAGAAGCGTGATAGTTTTGATCTAAAGTAAAGATAAATGGGATACAGGTACCTGGGGCTTTTGAAAATCTTTTATGAACAAAATAGAGAAAATGTTGAACTAAAGGTTTTAAACTTGTATATCACTTCTATGAATTAATGATGATTGTAATAATGTTATAATTATGAGACGACCTTGTGTAGTTTTTATGATTGGAATTGTGTTTTTGTGATACCACATGCAAACATCGTGCATAAGTCACTTACGTGTAGCATTGACCCGCAAGTCTTTTGGTGTGTACATGTTCTTCTTGATAAATTGAAAATCTGATTTCCATTTTTGAAAGGTCCACTCTGGCGTGAGATGGGTGCAGGGAAGTATGTTATGAACAATGTTAATAGAAGGGTGCCTGTCGGATCTGATGCTGTAGTGGTCTATCTGTTAATGCGATGCAGGCTCGGACTGGCCTATAGGGCAGTACCCGAACCAAAAATGCAAAATGCTAGTGTAGGCCAGTTTTTTTGGGTGAAAGTGGGCGACTTTTGTGGCCAATGTGGGCCAGTTTGAGTTACTTCACTATGCGGCTGGTAGTTGTGCCCATTTTTCCTGAATAAATATACATTTTACCAAAAACCTCCCCGTTGGGCACCATTCAAATTGTCTGTCACGAAAGGAATGAATTGCCATTTGAAACTGTGGGCCACTTTTTCATTGGTGTCCGAGACGATTGTATGCGCCAGTCCGACCCTGGAATGAAGCACAGCCACAATGGATTTGACTTTACTGACCCTGACTAGCACCGAGTGATACACTATTCTACTGCAAGCCTCTGTGCTGCAGACTCACTGGCAGCAAATGTTCGTCCTTTTTGCTTTGTGGAAACCTTTCCCACTCAAAGTGGCTGCTCTCCAGGGTCCCGCTGCCTTGGGTGCTTTACTGGTGCCACTTTCCTGTGTAGAATGCAATATGTACTCCGCCACGCGTGGAGCATGAGCGTGCAGCCGTGTAGTTGCCTGCACGCTGCTTAGCTATATCCTGAAGGAATAAGGGCTGCGCAAATGAAGCGAAGATGGTGTCTTAATGTTCAGATTATGTGCTGCTAATCCTCATTACAGGACTCCCGCTCTTCATCACGTCGGTTCTTCCGTGCTGCTCTCGCGAGCAGGATCCTCACTGCTGTGGATTATCAACGGCGAGGAGTCTGTATGTTTATATCCGGGTCGAAGGGGAAGTGTCACCATATTTGTGCATATTCGTAGTTGGCCCAAGAGGTCACTCGTTCCGTGGTGGTGCACAAACTCCTATGCTGCTCTGGGACAGCAGCCTAGTTAATCGCGCATACAGCGGTGAGGATGTCAAGATAGACCAGAAGTGGCAACGCAACAGGCCCGTGTGTAGCCACTGCAGATCTGCCTTTGAGCCAAGAAACCCACCTGCATAGTCTGTGCGTTGCAGCCGGCTCCAAGTCACAATGTGGGCTGCGTGAGGGAGTTTAGTCAGCATGTGGTCTTTCACCCCAGGTGACTGCATATTTTGCACAGAATTGCTAGAAGTAGCTTTTGATTTCGTACATTTTCATAATCATTCGAGAATGAAACTTATGGAGTTGCCATTCAATATTTGTGCATTGAAGGTGTGTGATGTCAATTTGCTGCCATCACTCGTAGCTAGGATATAATATGTTGAATCCTAGGCTGGATGTTGAGTGGATAAATACTGCCGGAAATATCCCACTAAATGATTAGCATTCAGACGAGCTGCCATTTTCTCAAAAGTGCTGCAAGGAAAATGTTGCTTTCTAGGAGAGAAGACCTTGGGCCTGCCGACACTTTTCTGGGGATGCGTGTGGTCTCGTGCAGTAGGGATGTGACATAGAAGTTCAGCAAGGACTGCTCCTTTCGGGGTGGGACCAAGCCTGATTTGCATGTAGTCGTTCCCCTTCTGTAATGGCTTGGCAGGCGAAGAACGATGGCGGGGAGGGTTGCGCAGAGCAATGCCAGAGGTTAAGATTAATTCTAAGCCTTCCAGCCATCACCTCTTTGCTTTGCTCTCCCTACACTGTCACAAAGACCTTTCAACAAGAGTGAACATCCCTTTTTGCAAGAATAAAAACCTGAATGAATGGCACAAAAATCAAATCTCTGTTAAAAATGTGGGAGTGCACAGGGCTTACAATGATGTCCCATGTAATTCATGGTGAAAATATAAGCTCTTAAAAACAAATGGGTTAAAGCCACCATTGCCAATAAAATAGTAAGCATTTCCTTTGATTCTTGAGTTTGCTTGTGGCCACTGTCACACCACGGGGAAACCCATGCGACACAGCACCATTACGTGGGTCCACACGTTCCAGGGAGACTGATGGATACATCTGGTGGGTGACAACAGGGTGCTTGTTCAATCGTTTACTCTGTATGTGCCTTTTCTTCTGTACTCATGTCCTGGTGTATTCACATGAATCCCCTCCAATGCTATTTTCTGCAGAGACTTGCAAAGTAACTTACTTAGAGCCAAAAAGTATATTGGAGGCCACGAGTACCCTCAGGCATTTCTTTATTGAAATATTAATACAAAAAGTAGTAACTGAAAAGGACCCACTGGTTTTACCAGCTGTGTAACCTTACCTGTAGCCAGGCACATGTGCACACACAGACACACGCATCATCCATTCCCACACGCAAGACGGTTGAAAGGCAAGCATACAGGTAGAGAGGAAGTAGGATGCCGCACCAATCCTTTCTTTAATAACAAGACACGGAAACAGCCAACCCTGTACTGTGCCTTCACAGCCCCCATCGGAGGGGACCAACTCCTTTCACAATACAGCCTAGCACACCCGACACAGCCACATGCACCACTAAGGTAGCCAAGAATTGAGACAAACATGGGGACTGTACCCCCAAAGAAAGGGTGGCACCAAAGTGGAACAAAAGCCACCAAGCATGTTGCATCTCAGACACACAATGCGCATGCACTCAGGCAGTAGCTCTACACTTAGACAGCTAAATATGCAGACCACAACTACCTGTATAGCAACTATGCTGCCAACCCTCAACCAAGGTGCCACAACCATGAGGGGAATGCAATCTCTGCCTGGCTTGCAGTGCGTGCAGGAAAAGGGTTCCAAAACCATTTTAGTCACAGGTAGGGCCTATTATTCTTTGTCGACCCCCCAAATCCCTGGTGGAAGGTAATGACGAATCCAGCTTTACAATTTCCACTTACCAAAGGTTCCCCCTGCGCCAAATGTCTGAGTGAATAGCCCCTGGCCAACAGGCCAAACATGTCTGCTGTGCCCATGCCATTTTCCACCATGCTCTACTGGGGCAGCCACTCCAATACGCTGCAGCAACTTCCATCCTAATTTTATCATATGCTCCCTCCGCTACTTCACATGTTTAACACTGCATGCCTCGCTTTGCCCAGGCCACATACTCCTCTTGCCCACTTTGCATAACCCGCACCCAGCGCAACATACCCCTGTCCCGAGGTATGCCCATTGGCAATCTTCTCTGCATCCGTTCAGCTGCCAGGACTGGCAGCTTTCCCCTGCAGGACCCAGCGACAGACGATCAACCTCTGGCATTGCTCAATCTCTCACAGATATGCAGCAATTCCCAGACCTAGAGTTTGATGCCGTGGATTGCATGAGCATGGATTTGCTGGTAGTGCTGGTAAACCCAGACCAAATACAGCAACCACACCCAGGCAGTAGTGGCCTAGTGAGGAGTGTTCCAACAACAACATTACAAGACACTCAGTAGATGCACAAAAAAACGAATTCCAGAAACAAATTCTCAATCGTCCTTTGCATATGGAATCCCTAAAAGAGTAATCTAGAAAACATGATGCTCCACGAATCTCTGGAATAGAAAACCGAATAACAATAAAGCTGTACAAGTACAATGCTGCAAGAAAATGTCCTGCGCCTGCGCTCAACCGTAGAACACTCATTCACATCAGCGAGGACACACGCACGCATACACACACAGGCCTTGCCTCACAAAGCAAAGTTATCTTCCTGGACTGCTGACCCTTTGCACATGTCGGGCTAACGGTGCTTCACCGCTTTGAGCGTCGCCATACGCGTCCTCATTACGGGGATTATTGGCACTCATTTTCTTTAACATGCATGTCCTTCACAACCCTTCCGGGCATAACATGTTTCATAACTTCGGGTTTTCCCTGGAAAAGGAAACCAACAGCCTGCGTACATTTCTTTGGAAGGCCAGCCACAACGAGAGCTAGCCCCTCTCAAACTGGCATTCCAGCCGCATGTCATAAGCATAAGCCTTCCGGCCGCCCGGAGCCGTGGAGCGCCTATGCACTCCTGATGAGCACTGCCAATGACCCACTCCTCAGCTGTGCTGCCCTGCTCACTAGAGCAGCAACAGACCACAGCACTTGACACATGGGCTTCGCTCCTGTAGCCCACTTTTACTCTAGAGTCATAGGATGGTTCCATAATGTGCCGACATGTGACCAACCAGTAAGGATGCACTTCTCAGGCCTATCTGCTGTCACCAGCGTTGATCCAGCCCCTAGATGACATCGTTCCTCATCCGTGGACTAAGCTAATGCAATGGTTCTTTAACAAATTCGGGCACCATGCCAGGCCAAAAGAAATCTGAGTCCCAAATCTCCTACCTGGTTTGTGGGCCTTCTCGGGGGGAGGAGGTCGGTGGGTCAGATGGATGGTTGCTCCACCCACCACTGCAACTTCCCGATTTATCTCCAGGGCTCTCGAAGATCAGCTTGTCACCACTTGAAGCAACATACTCCAGTCTCCAAGAAGTATGCTGGATCCACCAAGTACTAGAAGAGAAGTCTCTTTATTGTAGTACTATTAAACGAAGCAGAGAGTAACCGGGATACGACCAACTGACTCCAAAATCCAGATAATGAAGCTTCAACTGTCAGTGGTGCAACCTTACCAGTAGGAACACAATGTTTCAGCTTGTGCACTCCGCATCATTCATTCCCAGACACCCCTAAGCATACGGGCACGCATACTTTGAGAGGGAAAGCAGGATGTTACAATGTGTCCCTATTTTGTGTGTGGAGCCTGTTTTAGTTTCCAGTTATATATTTTGAACACTACAACTGGCCAACACTTTGCGGGAGAAGGGTGGGTCAGTAGACCCCATTTGTCCATTTTCTTAACTCCTTGGTCTGTTAATGAAAATTGTGGTTTATCCTTATGCTTGTGATGTGATTTTCAGAGTCATTGGACCTTTTAATGTTCCCTTTTGGCCCGTCCACCTTTTAGATACGTTTTTTGTATAAAGAGATGAATAGCTTAGTATTTTGCATTTTCCTACTGTTGGTATTCTTATATCGTCCATGATTTAAAACCAACCATTAGAGGCTAATATGCTGTTCCATCCAGCATACACAAATAATCCAAGACTGAGTTTAATTTTATGGGACATGTGCTGAAAGCTAGTGTGAAGTTTTCACATTGTGTATCTAGGGCTGGCTGAAGATACGTGGGTGTCCATTTCACAATGCTAAGGGGTCCTATGGTGAATCAAGTAACTTCTTCGCAAGGGGGAGCCTCCCCTTTTGAGGCTAGGGAGGTGAGCCTGCTTGGCAAGATCCTCCTTAGGGGTCTGGGCATGTTGGTCTTCAATGGGAGAGACGCCACCTTAGGAGAAAAGGACTCCTGTTCCTGTGAGGAACTCCCTAGCCCACACACTATGGCAGCATACATGGGACTACCTGCTGTGAAGTATGTGATCCCTGTATATTTGGCTGAAAGCAATGCTGAAACAAACCCATTTGGAAAAGGAAACGATGGCTCTTTAAGAAGAAATGTACATTTAACGGAGATGAGTGGAGATAAGAGGTGTCGTACGCAGGGGAAGCCCCCCAACATGACCACACCTAGGAAAGGTGGAGCAGAGACGAGCCGCGGAGCTTACAACTTCAGAGGAGGCGAAGAACGCCAGAGTGGGACATCGGAGGCCCAGCGCATACAACAATGGGAAGACAGTTGTGAAGCAGGAGACAGGAGTCCTGTACTAGGTGGTGGTGTGGCCATGACCAGAATGTGGTGGGCAGGACGCCTGGGGAAGCACCAAGACACCATCACACTGGGAGCACAAGCAGCTCCCTATCGCCAGCAACCATATACGGCAGCAGCCAGAAAGGAAGCTGAGAACAGGAGCCAAAGAACCAGACGCACAAGAAACCAGATATGGAAGAGGACCGCCCTATCGAGTGCCAAGCCCCAAAACGGTCCCCCCTGCGTATACAGAGGTACCAGGGAGAAAAGGAAAAGTGGGAGGCAACTGTCGAGGGACATTGACTCAAAGCAGTACAGCACCCTATGCTGTCTAAAGTTTTCCGAGCCTGCAGATAGACTATGGCTATGTCTAAGATGAGGAATCCGTGGAAGGAACATCCGGTAGAAAGAATGTTACCAGGGGTAAGTAATTTGTTCTTTGCATTTTACACCACTGCCCAGCAACATGAATTCAGTGCCTGATCCGGCACAGACCTGACCTTCACACAAAACACCTAAAACTATCTGTTCACTTAAACTCTCCAACACAGCTTAGCCCCACGCACCGGCCTGCATGAAATATCCTGCATGAGCTGAATAAATACTGCCTGGTATGAATTTATGCCAGAGCTCCACTTTGGCTACATAGATGTGCATAAGCTCAGACAGGATGCAAGCGTATTTCTCGCCTCCTTGCATAACATCTTCGATTGTTTGCTCATGACAGACATTATCATTACACCTGTGCACTTCGAATGCCGAATGCAAGACCTCGAGAACCATGTCACTGCACCCCAAACAATTATACAGCACTGCAAGGCTCTGGCAGTAGTAGTTCAGGCCTTCACAAATATCCCTTAATGGAGCATTGAGGCAAATGTGGAAGAACTGAAAAGGAACAAATATATGCTGACACTTTTGTTTGCAGAAGCTGCGGTGGTAGTTACTAATTTCTCTAGGATTGAAATGCGGACTGATTGATAGATGCGCACCATGTTCTCTGTGGGATTTGTAAAGTTGAAGAGGGACAGCTGCTAGGTCCTTTTTGACCCATGTGTACTCATGAACATCCTACCACTGCACTATAGATTTCTAACCTATAACCAACCTGCTAAAAAGTAAGCCTTTGGTCAGAACGTAGGAAACTGAGCAGTATTCTTGAGGAATTTTCAGAAAAATGAACTGGTACATGCTATCAGTAATACAAAAACCTACGAGACAATCATTAAGAATGATTAATGCTTATAAATGAGCTATCAAAAAACAATCCTGTTTACAATGGATTTTGTACAAGGGACCTGCATACAAAAATAATTCATGCCATGAATCTAAAAGGGTCTCGATGCTTAGAGGGGATCTTTAATGGGGAAATCGATTTCGCATGTTGCATGGGAAGCAAACAATGACTTAAGGACATATATGGAAGGATGCTTGCCTGTTATCTGTAGGGTTGTGATTGTAAGGGATGTTTAAGATGGCATTTATTCTTAAGGGAAAAATTCATATATTCATGAGATCTGTAAAGTAACCATGATTGGCAGTGGTTCCATAAAGCACAAACCCCTGTAAGGACCATGAAAAGGAATGCCCAAAGAGCATCTGTAGAAGAGTTCTGAAAATAAATATATGAATAGTAAATGTAGACCCTCGTGCATAGAAAGTCTCTCTGAAAAGATATTCATCTATATAAGGAAAACAAATCATCAATAAGGAGGGGTGTAAATGCACATTACATGTTCACAGGAAAAGCATGCCAATTGCCTTTAAAGACCAATCAAAGTACATTTCTATATGCACATGAGGGATCTGTAAAGGGGTTTTAATGCAGTGAGGGGCCCTCTGTGACCTTCAGCCGTATGAGGAATCTGGAGTATTTTCCAGCTGCCCAGGAACCTGTGATGCGACCCCTGCGCCGAAGAAAAGACTGATCAGTAGGAGAGGGAGCCTGCAGAGGAGGAGAGAGATTGGGGGTGTCCTGGGCACTGCAGCAACCTGCAACCTGATGGAGAGCGGTGAACAAGTCAGATAGCAGTGGATGCAGAGGAGAGGCCGAGATGCTGAATGCTGCCATAGGACTGCTATGGAAGCACTAAGCAGTGGTGAGGACCTGCACTTCAGGTTAGAAGGCTGACTCGACCTCTTATTCTCCAGATTTAAGTTGAGCAATAACATCCTTTATCACAGTTCTTGCCAAGTGCTATATAAGACTAGAAAAGTTCACATTCAGTGTTCACAAAGCGTTCATGCTGTTCCAGCAAGGATGGAAAAGTTGCGGTCTGCAGGGGAAAGAGAGCTGACAGATCTGAGAAATCTAGGCGGCGCGCTGTAGTGGACAATACAGACTCTTGCCTGCCAAAGCTGCTGAGCCACCTCACCGTGCATGGAATGCGGTCTGTCCTCTATGCCTCCTTGACTACAGACCTCACTACTCTCTGCTCCTTCGCATCTGGAGATGTAACCTGCAGGATCACCCTCACCTGCTGGGGTAATTCCATCTTTGTGATTGGCATGCTGCATAACCGCCTATATACCTGCAAGATTTGTATTTAGAAATGCGGACTCCTGGGCCTGGGAGGCAAAATCCCTATTGAAATTGAAGGGAGAACCATAATTTGTTCAGTCTGCATTGACACAGATTGAAAAAATGATGGCTATTTACAAGACCAAGTTAAGCCTTCGGGACTGCCAGGCAGACACCAAGCTTTCTGTTATCACGAAGTCTTAATGAATTCTAAATAACATTAAACACTTTAATTTAGCTTTTAATTTTTTAAAAAAATTTCTGAATGACTTGTGTAACTTTAAAGGGGTGTTAAAATGTGCGTTTGCTAAATAAACTGGTTATGTACCACATTTTTCTTTTGTGGAAATATCTTTCTGGCATCATTTTTTTCAAACGATTGTGCTGCTCCATTCATATGTCTTCGGTACCTTTTTGTTAACGAGCTAAAATAATTGTTAGAAATTCAGCAATTGCACAAAAAAGTTTTCAGTACTGCAGGATTTCTCACATGGAATAGACGTTTGAGATATCTGTTTGAAGGCAGTCACTTATGGCATTTAATTCTCACACAGAATATCTGTGAATTAGCATAAATCCTAGCTAAGGGTTAACCGTACTTGTCATTGACATATCGGTCGATATGCGATGTAACCTGTCCCGTGATGTGATACTGGCATCTTGAGAAGTCCTCAACGCATGGATTTCCCTCCATCCTCTAACTGCATCAATTCAGTCTCCCAAGGCTGTGGTGCTAGACACCAACTGCACTCCTCGTGTGCACCAGGTGTTTTAAGCAATAGCAAACGGGTTGTGGTTTCTGACATGTGGTATTGGCAATCAAGGTAGATAGAGCCCGGTGACCAGACAAGTTCAGTGCTGCAGTTAAACCTACATGAGCTCCCTAACCAGAGCGTTGATACTGTAGAGGATCAGACACTTGACTTTGGGAGGGAACAAACCTCTCAGTGCTCCATCTGTTTCTGTTTGATTTTAAATAATAATAATAATATGAACAGTTGTACAAAATAATTAAAATCTTAACCAAAATACAGTGAGCCATTCAAGAAGCATCCAAGCATTGCTTGGATGGGGTGGTGGCCACACATGTTACTGTGCTGCTCCTGCTGATATAAACTTGTTGGCACTTCTAAGCAGAGCACTGGTAGTGTAGAAGATCAGGCACTTGACTTTGGCAGAGAAAAAAAGAGGGAGCAGTCTTGAGCTGCATTTTAACCACTCAGCCAGTGCCGCATGTTTTTTAAAAAAAATGAAATAAAGTTATGCCCCAGGGCTAATAATGAACACTCGAGGCACCAATATGTTTCCACCTCAATGGTCCTCCTGTTGGCTGTTTTAGTCTGTTTTTGTGGGGGGAGTGTTAACTGTGTGACTAATGGAAGGACCAACTCCAGAACTCTATGCTACACATTTAATTGACTACCAAACCTATTCAATCATATAAAGGATTGTTTGTTAGGCAAATCATGTTGTAAAATAATAGGTGGGAGTTGGATGAGTTGTGCAAAATAGCATTTTACATTTTAACCAAAACATAGTAAACTATTTCAACCCATAGGCTTTCTTTCTTATCTTTTTTACAGTAGTGAAGCCCTGTCAATCTGTGCATTCGTTATCAGACTTGATGGATAATAAAATGCCCTTCATAAAAGGATTCTGATTTGAGATGGTGCCTGGTGTGTGCTGACTTACTATGCTGGTGGGGCGTGGAGGCAGCAAACAATGTGCAGAGATCCTTGGTGTGGATGATCAAACCCACACGTCATGCAACTGCTTGCTTCCAAGGTGGGGGCTCTAACCGCTGGTCCAGCAATGCTCAGGCAATCATGCGTGCATGCGTGCATGCGCAGCCCAAGATGCCTGTGCGTGTTGTGGACAGGGCATGCATGTGCAGTCCCTGATGAATGACGAGTAGACTCCCGCTGGCAGTGTTTCGCATAGCTGTATCAGCCATGCATTTCAATTTGGGGCAATAGTGGCGAAACTTGGCCTGAAATGGCCCTTTTGTTGTGATTAAGAAAAAAAGCAATTTGTTCAAATGTCGCTCTCAAATAGATTAGAGGGAAGTTTAATTTTCAGACTGTTAAAATGCTAGAACATGTTCTGTTCTTGTGGCAGTCGAGGCTCTGAATATTCATAGTTGGAATAGCTTAAGTGGTCATAGCGAGATGTGCAATTAGAAAGGCGCTGACGTACGTCCTTTGGGAACATAAGTGTACAGTCTCCCAGGTAATGGCACATCAGTATGCTAGTGAAAGTAGCGCATGGAAGGCTCCTTGAATTCTTTCACAATTTAAGGCTGTTAGAACGAGGGTATCACCATCGGAGTGAACAACCCCCCTGCCTGATGCCGACAGCACACAATACTGGCAGAAGGCCTTCTGTCTTGACAAAAAGGCTTTCTGCACAGATGGGCATGCTGTTTTTTGGCTGGTGATGGGAAATCGTACTAGAGGTCTTTTGGGCAGCACGAATAGACTATGTGCATGCTTCCATATGCTGTTTTTTGCTCACAAAATTCTCTTGATGGCAGAAAGCATTGCATTCGTTATTTTTCTGGGAAAGAAAGGCTTTCAGGGTCTGTTTATTTTGATCAGCCTCTTAAAACTAACGTGTGATTGCAATATGTTGCTGGCTTTTTAAAAGATTTACCAACAATACTGGGAGTCGGACGTGTGTAATGGAAAACGACATTCCTGTCACGCTTTGCCTTCCACTGCAGCAGCCTTCTGAACAGGCTTTGCCTTTTCATTTAGTTTTCAGTTAGTCCATTTTATTCGGTTGAAGTGACCGGAGTCTAGAACTCTCAGAAAGCTCTGGAAGGACATGAAAGGCCAGGAATGCGGCATGGGGTCCCTTGTAGCATGGAATCATGCAGTAACCAGCATACAGTTGTTTGGGAATGGTTTCAGAATTGCGCACTGTGACGTGTAGGAGGAAGGAGTCGGACATGAAGGTGGCATTTTGGCTCTATGCCTTTATTAAGTAATCAAAGAGACCTAACTCGCCCTATAGTAAAGGAGTGTTCCCTACCCAAGGAAACTCTGGTGCTTGTCGTCCGTATGATTGTCCAACACAAAATAACCGTCCTCTTTGCAAAGCTCTTTGCTGCTCTAGCCCCATCACTAAAACAGAACTATCATCCAGGAGGATGACTCCCTCCTCCTGGTTCGCTATAAAACAGTTGCAGCCTTTGTGAACCCAAAAGCATAAGTTCAAAGCGAACCAGAAGAATGGTGCCTTTCTTCTGATATTACCAGCCTTCAGCAGTGTTGACAATTCCAGAATAACAAACGCGTTCCTTTCAGTCTTAACACATTAGTCTATAGAGAGAACCTGATTTATCAACCAGGAGAATGGCTCCCTTCTCCTGGTGTCAGAAACGTTTTCCACAGTTCTTGTGACTTTTCCTAAGAGTTCCGGCACCTCCTTCCAAGCTCTCCTCAAGATACCTGGATTCCAAACCTTAGAGTCACTACAGCCAGGGAGATTGCTCCCAAGGCTTTCCACTGTCTTTAGTTCTCTCTTGATCAATCTTCTCTGATAACCTCTGAAATAAGAGAGATCACTACTGATGCACTTGTCCTTATAAATACTAGAATGGGGGAGATGACTACCAGTTCACTCTTCAGTATCAGTAGCTTCAGGATGGCTACTGTGAAGAGGGAGGTGACTCACAATGCAATCTTCAATCCTCCCCAATCCTCTACAGGATCTACCGAGGTCCCCCGTTACCTTCCTTCTGGAGCAACCATGTTGCCGCTTATTCCTGGGGTCTTGTTTGGCCGCTGTGCTTGGACATTCCTTCTCTGCTGCTCTTCTCTCACAGATAATTGTGTAACACTGCTGTAATTAGAGGCCAAGTGCAGTATATATGGATAAAGGTTTGAGTAGAAGACCCCAATGTGAGACCCACATCCTGGGTAGTTGGAGATATGAATGGTCGTTAGAGGTAACGCCCAACTGTCATTTACTGGGTGCATGCCAATATAGAAAGTTGGGCTGCCATTGTGTGCATGGTACAACACTAGATACAACGTATGCTTCCTCTTGCATATAGCAGGTGCAGTAAAGGTGGAAAATATAAATATACACATATGGAAAATAATAGCAGAGCGAAAAACAAGATCTACATTACATCGTCCATAAACTTGGATGGTCTCCTTCTCACACAACCTGTGTTGCAACTGGCACTCCTTCCCATGTCCCCGCCATCTTGCCGAGTAACTTCAGCAAATTCCCCATGTGAGTCTATATCACTCCAATCCACACTTTTTCCCCTCATGCCCTCAGCAATATTAATACTGGTTTTCAGGGGTACATAGCTTATCACTAGGTCACCCACAACCTATGATGAAACTCTGTGTTTAATAGTTCACAACAATGTCCTTGATTGCCTTGCACACCAAATCTTCACATACTGTTTAATTCCTGTAAAGGAAAGACAGTATTTAATTTTAATTCAACATATCACAGTCTTGACTTCAAACAAACTTCGTTATCTTATTATATCCCACCAACAACATTTGAGAGAGTTTATCAGTTACATACTTTTAATGTGGCCGTCTTTCATGTTATTAGTGCTGGATATATCTTCTCTCCTTGACTACATCTGTTGAAACATAACTTTCAAATTGATTATTTCTGCCTATTGTATATTATCACTGTCTCATTGCATACAATTTCATGCTATGTCAGTCTCCATAATTAATCAACACTTACTCATTCCATCACGGTTGGTATCACATCTTATGTGCATGAACTACACCCGTCACTTATCCATAGTAGATGGCGGCTAAGGGCCTGAGGCAAAAGGCAGCTCCTGCAGAAGCAGCTGCAGACCGTGTTGGCCCGTGGTGGAGAGTGGTGAGTGTGGAGCCTGCAACCATCAACCAGCAGTGACTAACAAGGTAGGCGAGGTCTGGAGCGGGGGGAACAGCAATTATTGCTCCCCACTAGACTGTCGGACCCATCTTATCTTATTATGTTGTCTAAGAGACTAGTTTGTTGCACAGATCTCGCATTTAGCCTCTTTGCTTTATAAACCATAATTTTTAAGTACTACTGCATTCACTGTAGTGCCTGCCATATTGGGCCACTCTCCCTCTATCCTCGACCCTCCCTCTATCCTCTACCCTCCCTCTATGCATACTTAGCCTGACTGTAGCTAGTTAGCTATATCCCGCATTTTAACTTTACTGCGTTAAACCAGCCATATTTCGCATTTAGACTGATTGCTTTGTGAACCATCAGTTTAAGTATTACTGCATCTACTGTGAATATTAGCTTGTCACATCTAGACAGAACTGTAAAGATTAACCAGCGACACATCTAGATAGTGATGCCACTAACCAACCCTACTAATAAAAAACTCACCCTCTGCGTTCACCTCTCAAACTCTGAACTAAAAATAACTGTACCTCTAAAGCACAACAAACCGCACGCATTACACTACACTGAAACAACAAAACAAACCACTCATAGCCTCGACACCTGCACATGAAGGCTCCAACAGAAAAACACACCTAAGCTCAGCGAACAGCACATCGCAGCTCTCTTGCTCTTTTCTCCCTCTGTCCTACTAACCTACCCTCTTGCTGTTCAGATCTGCCAGAGCGCCAGGAAACCACTCTGGTGGTGACTGTGCACGGTATCAATATCCTTTAACATAACATAGTGGAGCGAGATGAACTTCACAAGTTTCCTAGACCGGACCTGTTAAGAAAAAGTAGCCTGTGTCAAAATGAGCGCTTACATTTATGCGAGTCTATTTAGTATATTACCACCCAATCTTACTTGCGTTATTCCAACATAACCCACACATTATAGTAGTGCTCCATAATGATGAAGGGTATTCTAGTGCTCTGCATGAGCATGGCAGTAGACGCTACATGCCACTCGTTAATGAGCAGAGAGAGGAGCATATGGTTTGCTCCGAGCGTTGGGGGAAGACCGTTGGAGGACGCGCGTTATGAACGAATAATGCAAGTAAGATTGGGTGATAATATACTATCTGGAAGTCAGTCAGTCAATGAATAATCTAAGGGATGTAGATGAGGGGTTGTGCATGTGTGAATTAATACATTGTTTGTGTGTGCAGGAATGTGTAAGGTGTTTCTGGGCCAGGGGGAGGCTGTGGTTATGGGGCAGAGGTAAGAACAAGGAGTCAGCAGTGAAACTTTGGAGCCTGCGTAGGCCTTTCTAGCTGAGGTATATTACCTCCTTTTTGGTGTCAGTCCATTGTCACTTACCAGGGAACACTACATACCAACTCCTTCCCTCCCCCAGACCAGCTGTGAAGAAAAATGTTAGGCAACCTATAAAGGCAACGTGCAGAAGGGACGTTGGCTCGCCTACAAAATAAACCCCAAATTAATACCCGTAAACTATAATACCATACCATGTCTTTCGAAGAACTGTCAATGCCGGAGTTCCCCTTTCCTGCATCACCATAACCCCATATGATTGCAATATCAGAAGGGAAATTGAATTGACACACCACTGCCACAAATGCAACCTGGTGACGCACTTTCACCACACGAACATCTTAGTAATGGGCATTGGCCATGATCAGGTTGCCTCTATTCATTCGGCTGCATCCCAAACCTAGGGGACTTAAGTGTCCAGGACTGGACATTACTGATCCAAGCTCGCACTAGTTGCTCTGACATTCTAAACCGTGCCTCCTACAAATACACTCACACAGATGCTTGTCGTAGTGACCCCCCCATATGAGATCTATAGCAGAGTTCATGGCTCCACCCTAGCGATTCAAACGATCCAGTCGCTGCAGATGTACCTCACATGCTACTAAATCTGGTAAAGCTAGTGCCAAACCATCTTTAATGGCAGCCTTGTATGTCTTCACCTCGTGCCCATATCATGTAATCGGACTTGAGGAAAGCGCTGTAGTCTGGGCTGTGTGGGCAGTGAAACCCCTTAGTGGCCCTTCTGCAATACAAAATGAACCTTTGATTTATTATTCTGAAGACATTAACTGATTTGGGGGGCCCAACAAAACGAACTAGTACTGTCTGCGATATCGATAGATGTCAGAGGTACAAGCCCCACCCTGTAGCTAGCCCCCTATATAAACTGTTGGATACCAGTCCCCTTCAGCCACTGCATCGTGGGTGGCAAGCCCAACTCCCTCTCCACGCTCCCCAGTCTCACTGTACAGAGGAGAGCAGAAGTTTCCTCCTTTCTCTCGTTGGTGCCCATTAGATTACCAAGGCAGGCTGATTGGTTCTACTGCGCTTATCTGCGAGAAGCACCCCCGCCAAGGGCGCACACCCATCCCATGGCAAAGTCTCTGATTAATGAAACAGTCTTATTAGTTCCCAGCTGTCTTCTTCCTGGGCGCCTCAGTGAAGTAAACTTGGAGGATCTCCCTTGCTGCTGATGCTAAAGCGCTCATTATGCCTGGGGGGTGGCCGGTTGGAAGTGTGCCGCGGTTGTCTGATGTGGACATCTGTACCGCTGAATGCCCTGGGCTGATGGGGCAGAGAGCACCTTCTTCCTTTCTCAGAGCATGTAAGGCAGGCGTGCAGGGACATAGGCCCACAACGTGTTCACTTCCATTTGTGCACTCCTTCCTCAATACATACTGTGAGGCTTAGGGCGGATCCTCTTCATTTTGCCCTGCACTGCTACTGAAAGTGCTGGGGCACCGCAATGCCTTTCCTTTCTAGCTCACGAATGACACCGTTTGTCCTCCCCAAGCTGGGGAGCTCTAGCGCCCACCTCAGGCCCTTTCTCCTTCAGGCTTGTCCCGCTCCAGGCCGCGAGGGACAGAAACATGTCGGATATTCAGGATACCCCTCTTTTATATTCCTGAGATAAATTTGCATACAAAGATTCTAAATGTATGCACATTTTTCTCATGAATATTAATGAGGGATAACCTGAAAACCCGTCAGTATTCCGGCCCTCGAGGACTAGGGTTGGACAACCCTCTCTCCGCACAGCAAAGTCCATTCTCCACTGTCGGTAGGGGGCATAAGCAGTCCCATTGTCCAGTGTCTGTCAACATTCCTGGATGGCTAATAACTTATTAAAACTCAATGGTAGCAAGAATGAGGTTCTTGTGGTAGGTACGACTAGCCCACTTTTCTTCTGGACTCCTGAGTTCTGGCCTGTTTCTCTGGGCCTGTTTCCCCTCCAATCCATTTCGGTGAGAAATCTGGGGATGAAGTTCTCAGCTACCCTCTCTATGGCAGAGCAGGTTGGTTCAGTTTGTAAATCTGGTCATTTAAAGCTGTGCACCCTGAGGAAGGTTCTCCCCTTATTCCGTGTAATCTCCATGCCCTGTGGCAGCAGCCGATTATTGCAATTCACTGTTCTACGGGCAACCTTGTCATCTGACAAATCGCATCCAGTTGCTCCAGAATGCGGCGGCCAGAGCAATTCTGCGCCCTCCTCCACGAGCACATATGTCACATCTGCTGAGACAGTTGCATTGGCTTCGATTTTGTTCAAATCAATGGGTCTGGTACATCGAGCCTTTTACAGGAACAGTTTATTCACTATGTTCGGTCTCATCCACTCCGTTCTCAGAATGCCCTTTCACCATTAGTTCCTCGTGTCCGACGTTCACGGATTGGTGGCCGTGCTTTTTCTGTAGTAGCTGCAAGGGCTTGGAATCAGCTGCCCTGGGCTCTTTCGAGCTACTAACAACCACCTGGCCTTCCGGCAGTCCCTAAAGACCCTCCTTTTTTAGGTTCTACTCTGTTCAATCACCTCCTCATCTGAATTGTCTAGCGCCAAGATGCCTTTGGGCGTATGTGCGCTATATAAATGCATATAACTTAACATTCCATTAGGGCCTGTCTGGGTTACCTTGGTGAAGCATTATCACAGGTACAACGTATTAAACCAAAAATATGTTTGTATCTGGGTTTACTGGTTAACCCCCAGAAGGGTAGGGCACCATTGTGATGTGGTTACAACTTCGTATAGTGGCATGTCGGCTGGTATTTTATACAATGCAACATGAATAATTAAAGTGGGAATCCTGTTTTTTCGGTTAGTCGTACCCTCGTTCATACACAAGTTGCACCCTGTCTTTGTGACATGCTACTAAAGATTTCAAGATTTCATGCGTTGCTCTGAATGTAAGTCTTGTTCTCCCTCTATTACTAATATAAATGTGTCTTCAAACACTCATTTGTGGAACTTTAAGTGTAATTACTGGCTGTCTAAAGTCCAAGCATTCGCAGTATTCATCCCTATAAATATAAAATGCAGCAAATGTCAGAACTATCGGGGGCGGTTTTGGCGGCGGCAGCTGCAACAGGCCGGAATTCCCGCAGCGGCCTGCCAGTTACGACGGGGATTAGTATGAACTGTTTGAACTCTTGACCCGCCGCCTTCAAAGCTCGTCGGGATGATACTGCATTTGACTGCGCGGAAGCGCTCACTGTCTGACCGTAATTACCCTCCCAGGCCCTCCTTAACCAGAAGCAGTTTTTTAAGGCTGTGGGATGAGGGCGGTTGGAAACGTTAATGCCCCTAGAAACCCTTGAAGTTACACGCTTTTGGGCAATATTGTGTATAGCTAGAACGTTAAACATAGACATGCAGCATGTTGTTTGATGTTTTATACGATCTGGTTTATCATTCTTTCATCGAAGAAGCGTTTGTTTAGCTATAAAATCCAAAGCTTTGCTTCACGCACAGACTGGTACAATGGGTCTAAAATGGAGCAACACATATGTACATGTACTGCCATCATGTGGTTCTATTGTGTACTGTAAAATCTGTGAATAATTGAGAACAACTCCGTGAAATGGAAAGGTATATTTTAAGTTGGCAAACCATCGATACAAAAATCACATAATCATTGGATAAAATTCCTCACGGTGGTGCAATTCAATTCTAAACGTGATATGCAGCCACGGACCCGCCCCAAAGATGCCGCTCCAGAACTTCTCACTTTCGATAAAAGTAATATTAGTTACATAGCTGCAGGAACTCTTCAAATAAAATGACATCAGAATAGGCCATTTGGTGAAGAGATGGCATACGGTTTCAATGGACGAATTACAGAGACAAATCCTGTCGTCTCAGGGTAAATTTGACCATCTGCCACGCCACTAGTAGGCTCACATGAAGGTAATGTGTTAACGTAGGCATATAATGAATCTACGTATTTGGGAAGAGCATCATTTCGTTAGATAGGCTCTAGGGGAATTGCGTTTAAAACCCTGAGTAATACATGCCGCATATAGTGTCTTTTTTGGCTAAAGAGTCAATGTTCGATATAGTATCAAAATCTCTGGTTTAATTTCTTTAATATTACTAAAATGTTGGGGGCATGGGTCAAATCCTCGAGCAAAATATCAAAAAGGTCATAAAGTGACTAAGTGGAGTTTAGTTGGACAAAAAGTTATTCGTGCATATCTCGGAATATTGGGTTGCCAGTAAGCCAGTTATAAAACAGGACAAAAAGTACAAATATTAAGAAAAAGGCTACAATGTTGAAGAAACCATAAAGTGGATAGAAGAGACTCCCAATTTTCACTGAAGAGCCTCAACTGGCACAGAATGATGTACTCCTATTCGAAAGGGATTGGTTCCTCCGACGTATTCCACATCTATGATGGGTAATCACCACAGCTGTGCTGCTTCTGAAAATGTCCTGCGTCAATGACGTCGATACGTTGTCCTCGTGGGCCTCCGTCGAGCCGACGTCACCGGATGTTATAGGTAGGACGCCCGTAGCCTCAGTTCTGTTTTTTCCGTGAACATGTTTGCTTCGGAGATCTTGGCGTGCCTCGGTTCTTCTGATTCTATCGGTTCTTCGAACTTGGTTTGTGAAATTATCATGTCTTCTTCTTCTACCCCGCGGTCGGGATTCAAGAAGTGTCGGGACTGCGGTTCCAAGATGTCACTTACGGACCCGCACGACGTCTGCCTCTGGTGCCTCGGCGAGGACCACGCCACTGATGACTGTGATGAATGCCAGTCTTTGATGTCAAAGGCCTTGCGGGAGCGAAAGAAGAAGCTGTTGGTGGGTAGGGTTTCCAAGCCCCGAAAGTCAAAATCCGCTGGGCTTTCGACCGACTATTTGAAGGGCGACTCTCCGCATCGTCGGCGTAAGTCCAGGGGGGTCTCGGTCCCAGAGTGGTTCCCGCCATTACTCTGCCTCTTCGAGGCACTCGCTGAAGCGCCGTCGCAGTCCTCGTCCGAGGACTCCGCCAGATGGCGGGTAGCTTGTTCTACCAAGCATTCCTCTCCTGCTGAATGGGACGCATTTCGTAAGGAAATTTTGGCGATTTTCAAATCGCAGGGTTCCGTTCCATCTGCACCTTTGAGAGAAGCCGACAAGGAACAGGCTAGGGCCACATTTCGCATGCCTTCGGACTTGGGCGGTCGGCACGATCACCGGGAACCTTCAGGGTCCCGGTCGGGCAAGGTGGATCGCTCTAGCCATGCCCGCTCCAGGTCCCGGTCCTCGACACCCTCTGGACCAGTAGAACCTGTGAGGTTTTATAAGAAGACGTCGACGCCATCGGCACCAAGTCCATCGAGGGACTCTCTCGAGGCTCCGCCTCCGAGGAAGTCATCGATGCCATCAGCGCCGAGGCCGACAAAGGACACGCTCGGTGCACCGCCCTCTAGGTCTGTGTCGAAGCCATCAGCGGCACGTTCGACGCCGACTTTGTAGACGCCGATTTCGTCGACGTCTTTTTTGGAGGCTTTACCAGAGGTACCCCGTGCATCAGTGGAAACTCAGAGGAAGGACCTGAAGAAGTCGGTAAGCCTTTTTCTGTGCCCTCTTCCAGGGATTTCTTCCAGCCTCTGGATTACATCTCTGAGGTGCATGAAGGGTCTGAGGAAGGTTTGGTTCCTGATGAGGTTCTTGATGACCAGTTATCTGGTCATAGCCAGTTGGAAGACCTGCGTCAGTCTTTGCACGACGCCAGTGGTCCTGATACCTCCCAGGGGGTTGAGTTTGGCAGGCCTGAGCCTGGTACGCATGCTGAATCTTCATACAGGCAACTCATGTCAAGGGTGATGGAGTACTTGGGGTGGTCTGCGCCACAAGTGGATTTTCTGCAGGATGACCTGACGGATGACCCGGTGCTGCCATTTCATATGGCTTTACATAGAAGGGTGGCGGAGGCTTGGACTGCTCCAGAGAGTCTCCCGGCTGTAAGCAAGTTGTTTGCCAAAAAAATACTGTCCAGCCAGTAGCGAACCCTGCTACTTGACTATGCACCCCACTCCGGAGAGTTTGGTGGTGCAGGCGGCTACGGCCCCAGCAAAGCAGGCGTCGTACCCAACATCCCTCCTGATGGGGACGACAAACATTTTGATGGCTCGGCGAAGAAAGTGTTTTCTTCGAGGGGTATGGCTTTACAGGCAGCCAACTCTGTGTGTACCTTAGCACGTTTCACTCACACTCTGTGGAAATGTCTCTTTGGCGCCTGAACATATTCCTGAAGGGGAGGAACAGGATGGTTTTCTTGCCCTCGTTCAGGATGGCAAGGATGCCATGTGTGAATCCGTTCACTCGGGTCTGGACATGGCAGACTGTGTCAGTCGGTCCATGGCGGCGAGCACCGTGATGCACAGATTTGCGTGGTTGCGGAAGTCGGGGTTTACTCCTGACGTACAAACCCAGCTTCTCAACATGGCCTTTGATGGTGAACATCTTTTTGGCAGCAAGGCTGACGAGAGCCTTGAGAGGTTGCAGACCTCCAAAGCTGCAGCGAAGTCGTTGAGCGCTGCAGTTCGCCAACCTCTGCCTTTTCGTCCTAGGGGACAGCAATGGAGGGGAGGTTCCTTTCGATACTACTCTTCCTTTGGTAGATCGAGGGGAGCTGCAAGTCAAAGGGGCCACCGTAGGAGTACCAGAGGTGGAAAACAAGGTACTCGAGGTGCCAAGGCCGCTCGGGCAGTTGCCTCTTTGCCCTCAGGCACTGCCGCAGCCGCTTCAGCTCAGTCATAAGGCCATGTCCCATGGTTCACCGGTTGGGGGAAGGCTGGCGCAGCATCTTGTATAATGGCGTGCCATTACTTCAGATGTGTGGGTTCTGGAGATCATAGCCCACAGCTACTGTCTTCCTTTCCGGCAGAGGCCTCATGACAATCCACCAGGGAATCTCTTTTTAAAGAGTCCAGATCTGCTCCTTGTGCAGGAAATTAAATCCCTGCTGGAGAAAGGCGCCATAGAACTGGTGCCTCTAGCGGAGAGGAACAAGGGATGGTAAAAGACAGGGGATTGAGACCCATCACAGACTTGCGTGGTTTGAACGAGCTCCTCAGGAAGGACAAGTTCAAGATGGTTACTCTCTCTCTCAAGTCCTCCAGGCCCTTCAACTTCAGGACTGGTTGGTGTCTCTAGACCTCAAGGACGCTTACTTTCATGTGCCGATTCATCCCAAGCACAAGAAGTACCTGAGGTTCCTGGTTAACGACTCGCATTTTCAGTTTCGGGTCCTGCCATTCGGATTGACCTCCGCCCGAGGGTCTTCACCAAGCTCATGGTGGTGGTGGCAGCATATCTCAGGAAAGGGGGGTTAACGTCTACCCCTACCTGGACGATTGTTTGATCAGGGCGCGCTCTCTCGAGCAAGTCCTTGATCTGTCAGTCACCTGCCACTCACTTCACAGGCTGGGCTTCTCCCTCAACTTAAAGAAGTCCCACTTGACACCTACCCAGTGGCTCCAGTACATCGGAGCAGTGCTCGACACATCCCTGGGGCTGTTTTCTCCTCCCCAGGTGAGGGCTCATCACATTCTGCAGATGGTGAACAAGTTTCAACATGCTGAGAGTCTCCCAGCGTTCGAGTTCTTGAGGTTGCTCTCCTCATGGCAATCTGCATTCTCCTGGTGCCTGAGGTCAGGCAGCAGATGACATCTCTGCAATGGGCTCTAAAATGCAGTGGTCACAGTCCTCCGGCAGGATGTCGGATCCTGTTCAGGTGCTGCCCTCGGTCGCCCAAAATCTTCTGTGGTGGGCCGTTGAAGGCAATCTGATGAAGGGTGCTCCATTTGGGATGGGGAGCTCATGCCAACGAGTTGACAGTCAACGGTCGTTGGTCTCCGTCGGAGTCCAGACTCCATATCAATCTGCTGGAGCTGAGGGTCGTCAGGCTAGCCCTGAAGGCTTTTCTGCCATCTGTGCGGGGGAAGACTGTCCTGATTCTGACAGACAATACAGTTGCCATGCACTACCTCAACAAGAAGGGGGGGGCAGGGTCTCTCCCTCTGTGCAGAGAGGCGATGCAGCTCTGGTTCTGGGCCATCCAGCAGGAAATTTCGATCTCGGCAGTTCATCTGGCCGAAGACGGAAACGCAGCAGCGGACGCTCTGAGCAGGCAGAGCACGGTCTCTCATGAGTGGGAGCTGGCTCAGGAGATTCTCCTGGAGATCTTCGCCCTTTGGGGAACCCCACAAGTGGATCTCTTCGCCACCAGTGTCAACCAGAAGTGCGAAAGATTCTGCTCGCGGGAATTTCCTCCAAAAGGAGCCTTAGGGGACGCGTTCGTGTTGGAGTGGTCCTTCCTGCTGCTGTACGCGTTTCCTCCAGTCCCCGTCAATCCGCAAGTGCTGCGGAGATTACGGAGATTCGGTTCCCGAATGATCCTCATTGCTCAGGCATGGGCCAGGAGAATGTGGTACCCGGACCTTCTCGACATGTCCATCTGCCCTCCACGCCGTCTTCTCTGCTGAGATGATCTGCTCTCAAAGGAGGGGGGGGTTCAGGTTCTCCATCCAGAGGTCAAGTCCCTCAACCTGATGGAGGTGTTGCTTTCGGCCAGAAGGCCTGCAACAAAGTCCCTGTACCGCTGCCGTTGGAGAATGTTCTGCGACTGGTGCAGGGTTAAGAATGTGGATCCTTTTTCATGTGCCATTCCTGTCTTTTTTGCTTTCGTTAGCCCACAAGGGCCTGCAAGTTGGTACATTCAAAGGTTACCCGACGGCGCTGTCCATATTTAAGCGCTCGTCTGAGGAGTGTTCTTATTTTAAAATTCCTTTGATTTCTCAGTTTCTGAAAGGGCTCACTAATGTGTTCCCACCGTCTTCTTTCCAGGTGCCCGGTTGGGATTTGAACCTAGTTCTAAAATTCCTCATGGGGGCTCCGTTTGAGCCTTTACATTCTTGCCCTTTAAAACTGTTGACCTTGAAAACTGTATTTTTAGTTGCGGTTACTTCCGCTCACAGAGTGAGTGTGTTGCAGGTACTTTCCGTTAAGCCACCCTTCACAGTGTTCCATATGGGCTGGGTTGTCCTTAGGGTTTGTCCTTCTTTTCTTCCGAAGGTTGTGTCGGAATTTCATTTAAGCCAGAAGGTCATTCTTCCGGCGTTCTATCCTCCTCTGCATCCTGGTAAGGAAGAGGAGAGGCTCCATAGGTTGGATCCTAGGAGAGCTTTAAGTTTCTACATCTCACGCATGTCCCGGGTCAGAGTGGAGGATCGGCTCTTTGTAGGATACGCTGGAAGCCGTTTGGGACAAGCTGTTAATAAGCAGACTGTCTAGATGGATAATCTTGATAATTTCTGAATGTTACCGCTTGGCGAGTAAGGACCCTCGGGTAGGCTTACGGGCCCATTCTACTAGGGGTGGGCTGCCTGTACTGCCCTGCAGAGGGGTGTTCCCATTCGTAATATTTGTGAAGCAGCCACATGGGCCTCTGTCCATACTTTTGTAAAACACTACTCCCTGGATTCGATCCATGGGCCAGATTTGGCCTTTGGCAAGGCGGTCCTCTATTCTGCAATTTAATTGGGCATTCTAAAATTCTAAATTCTTTTCCCACCTCCATACGTTGGTACTGCTTTGGGAGTCTGTCATAGATGTGGAATACATCGGCGGAACCAATCCCTTCGAAGAACAAGTTACTTTCTTACCTGGTAACGTTCTTTCGATTGGATGTTCCGACAATGTATTCCACATCGCTCCCTCCCTACCTGCCCCTCTACAGAATTTCTTATGCGATTGCAGCTTTCGTTTCCGCAAGGTTCCACACGTTCTGGGGAAAAAACTACAACTGAGGCTACCGGCGTCGTGCGTCCTACTTATAACATCCGGTGACGTCGGCTCGACGGAGGCCCTCATGGACAACGTATCGACGTCATAGACGCCATCGACGCAGGACACAGATGCCGAAAACATTCCGAAGCATCACAGCTGTTGTGATTACCTGTCATAGATGTGCAATACGTCGTCGGACCATCCCATCGAAAGAACGTTACCAGGTAAGAAAGTAACTTCTTCTGCAGCCTGTGGTCTGGCATGGATTCACATGCTCATGAATATTCCCCATCAGCCTAGGTATCCTCAGTAAAAGAAAAAACAGTTTCACTTTCACTTTAAAACTGTATTTCTCCTCTGACCCAATCACGGTCTTCTGGGTCATACTACCTTCCATCCAATGACGGTCCTCTCCCTAAGCCCCCCTCAGCAGCCATCTTCAGATTTTTACTGTACGCTTCAGTGTTGGGAGTCCTCGCGTTGCTTTCTGAACTATTTTGTACATTTTCCAAGTTTTTCGCTGAAAAGTTTGATTTTTGTTTCCAAGAGCCCGTGTGCTCTTTCCTCATCGGCCGGCAATGGGGATCCGTTGTCGGTGAAGTTCTGCGCCCCTCAAGGGTGAATATTAATCGAAGTTTCTGAAAGGCCATCTTGGGCCTACTTTTTGCCCTCCGACCATGACGGAGGAGAAAAAGGAGGGAAGGACCCTCTTCAAGCCCTGCACCAAATGCGGGCTATGGAACGTCTTTGTGCAGGACAAACATCTACAATGTCTCTAATGCCTGCACCCGGACCACAACGAGGATGGGTGCGAGATATGCCTGGGCTTCCTGAAGACCACAAAGAAAGATGGGCATAGCAGGCTGGCAGCATGGCTCACTTCCAGCAGGGCCTCCGACCTGTGCTCCAAGCAGGGTCGTGCCTCACCCTGGACTGGCCGGTCCGAAGAGGGGTCTCCCTCTGTGAAGAAGTCAAAGTCCTTTGAGGTTGCCCCATCCATGGGGGTCCAATATCAGGCCAAGAACCGCAAGTCCGATTCCACCGGGTTCGCCGCTGATGCAGGTGCCAGGTTAGATAGGCTGCGATCACCATCACCTCCATAGCCAGCCTGCCATTTAGCTCCTCCTCAAAGAGGAAGTCGTCCACCCCATATATGTTACAGGAGAAATCAGAAAAGCCTAGGTCCGAGGGAGAGAAGAAGGCCGCACAGCCCAAGCAGACTCAACCGGCGCAGCCAAAGCCCTTGTCGAGAACTTTGTCGACATCTGCTGTGACGACCACGGCGGCGGTAGGTGCTGATCTGACGAGGGTGGCCCCTACTGCAGAGGGTACCCCTGCCTCCAAGGTGCGACACGCCCACCAAGGCAGCAGCAAATGCTGCAAGCACCCCTAGAGGGGAGGGGTGGAGACACTGGTCCAGGTCCCAGTTCAAAACCCTGAGGGAGGAAAAAGGGGGGGCGAAGAGGCCCCAATACAGCCCTCCAAGGTTTGTGTTCAACCAATGGACATCTCATCCATGGACAACAAGTCCGTCTATACAGTCCACGACGACGGCGGCGCAGGGCCTAGCGCTACATCGTTCCCGCCACAGCTGAGGGACATATCCTTGGCCATCCTGTTGACTCAACACGCCCTAGTGAGGGAGATCCAGCAGAGGTTGCCCCCCGCACTGACACTGATGGTGCCGCAGGCCCCGCAGGCCCTTGATCAGCTTCCGCATGAGAAGAGAAAGCGTCGTCCGATGCCTCCACATCAGCCTTCTCAACCCAGTCGGGGCCCAGACTCCACCAGCGGACCCGGATACACTCACAGATACTGGTACGGAGATGGTCACAGAAACTGACGAAGATGAGGACTTCGTCCTGGCAGCCAATGAATCTCTGCACCTGGACGCCCCTCATAGTCTCTTCACCAGACGAGGTGGGATCATTCCACTCGATCTCCAGGGTCTCCGAGCTGTTCCAGCTGGCGCCCGACAAAACCAAGAAAAGAGGGGTTCTTGTATCAGCGATGAGTCCAAGAGGAAGACTATCATGGCGGTACTCTTTTTGGACGACATTTGGGAGGAAGGCTTAGCCCTCGGGAAGAACCCATGCACGGCTCCAACCAAATGAGACAGGTTGGAGAAGAAATGCAGGGTGCCAGATTCTGCACCCAAGTGCTTGAGGTCATATCCGTCGCCGGACTCTGTGGTGTTGGCTGCCGCAAGGAAATGTTCAGCTAACCCGGCTTCATCATCAGTTCCCCCAGACAATGAAGGGAAAAAAATGGACGCCATGGAGAAGTCATTTACACAGCGACATCCACAATCAAGGCGTCCAATGCTCTGGCTATCTTGGCCCGATACGACCCGGAGATTTGGTACAAGCTGGGCCCGATCCAGGAATTCCTCCCAGATGAAAAGAAAATGGAAGCCCTCGCTCTCTTTCAGGATGGGGAGGTGGCGTCTGACCATGCCATTACGGTGGCAGTGGACATCGCTGACACAGGTTTTTGCCAGGTGGGAAACTGTCTGCCTTCACTGACAGGGATGGTTGAAGGCCATAAACATTTGTTAGGACGTTCATGCGAAGGTGCTGGACATGCCCTTTGATGGCAAAAATCTGTTCGGGAAGGTGGTCAACAAATCCGTTCAAGCCATAAAGTCTCATACAGAGAGGGCACATTCCCTAGGCACTCTTCTGCAGCATTGCTTGTCTTTTCGCTCCTGCAGGGGAAAATCGAGCAGATCTTCCAAGGGATTCTCCACATCATGCAGGCAACCTCCCTGATTCTCCATGCATGAAGCCTACAGGGGTCGCTCCCAGGCCCCGTAGCGGAGGTCAGCGTCGCTGTTGCCCGCAGGGCAGGGTGCTGGCGCCCAAGCAAGCGTGAACCAGCCAAGACATCGGGCCCCCACTTGTGCGCCCTGTTGGGAGGCTGGCTGATGAGTTTCGTCAGCGAGTGGAAGAAGACCACTGCTGACAGATGGGTGTTGGATACTTTCACCCAGGGACACACCTTGTACTTCCAACGCAGGTGCCCATGTATTCCACCAGTTCCCCGTCAGGAGCAGCACATCCCTCAGCTCCTGGAAGAGGTGCGAGCCATGTTACGGAAAGGATAGGTAGAGCTCATTCCCCAAGAGCTGTGGGGCTCCGAGTCTATTACAGACATATTTTGGTATGAAAGAAGACAAGGGGTTGGAGACCCATCCTGGACCTGCTCCAACTGAAAGGTTCAGGATGGTCATGTTGCAGCACATGCTCAGTCAACTGGAGAAAGGGGATTTCACGACGTTTGACCCAGACGACGCATACTTCCATGTCCCCATCCACAGGAAACATTGAAAGTTCCTATGGTTTGTGGTGCAAGGCCAACACTTCCAGTTCAAGGCCCTACCATTCAACCTGAAATCGGCCCCAACGTGTTTACAAAATGCGTGGCCCCAATGGCGGCCCATCTGCGTCTGCAGGGCATTCACGTATACCCTTTCCTGGATGATTGGCTGATACGTGCCCGCTCTCAGGAACTGGCAGATGAGCACATGAAGGAGACTGTCCGGGATTCTCCATGAACTATCCGAAGTCCTGCTTAACACCATCGCAGACTCAAAACGGTGGCTTGCCTGGCGTCACCCTCAGAGGAGAGGCTAGCAGCCATTCAAGGAGTTCCTCAAGGAGCTTTTCTGATCTTTCCCGCTGTTGAAGGCTCCTGCCCCGGCATGGGAACTCAAAGTGGTCCCGACGAGGCTCGTGGGGGCACCTTTCAAACCTATGCATCAAGCCCCACTCCAGTTTCTCTCGTGGAAGATGGCTTTCCTTGTGGCCATCACCTCTGCCTGACATGTGGGTGAAATCCAGGCCCTATCCTGCAAGCATCCGTATCTGACTTTCAATGAATCGAGGGTGGTACTGCGTACACAACCCACTTTCATTCCAAAGGTTCCGTCGGAATTCCACAACGAGCCTTTGGTGTTACCCATTTTCTTCCTGAAACCTTCGTCTCTGGCGGGGAGGGCCTTGTATTCGCTGGACGTTGCTCGCGCCTTGAAATTCTACATAGCACGCACAAAGAGTTTTCGTAAGACTTCTCAATTATTTGTGAACTTTGGTCCTATGAACCATGGGAGGGAAGGCCCTGTTCAAGGCTTCCATTTCAAGGTGGCTCTCCGGCTGCATCATGCACTGTCATTGGCTGGCGAACCAGCCTCTGCCGGGCTGTCCGAGAGCCCATTCCACCAGAGTGCGAGCGTTGCGATGACAGCTTTACGGTGTGCCTCTCCTTGACATCTGCAGGGTAGTAACGTGGAGGTCCACTCATACCTTCACAAAGTTGTACTGCGTCGACAGTGATTCCAGGGAGGAGTCCAGAGTTAGCCAGGCAGTGCTACACAACCTGTTCGCTTGAGGCGAGTCTGTTCCAGGAGTAAGTTTGATTTCTTCTGTTGAGCTTTGCCACCTCCAGTGGTTGTGTAATGTTGTACTGCTGTGTATTTGTTATGCATGAACATGTGAATCCATGCCATACCCCAAGCTGGAGAAGATTTAAGTCACTAAGTCACATGCAAACCCTCCCTCCGGCCCCTCTGCGGCTCTTCTTGGTCATGCTGCCACTTTATGTGCTTACCAAATATGAAGATGGCTGCCAGAGGCAGGTCTTAGGAAGGGGACTGTCATTGGATGGGGGCAGTATGACCCAGAGGACAGTGATTAGTTTAGAGGAGAAATACAGTTTTAAAGTGAAACTGTTTCTTCTTTTACCGAGGGTTCCCAGTTTGACGCCTGGGAATATTCATGAGCATGTGAATCCATATCAGACACATGCTGGAGAACAATAGTTACAGGTAAGTAACTTAAACCATATAGAACGCAGGAGCTTACCTTCAAACTTGCTCACCCAGTTCAACTTGCTTCTGGCAAGACTGGAAGGCCATAAAGTATCCCAGGCAGATGGATCAGAGTAAGACCTTCGATATTGCAACCACCTTTTTTATTAAAACGTTTCTTAAGATATGGCCATTTGTTTAGGATTTTGGGTCGGATAAAATCACTGTAAATCAAGTACAGGGGATGGCTGATAGGGACTCCTTGGTAGATATATCTGTCCACAATTCCTATGAGGATACTGGAACAGCCAACAGTACCTAAACCTCTTTGTTTTGCCACCAAAGATCAACATTTTTGTTTTTACAACATTAACTTTGAGGTCGTTTTTTTGTTGCATAGGAAGACAGAGCGTCTACCGAGTGCTGCAAACCGATAGGGGTTTTGTCCAACAAAATGGTATCGTCGGCGTATCCAAACCATGATACTGGGGTGTTACCAATGTGGGGGGTGAATTATGTGCAGCGTCAATGGTGGGGCCTAGATCAGAAACATATAGATTGTAAAGGAGGTAAAACACAGCCTTGTTTCAGGTCAATGTTAGTGGTTACTTCCCGCTAAATTTCCCTCTCCTGATTGATACGTACTACCAGCAAAGTATCAGAATACAGTATCTATTATTTTCATCCAGAGAAGTGTGTGGGAGACCGTATTGACCACCTTAGTGAAATCTATAAATCAAAGGTAACGTTTACTCTTTGCTTTGCTCTTGTATGCAGCCATAACAAAATAAAAAGGCACAGAAATTATCCAAAGTTCTCTGCCCTTTGCAGAGACCAGTTTAGAAAGAGGAAAGAAACCCTTTGTCTTTGACCCAATGAGAGAGTTTTCTCAAATGTATGGCTGCAATGATTTTCTTACTTGCGTCTAACATTGCCAAGAATCTATAGTCATGAGGATTGTTGTTGCAGCCCTTTTTTAAAAACAGACACAAGGATTGATTTCTGCCACCTCATCGGTATAGAACCACTGATTAAGATATTATGAAAATGATGCTCCAACAAGTAGGCCCAAAATTGGTGATTTTCCTTCAACACAACATTAGCCAAGGAATCGGGGGGGGGGGGGGGCAGGGGCTCATGAACTTTTAAGGGCTTTAATTGTCAGAAGAATGTCATCCCTTTCGAAACCAGATAGAAAGAATGCGGAGCGAGTATAAGGAATAGTCTTAGTGGATGGGATTACAGAGTCATAATAAAGCTCAGAAATGGCTGAAATCCACACTGATTCGCAGATCAGGTTTAATTCCAACATGGACTGCCCATTGATAATTTTTCTGGCCATAGACCAGAATTTCGTATTATCGTTACTTCTGAGAAGACCAAAAAGCAATTTCCAATCATAAATGTATGGCTTGTAAGCCAGTTCTTTTATTGTGTATGCGCTTGAGTGACAAGCTTCTTTTTCTCACTCAGTGTATGTAAAGGGTTGCGCCTAATGAGGATACATTTCTTTTGATGAGTCTTCTTGGCGTGATGTGATGCTATGTCAAATATACTATGTAAATGAATGGTACCAACAGATGCACGGTAATCTAGGTGCAGCAATTTTCTCCAAAGTTGCATCAAAGAAAAATGGTCCCAGTTGTTAATCGACAACTACTGTAAGAGAAAAGATGAATTAATAAACAAAGTTATTAATGTTCAAAATGTTCTTACTGCTCCAAATAATGTGGTTCCCCTGGACATTTACAGTAATATGAGAATTAATACGGGTAGTGCTGCAGGGAGAAAGTTTATAAAACCAGGATAGTATCACTAAAGGGGGGCGAGGGGGGGGGGGTAAATAAGGTAAACAAAGTGCTGCAGTGTTCCCAAAATTTCCTGTCCACAGAAATATAATCCAGACAAGAGGAGCTTTTCCCCGTTTGTCCATTATGACGTTACTGGATTTATGATTCAGACATAACAGATCAAATATATTGAGGAGTTTGACCCATCCTGAGACACCCCTGAGATGATGAAGAGTTGGTTGGCCAACACGTCATGATGCAAAACATTCAATGACGGTGGAATGAATGGTAACAGTAAGGAGGCGTTTAGGTCGCCTGCTACACCAATGTTACCACTCTGGCAAAATTCAATCCAGTTATGGAGTATATTATCAATAGATAGCTGAATTACTTTGCTGGCTGAAGCCCCAGGAGTGTAATAGATATTGATATTCAAAGTTGGAGACAGGGAAGAATGAAAGTTAGAAACAATAGCAGACAAGATGTAAGGAGAGATGATGTCATCACAGAAAAGTATTAAGTTGAAAATAGATTAGGCTCCGATTGTAAGGCCTCCCATGGGGCATACCCTGGTTCCTCGACTGGCAGGGCGGTGTAAGGTTTTATAACAGTCAATGATGAATGCGTTGGTGGCCTACGTTTCTTGTAGGATAAAGACACCACTACATGTGATAAGAGCACTGCCCTGGGGGTACACCAAAAATTAACGGTAGCCACAAGTGTTCCAACAAATCCATTTAATGGAATCCAATTGAGTGTGTTGTCAGTAGTCATCCAAATCCAGAGAGTTGGGGACCCAACAAATGATTTCTTTGCCAGTCTTAAGGTTGTCAATAGAGTTGTTAAATTCAGCCTGCAAGCTAGATCTTTTGGTAGAGTGTGCAGGCATAGTATTATGAGTCTTGTGCATTAGGGTAGATCGAAAGTTGGTCAGAGGGATCAGGAGCTCTAACGATTTGTTTGCGGCAGACCGTGAGCTTAAATCCCAGTTTTTGAAAAATTCCACCACAAGTGCACAGTAAAGATTATATTGCAGACGAATCACATTCAGTTAGAGCCCAATTTGTGGGGCTGTCCGCACTGGGGAGCTCCATATAGGATAAATCATCACTAGAGATAGAAGAAAGCCAGGGGATGTTACGCCACATAGCTAATAAAAAGGTGCAATTAAGGAAGGGACTATACACTTTCGGTGAAAGCTCTTCCAACTTTACCCACTTTCTAAGTGGGAGAGAAGCACTGGGCTCTCAGAAAGAATAGAAATTCATTGCAGAGTGAGCCGCAGAAGTCGAAAAGCTGAAAGGAGAGGAGACCATATTTGGAAGCGCTGCGCAGCATGAAACAGCTATAGCAGGCTGGCGAGAAAGGGACGAAGTTTGAGATGGGACACAGGAAGAATCACAGGAAAAAACAGAAGTAACAGGCTGTGCCGGAGGCCTGTCCTGCGTTGGGAAGTTTACGTCCACCATTTTAAGGTTGGAGGCAGACTGGAACGACATTGAATCCTTGGTTGTAAAGAGTATGCTATTGGGGCATACCATTTATCTAAAGGGCTTTTCAGCAGCACTTGCCTAATAGATCCGTCACCTTGGTCTTTGGTAAATATGGCTTGTCGAAAATTCGATACCGACTTTTTAAAAAACTGTACGTCTCAGAATAGGCTGAGTGGTGGCCGTATTAGTAAACATCACATGCTTACCCTGTTGGTGGATTTGATGAGCTGGCTGGGAATTCCTGCGTCATTTGCGCGCAATCTCAGGGCTATTGATCATGGAAATCTCATTATATAAGGCCTCGAGAGCATCTTCCTCTGTCTCAGCGATAATATTAACAGGGGCCTGTTCAGCTAGCAATGCATCAGAGGGCAAGGGAATTGTATTAAAATTAGAAGACAAATTAATAGGGATCTGCGAAGGACCAGTTATGTGGACCTTTCTTGGCACATCCGATGTTTGATAGTCACAGAGAAAACCTGTGTTCCACGAGGGTACGTTCTTTGACACCTCTGAAACCGTGTGGGGATTGGAGTTGCATTCGAGGATGATGTCAATGACTATTGACAGTATAGATTTCAATTCCTACCTATCGGCTGGCTAAAAAGGTTATTCAAAAAATATAAAAAGGCACTTTTCAGTCTACCCCCACTCTCATATATATATATTGCAAACAAAGGGAGGTGAGGGGTGCACCCCCTTTGTTTGGCTTTACCCGGGTTTTCAATTATCAGATTTTTAAATCTCTGATCAGTAAGTCTCACTTCAGTTTCTTCAGCACTGTCATTTTTTCGTTGTTCAGCAGCACTTATTCTCTTGACAGCAAGTACTGTTTCAGTTTCTTCAGCAGTTCTGTTGCTTTGTTTTTAAGCAGCACTAATTATTTGATCAGCAAGTCTTGTTTCAGGTTCTTCAGCGCTTTCATTTTTCTGTCCCAAAGCAGGTTGAATCAGCTTCATGGTCTTGAGATCTTCCTTCTTCAGAATGTTGATCATGTTTCAGCTTTGATTCGTGATGAGCACTTCCTACAAATGACCTGTAGATGGCGGTGTAACACCACAAAGCGCATTCCTGAAAAACAAAGCCGAAAAACCAAAAAGATGAATTATCTCAGGAACGGGATGACCTATCGAGATAGGAACAGTTGCACTAATTCGGCAATGAAATACAGAATATTCCATGCAATATTTATGACACTAGACGTCACGTTAATGAGTTATGTCCCCGAGAACGCCACCCACAAACACTACATATATGTATTTATGTATATATGAGTGTTTATATGTGTGTGTGTATATGTATACACACAATGTATAGGAAAGTCCATTTGAGCCAAGTCGCACATTCCATTACGCCACCAAGTAGCCATCTCTGGAAGTTAACCTCCACTTCTGAGCCACAACAGCAAGGCATTGTGGGTATGCAAATTCACTAAAATGCAAACTTTTTTTTGTCTAGGAAATTCTTTGTCTAAGAGGGCAGCAACATTTCCCAATCGTTATTGGCCTGTTGGGAGAACTTGCTTAATTGTTCCAACAGGAAAGGTGTATGATGATGGAACATTTCTGTGTGGACTGTATCTACTGGTGTGGGATTCAGTGTTGATGAGCGAGACAAAGAAAGCCACGGAACGATTCATCCCCTAAAGTGGTAGGATGGAGGTGTGGGGTAAGTGCTCAATTCCACCAAATCTCAATCCACGTCCAACTTCCCCAAAATGGAAGGGCATGCTTAGAGCTTGTTGGATTTGTGCAGATTCAGCCACATGTCAGAATTTCCTAAATGCGATTACCCCAGCTCCAACCCTATTGACCTCATTATCAATTATCTCCAGATTTGGTTTATCAAGAGTTAGGGCCCCGCTTTAAAAATAGTAGAGGTGGAGTACCTTACCTCATGTGTACCCTTGACTTGTGTCCTTCATGGGCAGAGAGAAACAATGTATACATTGCAATGTTAGCTGGAAGGAAGGTTTGAAATTCAGTAAGACAACTTGCAAATCGTAAGAGATGGTAATGCACCCAATTTGCACTTAAAATACGGGCTACAATGTGGCTCATACTGTTTTTCAGCGTCCCAACAGTGTCATCTTTCGGACAAAGGGAGAACTGCGATTTAGCAACAACATGGGTTTGGTCTGTTCCCGTCTTTGTTACATTTGCCATTCTGAAAGAACTGGGTTTCTTTTGAAGCAGGCCGATGAAGTTTGAGCGTTAAGGGCAGAAAATTTCGATATAGCAAACTGGCAGTTTTATCTAGGTAGCCACTTAGCTATAGCGTGTACTGTAATGCATTTTGCTGCACACTAGTATAGTCCGATCTTCTTGCTTGCCTATCCTTTTTGCAGTAAAGATGTTCTTTTTTAAAAAATAGCGGAACACATATATTTTCAGTTTTTATGAATAGTTATATGGCCTGGTGGTTTAGGAATAGGCAATCTCTGTAAATGTTAGGTTTGGTTTCCAGATTTGGTTTCCGATCCCTTACATCTATGGTGACCAGATAAAAAATACATTCTAGACCGGCCATTGACATAGAAGTAGGACTAAAGTAAAACACAAAAAGGACTCAGCTAAAACTGTAGTCCTATGTCTGTCACTGGCCAGTTGCGGGGGGTGGGGTGGTGGGGGTGTTCCAGCCACACTCCTCTCATTGGAGGAGACCAACCAGGGAGGGGAAAGGGGAGGACATTGGGGCGTGAAAAGCCTTCATGATTAGTCATGCTGGGTCCCGATTTCAGGATTTCTGATTTGGATCTTGGCAAAAACCGGGACGGAGGGCGATTTCCCCGGACTGTCCCGGGAAAACCAGGACGTCTGGTCACCCTACTTACATCATATATTGCAAAGCTTCTTGGCCATCGGTGCCCAAGTTTTGGGCACTGGAAGGACTACTACTGTAATGTGAAAATGTTAGAGCAGCAGGATTTTTTGTATAATATTTATTATAATTCAAACCATAAATTAGTTTTCAAAAATGTATTAGCAGAGTTTGCTAATTAAAATCTTCCTGATTACCAAACAACCCCATTTGATTAGCAATGTTGTACTAATATTTTTACAGCCACTAGAAACTACTTGTACCCTAGGTATAAAATGAGCAGCAATAAAGCGGTTTTGTGTACATCTGAAGTAAGACATTAGTGAGATGAGTCGGGCCTTGCAAAGTCTTTAGAATTCCGCTAGACCTGCAGGTTAAGTAACTTAGTTTACCCACTCCACCCAAGAGAGATGCACTCAACCCATAGCAACTGATGAGAGCAAATTTAAATGCACTTAGGTTATGGCCCTTGGAGCGTGCATCTGTTACTGGATAGGATTACATCAGAATAATTCTGAGCCCAAATAACGGAACAAACTCGAGAACATGGCAAGCTGCTGTTTTGTTAGCAATTATCTGAAACAGGGAGTTTACAACGGACGGACAATCATTCTCTCGGCGATTTTCTTTTTTAATTTTTTTTATTTTATTTTCTTTATTTTTAGGGAGAATTCTCATTTTATGGCTATTTTCCCTCACCTAGTGAGTCCCTCAGCAGCTTTGCTGGATTTCAGGGGTTTATGTTTTCCACCTGGTAAGTGTATGAGCCTTTTTCCCACTCTTACATGTGTTTTGCCTTGTGTATTTCTACTTTTTGTGTGATCTTGGGCTCTGGAGCACACCACTCCAGGAGCCTCACTTTTTTGTGTGTTACACAGCACCTTCAGTGCAGTAACACAGGGTTGTCTTTGAGACTTCCCACTGACTCAATTTTTCTGGGGCTGACTACTGTCCCCTAGAAACCTGTCGAGTTGCCATTAACTTTATGTAGTCGCTTTAAAACTACGGACCCAGTACACCCCATCTTCCATGGAGTATTGGAAAGGGTTAATTCCTACCCCTTTTTATCTGTGCGTCTCTGAGCTTTGTTTTGCTCTTTTAACATTTAGACTTGGCTGGTGGCAGTGGTATCTACCCTATCTTTTTTACCGCGATTATACTACATAAACCTGGTACTGTCCCAGGCTATTGTATTAGCCTCGAACATAAACCCGCTTGCCCAAATACTTTTTATTCCGGCTCCGGTCGGGTTTAATCGCCATTACTTTTTGTTAAAGTCCTTCTTGTGTTTTACTTTGCGCGGCAAACCAGGTTTGCCTTCTTTGTTCACCATCTTGAGGCGGGCTTCTACGAAGAAGCCCTCCTTTTGGCGCTTGGGTGTCTAGGTGGGCTGAATGTGAGGGAGGGGTGTAGTCGCCCCCTGCACAGGGTCTCTTTGGAGACCCAAGTCGCACTTTGTATTGATTGGCTAAGGTGGTTGTCTGGGCCGGACAACCCCCCTGCTGAGGGATTGACAGGCAGACTTTGTGAATGGGAGATTTTCGCATAAAAGGCAGGACTCTTGGGCTGGAAGTCTGAGTCGCCACTGGAACTGCAAGGAACCAAAGAGAAGTGGAGAAGAAGACGGCTGCTGCACCCTCGAGTCCCGGTGAAGCCCGGAGCTATCTACCCTTCAACGAGCAGAGAAGATCCAGTCCGGAGTCTTCTTCCCTTGAGCCTGGTGGGGTCAACCAGCTCATCTTCCACAGCCAGAGGATCCTCTTCGTGGTGGAAATCGCTGCACACTGCTGTAGTGGTCCGGATAGCCATCTGAAGAGCCTCTCATGTTTTAAAGGAGCGCACTTTTAGTCACCGTTGCTGCTGCTGACCTCATTCCTGGATAGTGCAGATCACTCCAGACGTCGTCCTTCTTGTCTCCACGACTGAAGCTCCAGGAACCGTGAGTCTGCGGGAATTTACCAGGAACTTCCGTGGCACCAGCATTCTTCAACAAATCAGGTACTGCGTCCGAATTGGAGGAATTGGGGTGAACCCTTCTTCCTCATCAAAAACTTGTTCTTTTCTTCTTTCCCTCTTATAACTTTTGCCTCCTCTTCTGACAATATCTAAGTACTCCTGGCAATCTTGAATCGTGAACTGGTCTAACTGTGTGATCCTCGGCAACAGGAACCCTGTTCCACTTGACACTGGCGCAGGCCTATTGACTTTTATCTTCGTGATAGAAGGTGCCCTCTGATTCTCTCTGCCTTGACAAAAGTATTGCCTATGATTTTTATCCCCAACTCTCGTGTTAATTCATGTGCTAAGTGTGTTTGACTATGGTTACATTTCTTCCCGTGGGTACGCGCATCTTTAGTAAGACCGAACTGTCATTACTGTTAAAAAGTGATCACATATGTACTCACGGTAACGTCTTTGTTTCAGAACACCGGTCTGTCAAATCCTAAGGTACTTACCTTGAATTGTTCTGCACAAGGGGAATTGGTTGTGTGTAGTGTATTTGAAGTGTGGTTTTATATTACTAGAAGTGAAGTGTTTTGTGAACAGATGGTTTAAAATAAAATATACTTATATTTTTTAACCAGAAACCTTGAGTCAGTCTTTGCTTGAGTCACAGTAACTGTAGTCCTTTGTGTAATCTCTACTACTGCTCATTTGCTCTTGAGATAAGTCTGGCTGCTCAGTCACTGCTACCACTTTTCTGTCAATTACGGGCTTGTACCAAAGGTGAACTTGTACTACCATTTGTAGTCTTAACTCTGTGCAGTGGTTCCTAAGGGCACTGCATAGGATTCTGCCTAGCAGATTTCCACATGAAAAACAATGATATACTATTGTTGTGCATCAGAATGACGTAAATGCTACGTGGCAATAGTGTAAAGCCTATCAAGGGTTGGGATTGGTTAAGGCACACATCTAGATACACCATCATATAGGAGCTAGGTTTGTTATTGGTTATCAAATATCAGGTGGACAGCTTATGCCTACCTCTTCATGTGTGTCATTTAAGAAAAATCAGTTAGTGTTTCATTGGCTTCTCAAGCTATAAGGTCTTTCGTTATATGGACTAATACAATTGGTTGGCACGCTTGTGCCATGTCTGGAACATTCGGTTCAATTAGCAGCACGTATGCCAAGGGCCAGGTGCAAGTAGATAGGACATGAAGCTGCCTTATCACCCATTTAGCCCAACATCTCTCATCACCTATGCCTTTTACCATGAAATTCTCTTTGTACTTGGCTTTGCAGAGTCTTCTTGTCCTAGGAATGCAACGGGAGTGAGCGCACTCGCTATCGTGCCTGGAATCCAAGTTCAAGTCCTATTTTCAGCCTCGACTCACATGACAAGAGACCAAAATTCTGTTCATTCTGCAAGCTTCTAAAAGCTTTAATGAATTAAGACTTGGCAAATTCTGTGTTCTTTCTTGCACCTTTAATGTGAGAGGACTCATCCTGAGCACACATGTCTTCTTCAGCGTAGATTGCTGAGCTCGACTTCTCAGTTCTTCAGACCAGACAGCCTCCCAGTGCAGCTCCAACAACTCGCTATTCTACTTCGTCACAGCCTTCCATTTTCTCTTCATGATTCTTTGGCTTAATTATTTCATGATACCAATGTCCATTTCTGTACAATGGCGGCTCCGCCTGCATTCTTTCACTACTTGTAGCTAGCCTATACAATGACTTGATCTATCTTGCGTTTCAGCGTGTGTACATTCGTTATACTTCTGATTTCTGCAGCACTTTCTAACATGTAATCTACTTCTTTTACACGTTCAAGGTTCACTTGATTCTTTACTTCGTCATTTCTCCTCTAGGATTCATATATTGTCTTCATTCAGTATTTCAGGACTTTGTGCACACTTTATGACATCATCTGTTCATTTTCTAAGCTCTTTCTCATATTCCTTCAGGGAGCTCCCCCTGCAGGCTGTCATCAACTCGAGGGTACATTTTATATGGCTATCTTAATGGATACCGTCTTCCATATACTCGCTGCAGTATTTGTACAATAGCTGGTATTAGACAGGGCACATTCTTATGGTTCCAATACAGGGGAGGTAAGATCTCCTGCTGATGTGTATATCTGCTTCTATACAGCACTTTCTGTAAAATCGTGCATGTCACCACAAACCACTTTGGGTGGCAGTGTGCCAAACTAAAGGCCAACCACGCACAGTGAAACCTTTATTTGACATTTACTGCAAACAAAGTAAAAGTTAAATGTTTTGAACATCCCCTACAAATGGTACTGGCCCTTCTTAAGATCTACTCGACTATGTGAGAGGGAAAAAATACTTTGCGAGCCCTGGATGAGTGTCTGCCAAATATAAAAGTTTAGCTGCATGAATGGATGCAAATAGATATGATAAAAAGGCTCTGAAAACAGCTCGGCCTGCTCCCGCCCGCATGTGCCAATATATAATGCAATCATAACTATAGAGCAAAGAGTTCTGGAGGCTAACTACAGTGTATGGTAGTGCAGTAGATTTATAGATGCACAGACTGGATGGAACTATTGATCAATATTTTGCGTAAACATCTAGTTAGTTTTGTCTATTTATTATGGTGAAAGAAAGTAAGAGACTAAGCAGAGTGTAGAGTGTATGGCGAAGCAGGCAGAGAAATGGGCAAACTAGTGGAATCTTGTAGCTTGCGGCCATCTCACTTTCACGGTAGCTGGTATAAAGCAACAGGGTGATGAGATGGAAGGTCCAAGAGTATGGGATCAGCTGATAGGCTGAGCACTGGTTGCAAGATATGTAAGCAGCAGGTTACAGAACTAGGTTTGCCATCAAACTGTGTGATCGTGTACATTTTCAAACGGGTCCACTTGCCAAAGTGATGCATCTTCTACAACCAAATTAAATATAGTAGACACTGAGCTTTTGATACTCTAACCTACACTTTACTGTAAAGCACAGAGACAATGCAGTGCTTTACAGTAGCAATGCTGTAATCCATTATGCAACGCATTTCATTTTTAGAAATGGAATGACATGACTATTTTTAAAACAAATTACCACGTACTGGTCTTTGGCAGAGAGGATACAGTTAGCTTAATAAAAGTATTATCCCAATTACTTCTGGTTTGTAATTATTTGAAAAAGAAAAACATTTGTTGCCTAGCACTCTCACACAGG